>NC_091985.1:120823160-122023160 GCF_044704955.1 Pristiophorus japonicus
GAGGGGAGTGAAGGGAAGGAGAGGGGAGGGAGGGGAAGGAGAGGGGAGAGAGGGAAGAAGAGCGGAGGGAGGGAAGGAAAGGGGAGGGAGGGGGAGGAAGGGGAGGGAGGGAAGGAGAGGGGAGGGAGGGAGGGAGGGAAGGAGAGGGGAGGGAGGGGGGAGGAAGAGGAGGGAGGGAGGAAGGAGAGGGGAAGGAGGGGAGGGAAGAGGAGGAGGGGATGGAAGGGAAGGAGAGGGGAGGGAGCGAAGGAGAGGGGAGGGTGGGAAGGAGAATGGAAGGAAGGGAAGAAGAGGGAAGGTAGGGAGGGAAGGAGAGGGGAGGGAGGGAGGGAAGGAGAGGGGAGGGAGGGAAGGAGAGTGGTGGCAAGGAGAGGGGAGGGAGGGAAGGGGAGGGGAGGGGAGGGGGAATGAAGGAGAGGGGAGGGAGGGAGGAAGGAGAGGGGAGGGAGGGGAGGGAAGCGAAGGAGAGTGGAGGGATGGAAGGAGAGGGGAGGGAAGGGAAGGAGAGGGGAGGGAGGGAAGGAGAGGGGAGGGAGGGAAGGAGAGGGGAGGGAAGGGAAGGAGAGGGGAGGGAGGGAGGAAGGGAGTGGGGTGGGAGGGAAGGCGAGGGGAGGGAATGCAAGGAGAGGGGAGGAGAGGGGATGGAGGGAAGGAGAGGGGAGAGAGGGAGGAAGGAAAGGGAGGGAGGGAGGATGGAGAGGGAGGGGAAGGAGAGAGGAGGGAGGGAGAGGAGAGGGGAAGGATTGAGGAAGGAGAGGGGAGGGAGTTGAGGGAAGGGAGAGAGGGGAGGGAAGGGAATGAGAGGGGGTGGAGGAAGGAGAGGGAGGGGAAGGAGGGGGAGGAGGAGGGGAGGGAGGGAAGGAGAGGGGAGGGAAGGGAAGGAGAGGGGAGGGAAGGGAAGGAGCGGGGAGGTAGGGAAGTACGAGGGGAGGGAGGGAAGGAGAGGGGAGGGAGGGAAGGGGAGGGAGGGAAGGAGAGGGGAGGAGAGGGAAGAGAGTGGAGGGAGGGAAGGAGAGGGGAGTCAGGGAGGGAAGGAGAGGGAGGGAGGGAAGGAGAGGGGTGGGAAGGAGAGGGGAGGGAGGGAAGGAGAGGAGAGGGAGGGATGGAAGTAGAGGGGAGGGAGGGAGAGGGGAGGGAAGGGAAGGAGACGGGAGGGAAGGACAGGGGAGGGAGGGAAGGAGAGGGGAGGGAAGGGAAGGAGAGGGGAGGGAGGGAGGGAAGCAGAGGGGAGGGAGGGAGGGAAGGAGAGGGGAGGGAGGGAAGGAGAGGTGATGGAGGGAAGGAGAGGGAAGGAGAGGGGACAGAGGGAAGGAGAGGGGTGGGAGGGAGGGAAGGAGAGGGGAGTGAGGGAGGGAAGGCGAGGGGAGGGAGGGAATGAGAGGGGAGAAGAGGGGAGGGAGGGAAGGAGAGTGGAGGGAGATTAGGAGAGGGGAGGGAGGGAGGGACGGAGAGGAGAGGGGAGGGAGAGAGAGAGAGTCACGGAGGTCAGGCCGCCGGTGGGGGGGGGTGGGGGGGGAGCGGAGTTCGGGTCGCCGGGGGTGGAGTGGGAGTTGAGGGAGCGGAGGTCGGGTCGCCGGGGCGGGGTCGGGAGAGCGGAGATCGGGTCGGGTCAGGTCCGGGGAGCGGGAATCAAGTCGGGTCGGGTCCGGTCGGGTGGGAGGTGAGCCTTATCCACGCAGCCCCAGTGAGGCCATTCGGCCAGGGCTAAGGGCTGCGTGCTTCGGGCCCCTCCCACACAGTTTTGGGCGCCTGGAGCTACTGCACATGCGCGTCCACTGTAGCACCCATGTGCAGAGGTCCCGGCACTGTTTTCAGCGCAGGGACCTGGCTCCGCCCCCCCACAGCTCGTGCTGCACCACGCCCGGCTTCAGAGGACCTGCAGGGAGTCGGAGAATCTGTAAGTTTTTATTCGCTGCACTTTGTGGCGCAAAAAACGGGCGTCCATGTCCGGGCTGCGCCGTTTTAGGTGCGGTACGAAACTTGGGCCCATAATCACTAATAAATGTATCAAAATTAGTTATTAGTTTCCCCAATTAATGTTGCAAATATATTGGGATAGAAATTCAATAGCACCTCTGTTGCGGTGATAATCCAGGTGGAGTGGTAAATTTTGATCCGTGAAATATTTTGCATCTCCAACTACTAAGTTCACCAGGTGGGCCCTGAGTGTGGAGCGGAGAGCTAGGGGAGGCGTTCTACACCTCTGTTAGGGCGTTAGGCCGGCTGAGTTAGGCCACTTCCCATCAACAAGAGCAGGCATCGAGGAAGAGATCCAACACCGCCTCCAGTGCACCTTCGGCCGCCTGAGGAAAAGAATATTTGAAGGCCAGACCCTCAAAACTGCCACCAAACTCATGGTCGACAGGGCTGTAGTAATACCCGCCCTCCTGTATGGCTCAGAGACATGTACCATGGACAGCAGACACCTCAGGTTGCTGGAGAAACATCACGAATGATGTCTCCGCAAGATCCTACAAATCCCCTGGGAGGACAGGTGCACCAGCATCAGCGTTCTCATCCAGGCTAACATCCCCAGCATTGAAGCACTGACCACACTCCATCAGCTCCGCTGGGCAGGCCACATAGTTTGCATGCCAGACATGAGACTACCAAAGCAAGTGCTCTACTTGGAACTCCTTCACGGCAAATGAGCCAAAGATGGGCAGCGGAAATGTTACAAGGACACCCTCAAAGCCTCCCTGATAAAGTGTGACATCCCCACTGACACCTGGGAGTCCCTGGCCAAAGACCGCCCTAAATGGAGCAAGTGCATCCGAGAGGGCGCTGAGCACCTCGAGTCTCAACACCGAGAGCATGCAGAAATCAAGCACAGACAGCGGAAAGAGCGTGCAGCAAACCAGTCCCACCCACCCCTTCCCTCAACGACTATCTGACCCACCTGTGACAGAGTCTGTGGCTCTCCTACTGGACTGTTCAGCCACCAAAGAACTCACTTCAGGAGTGGAAGCAAGTCTTCCTCGATTCCGAGGGACTGCCTATGATGAGGCTGGCTGAGCAACTGGAAATCCATAGATAAACAGCCAACCTGGGAGCGCTCTAACAGAGGCTTCCGTGGAAAAAACAAAATCTGAAAAAAAACACCGAAAACATTCCCAATACTTTACTGATATCACATCCGCATGATATCGCAAAAATAAAAAAATGAAAAACAATCACACTCAGGTAGACATTCCTTCCCTCATTGCGGCCGGTACATCTCGGACCGCCAGCAGGGCATTTCTGAACTTAAAGCAGCAACCCAATTCGGGAACAGCAAAGCAGTTCTACAGACGGCTGAAGGCCAAGGTCCAACAAAAAACCCGCGACCTAAAGAATCGATGGTGGGTGGAGAAAGCACAGGAGATTTAGCAACTGGCCGACAGCCATGACGTGCGAGGATTCTTCACCGCAGTTAAATCCACCTATGGCCCAAGCACCCAAGGCCCTACCCCATTGCTGGCCAAGAACAGAGAAACACTGATTAAGGACATCAAGGCAGTCAGGGCCTGCTGGAAGGAACACTTTGAAGGTCTCCTCAATCAAGATTCTGCCTTTGACATGAGTGTTCTCGACTCCATCCCGCAGCATGGTACCCGCCACCATTTCAGCAAGACCCCAGCCCTGCAAGGTATAAAAGGCCATCTGACAGCTTAAGAACAACAAGGCAACAGGAGTGGATGGAGTCCCTGCTGAGATACTAAAATATGGCGGAGAAGCACTATTGGCATGAATGCATGACCTCATCTCTTTTATCTGGAAGGAGGAGAGCATGCCGGGGGATCTGAGATGCTGGAATTGTGACCATCTTTAAAAAAGGGGACAACTGCGACTGCGGCAACTACAGAGGAATCTCCCTGCTGTCGGCCACTGGGAAAGTCATTGCTAGAATCCTCCTCAACCGTCTTCTCCCTGTGGCTGAAGAGCTCCTCCCAGAGTCACAATGCGGATTCCATCCACTAAGAGGTACAACGGACGTGACCTTCATCGCGCAATAGCTACAAGAGAAATGCAGGGAACAGCACCAACCCTTGTACATGGCCTTCTTTGCCTCACAAAGGCCTTTGACACTGTTAACCGTGAGGGACTATGGAGCATCCTCCTCCGTTTCGGCTACCCCCAAAAGTTTGTCACCATCCTCCGCCTGCTCCATGACAACATGCAAGCCATGATCCTGACCAACGGATCTACCACAGACCTAATCCACATCCGGACCGGGGTCAAGCAAGGCTGTGTCACCTCTCGATCTTCCTCACTGCAATGCTCCATCTCACTCTCAACAAGCTCCCAGCTGGAGTGGAGCTAAACTATAGAACCAATTGGAACCTGCTCAACCTTCGACGCCTCCAGGCTAGATCGAAGGTCGTCTCATCCTCTGTCATTGAACTGCGGTATGTGGACGATGCTTGCGTCTGCGCACATTCAGAGGCTGAACTCCAAGCCATCGGCAACACCTTCACCGAGGCGCACGAAAGTATGCGCCTTACACTAAACATCCGTAAGACAAAGATCCTCCACCAACCTGACCCCGCCACACAGCACTGCCCCCCGGTCATCAAAATCCACAACGAGGCCTTAGACAATGTTGAACATTTTCCATACCTCGGGAGTCTACTATCAGCAAGGGCAGACATCGACGACGAGGTCCAACACCACCTCCACTGTGCCAGCGCAGCTTTGGTTGCCTGAGAAAGAGAGTGTTCGAAGACCAGGACCTCAAATCTGGCACCAAGCTTATGGTCTACAGGGCTGTAGTGATGCCCGCCCTCCTATATGGCTCAGAGGCGTGGCCCATATACAGTAGACACCTCAAAGCGCTGTAGAAATACCACCAACACTGCCTCCGCAAGATCCTGCAAATCCACTGGGAGGATAGATGCACCAACGTTAGTGTCCTCGATCAGGCCAACATCCCCAGCATCGAAGCACTGACCACACTTGACCAGCTCCGTTGGGCGGGTCACATTGTCCGCATGCCCAACACGAGACTCCCAAAGCAAGCGCTCTATTCAGAACTCCTAACAGCAAGCGAGCCCCAGGTGGGCAGAGGAAACACTTCAAGGACACCCTCAAAGCCTCCCTGATAAAGTGCAACATCCCCACCAGCACCTGGGAATCCTTGGCCCAAGGCCGCCCTAAGTGGAAGATGAGCATCCGGGAGGGCGCTGAGCACCTCAGGTCTCATCGTCGAGAGCATGCAGAAACCAAGCGCAGGCAGTGGAAGGAGTGTGCGGCAAACCAGACTCCCCACCCACCCCTTCCTTCAACCACAGTCTGTCCCACCTGTGACAGAGATTATAATTCCCGTATTAGACTGTACAGCTACCTGAGAACTTACTTTTAGAGTGGAAGCAAGTCTTCCTCGATTTCGAGGGACCGCCTATGATGATGATGAATCGCAAAAATAAAAAAATAAAAAACAATCACACTTACCTCAGGAAGACATTCCTTCCCTCACTGTGGCTGGTACAGCTCGGACCGCCAGCTTGCACAGGCGATCCCAGCAAGGCGCTCTATGGGGTGCTACCGAACGGGCGAGTTTTAACTTTTGAGCCGGTGTCGCACCCCGGCAAACCCGGCACCCAATGTCCCGGCGGGGCTGCCCGCCTGGAAATGCTTTTTGCCGCCATTACCGCCCCTCCTGGGAGAAAACAGAGGCAGCAATGAACCGAAAATGCAGCCTTTGATCTGTATTGTATAGAAAAGACTTCTGTAATTAATTTGCTGCACATTTGAGATTACTGCAATTAATACACAAATTAATCATATATTTATAACTGTAGTGATTGCAATCCACTAATCAATATTTCACAACTATTATAACTGTTGGTTTTAGTAAACTTGACCGAATCCTTAACTGCAGCAAAAACAAGCCAAACTAATCTGAAATTTGATCGTAACACATCGATTTTGTTTACCCACACCCATTTTTAAATTTATGAAAAATTAAGTCTGCATAAAGATTTTTTTATCAGTTGTACCTGTCCTTAAGTGTCAAATAAATGCTACAAATTAATGTCACAGAACCTTTAAAAAAGATAACAACTGATTTTAAAATTGTATTGATCCTGTGCCAATCGCTTTTAACTGTATTTGTTCAATTCTTTGAAAGGATTGCCTTTCATATAAGCACAATATTCTCTATTTGAATTTCTCGCTGAAGTGGGCTATTGGTAAGGATTCATTCTATCTGACGTCAGTGAAGTGTATGTTTGTCAAATATCCCTCTCTGGTCACTCTGATCTGTTCCGCTGGAAGCCACTGGGGAGCAGTGTGGCTTTGGCTTTACATGAGATAGCCAGTATTGTTCTATCAGCGTGATGACTGAATCCATCTGTCATCGGCTGTGTCCCTCACCCATGTATGAAATACATAGTGATGAAAAGCAAAATATTTTGCAGAATATCCATCTGTCATTTGGCAAATGCTGCTTTGTGAGCAAGGGAACATTGACTTCATGTTGTCAATGAAGAAGGACAGAGTCTGCATTTTGTGCTACAGCATTCCATGATGGATTGAGATGAAACACAAGGAGCATCTTAATGTCTGTGATGAGTCTATTACCTGTAATAAACTGAAGGATGCTGTTTCATTGCACATATCTGACACAATTTGATTTGAAAATGTTACCTGCAATACACGCTAATAACTTGCGTGCATTATTGGAGAGTTTGGGAGGATTATGTTTTGCCGTGATTCTCCCAGTGCACCCAGGCTGAAGATGTGTGTGTGTGTGTGTGTGTGTGTGTCAGGTGTAGAAATGGGTCAGGTTCGTCTCATTAAACCATCTGCCGCTGCTCCTTGTGAGGTAAGATCAGAGAATGTGCCGGAGGCTTTCTGTGGTGTTAAGATGAAAAACACATCAGAATGGGAGAGTATTTACTGAAATAAAGCAGTTCTGTTCTGAATGAGTGGACAGAAATAGATCACCATGGTAAACCCAGCCTAGGAAAGCACCCAAATCAGATTGGCAGGGAGAGGAAGAGGGTGAGTGGAAGAACTGGACCCATCTCAAGTTTCATTTAAATAGTTACAGGCTGTTTAATAACGATTCAATATCTTAAAATGACTCCCCTCCCTTTTTTCTAATAACTCTACACCTGCTAACAGTTTTCAATAATAGAAGAAGACAGCAGACTAATTGGGTTTATATTGTAATTGAGGTCTGGGATTTTCTGCCTCTTCCATTGTGGAGATAGTGGAGGGCCAAGGGGCTGACAAAGTCAGGCTCTTCCACACTTGCCTCAGCTCTGAACGGCTAAAGTACAATTAGGCCAGTTAATCTGGCAGGGATTGCTGGAGGCTGACGCCTTTGTAAAGCTTCTGCCGCCTGACTGCAGAGGAACACAGGCACACTGTGTGCTTTTGGAGTGCAGGGGCAGTGTCCTTTACCAAGACTGAATAGACACAAATCTCGTAAAAAGACGGCACTTCCTCCAATGAAAGTTTTTTTTCTCTTTCTTCTTTTTTTTGTGCCTCAAACGTTTGGGGGAAATAATTAGAACTGGGAACTGGTATTTATTTTGGTTGCTAAAACATTTCTGTGACCAATTATTTTTTAATATAACACCATTACTAAAGGATTTCAATTTTATTTTTTGTAATTATAACAATAGCAGGTAACAAAATAATTCTGTGAATTATAAAGTAATGTAATGAAAAATAAAATATTTTTCCTGAAGAACAAATGATTAATCAGGTACAAAAGTAGGAACATAGGATCAGGAGGAGGCCATTCAGCCCCTCGAGCCTGTTCCGCAATACAATTAGTTTATGGCTGATTTGTATCTACCCGCTTTGGTTTCGTTACCCTTAATACCCTTGCCTAAAAAAAACCTATCAACCTCAGTTTTGAAATTACCCAGCCTCAACAGCATTTTGGGGGAGAGAGTTCCAGATTTCCACTACCCTTTGTGTGAAGAAGTGCTTCCTGACATCATCCCTGAACGGCCTAGCTCTAATTTTATGGATAGGCCTCCCTTGTGCTGAACTCTCCCATCAGAGGAAATAGATTCTCCCTAGATATCTTTTATAATGCTGTATTCTGCATCCATGAAAAAACTGTGTTATAAAGGGAATGGGATATTTTACAGATTCTCTGTTAGCAAAGGAACCGTAAACCGTGCATGTTATTTGAGAAGTTCTGATGTATCAAAGCCTTATAAGGCTGCTACCTGCAGGAATAAGAACTTGAGTAGAAATAACCATAAGGATTATTACACTCCCTGACGAACTTAGTTTATACAAGCTCGACTGCTACCCAGGTTTAATCCACAGTTTTCCTTCGATCTTCTAGGACGAGAGTTTTAATCCAGTAGCATTTGTTTCTAATTGTCTTGGCCTTCAAGATTTAAAAACATTTGTTCATGGGATATGGGCGTCGCTGGCAAGGCCGGCATTTATAGCCCATCCCCAATTGCCCTTGAGAAGGTGGTGGTCAGTCTCCTTCTTGAACCGCAGCAGTCCGTGAGGTGAAGCTGCTCCCACAGTGCTGTTAGGGAGGGAGTTCCAGGATTTTGGCCCAACGACGATGAAGGAACGGCGATTTCCAAGTCAGGATGGTTTGTGACTTGGAGGGGAACTTGGAGGTGGTGGTGTTCCTATGCACCTACTGCCCTTGTCCTTCTAGATGGTAGAGGATGTTTGGGAGGTGTTGCTGAAGATTGAAAAAAACATTATTTTTAATTCAGAATTATCCTCCGTAGACCAAGCTGTGTGGCTGACTGAAACTTCCCAGCACGAGGCGAGTGATTTACCACATCACCTACCACAAGAGACTGCTATTTACTTTTGCTTTCAACATGCTGCCACTCAGAATTAACCCTTTGAGCACTTCAGTGGAATTGTCGGTCACACTCAAACATGTAACAAGTTTTAGGGCTGAGCTCAATGATATGATTTGAAAACTGTTCTATAATTCTCATACTTCTCCAATTCTAGTCAAATTGTTAAAGTTGCAAAGATTCACTTTTGTGAATGCTTTGGTGAAAGAGATGTACTTATTGAAAGCTGTATACATTTCAAAACTTATTTTTAAAGATCAGTACAGAAAAGGGGAGATCATTTGACCGATTTGTGTTTCCATAGAAACGTCACCCCAGGAACTTCCATTGGGATGTTCTCCTGATCGATTGCCGTAACCCTGGATAATCTGTGTCCATAGGGATTATGTCGTTCTCCTGCCAAAGTTACACTGGCCGATCGGGAGAATCCCTGAGGAAGTCTGCTGTTCCAATATCACAACATTCCATTGTATCTTCAATCTCCAGAGCATTTTGCCTCCATCAGCCTATGTGGGAGGCCAAGTGAGGTATTAACTCGCTCTCTTTGTTCCTTAACATTAGGCCTGAAGTTTCCTTTTACCCACGACATCCTTGTCCTGCAGTGATGGTTTAACTTGAAATAATCCTCTGGATTAATCTCTTCAATTCCACTTGGTATTTTGTATATATCTCTAACATGTCCTCTTATTTCAAGGCCAAATGTTACAAAGTTCTTGTAACTGTTCCACACAACTCAGCCCTCTGACATCAGGGATCAACCTCATTGGTCAAGGATCATTGGGGTGAAATGACTCTGTGCACTCGAGCAATGATTCCAATGTTTGGAGAAAGAAGGCAAATAAAGACTTGTGTTCATATAGCACCTTTCACGACTTCAGGATGTCCCAAAGCGCTTTACAGCTAATGAAGTACTTCTGAAGTGTAGTCACTGTTATAATGTAGGAATGTTGTAATGTGCACCAGTGTGCACTCCAATATGCTCTGTAGCGAATTGGAAGGATAGTAATGATGTACTACTCCATTCTGCACAATCTAATCATCAATAGAGGCATTGATGTGTTGGTACAAAATAAGCAGCCACAAGCCATGATGCAGAGAATGACATAGAATATACAGCACAGAAACAGGCCATTAGGCTGAACTGGTCTGTGCTGTTGTCCACACAAGCCTGCTCCCACCCTACTTCATCTCACCCTATTACCACACCCTTCTATTCCTTTTTCCCTCATGTGTCTAGTTGATTCCTTTTAAATGATACAGGAGGAGGCATAGGCAGAAGATGATAATGACAAGGTGTTAGGGAGAAGAGCAGCAATTCACCAGGCTCTGATTAAGCATTTCTGTTCTCAAGTTCTACCCTTCTATTTAATTGGACTTTCTCTTTTATAAACAACCATTTCTTAGAAGTGCTGTTATTATATGAAAACCATTCATTTCAAAAGTATAACTTTAAAGTTTAAGGCGATGAACTGCAGCTTTATTCAAAATAATACTGCAAATAATAGAGAAGTCGTAGTGTATGTTTAATGTGATGTACTGGCACCACAATTTAGGAAGGATATCAAGGCCTTGGAGAGGGTTTACTAGAATGGTACCAGTGATACCAGTGGGACTTCACGTATGTGGAGAGACTGGAGAAGCTGGGATTGTTCTCCTCAGGGCAGAGACGGTTAAGGGGAGATTTAATATAGGTGTTCAAAATCAAGAAGGGTTTTGCTAGAGTACATAAGAACATAAGAACATAAGAATTAGGAACAGGAGTAGGCCATCTAGCCCCTCGAGCCTGCTCCGCCATTCAACAAGATCATGGCTGATCTGGCCGTGGACTCAGCTCCACTTACCCGCCCGCTCCCCGTAAACCCTTAATTCCCTTATTGGTTAAAAATCTATCGATCTGTGACTTGAATACATTCAATGAGCTAGCCTCAACTGCTTCCTTGGGCAGAGAATTCCACAGATTCACAACCCTCTGGGAGAAGAAATTCCTTCTCAACTCGGTTTTAAATTGGCTCCCCCGTATTTTGAGGTTGTGCCCCCTAGTTCTAGTCTCCCCGACCAGTGGAAACAACCTCTCTGCCTCTATCTTGTCTATCCCTTTCATTATTTTAAATGTTTCTATAAGATCCCCCCTCATCCTTCTGAACTCCAATGAGTAAAGACTCAGTCTACTCAATCTATCATCATAAGGTAACCCCCTCATCTCCGGAATCAGCCTAGTGAATCGTCTCTGTATCCCCTCCAAAGCTAGTATATCCTTCTTTAAGTAAGGTGACCAAAACTGCAGGCAGTACTCCAGGTGTGGCCTCACCAATACCCTGTATAGTTGCAGCAGGACCTCCCTGTTTTTGTACTCCATCCCTCTCGCAATGAAGGCCAACATTCCATTCGCCTTCCTGATTACCTGCTGCACCTGCAAACTAACTTTTTGGGATTCATGCACAAGGACCCCCAGGTCCCTCTGCACCGCAGCATGTTGTAATTTCTCCCCATTCAAATAATATTCCCTTTTACTGTTTTTTTCCCCAAGGTGGATGACTTCATACTTTCCGACATTGTATTCCATCTGCCAAACCTTAGTCCATTCGCTTAACCTATCTAAATCTCTTTGCAGCCTTTCTGTGTCCTCTACACAACCCACTTTCCCACTAATCTTTGTGTCATCTGCAAATTTTGTTACACTACACTCTGTTCCCTCTTCCAGGTCATTTATGTATATTGTAAACAGTTGTGGTCCCAGCACCGATCTCTGTGGCACACCACTAACCACCGATTTCCAACCCGAAAAGGACCCATTTATCCTGACTCTGCTTTCTGTTCGCCAGCCAATTCTCTATCCATGCTAATACATTTCCACTGACTCCGCGTACCTTTATCTTCTGTAGTAACCTTTTGTGTGGCACCTTATCGAATGCCTTTTGAAAATCTAAATACACCACATCCATCGGTACACCTCTATCCACCATGCTCGTTATATCCTCAAAGAATTCCAGTAAATTAGTTAAACATGATTTCCCCTTCATGAATCCATGCTGCGTCTGCTTGATTGCACTATTCCTATATAGATGTCCCGCTATTTCTTCCTTAATGATAGTTTCAAGCATTTTCCCCACTACAGATGTTAAACTAACCGGCCTATAGTTACCTGCCTTTTGTCCGCCCCCTTTTTTAAACAGAGGCATTACATTAGCTGTTTTCCAATCCGCTGGTACCTCCCCAGAGTCCGGAGACTTTTGGTAGATTATAACGAATGCATCTGCTATAACTTCCGCCATCTCTTTTAATACCCTGGGATGCATTTCATCAGGACCAGGGGACTTGTCTACCTTGAGTCCCATTAGCCTGTCCAGCACTAACCCCTCTAGTGATAGTGATTGTCTCAAGGTCCTCCCTTCACACATTCCTGTGACCAGCAATTTTTGGCATGGTTTTTGTGTCTTCCACTGTGAAGACCGAAGCAAAATAATTGTTTAAGGTCTCAGCCATTTCAATATTTTCCATTATTAAATCCCCCTTCTCATCTTCTAAGGGACCAACATTTACTTTAGTCACTCTTTTCCCTTTTATATATCTGTAAAAGCTTTTACTATCCGTTTTTATGTTTTGCGCAAGTTTACCTTCGTAATCTATCTTTCCTTTCTTTATTGCTTTCTTAGTCATTCTTTGCTGTTGTTTAAAATTTTCCCAATCTTCTATTTTCCCACTAACCTTGGCCACCTTATACGCATTGGTTTTTAATTTGATACTCTCCTTTATTTCCTTGGTTATCCACGGCTGGTTATCCCTTCTCTTACCGCCCTTCTTTTTCACTGGAATATATTTTTGTTGAGCACTATGAAAGAGCTCCTTAAAAGTCCTCCACTGTTCCTCAATTGTGCCACCGTTTAGTCTGTGTTTCCAGTTACTTTAGCCAACTCTGCCTTCATCCCACTGTAGTCCCCTTTTTTTAAGCATAGTACGCTCGTTTGAGACACTACTTCCTCATCCTCAATCTGTATTACAAATTCAACCATGCTGTGATCACTCATTCCGCGAGGATCTTTTACTAGGAGATCGTTTATTATTCCTGCCTCATTACACAGGACCAGATCTAAGATAGCTTGCTCCCTTGTAGGTTCTGTAACATATTGTTCTAAGAAACAATCCCGTTTGCATTCTATGAATTCCTCCTCCAGGCTACCCCGTGCGATTTGATTTGACCAATCGATATGTAGGTTAAAATCCCCCATAATTACTGCCGTTCCTTTTTCACATGCCTCCATTATTCCCTTGATTATTGCCCTCCCCAACATGAAGTTATTATTTGGGGGCCTATAAACTACACCCACCAGTGACTTTTTCCCCTTACTATCTCTAATCTCCACCCACAATGATTCAACATTTTGTTCATTAGAGCCAATATCGTCTCTCACAACTGCCCTGATATCATCCTTTATTAACAGAGCTGCCCCACCTCCTTTCCCTTCTTGTCTATCTTTCTGAATCGTCAGATACCCCTGTATGTTTAATTCCCAGTCTTGGCCACCCTGCAACCACGTTTCTGTAATGGCCACCAACTCATACCCATTTGTAATGATTTGTGCCGTCAACTCATTTACTTTATTTCGAATGCTGCATGCGTTTAGGTAGAGTGTTTTAATTCTAGTTTTTAAACCATGATTTTTAGTTTTGACCCCTCCTGCAGCCCCTTTATATTCAGTGGCCCTTTTTGTTTTTTGCCTTGGGTTTTTCTGCCCTCCACTTTTACTCATCTCCTTTCTGTCTTTTGCTTTTGTCTCCTTTTTGTTTCCCTCTGTCTCCCTGCATTGGTTCCCATCTCCCTGCCATATTAGTTTAACTCCTCCCCAACAGCACTAGCAAACACTCCCCCTAGGACATTGGTTCCGGTCCTGCCCAGGTGCAGACCGTCCAGTTTGTACTGGTCCCACCTCCCCCAGAACCGGTTCCAATGCCCCAGGAATTTGAATCCCTCCCTGCTGCACCACTGCTCAAGCCACGTATTCATCTGAGCTATCCTGCGATTCCTACTCTGACTAGCACGTGGCACTAGTAGCAATCCTGAGATTACTACTTTTGAGGTCCTATGTTTTAATTTAGCTCTTAGCTCCTTAAATTCGTTTTGAAGGACCTCATCCCTTTTTTTACCTATAACTAAAGAGAAATTGTTTCCAGTGGCAGAAGGGTCAATAAGCTGAGGACACAGATTTAAGATAATTGGCAAAAGAACCAGAGACGACACGAGGAGACTTGTTTTTACACAGCGAGTTGTTATTATCTGGAATGCACTGCATTGGTGGAGAGGTTTCGAGAGGGAATTCCAGAGCTTAGGGTCTTGGCAGCTGAAGGCACATCCTCCAATGGTGAAACGATGAAAATAGTTGATGTGCAAAAAGCCAGAATTGGAGGAGCACAGAGATCTCAGAGGTTTGTAGGGTTGGGGAAGGTTACAGGGAGGGAACAAGGCTAATTTACACAGGCAGCTTCCTATGTAGACATAGGAATTTATAATGGGAAAAGTTTGACAACAGGAAGAGGGTTGGGTAGACAGAAAGTATGCATAGACGTTAGGGGTCGACAAGTTTGCCGTTGTAACTCTGCTGTTTGCCTGGGCTACCACTGGTCTCCTGTTGGTGTTACGGCAGTGGAATCACTGCGGAATTTCAGCCCCAAGATTTTAATTTTATTATAGGTATAATCTGCTACCTGCTTCCTGCTACCCAAGTCTCCTGGCTGGTGATCCTATATTGATTAATGTGCAATGGGCTTGCACACCTCCTTCACCCTCCGCGCATTGGTTGTTTGCCTCGTCGCTTCGCTGGGAGCACGCCATCGTGCCATCATGCCGTCTATTATGATGGACAGATCTTGGATCTGTAAACTTTGCCGTGCATTCTCTGCTTTTCCACTTTTCACAGAATCGGTTTGCACCACAGTGCCATTTCGAATAGTTAAATAGCTGTTCAGCTGCTTAAGCTCCATTCTTTTGCAAGTACTTTTCAATTCTGCAGTTTTTTTGAGTGCATCCTAATGCAGGTAAGCATCCATAAAATGCAAGAAGTGTGACTGGGGGCATTCCTGCAAGGGTGTTTAAAGAAATAAATAAAAATTAATTTCAATTTGATGCATTGTCTCGGCACTAAGAATGGGAATCTGATTATATTGAGCTTTCGTTGTATAGCTGCTATGTGCCCAATTGATAGATTCCCTTTATAAAAGCTGTGAATGAAGAATCCATTTTAAATCTTGATTTATCCTAAAGGCAGCTCTGGGGGCTGATCTCGTGTATTCACTAAGCGAATTGCAAGGAGATGTTGTCTGGTTGGTATTTCCGGGTTACTCTTCGCCTTACCCTATCCCGGAACCAATGCGCCACAGTCATCAGTGCCTACGCCCCAACACCCGATGCAACGGATGAGGCTAAAGAGGGTTTTTATTCCAATCCCTGTCCCGCGTCCCCATGGGTGACAAATTGATCCTCCTAGGTGACTTTAATGCCAGGATTGGCAAAGACACAGCCCTCTGGGGCGCCGTGATTGGCAGAGAGGAGGTCGGGAAAGCCAACTCCAGCAGTACCCTACTCCTGACAAAATGTCTAGAACATGAGCTCCTCATCACCAACACCCTGTTCCGCCAGAGGGACAAATACAAGGCATCATGGCAACACCCTCGCTCCAAACACTGGCACCTGCTCAATTATGTCATCGTCCGAGCCGGGGATAGCAAGGATGTGCGCATCACCCACACCATGACAGGAGCTGATGACTGCTGGATAGACCATCGCCTAACCCGCTCCATCATTGACATCAACAATACCCCAAAGAAGAGGAGACAACAGAAGCAGTGCTTCAAAAAAAAGTTAATGCCAGGGCACTTAAAGACTGAGCTAAGAGAGCCCTATACAGCCAGCGCCTCACAGCTAATCTGGCGAGCCTTGATGACCCTGAGCCCATAGTGCTTGGTCTGCCCTCGAGGTTTCCACAACCAGTTACTCAACCAGAAAACACCAGGACTGGTTTGATGAAAATGATCAGCAGATCCAAGAATTAATAGATTGTAAGCGCAGAGCATTTCTGAGCCTCAAGCACCAACCCAACTCGGGAACTGCAAAGCAACGTTACAGACGGCTCAAGGCTGAGGTCCAACAAAAAACCCTGGACCTAAAGAACAGGTGGTGGATGGAGAAAGCTCAGGAGATACAACAACTGGCTGACAGCCACGATATGCAAGGATTCTTCATTGCAGTCAAGGCCACCTATGGTCCAAACTCCCAAGGCCCACCCCACTCCTGGCCAAGGGAAACACTCATCAAGGACACCGAGGCTGTCAGGGCCCGCTGGAAGGAGCACTTTGAAGATCTCCTCAATCGAAACTCTGCCTTTGACTCGAGTATTCTCAACTCCATCCCGCAGCATGCGAACCGCCACCATCTCAGTGAAACCGCTACGTTGCAGGAGGTAGGAAAAACCATAAAACAGCTCAAGAATAACAAGGCTACGGGTGCGGATGGAATTCCTGCTGAGGCGCTAAAGTATGGCAGAGAGGCACTATTGGCGTGAATACATGATCTCATCTCTCTCATTTGGAGGGAGGAGAGCATGCAGGGAGATTTCAGAGATGCAGTGATTGTGACCATCTTTAAAAAGGAGGACAAGTCCGACTGCGGCAACTACAGGGGAATCTCCCTGCTATCAACCACTGGGAAGATTGTCGCTAAGTTCCCCTCAACCGTCTTCTCTCTGTGGCCGAGGAGCTCCTCCCGGAATCACAGTGTGGATTTCGTCTCCTACAGGGCAAAATGGACATGATCTTTGCAGCGCGACAGCTGCAGGAAAAATGCAGGGATCAGCGCCAGTCCTTATACATGGCCTTTTTCGATCTTAGAAAGGCCTTTGACACTGTCAACCGTGAGGGCTTATGAAGCGTCCTCCTCCATTTTGGATGCCCCCAAAAGTTTGTCAACATTCTTCGCCTGCTCCACGACGACATGCAGGCCGTGATCCTTACCAGCGGTTCCATTACAGACCCAATTCATGTCTGGACTGGGGTCAAAAGGGCTGCGTCATCGCTCCAACCCTCTTCTCAATCTTCCTCGCTGCCATGCTCCACCTCACAGTAAACAAACTCTCCGCTGGAGTGGAACTAAACCACAGAACCAGTGGGAAGCTGTTTAACCTACGCCGCCTCCAGGCCAGGTCCAAGATCACCCCAACCTCTGTCATTGAGCTGCAGTACACGACGATGCCTGCATCTGCGCACATTCTGAGGCTGAACTCCAGGATATAGTCGAGGCATATGAAAACATGGGCCTTACGCTTAACATACATAAGAGAAAGGTCCTCCACCAGCCTGTCCTCGCCACACAGCACTGCCCACCAGTCATCAAGATTCACGGCATGGCCCTTGACAACGTGGACCACTTCCCACACCTCGGGAGCCTTTTATCAACAAAGGCAGACATTGATGCGGAGATTCAACATCGCCTCCAGTGCGCCCGTGCAGCCTTTGGCCGCCTGAGGAAATGAGTGTTCGAAGACCAGGCCCTCAAATCTACCACCAAGCTCATGGTCTACAGGGCTGTAGTAATACCCGCCCTCCTGTATGGATCAGAGGCATGGACGATGTACAGAAGATACCTCAAGTCGCTGGAGATATATCACCAACGATGTCTCCGCAAGATCCTGCAAATTCCTTGGGAGGACAGGCGCACCAACATCAGTGTCCTTGCCCAGGCTAACATCCCCAGCATTGAAGCACTGACCACACTCGATCAGCTTCGCTGGGCAAGCCACATAGTTTGCATTCCAGACACGAGACTCCCTAAGCAATTGCTCTATGCGGAGCTCCTTCATGGCAAATGAGCCAAAGGTGGGCAGCGGAAACATTACAAGAACACCCTCAAAGCCTCCCTGGTAAAGTGCGATATCATCACTGACACCTGGGAGTCCCTGGCCGAAGACTGCCCTAGGTGGAGAAAGTGCATCCGGGAGGGCGTTGAGTTCTTCGAGTCTCAACGCCGTGACCGTGAAGAGGTCAGGCCAGGTAGCGGAAGGACCATGCGGCAAATCAGTCCCACCCACCCCTTCCCCCGACGAATGTCTGTCCCACCTGTGACAGGGTCTGTGGCTCTCGTATTGGACTGTTCAGCCACCAAAGGACTCACTTTATGAGTGGAAGCAAGTCTTCCTCGACTCCGAGGGACTGCCTATGATTTCCGGGTTCTGTTTTGGTTTCTAATTTCACTAAAAATACCAACCAGGTGAAATATCTAAGTATTTGTTCACACATAATCGTATCGAATAGGAAATCATTCCCGCCCGTGAACATGATGTGAAAGGCCACTAATGTAAAAGTATACATTGTTGCTCACAATGTAAAACCAAAAGCTAAACTGATCAGAGGCGAATTTGCCCTTAAAGGGGGACGAATTAAACTGAAAAATAGTCTGTTCATTCATATTCTTAATTACAATGTGAGCAGGCCACTGAGGACGTAGCTCATGGATTTGTGACATGACCTGCATGAGTAAGGGTCTTATTGACCAATATTTCAGTTCCTTGATATTCCGTGCGTAGTGTCTACGTACGCTGTAGGAATGTGCGGCAGCCACATAGTCAACGCAGAAATGATTTGGCCAAACCTCATAGAAGAAAAATTATCAGCAATTGTTAGCAAAGAAAACCATACGTGTCTGATGATAAATCCTCAGTGAACACCTCTACCCCCTCAATAAACTCTAATGATGTCATTTACAGTTCCCAGAAGTGAGGAGAACACTGAAGCAATCTTCATTCTTCAACGGAGGTTCTTACAATAATAATATATCATGGTGTAATTAATAATGTATGAATAATAAAAATAATGTTATGATTAATGTTATTTAACTGATGATGTTACAGTAATAATATAATGTAGTTAATAATGCATGAATGACAAAAATAATATTATGATTGTGTGAATATTCTGTATGAATAATTAATTTTTTTTTAACTATACATACTTTGTTGCATTTCAATATTTGTGTTGATAAAAGATTATGATGCTGTGGCCTATTGCATAAATAATCCCTTGACAACGGGCAAATATACACGGTCTTCATCTTGGTGTTTGGTAGTTGCTTATTATGCATACATTATTGTACATTCCAAAGGAAATGTGATTTATCTGTGAGGAGAAATATTGCCTTCACTTTTCTTATTTCAAATTCAATACTATAGAAGTTTACGTGATTCTTCAGATTGATAGTGTGCCAGTGAAAAGTTTAATCACGTTTCTGGAACTGGGGATTCAATTGATACTACAGCAAAGATCCAAAGTTAAAACCCCATCCCTGAACACCATTCAAAAGCAATTATTCTCCATTGATGAGTTACATCAACTCTAAGGTAGTTTACTTTGCGGGGGGGGGGGGGGGGTGGGGGGAGTGGGAGAGAGCAGTAAACGCCACGTTGTTGGGAGAGGGGAGGAAAAGGGAAACTTTGCACACTGGCCCATCTTGAAGAAATACCACGGGGTTGGGTGGGGGAGGGGGAAGAGAGATATCAGAATCAATTCTCGTCCTGCAGAGATGTCCCCGAACTAGAGGTACTTTCTACATAAGAGGGGGGGAGTGGTGAGGAATAGCAAGCAGGACCAATCCCACTCTGCAGAAGTGTAGCTGGGGTAGCAACACTTTCTAGGTCCAGGGGTATGGTGGGGATGAGAAGGAAACGTTAGCAGGGTCAATCTCATGCTGTCACCAATCATGAATAAAATGTATGTTTGGCTCTGGGAATGTTTACAGACTGCTCTGGTCTTCTGGACTTGGAGGGAGGGAATAAAAAGTCTAGCAATTGGTGAAAAACATGAAGTGTTTAATAAAGGGAATCAATAATTAAGGAAAGATTTTCAAAAATGATTTGAAGTAGTACAACTGAATGCTATTTCATGTCAAATGGTACTCTGCCAGCACCAAAAAGGTTATTCTTGACCTTTTAAAGGAATACTGTCAGTTAAATGTGAAATTTGAATAAGACTTAGTGGGATTAAGAACATAAGAATTAGGAGCAGGAGTAGGCCATACGGCCCCTCGAGCCTGCTCCGCCATTCAATAAGATCATGGATGATATTCGACCTCAACTAAGCTTTCCTGCCCAATCTCCGTAGCCCTTGATTCCCCTAGAGTCCAAAAATCTATCTATCTCAGTCTTGAATATACTCAGCGACTGAGCATCCACAACCCTCTGGGGTAGAGAATTCCAGAGATTCACAGCCCTCTGAGTGAAGAAATTTCTCCTCATCTCAGTCTTAAATGGCCGACCCCTTATCCTGAGACTATGCCCCCTAATTCTAAACTCTCCAGCCAGGGGAAACAACCTCTCAGCATCTACCCTGACAATCTCCCTCAGAATATTGTATGATTCAATGAGATCATCTCTCATTCTTCTAAACTCCAGAGAGTATAGGCCCAATCTACTCAATTTCCCCTAATAGGACAATCCCCCCATCCCAGGAATCAATCTAGAGAGTGTCAATGAGTCCGCCAATCAGATTCCTGGTTGGTACCGTGAGTGACCACTTGTCCTATTACCTTCAGCGATTGTGTTCAAAAGTACCTGACACTGATGGGACGGAAGGTACGTCTCCATTGCCTCCAAGGCTCCTAGATGAAATCAGTTGAAATAGTTTCAATCCAATTCCAGGTTGGTATGGGATCACAACAAAATATGCTCACATTTCACTATATTTGACATAAAAGAAAAACCATATGAATGGTTGGTATGGATGTCTCATGGACATAAAATGTAAACAAGAACTAACACAAGGAAATAAATCTGTCAGGTTCTCCACATGCATCGTAACCCTTAGGGGCCGAAATTGATGTACTCACCGCCTACTGCCGCTGACTGCCGCCCACTGTCACCGACATTCCTCTGCAACATCCGCCAGTGCCACTTTCGACATGATCTGGAGCGGGCTGGAGCGGAGAGCTGCCAGGAACCGCTCACTGATGTCAGCGGACGGCCGAGTGGCGCAACTAACCTTCCGCCTGCCGAGCTCCCATATTTATGCGGGCGGGGTGGACCACTGGCTGGAGGCTGATCTGTCCCCGATGGTGAGTATGAGGATACTGCAACAAAAGGTTAGTGAACATTTTATATATATATATTTTTCACAGCGACTTACCTGGATGGTGTCCCCTGAAGGTCTTCTGATAGTTTTAAAGTTTTTCCCTGATGATTTTTTTTTCAGCTGTTCGACCCTCTGAGGGCCCGACTTCATCCTCCGCGGCACTTGGGCGGCAAGCGCCTCTGCCGCTGAGAATGAGATCTCCCGCCTGCTGCTACCCAGATTGGCGGGGTACAACGTCCATTTGCGGCCCGCCAAACTTCGAGGGGCCTCGGCAATGAATCTCCTGCCGAAAGTACCGTCCGGTACCTCGGCGGCCATCGGCGGCACTTTGGGCGGCACTTGGGCAGGTGGAGGCCTTGACCAAATTCAGCCCCTTAGAGTTAACAGGCTCAAAGACATTTTTGTGCCTCTTAGCCAACTGATATTGTAGTTTTTAACTTGCATAGTTTGAGACAGACAGTATTATTACACTAATAATGCTATCCAAGTGTCAACTTTAGGACGGTACTATAACTCTAAATTATTAAAAATGATCAACCAAAAACAGATTTAATTTAAAAAAAAACATTTTAATTCATATTCTCCATTTGCTATCAAATTAATGGGAGCACTATCATCATAAGCAGTTCAAGGAGATGGCCCATCGCCATCTTCTCAGGACAATTGGAGGTGGGCAATAAATGCCGACTTTGCCAGCAACGCTCACATCCTGAGAGCAAATATTACAAATCTCCCTTTTTCTTGTTTTCTATTCTATTTGTAAAGCTTTAACTTTTAGTTGAGTTTTTCTCTAACTGTTCGAAGCTAATCTATTTTTTTCTAACCTTTTCCAATTTTAAAACTTAGACCCTCAGAACATGATTTATCTTCTTTCTCCTTTTTCCTTGCCCCGATCATCCATTTTGCATCGGGGACAACGTTCAAACTGCTACTGTTTCATTGGCTAAAAATTGAGTTTGAAACCCAGGTTTTGAGTCACTCAAAAGCCTAGAATGTAAATACTAACGTGGTCACAGTCCTCCTTTGGCATGATTTTACATGTCAAACACAGAAGGGGCATTGCCAATGATTTAACTTATCTCCAGAGCTGAAAGGGTTAAGACCAGCTCGTCCAAAATATTGCACTGAACACAATCACTGGATCACCTGCCTGCAATTGTTTCCTACACTTCCAATTGTCAGGGAAACAATTACAAGGTTATGGCATACAGTCAACAACCATATAGAACACAATATCTCAGACAACCTGGACTTAATAGCACTGCCCACTCTAGTTGGGATCTGCATTTGGTGCAATATGATTACAATATGAGTTTTAAATGACAATACACCTGTTACTTCTGAACGGGAGTTGGCATATTATTTATCACTAAATGGATAGCAAAGGTGGAAAAGGAAAAGGATCTGAGGGCTTATTCATTGAAAGTTTTCTCCCAATGTTATCAATAATCAAGGGTTGCACTCAATGACATTTTCTGATTGTTGAAAAAGTAGTTTTAACTTTGTACAACTCATTAATAAGACCATATTTCAAATATTACTTGCAATCTTGAGCACCTAGGGATGTTTCCGCTTTGGGCTCAATCAGGAAATTGCACCCAAAATGTGCTTGAAATGGCACTGGTTCAGTTAGGCTTTAAGTTTCTGCTAAAATTAATTTGGATAATCACATACATAAAATCTTCCATGAACCAACACAATCGGGCAGTGCAATAAAAAGTAATCATTTGTTTTCTTTCCATTAGAAAGTGTTCCCTGATGTATTTAAGAGTGGTAACCAGGTGCAGGTTTATTAATACAGCTGAAAATGGGTTTGTCACAAAGAAGTATGTATTTTTAAGCAGAGTGTTCAGTCCACCACCTGTGAGTGACCTGATTTAAAATGACTAAAAATGACTTAAAAAAACTGAACCACTGAACCATTTAATAGTTTCATTGGTGTACACTAGTCAGCTTCTTAGTAAATTAAATATTTTTTGATATGAAAAAAGGTTTAAAACATGCCGACTAGCACCTGTTCGCCTCAGAAAATGAGTGCAGTTTGAAGAGCCTTCCTGAACCAGCGTAATCGGTGGAATCTCACAATGTCAACCTGGAGGCTGGCCAGTTTTATGGGCGGGGCCTGATCTGGGCGAATTGAAGCTTGAACTAGTGTAAAAGATCGCAGAATCACAAACCTTCGGGCATAACTCGCCTACGTTTAAAATTCCCCGATCCTTTGTGCTGTTTCTGCCGATTCTGATGTAACGAGCGAAAACAAGCGGGATACTCTACTCCCTATTTTTAAATTGTCATTGATGCATTGGAGAAGGTTCACAGAGAAGTGACAAGGATGATTTTGGCACTCCAGGCTCTAATTTGTGAAGAGAGACTTACAACTTGAACTTCTTGGAAAATAAGATGATTTAGTCTCTAATACACTGAGAGGAACAGACAGCACAGATCAGAGAGCATTATTTAATTGGAACTAAAGGACACAGATGCAAAATTGACAAGCCTCAAGCTGGACGAGAGAATATCATTTATTTTTCCTACAGAGTGATTGATATAGAACGAAAAGGAAAAAAATGTATGTGTCAAGAGCAAGGGTACCTGACTGGAAAAGAAAGTTAGAACCAGATAGAAAGGGGCCTTGCCCAAATTATATCGAAGGATACATTGGGAAACAGAGTTAGTGATCAGCAATGGAAGATATTTAAATTGGAAATGGAAAGGGCTAGAAATTCGGTTCTCGGCGATAATTGTATTTTTTTGCCAAAATGATCAAATGGCAACGCTGTCGCTGTGAGGCCGTAAGTTCAAGGTTTAATTTGTGCAGCGGTAAAAATCGGCGTTGCACGAGGGTTCACGGCACAAACGGCGATCCTCGTCAGCTTTAGTGTGAGGCCAATACTGCTGCACGTTGGGCCCAGGGAGGGCGGAAAACACCTGAAAATAAGTTGGAAAAAAAAAAATTACAAAACATTTACAAGACACCTATCTAGCAAATCGCTGCAAAAGAATTAAAATATAAAAACTTTAACTTACCTTTTTTGCAGGTCTTTATACTTACCGCTGATCCAAGGGCTGCAACACAGCTTTTCCCTTGGCTTTTCTTTGGTCCTAAATATGGGTGCGCTCAGAGCCAAATTTTTGGCGAAAGCGATATTTTAGGTCCTGCACAGCGGTGTTCCTCTTTCCGGTGGTACTTGAAAACCACCCACCGCCGCAAAACTTCGCCGAATTTTCCGCCAACTGGGTTTTCGCCAAAAAAAGTGAAATAGCACCAAAAACCCCGTCGCAAAATTACCGAACTTCTAGCCCTAAATTGCTTTAACAAGGAAAAGACAGTAAACAATGGATGAATAGGAAGATTATATCAAATCTGAAACTAAAAAAGAAGCTTTTAGTGTTCACAAAGTAGATAATAAAAACGAAAACCAGGACACATATTTGGAATACCTGTATAAGAAGGCCACAAAAAGGAAATTTGAATGAAAGAATGAAAACAATTATTGGAATTCTGCAAAACTCTGCTGGTGAAGCAAAGTCCAAAACTATTTTAAAAAGGAATTTGATAGTTACTTGAAAAGAGCAATATTTATGGGTGTGAAAAACAAGCAGAAAAATTGGATGATACTATGTGGCTCATATGGAGAAAAATACTGGCACAGACTTGATGATTCAATCATCTGCTTCTGTGCTGTATGAAATATCCCCTCAATAAAGGCAGTTAATTCGAGGTTATTAACTATTTGTCAGTGTTCTCGATCAGGCCAACATCCCCAGCATCGAAGTACTGACCACACTTGACCAGCTCCATTGGGCAGGCCACCTCATCCGCATGCCTGACACAAGACTCCCAAAGCAAGCGCTCTAATTGGAACTCCTACACGGCAGGCAATCCCCAGGTGGGCAGAGGAAACATTTCAAGGACACCCTCAAAGCCGCCTTTATAAAATGCAGCGTCCACACCGATACTTGGGAGTTCCTAGCCAAAGAGCATTCGGGAGGGCGTTGAGCATGCAGAAAACAAACGCAGGCAGCGGAAGGAGCATGCAACAAACCAGGCTCCCCACCCACCCTTTCCTTCAACGACTGTGTGTCCCACCTGTGACAGAGACTGTAATTCCCGTATTGGACTGTTCAGTCACCTGAGAACTCACTTTTAGAGTGGAAGCAAGTCTTCCTTGATTTTGAGGAACTGCCTATGATGATGATTAACTATTTTAAAAAGAGCTGGGTAAATATGTGGCTATAAGTTATGAGGCTGAGGACAGGCTGAATTCATGAGATCTCTACCAGATCACGATTGCCACTGGATTGATGAAGGATAAGATCTGTGAAATGCATTATTTAATATCGCAGTGTTTGAGGGTCAGAGAAGACATTTGACAGAGTGTTACCTTCTCTGAGGCTATTCATATGGTTGGCAGTCTCCTGAGGAAATGAAGCATGATAGCAGAGGCCAAGATTGAGCACATTTCACGTTGCCTGTAGAGGGATGGAGCTTGCTGAGCTCTTGGGCTCTTCAGACCCTGCTTGTCACATTTTAACATTAAACCTGGAGTCATTCTCTAACTATTGGTATGGGAAGTGTTTAAATCTAAGTTCTAGCCTTCTTGTAACATTTCACCATGATATTTTGTCTGTGTATTAATGGTGAGATTAGCTAAATATATTACATATTTAGACAAAGTAAGAACTGTTCAAGCTCTTATTTTCATTGTATTTATTTCTAGTTTGACAGTCCAAGGGCTAGAAATTTGTCAGGTTTGCACCCATTTTACCGTTATTTTTGAGCGGTGAAAGTTTGTTTTTAGGCGCAGAAAAAATTTATCGTCATTTTGCAAGGTTCGGCAGTCGTTTAGCGCCGGCGATAAGAATTATTGTCCACTTTTTTTTGCCATTTTATGACATCAATCGTCGTGCAATACAAAATTTGTCGATATCGCCAATTTTACTGCCAGCGAAAAACCCGCCCGAAAAAAGCAAGTCTTACCAGGTCGGACTCACGACGCACCAGGTGCTAACGGCGTCATCTTGATAAACGGAGCAAGAGTTCAGTGCATAAAAAGATTTGGAGGCAAGGCTACATTTTACAGATTGAGCTTTTTGTGAGTTTATACTTTGTTTTTAAGGCTATTTAAGGACATTTAAAAGAATGAGGCTGATGCTATTCTGCCATTATTGTTGGGTGCTTTTTCTATGCAGCATAGAGCTGGAAGAAGGCTTATTCAACATCATTATGAGCATAATCAAAGAGCTTGCAGATGTATGGGGAGGAGGCCCTACCCCCAACGAGTTTACAGGGAACAATGCTCATATCTGCACTTGTCAGAGGCACAGTTCATTAGAAGGCTGCAATTTCGAAAAGGGGTGATCACAGAGATATGCCAGCTCATAAAGGCAGACCGACAGCCTAGCAGCGGGAACAGGACTGCACTGCCCGTCGAGGTGAAGGTGACTGCGGCACTTTCCTTCTATGCCTCCGGCTCTTTTCAGGCATCAGCAGCAGACATATGCTGTATCTCCCAGCACGCTACACATCGCTGCATTTGCCAAGTGACCACTGCACTGTTTGCATGCAGGATGAGCTTCAGAAAGTTCCCAATGACCAGGGAGGCACAGAATGAGAGGGCTGTAGGTTTTGCATGAATTGCTGGCTTCCCCAAGGTTCAGGCTGCCATTGACTGTACGCACAACGCCTTGTGAACACCTTTAGAGGATGCAGAGGTTTACTGAAACCGAAAGGGATTCCACTCCCTGATCATACAAATCATGAGCAACCATACTCAGCGCATCATGGCAGTAAATGCCCAATTTCCAGGGAGCATCCATGATGCTTTCATCTTGCGTGAGAGTAGTGTTTCACACCTGTTTGAGCATCAGCCACAAGGCCAGAGCTGGATGCTGGGGGACAAAGGTTACGGCCTCAGCACCTGGCTCATGACCCCACTCCGGAACCCTCAGATAGAAGCTGAGCATTGCTACAATAACAGCCATATAGCCACACGCAACATCGTCAAAAAGACAATTGGAGTGCTCAAGCAGCGTTTCTGATGCCTGGACCACTCTGGAGGCTGCCTGCAATACTCCCCTCAGCAGGTCTCTGAGCTCATTGTGGTGTGCTGCATGCTACACAACTTAGCCATCATGAGGGGACAGGATTTGCCACTGGGGACTGCAGGACCACCTCAGGAGAGGGGGGGGGTGGGCGCTGGTGAGGAGGAGGAGGGAGGAGGACGACGACAAGGAGCCTGGTGATGAACCCATGCCATTACCACCCCAACCACCACAGGGGAGGCCTTGTGGAGCTTTCCCCACTGTAAAAGTCTTGCGTCAGCAGCTGATAATTCAACACTTTGTATGAAGGCTGAACGGCACGTTTGACCGTTGACTGCCCACTCTATCCCACCATGTTGACTATTTCCCTGTTATTCTGCAAATGAGACATTGCACAAGATTGGTTAAGGTGAAAAAAGCAATTTAAATTTATTCAACATTTTTACATTAATGAAACTTTGTAAACTTTAATTTAGTAACTTGAATACAATTTTTCAATGGTAAAACTGTTCTAAACTTTAGTTAAATAACAACAGCTAAATAACAACAAAACAATAACAAAAGCACAACCCCTGCACCAAACATCCTTCAGCGGCAGCCACCTTTACCGCCCCACCCCCGTCGATTGTTGCCCCAGCCCCTACCCACGTTGGGCCCAAGATGTTTTTAGCAACGCACCCAGAGCATCAGTGTTGTTGGGGGAGAGAAGTAGGAGATGCCATTGGATGCCCTGGAGAAGCTGGGGCTGTGGAAGGCCCGGCTTCTGAGGGGCAAGCCTGCTGTTCAGCCTCACCACTCACTGGTGCTGTCAGTCTGGGTGGCATGACACTGGGGACTCAAGTGCCATGAGTCGAGACCGTCAATTGCCACTGGGCATTGACAGCCTTGGTGCAACTACAAGCTGCGACATGCAACTTGTGTCCGCAGATAGTGCTGCAATGTTTGGGGAGATCCCACCCAGGAGACCTCGAGGAGCTATTGGCTGAGCTGGATGCTCTCCCCAGACAGTGCCACCAAATCCAGGTGAGCATCTGCCTGCCTTTCACCAGACCGGCTTTGCTGACTCAGCCTCCGCAGAGACGGCATACGGGATTGAAGCCTGGGGGTTTGTTGCTGCAACCCACTGGGACCCGGGGCCTCGGGTGCTGGATAACCACGGAATGTGATGTCCTCATCCGACAATCTGGTGGCTGCAGCTGAAGTCCTTCGTGCCTGCGTGGGCTCTCCCCCCCCACCCCCACATCAAATTACCACTTTGGTCCTCCTCCTGCTCTGCCTCCTGTGGAGGTTCCTCAGCAGGGCTGATGTCTGTGTCCTCCACCATAGCATCCGGCGAGGTGGGGGCATCCACTCCTGGATGTGAGGCCTCGGAATCCACATCTGCAAAATAGAAAACAACAGACGACTGGTTAGCAGCAGGGGAGGGGGCAGGGTGACTTGAGTAGGGTTACATAGTGCAGGCTCATTTGAAGGACCACCACTATTGCAGAACATGTCGACGACAGACAGTACATCGTGTTACCCAAACCCTAGCCCACAGACAGAGGATTTTGTAGGACTTTCCCTCCCTCTCAAACGAGGACTCAGCACCTCCACGGGCAGTTGCTCTCTGCGAGGCACCCATCAGACCTACCACGTGACTCTCAAGCTGGGTGAGTGGGAATACTTTGGCTGGATCGCCGCCTGTGTGCCACTGCTCCCGGCGGTTGTGTGACAACTTTCCTGCAAAGATGATGATTCAAATGGTTACCAGAAGGCCCTTCTGCTCTTGTGGCACACAGATAGTCATCAAAGCACTTATACCATACTGTGTGCATTTAATACAATACTGTGTTTAATGACCCTGGTAGTTGCACGTGGTTCATGAGGAAGACATCAAAGTGCAGAAACATATTTTAAGATGTCAAAAAGCAGTCTTTATAATATGTAACCATCATTCATGGCAAATAAGGTGCAACACTAAGCCTACCTATACCAACATGTGTCAGATTTACAATTTAAGTAAAGAAGTCATCAATAAAAATATTACTTACTCTGACGACCCTGCAATGGTCATTCCATCTTTTATGACACTGTACATGCTTCCTCCTGACACAGTCGACTGAGGAAACCTCCTCAGCCACACTTTTCCACAGACGTTTTACACTGGCTGGGAGGAGTTTTGCACGACTCTCTTCGAAATCTCCCCCCATCTGTTTTCTACAGCAGTAATGCGGGCCTCAATTGCATCAGGAGTGAATTTCCTGCCCCTCTTCCTATTTAAATCACCCTGCATTTTTCATTTCTTCTCAACTGTGCTCAACTCTGCTGTCTTTGATCCTGCTGTTTAAATCAACTTTCAAAAATGGCTGATTCAGCCCTGGGCGTACTGTGCATGCGTGGGCACACCCTGACATGTGACCAGGATTGCAGGAAAAAATTGGCTGAAAAAAATAGGGGGGAAAAAAAAATTTGCGCATGCGCAGAAGGCCCGTTTTTTAAACTTTGGTAGTTTCGATTTGGGCGCATAAATGTAGTTGTGCGACGTCGTTTTTTACCGCTATCGCCATCGCCATTTACCTTTTGGTGAGTTTTGCAAGCTTATTTTATAGCGGTATTTCGGTGATTAAAAAAAAACAGTAACCGCGATTAGTGCCAAAAAAAAACAGTGATAGCGCTAATTGGCGAACTTCTAGCCCTTATTATGCAATACAGTCCATATGAGACCGACTCCAATATGTCCGAGACCCACAATACCTTTGTTTGAAAATCTGGGTAGCAAAATGTTAGGTGGATATTGGCCCGGATTTTGTGGTAAAAATAATGAGGCTACCAGCGCTCACCGTTATTAAGGAGTACACCGGACAACAATTTCCAGCATCCGCACATGCACAGTTAAACGTGGAAATCAGGAAGTTGCTGTCTGAGATGCCATGCTCCTCCAGAAGCTGCACTATTTCGGTATCTCGCTGAGAGACTCAGCATTGAAATACATTAAAGACATGAAGTAGCTTACCCACTAGATACCCATTAAATATGCCAGAAATAGTATAGGCTTGTCCATTCAAGTGTAAGTGAATTTTTAACGACATAATAAGTCTTAATTATTGCCAAGCAACCTCTCTGCCACTGAAAATTAACTTTTATGTGTGGAGCCTCATTCTTTCAGATTTTAATTTTTGATGAAGATTTAAATAAATAAAAAAAGTCAAATGTTTTAAACTTTTTCTTTATGTCTCTTTTATCTCTCTTAATCCCATCTTTCTTTCCCTCTCTTTATTTCACTTTTAGTACATGATATAGCATTCAACTAAACATTCCAACTGACGCTTCTTGGTTCAGACTCTGCATGCCTCAGTAAGGATTCTTCAATCTGATTGGTTAAGGAGACATGCTGTTACTTGTTCTGTTCGCACAGGTCCCAGATCCCCTGTAGAGGGCGCGGTGCTGTTTTGGCTTTCTAATCACTGCAAGTTCCAATGCATAAACCCGTGGAAAGTCTGTGGGCAAGTGTAAGTGCAATGAATAGCAAGCGCGTTCGTTTGCCGCTGACCGGGAAATCTGAGCTATTGTGTACATCATATGTTTTTTCATCGCACTCTGATTGACATATAACCATTCTAACATGCGGGATCGAAACACAATTTCTCTCAAGCCGATAACCTTCCTTTCTTCGGCCTTTGAGCTGATGCTTTGAAGTGAAGCGAATCACAGGCAACAATGAAAAGGGCATTGTTAAATTATAATATAAAATTAAGATTGCACACGCTAACCTGTCATTTAACAAACTCAAAGGTCCATTTTAGCACTAGACTTCACATCAAGCTAAAGCAGTCCCTGGTGTGCTAAAACTCATATTAAATGTACACCTTCTCATTCATCATTGCCTTATTTTAGGGTATTAAAGCATTTTGCTGTTCTTGCTGATTAACCATGACTGCAGCATTTATATATTTTAATTCATTTTAAAATGGAATAGACACTACAGATGGATTAAAAAGTCATACCTCACTAAGCCGTTGTAATATTTAATTTATGCCATCCAGTCAGTTACAATATGCTTCTTGTATTATTAGCCTCAGATAAAATGAATGCTGTTTGCTCCATTTCATATTTCTATTAATCTCTTTAGTTAGCCATAACTCTTTACACACTCATCCCCTGTTCAAAAGCAACTCCTAAGTGGCAACAATTAAAACTAGGCTAACACATAATGACAGTTTTACATTTTTTGAGGCAGTTCAGTATAAAATAGAATCACTGGAATGATTTTTGTATCAACTTTCAATATTTAACTTTTATCCTTTCAAAAATGTTCTGTAGGATTTCCTCCAGGAACCTATAAGTATTGCACCAAATACATTAGAAATCTGAAATACAGTTAAATTATTCAAATATCCTGTAGAAATCTGTGAGGCAGCCTCGGGACATCCTTAAATATGTATTTGAAAAAGACTATATAAACCCTTCCTTTGTGTTGAGATTGCCTATAGACGTCTTTTAATATGTTGAGGTTACATAGACATCTTTAAATGACACAGGTTTTAGACATCCTTAAATAAGTGTTGGAGATTTCCAACTATTGGCAAATAGATATCTGAGATAAGCTGCAGACATCTTACATGAATGATTAGGAGGGGCTTCAAACATGTTTAAATATGTGTTTGACCTCGCTAAGGGCATAAGGGCATTTCTATATGATCAAAATAATCTACAAACATTCTTAAATGGTGGTTCAAACAAGCTATATACATCCTTAAATACATTTTAAAACATCTTTAAATATATCTGCTCGGAGAGCCTGTAACCATCCTTAAATATGTGTTTCAGACAGCTTATAGATCCCTTAAATATTTATTATTAAAGCCTATGGCTTTCCTTAAATATGTGTTTGAGACAACTTATAGATTCCATAAATATGTATTATTACAGCCTATAGTCATCTTTAAATATATTTTGCCATTGCCTATACACATCCTAAGAATGTCAATGAGAATCGGGGAAAAACTCTCCACTGGCTTGAGTCAGACCTAGCACAAAGGAAGATGGTTTTGGTTGTTGGAGACCAATCATCACAGCCCCAGGACATCGCTGCAGGAGTTCCTCAGGGCAATGTCCAAGGCCCAACCATCTTCAGCTGCTTCATCACTGACCTACCCTCCATCATTAGTTCAGAAATGGGGATGTTTGCTGGCGATTTCACAGTGTTCCGTGCCATTCACAACTCCTCAGATAATGAAGCAGTCCATGCCCAAATGCAGCAAGGACATTCAGGCTTGGGCTCATAAGTGGCAAGTAATATTTGCTCCACACAAGAATTATCTCCAACTAGAGAGAGTCTAACCACTGTCCCTTGATATTCAATGGCATTACTATCGTCAAAGCCCCCACCATTAACATCCTGGGAGTCACCATTGACCAGAAACATATTTCGACCAGACACATAAATACTGTGGCTACAAGAGCAGGTCAGAGGATGGGTATTCTGAGGCAAGTGTCTCACCTCCTGACTCCCCAAAGTCTTTCCACTATTTACAAGGCACAAGTCTGATGGAATACTCTCCACTTGCCTGGATAAGTGCAGCTCTAAGAACACTCAAGAAGCTTGATACCATCCAGGACAAAGAAGCCCACTTGATTGGCAACCCATCCATCACCTTAAACATTCAGTGTACACCATCTACAAGATGCACTGCAGAAACTTGCCAAGGCTTCTTCGGCAGCACCACCCAACCCGTGACCTCTACCACCAAGAATGACAAAGGCAGCAGGCGCATGGGAACACCATCACCTCCAAGTTCTCCTACAAGTCACACACATCCTGATTTGGAAATATATCGCCATTCCTTCATCATCGCTGGGTCAAAATCCTGGAACTCCCTCCCTACCAGCACTGTGGGAGTACCTTCACCCACACGGACTGCAGCGGTTCAAGAAGGCAGCTCACCACCACCTTCTCAAGGGCAATTAGGGATGGGCAATAAATGCTGGCCTTGCCAGCAATGCCCACAATCCATAAATGAATAAAAACAATATTCATATTGCCTACAGACATACTAAATATGTGTTTGAAATACTCTATAGATTTTTAAAAATATGTATTGAGGCACTATGGGGTAGAAATTCGGGAGCACCCCATTGGGGCGTTAACTTTTGAAGGTTGAACAAATTAGCGTCAGGCACTAATGTTTTTCAGCTTTTAAAAAATGTAGTGTTCTCGCTCCAGGAAGGAAGCGGAGTACTAAATCAAGCGCTTCACTTCCTTCCTGGAGCGATAAAGGACACAGGCGGGGCGGTAATTGTGCAGTGCTACACAATGTCCTGTGCAGCTCTGTCATAATCCGAGGCTCCTTTCCTCCCTGAAAGGGAAGGGCCACCTTTGCACGCTCTGCATTGGGACCAGTGAGCTAGTCCCCGACGGCAGCCGTGATCAGGCCCAATCAGTCCTGTGCACTTCAGCAAAGTGCCGGGCTGATCGATTACAGCCCAGGAGAATGTAAAGACATTGAAGAAACCCTTTTCAGAAATATTGGTACTTATCTCGACAACCTCGCCTTTAACTTTCTCCCCCGAAGTCCTCGACCTCCCAATGAATGGCTCCTGCAGCTGTCTGTGTGTTTTTGCCCAGCGATGCTGCAGGGGATGGAACCAAAGTTCAGATCTGCGGTGCTACCGGAGCGATGTGCACGGCAATGACGTCACGATCTCGCCACAAAGCTCTTGTCAAAGTTAGCAGGAGTTGTTTATCTCCCTGTGCCTGGTCGGTACCCGGTTAGGCCCCGTGATCACTCCCGGAGGCGATAATGGGAGGCGCTAAGGAGGCCAATTTCTAGACCTATAGATATCCTTAGACAGCCCGTACACGTTATTAAATATATTTTGAGACTGCCTATAAAATGTATTTAAGGCAGGCAATCCATATTCTTAAAAATGAATTTGAAATCATCCACAGACTTCCTTAAATAGGTGTCAAACCTTCCTAAAAAACTGAAATATTTGATTGCAAGAGTTTGCAAACATATGTAGAACCAGCCTGTGGGCATACTTGACGATGTGTTTAAGGCAGACAATAGATTTGCTTAAATATGTGTTTGAGTTATCCTATATATATATCTTTAAAACATTCAGAACTGCCTATAGACAACTGTGAATATGCATTGAGACAGCTTATAGCCATTGTTAAGTATGTGTTGAGATGCCTATAAAAAGCTTTAAATATGCCACATAGCCAATAGCAATCCTTAAACACTCATTGAAATAGCCTATAGACATCCGTGAAGATATATTTAAGAGAGACAATAGGAATCCTTAAACATATGTTTGAAAGAGCCTGTAGACACCCTTCAGTATCTGTTTGAAACAACTTATAGACATTTAGATTTGTTTTGAAACTGCTTATGGATATCTTTAAATATATGTTGACATTATCTATAGATATTCTTAACGATGCATTTCTAATCAGCCAGTGAGAAAGAGAGAGCCCTCAGGGTGAGATATCAGCATGTACGTTCTGTAAGATTAAAGGTTAGTTCCAGCTAGTTTCAGGGATTGTTAGCCTGTAAAGTGAGATTAGCCCATTAACAGCGACACACTTTATTATTTTCTGTTACGAGGAGCAACATAAAATAGATTGAATTCAGTTCAGTCATGTATTTCATGTAAAATAAACCAATCTGTTGATTTATGTTTGACCTCATCTCACTGCAGTGCTTATCAGTCCGCCTTCCAGAATGCATGTGGTTCATGTGAAGTCCACAAAGAGCGATCATGCTATCTTCTAACTAGATAGTGGGCAGTAAAGGTGAAACAGCAATGTGATAATGACCAGATGATCTGCTTTTTTGTTATGTTGATTGAGGGATAAATATTAGCCAGGACACCGGGGCTAACTCCCCTGCTCTTCTTCAAAATAGTGGCATGGGATCTTTAACGTCCACTTGACAGAGCTGACAGGACCTCAGTTTAACATCTCATCCAAAACACAGCACTTCTGACAGTGCAATGCTCCCTCAGCATTACACTGGAGTGTCAGCCTAGATTTTGTTGTTCTCCAGTCCCTGGACTGAGACTTGAACCCACAACTTTCTGATTCAGAGGTGAGAGTGCTAGCCACTGAGCCACAGCTGACACTAAATCAGTACAAGAACAGAAATGTCAAAGGGTGCACCAGCCCCTCCAAGTTGTCTCTACATCCCACAGCACTCTGACTTGAAAATATATCTCTCTTCCTTTATCATCACTGAGTCAAACTCCTAGAATTCCCTTTCTAACACCATCCACAGAGATTTTTCGAGGCTGGAGTAGGAACCCTCTTTGGTCCCATCAGTTGCATCGAGTGTTGGGACGTACGCACTGATGACTTTGGCGCATTGATTCCAGGATAGGGTGAGTCGAAGAGTCATGAGGCGTTCGTTAACCCTGCAGGGGGAGTCTTTGAGGCAGTCGACCAGCTTGTTTTTGATGGCGAAGCCGACTCCATGGAGGCGGCGTTCTGCCTCTGATTTCCCTTTCCAGAAGAAGGTGTAACTTCCACCTTGTTCCTTGAGCTGGCCTTCCCCTGCCCGCCGGGTCTCGCTTAGGGCGGCGATGTCGATATCAAAGCATCCACGACGACATGCAGGCCATGATCCTTAACAACGGATCCATTACAGACCCAATCCACGTCCAGACCGGGGTCAAACAGGGCTGTGTCATCGCCCCAACCCTCTTCTCAATCTTCCTCGCTGCCATGCTCCACCTCACAATCGACAAGCTCCCAGCTGGAGTGGAACTAAACTACAGAACCAGTGGGAACCTGTTCAACCTTCGCCGTCTCCAGGCCAGGTCCAAGACCACCCCAACCTCTGTCGTCGAGCTACAGTATGCGGATGGTGCCTGCGTCTGCGCACATACAGAGGCTGAACTCCAGGACATAGTTGACGTATTTACTGAGGCATATGAAAGCATGGGCCTTATGCTAAACATCAGCAAGATAAAGGTCCTCCACCAGCCTGTCCTTACCGCACAGCACTGCCCCCCAGTCATCAAGATCCACGGCTCGGCCCTGGACAATGTGGACCATTTCCCATACCTCAGGAGCATCCTATCTGAGGTCCTGTTTGAAGACCAGGCCCTCAAAAGTGCCACCAAGCTCGTGGTCTACAGGGCAGTAGTAATACCCGCCCTCCTGTATGGCTCAGACACATGGACCATGTACAGTAGACACTTCAAGTCGCTGGAGAAATACCACCAACGATGTCTCCGCAAGATCCTACAAATTCCCTGGGAGGACAGACACACCAACATTAGCGTCCTCGGCCAGGCCAACATCCCCAGCATCGAAACACTGACCACACTTGATCAGCTCCGCTGGGCAGGCCACATAATTCGCATGCCAGACACGAGACTCCCAAAGCAAGCGCTCTATTCGGAACTCCTTTATGGCAAACGAGCCAAAGGTGGGCAGTGGAAACGTTACAAGGACACCCTCTAAGCCTCCCTGAAAAAGTGCAACATCCCCACTGACACCTGGGAGCACCCTGGCCAAAAACCGCCCAAAGTGGAGGAAGCGCATCCGGGAGGGCGCTGAGCACCTCAAGTCCCGTCGCCGAGAACATGCAGAAATCAAACGCAGGCAGCGGAAAGAGCGTGTGGCAAACCAGTCCCACCCACCCCTTCCCTCAATGACTATCTGCCCCACCTGTGACAGAGTCTGTGGTTCTCTTATTGGACTGCACAGCCACCTAAGAACTCATGTTAAGAGCGGAAGCAAGTCTTCTTCGATTCCGAGAGACTGCCTATGATGATGATGATGATAATGAGTTCACCATCAATACAACTACAGCATAATGCCACCTGTCTCTGTCCTTTCCTCAGCTAATCTGCTGCTGAAACCATCATCCAAGCTTTTGTCACCTGCAGACTCGATTATTCCTCCTGGTCGGCCTGTGCTTGTGACGTACATTTAGCTCCCAGTCGGGCAACAACTCCAATTTAAAATTCTCAATCCTTGTTTTCAAAACTCTCAATGACTTCATCCCTCCCTATCTCTGTAACCTCCTTCAGCCTTACGACCCTCTGAAATCTCTGCATGCTTCTAATTCTGGACTCTTGCACATCCCTGATTTCCATAACCTTACTACTGGTGGCTGTACCTTCAGCCGCCTAGGCCCTAAGTGCTGGAATTCCCCCCCTAAACCTCTCTACCACTCTCTCCTCTTTTAAAGCCTATCCTTTTGACCAAGCTTTTGTCCACCTGTCCTAACATCTCTTTATGTGGCTCGCTGTCAAATTTTGTTTGATAACGCACCTGAAAAGCACCTTGGGATGTTTGACTATATTAAAGACGCTATATAAATGCAAGTTTTTGTTATTGGAATTCATGAGAAGGCCTACCATCAGCTTCAGTTAGGGATAGGAAATAAATACACCATGCCAGTGAAACCCAGGTCCTGAGAATATTTAAAACAATCTTTAAGTAAGGTATTGACAGTAACAGTGCATTTTAAATATGTAATTATGACAGGTTACAGACAACCTTAAATAAGTGATTGAGACTGTCTATAGAGATTCATAAATATGTGTTTGAGATAACCTACATTATATTCCTAATGAGTGTTGAGACTGCTTATAGACATCCTTAATTATATGCTAGAGAGCCTATTGTTTATATTTTGTCAAATGTTTCATTGGGTAGAAAAGCATTGTCGGCAAAAAAATATGTTTGCAGTAATAACGCTGCTTCACATGGGATCTAGCCTCATTCCATATTGGCTACCTTTGATGTACAGCACTGTGCTGCATTAACTAAACTAAATATGGTAGAACAGTTATCATCGGTAATGCATGTAGTTGACAGAATGTTAATAGGGAGGCTGCGGGTAAAACAATGCCATGTAAGGAGACTGGTGCGTTTCCATCAGCCTGATTGTTTATAGATTAGCTCATTCTTGTCTACTTAATGTTTCACTTGGTCTTTGAAAGTATTCATCGAAGGTCTTACAAGAGCTTGCTTTTATAATTTCAGGTTTAGTTTAATATCTGCCCTTACTGCAAAACCCTAATTAAAGCTAAAGCTTTCCCCTAAGGTTGTTTTACTTAAATATATGATGAAACTCCAATATATTACATTGTGAGTTTACAGTTCAGTTCCAAACTGCTGACGAGGATAAGAGAAACTCCAAAAACAGTCCTGCAGTAAAACTTGCACAATGGTGTCAGAAAAAATACTGAATGAAGGGTCTAAAAATAGACCCCAAGGTTTTTAAGATATCACTGTAAGGTTAACCCATCAGTGTTTGCTCTATGTATGCACTGTATGCTATTAGAGTGTTGCAGTGACTATTTGGTTTTTCATAAATAGTTAGCATAACACTTGCCTATTTCGTGTGAGTGAGTAACCTGGAGCGTAGCTGTGGGCAAGAAAGTGCTTGCTGTGTTGCTTCTTAATGTGACTGACAATGAGTGGGGAATACTCGGGCAGTTGGTGGTGTAATTAAGTATTACTTTCTTGCCCGAGTACTTTGACACTTCTTTTTCATGTTTCTTTCTACTGTTCCTTTTGTAAGTTAAAGGACAATCAGAGCAACCATTAAGAAACAATGCGTTAAATAATTTACAGAAATGGGCAAAGGGAAATGGTAGCAAGCTTGTGAATGGGAAACAGAAGAGGTGGAAAAAAAACAGGGAAAAAGAAAACAATGAGAAAGCCACAAATTTCATGAGATTTTGGGGAAAAATTGAGGAACATTTATAACAAAGAAAATATTATAAATAAATTGAGGCCTTAGTGCAGCATCCAGATGTGCTACTGTTCCATGGGCAATGCTGAATATACTTACTCGTTGACCTCCCAGTCTGCTTTTGATGTATAAAACACCATTAGAGTTTGAAGTCAATCACTCTTCCAGCTTTCAGTTGATGGACTTTGGAGATGATTTTTTAGCTAATCAGAATCCATATGTTTTTAAAGGTTCTCCCTCCTCCACTGCATGGTGGAATCCAGGACTCACAGGAAAGAAGGTTCGACATTTTAAGGCTTTACCCGGACACATGCTCTGCAACAAAGGCCACACTCAGAAGCAGGCGCTCACTCCCCATGAACCAAAGTTGTCATTACAAGCACAGTATCTGAGGCGTATGCATCCGAAAGCATGGGCCTTACACTAAACACCCATAAGACAAAGGTCCTCCACCAACCTGACCCCGCCAAACAGCACTGTCCCCCAGTCATCAAGATCCACGGCACGGCCCTGGACAACGTGGACCACTTTCCATACCTCAGGAGCCTATTATCAGCAAAGACAGACATCGACGACGAGGTTCAACACTGCCCCCAGTATGCCAGCGCAGCCTTCGCCTTCCTGAGGAAGAAGGTTTCAAAGATCAGGCCCTCAAATCTTGCACCAAGCTTATGGTCTACAGGGCTGTAGTGATACCCGCCCTTCTCTATAGCTCAGAGCCGTGGACCATATACAGTAGACACCTCAAATCACTGGAGAAATACCACCAACGATGTCTCCGCAAGATCCTGCAAATCCCCTGGGAGGACAGATGCATTAACGTTAGTGTCCTCGATCAGGCCAACATCCCCAGCATCGAAGCACTCAACCAGCTCCGTTGGGCGGGCCACATTGTTCGCATGCCTGACACAAGACCCCCAAAGCAAACGCTCTACTCGGAACTCCTACAGGACAAGCGAACTCCAGGTGGGCAGAGGAAACGTTTCAAGGACACCCTCAAAGCCTCCTTGATAAATGCAACATCCCTACTGACACCTGGGAGTCCCTGGCAAAAGACTGCCCTAAGTGGAGGAAGAGCATCCAGGAGGGCGCTGAGCACCTCGAGTCTTGTTGCAGAAAGCAAGTGCCGGCAGCAGAAGGAGCGAACGGCAAACCAGACTCCCCACCCGCCCTTTCCGTCGACGACTGTCTGTCCCATCTGTGACAGAGACTGTAATTCCCATATTGGACTGTTCAGTCACCTAAGAATTCATTTTTAGAGTGGAAGCAAGTCTTCCTCGATTTTGAGGGACTGCCTACGACGATGATGAGTATCTGGGTAATGTAACTTTGCTTAATATTCAAATGGAAACCCTGTTTCTGTATTTAGCTATCTGGATATGACATTAACCCTCGCATGATCTCCAACATTTGTAAAGTAGCGTAACAAGCACTTTATCAAGTCATGGTTCAAGCGAAAATATACAGAACAAATTTACTGAAAGTAATAGATAAACAATAGCAATTGACAAAGTAGCAGCTGGCACTATTTTAAGAGAACTTTTAACAAAAGTTCGCTCCTTGAATAACAAAAAAAATGCAATGTTTTGCTAACTCTACTGATAATACTAAACTTCAACATGTGCCTATACTGTAACTTTTATACTTGGGAATTGATAATGGCCCATGAAACTCAATGAGAATCATCTCCACATGAACTGTGATATAGTGATACAAGGTAGGACTGAGAACTGAGGGAGATGGTTCAAGATATCTCTTTGCCTTACCATAGAGCTGTCAATTAAATACCCCGCTAGGATAGCCAGGTTATTCAAGTCTCTTCCCAGAACAAAGGAAATCAAATATGTATATTTCACAATTTTATAAGGCCGTCTGGCTACCATGGACTAAAAATCCATTGGGGTTTCCCCGTGCAGGTTCATATCCCGCCGATTACGATTCACATCATTTTGTTAGCTGTGGCTCAGTTGGTAGCACCCTTGTCTCTGAGTCAGAGGGTTGTAGGTTCAAGTCCCATTCCAGAGACTTGAGCACAAAAATCAAGGCTGACATTCCAATGCAGTACTGAGGGAGTGCTGCACTGTTGGAGATGCCAAGTTTTGGATGAAACATTAAATCAGTCCTATCTTGTATCATGTAAAAGATCCCATGGCACTGTTTCAAAGAAGAGCAGGGAAGTTACCCCCAGTGTCCTGGCCAAAAGTTATCCCTCAATCAACATCACTAAAACAGAATATCTGGTCATTATCACATTGTTGTTTATGGGAGCTTGCTGTGTGCACCTCAGCTGCCATGATTCCTACATTACAACAGTGACTACACTTCAAAAAGTACTTCATTAGCTAAAAAGCGTTTTGGAATGTCTGTTTGTCCGTGAAAGGCGCTATATAAATGCATGTCATTCTTTTCTTAAAACACAAGGGGGGAGAAATTTGGCTGCTTTGCGCCTCTGTTACAGCCTGCAGGAGGCGTTAACGGGGCGCTAAAGAGTTACCGACCGGGTTCGGCGAATTCACCAACATCCGCAAACCTCCCTGGCACTTACCACCTTGGTCTCTTGCACCCCGTAGATCGTACGCCATCAGATGCGCAGTGCCCCGTTACCGCCCCGGATGTGATATTCGCTCCCGCCCCCTGCTGCATCGTCGGGCATCAATAACGGCTGCAGCAGGAGGCGTTGTCACGTTGGCTGGCCGCTTGGGGAACGATATTTAAAGGCAGTGGTGGTCAAATAGGGCGAACTTTATTCTTCACACCTGTCTGGTGCCTGCTGAATGTTTTTGACGGATCATTGCTACGTGATTCCTCAGCCCTCCACTTTCTGAGAGTGATTGGGGCTGTAATGGAAGTCGCATAGGTCCCGTGGCCCCAAAGAAATAAAAGGAAGAATCTTGCCACCCAGCATTAGTCCTTCCCTTTAAGCGAGGGAAGGAGCCTGTGATGCTGGCAGTACTGTACTGAACATTCTGCAGCATTCTGCCGCTACCGCCCCTTCACACACTTTAGCGTCATAAAAGAAATGGTAGTGATTGATTTACCGCTGCACTCTCCTCTTGGAGCACTAAAGCTGCAGTTCCCGGATGAAAAAAGGATTATTGCCTGCCGATACTTTTCTCACTTCTCAAAAGTTATCGCCTGAAATGGGGTGCAACGGAATTTCTAGCCCAAGGGATGCTACCTGGTTGGAGTCAAGCCTCCCATCGCCTTTGAAGATAAAACCTGGTGCATAGGAAGAGAAAAGGCTCCTTCTAGGTTTCAGTCTTGCCTTAGTCATAGCACTCTTGCCTTTGAATCAGTGGGTTGTTGGTTTATGCAGCACTCTGCATTCTTGAACATGTAATCTATGCTGGCACTCCAGTGCAGCACTGAGGGACTGCGCTTTTTGGATGAGACTTTAAATGAAGGTCTCTTCTGCTCTCTCAGGTGGATGTAAAAGATCCCGTGAATCTTTTTGAAGAAGAATAGGAGAGTTCTGCCAGCATCCTTGCCAATATTATCCCTCAACCAACACCTATAAACAAAGTACTTAAGGAAGTGGCCCTAGAAATAGTGAACGCATCGGTGGTCATTTTCCAACATTATATAGAATGTAGACCATTTCCTATGGACTGGAGGGTAGCTAATGTAACCCCATTTTTTTAAAAAGGAGGGCGAGAGAAAACAGGGAATTATAGACCGGTCAGCCTGACATCGGTAGTGTGGAAAATGTTGGAATCAATTATTAAAGACGTAACAGCAGCGCATTTGGAAAGCAGTGACAGGATCGGTCCAAGTCAGCATGGATTTATGAAAGGGAAATCATGCTTGACAAATCTTGTAGAATTTTTTGAGGACGTAACTAGTAGAGTGGACAAGGGAGAGCCAGTGGATGTGGTATATTTGGACTTTCAAAAGGCTTTTGACAAGGTCCCACACAAGAGATTGTTGTGCAAAATTAAAGCACATGGTATTGGGGTAATGTATTGACGTGGATCGAGAACGGGTTGGCAGACAGGAAGCAAAGAGTAGGAATAAACAGCAAGTATATCCTTTCATAAATATGGAAACCAAAACTGCATGCAGTAATCCAGGTGTGGCCTCACCAATACCCTGTACAGCTGTAACAAGAATTCTCTGCTTTTATATTCCATCCCCTTTGCAATAAAGACCAAGATTTCATTGGCCTTCCTGATTACTTGCTGTACATGCATACTATCCTTTTCTGTTTCATGCACAAGGTCCCACTGTATTGCAGCACTTTGCAATCTTTCTCCATTTAAATAATAACTTGCTCTTTGATTTTTTCTGCCAAAGTGCATGACCTCACACTTTCCAAAATTATACTCCATCTGCCAAATTCTTGAACACTCACTTAGCCTGTCTATGTCCTCCTGCAGCCTCTTTATGTCCTCCTCACACATTGCCCTTCCTCTCATCTTTGTATCGTCAGCAAACTTGGCTACATTACCCTCAGTCTCCTCTTCCAAGTCGTTAATATAGATTATAAATAGTTGGGGTCCCAGCACTGATCCCTGTGGCACCCCACTCGTTACTGATTGTCAACCAGAGAATGAACCATTTATCCTGACTCTCTGTTTTCTGTTTGATAGCCAATCTTCTATCCATGCTAATATATTACCCCCAACCCTGTGAACTTTTATCTTGTGCAATAACCTTTTGTGTGGCACCTTGTCAAATGCCTTCTGGAAGTCCAAATACACCACATCCACTGATTCCCCTTTATCCATCCTGTTTGTTACATCCTCAAAGAATTCCAGCAAATTTGTCAAACATGACTCCCCCTTCATAAATCCATGTTGACTATGCCTGACCAAATTTTGCTTTTCCAAATGTCCTGCTACTGCTTCCTTAATAATGGACTCGAACATTTTCCCAACCACAGAAGTTAGGTTAACTGGTCTATAGTTTTCTGCTTTTTGTCTGCCTCCTTTTTTGAATAGGGGCGTTACATTTGCAGTTTTCCAATCTGCTGGGACCTCACCAGAATCCAGGGAATTTTGGTAAATTACAACCAATGCATCCACAATCCCTGCCGCTACTTCTCTTAAGACCCGGGGAAGCAAGCCACCAGGTCCAGGGGATTTATCTGCCTTTAGTCCCATTATCTTACTGAGTACCACCTCCTTAGTGATTGTGTTGTTCCTCCACCCCTATTGCCCCTGGACTATCCACTGTTGGAATATTATTAGTGTCCTCTACTGTAAAAACTGTTAGAAAATACTTGGTTAGAGTTTCTGCCATCTCCATGTTCCCCATTACTAATTCCCCAGTCTCGTCCTCTAAGGGACCAACATTTACTTTAGCCACTCTTTTCCTTTTTGTATACCTATAGAAACTCTTGCTATCTGTTTTTATATATTGACTAGTTTACTTTCATAGTTATCTTCCCTTTCTTAATAATTTTTTTCATCATTCTTTGCTGGCTTTTAAAAGCTTCCCAATCTTCTGTCCTCCCACTAGTTTTGGCCACTTTGTATGTCCTTGTTTTTAATTGGATACCGTCCTTTATTTCTTTAATTAGCCACAGATGGCTATCTTCTTTCTTGCACCCTTTCCTCCTTACTGGAATATATTTTTCTTGAGAGTTGTGAAATATCTCTTTAAATGTACACCACTGTTCATCAACCGTCCTGCATTTTAATCTATTTTCCCAGTCCACTTTACCCTCACACCTCATAGTCTCCTTTATTTAAGCTTAGTACACTGGTTAGAGATCTAACTTTCTCACCCTCTATCTGAATTTGAAACTCAATCATGCTATGATCATTCATTCCAAGGGGATCCTTTACTAGGAGATTGTTTATTAATCCTGTCTCATTACACAGGACCAGATCTAAGATAGCCTGCCCCCTGGTTGGTTCCGTTACATGCTGCTCAAGGAACCCATCCCTTATGCACTGTATGAACTCCTCCTCAAGGCTACCCTGACCAATTTGATTTGTCCAATCAATATGGAGGTTAAAATCATCCATGATTATTGTTGTTCCCTTTTTATGAGCCCCCACTATTTCCTGGTTTATGCTCCGACCAACAGAGTTGCTACTGTTAGGGGGCCAATAGACTACACCCACCAGTGACTTTTTCCCCTTATTATTCTTATCTCCACCCAAACTGTTTCACCATCCTGATTTTTGAGCCAATATCGTTTCTCACTATTGCAGTGATTCCATCCTTTATCAATAGAGCTATCCCACCTCCTTTTCCTTTCTGTCTGACCTTCCGGATTGTCAAATACCCCTGAAAATTTAGTTCCCAGTCCTGGTCACCTTGCAACCACGTCTCTGTAATGGCTATCAGATCATACCCATTTGTCTCAATTTGTGCCTTCAACTCATCTATTTTGTTATAAATGCTACGTGCATTTAGACAAAGTGCCTTTAAATTTGTTATTTTACCCTTTTTTCCTGCTTGTTACTTCTCTCCTTCAAATACATCTTTATTTTGCTTTCTAATTTCCGCTTTTCTCACCTCCCCACTGAATCAACTTTCAGGTTCCCATCCCCCTACCAAGCTAGTTTAAACCCTCCTCAACAGCACTAGCAACCCCGCCACCTCTCTCCCCCACCCCCAGCGAGGATATTGGGATATTGGTCCCTGCTCCGTCCGGCTTGTACAGGTCCCACCTCCCCCAGAAGTGGTCCCAATGTCTCAGGAATCTAAAGCCCTCCCGCCTGTACCATCTCTCCAGCCACATATTCATCTGCTCTACCTTCCTATTTCTGTACTCACTAGCTCGTGGCACTGGGAGTAATCCGGAGATGGGACATGTCTGACTTTGTAGAGAAAACAGTGCACAGCAATGATACGTTTACTGAGGCACTTGAATATTTGAAGTTTTACATAGCACCAAATCCAGATAGAATGCGTTAAGGCAACTGAAAGAGCGGAACCTAGCAGCAGGGGGTGCTGTGGCAAACATTTTGCAAAGTTCATTGAGCACAGGTAGTACCAGAAGATGCCAATAGAGTTAAGTGACTTCAAACATTAAAGATCAGAAGCATGAACCTGGAAATTTATGCGCCTGTTAACTTGACACCGACAGTGAGGACGATATTGGGGTCTGTTATGAAAGAAGCAAATCAAGATCATCCATTGGGAGGGAAGTCAGTAAATCTAAGCCAAGTGTTCAGAAAAGACAGTTAGATGTATTGGAACTCCTTGAGGCTGGTGGATGAATGTCAGAAACGAATGCAGAGGTATGGAAAAGACCACAAACATATACAGAGGATCAGTTCACACATGGAGGGGATTATAGGGGAATTAAAAATACATTAAAAGGGACAGTTACCCTTGAGTCTGAAGTAGTTCAAATGTAAGCAAATTTGAAAATGTGTAACTAAATCTGAAATGGCACAAAGTTTCAGTAAACAACAACAACGTATTTATATGGTGTTTCACAAGAGCACTATCAATCCAAGCCACATATTAGGGCAGATGAGAGGTAGGTTTAAAGGAACTTCTTAAAGGAGGAGACAGAAGTAGAGAGATGGAGAGGTTTAGGTCCGCAAAGCTTAATAGCTCACCAAGTGTTAATTATGGGTCAGTATAAATACATAATCTGCAGTAGTATTGCATATGGTGCCACAATGTTTCAATAAGCCTTTTTTAAAACAATCCTTATGCGATGTTTTGGACTTGAAATGAAGATGCTTTCTGATGATCACTGTTGTGCAGTTACTTTAACAGATTACAACGACTGTGCACCTTTGTGTAGTCGAGCCCTGTTATTTCCCCCTCCAATTCTGGGTATATTTTTAGTTAGTCAGCTATACCAGTTTTTAATTGATGAAGTTTGTGCTGGTGTGTGCTATTTTAGAACTAGTTCAACATTAACATAAAATGCAGCATATCATTGTGGACTGATCTTAGACAGAGCACAGAAACTGTTTATAAGATTAATGTGCAACTATGAAATTCTAATATTATCCTAGCATATTTCTAACTATAAACACCTACTCATTCATTTTTCCACTTATCCTTCATATTTAAACAGGTTTTGTGATTCCTGCTGTACTGAAATCTATGATTAGATAGAATTTTTACATAGAATTTACAGTACAGATACAGGCCATTCAGCCCAACTGGTGTGTGCTGGTGTTTATGCACCACATGAGCCTCCTCCCACCTTACTTCATCTCACCCTATCAGCATAACCTTCTACTCCTTTCTCCCTCATGTACTTATCTAGGTTCTCCTTAAATGCATGTATGCCTGACTTTACTATTCCAACACTCCCCTGGCCGACCTCCCAGCTACCACCCTTCATAAACTTGAGCTCAGCTAAAACTCTACTGGCCATATCCTAACTCACACCAATCCTGTTCACCCATCACCCCTGTGCTCGCTGACCTGCATTGGCTCCCGGTCCGGCAAAGCCACAATTTTAAAGTTCTCATTCTTGTTTTCAAATCTCTCCATACCCTCACCCCCTCCCTATCTCCGTAACCTCCTACAGCTCGACAACCTTTCGGGATATCTGCGCTCCCCCAATTCTGGCCTCTTGCGTAACTCCGATTTTTATCACACTGCCATTGGTGGCTGCGCTTTCAGCTGCCTAGTCCCTATGCTCTGAAATTCACTCCCTAAACCTCTCCACCTCTCTATCTATCTCTCCTCCTTTAAGACGTTCCTTGAAACCTACCTCTTTTGTCCTAAAGTCTCCTTATGTGGCTCAATGTCACATTTCTTTTGATAATGCTCCTGTGAAGCACATTGGGTCATTTTACTACATTAAAGGCGCTAAATAAATGCAAGTTATTGTCATTGTTGTATTCCTTATTGGATTTATTAGTGATATATGGAATAAAATGTATTTTAGAGTGTGTTACAAGGCTTTGGATGATTTCATAAACCACAAGATGATATAAGTAGCAGACATGATGAAATACTTGATATATGAGAGACGATTTTCCCAGGCTCCATGTAGGTATGTGACAAAACTTCTTTTCAGAAGTACTTAATTGGCTTTGAAGCGCCTTGGAATGTCCTGAGCTTATGAAAGGCACTATAGAAATGCACGTCCATTCAGTCTTTCCCACTGCACAGTAGACTGTGGAAGGGTTGGAAGAATCAAAGACTAAACCATTAAGCAGTTGTATAGGACGTGGAGCAGAGAAAGGCACAGGGATGTTTGCCTTGTCATGACCACATTCCAAGAGGTAACAGCAGCAACAAATGCAGACAGCACTGGACACAAGATATGGTTCCAGCACAGGAAGAAAAGCAGAACGCTAATACACATTTCAACTATAATATAGAAACATAGAAACATAGAAAATAGGTGCAGGAGTAGGCCATTCGGCCCTTCGAGCCTGCACCACCATTCAATAAGATCATGGCTGATCATTCACCTCAGTACCCCTTTCCTACTTTCTCTCCATACCCCTTGATCCCTTTAGCTGTAAGGGCCATATCTAACTCCCTCTTGAATATATCCAATGAACTGGCATCAACAACTCTCTGCGGTAAGGAATTCTACAGGTTAACAACTCTCGGAATGAAGAAGTTTCTCCTCATCTCAGAACTAAATGGCTTACCCCTTATCCTTAGACTGTGTCCCCTGGTTCTGGACTTCCCCAGCATCGGGAACATTCTTCCTGCATCTAACCTGCCCAGTCCCGTCAGAATTTTCTATGTTTCTATGAGATCCCCTCTCATCCTTCTAAACTCCAATGTATAAAGGCCCAGTTGATCCAGTCGCTCCTCATATGTCAGTCCAGCCATCCTAGGAATCAGTCTGGTGAAACTTTGCTGCACTCCCTCAATAGCAAGAACGTCCTTCCTCAGATTAGGAGACCAAAACTGAACACAATATTCCAGGTGAGGCCTCACTAAAGCCCTGTACAACTGCAGTAAGACCTCCCTGCTCCTATACTCAAATCCCCTAGCTATGAAGGCCAACATACCATTTGTCTTCTTCACCGCCTGCTGTACCTGCATGCCAACTTTCAATGACTGATGTACCATGACACCCAGGTCTCGTGCACCTCTCCTTTTCCTAATCTGCCACCATTCAGATAATATTCTGCCTTCGTGTTTTTGACACCAAATGGATAACTTCACATTTATCCACATTATACTGCATCTGCCATGCGTTTTCCTACTCACCTAACCTGTCCAAGTCACCCTGCAGCCTCTTAGCGTCCTCCTCACAGCTCACACCGCCACCCAGCTTAGTGTCACCTGTAAACTTGGAGATAGTACACTCAATTTCTTCATCTAAATCATAAACGTATATTGTAAATAGCTGGGGTCCCAGGACTGAGCCCTGTGGCACCCCAGTAGTCACTGCCTGCCATTCTGAAAAGGACCCGTTCATCCCGACTCTCTGCTCCTGTCTGCCAACCAGTTCTCTATCCATGTCAGTACATTACCCCCAATACCATATGCTTTAATTTTGCACATCAATCTCTTGTGTGGGACCTGGTCAAAAGCCTTTTGAAAGTCCAAATACACCACATCCACTGGTTCTCCCTTGTCCTCTCTCCCAGTTACAGCCTCAAAAAATTCTCGAAGATTTGTCAAGCATGATTTCCCTTTCATAAATCCATGCTGACTTGGACCGATCCTATCATTGCTTTCCAAATCCGCTGCGATTTCATCTTTAATAATTGATTCCAACATTTTCCCCACTACTGATGTCAGGTTAACCAGTCTATAATTACCCGTTTTCTCTCTCCCTCCTTTTTTAAAAGTGGTGTTACATTAGCTACCCTCCAGTCCATAGGAACTGATTCAGAGTCGATAGACTGTTGGAAAATGATCACCAATGCATCCACTATTTCTAGTGCCACTTCCTTAAGTACTCTGGGATACAGACTATCTGACCCCAGGGATTTATCGGGCTTCAATCCTATCAATTTCCCTAACACAATTTCCTGCCTAATAAGGATATCCTTCAGTTCCTCCTTCTCACTAGACCTTCGGTCTCCTAGTAGTTCCGGAACGTTATTTCTGTCTTCCTTCTTGAAGACAGAACCAAAGTATTTGTTCAACTGGTCCGTCATTTCTTTGTTCCCCATTATAAATTCACCTAAATCCGACTGCAAGGGCCCTACGTTTGTCTTCACTAATCTTTTTCTCTTTACATATTTATAGAAGCTTTTGCTGTCAGTTTTTATGTTCCCAGCAAGCTTCCTCTCATACTCTATTTTCCCACTCCTAATTAAACCCTTTGTCCTCCTCTGTTGAATTATAAAATTCTCCCAGTCCTTAGGTTTGCTGCTTTTTCTGGCTAATTTATATGCCTCTTCCTTGGATTTAACACGATCCTTAATTTCCCTTGTTCGCCACGGTTGAGCCACCTTCCCCATTTTATTTTTACTCCAGACAGGGATGTACAATTGTTGAAGTTCATCCATGTGATCTTTAAATGTTTGCCATTGCCTATCCACCGTCAACCCTTTAAGTATCATTCGCCAGTCTATTCTAGCCAATTCATGCCTCATACCATCGAAGTTACCTTTCCTTAAGTTCATAATCCTAGTCTCTGAATTAACTGTGTCACTCTCCATCTTAATAAAGAATTCTACCATATTATGGTCACTCTTCCCCAAGGGGCCTCGCACAACAAGATTGCTCATTAGTCCTTTCTCATTACACTTCACCCAGTCTAGGATGGCCAGCCCTCTAGTTGGTTCCTCGACCTATTGCTCTAGAAAAGCATCCCTAATACACTCCAGGAAATCCTCCTCCACCTCATTGCTACCAGTTTGGTTAGCCCAGTCAATATGTAGATTAAAGTCGCCCATGATAACTGCTGTACCTTTATTGCACGCATCCCTAATTTCTTGTTTGATGCTGTCCCCAACCTCATTACTACTGTTTGGTGGTCTGTACACAACTCCCACTAACGTTTTCTGCCCTTTGGTATTCCGTAGCTCCACCCATACCAATTCCACATCATCCAAGCTAATGTCCTTCCTTACTATTGCATTAATTTCATCTTTAACCAGCAATGCCACCCCACCTCCTTTTCCTTTCTGTCTATTCTTCTTGAATGTTGAATACCCCTGGATGTTGAGTTCCCAGCCTTGATCACCCTGGAGCCATATCTCCGTGATCCCAATTATATCATATCCGTTAACAGCTATCTGCACAGTTAATTCATCCACCTTATTATGAATACTCCTCGCATTGAGGCACAGAGCTTTCAGGCTTGTCTTTTTAACACACTTTGCCCTTTTAGAATTTTGCTGTAATGTGGCACATTTTTCTTTTTGCCTTGGGTTTCTCTGCCCTCCACTTTTACTTTTCTTCTTTCTATCTTTTGCTTCTGCCCCCATTCTACTTCCCTCTGTCTTCCTGCATAGGTTCCCATCCCCCTGCCATATTAGTTTAACGCCTCCCCAACAGCACTAGCAAACACTCTCCCTCGGACATTGGTCCCGGTCCTGCCCAGGTGCAGACTATCCGGTTTGTACTGGTCCCGCCTCCCCCAAAACCGGTTCCAATATCCCAGGAATTTGAATCCCTCCCCTCTGCACCACTCCTCAAGCCACATATTCATCTGAGCTATCCTACGATTCCTACTCTGACTAGCACGTGGCACTGGTAGCAATCCTGAGATTACTACCTTTGAGGTCCTACTTTTTAATTTAGCTCCTAGCTCCCTAAATTCATCTCTTAGGACCTCATCCCATTTTTTACCTATATTTTTGGTACTTATATGCACCACGACAACTGGCTGTTCACCCTCCCCCTTCAAAATGTCCTGCAGCTGCTCCGAGACTTCCTTGACCCTTGCACCAGGGAGGCAACATACCATCATGGAGTTTCGATTGCTGCCGCAGAAACACCTATCTATTCCCCTTACAATAGAATCCCCTACCACTATAGCTCTCCCACTCTTTTTCCTACCCTCCTGTGCAGCAGAGCCACACACGGTGACATGAACTTGGCTGCTGCTGCTCTCCCCTGATGAGTCATCCCCCTCGACAGTACCCAAAGCGGTGTATCTGTTTTGCAGGGGGATGACCGCAGGGGACCCCTGCACTACCTTCCGTTCACTGCTCTTCCTGTTGGTCACCCATCCCCTATCTGGCTGTGTACCCTTTACCTGCAGTGTGGCCAACTCACTAAACGTGCTATTCACGACATCCTCAGCATCGTGGATGCTCCAGAGTAAATCCACCTGCAGCTTTAGTGCCACAATGTGGTCTGTCAGGTGCTGCAGCCGGTACACGTCCTGCACATGTAGTCGTCAGGGACACTCCCAGTGTCCCTGACGTCCCACATCGCACAGGAGGAGCATGACACGTTTCCGTGCTCTCCTGCCATGAGTTAACCCTTAGATTTACTTAATTTGGCAACAATGATGATAAAGGTTACCTACTGATAAAGGAAAATAAATTACAGATCTGATAATAGATCTGATAATACCATGATCTGCCCGCTACCCACACTTTGATTTCCTCCCCTAATTTACACCTTCAGTTAAGCGTTCATAAGAACCCATGGAGCACTTTCCACCAACTCCCTTCTTGATGCCCTCCCACTCATTCTTCACAAGTATGGGAAAAGGCACCTGTTGATAACACTATCCTGCAATATATATGGAGATCTGTTAGCAACATTGGATTTGTCACTGGATCTTAATTCTTAGAATAGAATCATGGGGCCGGAGTTTGGTCGACTTACCGCCGGCTGCCAGTGAGTTTTCTCGATGGTGTCGATGTTTTCTGGGCGCTCTCTCCTCCGAGCAAGTTTGGTCATGTCCTCACACCGGCAGGGAGAGAAGACCGCTTGGGAGCGTCCGCTGATGTGCGACAAAAGTCCTCCCGCCCACTGAGTCCCCAGTTTGGTCCGGGCGGTCCTCTGCTCCAGTAGCAGAAGAGACCACTGCATGGAGGCAGGTCTGGCCTCAACAATAAGTATCAAGACCTGCAAAAAAAGATTAGTGCATTTCTTTTCTTTATTTCTTTTGCAGGCATTTTGGTTGATGGGGTTCCTTGAAGGATTTGTAGTGTTTTTTTAAAATGTTTAGAAAAACATTTTTTTCCCATTCGCCTCCTCCCTGGGCTCAGCTATCCTCGGCATTACTTTGCTGAGGATTGCATTTGTCGCCCAGAATGCGACCCACCGCCCGCTACCACCCAGAATTGGCATGTAAGGCCCATTTTTTCCGCCGGGCGGTTTTCCCCACATTTTTCCACCAAACTTTCACCCAAAGTACCGTCAGGATCTTAGTAGTCCTTTCGACAGTACTTGGGCGGAACTTAGGTTTCACCAAACCTGGGCCCATAGAATTGTGCAGCACAGAAGGAGGCCATTTGGCCCATCGAGTCTACGTCGGCTCTTTCGTAAAGCAATCCAGTTAGTCCCGCTCCCTCGCTCTTTCTCCATATTCCTGCAATTTTTTTCTCTCTCAAGTATTTATCCAATTCCCTTATGAGGAGTACTATTAAATCTGTATCCACCACCCTATCAGGCAATGTATTCCAAATTATAACCACTTGTTGCGTAAAAAATTAATTCCTCAGAAACTAATCGATGTTTCTTTCTGTCTCGGCATTGAATTGGGGCACTGAGGGTTAATTTGCTTCTTGCTCTGTTTTTAGGAGGTGGAGGGGGCAAAAATATTATTGGTAGGTGTTATTAAGAGAAATGAAGAGCTGTACTCACCCGCACTGCTCTTGTGAGGTCATTGAACCTCTTCCTGCACTGAAACCAGGTTTGGTGGGTAATGTTGCTGGCACTGATCCTGTCAGCCACCTCTGCCCAGGGTGACTGAATACTCACTTTAGGCATGCTCCGGAAGATGCTGGGGAACAGTACCTCCCTCCTTGCCCTGACCTCCTCCACAAGGAACCTTCAAAAAGGTATTAAAAAAAACCTGTGGGCTGCCTTCCGACTAATCTCTAGTGCCACAATTGTGCCCAGCGCTGTTGAAACAAAATTCATTGCATTGAATGCAAACTCGCATTCTTGCTTTAAATGAGCCTTGGAAAACTCACTGGAAATTGCGCGCATCAAGTGGGCGGGCTGCCCGATTACCAACACAATCGGGTGAACAGCCCGTCAATCATAATGAAATGAGACTCAGGAGTTAAAATCGACCGGGCCTCATGGTACCGACATCAGGGGGACGTGAAGGGTGATCTTGGCTCTATTGTCACCTGAATAATGGCCCCCTTTCTTCTACTTTAATCCTCTGGCTGCTGTTGAAACAAGGTCCATTCTAACAGGTTATAACTGAACCTGAACTTGTCCTTCTCGGTGGTGGTGGTCGCGGGTTTGGGAGGTGCTGTCGAAGAACCCTTGGCGAGCTATATCCAACAAAGGACAGTTTAAATGAATCTTTAGTTAAAGGAATCTTACATTTAAGCTAATCAAAATGTCCCAAGCCAAATGAGAGGACTGTATCATTAACAGCCATAGCGAGAGCAGATCTTAAAAATATCTGTCATAACTGGATTGATAGCGAAATTACAGGATCGCTGGTTCCATTTCCATGATTGTGCTCTTTATCAATGATTTTCCTGTTGTATCATTTGTTGATTTTCTGATAGCGGTGTATAATTCCTGATTTTGTTCCATATTCTCTGGTGCTCTGCAGGTGGCTGTACATTCATATTCTCTGCTGGGTGTCTGTGCAACTCTTAGGCTGTCTACGGATGTCATATATATACACGACACTTCAGAGAATCCAGGTGTTTAACACCTGGGGTAGGTTTTCAATTTGCCTCACGGGCTTAAAGCTACGTGGTGGATCAGCCACCCAAATTAATCAGAATGCTTTCCTAATAAGTAAAAAATAATATGTTATTAGATACCTGATCGCTAGATGAATAATCCAATTCTATACCATAATTAACTGTCTAATAACTAGCTGGACAGGCATCAGCTTATATTATTCTGTTTGATGATAAGTTGCATGTTTATAGTTGTTCTCCTGCATCCATTTGAGGGTCCCCAAATCCTGTTAGTTGCTAGTCTATCAGCTATATAGATACACTGGAGAAGCTGGGGTTGTCCTCCATAGAGCAGAGAAGAGGAGATTTGATCGAGGCGTTTAAAATCATGAAGGGTTTAGATAGAGTAGATAGACAGAAACTGCTTCCAGTGGTTTAAGGGCCAATAACCAGAGAGCAAATATTTGAGGTGAATGGCAAAAGAGATGACATAAGAAAAACGTTTTTACACAACAAGTGGTTAGGGTTTGGAACCCAATGCCTGATAGGGTGGTGGATACAGATTCAATAGCAGTCTTCAAATGGGAATTGGATAAATACTTGAAGGAGAAAAATGTGCAAGGATATGGGGAAAGAGCGGGGGAGTGGGACTAACTGGATTGCTCTTTGAAAGAGCTGGAGCAGACTCAATGGGCCGAATGATCTCCTTCTGTGATCTACCATGATCTATGATTCTATGCCTTAGCTCTCTGGAGTTAGTTGACTAAAGCCTGTCTCTGTCCGCACTCCTTATTGGGCAACCAGAAACTCTAACTGGATTCTTCAGTAGCTTGTTTTGGAGATACTTCAGTGTGGTGCTGGGTGTGCATGCATGAACGTCAGGAACTCCGCTGACTAGAAAAATGTTAGGAAGCCTGATACATTCCAGGCTTCTGTTAGGAATGACTAATCCAATTTCTATTAACACAGGGTTTATCATATTACAGTGGAGAAACCTGAAACAATATTGTAATTAAGGATCAGGAGAAGACTTATGGTTCTACAGATAAACAATAGTAGTATCGATGGTGCCTATCTGTGGAACCAGGGATCCGTCCTGTTCCAAATTTCTAGATTAGATCATTTCATTGATTTCGTACGAAGCCAGGGCTATGGGATTTTTAAAATGAAAGTTGCTGCTTCTGTTAACTCTTCTTTTTCCCTTGAGGGCCTATAGGCAAAGCAAAAAACACACCTCTGCTTGGAAGTGTCACATAATTATGGCAGATTTAAATTGATTTCTCTCAACTGCTTTCTGAAATAGATTTCTGTTGTTTGTATGTGTGCGTGTAGTGAGGAGAGGTAGGGGGAGAGAAATGCACACTTCGGCCTACCGAGGTGGGTCCGGTATGGCTGAGGTAAGTGGCGGACTGCGACCTCGCTCCCAGATCCATCCCGCTCTGTGTGAAGAATCTTCCGTTGATGGTTAAGCCCGCCCTGTGAATTTCCCGGCCAATTAAAAGGAAGCGGGTCTGATGATGTCATTTGATGATGTGTCATCAGCCATTTTCCTTAAAGGGACCATGGCCAACTTTATTTTGACAGTTGTGCTATCAGTGTTCTACAGCATTGAGGTACTACAAACACTGACAAGCATTGCACAAAGGTGCACGGCTGCACCCAGGCTCCCCCATGACACCCTCCATATGCTTATGGAGGGAGTCACAGCACGCAGGGAGGTTCTCTTCCCTTCCAATGGTTGGAAGAGAGCTTCCCCAGGACACCAATGCAATCTGGTTGCACATTGTACAGGAGGGCACAAGCAGGGATGTCGTCAGGAGGATCTGGCTGCAGTGGCACAAACCTTTCAATGATCTCAGTGGATTACGAATCATTACTGCAAATCCCCACTCAACCTCATCCTGCTGTGCCACTCATCACATCCCCATCACTCTGCCTTCCCTACCCTACTCCTGCACATCCTTATTCACACCAACTCACCTTGCACCTCCACCCATCCATCCTTAGCTACATTATCACTTCCCCATCTCACTAGCCACCCTTCACACTCACCCTCATCCTTGTCTAATTATACAAACTAACAACACACAAGGGTAGGAACTTGGGTGTTATCGCCAATGTTCATGTTATGTTTCTGTTAATGTGTTGTCAAACATTGAAATCTTTGTCTTCGTGGATAGATTTGTGTACACCTTTGGAAGTGGCTTAGTGAGTTGCAGTGAATGGTGAGACATAACGGTACCCCCACAATGGTGATGAGTGTGAAAGGAATGGCTTGGGCATTGTAGGGATGCTTTATGGTGTTGTTGTAGGGTGGTACCAACCTGGCACATCATGTGTCAGCCACCTGTACAGCATCAAGTGAAGTAAATCTGACCATGGTGAGGCCATCCCTGGCGTCCTGGGCAGCAATGTGGTCATGTGTTGATGCCCTGTGTCCTGTCCAGCATCAGGTGATTGCGGAGAAGGTTGGTGTTGTTGTTGGTGCTGCTGGTGTGCCCGGTGATGCTGGTGTTGGGGCTGATCGTGGTGATATTCTGAGGAACAATGTGAGTTTTTTTCAAAGGCACTGATGTTGGTGGAATAGATGGCGGCTGAAATTGAGATGACAGAAGCGATCTGTCAATGGTGAGAGAAGTTGTTCCAAGGAGGTGCCAGTGGATAGAGAGTTTATTCCAAACACTTCGAAACTGCTTAAAGCTGAAAAGTGTATTCCAAATCCTGAAGGCTCCAGCTTCTGATTAGAATTGAACAGGTGTGAAATGGCAGCTTTTATACCACTTTTGTAGCTGTCACCTATTCAGAGCAATGAAGTCATTGAAAACCCGACATACTTATCTGACGTGATCCCTGAGTGCCTTGAAAGTCATCAAAAAGCTGGCAAACTGGTACGTAGACAATAAAGTGCTGTTTACGTACCTTTAAAAACCCTCTTAACTATTTCAATTGGCTCACCCCCCCGCTTAGTGTCAGGTCTGTAAAGCGCAGGCAGACCCGACACTTGGGAAACTGATGGAAACTGACCGAAGTGGGATATTTTAGATTTTGACAGAGGACCCGCCTCGGAACCCTTCCTCTGAGCGTCAGCAAAATCCAGCGCTTCTGGTTTGCAGCATAGGCACGAGTGCCACAGGAATGGCCCCATCTCTGTTTATATTAGATACTTGCCAACAGACCCCTAACAGGGTAAAACTGGATTGGTTCATTCCTCATACAATAGATGCCGTCTTCACACTGGGAGAAAGAGACAGAGCTGTTGCTCATTATGGCTGTCCCATCAAGAGAGCATTATGGCAGAAAAGCAGTGGGGATCTCAAAGTCGGCACCTATGACATGGAAGGTTTCTTGTGGCATGAAGGCCTTGCATAGCCGCTCGTCTTAGTTCATTCGGATCAATATTATTTCCACTTCACGGCAGTGAGACAGATCAGCCATGATCTGATTGAATGGCAGAATAGGCTCGAGGGACTGAATAGCCTCTTCCTGTTCCTATGTTCATAACTCTGTGAGTGACAAAGCATACACTTATGTAAAAAGGTCATTGAAAGACTCCGATTAAAAGACTCTGAAAAAGTAACTCAAAACACAATGTTATTTTAATCTCAGAAAATGGTCAGAGGTAAGTATTGTGTTGTTTATTTTATCTATCGATTTAACTTGCTTCTGTGCATATTTCTTCCTTGTAATAAACTAATTTGTGGCTTAACCTGAAATATATGATCTGCCAGCATGGTGCTTTTCCATCTACTGGGGAGATTAGAAGGTTGGTTTAAGAAGTTGCGCTCCCAGAAGTGAGCCTTGCCCATCGGGAGGGCACATCAGCAATTTGGGTGCAGGCTCCCCATTAAAGTAAGTGTTTGGAAAATCATGAGAAACAAGTGCCTGAATTGGTCTTAATGGACCAGACAACCTTAAGGCGCATACGACGGATAATCCGTACCCTATTTGGCATAACCCAAATAATGAAAAGTCGAGCATAGGTGGTAGGGAATGCTACATCCAGAATGAGTGGCGGGAGCATAACCTAAAAATTAGAGCTAAACCATTCAGGGCTGATATTAGGAAGCACCTCTTCACACAAAGGGTAGGGGAAATCTAGAACTCTCTCCCCCAAATTGCTGTTGAAGTTGAGGGTCAATTGAAAATTTTAAAACTGCGATTGCTAGATTTTTGTTAGGCAAGGGTATTAAGGGTTACAGAGCCAAGGCGGGTAAATGGAGTTAAGCTACAGATGATCTAATTGAATATCAGAATAGGTTTGAGGGGTTGAATGGCCTCCTCCTGTTCCTATGTTCCCACTGCATAAATAAGTTTCAGTTTCAGGTACAGCCTACTCTTGAAACTTTGTGGTGAGCACGAGTTCAATGTGTTGGGAGAGAGCCTGAATTGCGACACATAATTCTGGGCAATTTCACCAGTATTCTGATGTTCCACACCCTATATTGATTAGTTAAACCGATAGTGGATGGGTGAAATGCTAGGAAATGCAAAAAGTGATTCTTACATAAATGCCATTTATCTAGTTACTATTTTTAATTTACCACTGCTGTTATTAAGTCTTCGTCTATTCAACAACCAGTTCAGTAAAGCATGAATGCTGTAGTGATGTAAGACAATGGGGTCACTGTGTCCAGGTAATAAAGTTATTCGAATGAGATTGGCTCTTCATGATCCATTTATAGACCAATCTGCCTTAGATTTCAGTCTCCACTAAACCTTTGCTATTTTAGCAAATACTTGCTAGAGACTTCAACAAGCAAGTAGAAATAAAGGTGGGACGTGATCTGTGACTGAACAAACCAAGCCCGCTGACATGATTAATGAGAAGGGAGCTTGGTGGAAAGAGATATTCTTGGGTTGCACACTGCTACTCATTCAGGAACAAAATGACAGTCAGCAGAACTCCTTGGAGGAGTGATGATCAATAATCTGAACAGTAATCATGAGAGTGATCTATGGACATGGACATACCATGAACGATACTTAGACAAACCGGGGGGGGGGGGTGTCGATGGGGGTGGGATGCGATGGGGCTGGGGGGGGGGGCTAGTCCAGGGCAAGGGAGGCTGCAACTTTCTATGTGTGGCCCAACGGAGAACTTCTGCCCCACAAAGGAAAGTTTTAGACTAACCTCTTCTATCCTGAGACCAGATACAGAGCTGCTTCTGACCAGCAAGAAAGCTTCTGTGGGGAATATAGAAGGTTAAGGAAGTGATTTGATTGAAGTTTTTAGGATTTTGAAAAGAATTGACAGGGTGGATAGAAAGAAACCTTTTTCCACTGGTGGGGAGAATCTAGGACAGCAGGACATAACCTTAAAATCAGAGGCAGCCCATTCAGAAGAGAAGATAGGAAACGCTTCTTCACGTAAAGGGTGTTAGAAGTGTGGAACTCTCTCCCACAAAAAGCAATTGCTCAGTCAATGAATAATTTTAAATCTGAGATTGATGGGTTTTGCTAGCCAAGTGTATAAAAGAATATGGAGCCAAGGCGGGTAATTGGAGTTGGGAGACAGATCAGCCTTGATCTCATCGAATGGCAGAGCAGGATCGAGGGGCTGAATGACCTTCTCCTGTTCCTATATTCCTCTCTCAGGCCCCGGTTAAAACTACATTGCGGTCCTATTGATGTAACAGGACCTTAATTTGCTTAAGCGTATGAGATGCTCACCTGCTTTAGCCCCCTGCAGAACCCTGCGGGTTAACATCAAAAATGATCGGCATCTGAGTAGCAAAAAAGGAATTATATTTAGTGCTATGAAGCAGAGGTTAATGGGCTCAAAAATTAAAGTAGGGAGAAGCCAACTTAATGTCACCTTGGCAAACTTGGACCTTAGCACTGAGTTCATGACTGCCGCCGCGTTTTCTGGGCGGTCGCCCCTCGGTGCTATTTTCGTGGCGGTCTTCCGCTGGCGGTAGGGGAGTACCGCTGAGAACCGCCTGCTGACGGCCGCTGGTGAGCAAGTCGCGCAAGTGACCTCCCGCCCGCCGAGCTGACATATTGGTGTGGGCGGGAGTCGGCAGTAGTAGGGGGAAAGACTGCTGCATGAAGGCAGGTCTAACCCCAACGGAAACATAGAAACATAGAAAATAGGTGCAGGAGTAGGCCATTCAGCCCTTCGAGCCTGCACCGCCATTCAATGAGTTCATGGCTGAACATGCAACTTCAGTACCCCATTCCTGCTTTCTCGCCATACCCCTTGATCCCCCTAGTAGTAAGGACTACATCTAACTCCTTTTTGAATATATTTAGTGAATTGGCCTCAACAACTTTCTGTGGTAGAGAATTCCACAGGTTCACCACTCTCTGGGTGAAGAAGTTTCTCCTCATCTCGGTCCTAAATGGCTTACCCCTTATCCTTAGACTGTGACCCCTGGTTCTGGACTTCCCCAACATTGGGAACATTCTTCCTGCATCTAACCTGTCTAAACCCGTCAGAATTTTAAAAGTTTCTATGAGGTCCCCTCTCATTCTTCTGAACTCCAGTGAATACAAGCCCAGTTGATCCAGTCTTTCTTGATAGGTCAGTCCCACCATCCCGGGAATCAGTCTGGTGAATCTTCGCTGCACTCCCTCAATAGCAAGAATGTCCTTCCTCAAGTTAGGAGACCAAAACTGTACACAATACTCCAGGTGTGGCCTCACCAAGGCCCTGTACAACTGTAGCAACACCTCCCTGCCCCTGTACTCAAATCCCCTCGCTATGAAGGCCAACATGCTTTCTTAACCGCCTGCTGTACCTGCATGCCAACCTTCAATGACTGATGTACCATGACACCCAGGTCTCGTTGCACCTCCCCTTTTCCTAATCTGTCACCATTCAGATAATAGTAAGTATGAAGACCTGCAAAAAAAGGTTAGTGAACTTCTGATATTTATTTATTTTTCAGCGAATCAGGGGGAATGGCGTCCCCTGAAGGTGTTCAAGTGGTTTTTTTTTGTGCTAATTTTTATTTTGACATGTTCCCTCCTCCCTGCGCCCGACTCAATCCTCGTCGGCAATTTGGCGAGGATCGCACTTGCCGCCGAGATTGGGAGCTCCTGCCCACTGTCGCCCAGATTTCGGGCGTAAGTCGTTATTTTGCTGCCGGGTGGTACTGGCAGATCTTTTAAAGGAATCTTCCTTCCAAAGTACCACCCAGTCTCTCGGCGGTCCTTTGGGTGGCACTTGGGTGGGTCTTGGTTTTCACCAAGTTCGGGCCCCCAGCGTTCAGCAGAATGACAGAGGCACTGTCAGTAGCTCGTAAATGAACACACATAGCTTTCAGGTAAGTTTGCATTTAAGCTTTTGAACTGGATTTTTAAAATGTTATTGAAGTAGTGGCTTGCTGCAATACATCTTAAAAGTTTTTTTAAGTGTGTAGGGAGAGCAAGGCTCGGGATGATAAAGAAAGGCCTCTGAGAAGAAAGAAAATGCTGCAAATATTCAGCAGGTCCGTGGAGAGAGAAACAGAGTTCACGCCTCAGGTTGAGATGCTGCTGGACCTGCTGAGTATTTCCAAAATGTTCTGCTTTTATTTCAGATTTACAGCATCCGCTCACAGAGGGGAAGAGGGAGACGCAGAAGAGGAAGAAGCCGGAGAGGAGGAAGCAGAAGAAAAGAGGCATCCCAGACAGCCCATTTCTGGCCGGGATATGTGGGATGGAATCATTCGCCTGTGGCCCGAGTGAACACAACCCCAGTTTCCCTTTCAACATTTGTCCCACCCCTTACCTTCCCTCTGTTACTGACCATCACAGCGTCCTCTTGGTCACATGCTGAAATAGAAGCCACCACAAAGCAAACTTTCCAATCCAACTTTATACATCTAACCATCCAATATGACATTAAGAAATGAACTCAGCACCCTTGTGTGTGCTTTGCCCATCCTACTGATGTCACACTGTGCTATCCCAGCATGACTGGTGAAAGCTGTTGACTTTCAGTGGGGGACACTGCAAATGGCCATATTGGTCAACCTGGAGGAGCTGGTGGCTGGGAGTGTGCAATCGATTGACTGTGTTTCTTCTTCTTCACTCTCCTCTTTTTGGTCAACCACTGGCTGGGCAGGCTGCATTTCTTTGGTGTGTGAAATGAGGAAGGCACAAGGGTGGAGTTGTTATGTGGGGGGCGGCGGGGAGGGGAATGGGAAAGCATGAAGTGCATGCGAGAAGGAAGATAATGTTTGAGCATTCCAGCATCTTGTATCCTTTCAGCCCCGCTGCTGACCAAGGACTCAGCCATGCCCCTGTCAAGAATGGCCAGCACCATCTCCTCCAAGGGATGAGGTGAAGCTAGGAATGGAAGGTGTACCTCGTGATTGGTAGGTGAGTGATTGGGGGTGGGGGGGGTGCAGAAAGGGACGTGCATTGAGAAGTTTGTAAGGCTAGTGATGTAGTTGGTAGGAGATGGCTCTCTCCTCGCCCCCCCCCTCTCTCCTCGCCCCCCCCTCTCTCCTCGCCCCCAACTCTCTCCTCGCCCCCCCCCTCTCCATCTTTGGGTGCTGGAGCCAGGTGGTGGGGACGACACAGCTGGCAGTGATGACCTTGGTGATGTGGTCCTACATCATTCTTTCTGGAAGGCCTCCTGACCCCTGTGGGTAGAGGACCTCTCTTGTAGTGTTGATCCCCTGCACAAAGCTGGAGTGCTGCGTGTAAGACCCTGGATGCCCCTTCCCTGCTAAGCCATTTGTGTTAGTGCTGAAGCACTTTTCCGATTTTTTGAGGTGCGAAAGGGAATTCAGCTTTAAGAGCTGAAGACTCCCATTTGGGAATTTTTTTTCAAAAGTTAATTTGTTTTAAAAGGCAGTAGAGCTGTATGGGTTGAAAACTGCCTTTTTTTTTTACTTCATTTTTATTTTTATCAGTTCAGAAGGCGTTGCCCTTTTAAGCAAATGACAATGCATTTCTCATTTAATATCCCACAATGCCTAGCGAAATCATAGCTTAGCTTCCAGAGACTGTTGAAAGACGCAACATCGCTTTTGGACACTATATTCGGGACCAGGAGAGCATTACCTGCAGTTTAATGCTGAGCTAATAATCTTTTGTCCCCAGTGCAAATTTTTCACTTCCATACCAGTGCAACCATTTTCGGCAGCCACGATGACACAAACAGCATTCGTGTCGCAATTGAATTTCTCGGCCCTAGGGTTTGAATCGGTATTGATGTCAATTGTACTGTTAACATTTTGTTGCATTCTCAAACTCCAGGGGGTGGAAATTCGGTTGGAGGCATTGTGGGATATTAAATGAGCAAGGCATTGTCATTTGTTTAAAAGGGCAATGTCTTCTGAATTGATAATTAGGGCACTAATGGAGACAGGGCGGGAAATGGTTTGCATCTACAGCTATAAAATTCATCAGCTGGGCCCTGAGCGTAGAGCGGAGTGCTAAGGGAGGCGTTCCACACCTCTCTTAGGGCACTAGGCTGGCTGAACAACTGGAAATCCACAGCCAAAGAGCTGGCCTCAGAGCGCCCTAAGAGAGGCTTCCCTGTGAAAAAATAAATCGCCAAAAATAATTCCAAAACATTTCCAATACCTTGCTCACCCACATAAACATAAATCGCAAAAAAACCCCAAAAAACAATCACACTTCTCTCACCGCGGCCGGAACAGCTCGGACTGCCCGCTTTTCCAGGCGGTCCCACTAGGGTGTGCTACGAGGTGCTACGGGTCCCCCAGAAAACAAATTTAAGAACGGTGTCGCAACTGAGGGTGTTGCACACTGGCTCGCCTGTCCCGGGCAGTATTGTGCCGCGACCCCGCAAAATCGGCACTGATTGCCCCAGTGGGGCGCTGGAAATTGGCCGCCCGCTTGGAAATCAATTGCACTGCCATTACCGCCCCTCCGAGGCGTGAACAGACGTGGCAACAGACCAAATTTCCACCCCAAAATGCTCATGAAGCCCAGAAATGGCTTTACAGAACATAGAACTGCATAGAACTGAATATTATTATTTTAAAAAGCAGAACATAATCTTCACCATCTAGCATGTTTGAAGGTTACTATTTGGAATGACATTGTCTTATATGATTAATTAGAATGCATAAAAATGATCAAACTTCAGTAATGTAATCTGTTGTTTGACATTACACAACATTTAGCAGTACTGTACTCGAGGCTTCTAATACAACCTTATCTAAATATATTCAAATCCTTTAGAACCCAATAATTAAAAATAAAGTCAGTAGTCTTGTGATATTGGAGAACATAGTGAATTCTCTTGATTCCTACCTGTCATTTGGAGAAATTCCAATTACCCATGCATAAAATTTATTGACGCCTAAGAAACTCAGGAGTTTGCAGGAGATTGCACTCTGCAAACTACCAGGAGCTCATGGGCTCCCCAAAGCCCTGTTTGTATTCGACCTACAAATTAGCAGTTATTGCAAATATGCAGCAAGTTTGTAGCACAGAAGGATCCACAGGACAAACCTTGCCGAGTTATTTGTTTTGATGAGAGCTTGGCATTAAAACTCCCGCCTGGGTTGCAAATTTCAAACCGCACAACAAAGCAAAGAGATTAATCGTGGGCTGGAACAGATGACTGAAGCACATCTGCTATTGTTTTGTTGTGACAACATGTAAAACATTTAATTTCATCTGCTGCTGCCAGCTGAATCATGGTTTAAATACAGGGAGAGTGAGTAAAATTTTCCCTCATTGACGAAGAATGGGAGGAGGGAATTAGAATTGTGCTCCCTATTCTTGGAGTTCAAATAGGAGCACAACGCTCCAAGCGTACAGATTTATTTAGTCAAATCATATCTTGGATTGAAACTTTGAAGGTTGGGTATTCTGTGGCGAGTGACTCGCCTCCTGACTCCCCAAAGCCTTTCCACCATCTACAAGGCACAAGTGGTTTAAACTAGGTGCGGGAAACTATAAAGTACTGTATTAAACTTATAGCTTAACTGGTTACACTATTTAATATAATTATAAATAATCATTGAATAAAGACTTTAACTGATTAAATAAACAAAATAAGGCTAGACTAAGATATGGCAGAACAGGTTGTGTGTCTGGACTGCAGTACGTGGGAGTTTGTGGACAGTGAGACTGTCAGCAGCAGATGTATCCATCTCGAATCTCTCCGGCTCAGAGTCATTGGGCTAGATTTTACACTTTTGTGCAGATCGCCCAAAAATGGGCGATATTTCCGGCATGGGCGGTAAAAATGGGCTTTCAGATCACCGGTTTGTCGCTCATTTTCAAAGCCCCAAGTCTCCATTTTAAAAATTGGGCGTTACTGTGAGCGATATGAAATGGGTGTTAGTTTTAAATCTCTCTGATCTTCTGCTGTAAAGTGTCACCGTCCTTAGCAATGGCATGGCAACGCTTGATTCCGCAATTCAGGAGGTAAGGGGTCATCATTATATGCACAGAAGAGGAGACAGAGAGAGAGGGAGCAGAGAGGGACTGAAAGTGTGTGTGGGTGTGGTGTGTGCTTGTCTGGCTGTTGTGGGAGGCAGGAGGGAGATTCACCAGCAGCAAATAGCCTCTTAAGCATCAAGAACGTAGTTGGCACCGTGTTTTTGTCCAACAAATAATACGTAACATGGAAGGGATGGAGGAGGCCCTGGAGCTGTTAGCCAGGAACACTGGTGACAGAGGGCTCCCAGTGGTCCCGGAGCATGGCACTGCACCCCAAGGTGCCGCACCCCCATTGCCAATCACACCTGAGAGCCAGGAGCAACATCTTGCTTCTAGCTCAGAGAACATTCCCACCTCAGGACCGTCCTCTCCCGTATCCATCCAAGCAGCGGTTCTGCTGTCTGAGGAACTCCTTGGCCAGGCGGCTTCGATTCAAGAGGGGAAGGGGAAGGGGTAGAGATGGGGAGGAGAAGCGGTGGGGGGGAGGAAAGTGAGTTGCATGGCCGCAGGTGTTGTCTGGGGCATATTTTTAGGTTGCTGCTGCTATTTTGGTGGGAGGGTCGGGGCAAGGGGCGAGGGGGTTACCTTGTTGGTTTGCATTTGTGCTCTATATTGCGGGCAATGGGGACCATTGTAATTATGTAAATGTCATACATTTGTTGTGGGGTGGGGCGAGGATGGGGTGGGGCAGTTTTTACAGATATACTTATGATTTCAGACAAATGGTTGGTTTAAATGTTTTTTACTGAACATAACCTTGTTGCGCATTGTCTCAGATAGCTGCACCGTTACACGCTGGTGATTCCTTAACATGAAAGGGTATAATTACACTTAACTTGAATCAACTCAAAGTTTAACTGTCACCAAGGTGATGCCCACCATTGATGTCTGAACTGCACACCCAGCAGTGTGTCAGCTTTGTAAATACCACCAACATTCTTTCAAGCAAAGCGCTCATTTATGAGCTCCTGAGGTAAGACTCTTGAAGCTATGTAGCCACCGCGGGCCTTTTCCTGTGGCCTACAGGGGGACAGGGGCATGGCTTCAGTGTAGCCTGACAGTCTGGTCCAAGGTCAGCGTCCACCCCATCACCCTCCTCTTCTTCTCTCTCTTGAAGTGGACTGTCAGACCCTTCTGGCAATTCTTGTCCCCTCCTGATAGCCAAGTTGTGCAGCATGGAGCATACCACCCCGAATTGAGCTACCTGCTCAGGGTGGTATTGGAGTTGTCCAGGCATCTAAAGTGCTGCTTCAGCACTCCAATGGTTTTCTCGACGATATTGCGAGTGGCTCTGTGGCTCTCGTTGTATCGCCTCTCGGCTTCGGTGTGGGTGTCATGCAGGGGGGTCATTAGCCAGCTGGCGAGGCCATATGCTTTGTCACCAAGCATCCAGCATTGACCTTGTGGTTGATTGTTAAACAAGTCAGATACAGCGCTCTCACGCAGGATGTGAGCATCATGGATGCTGCCCGGAAATTTAGCATTCACTGCCATAATAATTTGTTGGTGGTCGACAACGAGTTACACATTCAGGGAGTGCTATCCCTTGTGGTTCCTGAAAACCTCTGCATCCTGAATAGGTGCCCGCATCGCGATGTGCGTACAGTCTATTGCTCCCTGCATCTTGGGGAAGTTAGCAATTTGATAGAATCCTAGCGTCTTCTCAGTCTGAGCCTCCCTGGTCATAGGGAAGCTGATAAAGTCCATCCTGTGTGCGTACAGGGCTTCAGTGACCTGTCTAATGTAGCAATGTGTGGCATGCTGAGACATACTGCAAATGTCGCCAGCTGAGGCCTGAAAAGAACCTGATGCGTAGAACAACAGTGCCGTGATGTCCTTGACCTCGATGGACAGTGAAGTATTGATGGTGCTGGCAGGCTGTAGATCTCTCCTGATGAGCTGGCAGATCTCACTGATAACCTCTTTGTGGAAGTGCAGTCTGCGAAGGCAGCTGGTGTCGGACAATTTGAGGTAAGACTGCTTCTCCCTGTACTTGCGGGGGGTGTAATGTCTGGTCCTCCTCATCAGTCTGTCACATCTTACATTGGGCACATGATGCTGTGGAGCGCACCTTCTGCCATCTCGAGTCTGCAGCATGTAAGTGGTCATCAAGAGATGGTGAGAAAGGATAGCCCCCATTCCAATAGCTATCTGTTTTCCACCGATTGTTCACAAAGAATGAATGTCCCCACTAAGACACCTAGTAAATTCCAATCGTCCACATTATGATAAGATGTTTCTTCAGATGTTCACATCATCTCCAAAGACCTCCAGAGTACATCCGAACTCCCCCGAGGTTGAAGCACAGCAGCTTTTTAAATGATGCGACATGTGATTTAGAACATGGCGTCCATACCGCTGTGAGTAGTTCCGGTTAGTTCCACTTTTTCCCAGCGTTTTTTTTGGCGAGCGATATTGTCGGCGAGATGTGTGCGAGGTGCCGAAAGTAAGGGTGGGCGATATACTGGGCGTTAGTTTCGGCAAATGTGATCTTGATGACAAAAAACAGTGGCCGGGCGGTATTATTAAATCTCGGCGTTAATTACGTGCCGAAAGTAACACAGGGCGATATTATGGTTGTTAGGATCGCCCATTCTGATGATTTCGCCCTAAAAAAGTGGGTGGGCGTGTTGTGTATCTGTAAAGCATGCACTCCCATGTTCCGCCACCAGGGAGTGCATCCCCTGAAGTCCCAAGGGATCCCAGCATCCCTTGGGAGCACTGTATATAAGCCGGCCCCTAAGGCCTATTCCTCACTCTGGAGTGTCTTAATAAAGACTGAGGTCACTGTTACTTTAACCTCCCTGTGTGCAGTCTCATCTGTGTTAGGGACACAATAACTGGCGATGAGTATACGAATCCAACGCAAAGATGCAGCAAACTGTGGGCATCCTGGGGAAGTTCTCGAAGGGTGAGGACTGGGAAGCCTATGTCGAATGGCTCGACAAGTACTTTGTAGCCAACGAGCTGGATGGAGAAGGAAGCGCTACAAAAAGGAGAGCAGTCCACCTCACGGTCTGCGGGGCACCGATCTACAGCCTCATGAAAAATCTTCTCGCTCCGGTGAAACCCACAAGTAAGTCGTATGAGGAGCTGTGTACACCTTCGGGAGCATCGTAACCCGAGAGAGAGCGTGCTGATGGGGAGGTATCGGTTCTACACGTGCCAGCGATCTGAAGGTCAGGAAGTGGCGAGCTATGTCGCCGAGCTAAGGCGACTTGCAGGACAATGTGAGTTTGATGGCTACCTGGAGCAAATGCTCAGAGACTTTTTTGTACTGGGCATTGGCCACGAGACCATCCTACGAAAACCTTTGACTGTAGAGACACCGATCCTCAGTAAGGCCATTGCGATAGCATTGTGATAACAGCAAACAAATCACTCAGCACACAAGTGCTAGCAATGTTCATAAATTAACTGGAACAGAAATGTACAGGGCAGAAACCACGAGTCTGCAACTGCCAGTAGGCCTCAGGAGATCCAGATGACTCAGAGTCTGCAACAAAGGATGAATGCACGACAATTCACACCTTGTTGGCATTGTGGAGGCTTCCATTCAGCCTATTCATGCCGCTTCAAAGGGTATGTTTTGCAAGAGCTGTGGAACAATGGGCACCTCCAACCAGCTTGCAGATGAGCTGCAAGCTCTGCAAAACCTGCTAACCACCACGTGGCAGAGGAAGATCGGTCCATGGTGGATCAAAGCAATTTCGAGCCTCAGAGAGAGGAGGCAGTTGCTGAAGTACACGGGGTGCACACATTTTCGACGAAATGTCCACTTATAATGCTAAATGTAAAATTAAATGGCTTACCTGTAGCCATGGAACTGGACACTGGCGCTAGTCAATCCATCATGAGTAAAAAGATGTTTGAGAGACTGTGGTGCAACAAGACATTCAGACCAACCCTGAGCCCCATCCACACGAAACTGAGAACGTACACCAAAGAGCTTATCACTGTCCTGGGCAACGCCATGGTCAAGGTCACCTACGAGGGCACGGTGCACGAACTGCCACTCTGGATTGACTCGGGCGATGGCCCCACACTGCTTGGAAGGAGCTGGCTGGGCAAATTCCGCTGGAACTGGGATGACATCCGAGCGCTTTCACATGTCGATGAGGCCTCATGTACCCAGGTTCTTAACAAATTTCCTTCCCTTTTTGAGCCAGGCATTGGAAACTTTTCCAGGGCGAAGGTGCGGATCCACTTGGTCCCAGAGGCACGACCCATTCACCACAAGGCGCGAGCGGTACCTCACATGATGAGGGAGAGAGTGGAAATCGAGCTGGACAGGCTGCACCGCGAGGGCATCATCTCCCCAATGGAATTCAGCGAGTGGGCTAGCCCGATTGTTCCAGTACTCAAAAGTGATGGCACGGTCAGGATTTGCAGCGATTATAAAGTAACTATTAATCGTTTCTCGCTACAGGACCAATACCGCTACCTAAGGCAGTCGACCTATTTGCGACGCTGGCAGGAGGCAAGACGTTCACCAAGCTCGACCTGACTTCGGCCTACGTGACACAGTAGCTGGAGGAGTCTTCGAAGGACCTCACCTACATCAACATGCACAAGGGACTGTTCATCTACAACAGATGCCTGTTTGGAATTCGGTCGGCTGCAGCGATCTTCCAGAGAAACATGGAGAGCCTACTCAAGTCGGTACCACGCATGGTGATTTTTCAGGACGACATATTGGTCACAGGTCGGGACACCGTCGAGCACCTACAAAACCTGGAGGAGGTCCTCCAGAGACTGGATCATGTTGGGCTGCGGCTGAAGAGTTCGAAATGCGTCTTCATGGCAACAGAAGTGGAGTTTTTGGGGAGAAAGATCGCGGCGGACAGCATTCGGCGCACAGATGCCAAGACAGAGGCTATCAGGAACGCGCCGAGGCCACAGAACGTCACGGAGCTGCGGTCGTTCCTGGGACTCCTCAACTATTTTGGTAACTTCCTACCGGGTTTAAGCACCCTCTTCAAGCCCCTACATGTGTTATTGCGTAAAGGTGAGAACTGGGTATGGGGAGAAAACCAAGTAATTGTTTTTGAGAAAGCCAGAAACATTTTATGTTCGAACAAGCTGCTTGTATTGTATAACCCATGTAAAACACTTGTGCTAGCATGTGATGCGTCGTCGTACGGAGTCGGGTGTGTATTACAACAAGATAACGTTGTGGGGAAGTTGCAACCTGTCGCCTAAGCCTCCAGGAGCTTGTCTAAGGCCGAGCGGGCCGACAGCATGATTGAAAAAGAGGCATTAGCGTGTGTGTTCGGGGTAAAGAAAATGCATCAGTACCTGTTGGCCTCAAATTTGAGCTGGAAACTGATCACAAGCCCCTCATATTCCTGTTCACTGAAAACAAGGGATAAATACTAATGCCTCAGCCTGCAGACAAAGGTGGGCACTCGCGCTATCAGCGTATAACTATACCATCCACCACAGGCCAGGCACCAAGAACTGTGCGGATGCTCTCAGTCGGCTACCTTTATCCACCATGGGGGTGGAAATGGCGCAGCCTGCAAACTTGTTGATGGTGGCGCAGCCCGCAGACTTGTTGATGGTCATGGAAGTGTTTGAAAATGATAAATCACCTGTCACGGCCTGCCAGATTAGGACTTGGACCAGCCAAGATCCTCTGCTGTCCCTAGTAAAAAACTGTGACCTGCATGGGAGCTGGGCCAGCATCCCCGTTGAAATGCAAGAGCTAATCAAGCCGTTCCAGCGGCGAAAGGACGAGCTGTCCATTCAGACAGACTGCCTGTTGTGAGGTAACCACGTAGTGCTACCCAAAAAGGGCAGGGAGACGTTCATCTCGGATCTCCACAGCGCACACCCGGGTATAGTAATGATGAAAGCGATAGCCAGATCCCACGTGTGGTGGCCCGGTATTGACTCTGACTTAGAGTCCTGTCTACGGCAATGCCGTGTGTGTGCTCAGTTGAGCAACGCGCCCAGAGAGGCACCACTAAGTTTGTGGTCTTGGCCCTCCAGACCATGGTCAAGGATCCATGTCGACTATGCGGGCCCGTTTCTCGGTAAAATGTTCCTGGTGGTGGTGGATGCTTTTCCAAAATGGATTGAATGTGAAATAATGTTGGGAAGCACCGCCACTGCCACCATTGAAAGCCTGAGGGCCATGTTTGCCACCCACGGCCTGCCTGACATATTGGTCAGTGACAACGGGCCATGTTTCACCAGTGCCGAATTTAAAGAATTCATGACCCGCAATGGGATCAAACATGTCACCTCGGCCCCGTTTAAACCAGCCTCCAGCAGAGCGGGCAGTACAAACCATCAAACAGAGCCTTAAACGAGTCACAGAAAGCTCACTTCAAACCCGCCTGTCCCGAGTACTGCTCAGCTACCGCACAAGACCCCACTCGCTCACAGGGGTGCCCCCGGCTGAGCTATTCATGAAAAGGACACTTAAAACCAGACTCTCGCTGGTTTACCCCAACCTGCATGATCAGGTAGAGAGCAGGCGGCAGCAACAAAATGTAAACGATGGTCGCGCCACTGTGTCACGGGAAATTGATCTGAATGACCCTGTGTATGTGCTAAACTATGGACATGGTCCCAAGTGGATCACGGGAACGGTGATACTAAAGAAGGGAGTAGGGTGTTTGTAGTCAAACTAGACAATGGACAAATTTGCAGAAAGCACTTGGACCAAACGAGGCTGCGGTTCACAGACTGCCCTGAACAACCCACAGCAGACACCCACTTTTTCGAGCCCACAACACATACCCAAAGGATCAATGACACCATTCCGGACCAGGAAATCAAACCCATCACGCCCAACAGCCTAGCAAGGCCAGGCTCACCCAGCAGCCCTGCAGGGCCAACAACATGCCAGCCCAGCGAGGGCACAGCCAACACACCAGAATAGGCATTTGTACCGAGGCGGTCCACCAGGGAAAGAAAGGCTCCCGACCGCCTCACCTTGTAAATAGTTTTCACTTTGACTTTGGCGGGGAGTGATGTTGTGTATCTGTAAAGCATGCACACCGATGTTCTGCCACCAGGGAGCTCATCCCCTGAAGTCCCAAGGGATCCCAACATCCCTTGAGAACACTGTATATAAGCCGGTGCCTAAGGTCTGTTCCTCACTCTGGAGTGTCTTAATAAAGACTGAGGTCATTGTTACTTTAATCTCCCTGTGTGCAGTCTCATCTGTGTTAGGAACACAATAGGGAGGTATTATTTTTTCTTGGCATTACGCACATACGGAAAGTAACGCTCGGCAATAAGTGACTGAGAAATAAGCGTCAGTTTCCATTTTGTGGCTAAATGGGCGATATCTGGGTGTTACATGTCATTTCAGCGTTAAAATAGACATTAACTGGGCGTTATGCATGCAAAAATAATGGAAAATCTAGCCCATTGAGCTGGACTCAAGTTGCTGACACTCCGACACATAAAGGAGGAGGAGAAATTTCTGGGCAGTTTTATCTCGAATACAGTCACACCCCAGAGGAAAGCACAGGAAAGGGAGGGTGTAACTGTTTGGGAGCCGGATCTAGGAGAGGTTGAGAAGGAATTCTCACATACACTGGTCCTGTCCAACAGGTACGATGTACTCGCTACCTGTGAGGACAAGGAGAAAGATTGCAGGGAGGAAAGTCATAATGCAGACCAAGGCACCGTAGCTCAGAAGGCTGTCTAAGGGGAGGTGGGGTGGGGGGGGGTGGTGGTGGGGGAGAACAGAATAGAAATGTGGCAGTGATAGTGACTCTATAATTAGGAGGATAGATATCGTCTTCTGCAGCCAAAAACGAGAATCCCAAGGGGTGTTTTGCCAGGATAAGGGATATCTCACGGTGGCTGGAGAGGAGCTTGGAAAGGGAGAGGGTAAATCCAGTTGTCATCTTCCATGCTAGAACAAATGATATAGGTAGGAACAGGGATGAGGTCCTGCTGAAAGAGTATCAGGAGTTAGGCTCTAAATTAAAAAGCAGGACTTCGAGGGTAATAATCTCTCGACTATTGCCCGAGCCATGTGCAAATTGGCATAGAAGCAGATGGATCAGGAGAATTAGCACTTGGCTAAAGGGCTGGTATGGGAAGGAGAGGTTCCTTCTCCTGGGACACTGGCACCAGTTCTGGGACAGGAAGGAGCTGTAATGATGGGACGGGCTCTACCAGAACCGGGATGGGACCCGTGTCTTCGCGGAAAGGGTAAATAGGGAGGTGGAAAAGGCTTTAAACTAGTAAGATGGTGGGGAGGGATGAACAAGAAACGTAACCAGCCTAAATATAAACAAAACAGGAAAAGAGAGGTTTGGAAAGAATAAAGTAAGGAAGGGCATTGATGACAAGGGAATACATTGAGTTACAGAACAGGAGACTAAAAAGATGGTTAAGTACAAAGTGAGAGGAAATCCTATTAAAAATGAGTGAAACCTTCTGTACAGCAATGCACAGTGTCTGTAATAAAACAGGGAAGCTGAAGGCAATCATGCGTTGTGAGGAACCAGACATAGTAGAGATCACTGAGACATGGCTACAGAAAAATCAGGACTGGGAATTAAAGATTGCAGGGTATAGCATATTTAGAAAAGATAGAGAGGGGAAAAGGGGAGGTGGGGTAGCTGTAGTATTAGGGATAACATAATGGCAGTCGAAAAAAGTGACTCAGCTATCAGCAAGACAAAAATAGAAATCATGTGGATAGAGATAAAAGATAATGAATGATCAATCACACTAATAGGGGTAGTCTACAGACCACCTAATAGTGGAAAGGAGGTGGAGGAAGAAATATGCAGACAAATTGGGGAAATGAGTAAAAAACATGGGGGCGAAATTGCCCCTTTTTATAGCTCCGTTCGTGCCACAGTTTTTGCCCAGGGATGTGGGGGGCACTATTGTCTCCTGGGAAATTGCCCGGGCAATTTCAGAGGTGCTGGTACAGCAATGCCACAACCCACAGTTAGTGTCCCGGACCGCCGTGCAACGGGCGATGACATCATCGGCATGCACGTGACCCCTTACCGCCCCGCACCAACCCCTTAATGCCCCGTAGCAGAATTTGCCCCGTGAGCCACGAGGTTGGCGTGGGCGGATGTCAACGGCAGCTTCGCAGGTTGCGAAGCTGACCGACATCCGCTCTCAGGGCGATGATTTAAGGGGAGGGCAACAGCCCCACCGGCCGCCATCTTTTTTTGTCAGCCGATCTCTGGTCGGCTCCACCATGGCAGCCCTAGCGTGGTCCGGGCTGCCATCATGCAGCCTCGCACTCCGTCTTGGGTGCCAGACTGCTGGCCTGGTCGCCGCTGCCCTGGTGGCCCAGTGGTGGCCATCAGGAGCCATGCAGAGTGCGCAGTGACCCTCCCCTTTAATCGAAGGAGAGGGGCATTGAAGCGGGTCTTCCCTCAGTGCCCCAGTAGCGCCCCAGGACCCGCCCCTACAGGAAACGGAGTGCCGGAGATGGGGCTCTGCTTTCTTTCAGGAACGGTAAGGGGAATTCCGCGTCAGGGGCAGTACTTCCGCGCCGGGTGCAAAAGTCCTGGCCCCAGAAGGTTACCATCCCCAATTGGGGTACAAGGCAATTTCGTCCCCAGAGAATAATAATCATGGGGGATTTCAACTACCCTGATATTAATTGGACAGAGAGGTCGGTAAAGGTGATAAGGGTTGAAGTTCCTACAATTTGTACAGGACTCCTTTCTAACCCAATATGTAAAAAGCCCAACAAGGGAGGATTCATTATTAAATCTAGTAATGGGGAATGAACCAGAGCAGATAATAGAAGTAAAAGTAGGGGAACATCTAGGCAATAGTGACCATAATATAATATGCTTTAAACTGTTAATTGAAAAAGAACTAAGTATGATGAAAACCAGGGTAATAGATTGGAGAAAAGCTGATTTTGTGGGAGTGAGAATAGAACTTGAGAAAATAAAATGGGCAACAATATTGGCAAAAAATGATGTAGAACAGCAATGGGAAACATTTAAAACAGTGTTCAACAGAGTGCAGGAACAATATATTCCACTAAAAGGAAATAACAAACTAAACACTAATGAAACTCCATGGATGAATAAAGCCATAAGAGAACATTTGAGGGGAAGGAAAGAGGCACACAATAATATACTAAGGGCGCGATTTTGTGCAGATTGCCCAAAAATGGGTGTTATTTTCGGCGTGGGCAGTAAATATGGGTTTTCAGATCGCCGAATTATCACCCATTTTCAACCCCCCTAGTTTCCAGTTTTAAAAATGGGCGTTACTGCGAGCGATTTGAAATGGGCGTTAGCGTTAAATCTCTCTGACCTTCTGCCGTAAACTGTCACTGTCCTTAGCAACGGCATGGCAACGCTCGTTTCTCGCGATTCAGGAGATCATGGGTCATCATTACATGCACAGAAGAGGAGACAGAGAGAGAGGGAGCAGAGAGGGACTGAAAGTGTGTGTGGGTGTGGTGTGTGCTTATTTGGCTGTTATGGGAGGCAGGAGGGTGATTCACCAGCAGCAAATAGCCTATGAAGCACCAAGAACGTAGTTGGCACCGAGTTTTTGTCCAACAAATAATATATAACATGGAAGGGATGGAGGAGGCCCTGGAGCTGTTAGCTAGGAACACTGGTGGCAGAGGGCTCCCAGTGGTCCCGGAGCACGGCACTGCACCCCAAGGTGCCGCACCCCCATTGCCAATGACACATGAGAGCCAAGAGCAAGATCTTGCTTCTAGCTCAGAGAACATTCCCACCTCAGGACCGTCCTCTCCTGTATCAGTCCAAGCAGCGATTCTGCCATCATCCCCCCCAATGAACCATCACCTGAGGAGTTCCTCAGCCAGGCGGCTTGGAGTCAGGAGGGGAAGGGGAAGGAGTAGAGGTGGGGAGGAGAAGCGGGGGTGGGGGGGCGGGGGCTGAAGGAAAGTGAGGTGCATGGCCGCAGGTGTTGCCTGGGGCACATTTTTAGGTTGCTGATGTTATTTTGGTGGGAGAGTCGAGACAAGGGCGAGGGGGCTACCTTGTTGGTTTGCATTTGTGTTCTGTTTTGTGGGAAATGGGGCCTATTGTAACGATGTAAATGTGATAAATTTGTTGTGGGGTGGGTGTTTTTTACAGATATATTTATGATTTCAGACAAATGGTCAGTTTAAATGTTTTTTATTTAACATAACCTTGTTGCGCATTGGCTCAGATAGCTGCACCGTTACACGCTGGTGATTCCTTAACATGAAAGGGTATAATTACACTTAACTTGAATCAACTTAAAGTTTAACTGTCACCAAGGTGATGCACACCATTGATGTCTGAATTGCACACCCAGCAGTGTGTCAGCTTTGTAAATACCACCAACGTTCTTTCAAGCAAAGCGCTCATTTATGAGCTCCTGAGGTAAGACTCTTGAAGCAATGTAGCCACCGCGGGCCTTTTCCTGTGGCCTACAGGGGGCAGGGGCATGGCTTCAGTGTAGCCTGACAGTCTGGTCCAAGGTCAGCGTCCACCCCATCACCCTCCTCTTCTTCTCTCTCTTGAGGTGAACTGTCAGACCCTTCTGGCAATTCTTGTCCCCTCCTGATAGCCAAGTTGTGCAGCATGGAGCACACCACCCCGAATTGAGCTACTTGCTCAGGGTGGTATTGGAACTTGCCTCCTGAGTGATCCAGGCATCTAAAGCGCTGCTTAAGCACTCCAATGGTTTTTTTCGACAATATTGCGAGTGGATCTGTGGCTCTATTTGTATCGCTTCTCGGCTTCGGTGTGGGTGTCACGCAGGAGGGTCATCAGCCAGGTGGTGAGGCCATATCCTTTGTCACCAAGCATCCAGCATTGACCTTGTGGCTGATTGTTAAACAAGTCAGACACAGTGCTCTCACGCAGGATGTGAGCATCATGGATGCTGCCCGGAAATTTAGCATTCACTGCCATAATAATTTGCTGGTGGTCGACAATGAGTTGCACATTCAGGGAGTGGAATCCCTTGCGGTTCCTAAAAACCTCTGCATCCTGAAAAGGTGCCTGCATGGCAATGTGCATACAGTCCATTGCTCCCTGCATCTTGGGGAAGTTTGCAATTCAGTAAAATTCTAAAGCCCTCTCAGTCTGAGCCTCCCTGGTCATAAGAAAGCTGATAAAGTCCATCCTGCGTGTGTACAGGGCTTCAGTGACCTGTCTAATGCAGCAATGTGTGGCATGCTGAGATAAAGTGCAAATGTCGCCAGCAGAGGCCTGAAGGGAACCCGACGCGTAGAACGACAGTGCCGCGGTGACCTTAACATTGACGGACAGTGCGGTCCTGATGGTGCTGACAGGCTGCAGATCTTTCCTGATGAGCTAGCATATCTCATTGATAATCTCTTTGTGGAAGCGCAGTCTCCGAAGGCAGGTGGACAATTTGAGGTAAGACTGCTTCTCCCTGTAAGTGCGGGGTGTGTAATGCCTGGTCCTCCTCATCAGTCTGTGACGTCTTACATTGGGCACATGATGCTGTCGAATGTACCCTGCCATCTCGAGTCTGCAGCATGAGTGGTCATCAAAAGAGGCTGAGAAATGACAGGCCTCATTCCAATAGCTATCTGTATTACATCGATTGTTCACAAACAATGAATGTCCCCACTAAGACACCAAAAGTAAATTCTAATCGTTCAGATGTTCACATCACCTCAAAACACCTCCAGAGTATATCCAAACTCCCCCGAAGTTGAAGCAGAGCAGCCTTTTAAATGATGTGACCAGAGTAAATGGCATCCATATCGCTGTGAGTAGTTCCGATCAATTCAACTTTTTCACAGCGATATTGCCGACGTGATGTGTGCGAGGTGCCAAAAGTAAGGATGAGTGATTTTCGGGCCGTTAGTTTCAGCAAATATGATCTTTACGACAAAAATCAGTGGACGAGCGGTATTATTAAATCTCGGCGTTAATTATGTGCCGAAAGTAATGTTGGGCGATATTATGGGCGTTGGTGTCACCCATTCTGATCTTTCTGCCCCAAAAAAGTGGGCGGCGGTATTATTTTTTATCGGCATTACGTACATGCTGAAAGTAATGCTTGGCGTTAAGTGACCGAGAAATGGGTTTTACTTTCCATTTTGTGGCTAAATGGGCGATATATGGGCATTACACCTCATTTCAGTGTTAAAATGGATGTTAAGTGCGCAGTATGCATGCAAAAATAATGGAAAATCTAGCCCCATAGACAGCAGGGGAGTGCATGATAAGGGAGAATATGAAAAGATTCGGAGAGAAGTAAAAAAAAACACAACTAGGAAGGCAAAAAGGTGTAGTGCCAGAGGACTGGTGGATAGCTAACGTAATACTTATATTTAATAAGAGGGATAGAACATGCCTGGGGAATTGTAGACCTGTTAGCTTAACATCGGTGGTAGGAAAATAATGGAATCCCTACTAAAGGAGAAATAGAAGAACATCTAGAAACCAAAAATATAGTCAGCATGGATTTCAAAATGGAAAGTCTTGCTTGACCAACCTCATGGAATTTTTTGAAGAGGTAACAAAGCGCAGACAATGGTAATGTAGTAGATATAATTTATCTAGATTTTCAAAATGCCTTCAATAAGGTGCCCCATTATAGACTGATGAACAAGGTCAAAGAATGTGGATTCAGGGGACAAGTAGCAGAATGGATAGCTAGCTGACTTCAAGACAGAAAGCAGAGAGTAGGGGTAAACGGTAGCTATTCCCAGTGTCAGAAGGTGGGTAGTGGTGTTCCACAAGGAGCAGTGCTGGGACCATTATTATTCACAATTTACATTAACGATTCAGACTTTGGAATCAAAAACACAATTTCTAAATTTGCGGACACCAATTGGGGGCGGGGGGATAATCAATACTGAGGAGGATTGCAACAAATGACAGGAGAATGTTAATAAACTTGCAGAATAAGCATATAATTGGCAAATCAAGTTCAATACAGATAAATGTGAGGTATTACAGTTTGGTAGGAAGAATAGGGAGGTCACTTATTACTTGGAGAGTGCGAGTCTAGGTGGGGTAGAGGAACAAAGGGATCTCGGAGTACTAATACACAAATCACTAAAAATTGTGATACAGGTTAGCAAGGCCATTAAAAAAAGAAAACCAAGCACTAGGGTTTATTTCTAGAGGTACAAAATTGAAAAGTAGGAAAGTTATGCTAAACCTGTATTGAATCTTGGTTAGACCACACTTACAGTTCTGGTCGCCATATTATAAAAAGGATATAGAGGCACTGAAGAGAGTGTAGTGAAGATCTACAAGGATGATAGCAGAAATGTGAGGGGATATGTATCAGGAAAGGATGAACAGGCTGGGTCTCTTTTCTCTTGAAAAGAGAAGGCCGAGGGGTGACCCAATAGAGGCCTTTAAATTTATGTAAGGTGGATACAGAGAGAATGTTTTCACTTGTGGGGAAGAGCATAACTAGAGGTCATCAATATAAGATAGTCACCAAGAAATTCAATAGGGAATTCAGAAGAAAATGTTTTACCCAAAGAATGTTGAGAATGTGGAACTCGCTACCACAGGGAGTAGTTGAAGCGAGTAGTATAGATGCATTTAAGGGGAGGCTAGACAAGTATATGAGGGAGAAGGGAATAGAGGGTTATGCTGATAGATTTAGATGAGGAAAGACGGTAGGAGGCTTGAGTGGAGCATAAATGCCGGCATTGACTGGTTGGGTCAAATGGCCTGTTTCTGTGCCGTATATCCTTTGTAATCCTATGTAAGTCAGGAACGTGATGGAATATTCTTTACTTGCCTGGATGAGTGCAGCTCCAACAACACTCTAGAAGCTCAACACCATCCAGGACAAAGCAGCCCGCTTGATTGGCACCTCATCCACCACCTTCAACTACTCGCTCCACCACTAACGTACCATGGCTGCAGTGTGTACCATCTACAAGATACACTGCAGAAACTCACCAAGGCTTCAACGGCAGCACCTCCTAAACCCGCGACCTTTATCACCTAGAAGGATAAGGGCAGCAGGCGCATGGGAACACCATCACCTCCAAGTTCTCCTCCAAGTCACATACCATCCTCATTTGGAAATATATCACCGTCGCTGGGTCAAAATCCTGGAACTCCCTCCCTAACTGCATTGTGGGAGTACTTTCACCTTACGGATCATGGCGGCTCAAGAAGGCGGCTCACCACCACCTTCTCAAGGGTAATTAGGGATGGGCAATAAATGCTGGCCTTGCCTGAGACGCCCACATCACATGAATGAATGTAGGTTGTACAATGAAGTTGGTAATTCACATTAAGCTGCAACAAATTTCCAGTACACATTTCCTGTCACTCCTGTCTTTGCAATGAATACATTTCCAGGAAATGCATCATATTGTTAATATACTACCAGCAGATGTATGAAGTAGATCAGGAACAGGTCGGCGTAAACTGTGGGACGTTGCATTCCAGGGGGAGGTGGGCGGGCGGGTAGGGGCTCAGTCTGTACTACTGCTTTGGGATACAAAACAACAACTTGTATTTATATAGCATCTTTAACATAGTAAAACATCCCAATGCACTTCACAGGTGTGTTATAAGACAAAATAAATACATTTGACACTGAACCACATCAGAAGGAATTAGGGCAGATGATAAGAGGTAGGTTTTAAGGAGCGTTTTGAAGGAAGAGAGGTAGAGAGGTGGAGAGCTTTAGGGAGGGAGTTTCAGAGCTTGGGGCCTAGGCAGCTGAAGGCACAGCCACCAATGGTGGAGCAGTTATAATTAGGGATGCTCAAGAGGGCAGAATTTGAGGGACGCAGACATCTCTTTCCTCCTTCAAACCTTCAAACCTACCTCTTGTCATCTGCCCTAATTTCTTCTGATGTGGCTCAGTGTCAAGTTTATTGTCATAACATTCCTGTGAAGTGCATTGGGACATTGTGAGACTGGAGTAAATTACAGAGGTAGGGAGGGGCGAGGCCATAGAGGGCTTTGTAAAAAAGGATGAGAATTTTGAAATCAAGGCGTTGCTTAACTGGGAGCCAATGTAGGTCAGCGAGCACACGCCTGATGGGTAAGTGGGACTTGGTGTGAGTTAGGACACAGGCTGCCGAATTTTGGATGATCTCAAGTTTATGTAGGGTAAAATGTGGTAGGCCAGCCGGGAGTTCGTTGGATTAGTCAGATCTAGAGGTAACAAGGGCATGGATGAGGAGTTCAACAGCATATGAGCTGAGGCAGGGGTGGAAAAGGGCAATATTACGGAGGTGGAAATAGGCAGTTTTAGTCATGCCGCGGATATGTGGCTGGAAGCTCATTTCAGGGTCAAATTTGACACTCAGGTTGCGATCACTCTGGTTCAGCCTCAGACAAAAGCTAGGGAGAGTGATGGAGTCAATGGCTAGGGAATGGAGTTTGTGGCTGGGATCAAAGACAATGGCTTTGGTCTTCCAATATTTAATTGGAGAAAATTTCTGCTCATCCAATACTGGATGTCGGACATGCAATCAGACAATTTAAAGACCATGGAGGGGTCGAGAGAAGTGATGATGATGTAGAGCTGGGTGTCATCGGCATATATATGGAAACTGACGCTGTGTTTTCTGATGATGTTGCCAAGGGGCAGCAAATTGAGAAATAGGAGGGGGCCAAGGATAGATCCTTGGGGAACTCCAGAGGTAACAATGCAGAAGTGGGAAGAGAAGCTATTGCAGGTGATTTTCTGGCTGCGATTGGATAGATAAGAATGGAACCAGGCGAGTGCAGTCCCACCCAGCTAGACGGTGGTGGAGAGGCATTGGAGGAGGATGGAGTGGTCAACTGTGTCAAAGGCTGTAGATGGGTCGAGAAGGACGAGGAGGAACAGTTTACCTTTGTCACAGTCACAAAGGATGTCATTTGTGACTTTGATGAGAGCCGTTTCGGTACTGTGGCAGGCGCGGAAACCTGATTGAAGCGATTCAAACATGGAATTGCAGGAATGATGGGCACGGATTTGGGAGGCGACAACACGTTCAAGGACTTTGGCGAGGAAAGGGAGATTGGAGATAGGGCGGTAGTTTGCAAGCACAGTGGGGTTAAGGGTTGTTTTTTTGAGGAGAGGGGTGACGATGGCAGATTTGAAGGAGAGGGGGACCATACCTGAGGAGAGAGAACCGTTAACAATGTCAGCTAACATGGGAGCCAGAAAAGGAAGTTGGGTGTTCTGCAGTTTAGTGGTTATAGGGTCGAGGAAGCAGGAGGAGGGTCTCATGGATAATATAAGTGTGGAGAGATCAAGAGGGGAGATCAGAGAGAAACTGGAGAAAGATACGAGTTTAGGGCTAGGGCAGGGGGGGAACCTCAGAGGAAGTTTGGCCTGGTGGGCTAGGGGAAGGAAGGGAAGTGGCAGAGGCGGCTGATCGGATGGTCTCAATCTTGGAGACAAAGAAGTCCATGAGCTCCTCGCACTTGTTCTTGGAGGTGAGTGTGGTGCAGACAGGGGAGTGATGTTTAAGTAGATGGTTAGCAGTAAAGAATAGTAGCTGGGGGTTATATTTCCATTCTAGAATGAGCCTGGAATAGTGAGCAGTTTTGTCAGACAAGAGTAGAACCTGATAATGTTTTATGTGGTCCAGCCAGATCTGGCAGTAAATGGCTAAACCAGTTGTCCGTTCAAGTCTGCGCCCCTTGGACCTGAGGGAACGAAGATGAGGGCCGTACCAGGGGGAACGGCCAGGGTAAGAGCGAGTAATGATTTTAATTGGGACTAGGGCATCAAAAGTGATGGTGAGGGTGTGGTTGAGCAGATCAGTGGCTGCAGAAATGCCATGGTGAATGGAGGGCCAAAGGCTGGACAGCTTGGAGTTGATAAGTGCAGTTGTAAGAGAGTCGGGAGAGAGTTTTTTCCAGGGGCGGACGTAGAAGGAAGTAGGGTTGGGTGGGGGAAGGGGGATGTGAGTGGAGAGCGATACAAGGAAATGGTCAGAGATGACCTTAGCTGCAATTGACATGGTAGGAATAGCGAGGCCATGAGAGATGGCAAGGTCAAGGGATGCTCATCTTTTAATGGCACCATTGAGCCACTAATGGATGGAAGATCATGGGCAGCACAACCTAGGAAAATCGGCCATTTCCTATCAGATTTGTCGTATAGAAGTAACACAGGATTTTACAGATCTGGTGGATGTAGGAAACAGGGAGCACTGGGGTGGAATGAGGGGGAGATGACTATAACATCTGTCTCAGTTCCAGATAACCAGATTTATGCTTCTTTAGCACTGAGCCTTCTAAACTGGCCTATGGAATCTAAAACAGCTGAAATGTCTTATAATCCACCAGAAAGCTAACTGGAGTATTTACAAGATTTCAGCAGAATAAGAGCTGTAAAACGGGAGCATTGTCAAAGGAGCCTTTACAATACACATTTTCACAGGAGGTCAAAAAAGCATCTAAGTGGTGAGTCCTGTGGCAGCTGGCGAACCAAATTGAAATGAATAATGGAGGTTAGTTTTGAAACACCCAATTACATTATTTCATATTTGTACTTATATAAGCTTGAGCCAGATTTTGCTGTAACAAGTCATCTCACAGCATCTACTGTTAATTAGACCTGCCCCCCTGCACCCTTCAGCTCAAAACATTTTTGCCCACAAAGTTACTGAAAGTTTGAGCTGATAATGGTGCAGCAAGGGCAACAGGGCGTCTGGGACCTGGGTGAGCAGGAAGATGAACAGGGTATCAACCTAAGCAATCAGATTGAAGGATTGTGAAATTAACAGCGCAAGGACTGAGAAGGAAGTGTCAATTAGAGTGGGTGAATTCAATGTCAAATGAGGTGCAGAAAGAGAAAGACTGGATTAAGAGAGAGAGGAAATAAAGAGGCAGAAATGGAAAAGTAAAAACAAAGTTAAATTTTAAATTGGCTATTTTTAAAGTCTCTAACAATTAAAACCTGAAGAAATGAGACTCCACATGTGTAATAGTTAACTTTCAGTACCAGAGAGGTTGATTGGAGGTTATTAACACTTATCACATTATTAAAAAGAGTACTTAGACTGAAATGGACAAGACTTAACTTTCTGTGGCGAATTTAGTTCATATCTCCCACGCAAATACAGCAACCACATTCTGTTCAATGCATTTCAATGGTGAGTCAGACTGCGAGATTCCATTATCGTGAAGCTAATGGCGGATTGGCGCAACTCGGAGAGTAACATTTGAATTTCTGTGTTTAAAGAAAAAGAAAGAAATGCTTGCATTTATATAGCATCTTTCACAACCTCAAGACATTCCAAAGTGTTTGTCAGCCAATCATGTACTTTTTTGAAGTGTAGTCACTTCTGTAATGTAGGAAACATGGCAGCCAATTTGTGCACAGCAAATTCCCACAATGTGATAATGACCAGATAATCTGTTTTATTGATGGTGCTTTGGGGATAAATATTGGTCAGGACAATGGGGAGAACTTCCCTGCTCTTTGTAATAGTGCCGTGGGATATTTTATGTCCACCTGAGAGTTTAGAAGGGGCCTAGGTCTAACCTCACCATTAGCATTAGCATTATTTTGACAGCAAAATCTGGCCCAAGGTGAAAGATTACTGGGAACTCGATTGTGGACTGCTCACATGAGCCATTATGCGCCTGTTCATATTTGTGGCCCCAGCATAGAAACTGGCCACGACTGTGGGGAACTGTCCTTGTAGGCTTTGGGTCAACATGGAAGCAGCTGAAGATCTGTACCATAAGCTGAAAGGACATCTGAAGGCATTCTGTACTGTTGGAATGCCACTGCCAGTAACAAACAAGGTCACCTTGTCTTACTACTTCTGGCTAATTCTATTTACAAGATAGCATAAAGAAAGAAAGAGTTTGGACATCCCAAAGTGTTTAACAACCATTTAAGTACTTTTGAATTGTGGTCACTGTTGTAATGTAGAAATTGCGGCAGCCAATTTGCGTATAACAAAGTCACCGAGCACAGTGTTGATGGGACTTGGTATGAGTTAGGACACGGGCAGCAGAGTTTTGGATGAGCTCAAGTTTATTAACCCCTACGACAAATATGCCATTTGTTGGCTTATTACAGAAAACCGCTGGGGAAAGCTCTGATTTAATGCGTTTCCGGCTGGGAAGAATCATCATTGAAGAGCAGTCTCTGAATTTGTGTGAGAGAGAGAAGGATAGGGAATATAAATTCATTGGAAATATGTAATATCATGTTTACTAAAGAATACTGTAGAACTGGTCTTTATCTTCCTTACATCATTGAGAATGACAGGAGATGTTGACAGAGGCTTTGCTTTGTGTTAAATGCATTTTGTGCAAGTCAAGAGTATTTCCTTAATTCTTGATAAATATATACCGTTTTGTGTAGATTGGTTAAACATTTAGGGGGACCACCAGTCATTATTATGGTCTGAGTTGTAAGAGAAGCTTTGTTTCGCTGCTGTTGTTCATACCAAGAACCTTGTGAAATTTCTAATTACCTTATCATTGAAGTAAATGTTTGGATGGAGTAAGTACTCCTTCACCCCTACATGGCAGGGAACATGGTCCATTAGTTAGGATTGATAACCTGAATTTTCCACCGACCTAATTACAGGTTATTACAATAGGCTGTAATTTGATTGGAGGAAAATTAAAGTGCCTCCTGCTTTTTACCTCATGGGTCATTTTGTCCCTCTCAAGCCAAAATTCTTAGCTTGATTAAAAATTGATCCATAGGCTTTAAATGAATGCACAATTACAGCAATTTATCACAACAGACAGGGAGCTCAGAAACACAGTGGTGTGCTTTAAAGTTTGTATTCAGATACTGCACTAGAGGAGGAAGTTTCTTTCAAACACCCACAACACTGCAACAGACCACTCGCCGTTCAATTGGAAATGTGGAAAACTGGTTGAAATGAAGTACTGCTGTTTGCTTTATATTAGTGTACAAACTGAAAATAAACTGGGCATATCTTCTAATAGAACACTCTACAGTAAGGGTGTTTAATGACCTTAGTCCCAGTAACATATAGCCCTAAATTATTGTACCTATTTTGGCATTATAATAGATTTTATGGTTTGTTCTTATGGGTGCCGGGTCTCTCCACTGTTGGTTTCATTTTGTACCACTTAATCCATCTACAAAAACAAAAACATGCATTTATATAGTGTTTTTAACATAGTCAAACATCCCAAAGGCACTTCACAGGAACGATAATCAAGCAAATTTTGACACTGAGCCACAGAAGGAGATAGGTGACCAAAACCTTGTTCAAAGAGAAGTGTCTGAAAGGAGGAGAGAGAGAGAGATAGAGAGGTTTAGCGAGGGAACTCTAGAGCTTAGTGACTAGGCCTAAAACATGCCTAAAGCAGATTGGGAGAACCACACGTTATGGGCATTTCCACATGCTCAGTATATTCAGTAAAGCATCTCTGAGCCATCAGAAGATTCTCAAACATTGAAAGGCTGATTCTTAGCATGTCACCTTTATAATTTTATGAAAATGAGATTATTTCAGTAACTACTCACATTTTAAATACCATCCTCCATATTGTAAAATGACTAAGGTGCAGTGAAATGTGTTTAATTCCTAAACCTTGTGCACCAATATTGTAAAATAGTTTTCAGGAGATAATGTCCTTGAAAAACTTTACACTTTTTGAAATGCACAATCTTTTTGAATGTTATACATATATTTTAAGGATTTATTTAGCACATCCAAAACAAACGAAACCTGAAAATATCAGAGGAAGAACAACTAAGGGCGTTAAGAAAGGCATAATGGGATCACTCTGGTACCCAAAACCGGGAATTTTTTTTTCCCTCGGCAATTGTCTCCCCTCCCCTCTTCTCCTGAACCATCGATTCCTCGCTGAGGCACCAGTTCCATGGGTACCAGCTTCCTCCCACTGCCTTGCCATTCTTTCTATCATTTTAGTAACTTGTAATGAATTACATGTTCAAGAGATAACATCACCATGACACGCTAATAGCTGTTCCAGTAAAAACAGATGAGCAAGTTGCTTCAGTTACAGAATGTTCCAGTTAATTATAGCCCTGACTTCTATTATTCCAAGTGATTGACATGAGTAAAATTGTTTATGGGATGCATGTGATAATTATGATTAAATATTGGAATGCATGGGGATTGATATGATATTCGTGATTATAATAATGATTAAGTCTCAACCCTAGTTTACTTAAAGTCTATAATAATCCATTAGAGAGTTGGATTACTGCTGTGATTTAAAATTCTCATCCTTGTTTTCAAATCCCTCCATGACTTCGCCCCTTCCTATTGCTGTAATCTCCTCCAGCCCTCCACCCTCCAAGCTATCTGCACTCCTCCAATTCTGGCCTCTTGAACATCCCTGATTTTAATCGCTCCACCATTGGTGGCCGTGCCATCAGCTGCCGAGGGCCTAAGCTCTGGAACTCCCTCCCTAAACCTCTTCACCTTTCTACCTCTCTTTCCTTCTTTAAGATGCTCCTTAAAACCTACCTCTTTGACCATCTGCCCTAATATTTTCTTATGTGACTCAGTATCAAATTTTATTTGATAACAAGTACTGGGATGTTTCACAATATATATACAAGTTGTTGTTGTTGTTGCAGTGGAACAACTGTTGGAATTGGTCAAAGTTTGAAGGGTGTAGTAACTGTGAGTCTGAGCTTATAGTTGTACAGTCACAGCTTTGTTTAAAAAGTGCAAACCAAGGTTATCCTTACTGAACTTCTTGACACAAACTTATCATTAACGCTATCTTTTCTTTAGAAAGTCCCACTTTACCATTATTTGATGCAAAGAGTGAGAGTTTGAGCCACCTTTAACAAATGAAGTAGCGTTCACGTACGTGGTGTTTGTGCTATCATCAGCACATTTCAATATTAATATCAACACACCTGCACCAATTTAATAATCAACTTAAAGAAGCTAAAAATAAGCAAAATTGTGTATCGTAGCAGTGATTACTTTGAATGTCAGGACTTTGAATCTTCTAGCCCTTCTTGAAAAAAAATCATTTTAAAGTATAGAATTCGAATAAAATATCATCAACTCATCAAATGGCTTCATGATCCTCAGTAGACAGTAATGCCACTTGTTAGATTGAGTACACATCCAACTAGCTCAAATACTAAATTGTGCTGAAGCATAAATTAAATAACAATGAACATGTTATTTTAGTTACTCTAGTGTACCAATCTCTATATCAACAACATATAATACATTCTTTTAGAAAGAATGCAAATCTTGAAAAATATTTGTCTACCTGAGTAACATTTTGGATGTTGAAATGAATCTATAATTGCATGAGATTATAAATAAGTCAATGATAAATGTTTAAATGTATCAAGCATTGTGACAAAGCTTGATTTGCAAATATTTTAGAAATTATTTAATATACTGCAAATAAAAACAACATTTGCTTTTCTCAATCTATCCTCCTGTCCGTACAAGATTGTATCTCAGGTCTGCTAGGTGGAATGCGTCCGTTGATCTGTTAATCCGTAGGTTTTGTCATGATACGATCACTCTCACAGACTATACATTGTCACCAAAAGTTCCAACTTTCACTTGTTAACGTTCAGTAACATTATTTATTCATCGTTTGAAAGCAAACGGATATTTTTAACAAGAAGAATTTTACCATGAATTTTATATTCTTACTAATACAAAAGTACAATACTGCGGATGCTGAAAATCTGGAGTAAAAAGAGAAAATGCTGGAAATACTCAGCATGTCAGGCAGCATCTGTGGAGAGAGAAACAGAGTTAATGAAAGGTCATCGACCTGAAACGTTAACTTTGTTTCTCTCTCCACAGCTGCTGCCTGACCTGCTGAGTGTTTCCAGCATTTTCTGTTTTTATTTTATATTCTTACTGTCAATGTAATGGAAATATTACCTATTGTCTTTTTTTTAGAAAATTATTTATTTTTTCCGTGAAAGAAAACAATGGCAGACATTTTTTTTTCTAATGAACTATCCACTGGTTTAAATTGTTTGGGAGCAATTCTGCAGGAGATTAACTTGCTTTTTTTTTAAATGTAATTAAGGTTTGAAATGTTGAATGCTATTGCATCAATGCTTCAAAGTCTGCCGAAACTTTAGTTTGACATTTAAATGTAAACTTTCAAACATCATATAGGAAACCGCCTTCAATGACATGGCCTTAATCTGCTGTATTTCAATCCCAACAATCTAATTGCCAATCTTTATAAGTCTGCAATCAACCAACTATTGGCATGTTTCCCAAAAGGGTGGGCAGGTGACTTGATCGTGGTGCTTGCCAATGCTAGCTATGATAGTACAAAATATTTCCTAAATGAAATCCGAGTTGATTGTGAACAGAAAAGTGTCCAGAATGGAATCATTTTGTCAGAGTAGTTACATTTTTAGTAAGACCTATATCCTGCCTTTCAACAACACAGGATGTGAACTGTGACAGCTCCATCATGCTATAGTTGGTTACTTTGACAAAAAGAGCTGACAGTAAATGTATGAAAACATGAGGTCTGAATCTCCAGCAAAATAAGATAATCCACATCCAAACATCTCACTTCTTTCTTGTTGTGTATGTAATAACTCAATAGACTGAATACTGCAAACTCCGAATAGGTACAAACCTGGTTCTACTTTATTAGGGCCCAAAGTGATTACATAACAAGATGGCTGGCCTTTTATACCTGGGCTGCACACACATGCGCACAGCCCAATGATCTCCGGCAGTGGCGCCACCTGGTGGCTAGTAAATCCAAGGATACATACGTGACAATATCCCCTTTTAAGATATTTGTAATGGTCTTTTTACAAATTGAGACGGCCCGGGGCTTTCCGCTCCCGAGTTGAATGTCTCAGTTCAACTCCAGCCTTGGACGAGTGTTCTGAGTCTGTTATGACTGGGGGCTGGGTAGCCGATCTGATGGGAGTGGCAATGACCACATCAGGGATTGAAAGTCCAGATTCATTGACCATGTCAGTGATTGAAAGTCTAGATTCATTGATGACAGCGGAGTCCTCTGATGACTGAGGGTAGGTTGGTTGGTCACTGATTGTGTCTTCCTCAGTCTGTTCTGGTTCATCCGTGTGCCGCAGCTTTATCTGATCAACATGTTTCCTGCATGTCTGCCCAGTCTTCAGCTTAACGACAAACACTCTGTTACCCTCCTTAGCTGTAACAGTACCGGCGATCCATTTGGGATCTCGACCATAATTCAGTACATACACAGGATCATTGATAGAAATGTCGCGTGACACAGTAGCACGATAATGATACCCTTGCTGACTTTGACGTCTGTATTCGACACGATTATTGAAGTCAGGGTGGACAAGAGAGAGTCTGATCTTGAGACCTCTCTTCATCAATAGTTCAGCAGAGGAGACTCTGGTAAGCATATTGGGTCTTGTCCTGTAACTAAGCAATATGTGTGACAAGCGAGTTTGCAGTGAACCTTGAGTTACACGTTTCATACACTGCTTGATGGTTTGGACCGCACCTCTGCTTGTCCATTGGATGTGGGTTTGAATGGTGCTGACCTCACATGTTTGATACCATTGAGTTTCATGAACTCTTGAAACTTCATACTGGTGAAGCAGGATCCGTTGCCCTTACAACGATGTCAGGCAGACCATGCGTAGCAAACATGACACGATGGCTCTCAATGATAGCTGTGGATGTGCTGGATGACATGATTATACACTCTATCCACTTGGAATAAGCATCCACCACAACTAAGAACATCTTTCCCAGGAAGGGACCTGCAAAGCCGATGTGGATCCTGGACCATGGTTTAGATGGCCACGACCACAGACTCAGCGGCAATTCCGCTGGTGCTTTACTTAGCTGCATGCAAGTGTTGCACTGATGCACACATGATTCCAGATCAGAGTCAATTCCAGGCCACCATACTCATGACCTGGCAATGGCTTTCATCATGACAATACCGGGATGCGTGCTATGTAGATCATGCACAAATTTCTCTCTGCCTTTCTTGGGCATAAGAACACGATTACCCCACATTATACAATCTGATTGAATGGATAGTTCGTCTTTGCGACGGATGTAAGGTTTGATCTCCTCACACGTTTGCTTGGGTATGGCAGACCAATCACCACTAAGGATATAACGTTTCACAACTAATAATATCGGGTCCTGGCTGATCCAGGTCTTAACTTGTTGGGCCGTGACAGAGGTTCCTTCACTTTCAAAAGCATCCATGACTAACTGTAGGTCTGCCGGTTGTGGCGTTTCCAACTCTGGTGTGGGCAACGGCAGACGGCTCAGTGCCAAGTTTATGGCGGATGACATAATCATAGGCAGATAATGTCAGTGCCCACCTCAGGATGCGGGATGATGCATTGGTATTGATACCTTTGTTTTCCGAAAACAATGAAATGACTGGCTTGTGATCTGTTTCCAGTTCAAACCGAAGACCAAACATGTACTGATGCATCTTTTTAACCCCATGCACACAAGCTAATGCTTCTTTCTCTTCCATGCTATATGCTCTTTCCGCCTTTGACAAACTTTTTGATGCATATGCAACAGGTAGTAATTTGCCCGACTCATTAGCTTGTTGGAGCACGCAACCAACTCCACATGACAAAGCATCACAGGCCAATACTAGATGCTTACACGGATCATAGTGTACCAGCAGCTTGTTAGAGCAAAGCAGATTAGTAGCTTTCTCAAAAGCTCTATCTTGAGATGCACCCCAAACCCAGTTGTCGCCTTTTCTTAGCAGCATGTGCAGTGGCTTTAATAGAATGCTCAATCTAGGTAAGAAATTACCGAAGTAGTTGAGTAGAGCAAGGAACGAATGCAGCTCCGTCACATTCTGAGGCTTGGGTACATTTTTGATGGCCTTGGTTTTCGAGTCTGTAGGCCTGATACTGTCAGCAGCAATTTTCCTCCCCAGGAATTCAACTTCCAGTGACATGAAGACGCACTTTGAGCATTTCAGTCTGAGTCCCACTTTGTCCACGCGATGTAGAACCTTTTCTAGGTTGTTCAGATGTTCGGCGGAGTCACGACCTGTGACCAGAATGTCATATTGGAACACAACGGTTCTGGAGTTCAGTAGACTCTCCATGTTCCTCTGAAATATGGCTGCAGCCGAGCGAATTCCAAAAGTGCACCTGTTGTAGATAAACAGCCCTTTATGAGTGTTGATGCACGTAAGTTTCTTTGACGTGTCGACCAGCTCCTGTGTCGTGTAGGCTGACATCCGATCCAGTTTTGTGAACAACTTCTCCCCGGCTAGCGTTGCAAACAGATTATCAGCCTTCGGTAACAGGTACTGATCCTGTTTCGAAACTCGGTTGATCATAACCTTGTAGTCTCCACAAATCCTGACAGTGCCATCACTTTTCTACACAGGAACAATAGGGCTGGCCCATTCATTAAATTCGACCAGTGATATGATCCCTTCATGCTGGAGTCTGTCCAGTTCGATTTCAACCTTCTCCCTCATCATGTACGGAACGACCTGAGCTTTATGATGCATCCGAGTCCATGTGGATCTGCATCTTGACTCCCGTGAAATTGCCGATGCCTAGTTCAAACAGCAAGGGGAACTTGCTCAGCACTTGAGCACATGGAGTATCCTCCTCCGATGACAACGCTTTGATCTTGTTCCAGTTCCATTTGATTTTTTCTAACCTGTTTCTGCCGAACAGCATTGGACCATTGCCTGGAACAATCCATAACGGTAAATCATGAACCATACCATCATACGACACCTTGATTACTGCACTGCCAATCACCGTTATGAGTTCTTTAGTGTCCGTTCGCAACTTGGCATTGACTGGACTCAGCTTAGGCCTCACAGCCTTAGTATCCCATAGCCTGTCGAATGTCCTCTGGCTCATTATTGATTGACTCGCACCCGTGTCCAATTCCATCGATACTGGCACATCATTAAGTTTTACATTAACCATTATCGGTTGGCTCTCTGTTAGGAACGAATACATCCATACACTTCCTCCTCTGGTATCTCAGATTGCATATCTGGATCCGCGCTAGACTGGTCATCATCCTCCACGTGGTGTGTCGCAGCACGCTTGCTCAGTTGCGGACACATGTGCTGGAGATGCCCTGCTCTCAAATAGCCTTTACAAATATACTGTTTAAACCGACACTGATGATGCCATTGATTTCTCCCACAATGCCAACACAGTGATATCGGATTCATTCCCGTTGGCGGACTTTGAGCAGCCACAGGTTTCACGTACACAGTTGGGTAGGCCCTGCCATATGCAGCTCTGCCAAACGACGATACTATCTTGTTTACAGTACTTGCCGAGTTCTGATTTTTCAATGATATCTGCTTTAAGCTTTTGTCGGTCGTAATGCATGATTGGGCAATCGTGATGGTCCTGCTCAAATCCAGCGTCTCCACCGCCAGTAGCTTACGCACGATCACCTCGTGGTTGATGCCGATTACAAAGAAGTCCCGCAGCATGTCTGGCAATGCAGTTTCAAACTTACACGGACTAGCTAGATGTCTTAGGTCAGCAACGAATTCTGATACATCCTGGGCCTCAGAACGAACGTGCGTATAGAATCGATATCCTGAGATGATGATGCTTTCATCTGGTTTGAGATAGTCATGGAGCAGAGCACACAATGTTTCATAGTCCTTGTCTGTTGGTCTTAAGGGTGGAAGGAGATTCTTTATGAGTCCATAGATTTTCAGACCGCAAACCGTGAGGAGGACCGCCTGGCGCCGAACTGCGTCTGCCTCTTTCTCCATTTTGTTGGCTACGAAGTCTGCCAATCTTCTCCCTCCACTAATCACTCCAGAATTTCAATTGTGTTTATTTTTGCATGCGAAGGTTCTGTTACCTCGTCGCCAAATGTTGTGTATGCAATAACTCAATAGACCGAATACTGTAAACACCAAACAGGTACAAACCTGGCTCCACTTTATTAGGGCCCAAAGTGATTACATTACAAGATGGCTGGGCTTTTATACCTGGACTGCACACACGTGCGCACAGCCCAATGACCTCCAACATTAGCGCCACCTGGTGGCTAGTAAAGTCAAGCATACATACATGACACTTCTCAGAACGCAGTTTTGGATTCGCCTATCGTCTTTCAGTTTTACCAAGTTGTACTTTCAACTGACATTTTGGGCACACATACGATTGATGTATTTATTTTGCATCACACTGTTTGTTAATGTGTTTATTGGCTCGCTGGGCCATTTCAGAGGGGAGTTAAGAGTCAACATGTTGTTGTGGGCCTGCAGTCACATATAGGCCAGACCGGGTGAGGACGGCAGATTTCCTTCCCTAAAGGACATTCGTGAACCAGTTGAGATTTTACAACAAACTGATAGTTTTTTATTTTTATATTGTTAAAAAACTGAATTCAAATAATCAAACTGCTACAGTGGGATTTGAACTCATGTTGTCTGTAATTATTAGTCTGCACCTTTGGATTACTGGTCTATTTTTTGTTTTTGTTTTTATTACATTTATTCAACATTAAACACATTTACAACATTGTGATCATTTCTTTGTAACATACAATCATTCCTTTACCAGTTTTTAGCTGTAGAAATTAAAGTCAAAACAAAAACATTAACATTATCCTTATTCGGTTATACTGTACAGTCTTTCCTTTACCCTTTAAGAGCTTCAGAAATTAACGTTCAACATAACCACACATAACCACTACACCACCATATGCCTTCCAGTTTTACCTTCTCTCCTGCAGGGTTGTGTTTGGGCAGACAATGCTGCTGGACGACACCTGAGACCATCATTTTGTAAGGTGGCGTGAATATGTAGCAGCCCTCTGATACTCTGTGGTGAAACACATCAGAAAAGCAGAATATTGCGTTACTGCTTTACCTCACTGCGGATACTTCTTCTCGTCTATTTTCTGGTGTATATTACTGGCCTGTTCATTTTTCTTCACAAGGTTCCTGCAGCGCATTTTTAGGTATTTTAACCCATTCGACTTAAGCTGAAAAGCTCGCACAAAACTGCACTGAGCTGAACCAGCCAGTGTGTGTCGTCCAAAGCCCGAATCAATGTGAACCAGAACATTTGGGCAAATCTGAATTTGGTCCAATTTAGATGAATTGTGGTTTCATGATAATTCTGGATCTTAGTCCTACAGGACAAAATAAGTTACCAATATCATTGCAATAAAAAGTCTTTTCATGTAACCAAAAAGTTACATGAATTTAAAATAGTGAATTGAACAAAAGTCCTGTTTATGACGTGGGGATTTATGAATCACTGTCTATAAATGCATTTGGCCACCAGTTGCCGTTTTAAATTTTGACCTATAAAACTAGAAAATTACATGGTGCAATATTAGTATACAATGCTTAACACAGGCATGACAAATTACTGTTATTTTAACAGAGGCATTAATCATTTTATTTTGTCCTTGCCAACATTTATTCCTTAACCAATAGCATCAAAACAGATTCTCTGGTTATTTATCCCATTGCTGTTTGTAGAACCTTGCTGTATGGAAAAATGACTGCCATCATTACCCTTTGGTGATCAGCCATGATCACATTGAATGGCGGAAAAGGCTCGAGGCGCTGCTCCTATTCCTATGTTCACTCTCGCCTCTGAGTCAAAACTCCAAAGACTTGAGCAAATAATCTAGGCTGACACTCCAGTGTCGTACTGAGAGAGTGCTGCACTGTTGGAGGTGTCGTCTTTCAGATGAAATGTTAAACCGAGGACCTGTCTGCTCTCAGCTGCCACTATTTCGAAGAAGAGCAGTAGAGTTCTCCGCGGTGTCCTGGCCAATATTTGTCCCTCAGCCAACATCACTAAAACATCTGGTCATTATCACATTGCTCTTTGTAGGATCTCCCTGTCCGCAAATTGGCTACTGCGTTTCCTACATTACAACAGTCCAAAAATACTTCATTGGCTGTGAAGTACTTTTGGACATCCTGAAGTTGTGAAAGGTGTGACATAAATGCAGATTCTTTCTTTCTTTATTTTAAATGGGCTGGTGCCACCATTAAAATAGCTCGGTAATTTCATACAAATACCCTGCGTTAATCTTACACAGTGTAATGTCGAAGCTATGGAGTTCCTTGTACAACATGAATAACTCAGTAGAATATTCCAATTTTGAAGGCCGTATGTATGTCCCTGTTGACAGCACTGAACTGCATTATACATGATCATACTTGTTTCTGAAGAATTTCCAAAGCCATTTCAACGAAAAATGTATTTTGAATAATATTTCACGGTTTGCAGTACTGACAGCACTGCTGCTAAGTAAACAGGGCCAGTGAGAGATGTCAGGCAGTTTGATGCTGCATGTAATCGACACAGCAAGCTTGTTTAAAAAAGGAATTCCGCAGCTTTTGGGCAATATGCAGGAGAATAGTCTGAGGAGAAAAAAGTTGTTTCAGTAGTTAGTCTGCTGAAAGGACAAATTATTACTATAACTGTTCAAGGAATGCAGACAGTCTGGCACTGGAAGGGAAGAGGTCACTTATGGCTGAGGCCCCACTCACTTTAATCTGCTGGTCTTTCCCCACTTGTCCAGCCGAGCTGATCAGTTTTATAGACTCTAGACCAAGATCGGTAATCTCCACTGGTCTAGACTGGGATGATAAAGGCCATAGCACCCTCTAAATCATGGTTTGTCCTTCAACTGTTCTGGGCTTGTGCTTTATTATATAAGTAATGAACTTGTCAAATTCACAGTCAGACTTTCCTAAATGTTATTATCTTAACTAGAATACAGCGTGTTGCTCCACCACTGGAAGCCGACGCTCAGTTCAAGTTGTCTTTATCATTTGAACCATAAAATCAAACAATATTTTCCACATAAAACTGACATAGTCCCTAAAACAGCAAGGCTTTGTACAAGCAGCAATGCACAGCATTTACTGAGTTCATTTTTCATATGCAGGATGACTCACTTAAACCTCACTTGAATCAGGTTTCATTGGTAGTGATAAGAATACGACACTGAAGGTTGAACTCATTTAAGATCAACTCTGATAAGATTAAATCCTTTTACACGATGTAGCTTTTCTTCTTCAGTGAACTGGAGCTGATCTTCTACAGCTCTCCACTGCACTGCAATGTTTGGTTTGATGGTGTGGCTGGTGATATCCTATAAACACTTTGCCATTTAGCAGTGTTTTCTGGGGAGTCGTGTGCAGAAAAATAAATTGGGGCGGGGGGGAAATTTCTTTTAATGTGTTAAAAATAAACTTACCCTAATGGACAGGGTTCTTAATATAAAAATGAATGATTACATTTAATTTGTCTATGTTTTAAAAGCGTTATGCTGGTAAAAGTAGGTTATATGCTTGCTTTTACCAGGCGTAAAAGTTTGAAGGACATTTGCAAGAGTTAGGCAAATAGCCCAATCTCTGCCTGCGGGTGTTCTTCCTGCGGGATGCGTAGGATCTGTCTAAAGACATTTTGACAGATTGGAAAACCCGATTCTTGGCACGTGCGTACCACGCCTCGAGAACCAGCTTTTGCAAGGCCTCGCTGGGTGTGAGCGCACTTCATACGCACCCGGTGAGGCCGCAATTTTCGGCCCAATAACTTTGCAGGAACTTGCAACTTCCAAACATGCGACTTCTAGGAATTAGCATGTTGCAAATTTGCATTCTAGCATTGTTTGTCGAAAGAGGAATTTCACCCCCTAGGTCCTTTTTACCATTATGTTGATTTTTTTTGTCCAACATTAGCTGACCATGTACCACACTTCAGGAAAGATGTAAAGACCTAAGAAAAGGTACAGATGAGATTTACCAGGATGTTACCAGGGATGAGAGGCTTCAGTTAAGAGGAGAGGTTGGAAAAGTTAGGACTGTTCTCCTTGGAACTGAGGTTTTCAAGTTGTTTCAATAGAATAGATAGAGAAAAACTAGAGGTGATAGATTTAAGATCATTCGCAAAAGATCTATAGGGGAGATGAGGAGAAAATGTTTCTCTCAGCGAGTTGTTGAGAATAAGAATAAGGGTTGGCCATTTAGTACTGGGATGAAGAGAAACTTCATTCAGAGGGTGGTGAATCTTTGGCATTTTCTACCGCAGAGAGCTGTGGAAGCTCCCTTGAGTATATTAAGGGAATCAAGGGATATGGGGATAGTGCAGGAAAGTGGAGTTGAGGTAGAAGATCAGCCATGATCTCATTGAATGGCAGAGCAGACTCGAGGGGCCGAATGGCTGACTCCTGCTCCTAATTCTTATCTGGAACACTCTAGCTGAATAGGTGATGGAAGCTGATTCCATAAATAATTTTAAAAGGAAGTTGGATGGGTACTTGAGGATGAGGAACCTACAGGGATACCGACAAAAAGTGGCGATGTGGGACTAAGCCAGACTACTCTTTCCAAGAGCCAACACAGGCATGGCGGGCTGAATGGCCTCCTTCTGTGCTGTAAGTTTCTATGATTCTATGCAATTCCTTTGATTATAGAGGTGGGACAGTCTAGGTCAGGGACCTCATGATAGTTGCTATCCGTGTTCATTTGTGAATAGCCAAGAAAGCAACATGATTCGGAGAGGATACCAGGTCCTGCCTCTTGAGCTGGAACTCTTTGAGTTGCTATTATGTCTTACTGGACTGGGTAACAGTAACAAAGCTCACTGAGCCCGGGGAAGTGAGTTCAAGTGACACCCACCGATGGAATTGAACTCATGGTCTTCTGGTTGGAGTTAACCTGGGGTGTGTTTGCTGCAAACACACACAATATTAATAAATGTGCAAATGGAAATTTGTGTAGCAAACACATTACACCTAACACCAGGAAAGTGGAAACTTTGTTCAAGTAACGAATCTGAGCAACCCGTGTGTTCAATTAGTTTTATTATTTTATGTAGAGAAGAAGCATACTGCTAGAATTTATATCCATAGCTATAATAAATTAAAAATGAAATTCAAATACATTTACTGCAGTTATATCTCATTAAGTTTTAATTTTTATAAAGTAATAATCTCGTCTTTTCAGTGCTGTTTCAAGTGGCTGTTTTGAAATCACCACTCCTTTTGCTGGTGCTGGTGCAAATGTGGAACCTCCTTGATCCGAGGATCAGGGAGATACCACCAAACAGGAGAAAGTGAAGGTGACAAGGGCCACAGGGATTCATCGCCAGTTTAGAGCAGTCTCGAAGGCCCCCGGGTACTCTGCACGATGAGGAACTTTCTTCTTTACCACTGATGTTTATTGATTTGTCTAGTTCATAGGGAGTGACTGTTAATGTTCTGCTTTCATGTTTCTGCTTTGTTGCGTGGGCACAGAAACAGGAATATTGCAAATTGATCTGTCTCCCTGCCTTTGTCAGGCCTGAGCTCCTATTACATTAGTTTCTCTGTCCTGTCATCTCTTGCTCAGTTTTCCAGTGTATAATCAGCATGGCTAAACACTGAGAGTAGAGCTGATTAATTTCCCACATGCTCTGCTGGGCCCATTGATGGACTCGCTGTTTGATGATCTATGCAATAGATGGGCACTTTTGATTATTTGACCTCTGGCCTTCAACCTCCCCAAGCTGTCTACTCTAGCACCTGTTTAAGTTAACAGCACACAAAATGGGTTTGTATTATATTTTACAGAAAGGAACAGTGAGAGGCTGCTTTTATTAAAACAATAAATAATTTGTTGCTTTATAATAGATAAGGGCACTTGCTAGCTATATAGTATATATTCAGACTTCACAATGTATTATGAAAAGAAGTTTTATTCTGTTGGCAACATGCTTCAGTTACAACAGTAACAATCACAGTCCATAAACCAGGTGACTCTCAAATCACTAACAATTCATTGTTACAAAACATTCCTTCATCCTGATCCTTGTCGGCCTATATTGATACTTGCAATTAAATTGCAATATATTGTTTCTGCTTTGAATAACTTTAGCTATTTCATCCTAATTTTGTTTTCATTTTAAAAGCTAGCTAGATGTAAGTAATCAATAGTAATCAGACTATACGATGTTCCATCTCCTTTTGTCCTTTTGTCTATTTTTATAGACAGAGGACAATATTCTGGCAGGTCTCTGAATGCGATACTGCAGCTTTACATTCCCATGTTCATTCTGACATTCGACGATACTGTAAAACAGGCAATATCCGCCTGTTATACCTCAATGGAAATGGAAATTGGGAGAGTTGTATAACAGGCAGCTCATCCAATATCGCCCACACCACAGTATCGCCAAAATCTAAATTACCCCAACAGAATCTTCTGCCAAAGTATTTGAACTACATTTTTTATTTATTCATTCCTGGGATGTGGGTGTCGCAGGCAAAGCCAGCATTTATTGCCCATCCTTAATTGCCCTTGAGAAGGTGGTGATGAGCAGCCTTCTTAAACCGCTGCAGTCCATGTGGTGAAGATACTCCCACAGTGTAACAGCACTGGGAGAGAGTCCCAGGATTTTGACCCAGCGAAAATGAAGGAACGGCGATATATTTCCAAGTCAGGATGGTGTGTGACTTGGAGGGGAACGAGGAGGTGGTGGTGTCCCCATGTGCCTGCTGCCATTGTCCTTCTAGGTGATAGAGGTAACGTGTTTGGGAGGTGCTGTCAAAGAAGCCTTGGCGAGTTGCTGCAGTGCATCTTGTAGATAGTACACACTGCAGCCACGGTGCGCTGGTGGTGGAGGGAGTGAATGTTTAAGGTGGTGGATGGGGTGCCAATCAAGCAGGTGTATTACGAGAAAATCTAATTTATAATGTTGCTATTTTATCAGACAGGGCTGGTTTTATATTGCCTCCTTTATGCTTGGCTACATTATGGATAAGGTGAGTTGTAAGAAGGTTATTGGCTGCATTTCACATCAATTGTGTGTGGTAGGATAATTAACTTTTATGTATTTCTTTAATTGCAATTGTAAACCTAGGGCTAGAAATTTGGCTATTTGTGATATCGCCGATTTTTTTTGCGATAATCGCGACGGTTTGTTTTTACCGACGGGATACCGCTATCACTGGACCTCGCAAAATTTGCCAAACGGTGACCAGAGATAGTGGTAAATCCTGCGTTGCACAACAGCATTTGTGTGCTTGAGCTGAAATTAGCAACGTTAAAAAAAACGGACCTTCTGTGTGTGCGTAAAATTTTTCTCCCGTTTTCTTTTCCCAATTTTTTTTCTTCTTCCCACGATTCTGGTCAGCTGTCAAGGTATGCCCGCACAGGCGCAGTACATCCAGGGCTGAATCAGGAGAGTTCAGCAGGCAGAGAGCCAAGAAATTTAGCTATGAGGCGAACGAGGTCCTCATCGGAGCTGTGCAGAGTAGATGGGGGGATTTTAATCGGAGGCGTGCCAGTAAACCCCACCTAGCTATTCTGAGGCATCTATGGACCAGCGTGGCTGAGGAGGTTTCCACAGTGGCTTACATCAGGAGGGACCACAGGTAAAAGGTTCAATGACCATTGCAGATCGTCAGAGTAAGTAATATTTTTATTTATGCTCTCCTTCATTACTTAAATTGTAAATCTGACACATGTTGGTATAGGTAGGCTTAGTGTTGCATCTTCTTTGCCATGAATGATTGTTATACATTATGAAGACTGGTTTTTGACATCTTAAAAGATGTTTCTGCACTTTGATGTCTTCCTCATGAACCACGTGCAACTTCCAGGGCCATTAAACAGAGCACTGTGTTAAATGCACACAGTATGGTATAAGTGCTTTGATGGCTATCTGTGTGTACCACAAGAGCAGAAGGGCCCTCTGGTAGCCATTCCAATTGTCAGCTTTGCCGGGAAAGTTGTCACACAACCGCCGGGAGCAGCGACGGACAGGCGGCAGCCCACCCCAGACACTGCCATTAACGGACCTCGAGGAGCTCGGATCGGTGCCTCAGGGAGGTCAACTACCCGTGGGGGTACTGAGCCCCCGTTCAAAACTGAGGGCAAGTCCTGCAAAATCCCAGGGCTGGGTTGGGGCAATGTGTTGCAGTGTTTATGGACTGGGGTTGGGACAATGTGATGCAGTGTCTATGGGCTAGGGTTGGGGCAATGTGATGCAGTGTTTGTGGACAAGGGTTGGGGCAATGTGATGCAGTGTCTGTGGGCTAGGGTTGGGGCAATGTGATGCAGTGTCTATGGGCTAGGGTTGGGGCAATGTGATGCAGTGTTTGTGGACTAGAGTTGGGCAATGTGATACAGTGTCTGTGGGCTAGAGTTGGGGCAATGTGATGCAGTGTCTGCCCCAACCCTAGTCCACAATGTGATGCAGTGTCTGTGGACTAGGGTTAGGGCAATGTGATGCAGTGTTTGTGGACTAGGGTTGGGGCAATGTGATGCAGTGTCTATGGGCTAGGGTTGGGACAATGTGATGCAGTGTTTGTGGACTAGAGTTGGGGCAATGTGATACAGTGTCTGTGGGCTAGAGTTGGGGCAATGTGATGCAGTGTCTGCCCCAACCCTAGTCCACAATGTGATGCAGTGTCTGTGGGCTAGAGTCGGGGCAATGTGATGCAGTGTCTGTGGACTAAGGTTGGGGCAATGTGATGCAGTGTCTGTGGACTGGGGTTGGGGCAATGTGATGCAGTGTCTGTGGGCTAGAGTTGGGGCAATGTGATTCAGTGTCTGTGGACTGGGGTTGGGGCAATGTGATGCCGTGTCTGTGGACTGGGGTTGGGGCAATGTGATTCAGTGTTTGTGGACTAGGGTTGGGGCAATGTGATTCAGTGTCTGTGGGCTAGAGTTGGGGCAATGTGATGCAGTGTCTGTGGACTAGGGTTGGGGTAATGTGATGCAGTGTTTGTGGACTAGGGTTGGGGCAATGTGATGCAGTGTCTGTGGACTGGGGTTGGGGCAATGTGATTCAGTGTCTGTGGGCTAGAGTTGGGGCAATGTGATGCAGTGTCTGTGGGCTAGAGTTGGGGCAATGTGAAGCAGTGTCTGCCCCAACCCTAGTCCACAATGTGATGCAGTGTCTGTGGACTAGAGTTGGGGCAATGTGATTCAGTGTCTGTGGACTGGGGTTGGGGCAATGTGATTCAGTGTTTGTGGACTAGGGTTGGGGCAATGTGATGCCGTGTCTGTGGACTGGGGTTGGGGCAATGTGATTCAGTGTCTGTGGGCTAGAGTTGGGGCAATGTGATGCAGTGTCTGTGGACTAGGGTTGGGGCAATGTGATGCAGTGTCTGTGGACTAGGGTTGGGGTAATGTGATGCAGTGTTTGTGGACTAGGGTTGGGGCAATGTGATGCAGTGTCTGTGGGCTACATATAATAGAGTAGCGCCGGTCCTTCAAATGAGCCTGTGTTATGTGACCTTCCTCGTGTCACTCTATCCCCTCCCCTGCTGCTAACCACTCGTCTGTTGTTTGCTATTTCCAGATGAGGAGGCGCCCCATCCTCCAATGGAAGCCTCCACCTCAGCAGTCCATCATGTGGGAGTGGAGGAGGGGGACGAGAGCGATGTCGAGGTCGAGGTACCTCCACGGGAGGAGGAAACTGATGAAGCTATTCCGGGGCGGGTGGGGGCGGCGGCGATGCAGTCACCACCAGCTTTTGCTGCGACCATTAGCTTTGACAAGGAAGAAACATTCTCGGGCTTTCGCACAGCTGATGCCCGGGGTACAAGTGACGTGCAGCAACGCACTCCCAGGGTTGAATCCCGTATGCCCTCTGTCCAGAGGATGAGTTGGCAAAGGCAGTCTCCTGACAGACAGGTAGATGCACACCTGGACACGGTGGGACTGTCCAGGAAGAGCATCCAGCTCAGCCAACAGCTTCTGGAGGTCTGGGATGGTTTTCCCACAAGCATTGCGGCACTATCCGCGGACGTAAGAACATAAGGAGCAGGAGTACGCCATTTAGCCCTTTGAGACTGCTCCACCATTTAATAAGATCACGGTTGATCTGATCATGGACTCAGCTCCACTTCCCTGCCCACTCCCCATAACCCTTTACTCCCTTATCGCTCAAAAGTCTGTCTAACTCCGCCTTAAATATATTCAATGACCTAGCCTCCACTGATCTCTGGGGCAGAGAATTCCACAGATTTATAACCCTTTGAGAGAAGAAATTCCTCCTCATCTCAGTTTTAAATGGGCAGCCCCTTATTCTGAGACTATGCCCCTTAGTTTTAGTTTCCCCTATGAGTGGAAATATCTGCTCTGCATCCATCTTGTCGAGCCCCCTCATTATCTTCTTTGTTTCAATAAGATCTCCTCTCATTCTTCTGAACTCCAACGAATACAAGCCCAACCTACTCAACCGATCTTCATAAGTCAACCCCCTCATCTCCGGAATCAATCTAGTGAACCTTCTCTGAATAGCCTCCAATGCAAGTATATCCTTCCTTAAATATGGAGACCAAAACTGTACGCAGTACTCTAGGTGTGGCCTCACTAATATGCTATAGAGTTGTAGCAGGACCTCTCGGCTTTTATACTTTATCCCCCTTGCAATAAAGGCTAACATTCGTTTTTCCTACCTAATTACTTGCTGTACCTTCATACTAACTTTTTGTGTTTCATGCACAAGGACCCCCAAGTCCTGCTGCACTTTGCAATTTTTCTCCATTTAAATTATAATTTGTTTTTTTATTTTTTTCTGCCAAAGTGGATAACCTCACATTTTCCCACATTATACTGCATCTGCCAAATTTTTGCCCACACACTTAGCCTGTCTATATCCCTTTGCAGATTTTTTGTGTCCTCCTCACAATTTGTTTTCCCACCCATCTTTGAGGGAGGGCATGTCGCAGATTGTCGCTGTGACCCACAAGGCTGTCAGTGCCAACGCTCAATTGCTGGTCTCGACCTTTGGCACTACAGTCCCCGGTGTCACACCCAGACCAACACCACCTATGAGTGGTGAGGCTGAGCAGGAGCTTTGCCACTCAGAAGCCGGGCCTTTCATACCCTGAGCTCCAGGGGATTCACACATGGTGCTTCCATTGTCTGTCCCCCTTTTACAGCAGGACTCTGGCCGCGTTGCTGCACGATGTCTTGGTACCACTTTGGGTACGGTCATGACTCGAGGGAGGGGAGGTTAGGCTGAGGGGGGGAAGGGGGAGAGGAGGGGCCACAGGTAAAATCATTCATTGCAGGGATTGTTCTTTCGTTGTTTTGTTGCTGTTTTGTTGTTGTTGATATTTTCTAAAAGTTTGGCAATTGACAATAATGTTTAATAAATTTGGTTCCACTTTTGAGATGTTTAACTTTTATTCAAGTTAAATCTTATTCCAGTTACAATGTTTAATAAATCTTATCCAAGTTACTGTATGTTTAATAAATTCTTTTGTTCACCTTAACCATTCCTGTGCAGTGTCTCATTTGCAGAATAAGAGGGGGAATAGTCAACATGGTGGGATAGAGTGGCCAGGCAATGGTCAAACATGCCGTTGACTCTTCAAGCAAAGTGTTGAATTATGAGCTGCTGACGTAAGGCTTTTGCAGTGGTGAAAGCTCCACGAGGTTTCCCCTGTGGTGGTGGGATGGGTTCATCGCCAGGCTCCTCATCTTCCACCTCCTCTCCCCCTCCCCCGCCTCCCCCTCCTCCCCTCTCTCCTGAGGAGGTCCTGCAGTCCCCAGTGGCAAATCCTGTCCCCTCATGATGGCTAAGTTGTGTAGCATGCAGCACACCACAATGAAATCAGAGACCTGCTGAGGGGAGTATTGCAGGCAGCCTCCAGAGTGGTCCAGGCATCGGAAGCGCTGTTTGAGCACTCCGATTGTCTTATCGATGATGTTGCGCGTGGCTATATGGCTGGCATTATAGCAATGCTCGGCTTCTGTCTGAGGGTTCTGGAGAGGGGTCATGAGCCAGTTGGTGAGGCCATAACCTTTGTCCCCCCAGCATCCAGCTCTGGCCTTGTGGCTGACGCTCGAACAGGTATGAGACAGTGGTCTCATGCAAGCTGAAAGCATCATGGATGCTCCCTGGAAATTGGGCATTTTACTGCCATGATGCGCTGAGTATGGTCGCAGATGATCTGTATGTTCAGGGAGTGAAATCCCTTTTGGTTTCGGTAAACCTCTGCATCCTGTAAAGGTGCTTGCACAGCAATGTGTGTACAGTCAATGACAGCCTGAACCTTGAGGGAAGCCAGCAATTCATCCAAAACCTTGAGCCCTCTCATTCTGTGCTTCCTTGGTTACTGGGAACTTTATAAAGTCCATCCTGTGTGCGTACAGTGCAGTAGTCACCTGATGAATGCAGCAATGTGTAGCGTACTGCGAGATGGAGCTGATGCCTGAAAGGAGCCAGAAACATAGAAGGCAAGTGCCACAGTCACCTTCACCTCGACGGGCAGTGCAATCCTGCTGCCGCTGGTAGGCTGTAGGTTTGTCTTTATGAGCTGGCATATCTCAGTGCCCACCTCTTTTCGGAAGTGCAGCCTTCGAAAGCACTGTGCCTCAGACAGCTGCAGGTATGAGCGCTGTTCCCTGTAAACTCGTGGGGAGTAAGGCCTGCTCCCCATACGTCTGTGACCTCTTCGATTAAGCTCAAATTGCTTTTGAATGAGCCTTCTTCCAGCTTAATGCTGCATGGAAAAAGCAGCCAGGAATAATGACAGAGATATTATAGCCCCCATTCTTTTAAATGTCCTTAAATATCTTTAAAAATGAAATATAAACTCACATAAAGCTCACTGTGTAAAACTCAGCCTTCACTCCAAATCCTTTTATGCACTGAACTTCTGCTCTGTTTTTCAAGACAGCGTCGAGTGCCCCCTGGATCTGACCTGGTAAGTGTTCTGTATGGGAACCTCACCTATGTGTAAGACTTGCCACTAGGGGGCACACCTATGGGAGATCTATGGGTCACCTGTGTACCCTGCAGCAAGCAGGTATAAAAGGCAGTCCACCACACTGCTGCCTCACTTTGGAATTATATTAAAGAGACCAAGGTTACAATGGTTTGAGCTTACAACACAGTTTCGTGGAGTTATTTTGAAATTAACAACTGGCAACGAGTTACAGATCACGAACTTTCACGCGGAAATGACTGCCGTTGGTATCCTTGTTGAGGGTGATGTCTAGGAAGCCTTCATTGAGCGTCTCGACCAGCACTTCGTGGCAAACGAGCTGGACACGGCTAAGGCGGAGACCAAGCACAGGGCGATTCTCCTCACCGCATGTGGGTCGTCGATATATGGCCTCCTCAAAGGTCTACTGGTCCCAGACAAACCAACGGATTTACACAGAGCTGTGTGCACTGGTTCAGGAACACCTTCAGCCAAAGGAGAACATCTTAATGGCAGGTATTGCTTTTACACGCACCATCGCTCTGAGAGCCAGAACGTGGCAAGTTTTGTCGCTGACCTAAGACACCTTGCGGGACAGTGCCAATTTGCAGGATCTTTGGGGGAAATGTTGCGGGACTTTTTCGTGCTCGGAATTGGCCATGAGGTCATCCTCCACAAACTACTGGCTGCCGAATCCTTAGATCTGAGCAAGGCCATCACGATAGCCCAGGCCTTCATATCCATCAGCGATAACACGAAACAGATATCTTCACAGAATCGAAGCTCACCGGCAAGTACTGTGCATAAAATAATGCCTTCAGCAGGCAGAACTGTACATGGTAGGGCCTACACGACCACAGGGGTCAGGCCTAGGGTGACTCAGAGGCCGCTGTGCAGTGCTAATGTGAATTGATTAACACCATGCTGGCGCTGCGGGGGGCAGTCATAGAGCCCATCAATGTCGATTCAAGCACTATGTGTGCAAGGGCTGTGGAACAATGGGGCACCTCCAGCAAATGTGCAAGCGATCTCGGACTCACCATGTGGCAGAGTCAGCAGAGGATGATCGATCCAGCGCGGATCACGCTGAACGAGCAGGAGAGGCAACCCAACCGGAGGATGAGGAGGAAGTGTATGGGGTACACACCTTCACCAATAAAAGCCCTCCGATATTGTTAAAAGTTAAACTTAATGGCATTCCAGTCTCCATGGACTTGGACACGGGGGCGAGTCAATCGATTATGAGCCAGAAAGCTTTTGAGAAACTGTGGAATAACAAGGCACAGAGGCCAAAATTGAGCCCGATTCACACAACGCTGAGCACTTACACCAAAGAACTCATACCTGTTATCGGCAGTGTGGCAGTGAAAGTATCGTATGACGGAATGGTGCATGATTTACCTCTATGGATTGTACCAGGCGATGGCCCAACGCTGTTCGGTAGGAGCTGGCTAGGCAAGATCCGGTGGAACTAGGACGACATCAAAGCACTGTCCTCGGTGGATGACGCCCCATGCGCCTAGGTGCTAAACAAATTCCTGGCGTTATTTAAGCCAGGCATCGGCAACTTCACAGGCACCAAAGTGCAGATCCATCTTGTTCCTGGGCCATTTATCACAAGGCCCGAGCAGTCCCATATATGATGCGAGAGAAAGTCGAAATCAAGCTGGACAGACTTCAACGAGAGGGAATCATATTGCCAGGCGAGTTCAGTGAGTGGGCCAGTCCAATCGTGCCAGTACTAAAGAGCGATGGGACGGTCAGAATCTGTGGGGACTTCAAGGGAACGATCAACCAAGTCTCGTTAGTGGACCAGTACCACTACCCAAAGTGAGGACTTATTCGCAATGCTAGCAGGGGGAAAGTCTTTCACCAAGCTAGAACTAACCTCCGCTTACATGACACAGGAGCTGGCTAAACCGTCAAAGAAGTTGACGTGCATCAACACGCACAAAGGACTGTTCGTGGACCACAAATGCCCCTTTGGGATTCGCTCGGCGGTGGCCATCTTCCAGAGGAACATGGAGAGTCTGCTGAAATCAGTTCCATGCACCGTGGTGTTCCAAGACGACATCTTGATCACTGGTTGCAACACCACCAAACACTTGCACAATCTGGAAGAGGTTCTAAAGCGACTGGACAGAGTGGGACTCAGGCTGAAATGCTCCAAGTGTGTTTTCCTGGTGCCAGAGGTCACATTTCTGGGAAGAAAGATTGCGGCGGACGGCATCAGACCCACGGACTCCAAGACGGAGACCATCAAGAATGCACCCAGACCATAGAATGTGACAGAGCTGCTTTCATTCCTAGGACTCCTCAACTATTTTGGTAACTTTCTACCAGGGTTGAGCACTTTTCTGAAACCCTTCCATTTATTGCTACGCAGTAGTGACGACTGCGTTTGGGGTAAACATAGAAACATAGAAAATAGGTGCAGGAGTAGGCCATTTGGCCCTTCAAGTCTGCACCACCATTCAATAAGATCATGGCTGATCATTCACCTCAGTATCCCTTTCCCGCTTTCTCTCCATACCCCTTGATCCCTTTAGCCATAAGGGCCATATCTAACTCCCTCTTGAATATATCGAATGAACTGGCATCAACAACTCTCTGCGGTAGGGAATTCCACAGGTTAACAACTCTCTGAGTGAAGAAGTTTCTCCTCATCGCAGTCCTAAATGGCTTACCTCTTATCCTTAGATTATGTCCCCTGGTTCTGGACTTCCCCAACATCGGGAACATTCTTCCTGCATCTAACCTGTCCAGTCCTGTCAGAATTTTATATGTTTCTATGAGATCCCCTCTCATCCTTCTAAACTTCAGTGAATACAGGCCCATTCGATCCAGTCTCTCCTCATATGTCAGTCTTGCCATGCCGGGAATCAGTCTGGTGAACCTTCGCTGCACTCCCTCAATAGCAAGAACGTCCTTCCTCAGATTAGGAGATCAAAACTGAACACAATCTCAAGAGACAGCCTTTAATAAGGCTAGAAACCTGCTATGCTCTAACAAGTTACTTTTATTGTTTGACACATGTAAACGTTTAGTATTAGCTTGTGATGCGTCATCGTATGAGGTTGGTTGTGTGTTACAGCAAGCAAATGTGTCAGGTAAACTGCAACCGGTTGCATATGCGTCCAGAAGTTTATTCAGGGCTGAAAGAGCCTACAGTATGGTTGAGAAAGAAGCGTTGGCTTGTGTATACGAGGTTAAGAAAATGCACCAATATTGATTTGGTCTCTGGTTCGAGCTCGAAACCGACCACAAACCGCTTACTTCACTGCTCTCAGAAAGCAAAGGTATAAACACCAATGCTTCGTCCCACATCCAAAGATGGGCACTAACATTGTCTGCCTATGACTATGTAATCAGCCACAGACCAGGCACTGAGAACAGGGCTGATGCCCTCAGTCGGCTACCATTGCTCACCACTGGGGTGGAAATGGTGCAACCCGCAGATTTGCTTCTGGTAATGGATGCTTTTGAGAGTGAGGAGTCACCTATCATGGCTCGCCAGATCAGGACCTGGACCAGCCAAGACCCCCTGCTATCACTAGTAAAAAGCTGCATCCTCAATGGGAACTGGCCGGGGGTTCCCGGGGAAATGCAAGATGAAATTAAGCCTTTTCACCAACGCAAGGACGAACTGTCAGTCCAATCGAATTGTCTCCTATGGGGGAATCATGTGATTTTGCCCCAAAAGGGCAGGGAAACGTTTATATGTGGCTTACACAGTGCCCACCCAGGCATAGTCATGATGAAGGCTATCGCCAGGTCACATGTCTGGTGGCCCGGCACGACTCTGAATTAGAGTCATGTATACACCAATGCAATACTTGCTCACAGCTGAGCAGTGCACCCAAGGAGGCCTTCCTGAGCCTGTGGTCATGGCCCTCCAAACCGTGGTCCAGGGTCCACGTAGATTTCGCCGGTCCCTTTCCAGCGAAGATGTTTCTAGTAGCAGTGGACATTTACTCAAAATGGATTGAATGTATAATAATGTCATCATGTACGTCCACTGCCACCATTGAAAACCTTAGGGCCATGTTCGCCACCCATGGCTTGCCCGACGTCCTTGTCAGTGACAATGGACCATGTTTCACCAGCTCGGAATTCAACGAGTTCATGACTTGCAATGGCATTAAGCATGTCAGGTCTGCCCCATTCAAGCCCGCATCCAATGGTCAAGCGGAACGGGCAGTCCAAACCATCAAGCAAAGCTTGAGATGCGTAATGGATGGCTCCTTGCACACCCGGTTATCTCGGGTCCTGCTCACCTACTGGATGCGCCCCCACTCATTCACCGGGGTTCCCCCTGCAGAATTGTTAATGAAAAGAGCACTCAAAACCAGGCTCTCCTTAGTCCACCCAGATCTCAATGATCACGTAGAAACCCAGCGACACAGGCATAATGTGTACCATGATCGCGCGGCCTCGCGTGACATTGAGGTCAATGATCCGGTGTTTGTTCTAAATTACGGTCATGGTCCCAAGTGGATTGCTGGCACTGTCTTAGCCAAGGAGGGGAATAGAATGTTTGTTGTGAAATTGTTGAAAGGGCAAACATGCAGAAAGCACCTGGATCAGACCAAACTGCGATTCATGGACAACCAAGAATAGTTTGAAGAAGACCCTACCATCTATGATCCACCAACACACACCCAACCAGTAATTCACTTCACTGTCAACCACGAGGATGAACCCACCTTGCCCGACAGTCCGATCAGACCAGCCGAGCTGCCGTGCAGTGATGATCTGACCAACTCACCTATGCCAGGATATCAACTCAGGCGATCGACCAGGGAACGCAGACCGCCAGATTGCCTCAACCTGTATATAACTTGTACTCAAGACTTTGGGAGGAAGTGATGTTATGTATGTGAACCTCACCTGTGTGTATGACTTGCCACTAGGGGGCACACCTGTGGGAGACCTATGGGTCACTTGTGTACCCCGAAGCAAGCAGGTATCAAAGGCAGTCCACCACACTGCTGCCTCACTTTGGAGTTATATTAAAGAGACCAAGGTCACAATGGCTTGAGCTTACAACACAGTCTCATGGAGTTATTCTGAACTTAACAGTAAGACTTGGTTTTTTTTTGAGCGGGTTTTTGGGTGGGCCGTAAAAATGGCGACATCGGTGAATTTTTTGCCCCGGCAATAGCGCAGCATTGCACACCGATTGATGTCATGCTAAAAAAACAGGCGAGCGATCAGTTTTAGCGCCATCGCAAAACCGCTGCCTAATTTTCTGCCTGGGCGCTAAATTTTGTACGGCTTGTTTAGCGCAAAAAAAATTACTTTTTTCGCTTCGCAATGACCGAAAAATCGGCGCAAACCTGCCGAATTTCTAGCCCCATGGTGTCAACAAACCATGTGTCAAATAATGCAGAATGTCGACCCTTGAAGCTTTGTGGTGCTGAGCAACTGTTGCGGTGTTCAAACAACATCTGTAACATCTGCAAAATAGAAACCTTTGTATACTTTTAATATTATTAAGGGAATGTACAGAAATCGATACAACATTCTGAAAGGTCACCAACCTGAAACGTTAACTCTGTTTCTCTCTCCACAGATGCTGCCTGACCTGCTGAGTGTTTCCAGCATTTTCTGTTGTTTAATTTTAGGTACAACATTCATTGGATTGGCCAAATAAACCAAAAGTTGTAATTTCTTGGTGTTTGCTGCTAGAGAAACTGTACAGCAGTTGTCACAGGGTTAACAAGTATTGCAGTATAGCTTCAATAAGAAAATGATACCATCATTTAACATATAGCCCAACAAGAATAGCAATCAAATATAATAATCATTATTTTTTCTAAATTTGGAAGCTATGTTGTCATCTCTGTTTTGTGTATTACCTTCATTGCTGGGGAATTTCATGTACTAACTGGTAGGTGTTGGACTTTACCACATTGTTGTTTTAGTTTATCAGTCAAGATAAGCCATTGTTAGTGAAGATGCACGAAAATCCCTTTCAATGTATTCACAACACAAAATCTGGTCAGATTACCCAAAGCTGTCCTGGGGGTGAGAAATCTCAAGAGGAATAAAATATTAAATCATGGTGATATCTCTTTGAGTCTATATTTAAGTTTTTCCATTACAAATCATTCATGAATAGCAATTTAGAGGAAATCTATCCGAGACGAGAACGAGCTGGAGCCATTATATGACATGACATCTCTTCCTGTGCACATAAAGTTGTTAATGTCTGAAGTTTTAGTGCGAGAAAGTAATAACAAAGAATTGTGTACTTTCCTTGACTTAACTTTCCGAGGGTCTGGGGACCTTGGAAAAAGAGGATCCCTGTCTGTCAAAGTTGAATATCATTACAAAAGAAACATTGGAACATTGGATACACTATAAATTACATCAATTACACTAGATTACATCAAACGTGCTGGAAATAGTATCAAAGATGCTTTTAAAAAAAATGCACGGATCTTAATCTGAAGTTTATGAAGTTCATTTAAGGATTTCCCAACTCAGCGAGGATTACAGACTTGACTTTCAGTGTTTACACATAACTCAAAGACTATTGTAGCAGCATATTCTTGTCACTTTTTTTTTAACTGCATGATCGCAATTTATTGCAGCATGTGCAGACTAGCCCCCGTGTGCTGCTGATGTGAGGGACTTGGTCAAGACATAGCAGTAGGGGAGTAAAAGGCCCACACAACCAGGCATTTAACAGTGCCTCAGCAATTATGGGAATTTCATTCTGTTCCTGGTATGGAGCTTAGCATTCTACTGCGGCTGAAATAAGCTGTTCAACTGCCTCCCATGATATCCAACAGAAGCGAATGTATCCCCTGAAGTTATAATACAAATCATGGTTAGTTTTATCCCAGCCAGAGTTTCCTATCTTCAAATGAGCTTACTCTGTGCGGCTGCCTGTCAGGCACATCCCCCCTCTCTCCCACTCCACTTGCTGATTTTGCTTGGTTTAAGTCCTTTCTTTGTCCTTTGTTCGCTCAGAGTAGCAGTGTAACCAGCAGAATTGATCTTACATTGCATTTTTGGTATTGTTCCAGCCGCTCATCAATAGGACCTGGGCTGGGAACGCACTGACTGGAAAAGAAGGGCAAGACTGAAATTCACTTTTTGTTCTTTGTGCCTATTAGGGCGCAGTGAAATGTCCCTAATCTGAAATCTGTTACACTGACTGCCTGCTATCGACATGCAGTTTAATCAGCGCATTGCATATAAGTGCTAAAAGTCTTTTAATATATCAAAGGAAAGTAAAAGGCAGGCACCTTTTTACACAAAATGTCTTTGGACAATTACTTAAGAGCAATTTTTACCAATGAAATATCCATAAATTAGCATTTCACTTCATTGTCTTCTGACTGATTTATTACTGCTGTTTTTGTGTAAAGCATTATTTCAGACTTGCAGAAAGCTAAAAAAACTCTTGCCTTTTCCTAAGGATTGACTGTTTGATTTAGTGCAGGAGGATTTAATCACTCAAATAAACAATATTAAAATACATTTTTTAATGTATTCATAATATGCAGCAAATTGTGGAATCATCTTTGGTTCTACACTTTTTCATTTCCACAACAGAATCTTAGAGAAATTAATTTTTCTTCTCTGTATAAAATGTAACAATAAAATATGTATACTCCTGCCTCATTGTACCACAATCTTTCCGAGCCAAGCCTTTTGTTATAATGATATGTGTGGCGTAGTGAATGACTGAATAACACAAGAAAAAAATGTAACGTAAAATAATCAGCAGTATGAGATGGAGAATAAATGCCAAATTTGCAGCCCTAATTCAAACTGGCTCAAGTATAGTCTCTCTTTGATTAATTCTGAAAAGGCTGAATTTAGACACACTCAAATTGATAATACTTTAAATACTAAGTAGACTGATAACCTACAGATACTAGACAGAAATTGTAACACTCAGAGGTATAAAGGTCAATCGTCATTTTATACATAGATGCAATTTGGACTAATTTCTCGCAACTTTATGTTCATTTAGGCATGCAATCAATGGAGATAATATTGGGCCCAGTAGTTGGTGGGCATAATTATAATTTGATTTTGGAAATCAAAGAGATTTTTCAGATACATTAAATATATTTAAATTTGTTGGTAGAGCCTGATCTAAGATGGCTGACATGCTGAAGGTACCTGGGCAGAAAAGCAATGGTGTTAGCACTTATAGTCATAGAATAATACAGCATAGAAGGAGGCCATTCAGCCCATCAAGTCTGCATCGGCACTTTCTCTATATCCCTGAACATTTTTCTCTTTCAAGTATTTATCCAATTCCCTCTTGAAGGCTACTATCAATCTGTATCCAGCACCTTATCAATGAAAAGTGAACATACTGGTCATGATCTTGCCAACCGTGGAATGTCCAGGATGGCTGGGTAAGTGGCAGATGGCGAAGCCATTCCTGGCTCCAGCCTGCACTGTATGAACAATCTTCCGTTGATGCGGCTTGTTAAGCCCGCCCTGCGAGGTTCCTGGCCAATTGAAGGAAGCGGGTCTGATGATGTCATTTGATGAAGCGTCATCAGCTGGTTTCCTTAAAGGGACCATGGCCAACTTTATTTTGACAGTTGTGCTGTGTTCTACAGCATTGAGGTGCTGCAAACACAGACAAGCACTGCACAGAGGTGCATAGCTGCACCCAGGCTCTCCCATGACTCCCTCCAGATGCTTATGGAGGGAGTAACAGCACACAGGGAGGTTCTCTTTCCTCCCAATGGGTGGAAGATACCTCCCCAGGACACCAACGCAGCCTGGTTGCACATTGCACAAGAGGGCACAAGCAGGAATGTCGTCAGGACAATCTGGCTGCAGTGACGCAAACATTTCAATGATCTCAGTAGATCACGAAACATTACTGCAAGGCCACACTCAAGCTCATCCTGCTGTGCCACTCATCACATCCCCATCACTCTGCCTTCCCTATCCTACTCTTGCACATCCTTACTCACACCAACTTACCTTGCATCTCCACCCATCCCTCTCTATCTACATTAGCACTTCCCCATCTCACTAGCCACATCGCACACCCACCCTCATCCTTGTCCAATCATACCACCTAACAACACACAAGAGTAGGCACTTAGGTCTTTTAGCCAATGTTCATGTAGAATTTCTGCTAATGTGCTTTCAAACATTGAGATCTTTATTTTGAACACTTTGCGTTCTTGGACAGATTTGTGTACTCCTTTGGCAGTGGCTTAGTGAGTTGTAGTGAATGGTGAGACATAAGGGTACCCCCCATAATGATGATGAGTGTGAAAGGAATGGCTTGGGCATTGTAGGGATGCTTTATGGTCTTGGTGTGGGGTGGTGCCAACCTGGCACATCATGTGGCAGCCAGAGTGTACAGTCTCAAGTGAAGTAAATGTAGCCATGGTGAGGCCATCACTGGCATCCCGGGCAGCAATGTGGTTGGGCGCTGATGCCCTCTGTCCTGTGCAGCATCAGTTGATTGCGGAGAAGGTTGGTGGTGTTGTTGTTGGTGATGCTGGTGTGCCTGGCGATGCTAGTGTTGGGGCTGATCATAGTGGGATTCTGAGGACCAAGGTGAGATTTTTCAAGGGCACCGATATTGGTGGCAGCTGAAGTTGAGATGACAGAAGCGATCTGTCACTGGTGAGAGAGCTTGCTCCAAGGAGGTGGCAGTGGATAGAGAGTTCACTGCAAACACTTCCAAGCTGTATAAAGCTCAAAAGTGTCTTCCAAATCCTGAAGGTTTCAGCTTCTGAGATTGAAAATGAATAGCTGTGAAATGGTAGCTTTTATGCCACTTCTGCAGCTGTCAACTAGTCAAAGCAAAGGAGAGTCACTAAGAACGTGACACACTTATCTGACGTGAAGCCCAAGTGACGGGAAACTCATTTAAAACTTGGTAAAATCCTTTGGAGCTGGTAAAATGCTGCTTAACTAGGTTTAAGCAGGATTTTACCAGCTCCAAAGGATTTTAATAGGTTTAAATAGGTTAAATAGATTTGTTAACTATCACAATCCACAGCAGGATCCGGCACTTTGGAAGCTTACAAGGAGGTGGGTTCAGAGCAAACTTCCGCCCCGCTGTCAATCGTGGTGGCCGATTTTGACAGCGGGCCCGACTCCAAACCTGCCCTCGCAGCGCCAGTAAGATTCTGGCCAAAATGTCTATTAAAGATGATGAAGCCTTATAATATTTGGCTAAGTAAGAAAAGCTACTGGCAGCAACATTCCAAATAGTAATGGATTTTTTTAAAAAAGCTCTCCGGCTCATAATTGGAATTTACTCTTATCTCATCTATCAGCAGTCCTGGTATCGTAAAATACTTTGTGTGTGTGGGGGAGGGGGAGGGGGGAAAATCTACGTAATTTCTCTGACAATACAAATGAAACATAGTTGTACAGCAACACTAACATAGAGACCAGGAAATCATGTTTGAAAGAGTTGTAGCTGAACAAAGACAAATGATTTGATGTTCTTTCATAACTTTATGCGGAAGTAAGTCAAAGGAATCATGGCATGCTCTACAGGAGACAAACCCAATAAGGTACGTTCTGTTCCAGTTTTCTCTTTGTGTTCATACAATGTGAAAACAACTGGAATTCTTACAACACAATGTGCGATTAAAAAAAATATTGCGATCTATTTTGATTATTTTTTTAATGCTCACGTTATTACTAAAGAACAGCATACTTTGTCAACACATCCTGAGATGCAGTGGAAGCAACAAACATTGCCAGGTCAGTTTCATTGAGTAAAGCCTTCTTTGCTCGTCTCAACAATGTGCCTTAACCCATCTGAGGAGAGCAACTCCCCTCCCTCGCACCTGTGTAAACGTTCCCCTTTCGCACACCATTAGCTGTCTTTATGGTGAGTTAGACCGACAATTTGAGTGAAACTGTCACTTTAGTATTGGTTAACATCAAATTCTAGGCAGTTTTTGCCAGTGTGTCACTTTGCCTGGAAAACATGACTGATCTAACTCATTTACGATCACTATTGAGTAATGCTTGCTGGGGCGTATGTGTATTTGGATTCTTGGATGAGGGCAGGGTCAAGCTTGGCTAAGATTTAGGGTTGAACAGGCTGCTGACACTGTCTAGATTCACACATGAACATTGGACGAGATAAAGGACTTCCACAGCTCATCCAAGTATCAGCATTGCTGGCACTAATCATACCTTACTGATACACAAGATATTGCTCCTTTAAAAGGTACTATATAACTCTCACTGAATGTTTGCATTGATATTGAATTGAATTTTATTTTGTATCAACAGTGAAGGTTCTGGCAGTTCCTAGATGTTCCCTCTGACTCATAGGCTCGTTGTATGATTGACAGCTGAAATGTAGAGTTAGATAGTCGTACAGTAAAGAGCATTTTTACATAGTTCTGAAGTCTGTTACCGACTGACATATAATAATTAACGTCGCATAATGTCGGAAATAGAAGTAACTCACTTTGATTCTATCAGAATTTTTAGGATCGGATACAAATTAAATAAAGAACATGAACCCAGCTGCCTGCAGCGTGTGAGCTTTCCAGCTAAGCTGACAGGTTCTGTATGAGATTGATTCAGTACTGATTTCACATTGTGTTTTTTTTACTGCCACCTGTTCTGTGTTATTCTGTTAGTCGCAAAGTAATTTAAAATGAAAAATTTAAATGTTAAGCACCAGGAATTCAACCACTTCACAAACCTTAGAGACTATCATTCAAAATGTGCCCTTCCCAGCCAAGTTAGAAATGGCAGGTAATCTGGCAAGCAATTGGAAAAGCTTTTTAGAAGTATATGACCGACTATGAAATTGCATCAAGTCTCATTAAGCAGCCAAAAGATGTCAGAACTGCTATATTACTGCAACACTCATAACTGGGATCGACAGGGAGATGCTGAATGTACTTGATGATCCCCTGTTTGAAATTTATGAAGAAATGACTGACACTGATGGTTATTAGCAAGATAGAGCAATTCTATGCACAGTTCGGGTCTACACATTAAGGAGGGATTTAGAGGCACTGGAGAAGGTGCAAAAAAGATTTACTAGAATGATACCAGAACTGAGAGGTTATACCCATCAGGTAAGATTGAACAAGCTGGGGTTCTTTTCTTTAGAAAAGAGAAGGCTGAGCAGTGACCTGATAAAGGTCTTTTAAGATTATGAAAGGGTTTGGTAGGGTAGATGTAGAGAAGATGTTTCCACAATAGGAGGAGACCAAAACTAGGGACAATAAATATAAGATGGTTACTATTAAATTCAATAGGAATTTCAAGAAAAATGTCTTTACCCAAAGAGTGGTTAGAATGTGGAACTTGGAGTTGTTGAGGTGAATAGTGTATATGCATTTAAGGGGAAGCTAGATAAACACACAAGGGAGAAAGGAATAGAAGATTATGCTGATAGGATTAGATGAAGAGAGGCAGGAAGAGGATTGTGTGGAGCATAAAAGCCGGCATGGACCAAATGGCCTATTGCTGTGCTGTATGTTCTATGTAATTCCAAGTAACATGTTAGCAAAGCAATGAAACCTATGCATACTATATTTTCAACAATCAGATCCAAGGTACTGATGAAACTATAGTATTTAGCAAGTCTCCACACCTTAGCTTTCATTCATAACTTGGGAGTCTATGGAAAAGCCTATACAGAGACAGATTGGGAAGCTTGCATTGTAAAGCTGGTGAACTAACAGCGAAGTAGCTGAAAGAAATAAGTGCTCACGAGGAAGTGCCATATTTATCAAAGAAAAACAACAAGAAAATAACTCTGGCAGTTTTGGAAACTCCTGAAATGCACTAAATGGTTGTGGAGAAAAAAAATCCACCCTGAAAATCCACAGGCAGCGATCTCAACAATTAGCCAGGATCGCATCTGTTGTTGACCTCTGGCGCTGACCCTGCCAGAGTATGTAAGGCCAGTTTCATTCTAGATTCTGAGAGGTTGTTTCCTCAGACTGGAGAATCTAGAAGGGGGGGCATAGTCTCAGGATAAGGGTTGGCTATTTAGGACTGAGTTGAGGAGAAATTTCTTCACTCAGAGGGTTGTGAATCTTTGGAATTCTCTACCCCAGAGGGCTGTGGATGTTCAGTCGTTGAATATATTCAAGACTGAGATCAATAGATTTTTGGGCACTAAGGGATCAAGGGATATGGGGGTAGGGTGGGAAAGTGGAGTTGAGGTAGAAAATCAAACATGATCTTATTGAAAGGCTGAGCAGGCTCAAGGGGTCGCATGGCCTACTCCTGCTCCTATTTCTTATGTTCTTATGTTAGTGAGGGGTCACCTCATTTGAACGGCCATGGCAGATTCTACAAAGTATGCATCTTGAGAATCTACCTCCCAACCCCTGCCCCCCGTCCCCCTGCCCCACCCTGCCCTGCCCTCCACTTCAGCTGGAAAATCAAATGCCACCATCTGGGGGAAGGTCTACCGAAGCTCTTGTCGCAAGAATGCACAGCTGTCTCCTTGACCCTGTTTGTCACGACCCAGACTTGGACCCTTGGTGGGATGCTCCTTCTGTCAGCGAAGAGGCTGGTATGCGTCTTCTCCCTGGCTATAGTGTCCTTCAAAGCTAGCGCAACCTTCAGCTTTTGGGCACTCCAACGTACATGGTCTGAGCTTCTGTCCCCAGCCCCGCTTCTTCTATGTTATTAGTCTTAAGGGGAGGGCAGATGCTCCACTTCTTATGAGGGCCTGTAGGAAGTCCTAGCGCAAACAGGGATGCAACGTTTCTGGATCCCAACCTATTTTCCATCCCTTCCATTGTACTCCTGCTAAAGGGGCCGAGAATTTTCGGCCCCATCATGTCAGAAAGAAAGAAGTCAGTCCGGCATGCGATAAGAAGTACAATATATTTCTTAGTCAATTGTCCAAAGTCTAGATGTTAGAACAAATAAAAATAGAGACTAGAAACTGTATATAAAGCTACTGGTGACTCAGATGAAGGTGGCATTCTCTCACTTGAAGTTGTTGTATCTGGTTGAATCTGTAAATGGCCAATGTGTCAGCAAGTTGTCTACTAACCTGTTCGGAAATACCAAGCAGGTCAGATTACAGCTAGATTGTGGGGCTTTAGTCAATGAATAATCTACCTGAGCATGAATATTGTAAGATGATTGATAGTCCAAGTTTTGTTTATTCATTCACAGGATGTGGGCGTCGCTGGCATTTATTGCCCATTCCTAATTGTCCAGTGGTGGTGAGCCGCCTTTTTGAACTGTGGCAATCTGTGTGGATAGTCTTTCGTGGCGGTTTTGAGTGGGCAGTTCCTGTGGGTCTGGAGTCACATATAGGGTAAGAACAGCAGGTTTCTTTCCCGAAAGGACATTACTGAATCTGTTGGGATTTTACAACAATCCAGTAGCTTCCTGGTTACCATTACAGATACACAAGAACATGAGAAATAGGAGCAGGAGTAGGCCATTTGGCCCCTCGAGGTTGCTCCGCCATTTAATAAGATCATGGTTGATCTGATCATGGGCTCAGCTCCACTTCCCTGCCCACTCCCCATAACCCTTTATTCCCTTATCTCTTAAAAATCTGTCTATCTCCGTCTTAAACATATTCAATGACCCAGCCTCCACAGTTCTCTAGGGCATAGAATTCCACAGATTTACAACCCTCTGAGAGAAGAAATTCCTCCTCAACTCAGTGTTAAATGGGTGGCCCCTTATTCTGAGACTATGCCCCCTAGTTCTAGTTTCCCCTATGAGTGGAAATATCCTCTCTGCATCTAGCTTGTCGAGCCCCCTCATTATCTTATATGTTTCGATAAGATCACCTCTCATTCTTCTGAACTCCAATGAGTATAGGCCCAACCTATACAACCTATCTTCATAAGTCAATCTCCTCATCTCTGGAATCAACCTAGTCTGAACTGCCTCCAAATGCAAGTATATCCTTTCCTAAATACAGAGACCAACACTGTATGCAGTACTCTAGGTGAGGCCTCACCAATACCTTGTACAGTTGCAGCAGGACTTCTCTGCTTTTATACTCTATCCCCCTTGCAATAAAGGCCAACATTCCATTTGCCTTCCTGATTACTTGCTTTACCTGCATACAAACTTTTTGTGTTTCATGCACAAGGACCCCCAGGTCCCTCTGTACTGCAGCACTTTGCAATTTTTCTCCATTTAAATTATAATTTGCTTTTCTATTCTTTCTGTCAAAGTGGTAACCTCTCATTTTCCCACATTAAACTCCATCTCCCAACTTTTTGCCCATTCATTTAGCCTGTCTATATCCCTTTGCAGATTTGTATCATCAGCAAACTTGGCTACATTACACTTGGTCCCTTCATCCAAGACATTAATGTAGATTTAAATAGTTGAGGTCCCAGGACTGATCCCTGCACCGATTCCTGCAGCACCCCACTAGTTACTGGTTGCCAACTAGAAAATGACCCATTTATCCTGACTTGCTATTTTCTGTTAGTTAGCCAATACTCTATCCATGCTAATATATTACCCCCAACCCGATGAACTTTTATCTTGTGCAGTAATCTTTTATTTGGCGCCTTATCGAATGCCTTCTAGAAATCCAAATACATCACATCCACTGGTTCCCCTTTATCCACCCTACTTGTTACATCCGCAAAGAATTCCAGCAAATTTGTCAAACATGATCTCCCTTTTATAAAACCATGCTGACTGCTTGATTGAATTATGCTTTTCCAAATGTCCCGCTAATGCTTCCTTAATAATGGACTCCAGCATTTTCCCAACTACAGATGTTAGGCTAACTGGACTATAGTTTCCTGCTTTCTGTCTGTCTCCTTTTTTAAACAGGGGCATTGCATTTTCTGTTTTCCAATCCGTTGGAACCTCCCCAGAATCCAAGGAATTTTGGTAACTTACTCAATCAATCAATCAATCAATGAATCAATCAATCATAAACAGTCCCTCGGAATCGAGGAAGACTTGCTTCCACTCTTAAATGGCTGAACAGCCCAATACGAGAGCCACAGGCCCTGTCACAGGTGGGGCAGATAGTCATTGAGGGTAAGGAAGGCTGGGACTGATTTGCTGCACGCTCTTTCCGCTGCCTGCGCTTGATTTCTGCATGCCTTCGGCAATGAGACTCGAGGTGCTCAGCGCCCCCCCCGGATGCACTTCCTCCACAAAGGACAATCTTTGGCCAGGGACTCCCAGCTGTTGGTGAGGATGTTGCACTTTATCAGCGAGGCTTTGAGGGTGTCCTTGTAACGTTTCCTCTGCCCACCTTTGGCTCGTTTGCTGTGAAGGTGTTTCAAGTAGAGCGCATGCTTTGGGAGTCTCATGTCTGGCATGCGGACAATGTGGCCTGCCCAGCGGAGCTGATCAAGTGTGGTCAGTGCTTTAATGCTGGGGATGTTGGCCTGGTCGAGGACGCTAATGTTGGTGCGTCTGTCCTCCCAGGGGATTTGTAGGATCTTGCGGAGACATCGTTGGTGGTATTTCTCCAGCGACTTGAGGTGTCTACTGTACATGGTCCATGTCTCTGAGCCATACAGGAAAGCGAGTATTACTACAGCCCTTGACCATAGACCATGAGCTTGGTAGTAGATTTGAGGGCCTGGTCTTCGAACACGCTTTTCCTCAGGCAGCCAAAGGCTGCACTGGCGCACTGGAGGTGGTGTTGAATCTTGTCATCAATGTGTGCACTTGTTGATAAGAGGCTCCCGAGGTATGGGAAATGGTCCACGTTGTCCAGGATGGACTCCAGCATTTTCCCAACTACAGATGTTAGGCTAACTGGTCTATAATTTCCTGCTTTTTGTCTGTCTTCTTTTTTAAACAGGGGCATTACATTTGTTGTTTTCCAATCCGCTGGGACCTACCCAGAATCCAAAGAATTTTGATAAATTACTACCAATGCATCCACTATCTCTGCAGCCACTTCTTTTAAGACCCTGGGATGCAAGCCATCAGGTCCAGAGGACTTGTTCATCTTTAATCCCATTATGTTGCTGAGCACTACTTCTTTAGTGGAAGTGATTGTTTTAAGTTCAACCCTCCCTATAGCCCCTTGATTATTCACTATTGGGATGTTTTTAGTGTCTTCTACCGTGAAGACCGATACAAAATATTTGTTCAATGTCTCTGCCATTTCCCTTTTCCCGATTATTAATTGCCCTGTCTCAACCTCTAAGGGACCTGCATTTACTTTAGCCACTCTTTTCCTTTTTACATTCCTGTAGAAACTCTTACTAGCTGTTTTTAAATTTCGTGCTAGTTTAGTTTCATAATCTATCTTCTCTTTCCTTTTAATTTTTTTAGTTGTTCTTTGCTGGTTTTTAAACATTTCCCAATCCTCTGGCCTCCCATTAGTTTTTTACACTTTGTATGCCGTTGTTTTCAATTTGACACCATCCCTTATTTCCTTCATTAGCCACAGATGGTTATCCCTTCTCTTACAGTCCTTCATTCTCATTGGAATATATTTTTGTTGAGAGTTATTGTTGTGTATGGAGAAAGAGTCAGACTGAACACTGTGAGTTCAAAGTAAAGTGTGACCGTAGTCTTTTATTGCAGATCTCCAGAGTGCCTCTCCAACCTGTGAAGCCTCCTTAAATGCCTGTGCTCCCAAGTGATTATGGGATCCCTTGGGACTCCAGGGGATGAGCCCTCTGGTGGCTGTACAGAGTAAATACAAGTTTACATATATAACAATACTCCTCCCGCCCTAAGTCAATAGTGTAACTATTTACAATGGGAGTCGATCTGGGGCCCTTCTTGCCCTAGTTGATCGTCTCAGTGTGAAAGCTGGTGTTTTTGAATCATTTGTTGGGCCCTTGCTGGGCTGCTGTGCAGCTGGCCTTGCTGGGCTGCCTGGTGTGTTGGGCCCTGCTGGGCTGCGGTGGATGATGGGTTCAGCTTTGTGGTCAACTGTGATTCTGGTTGCCACTGGTGTGTATGTTGGGGGATCAAAAAAGGTAGGGTCCAAGGTGGGTTGCTCAGGATAGTCCATGATTCTGAGTTTGATTTGGTCCAAGTGTTTCCGATGAATGAGTCCATTTGAAAGTTTGACCCGAAACACCCTGCTCCCTTCTTTGGCCACGACAGTGTCGGGAAGCCACTTGGGACGTTGTCCATGATTTAATAAAAATACAGGATCATTGATTTTAATCTTGCATGTCACATTTGCCCTATCATGGTATGCACTTTGTTGAAGCCGCCTGCTCTCTACCTGTTCATGTAGATCAAGGTGAACTAACGAGAGCCTTGTCTTAAGTGCTCTTTTCATGAGCAGTTCAGCAGGTGGGATCCCAGTGAGTGAGTGGGGTCTCATGTGGAAGCTAAGCAGGACTCGGGATAGGCGAGTCTGCAGTGAGCCTTCAGTTACCCTCTTCAAGCCTTGCTTGATGGTTTGCACTGCTCTCTCTGCCTGACCACTGGATGCTGGTTTAAATGGGGCAGATGTGACATGTTTGATCCCGTTACGGGTCAAGAATTCTTTGAACTCCGCACTGGTAAAACATGGCCTGTTGTCGCTCACCAGGACATTGGGTAAGCCGTGTGTGGCAAACATGGCCCGCAGGCTTTTAGTAGTGGCAGCGGACGTGCTAGCCGATATTATCTCGCATTCAATCCACTTGGAATACGTGTCTACAACCACAAGGAACATTTTATCTAAGAACGGGCCTGTATAGTCAACGTGTACCCTAGACCACGGTTTGGAGGGCCAAGATCATAAACTTAGCGGCGCCTCCCTGGGTCCCTGCGAGCATGTATTACATCTGTGAACGCAGGACTCTAAGTCCGCATCGCTACCGGGCCAGCACACGTGGGATCTGGCTATCGCTTTCATCATTACGGGTGGGTACTGTGGAGGTCATTGATCAAAGTTTCTCTGCCCTTCTTGGGGACCACTACTCGACTGCCCCACGGAAGGCAGTCTGTATAGACATTGCATCTTTGCGCTGCTGGAACGGCTTTAATCTCTTTCTGCATTTCCATTGGGACACTGGACCAGCTCCCGTGAAGCACACAGCTTTTGACTAGAGATAATAATGGGTCCTGGCTTGTCCAGGTTTTGATCTGCCGGGCAGTGATGGGTGATCACTCTCAAATGATTCCATAACCATGGCTAGATCTGCGCGTTGCACCATTCCCACCCCCGTGGTGGGCAACGGCAGCCTACTGAGAGCATCGGCGCAGTTTTCTGTGCCTGGCCTGTGGCGGATGGCGTAGATGTATGCGGACAACGTGAGCGCCCATCTCTGGATGCGGGCCAATGTGTTGGTTTTTATTCCTTTCTCTCGGAAAACAGGGATATAAGTGGCTTATGGTCAGTTTCCAAATCGAATTTTAGCCCAAAAAGGTATTGATGCATTTTCTTTACTCCATAGATACATGCTAACGCTTCTTTTTCAATCATGCTGTAGGCTCTCTCAGCCTTAGACAGACTCCTGCATGCATAAGCAACTGGTTGCAGTTTCCCGAAATCATTAGCTTGTTGCAATACACACCCGACGCCATATGACGACGCATCACATGCTAGTACCAAACGCTTACATTGTTTGAGCATAACAATTTTCTCGCTTTTACAAAAGCATTTACTTGACTTTTGCCCCCAAACCATTCGTCCCCTTTACGTAGTAAGACATGCAGTGGTTCTAACAGTGTGCTGAGACCCGGTAAGAAGTTACCAAAGTAGTTCAGGAGTCCCAGAAACGACCGCAGCTCCGTCACGTTCTGTGGCCTCGGTGTGTTCTCAATTGCCTCCGTCTTCGCGTTGGTGGGCCTGATCCGTCTGCCGCAATCCTCCTTCCCAGGAACTTCACTTCAGGCGTTTCAACCTGAATCCCACGCGGTTGAGTCGAATAAGAACCTCCTCCAGGTACTGCAGATGCTCGACTGTGTTCTGACCTGTGACCAAGATGTCGTCCTGGAAGACCACGGTGTGCGGGACCGACTTCAGTAAACTTTCCATGTGTCTCTGGAATATCGCCACCACCGATCGGATTCCAAACGGGCATCTGTTATAAACAAAAAGATCTTTGTGCGTGTTGATGCAGGTGAGGGCCTTCGATGATTCCTCCAGTTCCTGCGTCATGTAGGCTGAAGTCAGATCCAGCTTCGTGAATGTCTTTCCTCCCGCCAGAGTTGCAAAGTGGTAGTTTTTGACAAGGTCCCACACAAGAGATTGGTCTGCAAAATCAAAGCACATGGTTTTGGGGTTATATACTGAAGTGGATCGAGAACTGGTTGGCAGACAGGAAGCAGAGAGTCGGGATAAATGGGTCCTTTTCAGAATGGCAGGCAATGAATAGTGGAATGCCACAGGGCTCAGTGCTGGGACCCCAGCTCTTTACAATATACATCAATGATTTAGATGAAGGAATTGAGTGTAGTATCTCCAAGTTTGCAGATGACACTAAACTGGGTGGCGGTGTGAGCTGTAAAGGGGATGTTAAGAGGCTGCAGGGTGACTTAGACAAGTTAGGTGAGTGGACAAATGCATGGCAGATGCAGTATAATGTGAATAAATGTGAGGTTATCCACTTTGGGGGCAAAAACGCGAAGACAGAATATTATCTGAACGGTTGCAGATTACAAAAAGGGGAGGTGCAACGAGACCTGGGTGTCATGGTTCATCAGTCACTGAAAGTGGGCACGCAGGTACAGCAAGCAGTGAAGAAGACAAATGGTATGTTGGCCTTCATAGCTAAGGAATTTGAGTATAGGAGCAGGGAGGTCTTACTGCAGTTGTACAGGGCCTTGGTGAGGCCTCACCTGGAATATTGTGTTCAATTTTGGTTTCCTAATCTGAGGAAGGACGTTCTTGCTATTGAGGGAATGCAGCGAAGGTTCACTAGACTGATACCCTGGATGGCCGGACTGACATATGAGGAGAGACTGGATCAACTGGGCCTTTATACATTAGAGTTTAGAAGGATGAGAGGGGATCTCATAGAAACATACAAGATTCTGGCAGGACGGGACAGGTTAGATGCGGATAGATTGTTCCCGATGTTGGGGAAGTCCAGAACCAGGGGACACAGTCTTAGGATAAGGGGTAGGCCATTTAGGACTGAGATGAGGAGAAACTTCTTCACTCAGAGAGTTGTTAATCTGTGGAATTTCCTGCCGCAGAGAGTTGTTGATGCCAGTTCATTGGATATATTCAAGAGGGAGTTAGATATGGCCCTTACGGCTAAAGGGATCAAGGGGTATGGAGAGAAAGCAGGAAAGGTGTACTGAGGGAACGATCAGCCATGATCTTATCAAATGATGGTGCAGATTCGAAGGGCCGAATGGCCTACTCCTGCATCTATTTTCTATGTTTCTATGTTATGCTTCTATGTTGGTAGTGGGTATTGGTCCTGCAGGGAGAAACGATTTCTAGTTACTTTGTAATCGCCACAGATTATGACGGTACCGTCTCCCTTGAGGACTGGGATGATAGGACTGGCCCACTCGTTGAACTCGATCGGGAAAATGATGCCCTCTCTTTGCAGCCGGTCTAGCTCGATCTCTACCCTTTCTCTCATCATGTACGGTACCGCACTCGCCTTGTGATGGATGGGTCGCGCCCCCAGAATTAGATGGATCTGCACTTTTGCTCCTTTGAATTTCCCGATGCCTGGTTCGAACAGCGAAGGAAATTTGTTTAAGACCTGAGCACACGAAGTGTCGTCAGCGGGCAATAGCGCTCGGACGTCATCCAAGTTCCAGCATATCTTTCCCAGCCAGCTCCTGCCGAGCAGCGTGGGACCATCGCCCTGTACCACCCAGTGTGGTAGCTTGTGCACCACTCCATTGTAGGAGACCTTTACGGTAGTACTGCCAATTACAGGAATCAGTTCTTTTGCGGAAGTTCTTAGTTGCATGCGAACTGGAGTTAAGACTGGCCTTGAGGCCTTGTTGCACCACAACTTTTCGCAAATCTTTTTGTCCATGATGGACTGGCTTGCGCCCATGTCCAGCTCCATTGACACCGGGAGTCCATTTAGTTCAACATTCAGCATTATTGGGGGACAATTTGTGGTGAATGTGTGCACCCCATGTATCTCTGCCTCCTCGATCTGAGGCTCTGGTTCGTCGTGATCCTCCGTGGATCTGTCCTCCTCTGCAACATGGTGGTTTGCAGCTCGCCTGCACACTCGTTGGAGGTGTCCCATTGTTTCACAGCCCTTGCAAACGTACTCTTTGAATAGGCATGAATGGAAACAATGATCACCCCTGCAGCGCCAACAAGCTGTTAATGGCCTTGCATTCATCACCCTTGATGGTGGACTCTGAGTCATCTGCGGACGTGCAGCTGCAGGTATGTGTGACCTGCCCTGTACGTTACGATTCGAAAACAACATCACTTTGTTCACAGTACTTGTAGCAGCACTTGTGTGCTGAGAGATTTGCTTCATATTGTCACTGGTGGCAATGAACGTCTGGGCTATCGCTATGGTCTTACTCAAGGTTGGGGTCTCTACAGTCAAAGTTTGTGAAGTATGGTTTCATGGCCAATGCCAAGTACAAAAAAGTCTCTGAGCATGTGCTCTAAATGTCCTTCAAATTCCCAATGTCCTGCAAGGCGTCTTAGCTCGGCGACATAACTCGCTACTTCCTGGCCTTCAGACCTTTTGTAGGTGTAGAACCGGTACCTCGCCATCAGAATGCTTTCCTTCGGGTTCAAATGCTCTCGGACCAGTGTGCACAAATCGTCGTACGATTTCTCCATGGGTTTCGCTCGAGTGAGCAGATTCTTCATGAGGCCATACATTGGTGCCCCACAGGCGGTGAGGAGGATCGCCCTTCATTTGGCAGCACTCTCTTCCCCATCTAGCTCGTTGGCCATGAAGTATTGGTTGAGTCGCTCCATAAAAGTTTCCCAATCAACTCCCTCCGAGAATTTCTCCAGGATGCCTACTGTTCTCTGCATCTTTGGGTTTGCTATCTGTATCTCGTCGCCAGTTGTTGTGTATGGAGAAAGAGTCAAACTGAACACTGTGAGCTCAAAGTAAAGTGTGACCATAGTCTTTTATTGCAGATCTCCAGAGTGCCTCTCCAACCTGTGAAGCCTCCTTAAATACCTGTGCTCTCAAGGGATTATGGGATCCCTTGGGACTCCAGGGGATGAGCCGTCTGGTGGTTGTACAGAGAAAATACAAGTATACATATATAACAGTTATGAAATATCTCCTTCAATATCCGTCACTGCCCATCAACTGCCCCAAACTTTAATCTATTTTCCCAGTCCACTTTAGCCAACTCTGCCTTCATACCTGTATAGCCCTGTTTATTTAAGCTTCAGACACTGGTTTGAGATGAAACTTTCTCACCCTCCATCTGAATTTGAAATTCAACCATGCTATGGTCACTCATTCCTAGAGGAACCTTTAGTAGGAGATCGTTTATTAATCCTGTCTCATTACACAGTACCAGATCTATGATAGCCTGCTCCCTGGTTGGTTTCGCAACATACTGTTCAAGGAAACTATCCCAGATACACTCTATGCACTCCTCCTCAAAGCTACCCTGGCCAATTTGATTTGTCCAATCAATATGAAGGTTAAAATCAGCCATGATTATTGCTGTTCCTTTTTTACAAGCCTCCATTATTTCTTGATTTATACTCTGTCCAACAGTGTAGCTACTTTTAGGGGGCCTATAGACTACGCCCACCAATGACTTTTTCCCTTTATTATTCCTTAACTTCACCCAAACTGATTCAATATCTTGCGCTTTTGAGCCAATATCGTTTCTCACTATCGTACTGATCTCATCCTTTACTAACAGAGCTACCCCACCTCCTTTTCCTTTCTGTTTGTCCTTCCAAATTGTCAAATGCCCCTGAATATTTAGCTCCCAGCCTTGCAACCACGTCTCTGTACTGGCTATCAGATCATACCCATTTGCATCTATTTGTGCCGTCAACTCATCCATTTTGTTATGAATGCTGCGTGCATTCAGATAAAGAGCTGTAAAAAAATGTTTTTACCATTTCTTTCTTGCTTCGATCCCACTTTCTGATTCACTTTTATGTTTATACATTCTGTCTTTTTCTGTCACGCTCTGATTTTCATTTCCCCCAGTGCTACCCTGGTCTATTGCCTTCTCCTTATTCTTTGACTTTTAAATTTCTGCTCACCTGAACCCTCCCCCCCTATTATTTATTTTAAAGCCCTCTCTATTGCCCTAGTTACTCGATTCGCCAGGACCCTAATCCCAGCTTGGTCCAATGGAACAGCTCCCTCTTACCCCAGTACTGGTGCCTGTGCCCCATGAACCAAAACCCATTTCTCCCACGCCAGTCTTTGAGCCATGTGTTTAACTCTCTGATCTTATTTACCCTATGCAAATCTGCTTGTGGCTCAGGTAGTAATCCAGAGATTATTACCTTTGCAGTTCTGCTTTTTAATTTAGCCCCTAGCTGCTCATAATCCCACAGCAGAACCTCTTTATTTGTCCTACCTATGTCGTTGGTACCCACATGACAACTGGATCTTCCTCCTCCCACTCTAAGTTTCTCTCCAGCCCAGAGGAGATGTCCTTAACCCTGGCACCGGGCAGGCAACACAGCCTTCGGGACTCATGCCATTGGCTGCAGAGAACCTTATCTATCCCCCTAATGATGCTGTCCCCTACCACTACAACCTTTCTTTTCACTCCCCCCACTTGAATGGCCCCCTGTACCACGGTGCTGCGGTCAGTTTGCTCACCCTCCCTGCAGTCTCTGCTCTTGTCCACACAGGGAGTAATGGGCTTCGAACCTGTTGGACAAAAGCAAGGGCTGAGGCTGCTCCATCATTACCTCCTGGATTCCCCATACATTCCTGACATAGTCACACCCTCCTGTCCCTGACCACGGACCAAATTTGAATTATTTACACTAAGGGATGTGACTGCCTTCTGGAACACAGCGTCCAGGTAACTCTCCCCCTGATTATTAGTCCAGGCCTCTGGATTACTAGTCCAGATATATAACCATACCTGCAGCAAAACGGTAGTGAGTTTCAAAATTCTAACACTTAATTTCTCATGTCTGGCACAAATTAAGGCACTGACTGGAGAAAAGAGTCAATGTAAAAGACCCAAGTCAAATCTTGTCAAGTGGTGTTCTAGTACCTATGTGAGTGAATAACAAAGATCTTACGATGATGGATGGTGTATCAAAACTCACAACACGAGATGTAGTAGTCCAGTACCAGGATGTCTTTAAAGGAGATTGAAGTTCGCATCTTCAATTTGATCCCAAGGTTACACCAATACAGGAAACTACCTCCATGTGTAAAACATCATGTTAAGCACTCTATTAGTGAGGCTGTTGATACGAAAGATCTTGCTGTGAGCAGGGTCTTGACTGACAGTGGTGGTGATGATGACAGTGAGTGATAAAGTGCACTTATGCATTGATCCAACATCACTTCACAGATTCTTCAAATGTAAACCACTTCACCATACAGATGACATTCTGCCTGAGGTTGTGAAAGTGAAGCAAATCACTGCTGTGGATTCAAAGAATGGGTTTTAGAATATTGTATTAGATGCAGAATCACATTTTTTGACAACCTTTTTAACACCATTTGGAAGATGCTCATGGTTGCTGTGCCTTTCAGAATCTCTCCAGCTTCTGAGTAATTTCAGAAAAGATTTCATGAAGCACTCAAAAATCTGGAGGGAGTCACAGTTGCGATGGATTACATTTTAGTCCATGGTACAGATAAATGGCACCATGGTGTAGAAATTAGATGAATCTGATGAAGCAATGCCAGCAACAGGAACTAAAGAATGATGTTACATATTCAACAATATAAATTTGATGTCTACAAGAGAGACAATGAGATGTTCCTCGCTGAGACACTAAGCAAATGTACCTTACCTCAGAAATCCAGCAAGGTCAATGATGAGGAAACTGGAAAAAGAGATAGAAAGAATCAATTTGCAACAACACTTCTCCTTGAAAGAGAATGAAATTATCAAATTCAGCACCATACTGCTGTAGAAGATCAGAAATTGTTGAGAATGACAATAAGCAAAATGGCATGGCACAAGAACTGAAAGGTTTTTCCAAATTGCTGTATATTTCAACATTGGAGTTGAACTTAGCACAGAAGATGCCTGGGCCCTAAGCTCTGGAATTCTCTCCCTAAACCTCTCCACCTCCCTCCCTCTCTCTCCTCCTTTAAGACATTCCTTAAAATCTACCTCTTTGAACAAGCTTTTGGTCACCTGTCCTAATATTTCCTTATGTGGCTCAGTTACAATTTTATTTTGATAATCGCTCCTTGAAGCTCCTTGGGATGTTTTACTATGTTAAAGGCACTTTATAAATACAAGTTGTTTTTGATATTAAGTAGTTATGCCATGGCATATTGAGAGAAAAGAATGAAATACAGTGTTCACTTGGGCTACATTGCAATTCAAGGTTTGTCCTCGGAGAGCCAGAGAAGTGATTTATTGACTTCTGGTGAAGGGCGTTGAGATATACATATCTAGATGTGATATATGCATTAGAGTCAAGCCAAGCTGCAGAAGGAACCCTTTATTAGTCACTAAATACCAGAAAGGCCATGGGAGAATATAAGATGCGATCTGTTTGAAGTGGGAATGATCTCATATGTTCTAGCTAGACTGACTGATAAAAAGGGAAGAAGTAATATCCAAGATGAAAGTTCATTTTGCATGTAACATACTCCAAATGAGGTTCTTTCAGACCATGTGACTCAAGAGAATTGCAAGAGTTTCACTACAATTTGACTTGTCGGCTCATCAGGTCACCAAGGTACCCACAGTCAAATGACAAGCCGGAGAACGCTGTTAGAATTGCAAAGCCATTCCTGAAAAAAGCACGCGAGGTTGGCACAGACCCTTACCATGTCTTTCTCGACAGGTACAACATACTGAGAGATACTAGACAGCACACTACTGCACAAAGTATTTGTCTAAAAAGATGAACCACGACACACTTTGCAACAGGAAGCCGACTTTAGAAATGAGGAATAGTAAGCGACGTAAAGAGAAGCTGTACCCAAGAACAGCCAAACAGGCCCAGCTCTACAACACTTGCACCAAAGCAATGAATAAGTTTAGAGAAGTATTTTGAATTCAACCAACAAGGAAAGGGGAATGAGTACCAGAAATGTGTAACAACAAGTGGATATCAGATCCAGTGGCATAAGAATTTTCTTCTGTTAGTCTGCCATAACTTTGGTGGAGCCACTGAAATCCCAGAGAAATTTGACATGTTTACGCTGTTTATCTAAAGTCTCTGCAGCTCTTCTGCTGAAATCACAGTGGACGAGCAGGAGAACCCTGTGGAAATTCACTTTCTTCGTTCTATGACTGACTTCCTGCCAAAATAGCATCTACTGCAGCTTGCAGGAGGCGATAAAGCTCTGGCAGGAATGATGGACCCACTGCAAGGGTTATGGGCGGTTACGTGTGTCATCCTACAATCTCCTCTTTGCTCTTGGAGTGCCTTTCTCATGTTATTCCTCATAAGAACCTAAGAAATAGGAGCAGGAGTAGGCCATACCATCCAGCGAGCCTACTCCACCATTCAATAAGATCATGGCTGATCTTCAACCTCAACTCCACTTTCCTGACTGATCCCCATAGCTCTTGATTCCCTTAGTGTCCAAAAATCTATTAATCTCAGTCTTGAAAATACTCAACGACTTAGCATTCACAGCCCTCAGGGATAGAGAATTCCAAAGATTCACAGCTCTCTGAATGAAGAAATTTCTCCTCATCTCAGACCTAAATGGCCGACCCCTTATCCTGAAACTATGACTAGTTCTAGACTCTCCAGGTCAGGGGAAACAGCCTCGCAGCATCTACCCTGTCCAGTCCTCAAATAATTTTATACATTTCCATGTGATCACCTCTCTTTCTTCTAAACTCCAGAGAATATAGGCTCATGCTACTCAATCTTTCCTCATAGGACAGCCATCTCATTTCAGGAATCAATCTAGTGAACCTTCATTGCGCCCAGACTAAGGCAAGAATATCCTTGCTTGAGTAAAGAAAGACTTGCATTTATATAGTGCCTTTCATGACCTCAGGACATCCCAAAGCGCTTTACAGCCAAAAGTACTTTTGAAGTGTAGTCACTGTTGTAATATAGGAAACGCAGCAGCCAATTTGTACACAGCAAGCTCCCGCAAACAGCATATGTGATAATGACCAGATAATCTGTTTTTTTGGATATGTTAATTGAGGGATAAAAATTGGCCAGGACACCAGGGATTACTCCCTTGCTCTTCTTCAAAATAGTGCCATGGGATCTTTTACATCCACCGGCCAAAAGACGGTACCAGCGACTCCGAGGTGAGAGTGCTACTCACTGAGCCACGGGTAAGGAGACCAAAACTGTACACAGTACTCCAGGTGTGGTCTCACCAATGCGCTATGTAACCATCCTGAGATAGTATCAAATTTAGGCATACTGAAAGCTATACCAAGAATAAATGTCCCACTATAAGAATATAATCAAAGGACAACGGAATGAGAAAAGCCACATGTGGGACAAGAAGGATTTGCAAAATAGAACCAAGGTGACTATGAAGGGGAAATAGGCTGCAAAAAGAAACTGGGAGTGGAATGACCTCTGGGAGGTTGTGGATGATGTTTAGAATGATGGATACCATGAATAAGGATGTGTCAGTCTTGTTTCCTTGTTCCTTCTGAAGTAAATCTACAAGTTGAAGAATTATTGACAGTAAATTCCAGTAAAATGTTTTTTCTTTCTATAGTAACTAAAAATAAATGTCCTTCAGACAAAGATGCAGCTGAAAAATTGCACAAATTAGCAACCTTTCCATAATAGGACAATTCTCGAGTCCGGTAAATGATACAGCTTGTACAAATTTCCTTGATAGATTTGCTGTTTTCTGAAGAGTGTCTGTAGATTCCTGTCATACAGAGTACCAGGCGATCCTCAGGTCACAATATGAATCGCTCACTGTACATCGTACAATAGAACAGTTTGTTATATTCTAAGCTAAAATATTACTGAGGTAAAATATCCCAGTCGGGTTTTGGAATTTTATAATCATTTTCTTCCTGATGGAGAGGAATTAGGGACTCAGCAGAATCTAGCATCCTCAGTGGATAGAAGCCTTTCTCCCTCTTTTCACATTCATGAAAACTATTTTTCTTGGTTCTTTTTTCCTTACTTCAAATTTCATACCTAAAGATTATATGCGATCCCTGCTATAAGGTTTTCCTGACTTGACCCTTTGTTCTTCTAGACTTGAGCACAAAAATCGAGGCTGACACTCCCAGTACGGTACTGAGGGAGTGCTGCACTGTCGGAGGGGCCGTTTTTCGGATGAGGCATTAAACCAAGGCCTCATCTGCCCTCTCAGATGGGTGTAAAAGATCCCATAGCATTATTTCGAAGAAGAGCAGGGGAGTTATCCCTAGTGTCCTGACCAATATTTATCCCTCAATCAACATCACTAAAAGCAGATTACCTGGTCATCATCACGTTGCTGTTTGTGGGAGCTTGCTGTGCACAAATCGGCTGCCGTGTTTCCTACATTACAACAGTAGGTACACTTCAAAAGTACTTCATTGGCTGTAAAGCGCTTTGGGACGTACTGATGTCATGAAAGACGCGATATAAATGCAAGTCTTCCTTTATTTCTAAGTGTGCTAATTGGGCATTTGACTACAGTAGGGTATTCTCTATCTTTTAAGTGACTCCAGTCATTTGACTACCCTTCCAGCATTTATCTTGATTTTGCATACTTCATCTCAGATCAGGATGCTCTTTTTATGACCCCAGCTTTCCAGTGCAATTTCAGATGATAGTGGCAACACTTTGGGCACCAAAGTTATCATTGTGAGCAGGAAAGTTGCCACCACTATTCTGCAATCAGGCAAATGCATGCCCACACTCAAGCTTTACCGGGCAAAAAGGGATGAGGAAGTAGTGATTGGTAACTACATTGCATTTATCTTACATTTGTGTAGAGGTGAACCATAAGAACATAAGAAATAGGAGCAGGAGTAGGCCATTCAGCCCCTCGAGCCTGTTTCACCTTCATTAAGATCATGGCTGATCTTCGACCTCAATTCCACCATCCTGCCCAATCTGCATATTCCTTGATTCCCTTAGTATCCAAAAATCTATTGATCTCTGTCTTGAATATTTTAACGACTGAGCCTCGGGGGTAGAGAATTCCAAAGATTCACAACCATCGGTCTTTATGTGTCCAGCTGCAGCTGACGTATATCTAGCCTCGGCTGCTCTTGTAATCTTCATGTGTTCTATAAGGGATAGTTATGCATAGTTATGTCATATACTTTGAAGTGATCGTGTCAATTACTTTCTTTCATTTTAGTGGAGACTTAATGTCGGCACTGCTGAGAAAATTAGTAAGGAATATTTTTTGTCATGACGATGGAAGCATTTCCTTGGAAATGTAACTAAAATGTGCTGTTTGGAGATTGTGAAACATTTGATGAGAAATATTTTCTTTTGTGTTTTACATAGATAATGTACTGCCTCGTGCACTTTTTCTGTTACCTGTAGTGTTGGCTGATTATATTTCTCCCTCTCAATAAATTGTACAAAACGTAGCTTGACATGTGGTCAAGTGAGACGTCATTTTACCTGCTTTAAAATTTATTTTTAACCACATCCTATTGAATTTTACTTAAATCTGTCGTCCAGAATGGTACAGATCCTTTGTTAAAGTGACTTTGTTCAGGGGAAGCTGATAAATGCGTTCCTGTAGTGTATGTCATTAACATTCTATCTACTGTTGCATTTCATCTTGCAAATTGCAATGAACTGTATGAGTAATAAATGGCCTTCACAGATTTTAAAACACACACGTATCATATAACACAGGCAAAAAGTAACTTCTTATATTTTGAGTGTAACTGTATGGCAGAACTGGAGAATTGCAGAGGATAACATTCCTTCATTGGTAATATAGATGAAATTTGTTCATTAGGAAACCTTGGTAGAAATTAACTTGCCGCTATTTCCCATATCACCCCCAATAAGCAAACCCTAATGTGTTGTTGATTTCAGTACATGGCGAATCAATTATCACTTTAGGAAGGATGTCAAGGCCTTGGAGAGGGTGCAGAGGATGTTTACCAGAGTGGTACCAGGGATGCGGGACTTCAGTTATGTGGAGAGACTAGAGAAGCTGAGGTTGTTCTCCTTAGAGCATGGGAACATAGGATACAAGAGTAGGCTATTGAGCCCTTCAAGCTCGTTCCACCATTCATGGCTGACCTGCGATCTAACTCCATATACCCGCCTTTGGCCCATATCCCTTAATATCTTTGGTTAACAAAAAGCTATCAATCCTCAATTTAAAATTAACAATTGACCTAGCATCAATTGCCGTTTGCGGAAGAGAATTCCAAACTTTTACCACCCTTTGTGTGTAGAAGTGTTTCCTAATTTCACTCCTAAAAAGTCTGTCTCTAACTTTTAGGCTACACCCCCAAGTCTTAGACTTCTTAACCATTGGAAGTAGTTTCTCTCTATCTCCCTTATCTGTTCCCCTTAATATCTTGAAAACTTCGATCAGATTATCCCTTAACCTTCTAAATTCTAAGGAATACAATCCTAATTTGTGTAATTTCTCCTCGTGACTTAACCCTTGAAATCTGGGTATAATTCTGGTAAACCTACACTGCACTCCTTCCAAGGCCAATATATCCTTCCGAAGGTGTAGTGCCCAGAACTGCTCACAGTACTCGAGGTGTGGTTTAACCAGGATTTTGTACAGCTGCGGCATAACTTCTGCCCCCTTATATACTCGTCCTCTAATAGCCAGCATTCAATTAGCCTCCTTGATTATTTTCTGTACTTATTCATGACATTTTAATGATCTAGGTACCTGAACCCCCCCAGAGAAGGCTAAGGGGAGATTTGATTGAGAGAATAAATAAGGAGAAACTGTTATGTCTTTGATAACGAGTCAGACTAGATAGTGCAAGCTCAAAGTAAGTGTGACTGTAGTCCTTTATTACAGATCTCAGAGTTTCTCTCCAGCCTGTGAGGCCTCCTTATATACAGGTGCTTCCAAGGGATTGTGGGATCCCTTGGGACTCCAGGGGATAAGCCCTCTGGTGGTTAGACATGGTAATTACAGGCTTACATACATAACAACACTTCCCCCCCTCCCCCACCTCACCCAAGTCAATAGTGTAACTATTTACAATGTGAGACAATCTGGGGCCTTCCTTTCCCTGGTTGATTGTCCCGGTGCAAATGCTGGTGTTGGTGAGTCATTTGTCGGGCTGCTGTGCAGCTGGCCTTGCTGGGGGTGATGGGTTCTGCTTCATGGTCAACCGCTGGGTCGGTTGCCACTTGTGTGTGTGTTGGAGGGTCGAAAAAGGTAGACTCTATTGTGGGTTGTTCTGGATAGTCCATAAATCTGAGTTAGGTTTGGTCCAAGTGTTTTCTGCAGGTGAGTCCATTTGTGAGTTTGACCACAAATACTCTACTCCCCTCTTTGGCCAAAACAGTGCCAGCAATCCACTTGGGACCTTGTCCATAGTTCAACACAAATACAGGATCATTTACTTCAATTTCTCGTGATACATTTGTGCGATCATGATATGTATTCTGTTGAAACCGCCTGATCTCTACCTGTTTGTGTAGATCAGGGTGGACTAACGAGAGCCTTGTCTTAAGTGCCCTTTTCATGAGCAGTTCAGTGAGAGGGACCCCGGTGAGCGAGTGAGGTCTTGTGCAGTAACTAAGCAGGACTCGGGATAAGCGAGTCTGCAGTGAGTCTTCAGTTACCCTTTTTAAGCTCTGCTTGATTGCTTGAACTGCTCATTTTGCCTGACCGTTGGATGCCGGCTTAAATGGGGCAGGAGTGACATGTTTGATCCCATTGCGGGGCGTGAATTCTTTGAATTCGGCACTGGTAAAGCACGGCCTATTGTCACTTACAAAGACATCAGACAGGCCGTGCGTGGCAAATATGGCCCGTAGGCTTTCAATGGCGGCAGCGGACGTGTTAGCCGACATTATCACACATTCAATCCACTTGGAGTACGCATCTACAACCACTAAAAACATCTTTCCCAAGAATGGGCCTGCATAGTCGACATGAACCCTAGACCATGGTTTGGAGGGCCAAGACCATAAACTTAGTGGCACCTCCCTGGGTGCATTGCTTAACTGTGAACATGTATTACATTTGTGCACACAGGACTCTAAGTCTGCATCGATACCGGGCCACCACATGTGGGATCTGGCTCTTGCTTTCATCATTACAATGCCTGGGTGGGTACTGTGAATCACTAATGAAAGTGTCCCTGCCTTTTTATGGCACAACTACCTGATTACCCCATAGGAGGCAGTCTGCCTGTATAGACATTTCATCTTTGCGCTGCTGGTACGCCTTTATTTCATCCTGCATCTCTAACGGGACACTAGACCAACTCCCGTGGAGCACACAGTTTTTTACTAAGGACAGTAAGGGGTCCTGGCTCATCCTGGTTCTAATCTGTCGGGCGGTAACAGGTGATTACTCACTCTCGAATGCTACCATTACCATAACTAGATCTGCAGGCTGTGCCACCTCCACCCCGGTGGTGGGCAATGGTAGCCTACTGAGAGCATCGGCACAGTTTTCTGTGCCTAGCCTGTGGCGGATGGCATATTGGATGCAGACAATGTGAGCGCCCATCTCTGGATGTGGGCCGATGCATTCATATTTATCCCCTTATTTTCAGAAAAGAGGGATATAAGCAGCTATGGTTGGTTTCCAATTCAAATTTGAGCCTGAACAGATATTGATGCATTTTCCTTACCCCATAAACACACGCTAATGCTTCTTTTTCGATCATACTGTCGGCCCTCTCGGCCTTAGACTTCTGGATGCATAAGCAACCGGTTGCAATTTCCGAAATTCATTAGCTTGTTGCAATACACACCCGATTCCATATGACGATGCATCACATGCTAGTACCAAACGTTTACATGGATCGTATAACACATCAATTTGTTTGAACATAACAGCTTCCTAGCTTTCTCAAAGGCATTTCCTTGACTTTTACCCCATACCCATTCATCTCCTTTACGCAGTGGTTCTAACAATGTGCTAAGTCCCGGTAAGAAGTTACCAAAGTAGTTCAGGAGTCCTAGAAACGACTGCAGTTCCATCATGTTCTGTGGTCTTGGTGCGTTTTTGATTGCCTCCGTCTTCGAATCAGTGGGCCTGATGCCAACCGCCGCGATTCTTCTCCCCAGGAACTCCACTTCAGGCACCAGGAAAACGCACTTCGAGCATTTTAGCCTGAGCCCCATACGATTAAACTGACTAAGAACCTCCTTCAGGTACTGCAGGTGCTCGACGGTGTCCAGACCTGTAACCAAGATGTTGTCCTGGAAGACCACGGTGCACGGGACCGACTTCAGCAAGGTTTCCATTTTCCTCTGGAATATCGCCGCAGCCGAGCGAATCCCAAACGGGCATCTGTTGTAAGCAAAAACACCGTTGTGCGTGTTGATGCAGGTGAGGCCTTTTAACGATTCCTCCAGCTCCTGCGTCATGTAGGCCGAGGTCCAGTCCAGCTTCGTGAACGTTTTCCCTCCCGCCAGCGTTGCAAATAGGTCATCTGCCTTTGGTAGCAGGTATTGATCCTGCAGTGAGGATCGATTGATAGTTACTTTGTAATCACTGCAGATTCTGACGGACTGGAACAATCGGACAGGCCCACTCATTGAATTCGATCGACGAAATGATGCCCTCTCGTTGCAGCCTGTCCAACTCAATCTCCACCCTCTCTCTCATCATGTAAGGTACCGCTCTCGCCTTGTGATGGATGGGTCGTGCACTCGGAATCAAATGGATCTGCACTTTTGCTCCTTGGACCTTCCTGATGCCTGGTTCGAATAGCGCGGGGAACTTGTTTCGGACCTGGGCACATGAGGGGTCGTCGACGGACGAAAGCGCTCGGATGTCGTCCCAGTTCCAGCGTATCTTTCCCAGCCAGCTCCTGCCAAACAGCGTAGGGCCATCACCCGGTACCACCCAGAGTGGTAAATCGTGCACCACTCCATCTTAGGAGTCCTTTATGGTAGCACTGCCAATTACGGGAATCAGTTCCTTTGTGTACGTTCTAAGTTTGGTACAAATGGGAGTCAGGACTGGCCTTGAAGCCTTGTTGCACCACAACTTATTGAAAGTCTTTTTGCTCATTATGGACTGGCTTGCGCCCGTGTCCAGCTCCATGGACACCGAGAGTCCATTTAATTCAACCAACAGCATTATCAGGGGACACTGTGGTAAATGTGTGCACCCCATATACCTCTGCCTCCTCGGTCTGAGGCTCTGGTTCCTCACGATTCACCATGGATCTGTCCTCCTCTGCAACATGGTGGTTTGCAGGATTTGCAGGGTTTGCAGCTCGACTGCACATACGATGGAGGTGTCCGATTGTTCCACAGCCCTTGCAAATGTATCCTTTGACGCGGCATGAATGCAATCGATGATCACCCCCGCAGCGCCAAGAGGGTGTTAATTGCTTTGTATTCACCACCCTTGATGGCGGACTCTGAGTCATCTGCGGACGTGCAGCTGCACTAGTGTGCTGGGAAATTTGTTTGGTATTGTCACTGGTGGCGATAAATGCCTGGGCTATCGCTATGGCTTTACTCAAGGTTGGGGCCTCTACAGTCAAAAGTTTACAAAGTATTACTTCATGGCCAATGCCAAATACAAAGAAGTCCCTGAGCATGTGCTTCAAGTGTCCTTCAAATTCGCAATGTCCTGCAAGGCGCCTTAGCTCGGCGATGTAGCTCGCCACTTCCTGGCCTTCAAACCTCTTGTATGTGTAGAACTGATACCTCGCCATCAGAACGCTTTCCTTCAGGTTTAGATGCTCTTGGCCCAGTGTGCACAACTCATCGTACGACTTGTCTGTGGGCTTTGCTGAAGCGAGCAGGTTTTTCATGAAGCCATATGCTGGTGTCCCGCAAACGGTGAGGAGGATCGCCCTTCGTTTGGCAGCGTTCCCTTCTCCTTCCAGCTCGTTGGCCACGAAGTATTGGTCAAGTCACTCCACGAAGGTGTCCCAATTATCTCCCTCTGAAAATTTCTCCTGGATGCCCACAGTTCTCTGCATTGTTGCTTTGGGGTTCGTCATCTGTATCTCGTCGCCAGTTGTCATGTCTTTGATAAAGAGTCAGACTAGATACTGCAAGCACAAAGTAAGGTGTGACCGTAGTCTTTTATTACAGATCTCAGAGTGCCTCTCCAGCCTGTGAGGCCTCCTTATATACAGGTGCTCCCAAGGGATTGTGGGATTCCTTGGGACTCCAGGGGATAAGCCCTCTGGTGGTTAGACATGGTAATTACAGGTTTACCTACATAACAGAAAATATTTCCAGTCGCAGAAGGGTCGGTAACCAGAGGACACAGACTTAAGATGATTGGCAAAAGAACCAGAAGCGGCATGAGAAATGATCTTTTACACAGCGAGTTGTTGTGATGTGGAACGCACTGTTTGAAAGGGTGCTGGAAGGAGATTCAATATTAACTTTCAAAAGGGAATTGGATAAAGACTTGAGGGGAAACATTTGCAGGGCTATAGGGAAAGAGTTGGCACAGGCACGATGGCCCGAATGATCTCCTTCTGTGCTGTATCATTCTATGATACTTTGTTTGGAACCTATAATAAAGCTTTGAAGTATTAAGAAGGTAGGGGGAGAAATTCGACTGTTTATCACCTCCCATTAGCGACTGACGGGGGCACCAACGGGGCGCTCAGGTAGTAACCCCGCGGTGGGGCGAATCCCGTGCCACATGTCACATAACAGTTAGCGCCTCGACACCTTTCGCCATGCAGAATATGACATCAGCGAGCATGCAACATTCGCTGGGTGCCTGATCTGCAAACTTCAGTAGTGCCCCCGACTTACAGCCTCACATGAACAGCGCCAGGGAGCGGAGACGTGAACAAGCCGGCTGGCGGGGCGCTACTTAAAGGGATGTGCCTCAGTACTTCCGTTCCAAAGGTCAGTTATGAGTGGCGGAGAGCACAGGATGTATCTGTAGCCGGATAAATGCTGCTTAGTCCCCGGATTGTTGCGGGCCGTCAAAGGCCTTTGCATTTCACCCCACAGCATATCGCTGTTCTACACTTCCAGAATCATTGGGGACTGGTGTGCAGATTCCAGTAACCCTCACCTTTAATGGCTTGAAGGCGCCTTTTGCTAATGCTCACTCTCGATTACACAACACCTCATATTTGTTATTGCTTGGAGCCGAATGCCATTTACCTTTGCCATTAGCACCTGATTTAGCGGCCCCCTGCATTCTTTCACCGCAGGGACTCAATTTCGCGGGCGTCAATATTGATTAGCGCCTGGCACTAAACTTACAATTTTTCAAAAGTTAACGCCCTAACCGGGGCGATATCGAATTTCTAGCCCTTGGTATTTTATCATTATCAATGGTCACCTATGGCTGGAGTGGCAGTGATTGTCCTCCACATCTCTTTACCTGTTGGTGTGTTTCGGACTATTCATGGTTTCTCTTTAATTGACTCATTACGTACTGCAGCTGTATCACGGCTTGCTGGTTGTGGAGACCATTAGCTAATTCAAGGATTAGCTCATCTTCCTTTTGATGGCATTTCCTCCATCAAGGGTCCCATTCCCCTTCTCTAGTTGTTCATCCAACCCAAACCCATTGGCACTTTCTGAAGGTGGCCAGTTTACTTTGTGTTGACCAGTCACTGGTAATACCATCTAATGTAGGGCTTAACACCTGAGCTGACTAAAAGTTTAAGAGCTGTATAAAGCTGGTATGAGAGATGGCTTATCTTTTATTTATCCCATCAAAGAGCTGGTGAATAACTGAACTTTCAATCATTAAAACACAGCTTTTTATTTTTTAACTTTGCCAGCATGGAGGCATAGCATTAATGTCTCAACCAAAATAGATAAGGTGGTAGAACATGCAGTGAGTTCCAGACCTCCACCACTCTCTGGGTGAAGACATTTCCCCTCACCTCTCCTCTAAACCTCCCCCCAATAACAGGAAGTGGACATTTCAATGAAGTGCAGCTTCAAGAGAACTCAGATTCTATTATATACATCAGGCAATTGGCAAGGGTACTGGCACAGTGGCATCTGACATGTGTCAACCTTGGCTCAGTGGATAGCACTTTTGTCTCTGTGTCAGAAGATTGTGGCTTCAAGTCCATAATCAAGGTTGACACTTCAGTGTAGTACAGAGGAGTGAGTCATAGAATCGTAGAAATTTACAGCACGGAAGGAGGCCATTTCGGCCCATTGTGTCCGTGCCGGCCGACCAAGAGCTATCCAGCCTAATCCCACTTTCCAGCTCTTGGTCCGTAGCCCTGTAGTTACAGCACTTTAAGTGCACTGCGAAGTATTTTTTAAATGTGGTGAGGGTTTCTGCCTCTACCATCCTTTTAGGCAGTGAGTTCCAGACCCTCACCACCCTCTGGGTGAAGACATTTCCCCTCATATCTCCTCTAAACCTCCCCCTAATTACTTTAAATCTATGCCCCCTGGTGGTTGGTCCCTCTGCCAAGGGAAATAGGTATCCACTCTATTCAAGCCCCTCATAATTTTATACACCTCAATCAGGTCTCCCCTCAGCCTCCTAGCCAAATTATCCAGTCCAAGTAACGTTCTTGTAAATCTCCTCTGCACCCTTTCCAGTGCAATCACATCTTTCCTGTAATGTGGTGACCAGAACTGCACACAGTACTCCAGCTGTGGCCTAACCAATGTCTTATACAGTTCAAGCATAACCTCCCTGCTCTTGTATTCCATGCCTCGACTAATAAAGGCAAATATTTCATGTGCCTTCTTAACCACCTTATCTATTTTGGTTGAGACATTAATCCAAGTCTGCCCTCTCTGGTGGACATAAAAGATCCCATGGCACTATTTCGAAGAAAAGCAGGGCGTTCTCCCGGTGTCCTGGCCAATAATTATCCCTCAGCCAATACCTAAAAACAGATTAGCTGGTCATTTTCACATTGCTGTTTGTGGGAGCTTGCTGTGTGTAAATTGGTTGCTGTGTTTCCTACATTACAACAGTGACTACATTTCAAAAAGTATTTCATTGGCTACAAAGTGCTTTGGGATGTTCTGAGGTTGTGAAAGGCACTTTATAAATGAAAGTCTTTCTTTATTCTTGCAAAACAATAATTGCAATTGTATGCCAAGAAATATTAAACCAGTGTTAGTATTACACTTGGCTCAGATAAAAATAAGAAATTTGCAAATTGTTGTCAGACATCCATTTAATCATTCATTTAGCCGTATAGTCTGAGGAAGAACATAGTGTAACAAATTTTCTGTATGCATGTTATTTACTTCAGTTGAAAAATTATTAATAGCTGTTCTGGTAAAGATCAGTTAGTTATTGCCTTTGGCTTCAATGTTCTGGTTAATTATATCTAACAGTTCTAACAGTTAAGGTCAGCGAATAAGGGCTTCCTCAAAGACATGTTAAGTGTAATTGTGACTGGAGATCTGAACATCAACATAAGAAATAAGAGCAGGAGTAGACCATTCGGCCCCTCGAGCCTGCTCCGCCATTCAATAAAATCCTGGCCTATTTTCGACCTCAACTTCATTTTCCCGCCCGATCCCCATCTTCGTTGATTCCCTTAGAGCCCAAAAATCTATCGATCTCTGCCTTGAATACACGCAATGACCGAGCCTCTGCAGCCCCCTGGGATAGAAAATTCCAAAGATTCACAACCAATCGGTCTTCATGACCAAGCCAGCTATCGCTGCCTCAAAGCGTCAAGTTGCAGCTGACTTACATCTATCCTAGGCCGCACTTGTAATCGTTAGCTGTTTTCCAAAGTTTCCAAAGATTCACAACCCTCTGAGTGAAGAAGCTGGCCAAATAAAGACCAAGGGAAAGAAATTTGTGTCGTTTGTGACTCCCGGGGCGCTAACGGGGGCAAACGACTTCTCGCCCGGGGCATGGGCCGCGACCGACTCCTGCGAAATTCCATGGGGGTTAGCGGAGGCGCAAACTGGTAGCGCCCCGCTCCTGCCGGTAGCACCCTGGACCGCTAGCCCGGCATCACCGTGTGCAACGCCCCTCTTTTGCCCCGGAGTGAAAATTCAGTAGCACCCCATGCCAATGGCGATGTCTGCGCCAGCCTTGTGGGTCGCGAACAGGGCTTCAGTCCGCTCGCGCGGAAAAATGTAAAGGAGAGGTGCGGTGCCGTCATTTTCAAAAATGGCTGACTTACCGGTCACGGCCATGCCTTATCCAGTTCACGGGGTCCGTGCCGTGATGTTGCAACCCGGCGCTCTGATGCTGTGCCGGGCTGATTCCATGCCACCCCACTCCCCAGTGGTGGAGTGGTGGCCCCTTCTCCCCGATGCAGAGTCCGCAGCGTAAAAGAGGAGGGCCCTGTGCTCCCGCCAGCGCGTAGTGTTGGAAAATTCCCACGGTTAGCGCCCTAATCCCGCTCCCGAGAGGAACTGGAGCACGCGACACTGCGTTCCACTTCCTCTCAGGGGCGGTAACCCCAATTTAGCTGCCTGGGTGGAACTTCGCCCCCTGAAGAACATATTAAAAAGCATGTAATTGGGCCCATCAAGCTTAATTCTTCCACAGACCATCCTTTATTTACTCTGCTAAGTTAACTGGTTCTAATGTATTGACTATGAGGAGAAAGTAAGGCACTGGGATTACTTTTGGATTGCTCTAATATTATGTGCCGAATCGCCTCTTTCAGTGCAGTACCTTATATGGATCTTAAAGCAGTGAATAACCACAGGTGAAACTTTTAAGAAGTTAAAACTCCATGAAATGTCCTCCTCTAGGGCTCAATTTTCCCCAGGAGTTGCTCCATTTTTTTTGGAGTCGGCTGCTTTTTCTGGCCTAATTTAAAAATCCCCAGTTTCTCCAATCAATTTGCACCAGCGTAACTCACTTAGTTATATTTCTTTTAGGTTAGTTTTTTTTCTCAAAAGGGGGCGTTACCAGCCACCTACGCCAGTTCTGGCCATTTAGGTAACTTTGGCCAGCTAATAGTTACTCCATTTCTACTTAGGCCAGCGTATGTGGCCAGTTGAGAAAACCCTTGTGGAGAGTTAGAGAAATCGACACAGGTAAGGAAATCGGCGCAGGTAAGTGTAGCAGATACCCGGACAGCAGCAGCAGGAAAGGTAAGAGAGAGAGATGGGAGAGGAAGAGAGAGGTGGGGTGTGGGAGAGGGGGTGAGAGGAGGGAGATGGGGTAGGGGGAAGCCTTTGACCAGGAGGGAGGAGACCACTTGGCCTGGGCTAGGGAGGGGGGAGAACTCACAGAACTCACCGGCAGGCAGGAGAACTCACAGGTTACCATGGCAGCCTGATCTTTTTGGTGCGGATCAAGGCTCCACCCCCCTCGGATTAGGCCACGCCAAAATGAAGAGGTCCTAAGGGGAAACTTACAACACTTTTTTTTTGGCGTACTTGGGCCACAAAAAATTGAGCGTAACTCTTCAAGTACTCCAAAAAAAATGCTTTGGGGAAAATTGAGCCCATACAGTGATTTTCTGAAAATCAAGATTTGAATTTGAAATAGTGATCTATATTACTGATGAATCCTATGTCCCCAGCAACACATGGGTTTTCATGTTCCATGCAGTGTTTGACTATCTTTGCCCACATTTCTACTAACTCGCAATCACATTCCCATCAGATACTTATCCTACTCTTTTTTAGAATTATTTAACAGGGTTGTAACTTCCAAATATTCTGAGACCGTCTACAGAAAGCTTTTAATTTGCATTGTACACTCAATGTGGACTGCACATTGTGTACCCTACTTAATGACCTCATTCATGTTTTGCTTTCTGACAGCCCTCCACTAGGGAATACTACTAATCAATACTTGTTTCCAGAAATTAAGTTTAAAATATATTTTGACCATTTTGGAATGCTTTCTTTCTTAAAATCTTAACAATTGCTTTCCACAGAACTTAAAAATAAATATTGCAAGGAAAACAATATTTGACCAAACCAGTCAATTCCTTTTTGGTTGATCTCTAACACATCAATCCATTTTGTTTACTACATCCTGCAATCTTATATTTGAAGGAAACACTTCTAATTGCCTCCTGTGCCCATTCATCCCATTTGCTTTTCTGATACTGTCCCTGTCTCAGCTCATCTGCTGCTGAAGCCCTCGGCCAAGCCTTTGATACCTCTGGACTTGCCTATTCCAATGCTCGCCTCGCTGGCCTCCCATCTTTTACCCTCCATAAACTTTAACCCATTCAAAACTCAGTTACCTGTATTCTAGCATAGTGGCTATGTTACTGGACTAGTAATCCAAAAAAGGTGGACTGATGATCTGGACACATGAGTTCAAATCCCACTGCTGCAGCTGGGGAATTTAAATTCAGTTAATTAAATAAATCTGCGCTAAAAAGTTAGTGTCAGTAATAGTGACTCAGGCAATGCATGCCCTGAAAGGGTGGTGAAAGCTGATTCTAGCAGTAACTTTCAAAAGGGAATTGGATAAAGATTTGAAGGGGAAAAATATATAGGAATATGGGATGAGTGGACTGATTAGATAGCTGGCACGGGATGAATGGCCTCCTTCTATGCTGTATCATTCTATGAGTTCTGTCCATTTATTTTGATGACTCCATTTTCCATATCATAGCTCCTGAAATCGCCTCCTTTTTTTTAAGCTGCAGTTTCCCCTTGGCTGTGCTGGGCACAGTCCTTGATTGCGCCTGTTTCCTTCTCTGCTGACACTCCCATCCCTCCTCTCAAACAGGGTTGCTTGTCCTCGCCTTCTACCCAACCAGCCTCCATATTTGCCAGATTGCCTGTTTGTCATTTTCACCATCTGCAACATGATTCCCACCACCAAGGGCACATTTTTCCTTCGTCCCCCTTCTCTGCTTTCTTGAAGGACTGTTCCCTCTGGGATGCCCTTGTTCATTCCAGCATCATCCTGACTTTTAGCTGTTTTTTTCCTGGTACTTTTTCTTGTAACCGCAGTAGGTGCAACATTGGTTCATTCACCCCTTGCATACCATTGTCAGAGGGCCCCTAACCTTCCTTACAAGGAAGGCTGCAATTTATATTTACTTCCTCTAATCTAGCTTACTCTATTAATTACTTACAGTGCAATCAATTCTACACTGGGGGGCGTGCACATTTGATGACTGTTTTGACCCTGATCTCCCTGTGGCTGACCACTTTAACTTCCCCTCCCCATTCCTCCGCTAACCCTTCCCATCCTTGGCCTGCTGCACTTATCAACTGACCTCAATACAAGTTGCAGGAAAGGTAGCCCAAGTTTCAAAAGGTGTTAGAACATTGAGTGAAGGACCTTACAGTGCACGACTTTCTGGGCCATTTTGGAGGGCCCAGTGGGCCACACCAAATGTTGAAGAGTAGGGGTGAGGTCTGTCAACAGCAATAGTCTCACCCATTAAGAATGGGTGATTCAGTATTGAGTAGTGCACTGTTTTTTAAGCTTCATTTAAATATTGTTTATATTTTGACTGGGAACATCTTGCTGCTTGTGCATTGAAGACTTTGCAATGATTTGTTGGGTTTTTCGATGAGGTGCTCGTGCATTTTAAGTGCTAGATAGCTGCAGCAAGTTACACACGAGTTGGAGGGAAGGAGGGTGCTGATTGTGTCAACCCCCTCCACACTGAGTGGCCAAAGATTAGGGGCTGGATTTTTGGTTAATTTGCGTCCCATTTAGCACCTTAGTGGGGCGTAAAAATGATTTTTTGGGGGCGTGAAACAAGGCGCACAAGATTTCACCGATGGTTTTGGGGCGGCGCTAAAACTTACCGTCCTGCCGCTGTTTTGATCGTTGGGATGAATTAAATCGTTGTGCATCATTGCACGAGTGCCCCGGGCGGAACTTTCGAGAAAACCAGATGGATGCAGGGCACACCAGGCGCTAATGGCACCATCTTGAAAACGGAGGAAAAAGTCGCAGTTGTGAGTGATTAAAAGGATTGGGAGAAGAACTCTGCATTACTGCATACTTTTGATTGTGAAGTTTATGCGAGATTCTAGTTTGTTTTATAAAGGTCTTTTCAGGACATTAAAAAAAAATGGGGGCCATACTAGGCCAGGAGCCAGTAATCCTGGCTGCTATTGCCATATGGCTTCAAGCTGGAAGAAGGCTTATTGTTGATCATTTGCAATGTAATCAAAGAGGTCGCAGACGGATGGGGAGGAGGCCTTACACCCCACGAGTTTAATAACATAAGAATATAAGAAATAGGAGCAGGATTAGGCCAATATGGCCCCTCGAGCCTGCTCCGCCATTTAATAAGATCATGGCTCATCTGATCATGGACTCAGCTCCACTTCTCCGCCCACTCCCCATAACCTCTTATCCCCTTATCGTTTAAGAAACTGTCTATCTCTGTCTTAAATTTATTCAATGTCCCAGCTTCCACAGCTCTCTGAGGCAGTGAATTCTACAGATTTACAACCCTGTTTTAAATGGGCGGCCCCTTATTCTAAGATCATGGCCTCTAGTTCTAGTCTCCCCCATCAATGGAAACATCCGCTCTGCATCCACCTTGTCAAGCCCCCTCATAATCTTATATGTTTCGATAAGATTGTTCTGTATGTAATAACTCGATAGACTGAATATTGTAAATTCACTCAGGTGCAAACCAGGCTCAACTTTATTCGGGCCCAAAGTGTCCACATTACATGATGGCTTGCTTTATATACCTGGCCCACACACACATGTGTGCAGCTCAATGAGCCCCAACAGTGGTGCCCCCTGGTGGCTAGTAACCCCAAGCATATATACATGACAACATCCCCCTTCAAGATCTTAGTATCAGTCTTTTTACAAGTTAAGGCGGTCCTGGGCTTTCTGCTCACGAATTGATCATCTCAGTTCAACTCCAGCCTTGGGCGAGCGTTCTGAGTCAGTTATAGCTGGAGGCTGGGTAGCTGATCTGATGGGAGTGGCAATGACCATGTCAGAGATTGAAAGTCCAGATTCATTTATGACAGCGGAGTCCTCTGATGAATGAATATAGGTTGGTTGGTCACTGATTGTATCTTCCTCAACTTGTCCCAGTTCATCCGTGTGCCGCAGCTTTATCTGATCAACATGTTTCCTGCATGTTTCCCATTCTTGAGCATGGCAATAAACACTCTGTTACCCTCCTTGGCCGTAACTGTACCGGCGACCCACTTGGGACCTTGACCATAATTTAGCACATACACAGGATCGTTAACAGAGATGTCGCGTGACACAGCAGCATGATCATAATACCACTGCTGATTTTGACGTCTGTTTTCAACACGATCGTTCAAGTCAGGATGGACAAGAGAGAGCTTGGTCTTGAGACCTCTCTTCATCAATAGTTAAGCAGGGGAGACCCCGGTAAGCGTGTGGGGTTTTGTCCTGTAACTAAGCAATATGCATGACAAGCGAATCTGCAGTGAACCCTGAGTTACACGTTTCATACTCTGCTTGCTTGTTTGGACAGCACGCTCTGCTTGACCATTAGAAGCAGGTTTGAATGGTGCTGACCTCACATGTTTAATACCATTGAATTTCATGAACACTTGAAACTCCACACTTGTGAAGCAAGATCCGTTGTCGCTCACAACAATGTCAGGTAGTCCATGAGTAGCAAAAATGACACGAAGGCTCTCAATGGTAGCTGTGGATGTACTGGATGACATGATTATACACTCTATCCACTTGGAATATGCATCCACCACAACAAACAACATCTTACCCAGCAAAGGACCCGCAAAGTCGATGTGTATCCTCGACCATGGTTTGGATGGCCACGACCACAGACTCAGCGGAGATTCCGCTGGTATTTTGCTTAATTGCATGCAAGTGTTGCACTGATGCACACATGATTCCAGATCAGAGTCAATTCCAGGCCACGATAGGTGAGACCTGGCAATGGCTTTCATCATGACAATACCGGGATGAGTGCTGTGTCGATCATGTACAAACTTCTCTCTGCCTTTCTTAGGCATAATAACACGATTACCCCACAGTAAACAATCTGACTGAATGGATAGTTCGCCTTTGTGACGGTTGTAAGGTTTGGTCTCATCACACATTTCCATAGGTACAGCAGACCAATCACCACTAAGGACACAACGTTTTACAACCGATAAAATCGGGTCCTGTCTGGTCCAGGTCCTAACTTGTTGAGCAGTGACAGGAGACCCTTCACTCTCAAAAGCATCCATAACTAACTAGATCTGCAGGTTGTGGCATCTCCACCTCCGGTGTGGGCAAAGGCAGACGGCTCAGTGCATCGGCACAATTCTCGGTGCCAGGTGTATGGCGAATGACATAATCATAGGCAGATAATGTCAGCGCCCACCTCTGGATGCAGGACGATGCATTGGTATTGATACCTTTGTTTTCCAAAAACAATGAAATGAGTGGCTTGTGATCCGTTTCGAGTTCAAAACGAAGACCAAACAGGTACTGATGCATCTTTTTAACCCCATACACGCAGGCTAAAGCTTCTTTTTCGACAATGCTGCAGGTTCTTTCCGCCTTTGACAAACTTTTCGAAGCATACGCAACAGGTTGTAGTTTACCCGACTCATTTGCTTGTTGAAGCATCACACGCCAATAATAGACGTTTACATGGATCATAATGTATCAGCAACTTGTTGGAGCAAAGCAGATTTGTAGCTTTCACGAAAACTCTATCTTGAGACACCCCCAAACCCAGTTGTCGCCTTTTCTGAGCAGCATGTGCAATGGCTCTAATAAAGTGCTTAATCTATGTAAGAATTTACCGAAGTAGTTGAGTAGACCAAGGAACGAACGCAGCTCCGTCACATTCTGAGGCCTGGGTGCTTTTTTGATGGCCTAGGTCTTTGAGTCTGTAGGCCTGATGCCATTAGCAACAATTTTCCTCCCCAGACATTTGACTTCCGGTGCCATAAAGATGCACTTCGAACATTTCAGCCTGAGTCCCACTTTGTCCAGACGATGTAGAACCTCTTCAAGGTTGTTCAGGTGTTCGGCAGTGTCACGACCTGTGACCAGAATGTCATCTTGAAACACAACGGTTCTAGGGATGGTCTTCAGTAGACTCTCCATGTTCTCTGAAATATGGCTGCAGCCGAGCGAATTCCAAAAGGACACCTGATGTAGATAAACAGTCCTTTATGAGTGTTGATGCACATAAGTTTCTTCAAAGTGTCGACGAACTCCTGTGTCATATAGGCCGACATCAGATCCAGTTTAGTGAACGACTTCCCACCGGCTAGCATTGCAAACAGGTCATCAGCCTTCGATAACGGGTACTGTTTCGAAAATCGGTTGATTGTAACCTTGTGTCTCCACAAATCCTGACAGTGCCATCACTCTTCAACACAGGAACAATGGGACTGGCCCATTCGTTAAATTCGTCCGGTGATATGACCCCTTCACGTTGGAGTATGTCCAGCTCAATTTCGACCTTTTCCCTCATCATGTACGGAACAGCCCGAGCTTTGTGATGGACGGGCCTTGCACCCGAGTCCAGGTGAATCTGCAGCTTGGATCCCGTGAAATTGACGATGCACAGTTCAAACAGCGAGGGAAACTTGCTTAGCACTTAAGCACACGAAGCGTCATCCACCGATGACAACGCTTTGATGTCGTTCCAATTCCATTTGATTTTTTTCGAGCCAATTCCTGCCGAACAGCGTTGGACCATTTCCTGGAACAAAACATAACGATAGATCATGAACCACACCTTCACTACTGCACTGCCAATGACCGGGATGAGTTTCTTAGTGTACGTACGCAACTTGGCATTGACTGGACTCAGCTTAGGCTTCACAGCCTTAGTGTCCCACAGCTTATCAAATGTCCTTTGTCTCATTATCAACTGACTCGCACCCATGTCCAATTCCATCGATACCGGCACGCCATTTAGTTTCACATTAACCATTATCGGTTGGCTCTTTGTCAGGAATGAACACAGTCCATACACTTCCTCCGCAGGTATCTCAGGTTGCATATCCACGTCCGTGCTGGACTGGTCGTCATCATCCATATGGTGAGTTGTAGACACATTCGCTGAAGATGCCCCACTTTCGATCAGCCTTTACAGATGTACTGTTTAAAATGACACTGATGATGCCGATGATTGCCCCCACAATCCCAACAGGGTGAAATCGGATTCATACCTGTTGGCGGACATTGAGCAGCTACAAGTTTCGCATACGCAGTCGAGTAGGCCCAGCCATAAGCAGCTCTACCATATGACAACACCGGAACCGATGTCCTAGGCGGAGTGTTTGCTAGTGCTGTTGGGGAAGGTTTAAACTAATATGGCAGGGGGATGAGAATCTATGCAGGGAGACAGAGGGAAGTAAAATGATGGCTGAAGCAAAAGGTAGGAAGGAGAAAAACAAGAGTGGAGGGCAGAGAAATCAAGGGCAAAAATCAAAAAGGGCCACATTACAACATAATTCTAAAAGGACAAAGAGTGTTAAAAAAACAAGCCTGAAGGCCCTGAGTCTCAATGCAAGGAACATTCATAATACTCCAACAGATAGCTATTAACGGATATGATGTAATTGGGATGAAGGAGACATGGCTCCAGGGTAACCAAGGTTGGGAACTCAACATTCAGGGGTATACAATGTTCAGTAAGGATAGACAGGAAGGAAAAGGAGGTGGGGTAGCATTGCTGGTTAAAGAGGAGATTAATGCAATAGTAAGGAAGGGCATTAGCTTGGATTATGTGGAATCTATATGGGTAGAGCTGCGAAAAACCAAAGGGCAGAAAACGTTAGTGGGAGTGTGTATAGACAACAAAACAGTAGTAGGGAGGTTGGGGACAGCATCAAACAGGAAATTAAGGACGCATGCAATAAAGGTACAGCAGTTATCATGGGTGACGTTAATCTACATATAGATTGGGCTAACCAAACTGGTAGCAGGACTGTGAAGGAGGATTTCCTGGAGTGTATAAGGGATGGTTTTCTAGACCAATATGTCGAGGAACCAACTAGAGAGCAGGCCATCCTAGGCTGGGTCTTGTGTAATGAGACAGGATTAATTAGCAATCTGGTCGTGCGAGGCCCTTTGGGGAAGAGTGACCATAATATGGTAGAATTCTTCATTAAGATGGAGAATGACACAGTTAATTCAGAGACTAGGGTCCTGAACTTAAAGAAAGGTAACTTTGATGGTATGAGACGTGAATTGTCTAGGATAGACTGGCGAATGATACTTAAAGGGCTAATGGTGATTGGCAGACATCATTAGATCAAATGGCAGACATTTAAAGATCACATGGATGAACGACAACAATTGTACATCCCTGTCTGGTGTAAAAATATAAAGGAGAAGGTGGCTCAACCGTGGCTAACAAGGGAAATTAGGGATAATGTTAAATCCAAGGAAGAGGCATATAAATTGGCCAGAAAAAGCAGCAAACCTGAGGACTGGGAGAAATTTAGATCCAGCAGAGGAGGACAAAGGGTTTAATTAGGAGGAGGAAAATAGAGTACAAGAGTAAGCTTGCATTGAACATAAAAACTGACTGCAAAAGCTTCTATAGATATGTGAAGAGAAACATAGAAACATAGAAAATAGGTGCAGGAGTAGGCCATTCGGCCCTTCGAGCCTGCACCACCATTCAATAAGATCATGGCTGATCATTCACCTCAGTACCTCTTTCCTGCCTTTTCTCCATACACCTTGATCCCTTTAGCCATAAGGGTTATATCCAACTCCCTTTTGAATATATCTAACAAACTGGCATCAACAACTCTCTGCAGAAGAGAATTCCACAGGTTAACAACTCTCTGAGTGAAGAAGTTTCTCCTCATCTCGGTCCTAAATGGCTTACCCCTTATCCTTAGGCTGTGACCCCTGGTTCTGGACTCCCCCAACATCGGGAACATTCTTCCTGCATCTAACCTGTCCAGTCCCGTCAGAATTTCCTATGTTTCTATGAGATCCCCTCTCATTCTTCTAAACTCCAGTGAATACAGGCCCAGTCGATCCAATCTCTCCTCATATGTCAGTCCTGCCATCCCACGCATCAGTCTGGTGAACCTTCGCTGCACTCCCCCAATAGCAAGAACGTCCTTCCTCAGATTAGGAGACTAAAACCTCACCAAGGTCCTGTACAGTTGCAAGACCTCCCTGCTCCTATACTCAAATACCCTAGCTATGAAGGCCAACATGCCATTTGCCTTCTTCACTGCCTGCTGCACCTGCATGCCAACCTTCAATGACTGATGTACCATGACACCCAGGTCTCATTGCAACCCCCCTTTTCCTAATATGCCGCCATTCAGATAATATTCTGCCTTCATGTTTTTGCCACCAAAGTGGATAACTTCACATTTATCCACATTATACTGCATCTGCCATGCATTTGCCCACTCACCTAACCTGTCCAAGTCACCCTGCAGCCTCTTAACATCCTCCTCACAGCTCACACCGCCACCCAGCTTAGTGTCTGTCATGTATTCAACTATCATTGTAACCCATGTATAAGCTGACCTAAGTTGTACACCTTGAGAACATTGACCACAAGGGGTGAACTTGTGGGAGACATTCCTAACCTGGACTTTCAGGTATAAAAGGGGAAGCTCCACCCACCTTCATCACTTGAGGTCTTGGTAATAAAGGCAACTGGTCACAGAGTGACCTTCTCTCAAGTATGGGCCTCGTGTGCATTTATACTATGCTGTAAGGACATATCAGTGTCATCTGCAAACTTGGGGATATTACTCTCAATTACTTGATCTAAATCATTGATGTATATTGTAAATAGCTGGGGTCCCATTACTGAGCCCTGCAGCACCCCACTGGTCACTGCTGTAAGATTCACAAAATTCTGGGACCCCCTACTCAATGGACATGTGTCTGGAATTTAAAAGGGAACTGTGTTAGACTTTTGGAGGAGAAATGTGGACAGAACTATCTCACTATTAGGTGCCTTTGGATTAAACTAGGGCCTTTTAGATTGAGTTTGGACATTTTGAATTGTATGCTGGGTCTGCATCGGGCTGCTAATCCACCTGGGAGGCATGCCCCAGGGAGATATTAGCAGTCTATCAAAAGCCCACTTATCAGGGACCCAGATACATACATATTTTAATAGTTCTTAAAACGGTTATACAGAAAAACCCTGGCATCAAGAAAGCACACATTGGACAGTATCAAGACCTGATTACAGTCGAACAGCACCATTCAAAAACCTCATCAACACCTTTGGGAATCTTGTATCATGTTAATGCTCAATCAGCCCACCAAAATTCTCACAAAGGGATCACATTAGAGTTGATCAGCCAGCCAAAATCGCACAAAAGTAATCATAAAAAATCAATTGTGCACTCAGGTATAACTGGGGGCCTTGATGGTGACTTTTTGGGCTGGTGGATACTTTTGGGCTGAGGAAACACCTTTTGAAGAAACGGACCTGAGAACACTCTGGAAAAGCGCTTGTACTCTGGGATCTTTGACTTTGGCTTTGAAACATCTAACATGCCACAGGAGGTTACAGCCATGCAACAAGAAGAACCTAACAAGAAGCCTCGGAGTCACTGAAAAACCAACAGTCATCCAGCGCTGACTCAAGAAAAAAACTTATTTACCATCAAAACGACGACCAGTGCTAATACCGAAGACACCGCAACCAGCCAAAGAATCCACAAGATTGAGGAGAGAGAAAGCAGTGTGCAACTGATCTAAACTGTGGAGAAATCCTTTGGTGAGCATAGTCCCTGCAATGTCAGAGCCTAAACATAGAAACATAGAAACATAGAAAATAGGTGCAGGAGTAGGCCATTCGGTCCTTTGAGCCTGCACCATCATTCAATAATATCATGGCTGATCTTTCACCTCAGTACCTCTTTCCTGCTTTCTCTCCACACCCCTTGATCCCTTTAGCCGTAAGGACCACATCTAACTCCCTCTTGACTATATCCAATGAACTGGCATCAACAACTCTCTGCGGTAAGGAATTCTACAGGTTAACAACTCTCGGAATGAAGAAGTTTCTCCTCATCTCAGAACTAAATGGCTTACCCCTTATCCTTAGACTGTGTCCCCTGGTTCTGGACTTCCCCAGCATCGGGAACATTCTTCCTGCATCTAACCTGCCCAGTCCCGTCAGAATTTTCTATGTTTCTATGAGATCCCCCCTCATCCTTCTAAACTCCAGTGAATAAAGGCCCAGTCGATCCAGTCTCTCCTCATATGTCAGACCAACCATCCCAGGAATCAGTCTGATGAACTTTCGTTGCACTCCTTCAATAGCAAGAACATCCTTCCTCAGATTAGGAGACCAAAACTGAACACAATATTCCAGGTGAGGCCTCACCAACGCCCTGTACAACTGCAGTAAGACCTCCCTGCTCCTATACTCAAAACCCCTAGCTATGAAGGCCAACATACCATTTACCTTCTTCACCGCCTGCTGTACCTCACTCTCCATCTTAATAAGGAATTCTACCATATTATGGTCACTCTTCCCCAAGGGGCCTCGCACAACAACTTAGTTAGTGTAGTGGTGGGAGGTGGGTTGTTTTTTCATTGCATAACCTCTGTACCCGTTGCGTATACGTTTTCCCCCTTTTTCTGCACATTTTGTTATATGCTATTAAGTTAATTAGTGTGGTGTGCTATTTTCTAAATAAAATATTTGTTCTTGCACCAAACAGTTATCTGTCTACATCTATCACATCCCCTAAATAATTCCAAGACCTAGAACCAGGGAGTGGGATGATTCGACCCACCATGGTCAGAAAAGGCTGACAAACCCATCACCCACTATATAATGCTGAGCCAGCCAGGAGCTTGGTACAAAGGATGTGAGGATGTAGACTTGGTTCTGGTGGAAAGAACAAAAATGGAGGAAAGAATCTCCAAATATGTATTTAAGAAAGTAAATATTACCAAAATGTAGGTCATAAGCCTGTTACGGGCTGAGCGCCCAGTGGACGCAGCTGCTAAGCGGACCGACAGCAAGGACCATAAAAGGTCAATAGAGAAGGCAATTTGGTTGGTCTGCTACCAAAGACAGATCCAGTTGCTGGATAGGAAGGTCAAGAAATTGGTAGCAGAGCTCCGGGAATCCGAAGAGCACTCAGCCGTAAGGGCTATGGCAGAGGAGAAAATGTTTGAGGAATTAACGAAACAAAAGCATAGCTGATTATAGCTAGAGGAGACCCACAGGAATAAGCAGGACTATTTCCAATGCCAAGTAACAGAGGCAAAGGGGAACGAGCTAGCATTGCGGGAGGAAAATGCCCGCCTAACAAAACAAGCAGAACAGGAGGAGAGGATACGGGATGTGCAGACAGCCTATAAAGTAACCAGTAGCAAGGGCTTTGGGGTGGAGGATCACGGGCCCTGTGAGGCCAAGATAAAAAGTTTAACCTAGGCCTTAGCTAATGCTAAGGGGATGGTATGCCTGATAAGTCCAAGCGCTCCTATGGGAGACGTGCAGGAGCAAGGGGGAGTAGAGGGGGAGAGGGATAGAGTGGCAGAAGGGGTGTTCAACGACCGCCTGTAGCCCTACCGATGTTAAGCCTGGCAGTACAGAGAGAGCGCGGCACTGAGGAAATACAAGGGGTGTCAGGACCGGGGCCGATGTGCGCGATCCGACAACAAAAGTATGGTGCCGGCAACGGTGGTCAGGGACAACGGGCCCTGGAGAGCCAATTTGTAATCCCCCATGGAACCTAGCAGCTCCAGGCAATGGTAGCTTATTTAGAAAAGTTAACCTCTCAAGGGGACCCCTCGGTCCATTTTATGGACATAGAGTAGGCAGCCGGTATAAACAGCTGCGATGAGACCCAACAGGCTAAAATATTGCTTTTCTCTTTGGATCGCAAGGTATACCAGGACCTCTCTGCAGATAGCAAGAAGGGTAAAAGCACATATGCTGTGATCCAAGAAGAGATGTTAGAGGTTCTGGGCCTAAATGATGGAAGTCTGTTTTCCCGGGTCGAGAAAACCCTGCAACAGGCAGTCGAAACTCCCAGGCTTTCGCAGACAGGCTGTGGCCCATCTACGAGAGAGCATGTGGAGGAGATCTCGACCGGAACACCTGGATTGGGAACCAACAGCTCACTGGCTTCACAGTCTAGTGGCTAACTGCCTGCCATGAGTAAAGACTAAAGCCGAGCTGTGGTTCGACCCCAGAGACCCCACCATTACCGAGGAGTCAGTGGTAAGACAGGTAACCCTGGCTTACCGCAATGGCAGAGGGACAGTTGAAGCCCCACAAAAAGGAAAGGTCCACGAGATCTGGCCCAGTAATTCCCGGAGAGAATGGCACCAGGAAGGGGGGAACCCTTACGACTCAAAGTACGTGCTATGGGTGCGGAAAAAGTGGACACTGGCGTAAGGATTGCCGAAATCCTTGGAAAGATAGGGCAGGAAAGGAATCCACCCTGAAAGGATTCCCCTGCCACAAAAGGTTTAACAGCCCCGGCCCAAAAATCCGGACCTGTGGCATACAATCCCTCTGGCAGTTTCGATGAGATTGTGGCCGCGCTCCGAACTATGATAATGGGCTCAGGGAAGGTAGCTGTAGCCACCGGCGCAACCCCATCTGCCCCACCTAATCCTGATCCATGACTAGAGCCAGCGCAGCCTGTATACCTGTGCCCTTTACAATATGATGAGTGGAAATGGCCTTGTGTGAAGATGGAGGTGGAGAGGGTTAAAGGGACCTATCTGCTAGACACTGGTGCTTCCAGCACCATCGTCTATGTGGATAACCCAACCACCTCACCTCTGTCAAACGGAATCCCGTATTCCTTGGTAGGGTTCACAGATAACGAGCAGGCTGACTCATTCTCCCTTCCACTATTAATTGACTTAGGAGCACTCCACACCAAGTGGACGTGTGTCCTAATGAAGTGGGAGAAAGAGGGAACAGGGATCCTAGGCGCAGATTTCATTATTGGCCACAAGGTCCTAATGGATCTTAGAAATCATTGTCTATGGGAATCGGTGTGTATGGGGGAAGAGAAAGAAGTTGTAGTGATCCCGGGGATACAAGGCAAAGGGACCCTATGCACGGTAAAGCCCAAAAGAAGGCTATAACCTCGAGTTACTGGTAAGCAGTACCCCCAGAGAGTATCAGGCGTTTGTGCAGGCAAATCTAAGTGCATTCGCCATCCACAAGCATAATTGTGGAAGGGTAACAGGAGTCGAGGGGATCCCATGGCCAGGCTCCAAAAACAGTATAATTTCCCTAGGGAGGCAGACATGGAGATTGCCCTGGGTTCCCTAGTCACACAGGGAGTGTTGAGGCTGATAGCCACCCACGTGAACTCACCACTTTGGCCAGTTAGGAAACCAGGCAATTCGTGGTGAGCCACTGTGGACTACCGGGTCCTCAACCGCAATATCCCAGCCTGCGCGCCCACGGTCGCTGCAGTCGTCGACCTAATTGGAAGCATACCAGCATCCGCATGCACCCTCACGGTGCTGGATATCTCAAACGGTTTTTGGTCCATCCCGTTAAAGAGCGGGTACCAGTACAAATTTGCTTTTACCTTCAAGGGTCAGCAATACACGTGGAACAGCCTTCCCCAGGGGTTTCATAACAGTCCCGGTATATTCCACCAATGCATGGCCAATTGTCTAAAACACTTCAGCAAGCCCCAGCAGTTGGTACAGTGTGTGGATGACCTGCTCCTATTCACCGACAAGGGTGAGGAGCACGGCCCACTGCTGGCTGAACTGCTAGGACTGCTAAAGGAAGAGGGTTTTAAAGTCAATCCAAAGAAGGCGCAGATCGGCCAGTCAGAAGTAAAATTCCTGGGGCTGACTGTGCGTGCAGGCGAGAGGGCTATAGATAAGGCCAGGAGAGAAGCAATGCAGGAATTGCCAGCCCCTCGTTCTGTTACTGGAGTAAGATCTTTCCTAGGGCTTACCGGTTACTGCAGGAATTTCATTGAGGACTACGCAGCCACAGCAGCACCCCTACTCCAACTCCTTCACAAAGGAGTGGAATGGGACTGGGATAAAAGCTGCAGGGAGGCATTCACTCAATTAAAAAAAAACCTACAAACCGCGCCAGCTTTAGGGGCTATTGATGGGGATGAGGAGTTTTTCCTGGAGGTAGCAGCCAGTGGGGATAGCCTGAGCGCAGTGCTGCTTCAGGAGCGACATGGTCAGCTCAGACCAGTGGTCTACTCCTCCAGGGTCCTCACAGATGTGGAGAAGGCATACTCCAACTGTGAGAGACATCTCCTCACCACTCATTGAGCGGTAAAAAGATCCCTTATCTTTACAGGGGGGTCTCCAATTACGTTCCTCACCCATCACACGCCCACCCAAATACTCCTAGATGGGAGAATTAAAGACGGGACAGTGAGTAGTGCCCACATTGCTTGCTGGACCCTACTTCTCTCTCAAATGGACTTAAAGGTGAAAGGTCTTTGCGAGCCTAGACTAGCGGCCAACATGATCTACTCAGGGGTGGCCCATAGGTGTTGTATAGAAGGGGTATGGGGCATCGGTGTAAGATTTCGGGCTGGGATACATCCCACAGGCCGCAAAATCTACGTTGACGGCTCCAACACAGTGTCGGCAGGCGAGCGACTCGTGGGCTGCGGGATCTATGACCCACGGGCAGGCATTGCCCTGGTGATTAAGCTCCCGAGCACCATGAGCACCCAGCATGCCGAACTGTCAGCGGTGGTGTACGTTGGGACCTACCCAGAGGAGTTCCCTACCCCGTACACGATTTGTTCAGATAGCATGTTTACCTGCAATTTGTATACAGAATACCTGGCCATCTGGTCCCGTCGCGGGTATACATCTGCGCACGGGAAACTCCTAGCAATCAAACCGTTGCTGGAGAGAATCATGCGGGCTATAGGCAGTGAAGGGCACGTGTATATATATAAGCTAAAAGCCCACTCAAAGTCTGAACCTCGTTGGGAGGGTATCCAGCAGGCAAACACCCTAGCTAAAGAGGGTGCTCGTACGGGCAGTTTCTGGAACCCGTACAATTTAGGACCCGTGGCAGCAATTAGGGGCAGAGACAGGACACAAGGGAGTGCAGGGGTAACATTGGCCTCGGATCTTAAAACTGTTCAGGTGCAGGACTCCGCCCTGAGATCTGTCTTGAGTTTGCTAGCCAAGGGGGAGAAAGTAGAGGGTCCGTACGGCGCAACTAAAGAGGCTGTAAAAGCAGGCATGTTGTTCCATGGGGATCCGTGGATTGTTCCGCAGCAGCACCAAAGGGAATTCCTCCAACTGGCCCACAAGGGTCCAGGAGCCGGACACCCCGGACCTGAGACCACCTGGCAAAGGGTGGAATGGGTAGGGTGGTGGCCGGGACTCAGGGAGGATGTCCGGCAGTTTTGCTCAGAGTGTTCGGTGTGTACAACCAACAACCCTGAGCCCCCAAAAAAGGATGGTGTCCATGGGGTACATCAGAAGGGACCATGGCAGTCGATTCAGATCGACTACATCGGGCCCCTACCCACTGCCCAGGGAGGATACAAATACTGCCTGGTTTTGGTAGATGTTTTCTCCAAATGGGTGGAAGCCTTCCCGCGCCACACAGCGACCGCACTAGGGACAGCTAGAATTTTAGTTAGGGAAGTGTTCTCCCGGTGGGGACTTCCACAGCATGTGGAGTCCGACCAGGGAAGTCATTTTACTGGGTAGGCGATGCAGGCCACCCTTAAGGTGCTCGGCATCGAGGGGAAATGGCATGTCGCCCACAACCCGCAGTCATCGGGCCCTGTGGAGCGACTGAATCTGACTATAAAGGAGAGGCTGCGAAAGGAGACGGGAGACTCACCCAAGGCATGGGTGGAGGTCTTGCCATTGGTCCTAATGAGGGTCCAGGCCAGCCCGTCGAAAAGCACGGGGTATTCCCCGCACGAGCTTATGACTGGCCGGATCATGCGAACTCCCACTCATGTGCTAGCCCCGGTGCTTACTGAGGGCCAACTCAGGGAAGTGATCCGAGACAGCTTCACTAAGAATCTGTTTGAGCACCTCAAACAGGTTCACTGGCAGGCTGCTGGTAACATGGGGAGGCAGCACAGGAGTAACCGATTGTTGTTGGAACCCCGTAGACACCACGAATGGGCGGTAGGGGATCAGGTGATGGTAAGGAACTTGGCGCCGGTAGAGGTTTTTGAAGCACTGTACGTGGGGCCATACAATATTGTTGATAAAGCAAGCCCCATGGTGTATATTGTCAAATTGTCTTGCTGCACGAAATGGTTCCACATCAACCAGTGCAAGCTGTACAACCCAGGGTCAGCTAAGCACAAAGGGCAGTCTGGAGGGGTGAGCTGTCCTCAGGACAAGAGCCTCCAGCCGGCAGCCTCCGACTGTGGGGGAACTGTAGGGGTAGTGGGGGCAGACTCACAGGCCATACAAGTAGGGGCCTTGAGCTGCATTACTGGAGGGGCTGTCCCACCTATAGTTTGGGACTCGTACAAGCCCCAGGTACTCGAAGCCTTAGAAGGACCTTCCGCACCCCGCAGCCCAGGTTCCCAAGGTCCCCTATGCTACGATACAGAGTGCTCCGTCCCGAGAGGGACTCCAGGAAGCAAAGACTGTGGCAGGTGGGAGACCACTTATGGGCAAAATGTCCCAGGCCTGCAGTGCCCGACTGTAGGGAACCGGCAGGGTAGGCAGCAGCCCCACTGGTCGTAGCCTCTGAAGGGAATGAGCCCACAACAGAGGGAACAGCCCCACCAGGCACTGAACCCGATTATGGGAAGCCTGTGGGGGAAGTAGCAGCCCCACCGGACATAGGTTCCGACTATGGGGAACCAACAGGGGAGATAGTAGTCCCACTAGCTTTAGGGTTAGGTGCTGTTCACTGCATAGAGGGAAGGGCCATCCCACCTATTGTATGGGACTCGGAAAAACCTCCGAGTACCGATCCTATGAGAAGGAGTAACCGAGTCTCACAACCGAGGACGCTATGGTCCCCGGTACAAATGCTGCCCAGATACCGCAGAAGGCACAGGACATCCAAGATGTAACCTGGCCACCCGGAGATGGGTGGCACCGTATATAGCTTTGCTTTAAGTTAGTATCGAAGTTAAAGGGGTTTTGAGGTTTAAGTTAGTGGTTTGGTTTTGGAATTTAGAGCTTTCAAGATTAAATTTGAATAAGGTTACCTTGTAGCCAAGCCAGAGAATGTTTTCTCAAAGGCAAGGCTGTCTGTTTTATGACCCCTCCAGGAAAGCCAGAAATGATGGAAGGAATCTTGTTCCTACTCGCCCTACTGGGGGCAAGCACCGGCAAGAGTGGTGTCCCACAACTACCAAGGGACCAGGGAACGGGCTAGTTTTAATACCTGCAGGAAAAATCCTATACCAGGGGGTACATTATGCAGTGACATCAGTAATAATAAATCTGACAGAAGTCCACTTACCGGCATGGTGCCCCAAGGAGACAGAGTGATTGTATCAAGCTCTACTTCGGGATATGTTTCGACGTTTCTACGAGCTAGACTTTGGGGAGGTGGATAAAGAACATTTGTACAATTTCCCCGCAGAGCAAAATAGTGATACAGGGAGGCAGAGAAGGGGGACGTGGAACGATATTTTTACGGCTTATAACACTGGGTCCTCAGTCATCAACAGCATGGACGATGTGGAACTCCAGATTCAAATTTATGGACTAAAGAATCAGTTACGCAAAATACTGGGGGATGAGATTACAGTGGTAGGCTCGGAGCTACATGAGGACCAAGTTATGATGGTCCATTTAAAAGATATTATTGAAGAGCTGGAAAGACACGCAAAGACTGTGAATGCACTGATACAGGAGGATCGGAATGCTTCGGATCAGGTGGCACAGAATGAGGTGTGCGTGCTGTACGGGGCATGGTTACTGGGCGAGGGCCGCAGCAACCTGGAGGACTTGAGCCAAGGTCAGGTCCCCTCCTGGATCAATAACAAGCATCTCGCAACACTCCATCCATATAGTCATTCACTAAGTCCATGTCAACTCCGTCTAGCCTCTGAAGCCTACCCTGTCCCAGTAAACTGCGGACGGTCCAACCATACACTTATGGGGGTAGTGATCAGGTGCCAGTCATGAGTGAGACATCCCGATCAGCACCCATCTGCAGAGTGGAGAATATAGGGGTCATTCAGGGAGGAGCACACATTCGTTTCACAGCGGTCCCACATTATGTTGTAAAGTGGGAGCACGCTATGACAGGTACTGACCTCTCCGGGTGCCGGAGCTGGGATGCACATGTAATACTGTGCCCCCAGCACTATGCAAGATCAAAATGCGGGTTTAAAGCTGCTGGCACACGGCCTATCAACTGCACAATGGAGGTGATGGCCTAAGACCACGTTCCTCCACAAGTGGTATACATAGAGGGTGGGACATATTGTGTCACCACCAGTGCGCCCCACTATCAACACGTCTACATCTGGTGCCCGGTGAGAGAAAGCAGTTTCTGTTTTAAACCTGAGGTAGAAGTTCAAGTGGCCCAGGAATGAGCATTACCCATTCCTGAACCCTCTACCATTCACCTCACTGTCAGGAGCAATGAAACAAACCTGCAAAATTACGTTGCACATTTCGGGTATACAATTCCCCCTCTGCCCAAACATCTCACCACTCTGCTCAAGGCAGTGGAAGTGTCCCAGAAACATTTCTACACGCTAGAACAGAAAACATTGCAAGTTGGGAGGGAAATCACAGAGATAAAAGTTCCACCCTGGTGGGATTTGATGGAGACAAAGAAGCCCCTCCATGGATTCGGATTGCCTCCCATACTCAGCTTGTCAGCTTGTCATTGTAGTGTATCTACAGTGGATTCATTGCAGGAAGAGGGAAAAAGGCCGCCGATCCCGGCACCAGAGGGTATTCGATGAGTTCTGAATATGAGCTCTGAATAGGCTGCGAGACATGTGTGTGGAGGGAGGGAGTAAAACATGGAACAGAGATATGAGGTACAGCAGTACAATCGCAGGGATTTCTATTTAAATTTAAAATCCCAGACCACCTGCTGTACAAGCGCAGGGGTTTGGGTTAAAAGGGAAATATTGGGCGTTGAAGTATTACTTTGTTTTTTTCTGTATAAAGTGCTGTATTTTATTTTGTGTAGAAGTGGTGTGTAACTGTGCAACTGACCTCCCGGCTGTAAGATACGCCGAGGGGAGTGTACTTTAACATTTTGTAATGTTTGAGTCTACTCTGAAAGTTTGTAATGTACTTTGAAGAATCTTGAAATGTATTGAATGTATGACATGTAAGAGTGGAGGTGCGGCGGGGTGGGGGAGGGGGGGGTGTTGGATCCCCTCTGCCAATGTAACACAAAAGGCATACTTGGTGTATTGTATTCGTGAGGGAGATGTAAATTTTCAAGGTTTGTTTTTTTTCAAACTAGGTAATTGAGGGAAGGTTTGGCTCTGGGATGTTAGGAATTTTGTTCACCAATGGGAATAGTGTCAAAGGCGGGACTGCAGGATTCACAAAATTCTGGGACCCCCTACTCAATGGACATGTGAATGGAATTTAAAAGGGAACTGTGTTAGACTTTTGGAGGAGAAATGTGGACAGAAATATCTCACTATTAGGGACCTTTGGACTAAAGTAGGCCTTTTAGATTGAGTATGGACATTTTAAATTGTATGCTGGGTCTGTATAGGGCTGCTAACCCACCTGGGAGGCAGGCCCCAGGGAGACATTAGCAGTCTAACAAAAGCCCACTTATCAGGGACCCAGATACATACATATTTTAATAGTTCTTAAGACGGTTATACAGAAAAACCCTGGCATCAGCAAAACACACATTGGACAGTATCAAGACCTGATTACAGTCGAACAGCACCATTCGAAAACCTCATCAACACCTTTGGGAATCTTGTATCATGTTAACGCTCAATCAGCCCACCAAAATTCTCACAAAGGGATCACATTAGAGTTGATCAGCCAGCCAAAATCGCATAAAAGCAGTCATCAAAAATCAGTTGAGCACTCAGGTATAACTGGGGGCCTTGATGGTGACTTTTTGGGCTGGTGGATACTTTTGGGCTGAGGAAACACCTTTTGAAGAAATGGACCCGAGGACACTCTGGAAAAGCACTTGGACTCTGGGCTCTTTGACACTGGCTTTGAAACATCTAACTTGCCACAGGAGGTTACAGCCATGCAACCACAAAAACCTAACAAGAAGCTTCGGAGTCACTGAAAAACCAACAATCATCCAGCGCTGACTCAAGAAAAAAACTTATTTACCATCAAAACGTCGACCAGTGCTAATACCGAAGACACCGCAACCAGCCAAAGAATCCACAAGATTGAGGAGAGAGAAAGCAGTGTGCAACTGGTCTAAACTGTGGAGAAATCCTTTGGTGAGCATAGTCCCTGCAATGTCAGAGCCTAACTTAGTTAGTGTAGTGGTGGGAGGTGTTTTTTTTTCACTGCATAACCTCTGTACCCATTGCATATACGTTTTTCTCCCTCCCACTTTTTCTGTACATTTTGTTATATGCTATTAAGTTAATTAGTGTGGCGTGCTATTTTCTAAATAAAATATTTGTTCTTGGACCAAACAATTGTCAGTCTACATCTATCACATCCCCTAAATAATTGCAAGCCCTAGAACCAGGGAGTGGGACGATTCGAACCGTCAAGGTCAGAAAAGGCTGACAAACCCACCACCCACTACGCTGCTTGCCATTCTGAAAAGGACCCGTTTATCCTGACTCTCTGCTTCCTGTCTGCCAACCAGTTCTCTATCCATGTCAATACATTACCCCTAATACCATGTGCTTTAATTTTGCACACTAATCTCTTGTGTGGGGCCTTGTCAAAGGCTTTTTGAAAGTCCAAATACACTACATCCACTGGTTCTCCCTTGTCCACTCTACTAGTTACATCCTCAAAAAGATTTGTCAAGCATGATTTCCCTTTCATAAAGCCATGCTGACTTGGACCGATCCTGTCACTGCTTTCCAAATGTGCTGCTATTTCATCTTTAATAATTGATTTCAACATTTTCCCCACTACTAATGTCAGGCTAACCGGCCTATAATTACATGTTTTCTCTCTCCCTCCTTTTTTAAAAAGTGGTGTTACATTAGCTACCCTCCAGTCCACAGGAACTGATCCAGAGTCGATAGACTGTTGGAAAATGATCACCAATGCATCCACTATTTCTAGAGCCACTTCCTTAAGTACTCTGGGATGCAGACTATCAGGCCCCAGGGATTTATCGGCCTTCAATCCCATCAATTTCCCGAACACAATTTCCTGGCTAATAAGGATTTCCTTCAGTTCCTCCTACTCGCTAGACCCTCGGTCCCCTTGTATTTCCGGAACATTATTTGTGTCTTCCTTAGTGAAGACAGAACCAAAGTATTTGTTCAATTGGTCTGTCATTTCTTTGTTACTCGTTATAAATTCACCTGATTCTGACTGCAAGGGACTGATGTTTGTCTTCAATAATCTTTTCCTCTTCACATATCTATAGAAGTTTTTGCAGTCAGTTTTTATGTTCCCAGCAAGCTTCCTCTCATACTCTATTTCCCCCCTCCTAATTAAACCCTTTGTCCTCCTCTGCTGAATTCTAAATTTCTCCCTGTCTTCAGGTTTGCTGCTTTTTCTGGACAATTTATATGCCTCTTCCTTGGATTTAACATTATCCCTAATTTCCCTTGTTAACCACGGTTGAGCCATCTTCCCTGTTTTATTTTTACTCCAGACTGGAATGTACAATTGTTGAAGTTCATCCATGTGATCTTTAAATGTTTGCCATTGCCTATCCACCGTGAACCCTTTAAGTATCTTTCGCCAGTCTATTCTAGCCAATTCATGCCTCATACCATCGAAGTTACCTTTCCTTAAGTTCAGGACCCTAGTCTCTGAATTAACTGTGTCACTCTCCATCTTAATAAAGAATTCTACCATATTATGGTCACTCTTCCCCAAGGGGCCTCGCACAACAAGATTGCTAATTAGTCCTTTCTCGTTACACATCACCCAGTCTAGGATGGCCAGCCCTCCAGTTGGTTCCTCGACATATTGGTCCAGAAAACCATCCCTAATACACTCCAGGAAATCCTCCTCCACCGTACTGCTACCAGTTTGGTTAGCCCAATCTATATGTAGATTAAAGTCACCCATGATAACTGCTGTACCTTTATTGCACGCATCCCTAATTTCATGTTTGATGCTGTCCCCAACCTCACTACTACTGTTTGGTGGTCTGTCAATAAGTCCCACTAGCGTTTTCTGCCCTTTGGTATTCCACAGCTCTACCCATACAGATTCCACATCATCCAAGCTAATGTCCTTCCTTACTATTGCGTTAATTTCTTCTTTAATCAGCAATGCTACCCCACCTCCTTTTCCTTTCTGTCTATCCTTCCTGAATGTTGAATACCCCTGGATGTTGGGTTCCAGCCTTGGTCACCCTGGAGCCATGTCTCCGTAATCCCAATTATATTATATTTGTTAATAGCGTAAAAGATTAGTGAAGACTAATGTAGGTCCCTTGCAGTCTGAATCAGGTGAGTTCATAATGGTGAACAAGGAAATGGCAGATCAACTGAACAAATACTTTGGTTCTGTCTTCACTAAGGAAGACACGAATAATCTCCCAAAATAATAGGGGGCCGAAGGTCTAGCGAGAAGGAGGAACTGAAGGAAATCCTTATAAGTCAGGAAATTGTGTTAGGGAAATTGATATGATTGAAGGCTGATAAATCCCCAGGGCCTGATAGTCTGCATCCGAGAGTACTTAGTGGATGTATTGGTGGTCATTTTCCAACAGTCTATCGACTCTGGTTCAGTTCCTATGGATTGGATGTTTGCTAATGTAAACCCACTTTTTTAAAAAGGAGGGAGAGAGAAAACAGGGAATTATAGACTGATTAGTCTGACATCGGTAGTGGGGAAAATGTTGGAATCAATTATTAAAGATGAAATAGCAGCGCATTTGGAAAGCAGTGACAGGATCGGTCCAAGTCAGCATGGATTTATGAAAGGGATATCATGCTTGACAAATCTTCTGGAATTTTTTGAGGATGTAGAGTGGACAAGGGGGAGCCAGTGGATGTGGTGTATTTAGAATTTCAAAAGGCTTTTGACAAGGTCCCACACAAGAGATTAGTGTGCAAAATTAAAGCACATGGTATTGGGGGTAACGTATTGACGTGGATAGAGAACTGGTTGGCAGACAGGAAGCAAAGACTAGGAATAAGCGGGTCCTTTTCAGAATGGCAGGCAGTGACTAGTGAGGTACCCAAGGTCCAGTGCTGGGACCCCAGTTATTTACAATATACATTAATGATTTAGACGAAGGAATTGAATGTAATATCTGCAAGTTTGCAGATGACACTAAGCTGGGTGGCAGTTGAGCTTAGGATGCTAAGAGGCTGCAGGGTGACTTGGACAGGTTAGGTGAGTGGGCAAATACATGGCAGTTGCGGTATAATGTAGATAAATGTGAGGTTATCCACTTTGCTGGTAATAACAGGAAGGCAGATTATTATCTGAATGGTGACAGATTAGTTAAAGGGGAGGTGCAATGAGACCTGGGTGTCATGGTACATCAGTCATTGAAAGTTGGTATGCAGGTACAGCAAGCAGTGAAGAAGGCAAATGGCATGTTGGCCTTCATAGCGAGAGGATTTGAGTATAGGAGCAGGGAGGTCTTATTACAGTTGTCCAGGGCCTTGGTGAGACCACATCTTTAATATTGTGTACAGTTTTTGTCTCCTAATCTAAGGGAAGACTTTCTTGCTATTGAGGGAGTGCAGCGAAGGTTCACCAGACTGATTCCTGGGATGACAGGACTTACATATGAAGAAAGACTGGATCAACTAGGCTTATATTCACTGGAATTTAGAAAAATGAGATGGGACCTCATAGAAACAAATAAAATTCTGACAGCATTGGACAGGTTAAAGGCAGAAAGACTGTTCCCGATGTTGGGGAAGTCCAGAACCAGGAGTCACAGTCTAAGGATAAGGGGTAAGCCATTTAGGACCGAAATGAGGAGAAACTTCTTCACTCAGAGAATTGTGAACCTGTGGAATTCTCTACCACAGAAAGTTGTTGAGACCAGTTCGTTAGATATATTCAAAAGGGAGTTAGATGTGACCCTCATGGCTAAAACGATCAAGGGATATGAAGAGAAAGCAGGAAAGGGGTACTGAGGTGAATGATCAGCCATGATCAAATGGTGGTGCAGGCTCGAAGGGCCGAATGGCCTACTCCTGCACCTATTTTCTATGGGGCCAAGTTTCGGCCTGGGTTGCTCCTGTTTTTTTGGAGCAACTGGTTTAGAATGGAGTATCTTAAAAATTGCAATTCTCGGCATTTAGTTTGCTCCAGTTCTAGTCAGTTAGAACAGTTTCAGTTTGGAACAGACTTTTTTTTTCAAAAGGGTGCGTGTCCGGCCACTTACGCCCGTTTTGAAAGTTTAGGCAGTGAAAACTTACTCCAAACTAACTTAGAATGGAGTAAGTGCAGATTATTGAACGCTCAGAAAAACCTTGCCTACACTTAGAAAATCAGGCGTAGGTTACAAATCAGGCATAGGGAATGGGGGAGGGGGGGTTTAAAGGGAAGCTTACAAACATTAAACAATTCAGTTTTACAAATAAAGAGCCATCATCAATAATAAATGATAAATACATCAATAAATCAACCAATAAATCAATCAAAAAAATTAATAAAAAATAAAAAAAATAAAAAAATCAATAAATAAAAAAAATTCTACTCACTGACTGCAGCACCGGGAGCCCTCCAACAGTGTGCTGGGACTGCCCCCCCACCCCATGCCAGTGTGTCTCTGTCAGTGTCCCTCTCACTCTCTGTCTGTCAGCGTCAGTGTCTCTCTCTCTGTCTGTCAGTGTCTGTTAATCTGACAGCGAGGGGAGTAGGGGGAGGAGGAGAGGGAGAAGGGGAGGGAGAGAGGGAGGGAGAGAAGGGAGGGAGGGAGAGAGGGGGAAAAGGGAGGGGGAGGAGGGAGGGAGGGAAGGGGGGAGAAGGGAGGGGGGAGCGGGAGTCGGGTCGGGTCCGGGGGGGGAGCGGGAGTCGGGTTGGGTCCGAGAGGGGAGCGGGAGTCGGGTCGGTGGGGGAGTCGAGTCGGGTCCGGGGGGGGGGAGTCGGGTCGGGTCGGGTCGGGGGGGAGTCAGAGCGGGAGCTGGGTGACGGGAGGGGGGTGGGTGGCGGGGGGTTGAGAGAGCCAGCTGAAGGGAGGAAGCAGGAGCTGGCCGTGGGAGGTGAGCCTGATCCATGCCGCCCCAGTGAGCCCATTTGGCCAGGACTAGGGGCTGTGTGCTTCGGGCCCCTCCCACACAGTTTTGGGCGCCTGAAGCTACTGCACATGCGCGCCCACTGTAGCGCGCCTGTACTGAGGTCCCGGCACGGTTTTCAGTGCAGGGACCTGACTCCGCCCCCCACAGCTCGTGCTGCGCCGCGCCCAGCTCCAGAGGACCTGCAGTGAGCCGGAGAATCTGTAAGTATTTTTTAGGTGCATTTTCGGGCACGTAAAACGGGCGTCCAGGTCGGGGGCCGCGCCGTTCTAGGCGCGGCCCGAAACTTGGGCCCCATGTTTCTATGTTTCTATGACACAATCTTGTTTACAGTACTTGCCTTGGAGCTCCGACTCTTCGATGATATCTGCCTTAAATTTTCATCCGTTGTCATGCATGCCTGGGCAATCGTGATGGCTTTGCTCAAATTTAGCGTCTCCGCAGCCAATAACTTCCGGAGGATCACCTCGTGGTTGATTCCTATTACGAAGAAATCTCGCAGCATGTCTCTCAACGCGTCTTCGAACTTACATGGCCCAGCAAGACGTCTTGGGTTGGCAACGAATTCCGACACATCCTGGCCCTCATAACGAACATGCGTGTAGAATCAATAGAGTGAGATAATGATGCCTTCTTTTGGTTTGAGATGGTCACGTACCAGAGTACACAATTCCTCATAATCCTTGTCCATTGGACGTGCAGGTGAGAGGAGATTCTTTATGAGGCCATAGATTTTCGCATCACAAACAGTGAGGAAAACGCCCTGTGCCTAACTGCATCAGTAGCTTCATCCATTTTGTTGGCCACGAAATACTGGTCCAGGCTATCGATAAAATCCGACCAATCCTCTCCCTCCATGGATCTCTCAAGAATTCCAATGTTGCTCATTTTACATGCGAAGGTTCTTGCGTTACCTTGTCGCCAAATATTATGCATGTAATAACTCGATAGACTGAATACTATAAACTCACTCAGGTGCAAACCTGGCTCAACTTTATTCAGGCCCAAAGTGCACACATTACATGGTGGCTTGCTTTATATACCTGGCCTGCACATATGTGAGGACAGCCCATTGAGCTCCGGCATTGGTGCCCCCGGTGGCTAGTAACCCCAAGCATACATACATGTCAAAGATCATCTCTCATTCTTCTGAATTCCAATGAGTAGAGGCCCAACCTACTCAACCTTTCCTCTTAAGTCACCCCCTCATCCCCAGAATCAACCTAGTGAACCTTCTCTGAACTGCCTCCAAAGCAAGTATATCCTTTCGTAAATATGGAAACCAAAACTGCATGCAGTATTCCAGGTGTGCCCTCACAAAAACCTTGCATAACTGTAGCAAGACTTCCCTGCTTTTATACTCCATCCCCTTTGCAATAAAGGCCAAAGGCTAGAATCCCCACTTTTGAGGTTATCGCCCCAAAATGGACGTTATTTCCGGCGTGGGTGGTAATAAATGGCTTTCAGATCGTCGGCTCCTCGCCCATTCTCAAAACACGTAGTTTACATTTTTGAAAATGGGCGTTACGGCGAGCGATGTCAAATGGGCAGTCGCGTTAAATTTTTCTGACCTTCTGCCGTAAAGTGTGGTCGTCCTTAGCAATGGCATGGCAACGCTTGATTCCCGCAATTCTGGAGGTCAAGGGTCACCATGACATGCGCAGAAAAGGAGACAGAGAGAGAGGGAGCTCAGAGGCACTGAAGGTGTGGCTGGGTGTGGTGTGGCTGCTTTGGGAGGAAGGAGGGAGACTTTAGAGTTTCACAGTTAGTAGGCAAACAAACATTAGCTGTTACCAGTCACATATTTGGCCGAATTTGCCCTATAATGGAGGGAGAGGAGGAGGCATCACAGCACGCTGGGGAGACTGACGCTGGCGAGAGCAGTGAGGTGGGAGAGGAGCACATTTGAGGCCGCAAAAGAGCCAGGAGGTTCTTGGACGAGGCAAATGCCTCCCTCTTGCAGGAGGTCGAGATACACTGGGGTGATTTGACACAGGGAGGGCATGGGAAGCTCACCCCAAAGGCCGAGATAGCAGAGGTGGTCTCGTCGGCGACCAACGAGGTGCGTGAGGGCAACCAATGCCCCAAACGATGGAACGACCTTGTGGGATCTGCAAGAGTAAGTATTACATTGATTTACATGTATTTATGTATTTATATAATTTGATTTGTAACAGTATTGAGTGACTATCAGCAGATGTGAAGTCTTGCACTTTTACCGGGAATGTTTTACTCAAAGCCTGCAGTCACGGTGTACATCTTTAGGTAAAGAATGATAATAATAATCATAATAATCATGATTACATCTGTCGGTTATGTGTTGTATCAGTCTCTGTGACAGTACCTAGCAATAATATCATGCAATAATCTCATGCCATGTCGTCCTGGTACCTTTTACAGAAGAAGCTATCGACGATGAGGTCTGTGCAGAGGCGAACGGGTGGGGGGCCACCAGTCCCCAGCGACATCACTGACATGGAGGAGCGTGTGCTCGCACTCGTGGGGAAGCACCCCCGGATAGCCATGGACGCATCTGCAGACCCTGAAGTGATGCCACGTGAGTAAAGCTTACACCATCGGGTGATCTAAAGTCAATAGAAGGCACACCAACTCATATCTGAACAATCATATATGATAGATGATTTCTAAAAGTGTCATATAAATAATGCTGGCCTCATGAAAATCATTGCAATGCACAATGTGTTGATGGTCATGAAATGTGGTGTCTGTGATGATTTTGATAGTGGTGGTGCTTTTGTCATGCATATTCTGTGTGTAGCGCTGGACTCACCTTGTGACCCTAGCATCTCCTCCTCTAATAAACTCATTTGTGTCTTGCAGCCCAGCCAGCAGCCCCAGGCAAGGCCACAGAGGCCAGAAGGTGGGGGTGCGGGGCAGGAGTCGGCGGACGATCCGACTACATCTGGTGCTGAGGAGCTCTGATTCTCGCCCGTCAATCCTCTGGGTCTGTTCTCCATGGATAAGAGCGCGGACTTCGAAGAACCTACATTGCCACGCTTTAGAAGCCATTCTACCCCAAGGCCATCTAATGATCCTCCGGTCATTCCCGCCTACACTCTGGAGGTGCCGGCCCCAAGCACCTCTCCACAGGGCGGCGCCGACCCCGTGGAGGCCTCGTGGACACGGCAGGTCTGTTCCATGAGCGCAACATGACAGCAGAGAGATGGTACAGTTGTCCAGGAAGACTGTAGACATTGGTGACCAACTCATCAAGGCATTGGGGGGCATATCCCGACAGCTGGCCACCATGACTGAGTACATTCTGTGCATGGCGGAGTCCCTGGATGCGATAGCACGGAACACTGCTGTCACAGGCCTCCCAGTGGTCCCTGAGCACGGTACTCCACCCCTAGGTTCTGCTCCAACATTGCAAACTACAGATGAGAGCAAGGACCAAGATCCTGCTTCTGCATCAGAGAATGTTGCCCCCTTGGCACCCCCTGCTCCCATTCCCGTGCAACCACTGCATCTGCCTTCATCCCCCCCCCCCCCATTGAGGCAGTGCCTGAGGTGCTCCTCGACCAGGCACCGTGGAGCGAGGAGGGGAAGGGGTAGAGATGGGGAGAAGAAGGAGAGGGGGGAAGGAAAGTGAGGTGCATGTGCGCAGGTGATGGCTGTGTTATATCTCCATCTGGGTGTATGCAATTTGTTGTAATGTATGAGGGCTGGGGACCACGCTCCTGCTTTGCCTGTGTATTCTGTGTTGCTGGACAGGTTGACCATGTGATTTATGTCACTGGTGGGAAAAGTTGGGTGTGGGCAGGGTTTGTGTGTTATTAGCTGTGATATTTATGATTTCAGACCAATGTTGCTATTAAACTTTTGTTATTGAACATAACCTTGTTGCGCATTGTCTCAGATAGCTGGACCGTTGCACACTGGTGATTCCTTACCATGAAATGTTAAATACAACTTAACATCAAAAAACGTAAATTTTAACTGGCACCAAGGTGATGGGCACCATTGATGTCTGAGCTGCACACACACAGCAATGTTTCAGTGTTGTCACTCACATCAGCGCTCTTTTAGACAAATATTTCCGATATCAGCTCCTCACGTAAGAGTGGGATTGAACACATGCCAGCCACACCACTGGCGTCTGTCTCGGTTAGTTCCACTTTTTGTGGGCAGTTTTTTGAGCAGGCGATATTCTGGGTGATATGTGGGCGAGGTGGTGAAATTGACGGTGGGCGATTTCCATGGCCGCTAGTTTGGGTAAATATGCTCTTTACGACAAAAAACAGTCGCCGGGTGTTATTATTGAATCTCGGCGTTAATTCCATGAGGAAAGTAACGCTGGGCGATAATATGCATGTTGAAATCGCCCGTTTCGCAGATTCCTCCCCCAAAAAATGGGCGGATGGTAATATTTTTTCTCGACATTAAGCCCATTGGGAAAATAACGCATGCCGATAAGTCTCCTAAAAAAGCCTGTCAATTTCCATTTTGTGCCAAAATGGGCGCTATATGGGCGTTATATGTCATTTCAGCAGTCAAATGGGCGTTAAGTGGGTGTTAAGCATGCAAAAAAAGTGGGGGTTCTAGCCTCAAGAGTTTACAGGGAACATCGCTCATACCTCCAGCTCTCTGAGGCACAGTGCGTTAGAAGGCTGTGCTTCTGAAAAGAAGTGCTGACAGAGATATACCAGCTCCTACAGGCAGACCTACAGCCTACCAGCAGCAACAGGACTGCACTGGCCGGCGAGGTGACAGTGACTGTGGCACTTGCCTTCTATGCCTCCAGCTCCTTCCAGGTATCAACAGGGGTCATATGCTCCATCTCGCAGCACACTACACATTGCTGCATTCGCCAGGTGTCTACTGCACTGTACGCATGCAGAATGGACTTCATAAACTTCCCAATGACCAGGGAGACCCAAAATGAGAGGGCTATAGGTTTTGGACGATTTGCTGGCTTCTCCCAAGGTTCAGGGTGCCGTTGACTGTACGCACATCAGCCTGCGAGCACCTTTAGAGGATCCAGAGGTTTTCCGAAACCAAAAAGGATTCCACTCCCTGAATGTACAGATCGACTGCGACCATACTCAGCACATCATGGCAGTCAATGCCCAATATCCAGCGAGCATCCATGATGTTTTCATCTTGCATGAGAGCACTGTCTCAGGCCTGTTCGAGTGTCAACCACAAGGCCAGAGCTGGATGCTTGGGGACAACGGTTATGACCTTGTCACCTGGCTCACGACCCCTCTCCGAAACCCTCAGACAGAAGCCAAGCATCGCTATAATGAGAGCCATGCAGCCACACGCAACATCGTCGAACAGACAATCGGAGTGCTCAAGCAGCGCTTCCGATGCCTGGCCCACTCTGGAGGCTGCCTGCAATACTCCCCTCAGCAGGTCTCGGAGTTCATTGTGGTGTGCTACATGTTACACAACAGCCATCATGAGGGGACAGGAATTGCCACTGGGGATTGCAGGACCACCTCAGGAGAGAGGGGGGAGGAGGCTGGCGAGGAACCCATGCCACCACCACCCCCACCACAACCACAGGGGAGGCCTCATGGAGATTTCACCGCTGCAAAAGCCTTATATCGGCAACTCATAATTGAGCGCTTTGCTTGAAGGGTGAACGGCAGGTTTGAGCATTGCCTGGCCACTCTACCCCACTATGTTGACTATTCCCCCTCTTATTCTGCAAATGAGACACTACACAGGAATGGTTAAACTAAAGAAAAACATTATTGAACATTGTAACATTGTAAACTTTGTAACCTTCATTGTGAAACTTAAATAAAATAATGAGCTGCATCCAGCAGTATGATCATTCAATAACATTATCAGAACATAATCCAGCATCAAGCATCAAGAACATGATCCAGCAGTGTGATATTGTAACATAATATACAATGCATCTAACAACAAGAGCATGATCTAGCAGTGTGATGCTGTAATATAATATACGATATTGTAATATCAATTCCAGCCCCACTATTTTTTCCCACCATCCTTTGCGCCCCTTCCCTTTATCCCCCTCCCTTGCCTGCTGCTCCGAATCAAAGTGGCACCAGGGTGTGCAGTAAGGCTGCCAGAGCGCTGATGTGTTGGGGGGAGAGACAATGGAGATGGTGCCTGGGGACGCACTGGACCAGCTCATGGCGTGGAAGGCCCGGCTTCTGATTGGCTAGACTCTTCATCGGCATCGCCAGTCACAGGTAGTTTGGGTGACAACCATCGCTGATGCTTGGTTGGCGACTGAGTGGGGGGAGATGGAATGCTGTCATTCGGAGGAATGAAACCACCTCCCACATCCCTGGAGGCATTCAGTCGCCGATGGGGCTGGCCCCGAGCAACCAGAGCACGATGTAAACTAACACCTTGCTGGCCTGCTTCGGAACCGTCACTTCCCCGTGTGATAGTGGGGAACGTAGAGAATATGTGTAGTGTATGTAGGCATCTTCTGTAATGACTCCACGAGGCAGGGTATGATACTTAAACTGTGTAGAACTGTAGTCCCTTATTTGCAGCTCCTGAGTGAGGACAACAAGCTGTGAGTTCCTTTTTATATTGGGTTGCCTGCAGTGTGCAGGTAACCCTTAGGTCTCCAGCAGCAGCACCCTTTGGTGTACAGGTAAGGTGTGTACAGTGTAAGGGTACATTCAGTGTTGCATAACAGTGTTACAGACATCACACAGTAAACAGGCGTGCATACACAACAACACTCCCCCCTAAGCATTTTTCATATCCTTATTGTCATGCCCAGGGAGGTGATCAGTGGTGGGCTATGGGAGGTTGTGGTGAGGGTTGTGTAGTTGCCAGGTGTGACCCCTGTGCTTGAGGCTGGCCTCGTACGTTTCCCCTCCTTCACACACAGACCATGTGGGTATCACTGTTGTGGGATCCCTCAGGGGGGTAGCCACAGCAGCAGTGGGTGGTGTGTAAACACTGTGGTGTGGGTAATTGTGGGGTGGTGGGCAGGGCCACAAGACTGGGTGGGCTCCTTGTCCACCAATTGGAATGAGGTGTCAGGTCATCCCAGTGTTTGCCAGGGAAGCTGGAGGGTATTGGCTTCATGCTCCTGGTGTTGGCCCTGGTGGCCAGGGGTTGTAGGGCTGATCTGGTGCCGGTTGCCATTGGTGGTGGCTGAGCTGCCCATTGACCACTGTCCCTGTAGCAGGTGTGCTCCCACTGGCTGTGTGGGTGTCCTGCAAGGGACATCACATTCTCTATCATTATTGTTAAGCATAATAAACTTGTTCTTAGCCTTACTGACATCTGCATTCATCTCATTAGTCACATTAGTTAAATCAGCATCACAATTCATGGTTACATTGCATACATTTTCATACTTGCACCCTTTAATTGCATCTTTAGCTTTAAAGTCCGTGTACTCAAATAGTTGAAACTTCCCTTTTAAATGTTTTTTTGTTACCGGTCTCCTTTAAGGGGGCCTTCAAATCCGATTGGCCGCTCGGTGTCACGTGATGTTCCTCCAATGCTCCTCGTGGCATGGCCACGGCCATTTTGATTTTTGGTTTTTCTCCTTGTGGTGCTGGTTGTGCGGCAGCCATTTTCTGGCTTTCCTGCAGGTAGGCTGCGGTGGTCTTTCCTTCCACAGGTTCGACCCTGGACATCGGGAATCCATTTCTTTTGGTGCCGTTCACCTCTTGGAGTGCTGCCCGGCCCGGAAAGTGGAGCTTGGATCCTCGGTCTCGGAGATTTCGCCGGGGTGCTGTGGGCAATTGAGCTGGACAGTGGAACCTCCGGATGCTGCGATGGATCCATGTTCAAGGTCGATTGCCGGAGCCTGGAGGCCTGGGAGCAGCTTTGCTTGGCAGGATTCATCCAAAGTTCTTCAAAGGTCGCTTGACTCATCACAGACTGGCTCGCCCCTGTGTCGCTCTCCATAGAAACTGGGACTCCATCGATGTCTACTTTCATCGCCCACGGAGAACTTTCGGTGGAGCAGGTATGAGTTCCATACTCTTCTTCCAGGGGTTGAGCAACTTCACCTTCCTCTGTGTCGGAGCCCCGGTGATCAGCCAACTCATCAGAGACGCGATGAGTAAAGCTTTTTCTGCACATCCTTTGAAGGTGCCTTTTCTCTTTGCATGCATAGTCTCCGTAGTGGCACTGGTGGGCCCCGTGGCTTCCTCCACAGCGCCAGCACGGGGCTAGCCGGTTTGCCCCATGTGGCGGACTCAATGTTGTGGGACTCGGGGCAGCATTTCTTTCCTTAGAAGTATCAATATGGTGCACTGCTCTCGTCGGTTTAGAGTCCCTTAGTGCTTCATTTAGGTGGTCGTCAAAATTGCACGGTGCAGCCAGTCTCCTTGAGTGTTCCAATCTTTCTACAAAAGCGTCCCAATCTTCCCTATCAGTAAATTGCTAAAGATGCTGAGATTCGACATCTGAGATTCGACATGCTGAGCTTATGGTTAGTGACTTCGTATTCCCGTCGCCAATTGTAGTGTATGTAGGCACCTTCTGTAATGACTCCACGAGGTAGGGTATGATACTTAAACTGTGTAGACCTGTAGTCCTTTATTTGCAGCTCCTGAGTGAGGACAACAAGCTGTGAGTTCCTTTTTATACTGGGTTACCTGCAGTGTGCAGGCAACCCTTAGGTCTCCCACAGCAGCACCCTCTGGTGTACAGGCAAGGTGTGTACACTGTAAGGGTACATTCAGTTTGCATAATAGTATAACAGTGTTACAGACATCACACAGTAAACAAGCGTGCATACACAACAGTATGGAGGCAGACATGGACTGCATCACCTGCCCAAGCTGAAGCAGAGCTTGTGCCTGCCATGTGCCATATTCTGCAAGAGTTCGCCCACACTCTCCGGGACTCCACTGTCACTGCTGGAGGTCACCATTCTCGTGTGGGCATTGATGGCCTCGCTAGTATCACAGGTCGCACTGACAATCTGTGACCTTACCTCCGTAACCGTCACTTTCAGACTGTCATTGCTCATGGGAACCCTTCCCAGGACATCAAGGAGCTGATGACTGATTAGAATGCTCTCCCTGGACATTCCCACCATGTCCAGTTCCATGTCTGCCTGTCTATCAGCAGACCGATTTTGCCGACTCACCCTCTGGAGAGATGGCCTGTGGGATTCAACCCCAGCACTGTGTTGCTGCATGCCACTGGTCCCAGGAGCCCCGGATTCCTCGAACCCCGAGAACGTCACATCGTCCTCAGAGGGGCTGAGTGCCAATGGTGGAACAAAGATCGATTGATGCTGCGCCGGAGTTGGCTCATTGGTATCCTCCTCTTTCTCCTCCTCCAGACGATGGCCTGACGTGGAGGAGCACTTGTGTCTGGTCATCTGCAAGTAGAAAGCAACTGACAAGTGGTTAGCAGCGGGGCAGTGGGCAGGGTGACATGAGGAAGGTTTCATAGCACAGGCTCAGTTGAAGGACCGCCCCTACTCCATTATATCTAATCCAGAAGCGCTGCATGAAATTTCCCCAACCCAGCCCAGGGAGTGTGCAGGACATTGCCCCAACCTGGTTCAAAGGCACTGTAGGACATTGCCTCAACCTAATCCCGAGACACTGCAGGACATTGCCCCAACCCAGCCCAGGGAGTGTGCAGGACATTGCCCCAACCTGGTTCAGAGGCACTGTAGGACATTGCCTCAACCTAGTCCCGAGACACTGCAGGACATTGCCCCAACCCAGCCCAGGGAGTGTGCAGGACTTATCCTCAATCCCAATGGCTGCTGTCTGACCAGCAATGCCAATGAGGCCTGCAACTCTGTCCTCAATGTCAGTGAGTGGCAGGGTCTGAGGCGGACCGCTGCCTTTCTGCACCGGCTCGTGGTGATTATGAGACTTCTTTGCCTGCAAAGATGAAAATGGGAATGGTTACAAGAGGGTCGATCTGCTCTTGTGGCACTGATAGCCACCAAAGCACTTATGCTATACTGTTTCAATGTAATAGAGTACTCTGTTTAATGGCCTTGGAAGTTGCATGTGGTTCATCAGGAGGACATCGAAGTGGGGAGCCATCTTATGAGATCTCAGAAAGCAATCTTAACAATGTGTAAAGATCATGCATGGCAAATAGGGTGCAGAACTAAGCCTACCTATGTGACATGCATTTTAGGAGACAACCTACGGAGTACTGAGAGGCACCAACAGCATGAGAACAAATAGTGTGTCAGATTTATCCTTGAAGTAATGAAAGAGAACATGAATGAAAATGGTACTCACTCTGACGATCCTCATGAGATCGTTAAATTTCTTTCAGCACTGTTTGCCAGTCCTCACCTTAGTATCCGAGGCAGAGACCTCCTCAGCTATTTCTCTCCAAATTTTCTTAAATATGGATGGCAGTGGACTAGAACCACCCCTAAGATGCAACTCCTGCTATCTCCATTCCACAGCCCCCACTAAATCTTCATTAGCCTCGTGACTGAATCACCTGGCAAGCTGTCCGCAATCATCCTCCTTCATCATCAAATTCAAAATGTGAAACGGCTGATTCTGCCCTGGTTGTACTGCGCATGCGCACGCAGGATGTGACCGTGCCCTGCATTAGTGTTTGTGACAGGAAACCAGGAAGTGGAAGCGTGGGAAAAAAAAGTACGCGCACAAAATGGTAGATTGCTTCACGCCGGAACTTTCGGCTCAGGCGCAGAGTCTGTGGTGTAATGCCGGAGTTAACGCTAACACTCCTCGTGAACTTTCATTTGCCGAAAATTGCTCGCTCTGGCGCTAATGTTATCCCAACGCTAAATTTTTCGCTCCACTGCGAATTGTGCCTGGAAATGGTTGAAAACACCAAAAAATGAAATTCCAGCTCTCGGTGTGTGGGGCTAAAATACAGCCAGAAACGGCAGAGCAGTCACTTCTATCTCTTACAAAGGACATAGACATGGGACAAGGACTCCTCAAGGCCGCAAAAATCGCAATGTGAGGGTACTTAAAAAGCTATTACACACGACTGCTCTGTTCAACACTCTCCACTCCAGATCTCCAATAGTGCAGGATCTATTTTGATGGACCAGTAAGGGTGACTGTAGGAAAGTCTTTGTGGAGAGTATAGAAGAGATTTACTAAAATGGTTCCAGGGATGAGGGATTATAGTTACATATATAGACTGAAGAAGCTGGAGTTGTTCTCCTTAGAGCAGAAAGACTAAGAGGAGATTTGATAGAGGTGTTTAAGATTATGAATGGTTTTAGATAGAGTAAATAAAGAGAAACTGTTTCCAATGGCTGAAGGGTAGATAACCGGAGGGCACTGACCAGCGGTGACATGAGGAAAAACCTTTAACAGAACAAGTAGTTAGGATTTGGAAAGCACTGCCTGATAGGTTGGCGGTAACAGATTCAATAGTAGACTTCAAAAGAGAATTGGATAAATATTTGAAGGAGAAAAATTGCAGGGATATGGGGAAAGAGCCGGTACTAACTGGATTGATCTTCAAAAGTGCCAGCACAGACTGGATGGGGTAAATGGCCTGCTTCTGTGCTGTACTATTCTATGATTTTAACTCATAATCTTTTGCATGATCTGGCTGAGAAGGATCACTTCATGATGGGACATTATCTGCAAGTGCAAAAACATCTTGGATGCTCTGTGCAATCTTGCCATGGTCCCAAGGCCTGTGTGTACAAACCATGCTATTCTGACATTGGCATGTTAGAGGAGTAATGCCCTTGACATCTCCTCTTCATTACTAATGCAGTGATCAAGCTATGCCATCTACTGCAGCCTGACTTACAAACAGTGTCAAGCACAATTCCTGTTGCGGTTAAGGTCAATAAGCTTTTACAGGTTCCTTGCAAAGCATCACATGAGACACTGCACAATAAGCCAGTCAAACAATAACAACTTGCATTTAGATGGTGCCTTTAACATAGTAAAACTTCCCAAGGCAGGAGCGTAATCAAACAAAATTTGATAATGAGCAACATAAGGAGATAAAAGAGGATCCCAAATGGAGAGGCGTATAGGGCTCGAACTTCGGTATCGCCCATTTTGAGGTGTTAATTCCGGCTGGCCAGTAACTGTAGCGCCTTGTGAAATGTAATGCTGTCTACTGCGAAATTGGATTTCAGCGCCTCAAGAGGGAAATGGATCGGTAAATCAGTGGTTGCACAATTCTCTTAGGGCGGTGAAGGGGAAAATCCTTGTGATAAATTCCCAGAGCGAATGTGGATGAGGCGATGGTCGGTAAACATTCAGGCGCTAGCCTCTTCTTGAAGGGGATGTCAGGTGACTCTGTGCAGGCATCTGCGCAGTCTGCTCAGAGCAGCAACATGGCTTAGGCTGGAGGTCGGCAGCGTGCCCACCGGTTTCCCAACGCGGTCCTGCAGGCTTTGATGGAGGCTGTTGAGAGGCGAATGGATGTCCTGCAGCCTGAGGGTGACAGGAGGTCACCACCAAGAGTTTTGTGGCGTTTGTGCAGGAAGGTGGCACAGCACGTGTCTGCAAGCAATGCAGTGCCCAGAACTGTGATACATTGTCGCAAGAAGTTGAACAACTCCACTCGGGTCATGAGCACCCTTTCTATGCCATAATTTGAACCTCACTTTCTCACACAATGTACAGTTTGTGCAGTACCTGCTTCTTCAATATGTGTGTACCAGGCCACGATCCGCATCATTTCAGCAGCCATACCTTGGGCCTCATACGTAGCTCTCCTTCTAGGTCCCTACTCAGTCCCATCCATCCTTTTACTATCTTTTCACTCTTTATATGCGTTGGCAAAACTTTAGCCTTACCTTTAATCTTAGCTGGTAGCCACCAAATCCCACCATTCACACAGCCACTCTGACGATTAACTGCACAGTTACTCACACCTTCTTCTGTTTGTTATTGCAGGCAAAACTCAATCACAACAGGCACCTACAAATGTGGACCAAGGGAGGGGATCCTGACCTCCACGCCCTCACGGAGGTGGAAGAGCGAGTATCTGCACTCGTGCGTGCACAAGTGGGTGTGGTAGCAGTTGGGGAAGCCGAGCCCCCTGGGGACAGTGACGTTATGTTCATCCCCTTTCCCTTTTATATGAAACCATTTACCCTTGAAACCACATGCCTTAGCCACTTTACACATAAATGTCCTATGTCACCTCGTTCTTCCCTATCTGCCCCCTCCCCTGCTGCTAACCACACTTCTGTCGCTTTGTGCTTACAGATAATGAGCCAGAAGCACCACAGCCTGTCCGGAAGGCATCCACCTCCAATGATGGGGAGAGGAAGACGAAGGGGATGATAGTTCTGCGCCACTCCTGCAGGATCCATCTGCTCCAGACAGCGGAGACACCACCTCAGTGGACGAGCCGAACTTCCTGGGGTTTGACGAACCTGGGGCTCCTGGAACCAGTGGTCTGCAGCAATGCCCAGCATGAAGAGAAGCTCAGGGGGCCAGCTCCCCGGAGGGTGAGTCGGTGCCTGAGCCCTGCTGAGCCTTACTCAGATGCGGGCCTGGAGTTGGAGGGTTTGGTGAGAGAATCTCAGGGGGTGGATGCACCTGGGTGCATTGGCAAGGGTTCCGCAGAGCATGGATGCACTTGCTGTGAGGTTGGGGGAGGCCAGCTCAATCATTGCCCGTGCTTCCCAGCACATCCTTGGCAAGTACCAAGGGATGTTGAATTCGACGAGCGACCGTGGGGACCCAGAGATGATGGAGCGTGGCAGCAGCTATCACAGCACAGTATCGAAGCTACGCAAGGCATTATGATATGATGCAGTCACTGGTTGGTGGCATCAACTCCCAGTCTGCTACGTTGCAGACTCAGTTTGATCTCATGCAGACTCAGATTAATGCCCCGCAAGCACTGACTGCTGCCATCCTCTCTGGATTCCCCACAGTCCAACGGGGAACTCACGGTACCAAAGCAGGCCAGCACTCTGTGCTCCAGCCGATCGCTCCGGATGCTGAGGCTCTGCCCCGGGGCAGTGTGTCGATGGAAATGGAAGGTGCTGTCCTCTCTCACGACAACAGCATTCCGGCTCCCACCACTGCCACTCTGCCTTTGCACCTGTGGAGTCTGCACCCCACAATCCCAGACTGCTACCGCCTATGCTGAGGTGGTGCAGTCCGCAGCTGGGCCTTACAGGCTCAGAGTTGGCCCAGGTTGTCCTGCTAGGCCATCTGTAGTGTCTGCCTTACAGACACAGCAACCTTCAAGCAGCTTTGCTGCAGGCACTGCCGACACATTGAGCAGGAGCACTAGGCGTGGGGATGGGGGAAAGGGAAGGAGTGGGAAATATGTGAGTAAGTCCCAATAAGGACTTTTCCAACCATGGCCAGATGTCCACATCTTGTAAATATAATTGTACATATTTCGTTGCTGATGTTTGACACCTGTTATTTGTGGAAGGGTCTTGGCATAATATGGTTCATGGGAGCTGGCCTTTGCATTTCAGATGGGAGGGACGTTTGTATATATAATCATGAATTTCCTTGCGTGTTATGCTGTTTCAAGGGGCATTTGTTACATTGTTTATTAGTTGCTGCTGAAGGGTTGTTGGTGTGTTGCTTGAGGGCACACTATTGTTAAAAATAGTAAAATGTTGAGTTGACTGTTTGCATTGCCGTCGTGTGTATGAATTGAGAATTTCACGGAGCTGCACCATCGGCCTAACACATAGCAATGTGACTATGAGGCAAAGTAGTCATCTGGCCATTGATTCATCGGAGTCGAGGCAGGATGAGGCGCTGATGTGTAACCCTTGCAGTGACAGCATTGGCACGGTGCCTCCTCCGTGGCTGCTGATCCTCCTCCTTGTCTGCCTCGCCATGCTGTGCATCGTCATGCTCCTTTTCCTCCTTTTCCTCCTGAAGTGGAGCTGCAATCCCCAGTGGCAATGCCTGGGCCCTCATGATGGCCAGGTTGTGCAACATGCAGCAGACCACAATGAAGCGCGAGACTTGATCAGGGGAGTACTGAAGGCTGCCTCCAGAGTGATCAAGGCATTGGAACTGCAGCCTTCTAATGCAGTGCTCCTCCGACATGTCTACATATGATCATTTCTCCAGATAATCCCATGGGGGAGTAAGGCCTCCTGCGCCGACGTCGACGGGGTCTCCTCATTCGTGGCCCCACATTCCCAATCTCCCTTCTCCGTACACGCCGCCTATCAATTGCTTTGAGGAGGCGAGGGTGGCGTGTTAGCACTGCACCCATGTAAAAGCACATCGCAAATCGCGACGTAACTGTAACTTTGAAGACTGCCTCAGCAATCCCAGAGATACACGCACTGTGCTATGTGGAAACATAGCGCTCACTATGGCCTCTGAGTAACCCGGTTGCTAATCCCTTTAAATATCCTCCCGGCATTGCCCAAAGATGTGGGGACCGCCTGCTTTTTCTGGCGTGTTCAGCGGCTGTTGGTAGGTGAGGTGCACAAACCAAAGTTAGTGTCCGGGGTGCTAGCGGGTTGTTGCACGCGTACCGACGTTGTCATGTTGTCAACCAGCATTGTAACCCATGTATAAACTGACCTAAGCTGTACACTGTGAGAACACTGACCACTAGGTGGGAGACACTCCTAACCTGGACCTTCAGGTATAAATGGGGAAGCTCCACCCACCTTCATCACTTGAGTGCTAAGGAATAAAGGACAGGTCACAGACTGACCTTCTCTCAAGCATGGGCCTTGTGTGCATTTATACTGTGTAGTAAGGACGTATCAATGGCGACAAGAAACTGGGATTTAAACCACGCGAGCATGGCCACTAGCAGAACAGACGAGAGGTACTGTGTTAAGGAATGGTTGGGGTAGAGATTCAACATTGTTAAAGCAGCACACAGTTCGCCAGGCAGACAAGGGCAATCAGGCATGCCCCAACATGTAGTCGAACCCAGAGGGGGAGTTTGACAGAGACAATGGCAAGCTGAACAGCGATTCACGCCATTGCAATGGACAATGCGGCCAGTAATGGGGCCATCAACACCTGTTAATGGTGCACTCAAGGACAATAACAGGGACGATCGACTGGCAAGGGACCTTTTGTTTCAAACCGCAACTCATGCTGGAGGTGTGGAGGCATACATTCAGCCGGAGTTTGCGGAGATGAGCAAAATACCTGCAGAAATTGCAGAAATGGACACTGGGGGAAATCGCTGGAAGCTGAAGTTCAGCGAGTTCATGTGGAGCACGTATACAGTTCATACACCAGGACGCCACCGATAATGATGAAAGTGCTCCTCAATGGCATCCCGGTATCAATGGAGTTAGACACGGGTGCCAGCCAGTCCCTGATGGGTATCAAACAGTTCGAAAAGTTGTGGGCATCCAAGGCCAGGAGGCCAAAATTATCGCCAATTGACGCACAGCTACGGACTTACACAAAGCAGATCATTCCGGTGCTAGGCAGCGCCACGGTAGTCGTGACCCACAAAGATTCGGAGAACAGGTTGCCACTCTGGATTGTCCCAGGGGATGGTCCCGCACTACTGGGGAGGAGTTGGCTTGCTATCATGAACTGGAAATGGGGCGATGTCAATGCAATTTCCTCTGTGGAGCGAGTATCATGGTCACAGGTCCTGGACAAATTTGACTCATTATTTCAACCCGGCATTGGCACTTTCATGGGGGCCAAGGTAGTGATTCACATAAACCGGGACGCCAGACCAGTACACCACAAGGCCAGAGCGGTGCCGTACGTGATTCAGGAAAAGATAGAAGGCGAATTGGACCGCCTGTTGAGGGAAGGCATCATCTCGCCAGTCGAATTCAGTGACTGGGCGAGCCCGATTGTGCCGGTGCTCAAGGCGGATGGGTCGGTCAGGATATGTGGCGATTACAAGGCCACCATCAATCGGGTGTCACTCCAAGACCAGTACCCGCTACCGAGAGCGGAGGACCTCTTTGCGACGCTATCCGGTGGCAAACTTTTTTCAAAATTGGACCTGACCTCAGCTTACATGACCCAGGAGCTGGCGAGTGAGTCGAAGAAGCTGACCACCATCACGACACACAAGGGGTTGTTTGAGTACAACAGATGTCCGTTCGGGATTTTCTCGGCCGCCGCGATCTTCCAACGAAATATGGAAAGCCTCCTCAAGTCGATTCCAGGGACGGTGGTTTTTCAGGACGACATCCTCATTACGGGTTACGATACTGAAGAACACCTCCACAACCTGGAGGAGGTGCTACGCAGACTGGACCGGGTAGGTCTGCGACTGAAAAAGGCGAAGTGCGTCTTCCTAGCTCCAGAGGTAGAATTCCTGGGGATGAGGGTAGCAGCAGACGGGATCAGCCCTACTGCATCCAAGACGGAAACGATCTAGAGAGCACCCAGACCGTGTAACACGACGGAGCTGCGTTCGTTCCTGGGGCACCTGAACAATTTTGGTAACTTTCTTCCCAAATTGAGCACGCTGCTAGAGCCGCTACACGTGCTCCTACGCAAAGGTCGTGAATGGGTCTGGGGGGACAGCCAGGAAAGGGCTTTTAATAGAGCACGCAATTTGTTATGTTCCAACAATCTGTTAACGCTATATGACCCATGTAAGAAACTTGTGTTAACGTGCGATGCGTCGTCCTATGGTGTCGGGTGTGTGTTGCAGCATGTCAATGCCAAGGGTCAGTTACAGCCGGTAGCTTATGCCTCCAGAAGTCTGTCCCAGGCAGAAAGGGGCTACGGGATGGTAGAAAAGGAGGCGCTCGCATGTGTATATGCGGTAAAGAAAATGCACCAGTACCTGTTTGGCAGGAAATTTGAGCTGGAGATAGATCACAAACCCCTAACGTCCCTTTTGGCCGACAACAAGGCCATAAATGTAAACGCATCGGCCCACATACAGAGGTGGGCACTCACGTTAGCTGCCTATGACTACACAATTCGGCACAGACCGGCCACCGAAAACTGCGCCGATGCACTCAGCAGGCTCCCACTAGCCACCACTGAGGGGGCTACCGAGCATGGTGCTGAGATGGTCATGGCTGTTGAAGCTTTCGGAAGCGAAGGCTCACCCGTGACAGCCCGTCAGCTTAAAGTCTGGACAAATAGAGACCCGCTATTGTCTCTAGTCAAGAAATGTGTCTTGAATGGGGACTGGGCAGCCACGTACAGGGCATGCCCTGAGAAATTTAAACCATTTCACAGGCGCAAGGATGAACTCTCGATTCAGGCCGATTGCCTACTGTGGGGAAACCGCGTAGTCATGCCCCAGATGGGCAGAGAGGTGTTCATCAGAGAACTCCACAATGGGCACCCGGGCATTGTCACGATGAAGGCAATTGCCAGGTCACACGTTTGGTGGCCAGCGATAGACGCAGATCTGGAACTTTGTGTTCGCAGGTGCAACACATGTGCCCAGCTGGGCCATGCGCCCAGGGAAGCCCCCCTTGGCCCCTGGCCATGGCCTGCCAAGCCTTGATCACGCATCCATGTGGACTACGCAGGTCCTTTCATGGGGAAAATGTTTTTGGTTGTAGTAGACGCCTACTCCAAATGGATCGAGTTTGACATTTTAAATTCAAGCACATCCTTTGCCACGATAGAAAGTCTACGGGCAATGTTCGCTGCCCACGGTCTACCGGACATCTTGGTCAGTGACAATGGCCCGTGCTTCACAAGCACTGAATTCCAGGACTTCATGGCAGGCAATGGAATTAACCATGTTAGAACGGCACCGTTCAAGCCAGCCTCAAACGGCCAGTCAGAACGAGCAGTGCAGATAATCAAACAGGGGATGCTCAGAATGCAAGGGGGTTCCCTACAAACGTGCTTATCACGCCTCCTGTTGGCCTATAGATCCCGACCACACTCGCTCACAGGGGTTCCACCCGCAGAGCTACTAATGAAAAGGACGCTCAAAACCCGATTATCCCTTATACACCCCACCATGAAAGAAATTGTCGAGAGCAGGCGCCAGTCACAAAATCACTACCATGACAGGAATGCGATGGCGCGATGTATTGATGTAAATGATCCTGTTTTTGTCCTCAACTACGCTGCAGGGCCCAAATGGCTCGCAGGCACTATGGTTGCCAAAGAGGGAAATAGGATTCTGGTAGTTAAACTTACCAATGGACAAATCTGACGCAAACATGTGGATCAAACAAAAAGGAGGTTCAGCAACCCCATAGAAGAAGCAGAGGAAGAACACGATATAGAGTTCACTCCACCACAGGTGACCGAACACCGGAACCAAAGGGAGGAGAGCCCAGTCACTGTGGGCAGTCCGGACAGGCCTGAGGCACTGCAAACAGCAGACACTCAGGCCAGCGCCCAACAACTGGAGCCCCAACTCAGGCGCTCTACAAGGGAGCGTAAACCACCAGATAGACTCAACCTGTGATCCCAATAAGACTTTGGGAGGGGTGGTGATGTCATGTATTCAACCAGTATTATAACCCATGTATAAACTGACCTAAGTTGTACACCGTGAGAACACTGACCACTAGGTGGGAGACACTCCTAACCTGGACCTTCAGGTATAAAAGGGGAAGCTCCACCCACCTTCATCACTTGAGTGCTAAGGAATAAAGGACAGGTCACAGACTGACCTTCTCTCAAGCATGGACCTCATGTGCATTTATACTGTGTAGTAAGGACGTATCAGACGTCATGATCTGGCTGTCGTTAGACGACGAGGTGATGTATTAGCGCCGCTGGTAAAAGTCAACCAAAGTTTCCTGGCGCCGCTAAAATATCTGCGGCCGGGCGTTTAGCCATGAGCGACGCTGTATCGCCTCTCCAGTGCACTAACTGGGGGCGATGGCGAACCGAATTTTTAGTCCTCTATGTCACCAGGCAGGCTTCCCAAGAAAGAAGGCCAATAAGCTGTCATAGTTCTCTTGACAACCCCAAGGCACACATAAGCAGGAAGGGAAATTCATGGCAGCAATTTCCTACCCTCTTCTTTTGCAAGCTCCCAATATGAATTAGGGGTTCGCTTTGAATAATTAATCAGAGCTGATCCTGCCAAATCCTAGTAGGTCAGTTTGGCAGATACTTGGCTGCATTCTGATTCCACCATGTTAGCATTGGGACCAGAAAATATCCTCTGCAGCCTTATTTTATTTTGCTTTCTCTCAGCCACTCTAATTAATCAGTGCTTCCTCCCCAAGGCCATCTATACCACTGCATCCCTGACTATTGCACCACTCCTCGAGGCCATTTCTTCCAAGGTTGTTTAGATGGCTGTTTTTCTTCCTTAAGTGTTGTAAATTGTCATTTGTCTCCACAAGGTTTCCCTGAACAACATTCAAATCTTTATTTTGAAATGATCGAATGTATCTTAGAAAATCTGATTTTATAAAACGGATTACATGTGTATTTAATAGCTGTGAAAAAAGCAAAACGGTATCACTCAACAACAACAACTTGCATTTATCTAGCACCTTACATAACTTTGTTAAATGCCCCAAGGTACTTCACAGGAGCGTTATCAATCAAAATTTGACACCGAGCCACATAAGGAGATATTAGGGCAGGTTGGTCAAAGAGGTAGCTTCTAAGGAGCATCTTAAAGGAGGAAAGAGATGTAAAGAGGTGGAGAGATTTAGGGAGAGAATTCAAGAGCTTAGAGCCTAGGCAGCTACAAGCAATGGTGGTGCGGTTAAAAGCGGGGATGCGCAAGAGGCCAGAATTGAAGGAGTGCAGAAATCCCGGGGGGTTGTTGGGCTGGAAGAGATTACAGAGATAGGGACGGGCAAAGTCATGGAAGGATTTAGAAACAAGGATAAGAATTTTTAAATCGAGATGTTGCCAGACCAGGAACTAATGCCAGCGAACACAGGGGTGATGAATGAATGGGATTTGGTACAAGTTAGGATATGGGCAGCAGAGTTTTGGATGAGCTCAAGTTTATGTAGGGTGGAAGATGGGAGGCCAAGCAAGAGTGTGTTGGAATAGTCAAGTCTTCAGGAAACAAATGCAAGGATGAAGGTTTCGGCAGCAGTTGAGGCAGGGTGGAGTCGGGCAATGTTACAGAGATGGAAGTAGGCTCAAAGCACAACATGCGCACTTCCTTCTCTCACCCTCCTCCCCCAAGTAACTGGAGCAATGAAAGAGAGCAACACTTCCCACTGAAATTGCCACTCATATGTTTGCTGTCCCCCAATTCACCACAAAGCCACAGAATCAATCTTCTTACACTCCTCGATGTCATCATCATCGTAGACAGTCCCTCGAAATCGAGAAAGACTTGCTTCCACTCTAAAAGTGAGTTCTCAGGTGACTGTACAGTCCTATATGGGAATTACAGTCTCTGTCACAGGTGGGACAGACAGTCGTTGAAGGAAAGGGTGGGTGGGGATTCTGGTTTGCTACACGTTCCTTCCACTGTCTGCTCTTGGTTTCTGCATGCTCTTGGCGATGAGACTCGAGGTGCTCAGCACCCTCTCAGATGCTCTTCCTCCACTTAGGGCGGTCTTGAGCCAAGGACTCCCAGGTGCTGGTGGTGATGTTGCAATTTATCAAGGAGGCTTTGAGGGTGTCCTTGAAACGACTCCTCTGGGGCCCGCTTGCTGTGTAGGAGTTCCGAGTAGAGCGCTTGCTTTACGAGTTTCGTATCGGACATGTGAACGGTGTGGCCCGCCCAATGGAGCTGGTCGAGTGGGGTTAGTGCTTTGATGCTGGGAATGTTGGCCTGATCGAGAACACTGAGGTTGGTGCGTCTGTCCTCCCAGGGGATTTGTAGGATCTTGCGGAGGCAGCGTTGGTGGTATTTCTCCAGTGCTTTGAGGTGTCTACTGTATATGAGCCATATAGGAGGGCGGGTATCACTACTGCCCTGTAGACCATAAGCTTGGTGCCAGATTTGAGGACCTGGTCTACAAACACTCTCTTCCTCAGGCGATCGAAGGCTGCACTGGTGCACTGGAGGCAGTGTTAGGCCTCGTCGTCGATATCTGCCCTTACTGATAGTAGGCTTCTGAGGTATGGAAAATGGCCCATGATGTCCAAGACTGTGCCATGGATTTTGATGACTGGGGGGGCAGTGCTGTGTGGCTGTGTCAGGTTGGTGGAGGATCTTTGTCTTACGGATGTTTAGTGTAAGGCCCATGCTCTCGTACACCTCGGTGACGATATTGATGATGGCTTGGAGTTCAGCTAATAAATGTGGTATTTCTCCAGTGCTTTGAGGTGTCTACTGTATATGAGCCATATAGGAGGGCGGGTATCACTACTACCCTGTAGACCATAAGCTTGGTGCCAGATTTGAGGACCTGGTACATGTACAGCGAGACTCAAACTACAGAACCTTGCCAGCTCATCCACTGCTAGAGTTCCATGTACAATGTAGCACGTGAATACTATGGAAATTAACTGAAATTGACATATCAATGCATTTTTAAAAAGTTCTGTGATTTTTCTTTTCTGTGGAAGTCATTGGCCCAGATTTTGCGGTTGCGAAACTCTCAGCACTCACCGTTATTACTGTGAAAAACTGACAGAAACCTCCGGCTTCTGTCCATGCATAGTTAAACACAGAAAACCAGAAGTGTCTGGAGTAATATTCTATTTCTCCACAGGGTGCGCTGTTGCAGTCTTGGCAAATGCAATCCACACAGAATCAGTGATTTGACGTGAACTTCAACTTTTTACACACTATTCTCACTATAAAAACCATTGAATGAGGTGTAACTGATTGTTTAACCACATACTAAGTCATAATTACTGCTGAACAACCTCTCTGGCCCTGAAAGCCGAATTTTATAATTAGTGTCATTCCCTCTATTCCATGATAAAAATTCTATAGATTTTTTAAATAATAAAAAATAATTTTTATTTTATTTTTTCAATGTTTGTTTATGATATTTCATCTTCTACCTTAATACATGCATATGTCCCAATCTTTATTTTGCTCTCTGGAAAATGGTTAAAAAGCGAATGATAAGCCGTGCTTTTTATTTCCTGGTTTGCTGTCTGAGAATTCTTCAGTTTGATTGGCTGCTCAGCCAGCTTGATGACATCACTGTTGCTGGATGCCACAGATCCCCTATAGATGGCACCAGATTGAAAGTCAAGTACAATAAGGGAAATCAACACGACAAAGCCCACTAAATCTTTGTAGGCAGCTTTCTTTGAGTTCAGCGGCGAGCACATCCCTTCGCCGCTGACCTCAAATTCCGGGACAATAATTTTTTTTAAAACACACACAGAATTAGTGTAAATTAAGGTTGTTCTTGGTGCAAAATAGGCCAACAATTCTTCAAGGATGCCATCGTATATTTCATGTAAACTTTCAATTGTCGTTTGAATTAACCTGGCTTTTCTCTTAGAATGGCCGAATTTAATAATCACATGCACCTAATGGACATTTCTCTGTTTCACATATGGACTCGCAGATGATGAAAAATTAAATTAGATTGAAATGTGCTTCTTACATTATTTCATCTTCATGGTTCAGAAAATAGTTCAGAACCTAATGAAATATGTAGTTCATTGCAGCAATACACATGTTCTCAATAATAAAATGGCAGATCCAATTCAAAATGCTTGACTACCTTTTTGTCTCAATATTTCTTCTCTTCCATTTAGGTGAAACTGTATTTAAGGAAGAAAATATGATAATCTAGTTCTTATTGCTGTTGTCCGCACTTGACGGAATTGTTCAGTTACAGTAAGTGAGACTTGCGATTAAAATAATAGCTGGAGGAAATTTAAAAATGAATATCCGCAGAAATAACAGTTATACAGTTAGATCGATGCATAAATTAATGGTTGGTCAGGGGATGGGTGACAGATTGTGGGTTATCCTGTTTGTTTCTAAGGGAAAAGGAGAACAGTGGAGCTCCTTTCAAGCCAAATTGTATATAGAAAATCATAGTAATTGCAACACAGAAGGAGGACATTCAGTCTGTTGTGCCTGTGCTGGCTCTTAGAATGAGCAGTCGAGCTCACTCCCACACTGCACTCTCTGTCCGTATCCCTGTAAGTTCCTCATCCTCAAGTATCTGTCTAACTCCCTTTTAAAATTATTTATAGAATCAGCTTCCACCACCTTTTCAGGTAGAGCGTTCGAGGTCCTCACAACTCTCTGAGTGAACAAATTTCTCCTCATCCCCCCTCGAGATCTTTTTCAATGATTTTAAATCTATGACCTTTGGTTACTAGAAACATAGAAACATAGAAAATAGGTGCAGGAGTAGGCCATTCGGCCCTTCTAGCCTGCACCGCCATTCAATGAGTTCATGGCTGAACATGAAACTTCAGTACCCCATTCCTGCTTTCTCGCCATACCCCTTGATCCCCCTAGTAGTAAGGACTACATCTAACTCCTTTTTGAATATATTTAGTGAATTGGCCTCAACAACTTTCTGTGGTAGAGAATTCCACAGGTTCACCACTCTCTGGGTGAAGAAGTTTCTCCTCATCTCGGTCCTAAATGGCTTACCCCTTATCCTTAGACTGTGACCCCTGGTTCTGGACTTCCCCAACATTGAGAACATTCTTCCTGCATCTAACCTGTCTAAACCCATCAGAATTTTAAACGTTTCTATGAGGTCCCCTCTCATTCTTCTGAACTCCAGTGAATACAAGCCCAGTTGATCCAGTCTTTCTTGAAAGGTCAGTCCCGCCATCCCGGGAATCAATCTGGTGAACCTTCGCTGCACTCCCTCAATAGCAAGAATGTCCTTCCTCAGGTTAGGAGACCAAAACTGTACACAATACTCCAGGTGTGGCCTCACCAAGGCCCTGTACAACTGTAGCAACACCTCCCTGCCCCTGTACTCAAATCCCCTCGCTATGAAGGCCAACATGCCATTTGCTTTCTTAATCGTCTGCTGTACCTGCATGCCAACCTTCAATGATTGATGTACCATGACACCCAGGTCTTGTTGCACCTCCCCTTTTCCTAATCTGTCACCATTCAGATAATAGTCTGTCTCTCTGTTTTTACCACCAAAGTGGATAACCTCACATTTATCCACATTATACTTCATCTGCCATACATTTGCCCACTCACCTAACCTATCCAAGTCGCTCTGCAGCCTCATAGCATCCTCCTCGCAGCTCACACTGCCACCCAACTTAGTGTCATCCACAAATTTGGAGATACTACATTTAATCCCCTCGTCTAAATCATTAATGTACAGTGTAAACAGCTGGGGCCCCAGCACAGAACCTTGCGGTACCCCACTAGTTACCGCCTGCCATTCTGAAAAGTCCCCATTTACTCCTACTCTTTGCTTCCTGTCTGCCAACCAGTTCTCAATCCATGTCAGCACACTACCCCCAATCCCATGTGCTTTAACTTTGCACATTAATCTCTTGTGTGGGACCTTGTCGAAAGCCTTCTGAAAGTCCAAATATACCACATCAACTGGTTCTCCCTTGTCCACTCTACTGGAAACATCCTCAAAAAATTCCAGAAGATTTGTCAAGCATGATTTCCCTTTCACAAATCCATGCTGACTTGGACCTATCATGTCACCTCTTTCCAAATGCGCTGCTATGACATCTTTAATAATTGATTCCATCATTTTACCCACTATCGATGTCAGGCTGACCGGTCTATAATTCCCTGTTTTCTCTCTCCCTCCTTTTTTAAAAAGTGACCCACTTGCCAGAGGGAACAGTTTTTCTCTATTTACTCTATCAAAACCTCTCATCATCTTGAAAAGCTCTATTAGATCACCTCTTAACTTGCTCTTTTCCAAGGAGAACAATCCTAACTTTTCGAACCTCTCCTCATTCCTGGCAACATCCTGTAAACCTCCCCTGTACCCTTTCTAAGGCCTTTATATCTTTCTTGAAATGTGGTGCCCAGAATTGTCCACAATATTCCAGCTGAGGCCTGACCAGTGATTTATAAAAATCTGAGTGGAAAAAACAGAAAAGGGCCATTCAGCTCATCTAGGTCTTTAGGAGCCTGGTCTTGTTTCAGTGGAATGGGCATGATTGTTGGCAATATGTTCACACAGTGCTTTAGACATGTATCCTGTTTGAAACATCAGAATTGGAGTAGGCCATTCCACATTCCACTCCTTAAACCTGTTCTGCCAGTTAACTATATCATGGGTGATCTATACCTCAAATAATTTATCCTCCTTTGATCCATTTCCCTTGATACCCATACCCAATAAAAATCAACTGATATCAGTCCTAAAAATTATAATTGACAGTCTTTTGGGGAAAGAGTTCTCGGTTTCCACAAGCTTTCTTTGTGGAAAAATTGCTTCCTGATTTTGCTCCTATACCGCTTAGCTCAAATTTGAAAATTGTGCTCCCTTGTTAAGCTTCCCCCGCCAGAGAAAATAGTTTCTCAGCATCTACCCTATTGAATTCATTTATTACTTTAAAGACCTCAATTAGATCACCCTTCTAAACTCAAAGGAATACAAATTAATGTTTTGGACTGCATCTCTGACTGAGCGTTAATTGGTAGATTCACCTATGTTTTGTTCAGGCATTTAGGGGGGAAACTCCCCAGCGCCCTGATTGGGGGCGGTAACTAGCTCGGGGCCAGACGTCCTGCCCCGGCCGTGAACTTGCAGTTACCGCCTCTCACAAGAAGTGGCGTGCAATCTCGCGCGCTCCACTTCCTTTTGGGGCGGGTCCCGGGGCGATGCTGGGGCGCGATCAGCAGTGCTGCACGGGTGTGCCGCATTGCACTGATGCGTTTCAACGTCCCTCCCCTTCGGTTAAAGGGGAGGGCCGCTGCTCACTCTGCATGGCCTCCACTGGGCCGCCAGGGCAGCGTGGTGCCAAGGCCACAGCCCGCCATGAGAAATGGAGTGCTGAGCTGCAGGATGGCTGCCCGGGCAATGCAAGGGGCGAAGTCAGATTTACCAGTGAGTTGGCAAAACCGCCACGATGGTGGTGCAGGGCACTCGCGACCTCCCCTTTAACTTCTGCATCACGAGAGGATGTTGGCCTGGTTTGTAACCCGCAAGGCTGGCGCTGACACTGCTTACGGCAGCCTCGTGACCCCAGGGAAAAATCTGTTGCGGGGTGGAAAGGGGTCAGTGCGTGGTGCTAAGGATGTCGCCGTGCATGGTGTTGACGTCATCATCGGTTGCGGAATGGCCTAGGGCACTACCGACGGGGCACGGCATTACCGTGGCAGTGCCTTTGCTAACTCCCCCGCAATTTCACGGGAGTCGGTAGCGCCACCCCCCCCCACCCCCGCGCCCCCCAGACAAAAAGTGTTTTATGCCCCGTTAGCGCCTCCCTGGCGGTACTAACGGTTGTCGCATAAATGGCCAATTTCGAACCCTTAGTCTCCATCTCCCATTGACCTTATAGAGGCCCATAAGAACATAAGGCTATCCTTTCTTCGGCTTGCTCCTCTTCTGCTTCCTCATCTTCTTCATCTTCCTCTTCCCTCTGTGAGTGGAATCTGTAAATCTGAAATGAAACCATAAAATGCCGGAAATACTCAGCAGGTCAAGCAGCATCTCGACCTGTGACGTGAACTCTGTTTCTCTCTCCACAGATGCTGAGTATTTCCACTATTTTCTCTTTTCTCAGAGGTCTTCCTTTGCATTCTGAGACCTTGCAAGGGTTCAGCAGCACTCCCTGCATTCTCTGCACGCTTGAAAAACTTTTAACATGTATTGCACCAAGACACTACTTCAATAAAATTTTAAAAATCCAGCCCAAAAGCTTAAATGCACACTTACTGAAAGATGAGTGCGTCCCTTTAAGAGGTGGCATCTCTCTCAGTCTGCTGATCAGTTTTCAGAGCGAACTTCGGACCCAGTGCTGAACTCAGCATTGAGGTCAAAGTTTACGGAGGTGACATTAAGTTGGTGTGCCGTCAAGCTCTTTTCATTTACATGTCTAGGGCCAGTGCTGCTATCGACAGCACCAAGGCCCTCACAGAATTGGCGGTCTGCAAGACCCGCGCCAGCGGAGGACACTAGAGTGGTGGCCGTCATTTATCACCAGGACAGCGGCACAAACGGGTGGCGGTAAGTGGCCCAATTTCTAGACCTGGGACCCCTAGTTCAAAACTCTCCAGCCTAGGGAAACAGCCTCTCAACATCTGCCCTGTCAAGCCTGAAAGTTCCAGTTAATGTACGTCCAGAGGAGAGAGTTGGCGAGAATAAGAAGTAGGGTCACAACTGATACTACCATGTTTTCTCTCCGAGATGTAAGATTTGAGGGGTGCAACTTGCTGCTATGGTAACCTCTGGAGCCATGAGGTGCTGAAGCTTTAGTGCCCTACACAGGTCTACAATGCATTTAATACCGAAATACAGGAGATTCCCCTTTCTTCCAATGGGGTTACCCAATCCTTATATATATAATGCCTTGGTTTTATTACTATTACTCATCATTTCTTGTGCCTGAAGGCTCATGTTGGGTAAAGTTCCATTGTCAATACTCACCCAAGATACAATTCTTTTTGGCCGGAATTTTGCCGGTGCCGAGAGGGCGGGTTCAGAGCTGGGTCTGCTGTCAAAATATAAAAGATTGACAGCGGGTCGGGATCCACGTCAGTTTCCCAAGTGCCGGCTCTGTCTGCGCCTTACAGATCCGACACCAAGTGGCGGGGGAGCCAAATGACACAGTTGAAAGCTTGTTAAAAGTTACATAAACAGCATTTTACCATGTACTTAACATTTTTCCAGCTTTTGGTAAGTTTTACAGCGCTTGGGGATCACGTCAGGTAAGTAGGTCGGGTTTTCAATTACTCTCCATTGCTCTGAATAGGTGACAGCTGAAAAAGTGGTATAAAAGCTATCATTTCATAGCTGTTCACTTTCCAATGTTAGAAGCGAGGGCCTTCAGGATTTGGAATACAAATCTGAGGAATGGTCATCGACCCAAAACATTAACTCTGTTTTTTTCTCCACAGATGTTGCTTGACTCGCTGAGATTTCCAGCATTTTCTGTTTTTATTTCAGAACTCAGCATCCGCAGTATTTTGCTTTTGTGTTGTTGTTGTTGATTGGAATACACTTTTCAGCTTTATGCAGGTTGGAAGTTTTTGGAGTTAACGCTCTATCCATTGTCACTTCCTTGGAGCAAGCTCTCTCACCATTGACAGATCGCTTCTGTCAACTTAACTTCAGCTGCATCTATTCCAACAGCATCGGTGCCCTTGAAAGAATCTCGCTTTGGTCCTCAGAATCCCACTATGATCAGCCTCAACACCAACATCACCAGGTACACTATCATTACTAACAACACCAACATGCTCCACAATCACCTGATGCTGCACAGGACACAGGGCATCAGCACCTGACCACATTGCTGCCTGGGAGGCCAGGGATGGCCTCACCATGGCCACATTTACTTCACTTGACGCTGTATACCCTGGTTACCACATGATATGTCAGGTTGATACCACCCCACACCAACAACATAAAGCAAGCCATTTCTTTCACACTCATCACCATTGCGGGGGATACAGTTATGTCTCACCATTCACTGCAACTCACTAAGCCACTTTCAAAGTTGCTCACCAATCTGTCCAAGAAGGCGAAATGTTGAAAATAAAGATTTCAATGTTTGGCAACACATCAACAGAAATTTACATGAACATTTGCAAAATCACTCAAGTGCCTATCCTTGTGTATTTTTAGTTCATATGAGTGGACAATGATGAGGGTGAGTGTGAGGGGTGGCTAGTGAGATGGGGATGTGATAATGTAGATAGAGAGGGATGGGTGGAGGTGCAAGGTAAGTTGGTGTGAGTAAGGAAGTGTAGGAGGGTCAGGAAGGCAGAGTGATGGGGATGTGATGAGTGGCACAGCAGGATGAGGGTGAGTCTGGCTTTGCAGTAACTTTCTTTGATCTACTGAGATCATTGAAAGGTTTGCGCCACTGCAGCCTGGTCCTCCTGACAATATCCCTGCCTGTGCCCTCCTGTGCAATGTGCAAGCAGGCTGTGTTGGTCTCCTGGGGAGGTCTCTTCTGCCCATTCCGCCTCCTCGTCCTTCTTGATTTGTCTGCAGCCTTTGACACGGTTGACCACTCTATCCGTCTCCAACGCCTCTCCACTGTCATCCAGCTGGGTGGGACTGCACTCATCTGGTTCCATTCTTATCTAACTAATCATAGCCAGAGATTCACCTGCAATGGCTTCTCTTCCCACCCCTGCATCGTTACCTCTGGTGTCCCCCAAGGATCCATTCTTGGCCCCCTCCTATTTCTCATCTACATGTTTCCCCTTGACCACATCATCTGAAAACATAGTGTCAGTTTCCAAATGTATGCTGATAACACCCAGCTCTACCTCACTACCACTTCTCTTGACCCCTCCACGGTCTCTAAATTGTCAGACTGCTTGTCCGACATCCAGTTCTGGATGAGCAGAAATTTTCTCCAATTGAAAGAAAGAAGAAAGAATGACTTACATTTATATAGCGCCTTTCACGACCACTGGACATCTCAATGTGTTTTATAGCCAATAATGTATTTTGGAGTGTAGACATAGTTGTAATTTGGGAAATGTGGCAGTCAATTTGCGTACATCAAACTCTCACAAACAGCAATGTGATAATGACCAGATAAACTGTTTTCGTTAAATTTATTGAGGGATAAATATTGGCCAGGACACTGGGGATAACTCCCCTGCTCTTCTTCAAAATAGTGCCATGGGATCTTTTATGTCCACCTGAGAGAGCAGATGGGGCCTAAGTTTAATGTCTCATCCGAAAGACGGCACCTCCAACAGTGCAGCACTCCCTCAGCACTCCACTGGAGTGTCAGCGTAGACTTATGTGCTCAAGTCCTTGGAGTGGGACAATTTAATACTGGGAAGACTTAAGCCATTGTTTTCGGTCCCCGCTACAAACTCCATTCCCTAGATACCGGCTCCATCCCTCTCCCCAACTTCTGTCTGAGGCTGATCCACACTGTTCACAATCGGTGTCATATTTGACCCTGAAATGAGCTTTTGACCACCTTTCTGCAGCATAAATAAGACTGCCTATTTCCACCTTCGTAACATCGCCCATCTCTGCCCTTGCCTCAGCTCATCCACTGCTGAAGCCCTCATCCATGCCTTTGTTACTTCTAGACCTGACCAATCCAACATACTTCTGGCTGGCATCCCACTTTCTACTCTACATAAATTAGAGGTGATTCTAAACTCGGCTGCCCGTGTCCTAGCTCGCACCAAGTCCTGTTCACCCATCACCCCTGTGCTCGCTGACCTACATTGGCGCCCGGGTTAAACGCTGCCTCGATTTCAAAATTCTCATCTTTGTGTTCAAATCCCTCCATGGCCTCGTCCCTCCCTATCTCTGTAATCTCGTCCAGCCCCACCACCCATACCCCACCCCCCCCCGAGATGTCTGCGCTCCTTTAATTCTGCCCTCTTGAGCATCCCTGATGATAATTGCTCAATCATTGGCGGCCATGCCTTCTGTTGCCTAGGCCTTAAGCTCTGGAATTCCCTGCCTAAACTTATCTGCCTCTCTACCTCGCTTTCCTCTTTCAAGACACTCCTTAACACCTACCTGTTTGACCAAGCTTTTGGTCACCTGCCCTAATTTCTCCTTATGTGGCTCGGTGTCAAACTTTTTGTCTCATAATATTCTGGTGAAGCGCCTTAGGACATTTTACTAGTTTAAAGGTGCTATAGAAATACAAGTTGTTGTTGTATTGAAAGGGAAGAGAACCTCCCTGAGTGCTGTGACTCCCTCCAGAAGCATATGGAAGGAATCACTGGAGAGCCTAGGTGCAGCCGTGCACCTTTGTGCAGAGCTTTTCATTGTTTGCAGCACCTCAATGCTGCAGAACACTGACAGCACCACTGTCAAAATGAATGTGGACAAGATCCCTTTAAGGAAACCGGCTGATGATGCGTAATCAAATGACATCATCAGACCTGCTTCCTTTTAATTGACTAGGAACCTCGTAGGGTGGGCTTAACAAGCCCCATTAACGGAAAATTCTTCTCACAGAGCGGGATGGAGCTAGGAGCACGGTCACAGTCCGCCGCCTACCTCGTTGGCACTGAGCCCGTCTCAGTAGGCAAAATTGCAGCCTTTGTGTGTGCTTTGGTAACATATTGGATTGCCAAAACATTACACACTATAAAGATACTAGCCGAGGCCATTGGACAATGATTAGAAGTGGGACCCTAGCTGTCTTTCTCCTCCCTAACTATGGCTGAGATTAGCTAACTTGGGAGCATCTAACATTTTTGAACAAGGGGCAGGATACATGCATCACAACTTCTGGATTGGCTACTAATGATTAAACTGCTTTTGTGTTCGGCAGAATCAGAATTAAACATTACCCAACAACGCATGTACAATGCAACAATTTCACATTTGTTAAGAATTATTTCTCACACTGTGCCTTGTTCTGATAATGACATTTATATTTGATAAGATGATGCAGTCTCTTCAGCCAGGAAATGGGTGAAACTGTTGTGGAGAGAAGATATCTGAGGATGGTGGGAGGGGTTGGGGGAGTGAAAGTGTGCCACGTGAACTGGAGGAAGGGGGAAAGAAAGATCGCATCAGGAACTGAAGGGAAAGTGAGAAGTGCATTAGTGTAAACTGGGGAGGGATTAATAAACATTTTAAAAACAATTTCACATTGAATAAAATAATTTTACAACAATTTAACAATGAGATTTAGCAACTAATATTATTCACCACTTCACCACAAAAGTTACTTTTCTAACAATCTATGTCAAACCTGTTTAGCGACGCTGACTGAGAAAGAAAAGGCTTTACTTCTAATTTTCCAGACAAGAATGACTTATATTTTCTGACTGGGATTTAGAAAATTAACAATAAAACTATTTACCCGATATCTAAATAGTTGCCTGGCTCCCCCATTCTCAACATCAATCCGTTTTGCCAATCTTAGTTATTAACCTAGTTAGGAATAGTATAATTTTCCACAGATTGTTTTAACACAACAATAATAAAAACTTGTATTTATATAGCACCTTTAATGTAATAAAGCGTCCCAAGGCGCTTCACAGGAGTATTATAAGAGAAAAAAATTGACACCGAGCCACATAAGGAGATATTAGGGCAGATGACTAAAAACTTGGTCAAATTTAAGGAGTGTCTTAAAGGAGGCAGGAGCGGTTCAGAGGCAGAGAGGTTGAGAGAGAGAATTCCAGAGCTTAGGTTCCAGGCAGCTGAAGGCACGGTTGCCAATGGTGGAGCAATTGTAATTGGGATGCGCACGAGGGCAGAATTGGAGGAGCTCATGCAAAACAAAACAAATACAAACTTAAATCACCAAGAATCATTCAAATTAAACTTTTTTATGAGATTGCTCAAGGATATCTGCGGGGAAGAAATCCACTTATCAGATTGAAAAGTGGTCTCAGGAGAAGGTAATTACAGCAACTAATAAGACAGACCATTTAACTTAAAAGGTCTGGGAAAGGGAGAGCCTTACAACTTCAGAAGTGCTTTTGATTTGGTGAGTCACTTTCACCTTTTAATGTCCCCTCCTCAAAGTGCAGAAAAGTGCTCCTGTATTCTTTACAGAGGAGAGTCATTACTTGCACAGTCTAAGAGCAGTCATTGCATTCATTACACTTCAGCAGAGCAGAGGTAATGTCCAACTTCTAGCATATATGAAATATGCATAGCCAAATTCACTATAATATTATCTGGAAATACTCTGAATCCTGCAGAGTAACAAGAAAGCGTGTTTACTTATCTTTCACAGCAGCGAGCCAGACAGCTTCTATAAGTGGGGACAGGGTCTAGGGTTTATTTTGCATTCTCGGATTCTGGGAGTGTGAGTAGGAATGCAGAGACTCAGGGGCCGAAATTGTCCTTCTCCTTAACGCCTGTTACCACCGCAAACCGGCGGCCACGCTGCGGAGTGGAGTGGCTGCCGACTTTTGGTGGAATGGCCGTTGATAGCCGAATTGCCCTCCCGAGTTTCCCCGGCGGTGCCCCGATATCCCCCTTACCGCTCCGCTGCTGCCGATTCGTCTTAAGCACCTCATCACCGTGCGCGCCGCCGATCTAACCCTCCCGACGGCGACATTCCTCTTGGAAAATCTTTAGCCCGCCCGGCAGTGCCAAAACAAACTTATTCTCAGTGAGATTGTGGCTTTCTGCAGCAGCCGTGCGGTTTCCCTGAAAGGGGAGGATGAACTGCCGCTGCCGTTGCTTTTTTTTATTGTCGGCCGACTGCCATGGCACCCCCTCTTGGCTGGCCCAACCGGAACACTCCCTGGTGACCCAGTCGGCCGAAGTATTTAAATGGCGAAGGCTCTCCCCTTTAAGTGATGCGGCGCCGTGATGATGTCATCGTGGCGGTCACTCCGCTCTGCCACCAATTTCCGCCCCTCAGTTGCTGTCACCGCCACATCTTTGTCCCTCAGCTGTAGTCACTGCCCCCATTAAGACCGACTTCTGGATCAAAACAAAAAAACACAAAGAGCCAAATGTCGCTCAAGAGGCGACATGATACGCAGCTGCAGTAAAAACCATCGAAACGGGGTGGGGGCGCCAGGTTTCGAGCGGGGGGGCAATTTCCACCCCTAGAAGTGCAGTGACTTGACCATCTGAGTGAGCGACTAGATTTTGCACACTCAGCCCATGAACTAATTATAATAGGCTCCCTGTGTGGAGCTTAGAAACATGGAAACATAGAAATTTACAGCGCAGAAGGAGGCCATTTCGACCCATCGTGTCCGTGCCGGCCGACAAAGAGCCACGCGGCCCCCTGGTCAGCAGCCCTGAAGGTTACATATAAACCTATGAACCTATGAACATTGGCAAACAGGTAAAGAGCATCCAGCCCAACCAGTCCACCCCAAGCAACTGCGATACCTCATATATCGCAACAGTTTACACACCACCCCACCCGGAGCCATGCGATCTCCTGGGAGAGGCAAAAACCAGATAAAAACCCAGGCCAAATGAGGAAAAAAAAATCTGGGAGAATTCCTCTCCGACCCATCCAGGCGATCGAAACTAGTCCAGGAGATCACTCTGGCCTTATTAGATTCCATGATGTACTTACCATTATATCTGCGCCAGCCAACAAGAGGTTATCCAGTCTAATCCCGCTTACCAGCTCCAGGTCCGTAGCCCTGCAGGTTACAGCACTTCAAGTGCCCATCCAAGCACCTTTTAAATGTGTTGAGGGTTTCTGCCTCTACCACCTTTCCAGGGTGTGAGTTCCAGACACCCAAACCCTCTGCGTGACGAGGTTTCCCCTCAAATCCCCTCTAAACCTTCCACCAATCTCCTTAAATCTATGCCCCCTTGTAATTGACCCCTCCACCAAGGGAAATAGGCCCTTGCTATCCACTGTACCCAGGCCCCTCAAAATTTTATACACCTCAATGAGGTCTCCCCTCAGCCTCCTCTGTTCCAAGGAGAACAAACTCAGCCTACCCAATCTGTCCTCATAGCTAAGATTCCCCATTCCAGGCAGCATCCTCGTAAATCTCCTCTGCACCCTCTCCTTCCTACAGTACGGTGACCAGAACTGCATGCAATACTCCAGCTGTAGCCTAACCAGTGTATTATACAATTTAAGCAAAACCTCCCTGCTCTTGTACTCTATGCCTTGGCCAATAAAGGCAAGCATTCCGTATGCCTTCTTAACTACCTTATCCACCTGGCCTGCTACTTTCAGGGATCTGTGGACAAGCACTCCAAGGTCCCTTTGTTCATCTACACTATTAAGTGGCCTACCGCTTAATGTGTATATCCTTCCCTTATTAGTCCTCCCAAAGTGCATTACCTCACACTTCTCCGAATTAAATTCCATTTACCACTGTTCTGCCCACCTGACCAGTAGATTGATATCTTCGTGCAGTCCATGACTTTCCTCTTAATTATCAACCACACAGCCAATTTTAGTGTCACCTGCAAACTTCTTAATCATACCCTCTATATTCAAATCTAGATCATTGATTTATACCATAAAAACCAAGGGATCCAAAACTGAGCCTTGCGGAACCCCACTGGAAACATCTTACCAGTCACAAAAATATCCATCAACCATTACCCTTTGTTTCCTATCTCTAAACCAATTTTCAATCCAACTTGCCACTTTGCCCTGGATCCCATGGTCTTTTACCTTCATGACCAGTCTGCCATATGGTACCTATCAAAAGCTTTGCTAAAGTTCATATACACTACATCGTACGCACTACCCTCGTTGACCCTCCTGGTTACCTCCTCGAAAAATTCAATCAGTTAAACACGATCTTCCCTTAACAAATCCATGCTGACTGTCCCTAATTAATCCTTGTCTTTCTAAATGTAGATTTATTCTGTCCTTCAGGATTTTTTCCAATAATTTTCCCACCATTGAGGTTAGGCTGACAGGCCTGCAATTACTCAGCCTATCCCTTTCTCCTTTCTGAAACAAGGGTACCACATTAGCAGTCCTTCAGTCCTCCAGCACCATGCCTGAATCCAAAGAGGATTGGAAAATGATGGTCAAGGCCTCTGCTATTTCCTCTTTTGCTTCACTCAACAGCCTGGGATGCATTTCATCCAGGCCTGGGGACTTATCCACTTTCAAAGCTGCTAAACCCCTTAATACTTCCTTTCTCACTATGGTTATTTCATCCAGAATTTCACACTCCTCCTCGATAGCAGTATCTGCATTGCCCCTTTCCTTTGTGAAAACAGACACAAAGTATTTATTAAGAACCATACCCACATCTACCGCCTCCACACACAGATTACCCTCATGGTCTCTAATAGGCCCTACCCTTTCTTTAGTTTTCCTCTTGCTCTTAATATATTTATAGAACATCTTTGGGTTTTCCTTGATTTTACTTGCCAAGAATGTTTCACGCTCTTTCTTAGCATTCCTAATATCCTTTTTAATTTCACCTCTGAACTTTCTATATTCCTCCAGAGATTCTACGTTATTTAGCCATCGACATATGACATAAGCTTCTTTTTTTTTTCTTTATCCTCCCCTGTAAGTCCCTAGACATACAGTGGGCTCTAGAATTGTTATTCCCACCCTTTTTCTTTCAGGGCACATGTTTGGCCTGAGCCCTCCGGATCTCCTCTTTTAATGCCTCCCACTGTTCCGACACCTTCAAGTAGCTGTTTCCAGTCCACTGTGGCCAAATCACTTCTCAACTTAGCAAAGTTTGCTTTTCTCCAATTTGGGACTTTTATTCCTGGTCTATCCTTGTCCTTATCCATAAGTACCTTGAGTCTGACTGAATTATGGTCACTGGCACCCAAATGCTCTCCCACTGATACCCCTTCCACCTACCCAGCTTCATTCCCCAAAACTAAATCCAGAACCGCCCCCTCCAATGTTGGGCTTGTTACATATGGACTAAAAAAATTCTCTTGAATGAATTTTAGGAATTCTGCACCCTCTATACTCTTCACACTATATTTGTCCCAATCAATATTAGGGTAGTTGAAATCCCCTACTATTACTGCCCTATGGTTTTTGGACTTCACAGAAATTTGCCTTCACATTTGCTCTTTTATCTCCCTCCCACTGTTTGGGGGTCTATAGTACATGCTCAGCAATGTGATTGTCCCTTTTTTATTTTTCAGTTCGATCCACATGGCCTCATTTGGTGATCCCTCTAACATATCATCCCTCCTCACAGCTGTAATAGTTTCTTTAATCAATACCGCAACCTCCCCCGCTTTTTAGCCCCCTATCTGTTGTGTCTAAAAATCCTGTAACCAGGAATATTGAGCTGCCATGTTTCTGTAATGCCTATAATGTCATACTCCCAAGTGTCTACCTGTGCTCTCAGCTCATCCGCCTTATTCGGTATATTCCTTGTATTGAAGTATATACCATTCAGCACAGGAAGACCTCCTTGATTACGACTTACTAACCATTTTCTAAATTCTTGCTTTCCAATTTCAGTGTTAATTCCTTCCCTATTGAATTTGTTCTCAGGTTCCCATCCCCCTGCCAAGCTAGTTTAAACTTTCTCCAACAACACTAGCAAAACTCCCCGTGAGGATATTGGTCCCGGCGCTGTTGAGGTGCAACCTGTCCGGTTTGTACAGGTCCCAACTCCCCCAGAAGTTGTCCCAATGCCTCAGGAATTTAAAGCCCCCCCTCCTGCACCAACTCTCCAGCCACCTGTTCATTCTCTCTATCCTTCTATCCTTATACTCATTAGCACGTGGCACCGGTAGTAACCTGGAGATTACTACCTTTGAGGTCCTACCCTTTAATTTTTTTCCTAGCTCTCTAAATTCTGCCTGCAGTACCTCATCCCTCTTTTTTCCGATGTCATTGGTCCCAATATGGACCACGACCTCTAGCTGTTCACCCTTTCCCCCCAGAATGCCCTGCGTCCGCTCTGTGACATCCTTGACCCTGGCACCAGGGAGACACCATACCATCCTGGAATCACGTCTTCGGCTGCAGAAACGCCTCTCTATTCCCCTAACTATTGAATCCCCCACCACTAAAGCTCTTTTATTCTTTGTCCCTCCCCCCTGTGCAGCTGAGCCACCGGTGGTGCCTTGGACTTGGCTCTGGCTGCACTGCCCACAGGCACCATCACCCTCACCAGTGCTCAGAAGAGAATATTGGTTGGAAAGCGAGATGGACTCAGGGGGGATTCCTGAAATACCTGTCTAGCGTTCTTCCTCCATCTGGTGTTCACCCACTTCCACTCTGCCTGCACGCTTTTAAGCTGCGGGATGACCACCTCCTGAAATGTGCTATCTACGTAGCTTTCAGCCTCGCGGATGCACCGTAGTGACTCCAGCCGCTGCTCAAGCTTGGAAAGCTGGAGACACTTTCTGCACACATGGTTGTCAAGGCCGCGTGAAGCATCCAGGACTTCCCACATGCCGCAGGACATGTACTCCACAGGACTGAGCTGCCCTGTCATCCCTCTTATTAGACTTATCTGTTAAAAAAGAGAAAGAGAGATTCTTACCAATCAAACCACCAATCACTTACCAACCCAGACGAGGGCTGTGAGCGGGCAGAGGTTAGAAACGCAGTATGGAGCTGAATCCAAAATCAGCGGGACGCAGGGAAGTAACGCACTCGGCGGCGGGAGGCCGAGAGGTCGGCGAGGAGCAGGAGGCTCGGAGGTCAGTGAGGGGTGGGAGGCCCGGAGGTCAGCGAGGAGCAGGAGGCTCGGAGGTCAGTGAGGGGTGGGAGGCCCGGAGGTCAGCGAGGAGTGGGAGGCTCGGAGGGCAGTGAGGGGTGGGAGGCCCGGAGGTCAGCGAGGAGTGGGAGGCTCGGAGGTCATTGAGGGGCGGGAGGCCCGGAGGTCAGCGAGGAGTGGGAGGCTCGGAGGGCAGTGAGGGGTGGGAGGCCCGGAGGTCAGCGAGGAGTGGGAGGCTCGGAGGTCATTGAGGGGCGGGAGGCCCGGAGGTCAGCGAGGAGCAGGAGGCCCGGAGGTCTGCAAGGAGCGGGAAGCCCGGAGGTCGGTGAGGAGTGGGAGGCTGAGAGGCCGGCGAGGAGCAGGAGGCCCGGAGGTCGGTGAGGAGCAGGAGGCCCGGAGGTCGGCAAGGAGTGGGAGGCCCGGAGGTCAGTGAGGAGCGGGAGGCCCGGAGGTCGGCAAGGAGTGGGAGGCCCGGAGGTCGGTGAGGAGTGGGAGGCTGAGAGGCCGGCGAGGAGCAGGAGGCCTGGAGGTCAGCGAGGAGCAGGAGGCCCGGAGGTCAGTGAGAGGGGGGGAGGCCCGGAGGTCGGTGAGGAGCGGGAGGCTCAGAGGTCGGCGAGGAGCGGGAGGCCCGGAGGTCGGTGAGGAGCGGGAGGCTCAGAGGTCGGCGAGGAGCGGGAGGCCCGGAGGTCGGTGAGGAGCGGGAGGCTCAGAGGTCGGCGAGGAGCGGGAGGCCCGGAGGTCGGTGAGGAGTGGGAGGCCGAGAGGCCGGCGAGGAGCAGGAGGCCCGGAGGTCAGTGAGGAGCGGGAGGCCCGGAGGTCGATGAGGAGCGGGAGGCTCAGAGGTCGGCGAGGAGCGGGAGGCCCGGAGGTCGGCGAGGAGCGGGAGGCTCAGAGGTCGGCGAGGAGCGGGAGGCACGGAGGTCAGTGAGGAGCGGAAGGCCCGGAGGTCGGTGAGGAGTGGGAGGCCGAGAGGCCGGCGAGGAGCAGGAGGCCTGGAGGTCAGTGAGGAGCGGGAGGCCCGGAGGTCGATGAGGAGCAGGAGGCTCAGAGGTCTGCAAGGAGTGGGAGGCCCGGAGGTCGGCGAGGAGCAGGAGGCCCGGAGGTCAGTGAGAGGGGGGGAGGCCCGGAGGTCGGCGAGGAGCAGGAGGCCTGGAGGTCTGCAAGGAGTGGGAGGCCCGGAGGTCGGCGAGGAGCAGGAGGCTCGGAGGTCAGTGAGTAGTGGGAGGCCCGGAGGTCAGTGAGGGGCAGGAGGCCCGGAGGTCAGCGAGGAGCAGGAGGCCCGGAGGTCAGTGAGGAGTGGGAGGCCTGGAGGTCAGTGAGGGGCGGGAGGCCCGGAGGTCAGCGAGGAGCAGGAGGCCTGAAGGTCGGCAAGGAGCAGGAGGCCCGGAGGTCTGCAAGGAGTGGGAGGCCCGGAGGTTTGCAAGGAGCGGGAGGCCCGGAGGTCTGCAAGGAGTGGGAGGCCCGGAGGTCGGTGAGGAGTGGGAGGCCGAGAGGCCGGCGAGGAGCAGGAGGCCTGGAGGTCGGCGAGGAGTGGGAGGCCCGGAGGTCAGTTAGAGGGGGGGAGGCCCGGAGGTCGGCGAGGAGCGGGAGGCCCGGAGGTCGGCAAGGAGTGGGAGGCCCGGAGGTCGGCGAGGAGCGGGAGGCCCGGAGGTCGGCAAGGAGTGGGAGGCTCGGAGGTCGGTGAGGAGCGGGAGGCTCAGAGGTCTGCAAGGAGTGGGAGGCCCGGAGGTCGGCGAGGAGCGGGAGGCCCGGAGGTCGGTGAGGAGTGGGAGGCCCGGAGGTCGGTGAGGAGCGGGAGGCCCGGAGGTCGGTGAGGAGCGGCTGACCCGAAGGTTTGGCCTGTGGGTTGCAAACTCTGGTTTAACATATTCCTGGAGGTTTCATCACATGATCTCCTGCCTCCAACCACCCACCCCCCACTCTCCCACCATTGGTCGCCTGACACATCCATCCTTGCGTTGCACCGCCTTCCTAATTAATTGGAATTGAATAGACTCTTCTTTGCACGATTGGATGATTCTTGACTGTCAGTCAAACAGCCGTTTCTCCCCATCTCCAATATTTTAATAACTAATCAACAAAAGTGTTCAAAGACCAGGGGCTAGACTTTCCACGTTTTTGGCATGCTTAATGCCCACTTGACGTCGATTTTACCGCTGAAATAATGTATAACGCCCATATATCGCCCATTTAGCCACAAAATGGAAACTGACGGGCATTTTTCGGAAACTTATCGCCGAGCATTACTTTCCCCATGTGCGTAACGCCAGGAAAAAATAGTACCGCCCGCTCACTTTTTTTGGGTGGAATCATCAGAATGGCCGAAATCAACACCTATAATATCGCCCAGCGTTACTTTCCGCATGTAATTAACGCCGAGATTCTATAATACCACCTGCCCATTTTTTTGGCGTAAAGAGCACATTTGCCGAAACTAACGCCAGGAGATCACCCAGCGTCACTTTCACCACCTCGCACACATATCGCCCACAATATCGCTCGACCAAAAAAACGCCCAGAAAAAGTGGAACTGTTCTGAACTAAAGCCATCAGTGTGGCTGCCATTCTTAAAATCGCAGGTCGCTTCATTCAAAAGGCTGCTTCAACTTTGGGGAAGTTTACATTGACTCTGGAGTTCTTCTCAGGTGAAGTGACCATCTCAACAGACATATTTTCAGACTCTGAACTATTGGGGGTTTACTCTAGGTATATTTTAGTGAGGAAATTATTGCCTCTGATCAATTGCTATTATACTTTCATTGCAATGGGGCTAGCCATTTCTCAGCCTGCATCGATTAATATGCAGATGCTGCAGAGTGCAGAGGGCTCAATGTGTGATGCACATCATTATGTCCCCAATTTAAGACATGCAAGAATGAAGAGGAGGGCCAGACCATACACACTCCGCACGCACAGGGAAAAGAGGTCTTATCTCGACGTGTCCGAGCACACCTGCCTTCGGAGACTGCGCTTCCACAAGGTGGTGATCAATGAAATATGTGAACTCATCAGGCCACATATGCAGCCTGCCATCAGGACATCAGTGTCGTTCGAGGTCAAGGTCACCGCGGCTCTGTCTTTCTATGCGTCCGGTTCCTTTCTGGCCTCCACGGTCGAGATTTGCCCTCTGTCTCACCATGCAACCCATCGCTGCATTAGACAGGTCACTGAGGCCCTGTACGCGAGAAGGATAGACTTTATCAGCTTCCCCATGACCACGGAGGCTCAGACTGACAAGGCTGGAGCATTCTACTGCATTGTTAAGTTCCCCAGGGTGCAGGGAGCAATACAGTGCACTCACATCGCCATGCGGCCATCTTCTAAGGACCCGGAGCGTTTTCGTAACAGAAAAGTATTTCACTCCCTGAAGGTCCAACTAGTTGTTGACCACAACCAGATCATCATGGCAGTGAATGCCAAATGTCTGGGCACCTTCGATGAGGCTTACATCCTGCGTGAGAGTGCCGTCTCTGACATCTTTAAGTGTCAGCCACAAGGACAATGCTGGATGCTTGGTGATAACTGATATGGCCTAGCCACCTGGCTGATGACCCTCTTGCGTGACACCCACACCGAGGCCGAGAAGCGATACAACCAGAGCCACAGAGCCACACGCAATGTGGTCCAGAAAACAATAACTGTACTTAAGCACCGCTTCAGATGTCTGCACCACTCAGGAGGGGAGCTACAATACAACCCTGCGCAAGTAGTTAAATTCGTGGTCGTGTGCTCCATGCTGCACAATCTGGCTATCAGGAGGCTCCAAGAATTGCCACAAGGGACTAATGTTCCACCTCAGGAGAGAGAGGAAGAGGATGACAAGGGGCTGGACGCTGACCTAGGGCCAGACAGCCAGGCTGGCTATGCAACCATGCCCACAACCCCCTCCAGACCGCTGGAAAGGGCCCGTGGTGGCTACATAGCTGCAAGACTCTTATGCGAGCAGCTGATATCTGAATGATTTGCCTGAAAGAACGTTGCTGTGAGTGACAACGCTGATACACTGCTATGTGTGTGCAGCTCAGACATCAATGGTGCCCATCACCTTGGTGCCAGTTAAAGTTTACGTTGATTGAAGTTAAGTTTTAACGGTCCAGCTATCTGAGACAATGTGCAACAAGGTTATGTTCAATAAAAAAAAAATTATAATAACATTGGTTTGAAATCATAAGTATCAGATGCAAAAATACCCAATCCCCGCCCACACCCCATTTTTTCCACCATTGACATCAATCAAATGTTCAACATGTCCAGCAACACAGAATACAAATGCAAAGCAGGAGGGTGGAGATCGAGCTGGACAGGCTGCAACGAGAGGGCATCATTTCGCCGATCGAATTCAATGACTGGGCCAGTCTGATTGTTCCAGTCCTCACAGGGGAAGGCACCATCAAAATCTGTGAAGATTACAAAGTAACTATCAATCATTTCTCGCTGCAGGATCAATACCCGCTACCAAGGCAGGCGACCTATTTGCAACGCTGGTGGGAGGGAAAACCTTCACGAAGCTGGATTGACCTCGGCCTACATGACGCAGGAGCTGGAGGAATCATCGAAAGGCCTCACCTGCATCAACACGCACAAAGGTCTCTTCATTTACAACAGATGCCCGTTTGGGATTCGATCAGCCGCGGCGATATTCCAGAGGAAAATGTAAAGCTTGCTGAAGTCGGTCCCGTGCACCGTGGTCTTCCAGGACGACATCTTGGTTGCAGGTCGGGACACCGTCGATCACCTGCAGAACCTGGAGGAGGTTCTTCGTCGGCTTAATCATGTGGGGCTCAGTCTAAGAGGCATTTTCCTGGCACCTGAAGTGGAGTTCCTGTGGAGAAGAATCACGGCAGACAGCATCAGGCCCACCGGTTCGAAGACGGAGGCAATCAAGAACGAATCGAGACTACAGAACACAACGGAGCTGCGGTCGTTTCTAGGACTCCTGAACAATTTTGGTAACTTCTTACCGGGTCTTAGCACATTGTTAGAACCCCTGCACACTTTACTGTGTAAAGGAGATGAATTGGTATGGGGTAAAAGCCAAGAAAATGCCTTTGAGAAAGCGAGGAAGTTATTATGTTCAAACAAATTGCTTGTGTTGTACGATCCATGTAAATGTCTGGTACTAACATGTGATGCGTCGTCGTACGGGGTCGGGTGTGTATTGCAACAAGCAAATGAATTTGGGAAATTGCAACCAGTTGCTTAAGCATCCAGAAGTCTGTCTAAGGCCGAGAGGGCCTACAGCATGATCGAAAAAGAAGCGTTAGCGTGTGTTTACTGGGTAAAGAAAATGCATCAATATCTGTTTGGACTCAAATTTGAATTGGAAACTGACCATAAGCCGCTTATATCCCTCGTTTCTGAAAGCAAGGGGATAAATATGAATGCATTGGCCGGCATCTAGAGATAGGCGCTCACGTTGTCCGCATACATCTACGCCATCCGCCATAGACCAGGCACAGAAGTTGGAGATGCTGGAGGAAATAAAGCCGTACCAGCGGTGCAAAGATGAAATGTCTACACAGGCAGACTGCCTCCTATGGGGTAATCGGGTAGTGGTGCCAAAAATGGGCAGGGACACTTTCATCAGTGATCTCCACAGTATCCACCCAGGCATTGTAATGATGAAAGCGATAGCCAGATCCCACGAGTGGTGGCCCGGTATCGATGTAGACTTAGAGTCCTGCGTGCACAAATGTAATACATGTTCACAGTTAAGCAATGCACCCAGGGAGGCACCAGTACGTTTATGGTCCTGGCCCTCCAAACCGTGGTCCAGGGTCCATGTCGACTATGCAGGCCCATTTTTGGAAAAATGTTCTTAGTGGTTGTAGGTGCGTACTTCAAATGGATTAAATGTGTAATAATGTCGGCAAGCACGTCCGCTGCCACCATTGAAAGCTTACAGGCCATGTTTGCCACGCATGGTCTGCCTGATTTCCTTGTAAGTGACAATGGGCCGTGCTTTACCAGTGCCGAATTCACGGAGTTCATGACCCGCAATGGGATCAAACATGTCACATCCGTCCCGTTTAAACCAGCGTCCAACGGTTAGGCAGAACGAGCAGTTCAAACTGTTGTGTATCTGTAAAGCATGCACTCCCATGTTCTGCCTCCAGGAACGCATCCCCTGAAGTCCCAAGGGATCCCAGCATCCCTTGGGAGCACTGTGTATAAGCCGGCCTCTAGGGCCTGTTCCTCACTCTGGAGTGTCTCAATAAAGACTGAGGTCACTGTTACTTTAACCTCCCTGTTTGCAGTCTCATCTGTGTCAGGAACACAACAACTGGCGACGAGTATATGAATTCAACGCAAAGATGCAGCAAACTGTGGGCATCCTGGACAAGTTATGGAGGATGAGGACTGGGAAACCTATGTCGAACGGCTAGACCAGTACTTTGTAGCCAACGAGCTGGACGGAGAAGGAAACGCTGCAAAAAAGGAGAGCGGTCCTCCTCACGGTCTGCGGGGCACTGACCTACAGCCTCATGAAGAATCTTCTGGCTCTGGTGAAACCCACAGATAAGTCATATAAGGAGCTGTGTACACTGGTTCAGGAGCATCTTAACCTGAGGGAGAGCGTGCTGATGGCGAGGTATCGGTTCTACACGTGCCACCGACCTGAAGGTCAGGAAGTGGCGAGCTACGTCGCTGAGCTAAGGCGACTTGCAGGACAGTGTGAGTTTGATGGCTACCTGGAGCAAATGCTCAGAGACTTTTTTGTACTGGGTATTGGCCACGAGACCATCCTGCGAAAATTTTTGACATTAGAGACACCGACCCTCAGTAAGGCCATTGCGATAGCACAGGTGTTTATGTCCACCAGTGACAACACCAAACAAATCTCTCAGTACACAAGTGCTAGCAATGTCCATAAATTAACTGGAACTGTGTTTGCAAGCAGAAATGTACAGGGCAGAAACCACGAGTCTGCAACTGCCAGCAGGCCTCAGGTGACCCAGATGACTCAGAGTCCGCAACAAAGGATGAATGCAAGGCAATTCATACCTTGTTGGCGTTGTGGAGGCTTCCATTCAGCCTATTCATGCCGCTTCAAAGGGTATGTTTGCAAGAGCTGTGGAACAATAGGGCACCTCCAACGAGCTTGCAGACGAGCTGCAAGCTCTGCAAAACCTGCTAATGACCTCGTGGCAGAGGAAGATCAGTCCATGGTGGATCAAAGCAATTTCGAGCCTCAGAGAGAGGAGGCAGATGCTGAAGTACACGGGGTGTGCACATTTTCGACGAAATGTCCACTTATAATGCTAAATGTAAAATTGAATGGCTTACCCGTAGCCATAGAACTGGACACTGGCGCTAGCCAATCCATCATGAGTAAAAAGATATTTGAAAGACTGTGGTGCAACAAGGCACTCAGACCAGCCCTGAGCCCCATCCACACGAAACTGAGAACGTACACCAAAGAGCTTATCACTGTCCTGGGCAGCACCATGGTCAAGATCACCTACGAGGGCACAGTGCATGAACTGCCATTCTGGATTGTCCCGGGCGATGGCCCCACACTGCTTGGAAGGAGCTGGCTGGGTAAAATCCGCTGGAACTGGGATGACATCCGAGCGCTATCACATGTCAATGAGGCCTCATGTACCCAGGTTCTTAACAAATTTCCTTCCTTTTTGAGCCTGGCATTGGAAACTATTCCGGGGCAAAGGTGCAGATCCACTTGGTCCCAGAGGAACGACCCATTCACCACAAGGCGCGAGCGGTACCTCACATGATGAGGGAGAGATTGGAAATCGAGCTGGACAGGCTGCAATACGAGGGCATCATCTCCCCAGTGGAATTCAGCGAGTGGGCCAGCCCAATTGTTCCAGTACTCAAAAGTGATGGCACGGTCAGGATTTGCGGCGATTATAACGTAGCCATTAATTGTTTCTCGCTACAGGACCAATACCCGCTACCTAAGGCAGACGACCTATTTGTGACGCTGGCAGGAGGCAAGACGTTCACCAAGTTCGACCTGACTTCGGCTTACATGATGCAGGAGCTGGAGGAGTCTTCGAAGGGCCTCACCTGCATCAACACGCGCAAGGGACTGTTCATCTACAACAGATGCCCGTTTGGAATTCGGTCGGCTGCAGCGATCTTCCTGAGAAACATGGAGAGCCTACTCAAGTCGGTACCACGCACAATGCTTTTTCAGGACGAGTCGGGACACCGCCGAGCACCTACAAAACCTGGAGGAGGTCCTCCAGCGACTGGATCGCGTAGGGCTGCGGCTGAAGAGGTCGAAATGCGTCTTCATGGCAACAGAAGTGGAGTTTTTGGGGAGAAAGTTCGCGGCGGACGACATTCGGCCCACAGACGCCAAGACAGAGGCACAGAACGTCACAGAGCTGCGGTCGTTCCTGGGACTCCTCAACTATTTTGGTAACTTCCTACCGGGGTTAAGCACCCTCTTAGAGCCCCTACATGTGTTATTGCGTAAAGGTGAGAACTGGGTATGGGTAAAAAAAAAAGTAATTGCTTTTGAGAAAGCCAGAAACATTTTGTGCTCCAACAAGCTGCTTGTATTGTATAACCCGTGTAAAAGACTTGTGCTAGCATGTGATGCATCGTCGTACGAAGTCGGGTGTGTATTACAGCAAGCTAACGTTGTGGAGAAGTTACAACCTGTTGCCTATGCCTCCAGGAGCTTGTCTAAGGCCGAGACGGCCTACAGCATGATTGAGAAAGAGGCATTAGCGTGTGTGTTCGGGGTAAAGAAAATGCATCAGTACCTGTTTGGCCTCAAATTTGAGCTGGAAACCGATCACAGGCCCCTCATACCCCTGTTCGCTGAAAACAAGGGGATAAATACTAATGTCTCAGCCTGCATACAAAGGTGGGCACTCGTGCTATCAGCGTATAACTATACCATCCGCCACAGGCCAGGCATCGAGAACTGTGCGGATGCTCTCAGTTGGTTACCATTGCTCACCACGGGGGTGGAAATGGCGCAGCCTGCAGCCTTGTTGATGTCATGGAAGCGTTTGAAAATGATAAATCACCTGTTACGGCCCACCAGATTAGGACTTGGACCAGCCAAGATCCTCTGCTGTCCCTAGTAATACTGTGTACTGCATGGGAGCTGGGCCAGCATCCCCGTTGAAATGCAAGAGCTAATCAAGCCGTTCCAGCGGCGAAAGGATGAGCTGTCCATTCAGGCAGATTGCCTGTTGTGGGGTAACCGCGTAGTGCTACCCAAAAAGGACAGGGAGACGTTCATCTCGGATCTCCACAGCACACACCTGGGTATAGTAATGATGAAAGCGATAGCCAGATCCCACGTGTGGTGGCCCGGTATTGACTCTGACTTAGAGTCCTGTGTACGGCAATGCAGCGTGTGTGCTCAGTTGAGCAATGCGCCCAGAGAGGCACCACTAAGTTTGTGGTCCTGGCCCTCCAGACCATGGTCAAGGATCCATGTCGACTATGCGGGCCCGTTTCTTGGTAAAATGTTCCTAGTGGTGGTGGATGCTTTTTCAAAATGGTTTGAATGTGAAATAAAGTCGGGAAGCACCGCCACCGCTACCATTGAAAGCCTGAGGGCCATGTTTGCCACCCACAGCCTGCCTGACACACTGGTCAGTGACAATGGGCCATGTTTCACCAGTGCCGAATTTAAAGAATTCATGACCCACAATGGGATCAAACATGTCACCTCGGCCCCGTTTAAACCAGCCTCCAATGGGCAGGCAGAGTGGGCAGTACAAACAATCAAACAGAGTCTTAAATGAGTCACAGAAGGCTCACTCCAAACCCGCCTGTCCCGAGTACTGCTCAGCTACCGCACGAGACCCCACTCGCTCACAGGGGTTCCCCCGGCTGAGCTACTCATGAAAAGGACACTTAAAACCAGACTCTCGCTGGTTCACCCCAACCTGCATGATCAGGTAGAGAGCAGGCGACAGCAACAAAATGTAAACGATAGTCACGCCACTGTGTCATTGGAAATTGATCTGAATGACTGTGTGTATGTGCTAAACTATGGACATGGTCCTAAGTGGATCGCGGGCACGGTGATAGCCAAAGAAGGGAGTAGAGTGTTTGTAGTCAATGGAGAAATTTGCAGAAAGCACCTGGACCAAACGAGGCTGTGGTTCACAGACTGCCCTGAACAACCCACAGCAGACACCATCTTTTTCGAGCCCACAACACACACCCAAAGGATCAACGACACCACCCCGGACCAGGAAATCGAACCCATCACGCCCAACAGCCCAGCAAGGCCAGGCTCACCCAGCAGCCCTGCAGGGTCAACAACACACCAGCCCAGCGAGGGCACAGCCAACACACCAGAACAGGCATTTGTATCGAGGCGGTCCACTAGGGAAAGAAAGGCTCCCGACTGCCTCACCTTGTAAATAGTTTTCACTTTGACTTTGGGGGGGAGTGATGTTGTGTATCTGTAAAGCATGCACTCCCATGTTCCTCCACCAGGGAGCTCATCCCCTGAAGCCCCAAGGGATCCCAGCATCCCTTGGGAGCACTGTATATAAGCCGGCCCATAGGGCCTATTCCTCACTCTGGAGTGTCTTAGTAAAGACTGAGGTCACTGTTACTTTAACCTCCCTGTGTGCAGTCTCATCTGTGTCAGGAACACAACACAAATAATCAAGCAGAGCTTGAAAAGAGTAACTGAAGGCTCACTGCAGTCTTGTTTAGTTACCGCACAAGACCCCACTCGCTCACTGGGGTCCGTCCTGCTGAACTGCTCATGAAAAGGACACTTAAGACAAGGCTCTTGTTAGTACACCCTGATCTACACGAACAGGTAGAGAGCAGGTGGCTTCAACAGAATACATATGATCGCACAAATGTGTCACGCGAAATTGAGATAAATGATCCTGTATTTATGTTGAACTATGGACAAGGGCCCAAGTGGCTTCCAGGCACTGTTTTGGACAAAGAGGGGAGTAGGGTGTTTGTGTTCAAACTCTCAAATGGACTCACCTGCAGGAAACACTTGGACCAAACCAAACTCAGATTTACGGACTATCCAGAACAACCCACAATAGACTCCAACTTTTTCGACCCTCCAACACACACACAAGTGCCAACCGACCCAGCAGTTGACCACGGAGCAGAACCCATCACCCGCAGCAGCCCAGCAGGCCTCACCAGCCCCCCAGCAGCCCAGCAAGGCCAGCTGCACAGCAGCCCAGCGAGGGCCCAACAAATGACTCACCAAAACCAGCATTTGCACCCAGGTGATCAACCAAGGAAAGGAAGGCCCCAGATCGACTCACATTGTAAATAGTTACACTATTGGCTTTGGGCGGGGGAGTGTTGTTATGTATTTAAACCTGTAAATACCATGTCTAACCACCAGAGGGCTTATCCCCTGGAGTCCCAAGGGATCCCACAATCCCTTGGCAGCACCTGTATAAAAGGAGGCCTCACAGGTTGGAGAGGCACTCTGAGATCTGTAATAAAGGACTACAGTCACACCTTACTTTGAGCTTGCAGTATCTGATCTGACTCTTTATTGAAGACATAACAGTCGGGACATTCCTTGTTTGTGACCAATCGGTGGAAAACAGAGAGCTACTACAATGGGGCCTGTCCTTTCTTACCCTCTCTTGGTGACCAATTACGTGCAGCAGACTCGAGATCGCCGAGGTACGTTCCACTGCATTATGTGCCCAATGTAAGACGTGACAGATTGATGAGGAGGATCAGACGTTACACCCCCCGCAAGTACAAGGAGAAGCAGTCTTTCCTCGACTTGCCCGACATCACCTGCCTTCAGAGACCGTGCTTCCACAAAGAGGTTATCACTGAGGTATGCCAGCTCATCAGGGCAGATCTGCAGCCTGCCAGCACCATTAGTAATGCACTGTCCGTCGAGGTCAAAGTCGCCACGGCACTATCGTTCTACGCCTTGGGTTCTTTTCAGGCCTCAGCTGGAGACATTTGTGGACTTTCTCAGCATGCCACACATCGCTGCATTAGACAGCTCGCTGAAGCCCTGTACGCACGCAGGAGAGACTTGATCAGCTTCCCTATGACCAGGGAGGCACAGAGTGAGAGGGCTCTAGGATTCTCCAGAATTGCAAACTTCCCCTAGGTGCAGGGAGCAATAGACTGCATACACATCGTGATGTGGGCACCTTTTCAGGATGCAGAAATTTTCAGGAACCGCAAGAGATTCCACTCCCTGAATGTCCAACTGATTGTCGACCACCAGCAAATTATTATGGCAGTGAATGCTAAATTTCCGAGCAGCATCCATGATGCTCACTTTCTGCGTGAGAGCACTGTGTCTGTTGTTTAACAATCAGCCACAAGGTCAATGCTGGATGCTTGGTGACAAAGTATATGGCCTCGCCACCTGGCTGATGACCTCCATGTGTGACACCCACACCGAAGCTGAGAGGCGATACAACGAGAGCCACAGAGCAACTTGCAATATCATGGAGAAAACCATTGGAGTGCTGAAGCAACGCTTTAGATGCCTGGACCACTCAGGCATTTCCAATACCACCCTGAGCAGGTAGCTCAAGTGGTGGTGGTATGCTCCATGCTGCATAACTTGGCTATCAGGAGGGGACAAGAATTGCCTGATGAGTCTGACAGTCCACCTCACCAGAGAGAGGAAGAGGAGGATGAGAAGGCGGACGCTGACTTTGGCCCAATCAGGCTGATGCTGAAGCCATGCCCCCGCCTCCCTGTAGACCATATGAAAGGGCCCGTGGTGACATGATAGCTGCAAGAGCCTTACATCAGGAGCTCATCAATGATCACTTTGCCTGAAAGAACGTTGGTGTTATTTACAAGGCTGACACACTGCTGGGTGTGCAGGTCATACATCAATGGTGGGCATCACCTTGGTGGCAGCTAAAGTTTAAGTTGATTGAAGTTAAGTGTCATTATGCCCTTTGATGTTAAGGAATCACCAGCGTGTAACAGTGCAGCTATCTGAGCCAATGCGCTACAAGGTTTTGTTAAATAAAAAACATTTAAACCGAACATTAGTCTGAAATCATCAGTATTTCTGTACAAACCAATCCTCCCCCCCCACCCTCCCGCTTCTCCGCCCCACCTCTACCCCTTCCCCTCCTTACTCCAAGCCGCCTGGCTGAGGAGCTCCTCAGGCGATGCTTTATTGGAGGGGGGTGGGGGATGACGGCCGAAACGCTGCTTGGATGGATACGGGAGAGGATGGTCCCAAGGTGGCAACGCGCTCTGAGCCAGAAGCAAGATGTTGCTGCTGGCTCTCATGTGTGGTTGGCAATGGGGGTGCGGCACCTTAGGGTGCAGTGCCGCTCTCCGGGACTACTGGGAGCCCTCTGCCACCAGTGTTCCTGGCTAACAGCTTCAGGGCCTCCTCCATCCCTCCCACGTTATATCTTATTTGTTGGACAAAAACTCAGTGCCAACTATGTTCTTGGTGCTTAGTAGGATTTTTGCTGCTGGTGAATCTCCCTCGTGTCTCCCACAAAAGCCAGACAAGCACACACCACAGCCACTCACGCTTTCAGTGTCTCTGAGCTCCCTCTCTATTTGTCTCCTCTTCTGCGTATGTCATGATGACCCTTGACCTCCTGAATCGCGGGAATCGAACATTGCCATGCCGTTGCTAAGGACAGCGACACCTTATGGCAGAAGGTCAAAAAAATGTTATGCTAACGCCCATTTCATATCGCTTGCGGTAACGGCGATTTTCAAAAATGGAGACAAGGTGCTTTGAGAATGGGCAAGAAGCCGGCAATCTGAAAACCCTTTTTACCACCCACACTGGAAATATCGCCCATTTTTGGGTGATAAGCACAAAAGTGGAGGTTCTAGCCCATAGTCCCCTAGTTTTAGTTTCCTCTATGAGTGGAAATATCCTCTCTTCATCCACCTTGTTGAGCCCCCTCATTATCTTATATGTTTCAATAAGATCACCTCTCATTTTTCTGAACTCCAATGACTATAGGCCCAACCTACTCAACCTATCTTCATAAGTCAACCTCCTCGTCCCCGGAATCAACCTAGTGAACCTTCTCTGAGTAGCCTCCACTGCAAGTATATCCTTCCTTAAATACGGAGACCAAAAGTGCACGCAGTACTCTAGGTGTGGCCTCACCAATACCCTGTACAGTTGTAGCAGGACTTCTCTGCTTTTAAACTCTATCCCCCTTGCAATAAAGTCAACATTCCATTTGTCTTCCTGATTACTTGCTGTACCTGCATACTCACTTTTTGTGTTTCATTCACAAGGACCCCCAGGTCCCTCTGTACTGCAGCACTTTGCAATTTTTCTCCATTTAAATTATAATTTGCTTTTTTATTTTTTCTGCCAAAGTGGATAACCTCACATTTTGCCTCATTATGCTCCATCTGCCAAATTTTTGCCCACTCACTTCGCCTGTCTATATCCCTTGGCAGATATTTTGTGTCCTCCTCACAATTTTCTTTCCCACCCATCTTTGTATCATCAGCAAACTTGGCTACATTGCAATCAGTCCCTTCATCCAAGTCATTAATATGGATTGTAAATAATTGAAGACCTAGTACTGATCCCTGTGACACCCCACTAGTTACTGTTTGCCAACTGGAAAATTACCCATTTTTCCCGACTCTCTGATTTCTGTTATTTAGCCAATCCTCTATCCATGCTAATATATTACCCCCAACCCTGTGAACTTTTATCTTGTGCAGTAACCTTTTATGTGACACCTTATCGAATGCCTTCTGGAAATCCAAATACACCACATCTACTCGTTCTCCCTTATCCACCCTGCTCGTTACATCCTCAAAGAACTCCAGTAAATTTGTCAAATATGATTTCCCTTTCATAAAACAATGCTTTTGACTCTGCTTGTTTGAATTATGCTTTTCCAAATGTCCCGCTACTGCTTCCTTAATAATGGAGTCCTGTATTTTCCCAATGACAGATGTTAGGTTAATTGGTCTACAGTTTCCTGCTTTTTGTCTGCCTCCTTTTTTAAATAGGGGCATTACATTTGTGGTTTTCCAATCTGCTGGGACCACCCCAGCATCCAGGGAATTTTGGTAGATTATCCCCGCTACCTTGGCCAATAATTATCCTTCAAACAAAAACAGATCATCTGGCCATTATCATATTGTTGTTTGTGGGAGATTGCTGTGCGCAAATTGGCTGCCGTGTTTCCCGCATTACAACAGTGACTACACTCCAAAATGCATTTCATTGGCTGTAAAGCGCTTTGAGACATCCAGTCGTCATGAACGGCACTATATAAATGTAAGTCCTTCTTTCTTGCTGTTCCACTCAACACATCCCCATCACTCTGCCTTCCCTACCCTACTCCTGCATATCCTTACTCACACCAATTTCGTTGTACCTCCATCCATCCCTCTCACTCTATCTATATTATCACATCCCCATCTCACTAGCCACCCCTCACACTGAAACCTCATCCTTGTCCTATCATATCAACTAACAACACACAAGGGTAAGCACATGGGTCTTTTAGCCAATGTTCATGTAAAGTTTCTGTTGATGTGTTGGCAAACATTGAAAACTTTACTTTCAACACTTTGTGTTCTTGGGTAGATTTGTTTGCACCTTTGAAAGTGGCTTTGTGAGTTGCAGTGAATGGTGAGACATAACTGTGTGCCCCGCAATGGTAATGAGTGTGAAAGGGATTGTTTGGCATTGTAGGGATGCTTTATGGTGCTGGTGTGGGGTGCCAACCTGGTGCATCATGTGGCAGCCAGGGTGTACAGCATCAAGTGAAGTAAATGTGGCCATAGTGAGGCCATCCCTGGCCTCCTGGGCAGCAATATGGTCAGGTGCTGATGCCCTGTGTCCTGTGCAGAATCAGGTGATTGCGGAGAAGGTTGTTGTTGTTGGTGATGCTGGTGTGCCTGGTGATGCTGGTGTTGGGGCTGATTATGGTGGGATTCTGAGGACCAAGGTGAGATTCTTTCAAGGGCTGATGCTGATGGAATAGATGGCAGCTGAAGTTGAGATGACAGAAGCGATCTGTCAATGGTGAGAGAGCTTGCTCCAAGGAGGCGACAGTGGATAGACGCTTCCAAACTCTTCCAACCTGCATAAAGCTGAAAAGTGTATTCCAAATCCTGAAGGTTCCAACTTCTAAGATTGGAAAGTGAACAGCTCTGAAATGGTAGCTTTTATACCACGTTTGCAGCTGTCAACAATTCAGAAGAATGGAGAGTAATTGAAAACCCGACCTACTTACCTGATGTGATTCCTGAGCGCTGGGAATCTCGTGAAAAAGCTGGAAAAATGTTCAGTACATGGTAAAATGCTGTTTAAGTACCTTTTAACATGTTCTTAACTCTGTCAATTGATTCCCCCGGCGCTTGGTGTTGGGTCTGTGAAGCACAGACAGACCCGGCACTTGGGAAACTGACACGGAGGCGGGTTCACAGCGGGCTGTCGTCCCACTGTCAATCTTTTATATTCTGACAGCGGATCCACCGCCGAACCTGCCCTCTGAGCACCAGCAAAATTCCGGCCCATGTCTTTGGTTGATGTTGCAAGGGGCAACATGTAGATGAGGAGGAGGAGGAGCGGGCCAAGGATAGATCCTTGGAGGCCCCTGGAGGTAACAATGCAGGGGAAATAAGTGAAGCCATTGCTGGAGACAATTGGATAGGTAAGAGAGGAACCAAATGAGGGCAGTCCCATTGAACTGGACAATTGAGCAGAGGAGTTGGAGAGGATTGTTTGGTTGAATGTGTCAAAGGCTGCAGCGAAGTCAGGGAGGGATATAACATCAGAGACACAAGCACACAGAATGCCATTTGTAATTTGGTTAGATTTGGTTTAATACTGTGGTCACCGTTATCCAATTTCCATGTCAGTTTCAAGAAGGGCATCCTAATGCACATGCCAACATCCACCCTACCCATTCCTGGCTTCCCATTGCATTACTAATTAACTGCTGTATCCATCTGTCTTACAATGAAACAGGCAGATGCCCATAACAACATACGCCACCAGATGGGAATCACTCGCACTGATATTGTTTTTCTTTTCCAACTACAGTGTAAACTTTTGACACGAAATGTGCGGTGTACCATAACTGTATTACAAGGAGCCAAGGTATTGTATGCAATCGCTTTTATTTCTATTCAAGGGCGTACAACTACAGACAGTTATCATCATTATAACTAGTTTAGCTGAACTAAGGTAGCTGACTGGCACTGTAGTACACTAAATCAGGCCACATGGACATTGCTGCTGAAAATCCTTTTGGCACATTCTTTGATAGCAGTGCTGTTAACTCACTTATGTCAATACAGCGAAAAGCAGACCTGTGCTTGACTGCTGAATTTTATAGTCCTCATTATCAATGTAGGAAGAAAATTTACTTTGGGCTACCCATAAACAAAACAAGTTTTGTGGAATTTTTAGTGGGGTTGCCTAGCCCAGTGTTTCTCAACCTGGGGTCCACGGACGCCTGGGGGTCTGTAGAAACTTTCCAGGGGGTCTGTCACTGGAGATAATTACAAGCCTGCTCCTCTTCATAAAACCGACACTGATTCAGTTCTTGCAAATTATTGTCAACGGCTGGGCCCGCCTCCTCACTGAGGCCCACAGCTCCCTCTCACTTTGCAACGAGTGCTCGCCGCCGGTCGAGCTGATTCCTCTCCCTGGGGCTGTGGCCCTGTGCCATCCTCCCGAAACGTGATCCGAGCGCCTGCTGGGCCCTGAATGTGTTCACGCAAACACATACAATCCCACAGTGCAGCTGTTGCAGACCATGCCAGTGTGACAGTATGGTGGTGAGTCATGCTTCCAGCAACATCCCAGAATGTGCATGGGTGCTCATGCCCTCACTCACCTTCGCCAGCCTGCTGACAGCTTTAAAAATTGTCCAGCCCTAAGTGGCTAATAGTGCCATCTGTTGCTGCAGAGTACCCAGAATTAGTGTGAGAAGCGGGCACACCCATCTCGCTGATAATCTGTAAGTAAATAGCTGTTTCCTTAAAAGCATTACTAAAACACTCTTTACATGCAGGGCTGTAAATCGATGTACAGTCACCTGAAGAGACCTCTCAAATTCCGGTTCAGGTGCGCGATGCTCATGCGCCGAGAACCGGCATTTGCGATCTGTCAAAATGTGTTTTCACAGATTGCACGCATCGCCAGGAGAAGGACATTCGTGTGCAGAGATTTGGGCTATTGTGTGAGCCCATATGCTGCACTGCGCATCTAGGCCTCGGACCGTAAGTATACTTTTCTCCGGGACCACCAGGTACTTGTGGGAAACAAATTTCGGTCGGAGGTGTCCGCCCGCAGGAAGCCTCCAACTGTAATTTCCACACCAATATAAGTAATATATAGTATCATAATTTAGCTGGGGGATCCGTGATTACTAATCCATTTGAAAAGGGGTCCTTCAACCAAAAAGGTTTGAGAACCACTGGTCTAGCCCGCAAGGAGTTCTGAATTCAGGTTCACGTATTATCTCATTTTAAGTTACATGAAAGTGATGTGAAGGACAAATCCTACAGTAAACAGAGCTCTTGGTCCTACCAGTGTTTTTAGCTTCGGTCCTTTCCTTTGCTATTCACAATTCTATTTTAAAACATCTTTGTTTTTTGTAGTCAGTCAAGCTGCTATGTCTGGCAGAACACCAGAAATCATAATAGCTCAAGTCATTGGATCCTAAGCAAGCATATTTATTCCTTCTGCTCTTTCAGGGTATTGGGTATACTTTGATAGCTGCTAACCATCGCTGCAGGGCTCAAGCATGACAAATTCCACCATTTATTACCACATGTGGATTATAATAGTGACTATCTCCTGTGTGGGCATGGGGAGCTAGACAAAAATCGGGCTAGTTAACTTTAGCTTTCCATGTGGTAAAACAGAGGTTGATTTTAGCAGTATACCCACTGCTTCCGATAACTCAAAATTGCTTTTTGCCCTCAAAAGTGACCAATACAATAGCTTGAATAAGATAGGAAAGTGGAAATTCACTGTTTAAAAATGAATGATCAGATTTTTTGAATAGAGGAGTGGGGTGTACTAGATTTCATTTCACTGCAGCTCACCTAATTTCTCAGTGACCTGAAGCTATCAGACTGTAGTGAATTCTGACCCTTGACATAAGGATTCACCATTAACGCTACTGTGTATAAATAAGTGTCTATACGTGATAGCACTGTACCTTACTAATTTGGTCAAAACTTGGTGGAGTGTTAGATGAGCACAAATAAAATGTCAAATTTGAATTTTAAAGATTTATGATTGTAGAATAGTCAATATAAAACATTGACATTTTTAGTATATAATATATAATTTTGAACATTATTATTATAACTTGCAATGATGCTTGGGACCATGGGGTCGGTTTTGACTTTGTGCAGGAATATAAAGTGAGCATTACTGAATCAGCAGACCGTTTTACATCTGTCCCGATTTTTATCTCTGTTGAAGTTAGAGATCAGAGGCTCAAATTTGTCCCTCCTGTTTTTTTGACGTACTCATGTGAGATGCGCCGACTTCCTATGATCCAAACGGTGCCAAAAAGATGTCCTGGGATTCTGGCCCCTCTGCCAACTCTCCCGGGGCTTGGCACGGCGTGGCGAGTCCATTGGGCGCGGAGCTAGGGCCCTGCGCTTAAAAGAGTGCCGGCAGCTGTCCGCGTGCGCTGTAGAGCATTTGTGCATGCGCAGTAGCTCCTCCCATGATTGTGATGATGCGTGCCTGCAGTATTGGACCCAACGCATCCCGCCCCTATCCCGGGTCGAGTAGTCTGGCTGCTGCCTTCCCTACAGAGAAGTCCAGTCCCTCGGAAAAGTCAAGTCCCTCGGAGAAGTCCAGTCCCTCGGAGAAGTCCAGTCCCTCGGAGAATTCCAGTTCCTCGGAGAAGTCCAGTCCCTCGGAGAATTCCAGTTCCTCGGAGAGAAGTCAAGTCCCTCGGAAAAGTCAAGTCCCTCGGAGAAGTCCAGTCCCTCGGAGAAGTCCAGTCCCTCGGAGAGAAGCCAAGTCCCTCGGAGAAGTCAAGTCCCTTGGAGAGAAGTCCAGTCCCTCGGAGAAGCCAAGTCCCTCGGAGAGAAGTCCAATCCCTCGGAGAAGCCAAGTCCCTCGGAGAGAAGTCCAGTCCCTCGGAGAAGCCAAGTCCCTCGGAGAGAAGTCCAGTCCCTCGGAGAAGCCAAGTCTCTCAGAGAGAAGTCCAGTCCCTCGGAGAAGTCAAGTTCCTCAGAGAAGTCAATTCCCTTGGAGAAGTCAAGTCCCTCGGAGAGAAGTCCAGTCCCTCAGAGAGAAGTGAAGTCCCTTGGGGGGCCGAGTTAGGAAGGTAGGACTTAAGTTTTATTTTTTCTTTATTGTTGATGATTTTTATGCTTCTTGAATGTTGTTGTGAAGGTGTTTAGTGCTTTGCAAGGTCCTCTACGCTTCCCTTCGCATCCCTCCGCCCCCCCCCCCCGCCCATCTCTGGCCACCTACGCTGATTTCTTAACTCTCCGCAAGGGTTTTCTGTGCGGCCACAAGTGGCCACATAGGCTGGCGTAAGTTAGTTTGGAGCAACGATTAGGTGTCCAAACTGGCTTAAATGGCCAAAGCGGGTGCAGGTGGTTGGTAATGCCCCCTTTTGAAAAAAAAACGAAACTAAAAAAATTCTAACTAACTCACTTACACTGGCGCAAATTAAATATGCAGGATTTTTAAGATACTCCAGATAAATCAAGTTGCTCCCAAAAAAACGGAGCAACTCCTGGGCAAATTTGGGCCCAAAAATCGGGAGATGTGTAAAAACAGGCCACCAATTCACCATCGCCCGTTTTATACTATTGCACAAAGTTCACCTCCTTAAGCAGCCCTTGATAAGTTAACACTGCAGTTATCACAGCTCTAAGTTAAAGATCGTTCCACCATCTGCTTGTTTTTTTAAAGGCACGTGCTCAAAGTTATTTGTTCATTTTTAAAATTATAAAATTGCACTGCACAACTCTTAAACATTAAAAATAATGAAACAGCTTTTACCTTAATCTGTGCCTCCACACAAACTGGAAGAAATATAATTGGGATTGTAATTTGATGCTGCTTGATGGTGACTTGATGTGCCTTACAACTTACAATGGAGCACATGTTCATGCTGTTAGAGCAAAAATCACAGAGCTGGTGATCCCATGATTTATTCCGAAATTGCCTATAAACGGCATAAACTTTACCGTTTTTCAAACCTAGTCCTTTTTATCTTTTAACAATATAATCTTTGACAGCCTGCTCACTCTAAAATGCAACTGTCGGCACAACAGAACTTCAATCGTTGCATATTAATGAAAAAAATAAAATTCAAATGGATATTTTAGCCTTCAGTTAGTAATGACGTTCTTCTGGAGCCCCTTACATAAGTCATTGCCTCCTGAAGAGGGCCAGCAGTTCTCTGCTCCAAGGGATCTGCTATTGTTGTTTTTGAGACCCGTCATTAGGAAACAAAAACAAAATACTGCAGATGCTGGAAATTTGAAGTAAAAACGGAAAATGCTGGAAATACTCTTCACTTGATTCATCCATTTTAGTAGCGCTGCAGATCGGTGAGCGGGTAGATAAAAGTTAAACAGAAACTCTACTCAGACCTCAAAGAGAAGAGAAAGTCAGAGAAATTCCAACAACTTATAAAAAATATTTGTTCCTGGGATGTGGGCGTCGCTGGCAAGGCCAGCATTTATTGCCCATCCCTAACGGTCCTTGAGAAGGTGGTGGTGAGCCGTCTTCTTGGACCGCTGCAGTCCGTGTGGTGAAGGTACTCCCACAGTGCTGTTAGGGAGGGAGTGCCAGGATTTTGACTCAGCAACCCAGTGAAGGAACGGCGATATATTTCCAAGTCAGGATGGTGTGTGACTTGGAGGGGAACTTCCAAGTGATGGTGTTCCCATGCTTCTGCTTCCCTTGTCCTTCTAGGTGGTGGAGGTCACGGGTTTGGGAGGTGCTGCCGAAGAAGCCTTGGCGAGTTTCTGCAGTGCATCTTGTAGATGGTACACACTGCAGCCACGTTGCACTGGTGGTGGAGGGAGTGAATGTTGAGGGTGGTGGATGGGGTGCCAATCAAGCGGGCTGCTTTGTGGTTTGCCTGGATGGTGTCGGGCTTCTTCAGTGTTGTTGCAGCTGCACATATCTAGGTAAGTGCCGAGTATTCCATCACACTCCTGACTTGTGCCTTGTAGATGGTGGAAAGGCTTTGGGGAGTCAGGAGGTGAGACAGTCATTGCAGAATACCCAGTCTCTGACCTGCTCTTGTGGCTACAGTAATTATGTGGCTTGTCCAGTTAAGTTTCTGTACCATGTGGAAACTCAGGGACACTTCTGGTGTCCCTGACGACTAGGTGTGCGGGAAGTGTAACCGCCTCCAGCTCCTGACGGTCCGCGTTGCGGAATTGGAGCTGAGGGTGGATTTACTCTGGAGCATCCACGATGCTGAGAATGACGTGAGTAGCACGTGTACCGAGTTGGTCTTACCACAGCCAGATAGGGAATGGAAGACCAGCAGGAAGAGCAGTGCAAGGAAGGTAGTGCAGGGGTCCCCTGTGTTCATCCCTCTGCAAAACAGATACACTGCTTTGAGTACTGTTGAGGGGGATGACTCATCAGGGGAGGGCAGCAGCAGCCAAGTTCATGGCACCGTGGCTGGCTCTGCTGCACAGGAGGGCAGGAAAAAGAGTGGGAGAGCGATAGTGATAGGGGATTCAATTGTAAGGGGAATAGATAGGCGTTTCTGCGGCCACAACCGAGACTCCAGGATGGTATGTTGCCTCCCTGGTGCAAGGGTCAAGGATGTCTCGGAGCGGGTGCAGGATATTCTGAAAAGGGAGGGTGAACAGCCAATTGTCGTGGTGCACATTGGTACCAACGACATAGGTAAAAAAAGGGATGAGGTCCTACGAGACGAATTTAAGGAGCTAGGAGCTAAATTAAAAAGTAGGACCTCAAAAGTAGTAATCTTGGGATTGCTACCAGTGCCACGTGCTAGTCAGAGTAGGAATCACAGGATAGCTCAGATGAATACGTGGCTTGAGCAGTGGTGCAACAGGGAGGGATTCAAATTCCTGGGGCATTGGAACCGGTTCTGGGGGAGGTGGGACCAGTACAAACCAGACGGTCTGCACCTGGGCAGGACCGGAACCAATGTCCTAGGGGGAGTGTTTGCTAGTGCTGTTGGGGAGGAATTAAACTAATATGGCAGGGGGATGGGAACCAATGCAGGGAAACAGAGGAAAACAAAATGGAGACAAAAGCAAAAGACAGAAAGAAGATGGGTAAAAGTGGAGGGCAGAGAAACCCAAGGCAAAAAACAAAAAGGGCCACTGTACAGCAAAATTCTAAAGGGTCAAAGTGTAATAAAAAGGCAAGCATGAAAGCTCGGTGCCTCAATGCAAGGAATATTTGGAACCCAGGAGAGGGCTCTGAGCTAGTTCGAGTGGGTGAAAGCTCAGATGAACAGGACCCCAAGAAAGAATGCAAAAGGCAGGAGGCAACAGAGCAGAGTAGCACTGGGGTAAGTGTAAACCACAAGGTGATAGGAAGGGACAATATGTATGAATACAAAGGGGCTGCAGGAGGGGTCAAAACTAAAAATCATGGTTTAAAAACTAGTATTAAAACACTCTACCTAAACGCACGCAGCATTCAAAATAAAGTAAATGAGTTGGGTATGATTTGGTGGCCATAACAGAAATGTGGTTGCAGGGTGGCCAAGACTGGAAATTAAACATACAGGGGTATCTGACAATTCGGAAAGATAGACAAGAAGGGAAAGGAGGTGGGGTAGCTCTGTTTATAAAGGAAGATATCAGGGCAGTTGTGAGAGACGATATTGGCTCTAATGAACAAAATGTTGAATCATTGTGGGTGGAGATTAGAGATCGTAAGGGGAAAAAGTCACTGGTGGGCGTAGTTTATAGGCCCCCAAATAATAACTTCACGGTGGGGCGGGCAATAATCAAGGGAATAATGGAGGCATGTGAAAAAGGAACGGCAGTAATCATGGGGGATTTTAACCTACATATCGATTGGTCAAATCAAATCGCACGCGGTAGCCTTGAGGAGGAATTCATAGAATGCATACGGGATTGTTTCTTAGAACAGTATGTTACAGAACCTACAAGGGAGCAAGCTATCTTAGATCTGGTCCTGTGTAATGAGACAGGAATAATAAACAATCTCCTAGTAAAAGATCCTCTCGGAATGAGTGATCACAGTATGGTTGAATTTGTAATACAGATTGAGGGTGAGGAAGTAGTGTCTCAAACGAACATAGTATGCTTAAACAAAGGGGACTACAGTGGGATGAGGGCAGAGTTGGCTAAAGTAGACTGGAAACACAGACTAAATGGTGGCACAATTGAGGAACAGTGGAGGACTTTTAAGGAGCTCTTTCATAGTGCTCAACAAAAATATATTCCATTGAAAAAGAAGGGTGGTAAGAGAAGGGATAACCAGCCGTGGATAACCAAGGAAATAAAGGAGAGTATCAAATTAAAAACCAATGCGTATAAGGTGGCCAAGGTTAGTGGGAAACTAGAAGATTGGGAAAATTTTAAATGTCAGCAAAGAATGACTAAGAAAGCAATAAAGAAAGGAAAGCACTGTAAATGACACCTTCCATCACTTTGCTGATGATTGAGAGTAGGTTGATGGGGTGATAGTTGTCCAGATTGGATTTTATGCTTTTTATGGACACAACATAACTGAGCAGATTTCCTTATTGTCGGGTAGTTGTCAGTGTTGCAGCTGTACTCGAACCGCTTGGCTAGAGGCGTGGCTAGTTCTGGATCAGAAGTCTTCAGCACGAGTGCTGCGATGTTATTAGGGCCCATAGCCTTTGCAGTATCCAGTGCACTTGAAATCATGTGGAGTGAACTTTAGTTCATAAATCACTAAAGATCAATTAATCACTCCTGCCCTCCACCCTATTGCAGACCTTCCCTTTGTTCTTTTCCATCATCATCATAGTCAGTCCCTCGAATCGAGGATGACTTGCTTCCACGTCAAAAAGTTCATAGGTGTTTCAATGAAGGACCTAAAATTCCAGGTCCCAGACTAAATGTTGAAGGGTGGAAGATGCCTGTGCGTGGATTTTTTTTAAGTGTGGTGGTCGTTGCACACCAGCCACCATACGGGCTTGACAGAGCTAGGTCTTGGTCCAGTAGCAAGGATTAACCAAGATGACTGGAGACCAGCTCTGCTTTTATCCATCCGCCCCCACCCATCTTTCTCGCTGGCTCTGCACTTGCTTATAAATTATTGAAGCACTCGTCCTATAAATTGGCCTCCTTAGCACCTCCCGTTTTCGCCTCCGGTGGGGCCGATAATGGAACGCTAACCATTTACTGACTGGTTGCGGCGAGATGAACGACTCCCGCTAACTTCGTCGGGAGGTTTGCGGCGGTAGTGCCCCTGATCCAAATTTAGGTTCTGCCCCCTGCAGCATCGCTGGGTAAAACACCGACAACTGCAGGAGGTGTTGATTGGGAGGCCTTGATCTTCCAGGCCGAAAGTTAAAGGGGAGGTGGCTGAGGTAAGTACAAACATTTCTACAATGTTGTTTTTCAATTTTTTTCATTCCTCTTCGGCTGCGATCGATCAGCCCGGCACTCTGCTGGAGTGCACAGGGCTAATCGGGCCGGGTCACGGCTGCCGCCAGGGACCACCTCACTGGTCCCAATGCAGAGCCTGCAACGATGGTCCTTTCTTCCTTTTAAGAGAGGGAATGATCCTCGGAACGCGGCAGCGCTGCATGGCTCATTGTGTAGCGCTGTACAACTACCGGCCCGCCTGTGTCCTTTATCGCTCCAGGAAGGAAATGGAGTGCTTGATTTAGTCTGGCACTAATCATTCCCAGTTTTCAAAAAGTTAGCACCCCAAATGGGGCGCTCCCAAATTTCTCCCCCCTAAACTCTGGATTTTCCCTCCCTAAATCCCTCTGCCTCTCTACCTCTCTTTCCTCCTTCAAGACACTCCTTAAAACCTACCACTTTAACCAAGGTTTTGGTCATCTGCCCTAATAACTGCTTATGTAACTCAGTGTCAAAGTTTGTTTTATAATACTCTTGTGAAGTGCTTTGGGGCATTATATTACATTTATGGTCCTATGTAAATGCAAGTTGTTGTTGTAAATCTTCATCCCATTCTAATGGAAGGTCATCAACCTGAAACGTTGCCCAGTAAATTCCCCAGGTAGGCGGATTGGGGGACGTGTGCCTTCGAGGCAGACGGGAAACCTGGGAGGCCGTGTTTCCCGCAGGCCCTGCTGACTTTAATGGCAGGGCCTGTTTTGAATGTGAGGCCTCTGATTCCCGCCCGTAGCCAGCCAGATTGAGAGGCGTGGCTGTCTGTGGGCGGGTGGGCCTCAGAAGTGAGGCGTCCATCTGGGGGAGCGATTGCGGGAGGAGGATCAGTAATCAGCAGGGGTTGGGGATCATGGCGGGTGGGAGAGGGAGAGCATCAGCTGGGTCCGGGGATCACGGAGTCTGGGTATGGTCTGGACCCTGCATCTAGCAGGTAGGTATAAAGCCACTTAACTCCGGGATGCAGCAGTCCACGCCTCTGTTTAACTGCTGGGTTTCACGCATTGTGTGAAACCCGTCCCCATGCAGTTAAGCACAAAATGGAGGGGGAAAAAGAGACTTCCAGCCTCATTGCAATATTTATACAATGCCATGACAAGAATCTCTTGATAGCAATGAATCTGTGTTTCACTGTACTGGCACACCAATTTTCTGCACCTATATCCAGCATGGAATGTACTGTTAAAACCAAACAAAAATAATCTTGTCTTTACTGACAGGTTGAACTGTTGATGTTAAACTTAACAGAATGTGACAACTTTGGAATTCATCCTCCTCACTGTCTCAGCTCAAAAGGAAGCCTTTTGACCCATCGTGCCTTCACGGGCTCTTTTCTGGAGCTATCTAATTAATTCCACTCCTCCGCTCTTTCCCCATAGCCCTGCAAATTTTCCCCTTCAAGTACTTATTCAGTTTCCTTTTGAAAGTTACTACTCAATCTCCTTCCATTACCCTTTCATTCCAGATCACAACAACTCGCTGTGTAAAAAAATGTGTTCTCATGTCGCCTCTGTTTCTTTTGCCAATCACCTTAAATCTGCATTCTCTGGTTATCGACTCTTCAGCCATTGGAAACAGTTCCTCTTTATTTACTCTATCAAAATCTTTCATGATTTTACACACCTCTACCAAATCTCCTCTGAGAAACATAGAAAATAGGTGCAGGAGTAGGCCATTCGGCCCTTCAAGCCTGCACCACCATTCAATATGATCATGGCTGATCATGCAACTTCAGTACCCCATTCCTGCTTTCTCTCCATACCCCTTGATCCCTTTAGCCATAAGGGCCACATCTAACTCCCTTTTGAATATATCTAACAAACTGGCCTCAACAACTTTCTGTGATAGAGAATTCCACAGGTTCACAATTCTCTGATTGAAGAAGTTTTTCCTCATCTCAGTCCTAAATGGCTTACCCCTTATCCTTAGACTGTGACCCCGGGTTCTGGACTTCCCCAACATCGGGAACATTCTTCCTGCATCTAACCTGTCCAATCCCGTCAGAATTTTATATGTTTCTGAGATCTCCTCTCTTCTAAATTCCAGTGAATATAAGCCTAGTCGATCCATTCTTTCTTCATATCTCAGTCCTGCCATCCTGGGAATCAGTCTGGTGAACCTTCGCTGCATTCCCTCAATAGCAAGAATGTCCTTCCTCAGATTAGGAGACCAAAACTGTACACAATATTCAAGGTGTGGCCGCACCAAGGCCCTGTACAAACCTCCCTGCTCCTATACTCAAATCCTCTCGTTATGAAGGCCAATGTGCCATTTGCCTTCTTCACCGCCTGCTGTACTTGCATGCCAACTTTCAATGACTGATGTATAATGACACCCAGGTCTCGTTGCACCTCCCCTTTCCCTAATCTGTCACCATTCAGATAATATTCTGCCTTCCTGTTTTTGCCACCAACGTGGATACCTCACATTTATTTACATTATACTGCATCTGCCATGCATTTGCCCACTCACCTAACCTGGCCAAGTCACTCTGCAGCCTCTTAGCATCCTCCTCACAGCTCACACTGCCACCCAGCTTAGTCTCATCTGCAACTCTTAGCCTCTCTGCTCTAAGGAGAACAACACCATTTTTTCTAGTCACTCTATATCGTTCCCTCATCCCCGGAACAATTCTAGTAAATCTCCTCTGCACCCGCTCTAAGGCCTTGGCATCCTTGCTAAAGTGCGGTGCCCAGAATTGAATACAATACTCCAGTTATCCAGTGACTTATGTGGCAATGCATGAGGATGAATAGCTGAGAACAGTTTCAAGTTTGGTTCTGATGCCCCTCTTGTTCAACTAACCCGTCAATTGTAATATAGTTCCCCCTCGAGGACTACTGCTCCACCTAGTGGACAACTGATGTAATGCAACTACTGATGTAAATACAATAAAAGGGTCATGTGGAAAAGTCACAGGATGTCAGTTGGAGTCATCTTGTAGAGTGTGTTGTTAGTGATGTTATAACAATATATCACATTGGTGATGTAGGATGGGATTTCTGGATTCACTCGCTGAAATCTTTGTTGGTGGATGTTCCTGCCAAACAACAGAGAGACTTTGAAGTTCTTTGTTTGGCAGAACAACTAAAAATCCAAGGTAAATTACAAGCACACTTGGCTGACTGAAGAGTCCAGATGACCTATGGGAAAAATAGGGCGCTTGGGTAAGTTCCAACGTGACCGAGGGACTTTCGGAGTATATGTGGAGTGGATAGAAATGTTTTTCACCGTGAATAGTATTGTTGAATTCGCTGATGATGAAAACCATAACCGGGTGGTGTTAGAAAGGAAACGGGCTATTTTCTTGACTGAAGCAGGCCCCTGATTGATGAAGGGTCATCGACCTGAAACATTAACTCTGTTTCTCTCCACAGATGCTGCCTGCCCAGTTGAGATTTCCAGCATTTTCATGCTATCGGTGCCTGGGACAACACATTGCTCAAAGCTGTCCATATGTGAAAGCAGAATGTTTCTTCTGCAAGAAAACAGGGCATCATGCAAAGGCATGCTGACTGAAGAGTAAACCAGCTTTCAATGCTATAAGTAGAAATCACCAGAGACTACATGGCATTGAAGAGAAGCAACAGGACGAGGAGATTTTGGAGATACAAGTAATCAGGAGCATGAGGGTATCTAACAGCGATTTTCAAAGCATCGTCATCCAAGTAGACGTTGCAGGGACCAGGATACCTGTGGAAATCAACACTGGTGCATCCATGAGCGTAGTACCAGAATCACTATATCTCAAAAAGTTGAGTGATTTTCCTCTGGCGAAATCAAAGATAGAGCTGTGAGGCCCTGTTGTCGGATCACCGTACCGGTGAAGTACAAGGATCAGTTTCAGAGCTTGCCTCTCACAGTAGTCGCAGGAGACAAGCCTGCCTTGTTAGGTAGAAATTGTTTGGGATCACGGAAGCTGACTTGGAATAAGATTTTGCATGTGGAAACGAAATTTGCATCAAAAGGTGTTCCGCGAAACAGGCAGTCCAATCCAAGACTTTAAGACGAGTGTCAGAGTGCAGAAGGATGCAAGACTAGTTTACTGTAGCCACGTCCCGTACCATATGCACTCAAGGAGAAAGTTGAGAAAGAACTCAAAAGACTAGAAACTGAGAACATTATCTCTAAGGTAGAAGAAGTGTTCTATTTTTCATACATTGATGAACTGCCAGTCACAGCTGAAGAGATTGGTAGAGCAACCAAACGTGGCCCAGTTATGTCAAAGGTGTATGGTTACATAGCAAATGGATGGCTAAACCAGGTATCAGAGAAAGATATTCATCTATACTTTGTTTGCAGGAATGAATTATCAGTAGCTAAAGATTGTATCATGTGGGGTACAAGATTAGTTATTCCAAATAAGTTCAGGCCCAAATTGTTAGGAAATCTTCATGACCAGCATCTGGAAATGTGCTTGACCAACAGTTTTGCACGCAGTTACTTATGGTGGCCAAGTTTAGATAAAGATATAGAGTACATCGTTAGTCAGTGTACAACATGTCAATCGCTAAGCATCAGTACCATTATGGCCATGGAAATGACCTCCCAGGGTGTGACAAAAGTTACATATAGAGTTTGCTGAGCTGGAAGGACAGCAATTGTTCATTGTGATTGATAGTCATTCAAAGTGGGTAGAGGTGTTTCCAATGCGGAAAATAACAGCAAGTAATACATTAGATAATTTGCGAAGATTGTTTTCTTCATTTGGCCTCCCTGAATAAATTGTGTCTGATAATGGGCCACAATTTTGTTCAGAAGAAATTGCATTGTTCACGAGCAGAAACGGTGTGAAATATATCAAAGTTCCACCGTACCACCCTGCTTCAAATGGTGCAGCTGAGTGCACAATTCAAATTGTAAAACATGCTCTCATCAAGCAAATGTTGGATTCATATCCAAGGAAACGGCAGTTATCATTGGACCACAAATTGGCATATTTTCTAATTACTTATACTTTTCATACAACTACTGGTAGAACACCAACAGAGTTGTTTTTCAAACGACAGCTACGAACCAAGTCCTCGTTGTTCAAGCCAAACTTGGTATAATCAGTAGAAGACTAACAATTAAGACAGAAAGAGAATCATGATAGAGGTAGAGTAAGAGGGAGAAATGTGAAATTGAATGAAAGGGTTAGAGTGAAGAACCATCACCATAATTGTTAAAGTGGTTACCAGGAAGAGTAGTGAAGATATATGGCCCTCACACATATTTGGTCAAGATGTTTGATCATGGAAATGTTAAGTTTGTTCACATTGATTATATTTTACCTACAGATGTAGAAGGAGTTGAAAGTTGGAATGATTTGATTATTTCTAATGAGTCAGATGGTCTTGTTACAAGTAGAGTACCAGCAGCAAATCCTATATCAGATGTACTAGAAACAAGAGAAAGTCAGAATTTAAGTATGAGTCTGAGTCAGGCAGACAAACCATCTGAAGTTGTAAAGAGTCAAAATGTAGATCAAGATTTGCCCTTGAAGAAAAACTCTCCTTAGGCTCAGCCTAGAATGAGTCTAAGTTCGACACCAAGTTTTGACAGTTCTGTTCGAGAATGAAGGTATCCTCTTTGAAACAGAAAACCAGTGGTTAAGTTTAATTTGTAAATATGGAAAAATAAGTCTGTATAACCATGCAAGTTATGTATAATGATTATTTTGTTACGATTGCTTCTTCAATGAGGAGGGAGAAGCGTAATATAGTGGACTACTGCTAGTGGATGTAATGCAACTACTGATGTAAATACAATAAATGTGTCTTGTGGAAAAATCACATGATGACAGTTGGAGCCATTTGCAAAGTGTGTTTGATAGTGATGTCGTAAGAATATATCACATCATTGTTTATTATAAAGCCTCACACATGAAGTATGGTGAGGTACCAGAGGCTATCCAGCACTTGTGGAACTGTAACCCCAGCAAGGAATCAATGAGGGGAGGGGAGAGAGGAGAGAAAGAGAAAAAAACATTTTGGTAGGACCAACTATGAAACAGCAGCATGTCTGATCTCAGGATTCACACTAACAGCAAGTAGCGCAGGTAGCTTCCATTTCTATCACTACTGATGGCAGCAACCACTTGCCTCAGATTAGGTATAAGAAATAGATCAGTACTTAGGGACCTGTCATCAGCTTATCGACACTTCAGGTCTCAATGATAGCTAAAGCATGATGACAGCATGGGCATGATAACCATTGAAAATTTATAAAGGAGTTTTTATGATATCATCGTCGCAGCAACAGGGAATGAACAATCTAGCATCATTAGCAACCATTCTCATGAGCAGACACCAGGTCATCTTAACTTAACAGTTTTCTGACGTTACTTTCTATGTCAGAATCTCTTTATTTTTAAATGATCAATCCATTGTGTCTGCCTTCCCAATAGATGAAAGCTTGGGAATGTTCTAATCTCTCTGATAATACTGTATAGTATTTTTCATTATAAATATATATTTACTCTATTTCAAAACTCAAGCTATGTACTGGACAAAATTGATTTAAACAAACCCCGATGAATTATCGTAGATGGAACACAAGACTGAGAAAAACAGTACAGGTCAAATGTTCAGCCTACAAAAGAAAATCCAATATACCATTACATAAATTGTGTTGGGTTGCACCAGATATTGAGCTGTCTTTATGTAATTTGACAAAATGTACAGATCATTAGACATCATTGTGTTGACCTTTGACCCAGGCAGGGACTCACATACACACAGACACATTCACACATAAGGGAGTTGTGACATTGCCTGGGTGAATTTTCTTTGGGACCTAGGTTCGTGAAGGCAACATAAAGAGGTTTGCTAATCTCTGTGAGGCTCAAGTTCATGAACAAGATTAAAGCTTCCAAATAAAGTGGTGATGCATTATTTTCTGTTTTTAAAAAAGGATGATTTAAAACAAATTATATTAATAATTTTGTTGGTTTAGGTTGGAACTAAAAGGATGGTGGACAAAATCTCTGGAACTGGGAATGTGGGTGAAGAGTAGTATAAGGACAATTCACTTATACTATGACTGGTAAAAATACTGATTTTCAACTTCACGTTACAGCAACCAACCAGAAAGAAAGACTTGCATTTCTATCATTGCCTTTCATGACCTCAGGATATCCCAAAGCGCTTTACAGCCAATGAAATACTTTTGAGGTGTAGTCACTGTCGTAATGTAAGGAACGTACGTGGCAGCCTTATTTGTGCACAGCAAGCTCATACAAACAGCAATGTGATAATGACCAGATAACCTATTTTATGCTATGTTGGTTGAGGGATAAATATCAGCTAGTACACTGGGGATAACTCCCCTGCTCTTCAATATACTGCCATGGGATCTTTTACATCCACCTAAGAGAGCAGACGGGGCCTCGGTTTAACGTCTCATCTGAAAGACGGCACCTCTGCCAGTGCAGCACTCCCTCAGCATTGCACTGGAGTGTCAGCCTGGATTATGGGCTCAAGTCCTTGGAGTGGAACAGGAACTTACAATCTTCTGACTCAAAGGCAAGAGTGCTACCCACTGAGCCAAGGCTGGAAGTGCTCCCAGTACATCTATGCAGGACAACAATACCGAAACCTAAATTACTTTTTATCATAATTATCTTAATATCTTTGCTGAAAGAATAAGCTTTAATATTAAATAGAAAGTATGCAATAAAATAAGAACCCCTCCTCCCCCCAACAAAGTTTAGTGCCATTGTCAGAACATGCGCGTGGCTGGAATCGGTCAGTGAAAGTTTAAAGAAGGGATCTTAATTAAAAGAACATTTCACAAATCTTAGCTTTGCGTTAGTGCTTCATTTAATAGGTCTTTTGACCAGGATGTAGAATTTGAAATAACTTGAAAGATTTGAAGACTGTTTGTTTGATAGACAGCTCTGTGCTCAGCAGGGTAGTGGTTTACCTGTTTGCCACGTGTCATTACCCAGTCTGTACGTGCTCTGTTTGGTAACAACCGATGTTCCCTTTAAGATGCCTGGCTGCATGGATGCGCAGCAGTCTGGAGGTCCAGCGCAGACCGCTTGCCGGCTTTCCAATGGAAAAACCGCACATGCGCAGAGATACGAATGGGCCGCGCAGCCTGTGCTCCTCCCCCCCACACCCTCAAAATTTACAGGCAACATTGGGGGAGAGACATTAGGGAGTGAGAGAAAGTGTGTTCATTTTATACGCTTATTTAGTACGAGGATAAAGTTAAAGCAAACTTTTGAACTGTCCAGAAACTTTAATTTCCCAAACATGATCGAAAGTGTCATATTCTGGGCATGGTTGTAGTGCAAGTCAACTTCATTTAGTGTGAGATTACACACACAACCTCATGCAAAGTCTACAGCCGACTCATGTAACGCACATAAATGTATTTGTTCCAATATGAGTTGACGGAAACCTTACCTATTCACTCCGGATCTGGCAAATATCAGATTTATTCAGGCACTTGCTCAGGTCTACAGTACAACTGTTGTGAGTGTTGCTTAATATTCCTTAGAATTCAGGTTCATATTTCCAGCCTGTGTTGAGTTGGTTGATCCTAGGCAGGGCAGGGGAATACTACAATCAAGCCTCAGTACGCCTGGGCGTGGAGGCCAAAGGATTGGCCTGGGCTATGACATTCGCAACACTTGAATAACCTGCTGGGCTGCCCTGCCCAGGTTGGGACACAAAGATTGGCCATTGGATATTGATATTTCATTTGTTTTTTGCTACTATGATGAAGAGGAGATTGGCCATTTGCACCCAGTGCTGGAGGATGGGTTGTGTTTGGTGAACCACATGCCAGCGCAAGTCAGTACGTTAAAGATAAGGAGGAAGGAAAATGGGAAAGAAACTTTCAGAAATAAATCTTCAACATTAAAACACACCAATTCCATGGTACGTTTAACAAGTATGGTATTGATTTATAGAGGAATATCTATTTTTGCAGTCTGGCATAAATATGCAAATTATATAAAATTAGCGCAATTTATCAACAGCTTATCCATAGTAGTATATGGAATATAATCTCAGTTTCATTCAGATTAGGCATATGATTATCGGGAAAAGTCTGTTGTCCAGAAATTAAGTCAAATTAATATAGCTCATAAATCCGCTATTATGAACAGCACAACAATTATACAGTCCAAGTTCTGAAAGACAGAACTTATGTAGAGCTCAATCCATTAAACAGCCATGGTTACATTGTTTCCCCTATAAATTAGGAAAATATTCTATCCATGGCTCTTTAATTATTGTGGTAGTGTACTTTCTAACTACTCTGATTTACCTATGTATTTTAGTTATAATTAATATCAAATTGATATCATATTGGGGGTGTATTCATTTGATAATTGATATCCAATGAATATACCCCCAAGATCCATAAAGGAGAGATTTCTTCCAGTTATTAAAGAAAGTATGGAGTGGTTTTAGACAGCTTGTACTCTGTTACTCTGTTATGCAGTGCCACACAAATAGCAAAAATTTGACTTCCACCCTGTTTAAGTCATTGTTATTGAATTATTATTTTGAATTATTAGATTTTTCTGCATTTGTAATATTACATCAGCCTTTAGTGTAACTGTTTTTTGAATGTTGTATTTCACAATAGGGCCATCTGGAAAAACTTAATAACTTCTTGACTGTAACCTAGTGACGAGACTCAGCTGTTGTGAACCTTCAACAGCCTCATTTAAAAAAATAGTTTCAGTGGTACATCCGTTTAAAATAATTAGCTTCTAAAACTCAGATTGCAAATGTGGTCCACTTTAAAAATGCTTTGATTTGTTTTTACACTGGTGACCAAGCTCAGGAAGCACATGGGTTGACTAATATTCACAGTGACCTCCGATCTTTTCTCATGGTCTCTATCCCTAACATTGCCAAAAATCAGCATCCAACTCTTCCCACTCCGCCTGCCCTTTCCCCATAGCCTTGCAAATGTTCCCCTTCAAGTATTTATCCAAATCCCTTTTGAAAGTTAATATTGAATCTGCTTCTACCAGCCTTTCAGGCAGCGCATTCGAGATCACAACTCGCTGCGTAACAAAATTGGATCCTGGGCAACTTTAAGTTTTAGTTTTGATGGAATACACCAAGTAAAGACACCCAAGTGCTGATTAGAATCAAGCCCCTGGAGTGTGTCACATTCATGTCTTTGTTTAAGTAACAATAAATAAATAAAGCAGAAATGAAATGCTTTACGGCCATGACTGAAACTGCAGTAGCTGATCAAATCCAGCTGATGGTTCTGGCCTGGTCCACGTCCAGCTAAAGTTTTAAAAAAATATAGAAAGGCCGAATGGTCTACTCCTGCTTCTATTTCTTATGTTCTTATTGGCCTCAGTACTGCCAGTCTAGCGACGGGGGTGTTAAAATGATCAAGGTTTTCCACTTATGATGGTTACTTCGTGACTCCTGCTGAAAAACCTACCAGTACGGACTCGTGGAGAGGACAAGAATGGTGCTCAGCCATGATGCATCCTTATCCCCCACAATCAATATCCTACCAAAACTCATCGCCAAGGCTCACACAAAGTAACCATAGCTTAGGTGAATTCCTGGAGGATGGTTAGTGTTATATATGTAAACTTGAATTTACTCTTCACAGCCACTAGAGGGCTCATCCCCTGGAGTCCCAAGGAATCCCATAATCCCTTGGGAGCACAGGTATTTAAGGAGGCCTCACAGGTTGATGAGGCACTCTGGAGACCTACAATAAAAGACTAAGGTCACACTTTACTTTGATCTCACAGTGTTCAGTCTGACTCTTTCTACATACATAACAACTGGCGATGAGATACAGATAGCGAACCCAAAGATGCAGAGAACAGTGGGCATCCTGAAGAAATTCTCGGAGGGAGATGATTGGGAAACTTTTGTGGAGCTACTCGACCAATACTTCATGGCCAACGAGCTAGAGGGGGAAGAGAACACTGTCAAATGAAGGGCGATCCTCCTCACCGTCTGTGGGGCACCAACGTATGGCCTCATGAAGAATTTGCTCACTCCAGCGAAACCCACGGAGAAATCGTATGACAATTTGTGCACACTGGTCTGAGAGCATTTGAACCTGAAGGAAAGCATTCTGATGGCGAGGTATCGGTTCTACACCTACAAAAGGTCTGAAGGCCAGGAAGTGGTGAGTTATGACGCCGAGCTAAGACGCCTTGCAGGACATTGTGAATTTGAAGGACATTTGGAGCACATGCTCAGAGACTTTTTTGTATTTGGTTTTGGCCACGAAACCATACTTCGCAAACTTTTGACCTTAGAGACCCCAACCTTGAGTAAGGCCATAGCGATAGCCCAGGCGTTCATTGCCACCAGTGACAATATGAAGCAAATCTCTCAGCACACAAGTGCTGCTACAAGTACTGTGAACAAAGTGATGTTGTTTTTGAATTGCAACGTACAGGGCAGGTCACACATGCCTGCAGCTGCACGTCCGCAGATGTCTCAGAGTCCACCATCAAGGGTGATGAATGCAAAGCCATTAACACCTTGTTGGCACTGCGGGGGTGATCATCGTTTCCATTCATGCCGCTTCAAAGGGTACGTTTGCAAGGGCTGTGGAACAATGGGACACCTCCAACGAGTGTGCAGGCAAGCTGCAAATCCTGTTAAACCTGCAAACCACCATGTTGCAGAGGAGGACAGATCCACGGAGGATCACGACGAACCAGAGTCTCAGACCAAGGAGGCAGAGGTACATGGGGTGCACACATTCACCACGAATTGTCCCCCGATAATGCTGAATGTTGAACTAAATGGACCCCCGGTGTCAATGGAGCTGGAAACGGGCGCGAGCCAGTCCATCATGGGCAAAAAGACTTTTGAAAGATTGTGGTGCAACAAGGCCTCAAGGCCAGTCTTAACTCCAGTTCGCATGAAACTAAGAGCTTACACAAAAGAACTGATTCCTGTAATCGGCAGTGCTACCGTAAAGGTCTCCTACGATGGAGCGGTGCACAAGCTACCACTCTGGGTGGTACCGGGCGATGGTCCCACACTGCTTGGCAGGAGCTGGCTGGGAAAGATACGCTGGAACTGGGACAACGTCCGAACGCTATCACCCGCTGATGAAACTTTGTGTGCCCAGGTCTTAAAAAAATTTCCCTCCCTGTTCGAACCAGGCATCGAGAAATTCGAAGGAGCAAAAGTGCAGATCCACCTAATTCCGGGGGCGCGACCCATCCATCACGAGGCGAGAGCAGTACCATACATAATGAGAGAAAGGGTAGAGATCAAGCTAGACCAGCTGCAAAGAGAGGGCATAATTTCACTGATCGAGTTCAACGAGTGGCCAGTCCTATTGTCCCAGTCTTCAAGGGAGATGGCACCATCAGAATCTGTGGTGATTACAAAGTAACTATCAATCGTTTCTCCCTGCAGGACCAATACCCACTACCAAAGGCCGACGACCTCTTTGTAACGCTGGCGGGAGGAAAGTCGTTCACTAAGCTGGATCTGACTTCAGCCTACATGATGCAGGAACTGGAGGAATCATCGAAGGCCCTCACCTGCATCAACACGTACAAAGGTCTTTTTATTTATAACAGGTGCCCGTTTGGAATCCGATCAGCGGCAGTGATATTCCAGAGAGACATGGAAAGCTTACTGAAGTTGGCCCCCACACCGTGGTCTTCCAGGATGACAGCTTGATCACAGGTAGGAACACAATCAAGCATCTGCAGAACCTGGAGGAAGTTCTTAGCCGACTCAACTGCATGGGGCTCGGGTTAAAACGCTCGAAGTGCGTTTTCCTGGTGCTGGAAGTGGAGTTCTTGGGAAGGAGGATTGCGGTGGATGGCATCAAGCCCACCAACGCGAAGAACGAGGCAATCGAGAATGCACCGAGGCCACAGAACGTGATGGAGCTGCGGTCGTTTCTGGGACTCCTGAACTACTTTGGTAACTTCTTACCGAGTCTCAGCACACTGTTAGAACCACTGCATGTCTTACTATGAAAAGGGGCGAATGGTTTTGGGGCAAAAGCCAAGAAAATGCCTTTGTAAAAGCGAGAAAATTGTTATGCTCAAACAAATTGCTTGTGTTGTATGATCCTTGTAAGCGTTTGGTACTAGCATGTGATGCGTCGTCATATGGCATTGGGTGTGTATTGCAACAAGCTAATGATTTCGGGAAACTGCAATCGTTTGCTTATGCGTCCAGGAGTCTGTCTAAGGCTGAGAGAGCCTACAGCATGATTGAGAAAGAAGCGTTAGCATGTGTCTATGGGGTAAAGAAATTGCATCAATACCTGTTTGGGCTAAAACTCAAATTGGAAACTGACTATAAGCCACTTATATCCCTGTTTTCCAAGAGTAAAGGGGTAAATACCAATGCATCGGCCTGCATCCAGAGATGGGCGCTCATGTTGTCTGCATACAACTATGCCATCCGCCACAAGCCAGGCACAGAAAACTGCGCCGATGCTCTCAGTAGACTGCCATTGCCCACCACGGGAATAGAAATGGCGCAGCCCGCAGACCTAGCCATGGTTATGGAAGCATTTGAAAGAGAGCAATCACCCGTCACTGCCTGCCAGATCAAAACCTGGACAAGCCAGGACCTCTTATTATTTCTAGTCAAAAGCTGTGTGCTTCACGGGAGCTGGTCCAGTGTCCCAATGGAAATGCAGGAAGAGATAAAGCCATTCCAGCGGCGCAAAGATGAAATGTCTATACAGGCAGACTGCCTTCTGTGGGGCAATCGAGTAGTGGTCCCCAAGAAGGGCAGAGACACCTTCGTCAATGACCTCCATAGTACCCACCCATGCATCGTAATGATGAAAGCGATAGCCAGATCCCACGTGTGGTGGCCCAGTATCGATGAGGACTTAGAGTCCTGCGTTCACAGATGTAATACATGCTCGCAGTTAAGCAATGTACCCAGGGAGGCGCCGCTAAGTTTAAGGTCTTGGCCCTCCAAACTGTGGTCTAGGGTACACGTCGACTATACAGGCCCGTTCTTAGATAAAATGTTCCTTGTGGTTGTAGACACGTATTCCAAGTGGATTAAATGCAAGATAATGTCGGCTAGCACATCTTCTGCCACCACTGAAAGCCTGCAGGCCATGTTTGCCATTCATGGCTTACCCGATGTCCCGGTGAGCGACAATGGGCCATGTTTTACCAGTGCTGAGTTCAAAGAATTCATGACCCGTAACGGGATCAAAGTTGTCACATCTTCCCCATTTAAACCAGCATCCAATGGTCAGGCAGAGAGAGCAGTGCAAACCATCAAGCAAGGCTTGAAGAGGGTAACTGAAGGCTCACTGCAGACTCGCCTATCCCGAGTCCTGCTTAGCTACCACACGAGACCCCACTTGCTCACTGGGATCCCACCTGCTGAACTGCTCATGAAAAGAGCACTTAAGACAAGGCTCTCGTTAGTTCACCCTGATCTACATGAACAGGTAGAGAGCAGGCGGCTTCAACAAAGTGCATACCATGATAGCGCAAATGTGTCACACGAGATTGAAATCAATGATCCTGTATTTGTATTGAATTATGGACAAGGTCCCAAGTGGCTTCCCGGCACTGTCGTGGCCAAAGAGGGGAGCAGGGTGTTTCGGGTCAAACTTCCAAATGGACTCATTCATCGGAAACATTTGGACCAAATCAAACTCAGACTCATGGACTATCCTGAGTAACCCACCTTGGACCCTACCTTTTTTGATCCCCCAACACACACACCAGTGGCAACCGACACCACGGTTGACCACGAAGCAGAACCCATCATCCACAGCAGCCCTGCAGGGCCCAACACATCAGGCAGCCCAGCAAGGCTAGCTGCACAGCAGCCCAGCGAGGGCCCAACAAATGATTCAACAACACCAGCTTTCACATCGAGATGATCAACCAGGGCAAGAAGGGCCCCAGATCGACTCACATTGTAAATAGTTACACTATTGACTTTGGTGGGGTGGGAGTGTTGTTATATATGTAAACTTGTATTTATTCTGTACAGCCACCAGAGGGCTCATCCCCTGGAGTCCCAAGGGATCCCATAATCCCTTGGGAGCACAGCTATTTAAGGAGGCCTCACAGGTTGGAGAGGCACTCTGGAGATCTGCAATAAAAGACTAAGGTCACACTTTACTTTGAGCTCACAGTGTTCAGTCTGATTCTTTCTACATACATAACAGTCAGCATTTGTGGAGGTCTGAGCTTTTAGAAGAGCGGACGGACATAAGAATCTAAGAGTAGGCCATATAGCCCCTCGGGCCATTCAATAAGATCATGGCTCATTTTCTACCTCAACTCCACTTTCCCGCCCGATCCCTATATCTTTTGATCCTCTTAGTATTCAAAAATCTACTGCTCTCTGTCTTGAATATACTCAATGACTGAGCATCCGCAGCCCTCTGGGGTAGAGAATTCCAAAGATTCACCACCCTCTGAGTGAAGAAATTTCTCCTCATCTCAGTCCTAAATGGCCGACCCCTATCCTGAGACTGTGACCCCTGGTTCTACACTCCCCAGCCAGGGTAAACATCCTCCCTACATCTACCCTGTCAAGCCCTGTAAGAATGTTACATGTTTCAATTATATCACCTCTCATTCTTCTAAACTGTCGGGAATATAGGCCCATTCTACTGAATCTCTCCTCAGAGGACAATCCCCCATCCCAGAAATCAGTTTGGTGAATCTTCAGTGCGCTCCCTCGAAGGCAAGTATATCCTTCTTTAGGTAAGGAGACCAAAACTGTGCACAGTACTCCAAGTGCGGTCTTACCAAGGTCCTATATAATTATAGCAAGACTTCTTTACACTTATACTCCAATCCCTTTGTAATAAAGGCTAACCATGATTAAGATCAGCTAACTCAAAACAGACTAGCGTTTGAATTGGGCTCTGGACTGATCTGGACAGCTCAGTTCCCAATCAGGAATTGCATTTGCTAACTGAACCAATGACCGAACTGTGATGTTACTTTGAATTAAATATTTCAATAAAGACGATCTTCAAATTCACTGCGTGTATCTCAGGCTTTAAAATAGATGGCAATAAAAATATTACTTAAAAAAAAAAGGAAGTACTGTCACTGTTGTGTCCCCAAACATGCTGATTTCTACTACAGGTTATGCTTGGATAACAAGAGTCCGAATGTGGTAGAGGAGCAAAGGGATCTAGGGGTACAGATACACAAATCACTAAAAGTAGCAACGCAGGTCAATAAACATCTATTGATCCCAGTCTTGAATATACTCAACAACTGAGCATCCACAGTCCTCTGGGTAGAGAGTTCCAAAGATTTACAACCCTCTGAGTGCAGAAATTTCTCCTCATCTCAGTCCTAAATGGCCGAGCCCTTATCCTGAGACTGTGACCCCTGGTTCTAGACTCTCCAGCCAGGGGAAACAACCTCTCAGCATCTACACTGTTAAACCCTCTAAGAAGGTTACACGTTTCAATGAGATCACATCTCATTCATCTAAACTCCAGAGCTCGATAGTATAAAGGTATCTAATAATGATCATATTTGTTCAAAGCTGACCTAAACCAAATGTTAGCACAGACTAAATGATACAGATGGCCTTTTATACCAGTGTTTTTGGTACTGAAATAAAAAAATATAGAGGATACAGTAGCTATTTTTGTTTATGGTGAATTATTAAAATACCATTTCATAATTCTATCAGTAATGATTCCCCACATGGTGAACCTCCAGTTTAGCACCTGAAATTTACGGTTTGTAATCCTCGTATATTGTCTTGTGGGATAGTGGGTTGCAGCTTCACACCTATAATTGTTTGCGCCTGTAATTCCCAGCTTCAGCCCACCCCAGGAAGTATATATTGGTCTTGGAGGCAGTGCAGCGCAGATTCACTAGAACAATACCGGGGCTAAAAGGGTTAAATTATGAGGACAGGTTGCATAGGCTAGGCTTGTATTCCATCGAGTATAGAAGCTTAAGGGTTGATCTAATTGAAGTGTTTAAGATGATTAAAGGATTTGATAGGGTAGATAGAGAGAAACTATTTCCTCTGGTGGGGGAATGCAGAACAAGGAGGCATAACCTTGGAGTTTGAGCTAGGCCGGTCAGGGATCCGTGATGTCAGCAAGCATTTCTTCACACAAATGGCAGTGGAAATCTGGAACTCTATCCCCCAAAAACTGTTGCGGCTGGGGATCAATTGAAAATGTCAAAACTAAGATTGATAGATTTTTGTTTTGGCAAGGGTATTAAGGGTTACGGAACCTAGGTGGGTAGATGGAGTTAACTTACAGATCAACTATGATCTAATTGAATGGCGGAACAGGCTCGAGATGCTGAATGATCTCCTTCTGTTCCTAGATTCCAATGTTTCTACTATCCACGGGAGGGTTTCAATGCGGGAAAGCAGGAAATTCACACTGCTCCCAGGCATGGGACCTGTGACCGAGAATCTGCAAAGGTCCTTCAGCACTAAAAGGGTTAATAATTCCTACGTTAAGAGGGCATTTCGTTGGGGACTGTTCCAGTTAGTTAGAGCTTGCACTGAAAAGTTACTGTAATCATCATTGGAGAGCTGTTATCTTATATTACAGCACACACGTTACTGGTTGTTCCCCACTGCTTCTTTCATAAATCTATTTTCATTACTATTCAGAACACTTAACTCTAAAGAGACCACCAGGGATTCAGACAACGGGAGACGGGGAACTTCCTTTCAGGATGGAGGGAACCTATTGGACCATCTGGGACCAGCATACGTGAGGTGATTTAATGTAATCATATACTCTGCGACACTTAGTAACATCATCACATGCAGTCCACATTGTTGACAAACCTGGGCAAGTATGGTCAATGTTTTTTCACACAGACTTGACATTGTCTCTGTAAATTACAATGAAAGCATTAAGTGGATTCTCTAAGGAACCATACTTCTAATTTTAACCTCAGAGAGAACCGAGGTCTGGGCCAAATATCAGAATGAGCTAAGTCAAACAGACCAGCCGGAACTAGATGAAAACTAAGCTTCAACTTTGAAAATTAGTTTCTCTGGTCTCTGAAGGAGAACAATATACATTTTCAGATTTTAAAAGATCTGTGCTGTAGGCAAACTGTTGATTTGAAAGCAAGGTTTTGGCCCAAGAAAAGACCGACAAAACCCCCAAGATTTTAGCTTTCTGTCAGGAGATTTCGAGCAGTACATTTTCAGCTTAGTTTGCAATGATCCATGGCGGCTGTGGAATGCGAGTGATTGTGATTGGCGAAGACAGCCAAAAGGTATCCTCCACAAGTGGAAACATCATCACTACATTTATCCTATCAAACACTTTCATAATTGTAAAGACCTCTATCAGGTCACCCCTCAGATTTCTCTTTTCGAGAGAGAAGAGCCCCAGCCTGTTCAGCCTTTCCTGATAAGTATTTCCTCTCAGTTCGGGCATCATCCTTGTGAATCTTTTATGCACCTTCTCCAGTGCCTCTATATCCTTTCTATAATATGGCAATCAGAGCTGTTCACAGTACTCCGAGTGTGGTCTGACCAAGGTTCGATACAAGTTTAATATAAGTTTGCTTTCAATTCTATCCCTCTAGAAATGAACCCCAGTGCTTGGTTTGCCTTTTCTATGGGCGTTTTAATATCCTTTTTATGTAGCACATCACCTTTTTTGGGATGTGAGCTGTATCCCAGTCGGAAATCCTGTCCAGAGCAGAACCACGATATGCAAACGAGCTGAACCCAGAAATCCATCTGGGTTTAGTTACATTCCAGTCAGACGGTTTTCTGATGCACAACTGACTGACTGCTGCTGGTATGAGAGGGGGAGGAAAATTGGTCCAATTATCTAAAACTGAAAGGTGGTACACTGCTTCCAGGATTTCCTTCTTTTTGGTTAATTCGTTCTCTGCTGTTATTTTTCTCCCTCCAACACACACAGACACAGATTAAATAATAGAAGCTAAACAAAATAGATGTGCAATGCAAAAAATTCAAATGCAAAGTTTCATTTACCACAAATGCGCACACAGACTTCACGTGCACACTATGTACATGTCTGCACACCTAAGCAGTGAGCAGTCTTAATCCACAGACCCCACGATACTTTGCTACTGATTTACTAAGTCAAATAATTGGGCTAAGGTCTTAAACTGCAGTTGGTTCTTCTGACCTTTGTTTAAAGATGTGATGCATTTTATCAAAGCTTTCTATTAAAAATAACTGTTTGAATCTACAACAAATTTCAAACTGCATTAATTTAAACCTATTTGTAAAAATTAGAAATGTTTTCTGTCCTTTTATATAAAATGGTGCCATTTTGGCTCCATCATGGCAGATATTAGCATCTAGGAGTGAATGTAAAGGTAGATCATTCATTCATTTCCCGTAATGGGTTGGTGGTTATGCATTTGTTTTTACTAGTGGTGATCCCATCCCCATCATCCTGGTAGTGGTGGGATTGTGGTATTTGCCTAGGTTCTCAGTGGTCGAATGGTCCGAATGTATCTGTTCCAAGCAGTCTGGTAATGAAAGAAAGATTTGCATTTACATAGTGCATTTCATATCCTCAGGGCATCCCAAAGTGGTTTACAGCCAATTAAGTACTTTTGGAGTGTAGTCACGGTTGTAATGCAGGAAACGCGGCAACCAAAATGCACACAGCAAACTCTGACAAACAGCAATATAATAATAACCAGATAATTTGCTTTTTTTAGTGACGTTGACTGAGAGATAAAAATTAACCAGGACACAGGGGATAACTCTCCATGCTCTTCTTTGAAATAATGCTTTGGTATCTTTTACATGCACTTGAGAGAGCAGATGAGACCTCATCCTAAAGACAGTGTAATATAGCTCCACCGAGTGGACTGCTGTTCCACCTAATGGACTAGTGTGGTAATGCAATTGCTGCTACAAATACAATAAAAGGGTCATGTGACAGGTCACAGGATGACAAGTTCCTGTAGTACAGTGTATTTGTGATGTTGTAAAGAATACATAACATTGGCGATGTAGGATCAGATTTCTAGATTCCCTAGCTGAAATTTTTGTTGATGGATGTTTCAGCCATCCAGACTTTGAGAGGTTCTTTGTTTTGCAGCATAGCTAAAAATCCATGGTAAATTACAAGCACACTTGGCTGAACTGAAGAGTCCAGATGGCAGCGCCTATGGGATTAATAAGGCACTTGGGTGAAAGACTTTCGGAGCGTATGTAGAGTGTCTGGAAATGTTTTTCACTGCAAATAGTATTGTTGAAGTCTCCGGTGGTGAAAACCGTAACAGAGTGATTTTAGAAAGAAAACGAGCTATTTTCCTGACTGAAGCAGGCTCCGAGGTGTATGGAATTCTTAAAAATGTGCTTGTTCCTGTCAAGCCAAAGGACATGCCACTGAAAGAGATTCTAAGCACATTAGAACAGCACTACAGTCCTGAGTCCTTGGAAATCGCTGAAAACTATCGTTTTGAAAACGAGATCAGTTAACTGAGTACGTTGTAGCATTAAAAAAGCTATCCATTCACTGTCATTTCAGAACCTTTCAGGACCAAGCATTGTGTGACTGCTTTGTTTGTGGGATGAAAAATGAAGCAATCAGAAGAAAGTTGTTGACAGCCCCTAACTTGACTTTTGCTTTAGCTTGTCAGACAGCTATGTCGATGGATATGGCCAACCAATACTCTCGAGAATTTTGCACTATTTCCAGTCTTCAGACAACCGAGGTGATTCATGTTCAGGCTAAAAGTAAAATGTAGTTGGGCTCCAAGGCCTCAGCAATTGGCTACGTTAACAGAGCATTGAAGTCGTGCTATCGGGATAACACCTCACTCAAAGTTGTCCACTCAAAGTTGTCCATATATGAAGGCAGAGTGTTTCTTCTGCAGGAAAACTGGACATCTTGCAAAGGCATGCTGACTGAAGAGTAAACCAGCTTTCAATGCTAGAAGCAGAAATCACTAGACACTACATAGCAGAGAAGCAACAGGATGCGGAGGTTTTGGAGATGCACGTCATCAGGAGCACAAGGGTACCTCACAGCAATTTGTGAAGCATTGTCATCCAAGTAGACGTTGCAGGAACCAGGATACTCATGGAAATCAACACTGGTGCATTCATGAGCGTACTACTGGAATCACTATATCTCGACAAGTTGAGTGATTTTCCACTGGAAATGTCGAAGATAGAGCTGTGAGGCTACTCAGGAGAGCAAATCCCTGTGGTAGGACATTTCAGCGTACCGGTGAAATACAAGGATCAGTTTCAGAGCTTGCCTCTTTTAATAGTGACAGGAGACAAGCCTGCCTTAATAGGTAGAAATTGTTTAGGATCACTGAAACATAGAAACATAGAAACATAGAAAATAGGTGCAGGAGTAGGCCATTCAGCCCTTCGAACCTGCACCACTGTTCAATAAGATCATGGCTGATCATTCATCTCAGTACCCCTTTCCTGCTTTCTCTCCATACCCCTTAATCCCTTTAGCCGTAAGGACCATATCTAACTCCCTCTTGAATATATCTAATGAACTGGCCTCAACAACTCTCTGCGGTAGAGAGTTCCACAGGTTAACAACTCTGAGTGAAGAAGTTTCTCCTCATTTCAGTCCTAAATGGCTTACCCCTTATCCTTAGACTGTGTCCCCTGGTTCTGGACTTCCCCAACATTGGGAGCATTCTTTCTGCATCTAACCTGTCCAGTCCCGTCAGAATTTTATATGTTTCTATGATATCTATTCTATCCTTCTAAACTCCAGTGAATATAGGCCCAGTCGATCCAGTCTCTCCTCGTATGTCAGTCCTGCCATCCTGGGAATCAGTCTAGTGAATCTTCGCTGCACTCCCTCAATAGCAAGAATATCCTTCCTCAGATTAGGAGACCAAAACTGAACACAATATTCCAGGTGAGGCCTCACCAAGGCCATGTATAACTGCAGTAAGACTTCCCTGCTCCTATACTCAAATCCCCTAGCTATGAAGGCCAACATACCATTTGCTTTCTTCACTGCCTGCTGTACCTGCATGCCAACTTTCAATGACTGATATACCATGACACCTAGGTCTCGTTGCACCTCCCCTTTTCCTAATCTGTGACCATTCAGATAATATTCTGCCTTCGTGTTTTTGTCCCCAAAGTGGATAACCTCACATTTATCCACATTATACTGCATCTGCCATGCATTTGCCCACTCACCTAACCTGCCCAAGTCACCCTGCAGTCTCTTAGCATCCTCCTCACAGCTCACACCGCCACCCAGCTTAGTGTCATCTGCAAACTTAGAGATATTACACTCAATTCCTTCATTTAAATCATTAATGTATGTTGTAAATAGCTGGGGTCCCAGCACTGAGCCCTGCAGCGCCCCAGTAGTCACTGTCTGCCATTCTGAAAAGGACCCGTTTATCCCGACTCTCTGCTTCCTGTTTGCCAACCCGTTCTCTATCCACGTCAGTACATTACCCCCAATACCATGTGCTTTAATTTTGCACACCAATCTCTTGTGTGGGGCCTTGTCAGAAGCCTTTTGAAAGTCCAATATGGGACGTGGCTTAGAGCAAATTGGTCTTGCATCCTCTGCACTCTGACACTCGCCTTAAAATCTTGGATCGGTCTGCCTGTTTTGCAGAACACCTTCGGATACTTGATGACATCATCTTTCGATGCAAATTTCGTTTCCACATGAAAAATCTCATTCCAAGCTAGTGCTGTTGGGGAGGGGTTAAACTAATATGGCAGGGAGATGGGAACCTATGCAGGGAGACAGAGGGAAGTAGAATGGGGGCAGAAGCAAAAGATAGAAAGAAGAAAAGTAAAAGCCGAATGGCCTATTACTGCACCTATTTTCTATGTTTCTATGTTTCTATCATACGCACTCGAGGAGAAACTTGAGCAATAACTCAAAAGACTAGAAACAGAGAACATTAAGGTCGAAGAAATGTTCTATTTTTCATAGATTGATGAACTGCCAGTCACAGTTGAAGAGATTGATAGAGCAACCAAACGTGACCGAGTTATGTCAAAGGTGTATGATTATATAGCAAGTGGCTGATCAAACCAAGTATCAGAGAAATATGTTCATCCATACTTCGTTCTTGGAATGAATTATCAGTGGATAAAGATTGTATCATGAGATGTGCAAGAGTAGTTATTCCAACTAAGTTCAGGTCTAAATTGTTAGGAGATCTTCATGACCAGCATCTGTGAATGTGCTTGACCAAGAGTTTTGCACGCAGTTACATATAGTGTCCAGCTCTGGTGTGCAACAGCTGATTTATCGTCCCAATCAGCTCTTTGACCGATTCTAATGAATTTCTGGGCGGGACGTACAAACCTTTTCAAGGCACCAAAAGTATCACTCTGCCTGGATTAACGCCGCAACAGAGGCATGACCAAATTTCTCCCCCATAGATTTTAAAGAGCGCCATAAAGGTGGAAATAGAGGTGGAGAGACAGAAAGGTTTAGGGAGGAATTTCCAGAGCTTAGGGCCCAGGCAGCTGAAGGCACGACCACCAATGGTGGAGCGATTAAAATCGTGGATGGTCAAGAGGCCAGAATTGGAGAAGCGCAGATATCTCGGAGTGTTGTGGGGTTGAAAGAGATTACATAGATAGGGAGGGGCGAGGCCATGGAGGGATTTGAAAACAAGGATGAGAATTATAAAATTGAGGTGTTGCTTAACCAGGAGCCAAAGTAGGTCAGTGAGCACAGGGGTGATGGGTGAATGGGACTTGGTGCGTGTTAGGATTCTGGCAGCAGCACTTTGGATGACCTCAAGGTTTTGGATGGTAGAACGTGGGGGGCCAGCCAGGAGTGCATTGGAATAGTCAAGTCTAGTGGTAATAAAGACTGGATGAGGGTTTCAGCAGCGGATGAGCTGAGGCAGGACGGAGTCGGGAGATGTTACAGAGGTGAAAATAGGTGGTCTTCGTAATGTCGTCAGAAGCTGTGGGAGTAAAAGGTTATGGGGAGCGAGCAGGGAGGTGGAGCTGAACCCATGATCAGATCAGCCATGATCTTATTGAATGGTGCAGCAGGCTCGAGAGGCCAAATGGCCTAATCCCGCTCCTATTTCTTATGTTCTCATCTCGGGGTCAAATATGACACCAAGGTTGCGAACAGTCTGGATCAGTCTCAGACAGTTGCTGGGGAGAGGGATGGAGTTGTTGGCTAGGGAACGGAGTTTGTGGCGTGTTCGAAGAATAAAGTAGCCGTGTATTGAATTGGAGTTGAGTCGCATTCCATACAGTGCTGCTAATACATCCAAGGTCTTACCAGTAGTGGAAGCTCGATGGGCCCAGGTTTCGAGCCGCGCCTAGAATGGCGCAGTCCCGACCTGGGCGCCCGTTTTTCGCGCCACAAAGTGCGCCTAAAAAAAACCTCCAGATTCTCCACCTCCCTGCAGGTCCTCTGGCCCTCGGCGCAGCGCAGCAGGAGCTGTAGCGGGCAGAGCCAGGTCCCTGCACTGAAAACAGTGCCGGGACCTCTGCACATGCGCGCTACAGTGGGCGCGCATGTGCAGTAGCTCCAGGCGCCCAAAACTGTGTGGGAGGGGCCCGAAGCACGCAGCCCCTAGCCCTGGCCGAATGGCCTCACTGGGGCTGCGTGAATAAGGCTCCTCCCACGGCCAGCTCCTGCTTCCTCCTGACCCAACTCAACTCCCGCTTCCCGCCTCCGGACCGGACCCGACACCGACCTGACTCCCGCTTCCCCGCCCCCCCCCCCCCCGCACCCGGACCCGACACCGACCTGACTCCCGCTCCCCGCCCCCGGACCGGACCGGACCCGACTCCCGCTCCCCCCCCCGCCCCGCCCCCGCCCCCGGACCCGACCCGACCCGACCCCCCGGATTGGACCCGTTCCGACCCGACTCCCGCTCCCCCCCCCCCCCCACCCCGCCTCCGCCTCCGGACCGGACCCGACACCGACCCCGACCCGACTCCCGCTCCCCCCCCCGCCCCCGCCTCCGGACCGGACCCGACACCGACCCCGACCCGACTCCCGCTCCCCCCGCCCCCGCCCCCGGACTGGATCCGACCTGACCTCCCTCCCCCCGACCTGACCTCCCTCTCCCTCCCTCCCCCTGACCCGAACCAAACCGACCTCCCTCCCACCACGCCCCCGACCCGACGCAACGCCACCTACCTGTAAATCTGGTGCTGGGGACAGGCCCTGCCCAAAGTCTCAGGCCTGGCCCGTTCAGCCTCCCTCCCCTTCTCCTTTCCCCCCCCCCAATCTCCCCCCCCCCAATCTCCTTCCCCCCCCAACCCCCCAATCTCCTTCCCCCCCGCTATCTCCTTCCCCCCCATCTCCTCCCCCCATCTCCTTTCCCCATCTCCTTCCCCCCCCATCTCCTTCCTACCCCCATCTCCTTCCCCCCCCATCTCCTTCCCCCTCCCATCTCCTTCCCTCCCCCATCTCCTTCCCTCCCATCTCCTTCCCCCCATCTCCTTCCCCCCATCTCCTTTCCCCCCCATCTCCTTCCCCCCATCTCCTTTCCCCCCCACCTCCTTTCTCCCCTTTATCCCCTTCTCCCCCCCTCCCCCCTTCCTCCCCCTCCCCCTTCTCCGCCCCTCCCCTCGCTGTCAGAAACACAGACACTGACAGACAGAGAATGAGAGACACACACACACAGACAGAGAGATAGAGACATAGAGACACTGACAGAGACACACTGAGGGGGGTATCCCAGCACGCTGTTGGAGGGCTCCCGGTGCTGCAGTCGGTAAGTAAAAAAAATTTTATTTATTGAATTAAAAAAAAATTATTTCTTATTAATTTTTTTTGATTGATTTATTGGTTGATTTATTGATGTATTTATCATTTATTATTGATGATGGCTCTTTATTTGTAAAACTGAAGTGTTTCATGTTTGTAAACTTCCCTTTAAACCCCCCCCAAACCATTCCCTACACCTGATTTGTAACCTACGCCTGATTTTCTAAAGTGTAGACAAGGTTTTTTCGAGCGTACAAAAATCTTCACTTACTCCATTCTAAGTTAGTTTGGAGTAAGTTTTCACTGATGAAACTTTGAAAACAAGCGTAAGTGGCCGGACACGCCCCCTTTTGAAAAAAAAATTCTATTCCAAAGTGAAACTGTTCTAACTGACTAGAACTGGAGCAAACTAAATGACGAGAATTCCGATTTCTAAGATACTCCGTTCTACACCAGTTGCTCCTAAAAATCAGGAGCAAATCATGTGGAAACGTGGGGCCTTTCTTACTGGTGACGTGCCATTGTTGAATCTGAACTCTAAATTCTCATCACTTGTTCCTGTTTACAATTCTGCCCACTGTTCAGAATGTGTTGTGAGCGCTGGCATGTGCACATTTATTGCAAGGCTGGAGGCTCAATGATCTGTTACAGGACCCCGTGCCAACTATCACATTCAACAGAAACAGAAGAACATACACTAACTGGGACCTTTAATAACATGTTATAAAAGCTGGCATCTTCAGAGGGAAATAAAAACTGATGGACAGATTTGAGTTTGTTTATGAAGTTTAATTAGAGGTGAAAAAGTTGAACCCCTTTTGACCTTCATTTGATGGTCAAACCCAGCAGAATTCCAACAGTACAAAGTCGACGTGGCTATGGAAATAGGCTGGGAGATCTATTTGGTTCCTAAAACACCTATGAGCCTTTGACTCAATTCTATCTCCCTCCCTCCCTGGCTGCCACTTTACGCTTTGGCCACAGATTCGTAACCTCAACCCCAAGCTCTGCTTTTGTCCCAGAGCTGATATGTCACCAGGACTGGTTTCTTTCACCTCTGCACCATCACCAGTCTCTATCCCTGCTCTTCCCCTCCACTGCAGAAAATCTAATCAACGCATTCACAGCTGGACATCTCCAAAGCTCTCCACTGCGTCGATGATTCATAAACGACAGAACGGCACACCATGTATCTGATGTCCCCTGTAAGCTGCATTTTGTTCTGCACACCCTGTTTCTTTTAGTGTGCGGTCCCTTAAAATTTCCGCGCATGCTCGGTATTTACAGGGGAGAAGCCGATGAGTGGCCCACGCGGGACCTTTCCCATTGCTGCGCAGCCAAACAGCTTAGAGGGAACATTGCCCATATCCCTTTTAGCCCTGTGTTGCCGAGCTCCGTGGGCCTCTAGTCTCCCAGAGATTCCGCTTCTGTCTAAGCGGTGGCTCAGTGGGTGACACCCTTGCCTCTGAGTCAGAAGGTTGTGGGTTCAATTCCCACTCCAGAGACTTGAGCACAAAAATCAAGGCTGACACTCCCGGTGTCAGTACTGAGGGACTGCTGCACTGTCGGAGGTACTGACTTTTGGATGAGGCATTAAAGTGAGGCCCAGTCTGCCCTCTCGGGTGGCTGTAAAATATTCCAGCGTCACAAGGGACGAGCTGAGTTTGTTTGAAATGAGGTAGCGAGGCGTTGGAGTGGTCCCTTGTGATTGAGTTGAGTAAGGCAGAGGAGCAATAGAATGATGTGAGTTGCTTTTGAGAGGGAAAAATTGCAAGGTACACTCACCCTGTGCTGCTCATGTCAGGTTATGAAACCTCTCCTACCAATGAAGCCAGGTTCTAGGATTGATGCCAGCAACACTGACCCTTTCAGCCACCTCTGTCCATGCCGACTTCATGATGGCCTTGTGGTTTCTGGGGAAGTCATGCTCCCTCCTTCTCCTCACATCCTCCAGTGAAATCTCCAGGAAGTCAGCACAGAATCATGGGGCAGCCTTTCAGCTCATCCGAGCTCCCATACCTCGCCCGCTCCTTACCCACCTCCCTCCAGCACCTCCCCCTCCCTCCCGCACCTCGCCTCCCCCTCCCTCCTCGTATCACCCCCTCCCGCAACTCTTCCTCCCTCACCTCTCCGTCCCGCACCGCCCCCTCCCTCCCCCACCTTGCTCCCCCCTCCCCACACCTCCGTCCCTCCCGCACCTCCCCCTCCCTCCTGTACCTCGCCTCCCCCCACACCTCTCCCCCCTCCCGCACCTCGCCCACCCCCCGCCCCCCGCAACTCCCTCTCCCTCCTCGTACCTTCCCCTCTCTCCCGCACCTCCCCTCCCTCCCCGCATCGCCCGCTCTCCCCGCACCTCCTCCTCCCTCCTGCATCTCTCTCTCCCTCCCCGCACCTCCCCCTCTCCCCGCACCTCCCCCTCCCACCTCCCCCTCCCTCCTCGCATCTTGCCATCCCACACTTCCCCTTCCTTCCCTTGGTCACACACCTCACCCTTCCTCCCTCCCCCTCCCTCCTGCACTTCCCCCTCCCTCTTGCACCTTCCCTCCCCCACCTTCCCCTCCCCCTCCCTCCCCGTACCTCACCAACCCCGAGTTAAAATTAGGCCTAAAATGTCCTCTAGATTAAATCATAAATGATTTCTTCACAAATCTGCAGTAATTACATCCCAAACAAATTGAATTCCCTTCTGTGAACAGCACACCGTGCTACTTTCAGCTGCCAGATTACCTCACAACCTTGGAATACACTAAAAACTCTGAGTCATAGCCATAATTTAAGTTGTACAATGTACACTGGAAAATTTATTAGGAGAGATTTCAAGGTTGAAATCTAATTTTGGGGTTCAGATGATGTTCATAAACTGCTTGAGCTTTTCTCTTGTGGTTTTGACACTGATTGAACTCTGAGATTAGATTAGAGCCTTGTATTTCACTCCCTGTCCTCGATTATTCTACATTTTATCATCATTCTCATCAATCCAACAGTGTACATATGGAGTCCACTGGAGAATCTCGATCTCAGACGCATTCTGCTTATTTGAACTAATGCTCCTAAACTAACCCGAATTCGAAATGCTTTGAGAACGCTGATAATTTCAGTGAAACATTTCCCTGCGATTGAATCCTTCCAAGGTTGCCGTGTCCATTATCGGAGAGGTATAAATAAGATTGGGTGTTGCAGAGATCCAGGCAATGATTCAAGGTCTCCGTGGAAACAGATAGACTGAGGGTATGAAACTCACCGCCTGACGATGAGAATAAAGAAAGGTCACCAGCGAGCACAATTAATTTCCCAGCTTGGGAATTTTTCCTGTCAAAACACCTCTCCAGACTGGCCGAGGGCCATTGGAAGTCCCCAGCGAACACAGATTCCATCCAAAGGTGTTCATCTCCTTCTGTAACACTCAAAGAGCAGTGAGATACTGGCCTTACATGCTCATTATATTATTCTCACTCTCCTTTCAGCAACAAAGATTTCATTTCATATTATCAGTCTTAAAACGTAGGAAATTGCAGGAAATAACATTTCTGATAAGACTACATTTCTGGATTTAACATTATTACGGGTAGAAAATTCGATCTATTGACTCGATTTCTCAGTTCAAATTAGAAAAGATTTTTTATGGTTTTAGCTTTGCTGGTAGTTTTACTGCCCACAGGATCAACATTAACACGTGTAAAAACTCTGAGTAATAAGTCACACCCATCTGTAAAATGACGCTGAACAGCAGGCTACGTTTGAAGGTTCATTTAAAAGATGTGCTTTAGGTTCTACTGGGAATTACATGCTCATAGAATCAGCAGAAGGCATGTGGAATGGCTTTGCTCCTTACTGTGATACAGAAATCCGTCTCATTTACTGTAAACACCTCATTGCTGTCTCGTTCACAGTTCATGTGCATGATATGAGTACATCCCAGGGACAGGACCTACTTTGGAACATAGGAACGGGGGAGGCCATTCAGCCCCCACTAGCCTGTTCCACCATTCACTTGGACCATCTTTGCAGTCTTCTTCGAAGGAAAGGAGAACACAACTGACCCTTGAACAGCAGTACAAACTCTCATTTTTTGAGTGGTGGTAGTAAGACATGGGGTCAGGACAAATATTTTGGCTGCCTCAGTTATGGGGGCTAGGTTGCCGAAGATTAAAAAACCTTAGCCAGTAAGTGTGGTGTTAGTGTCACTCATAGATCGCCAGCTCGCACATCAGTTTCCCCATTTTCTCTTCTAAAATGTATCATCTGGCACTTAACTGCACTGAATTTCACTTGCTCTGATTTTGACCATTTGCAAATGTTGTCCTTGAGCTGTTTATCAGAACTTTCTGGCCCCTTCCAGCAACTCCTACTCAGTGCGGTATCACCAGGGAATCTGACCAACATGCATTGCATTTCTGAATCCAGGTCAATTATTATATGTAGTTTTATAAATGGTAATGTGCAAGCACTGATACCTGGGCCACTCCAAGCAGTACACCTCCCCAGACTGACATCACCTCTTAACCAGAATCTGCTTGATTCCTTTCTATCGGCCAATTCCTTATCTGTCTGCAAGACTTACTTCAGATGCCCACTGTCTTTCGAACGTCTTAAAAGGTGCTTGATGTTTCATCCGTGGCTCAGTTGGTAGCACTCTTATCTCTAAGTCAGAAGGTTATGGGTTTAAATCCCACTCCAGAGACATCTAGGTTGACATTCCAATGCAGTGCTGATGGAGTGCTGCACTGTCACAGGTGATGGGCCGAAATTCAGGCCCTCCAGAAAGATGGCGCACCTACTGTATCCTAAGTGTTTCTACCGTCGGGTCTGACGAGGTGGACTCTTGATCCATTGTCACCTCTTTGGCAATTTTTTTGGAGCGGTCCAGAAGTTGGTCATAATGGGGGTGGGAATGCGCCGGTAAATGCTGGTGAGGGGCGGAAGTGGGGGTTGGACGGTGTCTTCGCCGCTGTCAGTCAGCGGTGGAGCGGTGGTGATGTCAGTGCGCGTCACCACGTCTTTCCCCTCATTTGAAGTGGAGAGAAGCAGCGATTTTTTTAGGTTCGACCACTGGGCCACCAGGGAGGGTTTCGGCTGGGCCAGTGGCCTGGCACTCAAGAGAAGATGCCAGGCTGCCTATTGGCAGCCCGGCCGAGCCTGGGGGCATAATTGTCTGACTGATTGGGAAGTCGTCCGGCAAAAAAAAACATGGCAGTCATGGCAATGCATCACCCCCTTGAAGGGCCGCCCCGATGCAGTGGCTTACACACAGAAAACAAGGTGCACGGACAGAAAAAGCTGTTGAGGGCACTGTGAGGTGGATCGTGGATGTTTTCAGGTAAATTTGTGGGACAGAGGTGTGGGAGAACGGCGGCGCGCGCTTTGATGACGCGCTTGCGGCAGTCGGCAGCAGCGGGGCAGAAGTGGGGACCGCCCAAAAAAATCCCGGCGGTGAATTTGGATCGTGGCAGCAAATCGACTGCAACACGGCGGCCACTCGATTCTGCCGCACGGCCGCTGGAAAATGGCGGTAACGGGCCTTATCCAGACCCTGAATTTCGGACCCGATATCTTTTGGATGAGACATTAAACCGAGGGCCCATTTGCTCTCTCAGGTGGACATAAAAGATCCCATGACTGTATTTCAAAGAAGAGCAGGGGAGTTATCCCCGGTGTACTGGCCAATATTTATCCCTCAATCAACATCATTAAAACAGATTATTTGGTCATTATCACATTGCTGTTTGTGGGAGCTTGCTGTGCACAATTTGGCTGCCGCGTTTCCTACGTTACAGCAGTGACGATACTTCGAAAGTACTTGATTGGTTGTAAAGCGTTTTGGGATGTCCTGAGGTGGTGAAAGACGCTATAGAAATGCAAGTCTATCTTTCATTTCTTTCTAACTCAACCTCATTTACCACTCGAGCACACTCTGCCTCTTCTACACTCCTAAAGCTGGCTTTGAGTAAATAGGCTACCACTAAAATACAATTGGATGGTCGGGAGGCCAACACTGGCTGGCTGTATTCCTGAAGGTGTCTGCACATGACCTCCCATCTCCAACAGCCCCACCCCCACACTCACGCCATTGGTTGCCAGACACGTCCAACCTCGGCAATTGGAAAGCAAACAGACTCTTCATTACCCGATTAGATGGTTCTTGGCTGTCAGTCAAACAACCCATCTCCAATATTTCTATCACTAATAAACCAAAGTGTTCAAAGACAATGAAAAAAAACACAATACATTTCACAGCCTTATGCGTTGTCTCCAGGGTTTGTTTGCAGCAGTGTTCTGGAGATTAATCTTCAATTCCTGGGGACTCCAGGGCAAGCCTGGAGGGTTGGCAACCCTATTGGCTGAGCATTAAAATATTTGAACCTGTCGTTACTGGTTCCATTATATTGTAAACAGCAATAGCCGATTTACTACCGCAATCAATTGCCACTATCCTACACCCCCTCTGAAAGAAAGAATGTGTCCAGCTTTGCCCATTGATCAAGGCTAGAGAAAAATCAGACTGATGTTACTGATTGTGCCGCACTTGACTGTTCTTGTGGTTTATGATGCCGTCTCAAGCACTGGGTGCGTTCCAGCGCTGGAAACTCTCCCTTGTTGTATTTGACTCGCTGGTAATGATTTGTTCCATGTGTTCCATCTGACATCAAAAAGATTGTCATAACACACAGAAAGAAAGAACTGTTATAGCACTGTGTCTTTGGCAACTTAGCCCAGATTACTATAGTATTAGAAACCTATATTAGCCTGTTATTTTGCAGTCTGTAGCATTATTAAGTCAGATGATCCCAATGAGTGCACGAGCTGTGTCAGGAAATGGGGCATCATCATTAAGAACGAGGATTTCTTGATGATTAAGGCTGATACTAATGATGCACGTTTCCTTCAGCATGATTTTTGTCTGATTGTGGGGTTGCTTCATTAGCATTGCCTAGACTAACGAGGTGTAGCTGTAATGAAGCAGTTTTATGTCAAACACCATGATTGATAAAGAGCTTCATGCACTAAAAGAAATTTAAAATATAATTACAATTAGAACTGGTTGAGTAAAGTTATTATGGGACTGCTTAAGGGTAGTTGAAGTTCGGTATAATGTCAAGTTGTAAAATTAACACATCAAAACATAAAAGGGGAATTGCAGTAATATTGATTACGCAGTGTGTTTTTTCAAGGGGTTGCTTCTGCATAGCAAGTGTTCTTAAAATGAGTTTGGACTATTTGCTTTTGTTACAGAAGCCAATTCCTGGCAATACCCTGACATATGAAAGTTGCTACACACTTTGTGCTGGTACAGTCTGTCCTGTTTTGTGACCAGTGCTTATAAGCAGGTTGTTGTCTATTATTATCTATTGGATATGACAGCAGTCTGATTAATTTTAAAAGTAACAGAAGTTGAATAATTCAAAACTAAAGGCTCGTGCCGATAAAACAAAAACATTTGAGCAATTCACAAGCAGGTATTATGTACTGTGTGTTATTTATTTGAATACAAATAATATAAATGTTTTGTTGTCCATTTCACCACAGGTTATTAATGAAAAAAAAGAAATGTTTGCATATATATAGCGCCTTTTATGACCTCAGGATGTCCTAAAGTGCTTTACAGCCAATGAAGTACTTTTTGAAGTGTGGTCACTGTTGTAATGTAGGAAACGTGGCAGCCAATTTGTGCATAGCAAGCTCCCACGAGCAGCAATGTGATAATGACCAGATAATCTGTTATTTAATGATGTTGATTGAGAATATATTGGCCAGGACACCTGGAGAACTCCCCTGCTCTTCGCATAGTGCCATGGGATCTTTTACGTCCACCTGAGAGAGCAGGCCTTGGTTTAACATCTCATCCGAAAGTCGGCAGTTCTGAGAGTGCAGCATTCCCTCAACGCTGCACTGGAGTGTCAGTCTAGATTTTTGTGCTCAAGACTCTGGAGCGGGATTTGAACCCACAACCTTCTGACTCCGAGGTGAGAGTGCTACCCACTGAGGACCAGAAGCACAATGGGAATGGGGGATGGTCTTGAATATTGTGGCGTCATGGGAGCATTCCTGCTCCTCAGTAATGTCTTTTGAAATTGTCTTTAAAAAAATGACTGTAGGCCATAGCAGCCACTAAAATATCCTCAACGGAGTAGGCATGACAGATCTCCCAAACATGTGCATGAAGATGCTGAGGGTCACACATTAGCTGCATATTGAGGGAGTGGAATCCCTTTCTGTTGACTTATGATGTCAATATATGCAGCTCGCAAGGCCATCAATGGCCCCTTGAAATGTGGGGATTGGTACTGGTTAGAAAAGACTCAGAGACCTTCAATTGAATGGGAAGCTTAAGATGTGTGATGTTCAAGCAAGCAAACCATCACTAATCTTTATTATAGAATCATAGAATGATACAACACAGAAGGAGGCCATTCAGCCCATCATGCCTGTGCCAGCTCTTTGGCAGAGCTATCCAATTAATCCCATTCCCCTGCTCTTTCCCCGTAGCCCTTTATTTTTTTTCCTTTCAAGTATTTATCCAATTCTCTTTTGAATGTTACCATTGAATCTGCATCCACCACCTTTTCAGGCAGTGCCTTCCAGATCACAACAACTTGTTTTGTAAAAAAAATGTCTCCTCATGTCGTCTCTTGTTATATCTCTGTATACGGCTGACTTGGACATATCCCCTAGCAATCTAAAACATCCAGAAGCATAACAATTGAGTGTGGTGGTCAATTTGACAGCAACTGGGATTGCAGTGGGAATGGTGGATAGTCTTCCTACATGTGGCACAACTGCTGGGTGGCTTCCTTTGGGAAAGCACAGCCTCCTTTCTGCACTGCGACTTCATGAAGTGCAGATAGGAGTTGTGGTGTCTGTTCCTTCTGGTGGCTTGGTCTCCCTGTTTGCAGCTCTTCCTCTTCCTTCTCCGTGGCCCTCAAGTATGAGAATGTCCGAGGGGAGTGTCATTATACAAAGAGTGAATCAGACAGAGGTCCCGCAGGCTGCTGTGGAGGAGACCCTAAACTTGAGGAGAGAGGGAGCGAGCAATGCCCAGGATTGGGCCATCTCCTTCTAAACACAGCCTCAGTAAGTCCCAGGGACTGCAGCACTCACCGGCTGGCACTGTATGTGGTCAGATTGCTATGGGAAGGCATGGATACAAGTTGAGATGGTGGGCCCCAACTCCTTGCCATTATTTACATGCAGTTGGACTGTGGAATGGGCAGTTAGCCACCTTCCCTGCTGGGGCAAAGAAAGAAAGACTTGGATTTATATAGCGCCTTTCATGAGCACCGGACATCTCAAAGCACTTTACAGGGAATGAAATACTTTTGGAGTGAGTCACTGTTGTAATGTAGCAGCCAATTTGTGCACAGCAAGCTCCCACAAACAGCAGCAATGTGATAATTGACCAGATAATCTGTTTTTTTTGTATTGTTGATTGAGGGATAAATATTGGCCAGGACACTCAGGATAACTCCCCTGCTCTTCTTCAAAGTAATGCCATGGGACCTTTAACATCCACTTGAGAGAGCAGATGGGGCCTCAGTTTAACATCTCATCTGAAAGACAGAACCTTGACAGCATAGTACTCTCTCAGCACTATACTGGAATGTTAGACCAGATTTTTTTTTGTGTTCAAGTTCCTGGAGTGGGATTTGAACCCATGACCTATCTGACTCAGAGGCAAGTGTGCTACCCACTGAGCCACAGCTGACACTATAAAAGGGAGAGAGGAAAGTACAAATCAGGTCAGGGACCCAGCGAGAGGCCTTTTGATTTTACTCCAGATTTGCCTGACACAGTGGAGAAAAATCCAGCCGTAGATCTCCCTCCCCATTACATCGCCCTTGTGCATCTGTTGCAAGCATTGAAACCGTATGGAAATGAAACGCGATTGAGAACATCACACCTCCCACCTCAATTCTCTGGGTCTACATTTGGGTTATGGGATAATACAATTACACACATTTAATAAGAATAATTGTCAGGCCAATAGATTTGCCTGATTGCCTACCAGAGTAAATATAGCATAACCATTAAGCTTCACTTGTGTAAGAGAACAGGTTACTATTTTGGGTGACAGGTTAAACACAAACAGAATTCAGTCCTTCAATATTCATTAATGTAATGTGGGAATGTATTAATGGACTACACTATCAAGCTGTACTTTGCGAGATTTTGGGTGAAAATCTATTGTACAATTAACATAATTAGAACAGGCAATAAGGTACACTCAGTGAAAAGGAAGAGACTAAAATGAATCAATATATTATCCCTATTGATTACTTTATGCTTCGTAAAGTTAAGAATTACAGAGGATCAAAGAGGCACAGAGTAGGATGGGAAAATACGGCCTGTCCCATTGAGCCAAGATTGCTTTCAAAACTGTGAAGAATTGCTGAAGGTTTTTCACATTGGTGCTGATCTATACTGAGTAAAATCTTATCCTGTCAAAGTGAATTGCTATCCCTCATCATGAGTGAGGGGATTGCAGGCATGCTTGTTCCATTCATCAGTGAGCGCAGAGGGAGAGCATAGAACTAGTGTAACTCAGCCGTCGTATTTCTGCATTGAATTACATGGAATTTAAAACACAGAAACAGGCTATTTGGCCCAACAGGTCTATGCCAGTGTTTATGTTCTACACGAGCCTCCTCCCATCCTTCTTCATCTAACCCTATCAGCATATCCTTCTATTCCTTTCTCCCTCATGTATTTATCTAGCTTCCCCTTGAATACAACTATTCTATCTGCCTCAACTACTCTCTGGGAAAATAAGTTTTTCCTGAATTCCCTATTGAATTTATCAGTGACTATCTTAAATTTATAGGCCCTAATCCTGGTCTCCCCACAAGTGGAAACATCTTCTCTATGTCTATCCTACCAAACCCTTTCATAATCTTGAAGACCTCTATCAGGTCATCCCTCAGCCTTCTCTTTACTAGAGAAAGGAGCCCCAGCCTGTTCAATCTTTCCTGATAGTTATAACCTCTCAGTTCTGGTATCAACCTTGTAAATCTTTTTTGCACTTTATCCAGTGCCTCTATATCCTTTTAATAATATGGAGACCAGAGCTGATGATGGTACTATCTACTAGTTTCTCTATTGTTATATAATTGCTTCACCTCAACTTTAAAAAATGAATATCGAACAGCCTTCTATGCTGATGAATCCTAGAATTGAGAGGAAGGTGAGAATTCTAGGTGGGCACTAAACTTTATTATAAACAACCTTGGCAATTTCACCTCTGCCAAAATGTATGATGATTGCAAGACGGACTGATGATCTCCATCTTAGAATCATAGAATGATACAGCACAGACGGAAGCCAATCAGTCCATTTGCTGGCTCTTTGAAAGAGCTATCCAATTAATCCCACAGCCCGACTCTTTTCCAATAGTCCTGCAATTTTTTTCACATCAAGTATTTATCCAATTCCTTTTTGAAAGTTATTATTGAATGTGCTTCTACCGTCCTTTCAGGCAGTGCGTTCTAGATCACAACTCGCTGCGTAATTTTTTTTCTCGTCACCTCGGGTTCTTTTAACAAAAGAACATAAGAACATAAGAAATAGGAGCGGGAGGAGGCCCCTCGAGCCTGCTCTGCCATTCAATAAGATCATGGCTGATCTTCAACCTGGGAAAATGTTGGAGTCCATTATTAAAGAAGCAGTAGCAGGACATTTGGAAAAGCAAGATTCAGTCAGGCAGAGTCAGCATGGATTTATGAAGGGCAAGTCATGTTTGACAAATTTGCTGGAATTCTTTGAGAATGTAACAAACAGGGTGGATAAAGGGGAACTAGTGGATGTGGTGTATTTGGACTTCCAGAAGGCATTTGACAAGGTACCACATAAAAGGTTACTACACAAGATAAAAGTTCACAGGGTTGGGGGTAATATATTAGCATGGATAGAGGATTGGCTAACTAACAGAAAACAGAGAGTCGGGATAAATGGTTCATTCTTGGGTTGGCAACCAGTAAGTAGTGGGGATCAGTGCTGGGACCCCAACTATATACAATCTATATTAACGACTTGAAAGAAGGGACTGAGTGTAACTTAGCCAAGTTTGCTGATGATACAAAGATGGGAGGAAAAGCAATGTGTGAGGAGGACACAAAAAATCTGCACAAGGACATAGACAGGCTAAGTGAGTGGGCAAAAATTTGGCAGATGGAGTATAATGTTGGAAAATGCGAGGTCATGTACTTTGGCAGAAAAAATGGAGAAAAATTGCAAAGTGCTGCAGTACAATGGGACCTGAGGGTACTTATGCATGAAACAGAAAGGATAGTATGCAGGTACAGCAAGTGATCAGGAAGGCCAATGGAATTTTGGCCTTTATTGCAAAGGGGATGGAGTATGAAAGCAGAGAAGTCTTGCTACAGCTATACAGAGTATTGGTGAGGCCAGACCTAAAATACTGCGTGCAGTTTTAGTGGTGACCAGGTGGATGCAGAGAGGATGTTTCCACTGATGGGGGAGACTAGAACTAGAGGGCATGATCTTAGAATAAGGGCCCGCCCATTTAAAACTGAGATGGGGAGGAATTTCTTCCCTCAGAGGGTTGTAAATCTGTGGAATTTGCTGCCTCAGAGAGCTGTGGAAGCTGGGACATTGAATAAATTTAAGACAGAAATAGACAGTTTCTTAAACGATAAGGGGATAAGAGGTTATGAGGAGCGGGCAGGGAGGTGGAGCTGAGTCCTTGATCAGATCAGCCATGATCGTATTGAATGGTGGAGCAGAGTCCAGGGGCCGTTTGGCCTACTCCTGTTCCTATTTCTTATGTTCTTCTGTTCTTATGAACTCCACTTTCCTGCACTATCTCTATATCCCTTGATTTCCTTAATCTCCAAAAATCTATCGATCTCTGTCTTGAATATACTCAAAGACTGGGCCTCCACAGCCTTTTGGGCAAAGAATTCCAAACATTCACCACCCTCTGACTGAAGAAATTTCTCCTTTTCTCAGTTCTAAATGGCCAACCCCTTATTCTGAGACTGTGACCCCTGGTTCTCGACTCTCCAGCCAGCGGAATATCCTCCCTTCATGTACCCTATCAAGCCCTGTAAGAATTTTGTATGCTTCAATATCACGGGCCCAAGTTTCCACATGATTTGCGCCTGATTTTTAGGAGCAACTGGTGGAGAACGGACTATCTTAGAAATCGCAATTCTCCACATTTTTTTTTCTGCAGTTTTAGTCAGTTAGAACAGTTTCACTTTGGAACAGAATTTTTTCTTCAAAAAGGGACGTGTCCGGCCACTGACGCCTGATTTCAAAGTTTCCACAGTGAAAACGTACTCCAAACTAACTTAGAATGGAGCAAGTGAAGATTTTTGTAGAACTGAAAAAACCTGTTCTACACATTAAAAAATCAGGCGCAGGTTACAAATTAGGCGTCCAGAACGAGGGGGGGGGGGGGGGGGGGGGAGGGGGGGGGGAAGGGAACTCATTAAATTCAATAATAAATCCTTATTTATACTTATACAAATATTATACAAATAAATCCAACCTGAATAAACATTTATAAGCAAAGAAAAGATTAAATAAACCATCTTCCTACCTGTGTGAAAGTGCTTCAGCCACGGAGAATGCTGCAGGAAGCCTCACAAGTTGAGGCAGCCGTTCGTTCCCGCGGGGGGGGGGGGGGGGGGGAGGAGGCAACCGTTCGTTCCCGCGGTGGGGGGGGAGGAGAAAGCCGTTCCCGATTGCGGGCGGGGGGGGGGAAGGAGACAGTGAGAAGGCTGCAGGAAGCCTCACATGTTAAGCAGCCATTTCCCGACGGCAGGGGGGGAGGCCGTCGGGAAACGGCTGCCTCAACTTTCTGAGACTTCCTGCAGCCTTCTCAGTGCTGATGTGCTGATGGCAATGTGCTTTTATCAAAAAATTGTCAAAAATTAAACAGCTACAAAGAACTACAAAAATGGCCGAGTGCCAATGTTTCCTTCACACTGCGCGTGTGCGAACGCTCCAACGTGCACGCGCAGCGTTGCCGGCAGGAAAAAAACTAATTTAAATGGTACCCGCCCCCTCCCACTTACAAAATCGGCGTGAGTGGTAGGCTCCGCCCCCCCTGGGCGCTGCGCCAAGCAGACATGGAGCTGCAGGGCGCTCCAGAATCGTGCGTTTTTCTTCCGGCGCCATTTTCGGCGCAAAAAACGGGCGCCCAGCTCGGAGGGGCGCCCGTTTTTTATCGTGTGGAAACTTGGGGCCCACGTCTCTAATTCTTCAAATTTCTAGCGAATATAGGCCTAGTCTACTCAATCTCTTCTTATAGGAAAACCCCCATCCCAGGAATCAGTCTGGTAAACCTTTCTTGCACTCCCTCTATGGCAAGTATATCCTTCCCTAGGTAAGGAGACCAAAACTGTACACAATACTCCAGATGTGGTCTCACCAGGGCCCTATATAATTGTAGTAAGGTGTATTTACTCTTATACTCAAATCCTCTTGTAATAAAGGCCAACATACCATTTACTTTTCTAATTGCTTGCTGTACCTGCATGTTAACTTTCAGTGATTCATGTACAAGGACACCCAGGTCCCTCTGAACACCAACATTTCCTAGCCTCTCACCATTTAAAAATTACTTTGCTTTCCTATTTTTCCTACCAAAGTGGATGACCATATTTCTCCACATTATGGGCCCAAGTTTCGAGCCGCGCCTAGAACGGCGCAGTCCCAACCTGGACGCCCATTTTTCGCGCCATAAAGTGCGCTTAAAAAAACCTCCGTATTCTCCACCTCCCTGCAGATCCTTTGGCCCTCGGCGCAGCGCAGCAGGAGCTGTAGGGGGCGGAGCCAGGTCCCTGCGCTGAAAACAGTGCCGGGACCTCTGCACATGCGCGCTACAGTGCAGTAGCTCCCGGCGCCCAAAACTGTGTGGGAGGGGCCGAAGCATACAGCCCCTAGCCCTGGCCGAATGGCCTCACTGGGGCTGCGTGAATAAGGCTCCTCCCATGGCCAGTTCCTGCTTCCTCCCGACCCAACCCGACTCCCGCTTCCCGTCTCCGGACCGGACCCGACACCCGCTCCACCCTCCCCGCCCCCGCCCCCGGACCGGACCCGACACCCGCTCCCCCCACCCCCCGCCACCGGACCAGACCTGACACCCGCTCCCCCCCCGCCTCCGGACTGGATCCGACCTGACCTCCCTCCACCCGACCTGACCTCCCTCTCCCTCCCTCCCTCCACCCGACCCGAACCGAACCGACCTCCCTCCCACCACCCCCCCGACCTGACCCAACGCCACCTACCTGTAAATCTGGTGCTGGGGACGGGCCCTGCCCAAAGTCTCGGGCCCGGCCCGTTCAGCCTCCCTCCCCCTTCTCCTTCCCCCCACCCCCCCCCCAATCTCCTTCCCCCCCCAATCTCCTTCCCCCCCCCGCAATCTCCTTCCCCCCCAATCTCCTTTCCCCCAGCTCCTTTCCCCCCATCTCCTTTCCCCCATCTCCTTTCTCCCCCTTCTCCCCTTTATCCCCTTCTCCCCTCTCCCCTCTTCTCCCCCTCCCCCCTTCTCCCCCCCACCCCCCTTCTCCCCCCTCCCCCTTCTCCCCATTCCTCCCCCTTCTCCCCCCTCCCCCTTCTCCCCCATCCCTCCCCCTTCCCTCCCTCTGCTCCCCCCCTCTCTCCCTCTACCCCCCTCCTCCCCCTCCCCTCGCTGTCAGAAACACAGATACTGACAGACAGAGAATGAGAGACACACAGACAGACAGAGAGATAGAGACACTGACAGAGACACACTGGGGGGCTGGGGGCATCCCAGCACGCTGTTGGAGGGCTCCCGGTGCTGCAGTCGGTAAGTAGAAAATGTTTGATTTATTGATTTAAAAAAAAAATTATTTCTTATTAATTTTTTTTGATTAATTTATTGGTTGATTTATTGATGTATTTATCATTTATTATTGATGATGGCTCTTTATTTGTAAAACTGAAGTGTTTAATGTTTGTAAACTTCCCTTTATAACCCCCCCCCCCATTCCCTGCGCCTGATTTGTAACCTACGCCTGATTTTCTAAAGTGTAGACAAGGTTTTTTTGAGCGTACAAAAATCTTCACTTACTCCATTCTAAGTTAGTTTGGAGTAAGTTTTCACTCACGAAACTTTGAAATCAGGCGTAAGTGGTCGGACACGCCCCCTTTTGAAAAAAAATTCTGTTCCAAAGTGAAACTGTTCTAACTGACTAGAACTGGAGCAAACTAAATGACGAGAATTCCGATTTCTAAGATACTCCGTTCTACACCAGTTGCTCCTAAAAATCAGGAGCAAATCATGTGGAAACTTGGGGCCTATATTCCATTTGCCATGTTCTTGCCCACTCACTTAGCCTGTCTATATTCCCTTGAAGTCTCTTTGCATCCTCCTCACAACTTACATTCCCATCTAGCTTTGTGTCATCAGCAAACTTGGTTATATTACATTTGGTCCCCTCATCCAAATCATTGATATAGATTGTGAATAGCTGGGGCCCAAGCACCGATCCTTGCAGTACCCCATCAATTACAGCCTGCCAATCGAAAATGATCTGTTTATTCCTACTCTCAGTTTTCTGTCCGTTAACCAATCCTCAAACCATGCAAGTATATTAGCCCATTCTCAAGAGCCCTAATTTTGTTTACTCCAAATACATCACATCCACTGGTTCCCCCTTATCTATTCTACCTGTTACAACCTCAAAAAACAGATTCATCAAACATGATTCCCTTTCATAAATCCGTATTGATGCTGCCCAATGCTATTTTTAATTTCTAAGTGCCCTGTTACCATGTCCTTAATAATAGATTCTAGCATTTTCCCTACTAATGATGTCAGGCTAACTGGTCTGTAGTTCCCTGTTTTCTCTCTCCCTCTTATCTTTCTTAAATAGCTGGTGTTATATTTGCTACATTCCAATTCGCAGGAACCATTCGAGAATCGATGGAATTTGGAAGATGACAACCAATGCATCCACTATCTCTATAACCACCTCTTTCAAAACCTTAGAATGTAGGTCATCATGTTCAGACGATTTATTAGCTTTCAGTCCCATTAATTTCTCCAGTATTATTTTTTTACAAATACTAATTTCTTTCAGTACTTCATTCTCACTAGACCCTTGGTTCTCCACTATTTCCGGGAAGTTTTTTGCATCTTCTTCCATGAAGACAGACACAAAGGGGGAAAAATTTCCCCTCGCTCCGATTGGGGGCAGTAACATCCGGGGCCGGGACTTCCTGGTCCCGGAAGTCCCGCCTCCCCACCCCCATGCGGAATTGGGCCGTACGCCCCTCAAAGGGAATTAGAGCGCTACCTTTGGTGATCCGCTTCCTTTGAGGGATGCTCCCGGGATGATAGCGTGGCACTGAGTCCAGTGCGGCATGGAGCAGACCAGCGTTACAATACCCCTCCCCTTCAATTAAAGGGGAGGACTGCTGCGCACGCTGCAGGCCCTTTGGTGGCTGCCACTGGGCTACCAGTGATGTGATCAACTGGGCAAGCAGCCCGGCACCAAAAACGGAGTGCCAGGCTGCACGCTGGTGGTCCAGGCCACGCGAGGGCCGCCAATGTTTGGCCAACCCAAGAGTTGGCTGACAAATAAAGATGGTAGCCCGGGGCGCTAAAGACCTCCCCTTTAAGGGATGCCCCGGCAATTTCCCGCGAGGAGGTAGCGCCCCCCCTCCCCGGGTGAAAACACCATTGCGCTCCATTAGCGCCTCCAGGCGGCGCTAACTGGGCTTTAAAAAGGGGCAATTTCTCCCCCAAAGTATTTATTTAATTTTTCTGCCATTTCCTTATTCCCCATTATAATTTCTAACTTTAAGATTGGTCTCTGTATGTCAATCTGTCTGCCTATTTGTCTCTTGGGGAAGTTTACGGGTCTTAAACTAATAATCTTTGTCTCACTGGATTTACAGCTCCTGAGATAGAATTGTCCACCACTTGTTAAACATCACATCATCAATACCCACTTTCTTCAGTCTTCAGCCATTCCTCAGTGCTCTGTCGTGTACTGTGGATGTGCTCTTGGCCATTATCTGTTGTTGTGCCCTTAGTCCCTTCCATGTCAACCCAGATCTTTAGTCATCAGAAATGGCAGCAACCACTGGAATACAATGTATGAAGAGGAGGTTCATCATTACCTGGGTTGACAGAGTAACCAATACTGAAGTAATGGAAAGGGGTGACCAGCAGGTAATAACAGAGCTTGTTCCTTTGAGAAGCATGCAATAGTTGGGGCATGTGTACTGTATAACTGATGATTAGCACTCTCTGTTGCAAAAACATCACATGAAAGGTCAAATCGGAGATGGTAGGGAATATGTATGGGAAAGCCTGATGGGAAATCACAATGGCTGAGGTGGCAAAGGGGAGCATATGTTGGCAAGGTTTTGTGGCATGTATGGCTAGTCTGATTGTGGCTGTCTGAACCCCGGCTCAGTAACTGAAAGAAAGGGGGTCATTTTTGGTAGGGGGGAAAACTGACAGATTCAGATCAGCCACCCGTTATATATCTCACCTGATTTCCCTCTTCACTGACTTCAATAACGGGTATAACAGGTGGTGCTCCGTTACCCCTCCTTAGTGCCTGGCACTTCAAATCTACCTCCAGGAATCACAAATATTTCACTACAGATGAGAATCATGAAAAATAACCTGAAAAGTGCTCAGTAGCTGGGACACAGTCATTACTTGGCTGTTTGCTAAGTCCATGAGGAAGTGTGTTAAGTCTGCACTATCACCTTATTGTGTGTCAGATCACGTATCCATTTAATAACACAAATGCAGCAGTTTCTCTAGTATATTTCATCTGCTTACTTTCTTATTCCATCCTTACTCTCTTTATGTCATTTATAATTTAGATAAGAGAGAAACAGAGTTTTGTCGGTTCTTTGTTATCGTGAAAGTTATAAATGTTGGCCTGGAAATCCTGGCCTCGCTGGGTCCTTACGGAATACGTACGGATCCAGCGAGGCCCCGCAAAAGCCGATTGTTGGCGTGCAATGCGCATGCGCTGAAAACCAGCTTTTCCGATCTGTCAAGATATCTCTTGACAGATCCTCCGCATCCCTGGGAGAAGGACATCCGTGTGGGCGAGATTGGACTATTTGCCCAACTCTTGCCCAGCGGATGTCCTTCAAACTTTTATGCCTGGTAAAAGCAGGCGCATAGCCTACTTTTTCCAGTGTAAGAGTTTTAAAACATATAAAAATAAAATCTAAATACACATTTTTATAGTAAAAACCCTGTCCACCAAGGTAAGTTTATTTTAAACCCTATTAAAACACATTAAAACCAATCCCCCAAATATTTTTATTTTTCTAAAACATTTAGTTAACTTTAATATCAATTAATTTTAAATATGTGTGGTGTTTTTTTTATTTATTATGTTGTATTTGGGTGTTTTAGGGGGTTATTCTCATTGATAGTAATAGGAACTCGTAAAATCGGAGTTCCCATTCTATCAATGAGAATACTGCAGAGTGATTGGTTGTCCAGGCCCACATGACTCTAGCTTCTCCGCCCGTATCTCGAAGACGTGGACGCGCTGAGAAGTGCGTGGAAAGAAGGCCTCTGACCGGGATCACCAGGGAAGTCTCCGACTGCAATTTCTGGGTCAGTGTAAGGAGCTGGATTAGTAATGCCCCATGCGGGTTGTAAAATGAAAGGAGTTATCATCAGCTATAACTTAGGTAAAAAACGTTTCTTAACAGGTGCATTGTTGCGCTCGTTTCCAGGGCCCTCCCTAAGCTAACATTAACTCTTGTCAACCGTGGCTCAGTGGTTGTAGGTTCAAGTCCTACTCCAGAGACTAGAACACAAAAATCTAGCATGACATTGCTGCGCTGTCAGAGATGCCGTCTTTCAGATGAGATGTTAAACCAAGATCCTGTCTGCTTTCTCAGGTGGATGTAAAAGATGCCATGGCACTATTTCGAAGAAGAGCAAGGGAGTTCTCCCAGTATTTATCCCAGAATCAGCATCACCAAAAAACAGATTATCTGGTCATTATCACATTGCTGTTACTAGGCAAATTGGCTGCCATGTTTCTTAAATTGTAACAGTGACTACACTTCAAAAACAACTTCATTGGCTGTAAAGCGCTGTGGTCCTGAGATTGTGAAAGGCACTATGAAAATGTAAGTCTTTCTTTCATTCGTGAACATAAACAGAAAATGCAGGAACTACTCAGTCGGTCAGGCAGCATCTGTGGGGAGAGAAACAGAGTTAACCTTTCAGGTCGATGACCTTTCTTAACTGGAAAAAGTTAGAGATGTGACTGGTTTTAAGCAAGTACAGAGGCTGGGAAAGGGGGAAGGGGAAAAACTAAAGGGAGGGTCTATGATAGGGTAGAAGGCAGGAGAGATTAAATGAAAAAAAGGGATGATGGTGCAGGGCAAAATGGGATGGTAATGGAACAAGTAAAGAAAGAAAAGATGGATCTCGAGGAGGTATAAATGGCAACTGCAGAATCATTATTAGCAGCTGTCCAAAAAAATGGGAGCAGTGTTCATGATCTGAAATTGTTGAACAAAATGTTGAGTTTAGAAGATTGTAAATTGCCTAATCGAAAAATGAGGTGCTGTTTCTCGAGCTTCCATTGAGCTTAAGTGCAGGAGGCCGAGCTTCGAATGGGAGTGGAACAGAGAATTAAAAATTGCAAGCGACTGGAAGCTTGGGGTCACATTTGCGAAGTGCTCAGAGGTGTTCAGCAAAGCGATCACCCAATCTGTGTTTGGTCTCCTTAATGCAGTAGAAACCGAATTGTGAGCAGCGTCTTTAATCGGTTTTGTCTGTAGGTGTACGTATAGCTTTACATGAAAAGCCGACTCACTGCCAACAACTTCATTTGTTAGTTCTGAGTTCCAGTTCAGTCATTTGAGAATAGTTTATATCGCCGCAATGTTGGGAGTCCATTGTTTCTGTAGTATTGTACGTTTTATATTTTAAGAACAAACATTCACTTGCTTGGTTTCGGGTTAGTAACATGATGTGCATCTATAAAGTTATAAATTTAAAATAATTTTTATGAAGTGGAAATAATCCTCTCCCGATCTCCTTGTTGTAATTTTGAAAGCGCACAAACTCTGTAATGAAGAAAACTGTGAGCATTGAACTGTGAAGAACAGTGGAGCAAAATAATGAACCATGTTGGTCTTCATGGAGTTTCTCGGCAGAATTAGAATGTTAATGCCTCTGCAAAAAAAAATACAAAAATGAATGTCCTACGTCAAAATGGACCATGTGAATGAAATGCTTTTGAGATTCTCAATAAAGGAAAAGTTGCAAAATTACTGTTGTCTAGGGAGTCTCCAAGAATTTTTTCTGCAGGAGGGAACAGTGGGTTAGACAAAAGCAAATTACTGCGGATGCTGGAATCTAAAATAAAAACAGAAAATGCTGGAAATACTCAACAGGTCAGGCAGTGTCTGTGGAGAGAGAAGCAGAGTTCACATTTCAGGTCGATGACTCCTCATTTTTTAGTGATGCTGATTGAGGGATTGGCCAGGACACCGGGAATAACTCCTATGTTCTTCTTCAAATGGATGGAGGGGAGGAAAGAACTTCCTGTTCTTGCTTAAAACCTGTTACATTTCTAACATTTTCCAGTTCTACTAAAAGATCTTTGACTTGAAACATTAACTCTGTTTCTCTCTCCACAGATGTTGCCTGACCCGCTGAGTATTTCCAGCATTTTCTGCTTTTATTTTAGTGGGTCAGACAAGCTGGAAGGTGAAAAGATTTTGGGGCCGAAATTCAGGTCCGCAAGAAAGCTGGCCCACCTCACGACTTTTTCAAACCATCAACGCTGAAATTTTTGCGGCGGGCCCCCGATCCAAATTCAGCCAAACAAAAAGGGCGTCCTGCGCTAAGGAGCGGCTATAAACACCAGACCTTGCAGGAGTGTGGGTGTCCTGATTGAAGCAGGATCACCACGGAGAAATTCAGCCTTCTTAAAGGTCAGGGTTTGCAGCTAGGCCCCGAGGAGGGAAGGAACTGGGTTGCAGGATGTCTGGTACTAGTGGACCAAGGAGGGCAAGCCACTTTACTGACACAGAGCCTCATGCAGGGTGTTGAGGGCAGGAGGAGACTGATTTATCCCGACGTGGGGAGACCAACTCGAGAGGTGTATGTATGCTTGCGGTTACTAGCCACCAGGTGGCGCCACTGTCGGAGGTCATTGAGCTATACGCACGTGTGTGCGGCCCAGGTATAAAAGGCAAGCCATAATGTAATGTCATCACTTTTGGCCTGAATAAAGCAGAGCCAGGTTCGCACCTGTGTTAGTTTACAGTATTCAGTCTATTGAGTTATTACATACATAACATTAACCAATACATGGAGGGAGATTGCACGGGAGGTTTCAGGCACCTCCATTCATGACAGGACTGTAGCGCAGTGCAGAAAACGCTTGAATGATTTCATCCATGTTATGAAAGTGAGTACCTATTCCACCAACTGCTGACATTGCATCTGTGAGCCTCTTCTTCAACATTCTTATTTCCCATCCTCACTGTTTAGTTACCGAGGCAGCATTTCATTGATGATGCCTCTATATATAAATAAATATGTATATGTGTGTGTGTTCTCAAAATGGAGGCTCCCTTTCATCTCACACTTACAGCTGCATGTCAGGGACAAACACTTGTGCACTCATTTCTGATATGTCATCACAGTGGTACTCACCAACCATTCTTTGTTTTGCAGGCCAAACTGGCTCACAAAGAGGACTGGCGGTGGCAAGGCAGACTCCCAGGTCCTCACACCCTTGGAGGAGAGGGTTGAGGCGCTCGTGGGTGGACATGGTGCATTCCCTGTGGGTCAGGGTAGTGGTGACACCGATGTGGGTAAGTGAAGGCCCTCCTTTAATGCTCTCTCTCCTTGAATGCGCCAGCGCCTACTGTTCCTTTCCTTCTGGAAGTCTGCTATTTGCAGGCTCCTTGCGTCAATCTTCCACCTCCCGCTAAAAGCAGCCCTTCTCCTATTCACGCTTGCAGATGAGAGATCGAGTAGCAGTATAGTGGGGAGTGAGGAGAGACCTCGGAGACCAGCTGGAGGCCTGGATGAGACCCTTCTCCACATCAAAGCAGACATCTCAAGTCGCAGCAGTGACGACATTGTGGGGTCAAGCCCTGGTGACCGTGTCGAGAGCATTCCATGTGACCGATGAGGAAGAAGAAGAAGAGTGACACTGATGGCACCAACACGTCACTGTTTCCACCCACACACACCAGCTCAGATACTGGGAGTGCGCGGTCTAATATAGATGATGTGGTACAGGGATCTGCACTGGGTGTTGCACCAGGGCCAAGCGGCCTGCAGCATGGTGACGAAGCTAGGCAACCTCGGGTGCCATCTTTCCAGGGGGTGAGTATGCACCAGAGTTCTGCTGAGGAGGACTCGGATGAGCCCATCGATAGTGCGGCTTACGAAAGAAGGGTGGAGGCCATGCATTCGCAGATGTTGGGGTGGTCAGGTGTGTGGAGGAGTCCACCTCCCACAGAGTCAATAGTTCTGCGCCTACCATGGAGCCCATCATTGCCAGTGTGCAGGTGATGGTGGACTCCCAGATTGACTGTGCGGATCTAGCTGTGATGCCGCAACCTGTAGGTGCCGTTTCAGCACAGGCGTGAGGGAAGGAGTGCATCGGTGCTGGATTGGAGAGGGTGGCCGCGGCCCTGGAAGCTCAGAATGCTCTTCTGCATTCTAGGCAACAGGCCACGGAGCGTCAATCTGCTGCAGGCTTTGAGACTCAGGCTGCTGTCATGCAGTCTCAGCTCGGTGCCCAACACGGGCCACGGGGGACCTTTTCGGTGTGACGCCACAGCACCGACCTGACCGGCCTTAGCTTGGTGGTGATGGTAATGTGCTGCCCCCGGTGAGTGACTCAGGCTCCTCGGACCAGGATCCTGATAATGTGCTCTCTCAGGATCACAGCATTCCTGGCCCCAGACCTGCCACTCCTCATTGCCTCCACGCCTGGCCTCGCCCGAGCCAAGCCTGACTGCACCCTCCCAGGAGGGTGCTGACCACCTGCACCCGGCCCTTCCAGGTCCAAAGGTGGTTGAGGGCGTCAGAGAAGGACATCTGTAGCTCCGACACAAGAACCACAGCAGCCTTCCCAGACCCATGAGGCAGCCACACGGGAGACACTTAGGTGTAGTGTTAGGATCGGCATGCGCAAGAGGTGTTATAAGGAGATGCACAAGGGTAAAAATTGTTGTTAGTTTCTGGTAAGGTTTTTTGTTCTGTTGTCTTTTTGTACTGACTTGCATCATGTCATAAATCTTTATTTTTTGCACCTCTATTTGTGCAAGTGTTTCATTTGAGAGTGGGCAATTCTGTGTGAAAGTACTCACTGGGATGGCTGTAGAAAGTAGGATCTGAAGGGTCATGTGGGGATGAGATTATGTGAATCGAGCAGCAATGAGGTGTGTCTGCACCTCCCTTGCAGGGTTGCAATGGCGATAACGCCTCCTGGCTGATTGGTGACGGGGATCCTCCCCCTCCTCCTCCTGCACCTCCTCCTCATCAGGTGGTACTGCTGGCTCGACCTCCAGCGGCTGGCCCCTCATGATGGCCAGGTTGTGTAGCATGCAGCAGACCACCACGAATATGGAGACCCTGTTGAAGAGAGTACTGCAAGGCACCACCAGACCGGTCCAGGCAACGGAACCTCTGCATGAGGATCCCAAAGCAGTGCTCGATAATGTACCTGGTGCCAGAATGCGCATCATTGTAGGCATGCTTGGCCGCTGTCCTGGGGTTCTGTAGTGGAGTCAGTAGCCAAGTGGACAGGGGATATCCCTTGCGTCATGTATATATGCTTGGGGTTACTAGCCACCAAGGGGCGTCACTGCCGGAGGTCCTTGGGCTGTACGCACATGTGTGCGGGCCAGGTATATAAAGGAAGCCACCATGTAATGCGGGCACTTTGGGCCCAAATAAAGTTGAGCCAGGTTTGCACCTGAGTGAGTTTACAGTATTCAGTCTATCGAGTTATTACAGACATAACATTTGGCGACAAGGTAACTCAAGAACTGTTGCATGCAAAATGAGCATGATTGGAATTCTGGAGAGATTCGTGGAGGACTGGTCGAATTTTATCGATCACCTGGACCAGTACTTCGTGGCCAACAAAATGGAGGAACCCACTGACACAGTTAGGCACAGGGCGTTTTCCTCACTGTTTGCGGTCCGAAAATCCATGGCCTCATAAAAAATCTCCCCTCGCCTGCACGTCCAACGGACAAGGGCTATGAGAACTTCTGTGCTCTGTTACGTGACCATCTCAAACCAAAAGAAGGCATCATCATCTCACGCTATCGATTCTACACGCATGTTCGTTCTGAGGGCCAGGATGTGTCAGAATTCGTCGCCAATCTAAGACGTCTTGCTGGGCCATGTAAGTTCGAAGACGCATTGGGAGACATGCTGCGAGATTTCTTCGTACTAGGAATCAACCACGAGATGATCCTCCAGAAGTTATTGGCTGCGGAGGTGCTGGATTTGAGCAAGGCCATCACGATTGTCCAGAATGCATGATGACGGATGATAATTTAAGGCAGATATTATGGAAAAGTCGGAGCTCCATGGCAAGTACTGTAAACAAAATTGTGTCATCGTATGGCAGAGCTGCTTATGGCAGGGCCTACTCAACTGCGTATGCGAAACCTGTAGCTGCACAAATTCCGCCAACGGGTATGAATCCAATTTCACCCCGTTGGTTTTGTGGGGGCAATCATTGGCATCATCACTGTCATTTTAAACAGTACATCAGTAAAGGCTGTTCGAAAGTGGGGCATCTTCAGCGAATGTGTCCACAACTGAGCAAGCGTGCTGCGACTCACCACATGGATGATGACGACCAGTCCAGGCGGACTTGGATATGCAACCCGAGATGCCCGAGGAGGAAGTGTATGGACTGTCTTCGTTCCTGACAAAGAGCCAACCGATAATGGTTAATGTGAAACTAAATGGCATGCCGGTATCAATGTAATTGGACACGGGTGCGAGTCAGTCGATAATGAGCCAAAGGACATTCGACAAGCTGTGGGACACTAAGGCTGTGAAGCCTAAGCTTCCAGTCAATGCCAAGTTACGTCCTTACACCAAAGAACTCATACCGGTGATTGGCAATGCAGTAGTCAATGTTGTATGATGATGTGGTTCATAATCTACCGTTATGGATCGTTCCAGGAAATGGTCCAGTGCTGTTCGGCAGGAATTGGCTCGAAAAAAATCAAATGGAATTGGAACAATATCAAAGCGTTGTTGTGTGCTCAAATGCTGAGCAAGTTTCCCTCGCCATTTGAACCGGGCATCGGCAATTTCACAGGAGCCAAGGTGCAGATTCACCTGGACTTGTGTGCAAGACCCATCTATTACAAAGCTTAGGCCGTTCCATACATGATGAGGGAGAAGGTCAAAATTGAGCTGGAAAGACTCCAACATGAAGGGGTCATATCACCGGTCGAATTTAATGAATGGGCTAGTCCCATCGTTCCTGTGTTGAAGAGCGATGGCACTGTCAGGATTTGTGGAGACTACAAGGTCACGACGAACCGATTTTCGAAACAGGATCAGTACTCGTTATCGAAGGCTGATGACCTATTTGCAACGCTAACCGGTAGGAAGTCGTTCACTAAACTGGATCTGACTTCAGCCTATATGACACCGAAGCTCGTCGACATGTCGAAGAAACTTACGTGCACCAACACTCATAAAGGACTGTTTATCTACAACAGGTGTCCTTTTGGAATTCGCTCGGCTGCAGCCATATTTTAGAGGAACATGGAGATTCTACTGAAGTCCATTCCTAGAACCGTCATGTTTCAAGATGACATTCTGGTCACAGGTCGTGACACTGCTGAACACCTGATCAACCTTGAAGAGGTTCTACATCATCTGGACAAAGTGGGACTCAGGCTGAAACATTCGAAGTGCATCTTCATGGCACCGGAAGTCGGATTTCTGGGGAGGAAGATTGCTGCTGATGGCATCAGGCCTACAGACTCGAAAACCAAGGCCATCAAAAATGCACCCAGGCCTCAGAATGTGATGGAGCTGCGTTCATTCCTTGGTCTACTCAACTACTTCGGAAATTTCTTACATAGATTGAGCACTTTATTCGAGCCACTGCACATGCTGCTCAGAAAAGGCGACAACTGGGTTTGGGGTGTGTCTCAAGATAGAGCTTTCGAGAAAGCTACAAATCTGCTTTTCTCTAACAAGTTGCTGGTACATTATGATCCATGTAAGCGTCGAGTATTGGCCTGTGATGCTTCATCATATGGGGTTGGCTGAGTGCTCCAACAAGCTAGTGAGTCGGGAAAACTACAACCTGTTGCGTATGCTTCGAAAAGTTTGTCAAAGGCGGAAAGAGCCTACAGCATGGTAGAAAAAGAAGCTTTAGCCTGTGTGTATGGGGTTAAAAAGATGCATCAGTACCTGTTTGGTCTTCATTTTGAACTCGAAACGGATCACAAGCCACTCATTTCAGTGTTTTCGGAAAACAAAGGTATCAATACCAAAGCATCGTCCCGCATCCAGAGGTGGGCGCTGACATTATCTGCCTATGATTATGTCATTTGCCATAGACCTGGCACCGAGAATTGTGCTGATGCACTGAGCCGTCTGCCTTTACCCACATCGGAGGTGGTGATGCCACAACCTGCAGATCTATTATTAGTTATGGATGCTTTTGAAAGTGAAGGAACCCCTGTCACTGCTCAACAAGTTAGAACCTGGACCAGACAGGACCCGATTTTATCAGTTGTAAAACGTTGTGTCCTTAGTGGTGATTGGTCTGCTATACCTATGGAAATGTGTGATGAGACCAAACCTTACAACCGTCGCAAAGACCAACTATCCGTTCAGTCAGATTTTTTCTGTGGGGTAATTGTGTTGTTATGCCTAAGAAAGGCAGAGAGAAATTTGTACGTGATCTACACAGCACTCATCCCGGTATTGTCATGATGAAAGCCATCACCAGGTCTCACGTATGGTGGCCTGGAATTGACTCTGATCTGGAATCATGTGTGCATCAGTGCAACATTGCATGCAGCTAAGTAAATTACCAGTGGAATCTCCGCTGAGTCTGTGGTCGTGGCCATCCAAACCATGGTCGAGGATCCACATCGACTTTGCGGGTCCTTTTCTGGGTAAGATGTTGTTTGTTGTGGTGGATGCATATTCCAAGTGGATAGAGTGTATAATCATGTCATCCAGTACATCCACAGCTACCATTGAGAGCTTTCATGTCATGTTTGCTACTCATGGTCTGCCTGATATCGTTGTGTGCGACAACGGATCTTGCTTCATTAGTCTGGAGTTTCAAGAGTTCATGAAACTCAATGGTATTAAACATGTGAGGTCAGCACCATTCAAACCTGCTTCGAATGGTCAAGCAGAGCGTGCTGTCCAAACCATTAAGCAGAGTATGAAACGTGTAACTCAGGGTTCACTGCAGACTCGCTTGTCATGCATATTGCTTAGTTACAGGACAAGACCCCACACGCTTACCGGGGTCTCCCCTGCTGAACTATTGATGAAGAGAGGTCTCAAGACCAAGCTCTCTCTCGTCCATCCTGACTTGAACGATTGTGTTGAAAACATACCTCAAAATCAGCAATGGTATCATGATTATGTTGCTGTGTCACGCGACATCTCTGTTAACGATCCCGTGTATGTGCTAAATTATGGTCAAGGTACCAAGCGGGTCGCTGGTACTGTTATGGCCAAGGAGGGTAACAGAGTGTTTATTGCCATGCTCAAGAATGGGAAAACATGCAGGAAATATGTTGATCAGATAAAGCTGCGGCACACGGATGAACTGGGACAAGTTGAGGAAGATACGATCAGTGACCAACCAATCTATATTCATTCATCAGAGGACTCCGCCGTCATCAATGAATCTGGACTTTCAATCTCTGACATGGTCATTGCCACTCCCATCAGATCGGCTACCCAGCCTCCAGCTATAACTGACTCAGAACGCTCGCCCAAGGCTGGAGTTGAACTGAGATGATCAATTCGTGAGCGGAAAGCCCCGGACCGCCTTAACTTGTAAAAAGACTGATACTAAGATCTTGAAGGGGGATGTTGTCATGTATGTATGCTTGGAGTTACTAGCCACTAGGGGACGCCACTGTCGGAGGTCATTGGGCTGCATGCACGTGTGTGCGGGCCAGGTATATAAAGAAAGCCACCATGTAATGTGGGAAATTTGTGCCTGAATAAAGCTGAGCCAGGTTTGCACCTGGGTGAGTTTACAGTATTCAGTCTATCGAGTTAGTACATACATAACACCTTGTCACCAAGCAGCCATCTACAATTCTAATTTGGCCCAGTGAAGAGGGCAGGCACACTGGTCTGGCGCAGGATGAATGAATCTTGGCTGCTTCCTGGATACCTGGCATCAACTAACACGATCCTATGCTGGTGGTCACACACCAGCTGCACATTGAGGGAGTGGAATCCCTTCCTATTGATGAAGAGTTCGGGATGGTATTGAGGCACCCTCAGGCCCATGTGTATACAGTCGATGGCAGCCTGCACCCTGGGGAACCCTGCAATCGACCAACATCAGTGTCCTTGTCCAGGCTAACATCCCCAGCATTGAAGCACTGACCACACTCAATCAGTTTTGCTGGGCAGGCCACACTGTTCACATGCCAGGCACGAGACTTCCTAAGCAAGCGCTCTACTTGGAACTCCTTCACGGCAAACGAGCCAAAGGTGGGCAGCGGAAACATTACAAGGACATCCTCAAAGCCTCCCTGATAAAGTGCAACATCACCACTGACACCCAGGAGTCCCTGGTTGAAGACTGCTCTAGGTGGAGAAAGTGCATCCGGTTGGGCGTTGAGCTCTTCGAATCTCAACGCCGAGAGCGTGAAGAGGTCAAGCACAGGCAGCAGAAGGAGCCTGCGGCAAACTAGTCCCACCCACCCCTTCCCTCGTCGAATGTCTGTCCCACCTGTAATAGGGTCTGTGGCTGTCGTATTGGTCCGTTCAGCCACCAAAGAACTCACTTCAGGAGTGGAACTAAGTCTTCTTCGATTCCAATGGACTGCCTATGATGATGATGATGATGTGATAGAATAGGCATGCGCAAGAGGTGTTATAAGGAGATGCACAAGGGTAAAAAATGTTGTTGTGTTAGTTTCAGGTAGTGTTTTTTGTTCTGTTATCTTTTTGTATTGTCTTGCATCATGTCATAAATCTTTATTTTTTGCACATATATCTGGACAGGTGTTCATTTGAGAGTGGGCAATTCTGTGTGAAGGCACTCATTGGGATGGCTGTGGAAAATAGGAACTGAAGGGTCATGTGGGGATATTATGTGAATTGAGCAGCAATGAGGCGTGCCTGCACCTCCCTTGTCGGGTTGCAATGGTGATGACGCCTCCTGGCTGGGTGGCGACGGGGACCCTCCCCTTCCTCCTCCTCCTGCGCCTCCTCCTCCTCCTGCACCTCCTCCTCATCAGGTGGTTCTGCTGGCTCGACCTTCAGTGACTGGCCCCTCATGATGGCCAGGTTGTGCAGCATGCAGCAGACCACCACGAATATGGGGACCTGTTGAGGAGAGTACTGCAAGGCACCACCAGACTGGTCCAGGCAACGGAACCTCTGCTTGAGGATCCCAATGCAGTGCTCGATAATGTACCTGGTGCCAGAATGCGCGTCATTGTAGGCATGCTCGGCCGCTGTCCTGGGGTTCCGTAGTGGAGTCAGCGGCCAAGTGGACAGGGAATATCCCTTGTCGCCAAGCAGCCACCCCAATCCTGATTTCGCCCGGTGAAGCGGGTAGGCACATTGGTCTAGCGCAGGATGAATGAATCATTGCTGCTGCCTGGATACCTGGCATCAACTGCCAGCATCCTACGCTGGTGGTCACATATCAGCTGCACGTTGAGGGTGTGGAACCCCTTCCTATTGATGAAGAGTTCGGGATGGTGTTGAGGCACCCTCAAGCCAATGTATGTGCAGTCGATGGCACCCTGCACCCTGGGGAACCCTGCAATCTGGACAAATCTGCCTGACACTCCCTGGTCATCAGGAATGAGATATAGTCCACCCTTTTCCTATATAGAGCATCGGTGACCTACTGGATGGAGCGATGGGCAGAGAATTGTGAGATGTTGGTGATGTCTGCAGTCACACACTGCAAAGACCCCATAGCATAAAAGTTCAGAGCTACGGTGACCTTGGTCTCAATGGTCAGAGCAGTCCTGAGCCTTGTGTGAGGCTCCAAATCTTAGCGCTGGACATTGCAGAGCTCCCTCAGTAAGTCCTTTCTAAATCTGAGCCTTCGCAGACATTGCTCATCACTGAGCCCCAGGAAGGAGAACTGATGTCGGTAGACCCTTGGAGGGTAGGGCCTCCTTCCCCCAGCTCTGTGCTGGCCACCTCCCATGGCAGCTGGCTAATCGCCTTCTCCGTGGTCCTCCCCATGTTCGGGAGCCTCTGCAGTTGTTGCTGACAAGACTCCTAGCCCAGTATGTGGCGCGAGAGGTCAGCGTACCTGACCCCCCTCCTCACACCATCGCCCTCCTGGCCACCCTCTCTACGTGGAGGTCTACGCACATCTGCAGGCCCTTCTGGATGTTGAGCAGCCATGGCTGCTGCCTCCCTTGCCCGCTGCCTCTCTACACGTTGCTGACGGTGCAGCCTTCTCCTGGGTGCAGCCCTGCGTCTGACAAGGTGGACAAGGCATTCCCCTGCCAACACTGAGCCCACTCTGTGTGAAGGCTGGACCCTGACAAGCAGGCCTCTGTGGAGCACAGGATGAGGCCTACAGGCCTCCTTCATGAGTGAGAGCTAAAAGTCCTCAAAACTCTCCCAAAGGTGATGAACACGACTCTGCAGGTTAACCAAATGCACAAGAGCAACAGAAAAAGTTTTCACCAAAAATATCCCCGGTCGCGGGAATCCTCCGTTCTCCTCCTCCAGCGGTATGGAGTAGCACAGCGAAGTGTACCCACTCGAAAAGCTGGCGGGGGCACTGTCCAACAAAAAGCTCACTTGTTAAAGCTGAAATTGGGTGGCGTGGCCGCGTAGCAGCAGCACGCACCCTGATGATGTCACTACGGCCGCAAGCCCCTTCCCGGGGCGGAAGTCGGTGGCTTGTGGCGGAAGTCTACACTGCCGAATAAACTCCTGCGCTGAAAATGCATCACGGGGACCATTCGACCAGAATGCGGCAGCCACTCGATTTTGCCAAGTGGCCGCCAGAAACCCACGGTAACGGTCCTTCCCGGGACCCTGAATTTCGGCCTCTTTATTTGTGAATCTTGCACTCTTCCAGATGATGAGGGATCTCAGCGCTGGGTAATTGAACAACTTTCACGTGATATGGTAACAGCAAGCACTGGAGTAGTGATGGGTCACGGCGCAGAGCAAAGCTCCACTTTTAGACAATGGGCTTTAAAGGGTGATTTTTCAATCTCATGCTCTCGAGTTGAGGGGTTAGGGAAAATCGTGGGAATATAGGCACTATATTCCATCCATTAATTTAAAATGATTGGAAAATCATGCGCAGCAGACTGCGCGAGGCTCCCGATCTGGTCCAAAAATGATCTTTTTAATCCCAACAGCTCTTACTGTACCAGTGCGATATTTCCATTTTGTATACTATCTAATCTTATAGACTTTGAATGAAGCTGCCAATTAATTACTAATTTATAGGCACTCAATCCCGGGAGGAACTAAGTTAAAACTGCCCAAACGAATGTGACTTATTCCTTTTACAGCTGGTGAATGAGGAATATTTCAGTCATCTGTCTTAGCTGGATTCAGATTAAGTGCCAGGGGTGGAAATGCAATGCTCTGATTGATGGCAAAAAGAAAAGGCAAATACCAGAAGTAGAAATATGAAATTAAAACAAAACATGCTGGAAACCCTCAGCAAGTCAGGCAGTATCTATGGAGAGAGGAAGATAGGGTTAACGTTTCAGCTCGAATGCCTTTTATCAGAACCCATGTAAGCTCATCGACCTTAAATGTTAACTCTGTTCTAGTCTCCACAGGTGCTGCCTGACCTGCTGAGTGTTCCCTGAACCTTCTGTTTTAAGTTCTAATGGATGGTGTCATTCAGCACTCCTTCCCCAACTATTGTTTTGCTCCAAGCAGAAAAGCCAAAGTGCTGACAAAGAAAAACAATTTAGCGTCAAGGTGGATGAATTAACTGTGCAGATAGCTGTTAATGGATATGATGTAATTGGGATGAAGGAGACATGGCTCCAGGGTGACCAAGGCTGGGAACTCAACATCCAAGGGTAAACAATATTCAGGAAGGATAGACAGAAAGGAAAAAGAGGTGGGGTAGCGTTGCTGGTTAAAGAGGAGATTAACGCAATATTAAGGAAGGATATTAGAGTGGATGAGGTGGAATCTGTATGGGTAGAGCTGCGGAATACCAGAGGGCAGAAAACGCTAGTGGGAGTTGTGTACAGACCACCAAACAGTAGTAGTGAGGTTGGGGATGGCATCAAACAGGAAATTAGGGATGCGTGCAATAAAGGTACAGCAGTCATCATGGGTGACTTTTAATCTACATATAGATTGGGCTAAACAAACTGGTAGCAATATGGTGGAGGAGGATTTCCTGGAGTGTTTCAGGGATGGTTTTCTAGACCAATTTGTTAAGGAACCAACTAGAGAGCTGGCCATCCTAGACTGGGTGTTGTGTAATGAGAGAGAATTAATTAGCAACCTTGTTGTGCGAGGCCCCTTGGGGAAGAGTGAACATAATATGGTAGAATTCTTCATTAAGGCGGAGAGTGACACAGTTAATTCAGAGACTAGAGTAAGGTAACTTCGATGGCATGAGGTATGAATTGGCTAGGATAGACTGGTGACTGATACTTAAAGGGTTGACAGTGGATAAGCAATGGCAGACATTTAAAGATCACATGGATGAACTTCAATAATTATACATCCCTGTCTGGCGTAAAAATAAAATGGGGAAAGTGGCTCAACCGTGGCTTACAAGGGAAATTAGGGATTGTGTTAAATCCAAGGAAGAGGCATATAAATTGGCCAGAAAAAGCAGCAAACCTGAGGACTGGGAGAAATTTAGAATTCAGCAGAGGAGGACAAAGGTTTTAATTAGGAGGGGGATAATAGAATATGAGAGTAAGCTTGCCAGGAACATAAAAACTGACTGCAAAAGCTTCGACAGATACATGAAGAGAAAAAAGATTACTGAAGACAAATGTAGGTCCCTTAAAGTCAGAATCAGGTGAATTTATAATGGGGAACAAAGAAATGGCAGACCAATTGAACAAATACTTTGGTTCTGTCTTCACGAAGGAAGACACAAATAACCTTCTGGAAATACAAGGGGACCGAGGGTCTAGCGAGAAGGAGGAACTAAAGGAAATCCTTATTAGTCAGCAAATTGTGTTAGGAAAATTGATGGGATTGAAGGCCGATAAATCCCCAGGGCTTGATAGTCTGCATCCCAGAGTACTTAAGGAAGTGGTCCTAGAAATAATGGATGCATTGGTGGTAATTTTCCAACATTCCATAGACTCTGGATCAGTTCCTATGGACTGGAGGGTAGCTAATGTAACCCCACTTTTTAAAAAAAGAGGGAGAGAGAAAACTGAATTATAGACTGGTCAGCCTGACATCGGTGGTGTGGAAAATGTTGGAATCAATTATTAAAGATGTAACAGCATTTGGAAAACAGTGACAGGATCAGTCCAAGTCAGCATGGATTTATGAAAGGGAAATCATGCTTAACAAATCTTCTAGAATTTTTTGAGACTGTAACTAGTAGAGTGGACAAGGGGGAGCCAGCAGATGTGGTGTATTTAGACTTTCAAAAGGCTTTTGACAAGGTCCCAAACAAGAGATTAGTGTGCAAAATTAAAGCACATTGTATTGGGGGTAATGTATTGACGTGGATATTGAACAGATTGGCAGACAGGAAGCAAAGAGTAGGAATAAACGGGTCCTTTTCAGAATGGCAGGCAGTGACTAGTGGGGTACCGCAAGGTTCAGTGCTGGGACCCCAGCTATTTACAATATACATTAATGATTTAGGCGAAGGAATTGAATGTAATATCTCCAAGTTTGCAAATGACACTAAGCTGGGTGGCAGTGTGAGCTGTGAGGAGGATGCTAAGAGGCTGCAGGGTGACTTGGACAGGTTAGGTGAGTGGGCAAATACATGGCAGATGCGATATAATGTAGATAAATGTGAGGTTATCCACTTTGGTGGTTAAAAACAGGAAGGCAGATTATTATCTGAATGGTGACAGATTAGTAAAAGGGGAGGTGTAACGAGACCTGGGTTTCATGGTACATCAGTCATTGAAATTTGGCATACAGGTACAGCAGGCGGTGAAGAAGGCAAATGGCATGTTGGCCTTCATAGCGAGAGGATTTGAGTATAGGAGCAGGCAGGTCTTACTGCAGTTGTACAGGGCCTTGGTGAGGCCTCACCTGGAATATTGTGTGCAGTTTTGGTCTCCTAATCTGAGGAAGGACATTCTTGTTATTGAGTGAGTGTAGCGAAGGTTTACCAGAATGGTGCCCGGGATGACAGGACTGACATATGAAGACAGACTGGATCAACGAGGCTTATATTCACTGGAATTTAGAAGAATAAGAGTGGATCTCAAAGAAACATATAAAATTCTGACGGGACTGGACAGGTTAGATGCAGGAAGAATGTTCCCGATGTTGGGGAAGTCCAGAACCAGGAGTCACAGTCTAAGGATAAGGGGTAAGCCATTTAGAACCGAGATGAAGAGAAACTTCTTCACTCAGAGAGTTGTGAGCATGTGAAATTCTCTACCACAGAAAGTTGTTGAGGCCAGTTCGTTAGATATATTCAAAAGGGAGTTAGATGTGGCCCTTATGGCTAAAGGGATCAAGGGGTATGGAGAGAAAGCAGGAATGGATTACTGTAGTGCATGATCAGCCATGGTCATATTGAATGGTGGTGCAGGCTTGAAGGGCCGAATGACCTACTCCTGCACCTATTTTCTATGTTTCTATGTTTCTGGAATGGCCCAATGAGGCCAGAGCCTCTGTCCCTTACTAAGCTGTCAGCGTAAAGGGGTGGGGCCGAGGACTTCAGAGTCCCCGCCCCTTAGGTTACATTGGGGCCCGGTGTAGTGGTTGACCAACTGGTGGTTGTGGAGCTCACTTGGTGGATCAGGCCAATGTCCTGGAACCCTGAAAATTACCGGCTGACCTCTCCCTTTGTGAGGCATTGTGAAGGTTGCTAAAAGTGTCTTCCAAGAAAGAAAGACTTGCATTTACACAGCACTCTTTATGACCTCAGGACATCCAAAAATGCTTTACAGCCAATGAAGTGTAGTCACTGTTGTAACGCAGGTAACGCAGCAGCCAATTTGCGCACAGCAAGGTCCCACAAACAGCAATGTCATAATGACCATATAATCTGTTTTATTGATGTTTGGTTGAGAGATAAATATTGTCCAGAACATTGGGGATAACTCCCCTGCTCTTCTTCGAAATAGTGCTGTGGGATCTTTTACATCCACCTGCAAAAGCAGACAGGGCCTCGGTTTAACGTCTCATCTGAATGACGGCAAGGGAGAATCTGACCCCTCATGACTGGCCGACTTTGTGATACCTTTTGTGGGAGCGGGGTGGGGGAAGGAGGGTTCCCAGACTGCCTAGCCTTGTAAACTGTGAGATTATCCCATCTCCTGCCCTTGTTCTCTCCAATGGTGTGAGAAGCTTTGTCTGTAAACACTTTTAAGAAGGTGTTTAACAAGTGGCTGAGCACCCTAGCAACACCTGCATCCCAAAAAAATCCATATTGTGCCAGGCATTCATTCTCACAGTAATACTTCCTGCCAGTTGAATTCTGCAGATGCCCTATGAAGTCTATTTACATGGTATAATGTTCTTCACTGCAAATGGACCATGCAACCTCTGTTGAATAATTGTTGCACAAAGGAGTGAAACAAACAGACATTGGTGTTGGGCCCATGCTTTGAGTGAAGGAATGGTAAGCATGTATACAAAGGTACTTACACTTGCCTTAGCACTTCTGTTACCACTATACTTCCCCCTCCATTTAACAAGTAAGGAGGCTGCATTCACTTACTCAGTAAGGCTCCATCTTTGTTGCCTGCACCTGGTATTTTACAGCCAGGGACCCTTCATCATCAAACAGGGGCACCCTCCTTCTCTGTGCTTCTTGTAGCAACATCTCCACCGAGTCACTACTGAAGTTGTAAGTCTTTGGCACTGTTCTGATCACGCACAGGTTGTGTCCAAATCAATTGCTCACTTCAGCTGAACAATTGAAGAACTTTCTGATTTGCAGCCTTACTCACGTTCTTCACATGCAACTGCTCGATTAAAAATGTGGCTGGGCCAGCTCTTCTTGCTGCCAGCATGAGTTTGTTTGCAATGAGTAGAATCCTGATTTTACCAGACCTGGAAAACTGGGATCTACGTTCAAAGCTAGAACCAAACTCACAAAGATTCTGTCTGGAACTCTGGAATTCCCCCCTTAAGCCTCTCCGTCTCTCCATATCTCTTTCCTCCTTTAAGACACTCCTTAAAACCTACCTCTTTGACCAACCTGTCCTAATATTTCTGTATGTGGCTCAAATTGTGTTTGATAATTGCTGTGGTGAAGCACCTTGGGATGTTTTGCTACATTAAAGGTGCTTTACAAATGTAATTTGTTGTTGTGTGAACACTCAGGCTCCAACGTTATGCTTTATAATGTGCAAAAAGAGTGAACACTTCACATAGAATGCAAGAAACAAGCTACCTGGGGGACAGTGGAGGTCAATAGTGTCAGCAAATTCATAACAACATAAGAACATAAGAAATAGGAACAGAAGTAGACCATACAACCCCTCGAGCCTGCTCCGCCATTCAATATCATGGCTGATCTGATCGTGGACTCAGCTCCACTTCCCTGCCCGCTCCCCATAACCCCTTATCGTTTAAGAAACTGTCTATTTCTGGCTTAAATTTATTCAATGTCCCAGCTTCCACAGCTCTCTGAGGCAGCAAATTCCACAGATTTACAACCCTCTGAGAGAAGAAATTTCTCCTCATCTCAGTTTTAAATGGGTGGCCCCTTATTCTAAGATCATGCCCTCTAGTTCTAGTCTCCCCCATCAGTGGAAATATCCTCTCTGCATCCACCTTGTCAAACCCCCTCATAATCTTATACCTTTCGATAAGATCACCTCTCATTCTTCTGAATTCCAATGAGTAGAGGCCCAACCTACTCAACCTTTCCTCATAAGCGAACCCCCCATCTCCGGAATCAACTTAGTGAACCTTCTCTGAACTGCCTCCAAAGCAAGTATATCCTTTCCTAAATATGGAAACCAAAACTGCATGCAGTATTCCAGGTGTGGCCTCACCAATATCCTGTACAGCTGTAGCAAGACTTCCCTGCTTTTATACTCCATTCCCTTTTCAATAAAGGCCAAGATTCCATTGGCCTTCCTGATCACTTGCTGTACCTGCATACTATCCTTTTCTGTTTCAGGCACAAGTACCCCCAGGTCCCGCTGTACTGCAGCACTTTGCAAATTTCTCCATTTAAATAATAACTTGCTCTTTGATTTTTTTTCTGCCAAAGTGCATGACCTCACACTTTCCAACATTATACTCCATTTGCCAAATTTTTGCCCACTAACTTAGCCTGTCTATGACCTTTTGCAGATATTTGTGTTCCCCTCACACATTGCTTTTCCTCCCATCTTTGTATCATCAGCAAACTTGGCTACGTTACACTCAGTCCCTTCTTCCAAGTCATTAATATAGATTGTAAATAGTTGGGATCCCAGCACTGATCCCTGTGGCACCCCACTATTTACTGGTTGCCAACCACTGAATTAACTATTTATCTGTTTTCTGTTCGTTAGCCAATCCTCTATCCATGCTAATATATTACCCCCAACCCCGTGAACTTTTATCTTGTGCAGTAACCTTTTATGTGGCACCTTGTCAAGTGCCTTCTGGAAGCCCAAATACACCATATCCACTGGTTCCCCTTTATCCATCCTGCTCGTTACATTCTCAAAGAATTCCAGCAAATTTGTCAAACATGGCTTCCACTTCATAAATCCATGCTGACTCTGCCTGACCAAAATGTGCTTTTCCAAATGTCCTGCTACTGCTTCTTTAATAATGGACTCCAATATTTTCCCAACCAAAGATGTTAACTGGTCTATAGTTTCCTGCTTTTTGTCTGCCTGCTTTTTTAAATAGGGACATTACATTCGCAGTTTTCCAATCTGCTGGGACCTCTCCAGAATCCAAGGAATTTGGTAAATTACAACCAATGCATCCACAATCCCTGCCACTACTTCCCTTAAGACCCTAGGATGCAAGGTATCAGGTCCAGGGGATTTATCTGCCTTTAGTCTCATTATCGTACTGAGTACCACCTCCATAGTGATTGTGATTGTGTTAAGTTCCTCCCCCTCTATAGCCCCTTGACTATCCACTGTTTTTAGTGTCCTCTACCTCTATCAAGTTCCACAACTATTGACACATCCTCTCATCAACTCTGTGATGGCATTGTACTGTTTCAGCACCAGCCTGGATACTTGAGAGAAAGTAGTTAGTGAGTCAACTAGTCCTATTGTGCATGCTGAATTGGGAGCGGAAGATGGGGAGTGTGCATTCCTCCCTGGCGGGTAGGGAAATGGCTGGCCTCAACCGAAGAACCTAGGGATCCAGATCTCAGAGGCCCAGTCTTAAAAAGAACAATGATTCAGAGTACAAGATCTCACATGCAGATAGTGAAGACAGTTTCCATACATGTGATGGAGACAATGGAGAAGTGGGAGGAGTCCACTACCGTCATCTGCAACACAGAGCAGGAAGTTTCTCATGAAATGCAAAACACCCTGGAGACTGTGCCAGCCTGGGAGATTTCTGAAGCAACAAAGCCCCAGCAAGGACAAACTTCATCTTCTCTGGACAGTGCTGCAGCATTTATGGAGTCTGCCACCTCTTGTCAAAGTTTACGCTGGACCATCTTATCAACCTGATGCCCAACTTGCAGAAGGGGGTTCCTCTCAAATTGCACTTGTTCTAGCAAAATTTCTATCAAATCTCATCAAGGCAATGGGTTCTCCTTCTTCCTCAATTGTCAGACATTTCTTTACTTGAACTGTGCAGCAAAAATCCCAAACAGTGTCTCCCATTTTGCTTACCCCTATTTTAGAAGTGCCTTGAACTGTTTCTTATGTTAAAAGGTGCTATATAAATGCAAGTTATTGTAAAAAAAAAAGAGAGCTTTTAAATGTTTTCTTTTACCATTTTTCCCTGCTTTGACCCCACTTTCGAATACACTTTCATGTTTATACATTCTGTCCCTTCCTGGCACGCTCTGGTTTTCATTTGCCCCCAGTGCTACCCTGCTCTCTTGCTTTCTCCTTATTCTTTGACTTTTTACATTTCTGCTCACCTGAATCCTCCCCCCACCCCCACTAATTAGTTTAAAGCCCTCTCTATAGCCCTAGATTCAAGAGGGAGCTAATTAATATTTTTGCTGTTCCTATCCAAACAAAAGCTTGGCATTATTTCCCTGCAAGACTATACAGAGGCACTTCAGTTCAAACTCTGTGTTTGATCATGGAACCAAAATGGCGCAAAATTTCCTGTAGCAGGACCACGAATGATGCCCCTTGCTCTTGCCTGTTTAATGTCGACGATATTTTGCATAGCAAGTCGCTGTCAGTGGGATATAGAAACAGCACGGCTCCCCCTACAGGGCATCTGCGACCTGAGTTGATCAGGGCAAGCAAATGTGTTTTTTCTTAACCAATCAGATTGAAAGATTGGGAAATTAACAGTGCAAGGACTGAGGAAGAAGTGTAAATTAGAGTGGGTCAATTCAATGTCAAATCTGCTACAGAAATAGGAATAAAGAGAAAGAAAGAAAGATTGGATTATGAGTGAGAGAAAAAAAAGAGACAAATAAAATGTTATAAATAATGTTACATTTAAAAAAAAAATCACCAACAATAATTAAAACCTGAAGGAATGAGATTCCACGCTTGTAATCATTAATTTTCAGTGCCAGAGGGCACTTAGAACTTTCGGTAGCGAGTTAAGTCTGTATCTACTGTGCAAATACAGCAACTTCAGCCTGTTCAATGTATTTCAATGGTGAGCAAAGAACGTGATGCTGTTTTCACGAAATTGTGGCGGAGTGGCGTAACTAGGACAGCAACTTTTGGATTTATGCACTTAAACGCTCATCTGCCTTCTCCTGAAGTTGCTGTATCATTTACGCATAAATAACAGTGAGCGCCACTAGCCTCACTGTCATTTTGACACCAAATTATGAGTCATTGTCCTCGGAATAAAACTGATTTTCTCACAACTCCATCCACATTTTGATTAAATCTGTTTTAAACACATTGCAGATTTTGTGTTCGGAAAACATTTATCAATTACTGTCATGGTTTACAACATCATTTGAACCCTTTGATGTAGTACTGTCTTGAAGCAGAGTCAGAGTTATGATTATCCAGTATAAAACGTATTAAGATTTTGCTTATTCTCGATTTAAAATTACCAATCAAATTATCAACATTTTCACACATGATACATTTAAAGGTAACTTGAGTTTGTGGAAAATAGTCTTTCATTTGGCCAGATCTGCTCTGGGCACTCAGGCACTTGTTGCTTGTTTAAGTTTCAGGAAAATAAACGTAATGTAATTTAAAATGACTGAAGCCAAATAGTTTTGCTTCCTTTTGTTGCAAACTTCAGTTTTGGAGAGTCAAAAACAATTGAGAAAACCTGGCGTTTGGATTGTATTTCAGCTTTGGATCATTTCAATTGTATCCAAAACTGTGCATTGGACTTTACATTAAATGCTGCTTCAAGGCTTCGGTGACTGAAGTAGAGTTTAATACATTAACATGTGGCAAATCACCTACATGAATTAGTTTTCAGGGAATGTTTTGTTGATATTCCTACTACCTTCAGCAATACCACTACCGGGGGCCAAAGTTGATTGAAGTTGAAAATATTTGCTATTTTTATTCATTCAATTACCTATTTCTAGCTGAGTTGAGTTTCCCATGTAAACATCATTTTTTATTTAATACAATCCTGTTAGTCTAAACTCCAAAACCATTATTTCTTCAATCATTTCACTCAATAGTGGAGAAGGGGTCTGCCATGTTAATGATGTTTATCTGGGTAAATGCTTTAGCTACATTTTATTATTTGAATAATCTTTAAAGCTGCAATTATGATTTCCAAATTCAGATTCATTTCATAAATTCAAATTAGCAACCATTGCTTTCTATATTCTCAGGCTACAACAAATGCAAAAAAAGTCATAACTAAATCACTTCAAAAAATTCATGAGAATTGCAGAATTTCAAACTGGGGACCATTGAGCTACACATTAACTTCCAATCTGAGCTAATTTAGATTCCATGTTATTAATATGCTCAATATTTTAAAAGAGTATTAAGTTTTGAGAATACAAATTTGAGGGAAAAATTATGAAAAATGTTATAGATATTTATTAAAGTGAGGTACAATATGAGTACAATAGACCAAGGTACTGAGAATTGGGCTTATAGAACTAGTGTTCTCATTAGCTGATAAAAGCAGACTTGAATAAGTGTAAAACATTTAAAATAAAGTTTATATTATGTAAATAATGCATGGAAAAAATCAGCTTTCATTATTGATCTACAGCAAATGATTAGAAACATAGAATAGAAACATAGAAATTTACAGCGCAGGAGGGGGCCATTTCGACCCATCGTATCTGCTGAGCAGCCCTAAAGGTTGCATATAAACTTATGAACAATGATGGAAAGGCAAAGAGCACCCAGCCCAACCAGTCTGCCTCACACAACTGCGACACCCCTTATACTGAAAACATCTACACTCCACTCCAACCGGAGCCATGTGATCTCATGGGAGAGGCAAAAATCCAGGCCAACTTCGGGAGAAAAATTCTGGGAAAATTCCTCTCCGACCCATCCAAGCAATCGACACTTGTCCAGGAGATCACCCTGCCCGTATTTTATTCCCTGCAGTACTTACCATTATATCTGTGCCGTCCAACAAAAGGTCATCCAGTCTAATCCCAATTACCAAGTCCCAGGTCCGTAACCCTGCAGGGATTCGAGGGGGGCTTCTTTATGCAAAGGGTTGGATATCTCTTACAAGTAGTGAGGGTTTCTGCATCCACTACTCTTCCAGGCAGCGAGTTCCAGATCCTAACAACCCTTTGCATAAAGAAGCCCCCCCTCAAATCCCCTCTAGACCTTCCACCAACCACCTTAAAACTATGCCCCCTCATAATAGACCCCTCCGCCAATGGAAATAGACCCTTACTATCCACTACGTCCTGGCCCCTCAATATTTTGTACACCTTGATGAGGTCTCCTCTCAACCTCCTCTGTTCCAATGAGAATAAACCCAGCCTATCCAATCTGTCCTCATAATTCCAGGCAGCATTCTAGTAAATCTCCTCTGCACCCTCTCTAGTGCAATCACATACTTCCTATTATACGGTGACCATAACTGCACGCAGTACTCCAGCTGTGCCCTAACAAAAGTACTATACAGTTTAAGCATAACATCCCTGCTCTTATATTCTATACCTTGGCCAATAAAGGCAAGCATTCCGTATGCCTTCTTAACTACCTTATCCACCTGGCCTGCTACTTTCAGGGATCTGTGGACAAGCACTCCAAGGTCCCTTTGTTCATCTACCACTTAATGTGTATACCCTTTCTTTATTAGCCCTCCCAAAGTGCATCACCTCACACTTCTCTGAATTAAATTCCATTTGCCACTGGTCTGCACACCTGACCAGTAGATTGGTATCCTCCTGTAGCCCATGACTTTCCTCTTCATTATCAACCACACAGCCAATTTTAGTGTCGTCTGCAAACTTCTTAATTATACTCCCTATATTCAAATCTAAATTGTTGATATATACCACAAAAAGCAAGGGACCCAGTACTGAGCCCTGCGGAACCCCACTGGAAACATCCTTCCAGTCACAAAAGCATCCATCAATCATTACCCTTTGCTTCCTAACTCCAAGCCAATTTTGGATCCAACTTGCCACTTTGCCCTAGATCCCATGGGCTTTAACCTTCATGACCAGTCTACCATGTGGGACCTTATCAAAAGCCTTGCTAAAGTCATTATATACTACATCATACACTCTACCCTTATCGACCCTCTTAATTACCTTCTCAAAAAATTCAATCAGGTTAGACAAACACGATCTTCCCTAAACAAATCCATGCTGACTGTCCCTAATTAATCCTTGTCTTTCCAAATGCAGATTTATCCTGTCTTTCAGGATTTTTTCCAATAATTTTCCCACCACTGATGTTAGGCTGACAGGCCTGTAATTACTCGGCCTATCCCTTTTTCCCTTCTTAAACAAGGGTACTACATTAGCAGTCCTCCAATCCTCCGGCACCATGCCCAGATCGAAAGGACTGGAAAATGATGGTCAAGGCCTCTGCTATTTCCTCCTTTACTTCACTCAACAGCCTGGGATGCATTTCATCCAGGCCTGGGGACATATCTGCTTTCAAAGCTGCTAAACCCCTTATTACTTCCTCTCTCACAATATTTATTTTATCCAGAATATCACACTCCTCCTCGATAGCAGTATTTGCATTGCCTCTTTCCTTTGTGAAAACAGATGCAAAGTATTCATTAAGAACCCTACCAACATCTTCCACCTCCACACACAGATTACCTTCATGGTCTCTAATAGGCCCTAACCTTTCTTTAGTTACCCTCTTGCTCTTAATATATTTATGGAACATCTTAGAGTTTTCCTTAATTTTACTGGCCAAGAATTTCTCGTGCTCTCTCTTAGCATTCCTAATATCCTTTTCAATGTTGCCTCTTAACTTTCTATATTCCTCTAAAGATTCTAAAGTATTTAGCCATTGGAATATGACATAAGTGTCCCTTTTTTTCTTAATCCTCCCCTGTAAGTCCCTAGACATCCAGGGGGCTCTAGAATTATTTTTCCCAGCCTTTTTCTTTAAGGGCACATGTTTGGCCTGAGCCTTCTGGATCTCCTCCTTGAATGCCTCCCACTGTTCCGACACCGATTTACCCACAAGTAGCTATTTCCAGTCCACTCTGTCCAAATCACTCCTTAACTTAGCAAAATTAGCTTTTCCCCAATTTGGAACTTTTATTCCAGGCCTATTCTTGTCCTTATCCATAACCAACTTGAATCTGACTGAATTATAGTCACTGGCACCCAAGTGCTCCCCCACTAATACCCCTTCAACCTACCCAGCTTCATTCCCCAAAACTAAATCCAAGACCGCCCCCTCTCGTGTTGGGCTTGTTACATACTGACTAAAAAAGTTCTCTTGAATGCATTTCAAGAATTCAGCACCCATCACACTAAATTTGTCCCAATCAATATTTGGATAGTTAAAATCCCCTACTACTACTACCCTATGGTTTTTAGACTGCAGCAATTTGCCTACATATTTGCTCCTCTATCTCCCTCCCATTGTTTAGGGGTCTATAATATATGCCCAGCAGTGTGATCGCCCCTTTTTTATTTTTCAATTTGACCCATATGGCCTCATTTGATGATCCCTCTAACATATCATCCCTCCTCACCGCTGTAATAGCTTCTTTAATTAGTACCGCAATCACTGCCCCCCCTTTTACCTCTTCCCTATCTTGTCTAAAAATCCTGTAGCCACGATTATTGATCTGCCAAATCTGCCCCTCTTTCAGCCAGGTTTCCGTAATGGCTATAATGTCATACTCCCAAGTGTCTATCTGTGCTCTTAGCTCATCCACCTTATTCGCTAGACTCCTTGCTTTAAAGTATATACCATTCAGCACAGGAAGGCCTCCTTGCTTACTACATACTGAGCCTTGTTTCCTTTGTCTTACAGATTCGCTTTCTAGATTCTTGCTATCCAATTTCTCCTTTACTTCCTTCCCCTTTGAATTCGTTCTCAGGATCCCATCTCCCTGCCAAGCTAGTTTAAACTCTCCCCAACAGCACCAGCTAAACTCCTCACGAGGATATTGGTCCCGGCGCTGTTGAGGTGCAACCTGTCCAATTTGTACAGGTCCCATCTCCCCCAGAAGTGGTCCCAATGCCTCAAGAATTTAAAGCCCTCCCTCCTACACCAACTCTCCAGCCATGTGTTCATTCTCTCTATCCTGCTATTCTTGTACTCATTAGCACATGGTACCAGTAGTAACCCGGAGATTATTACCTTTGAGGTCCTACCCTTTGTATTAGAATTCTTGTATTAGAATTTTATTATAACTTTTTAAACTTGCCTGTGTAGTTAAATGTTTTTTTTAACAACTTTTAAATCAATCTTTTTCTTTCTTTCTCAGAATGCACTTTTCCCAAAAGAATTAGGAATGGGCTGCTGAAATATAATAGCTGTGGTACATTTGTTCATGGTGTGAATGCATTAATGGCAAGCTGAATGTGTCAACAATCCTTTCATGCCATCAGCAGCAGAGATATCAAACTCAAGAAGAACTATTTTCTTGAAAATTCAAGATTTTAGTTTCATCAGTCAAAAACAAATTGTAGATAATTTGGCAGCTTAAAGCAAGAACCCAACTGAGGCAAAAGCTATTTTTATTTTAAATTTGACCTTTAATCATGTGGGACAAGAGGGCATATGCAACATCCTGTGAAGTTGCCAGCTACATGAAACTCAAGTCTGATAGCAGTATGGAATATTTCACAGGATTTTACAATATTCTGATTTTCATCAGGCTATTTCCTTTCTTGTGTGAACATTTTTCTGGGTTTAATTATGTCATTTGTAAGACTTCGACCATTCAAAATATGCAATTTCCTGTTGATCAATAGCACTAATAACATAGGAAAATAACAGGGCTGGAAAATGATGAAGCACTCCTACTGGCCACCCCAAAAACTAATACTTTTACATCACGCTCTCTCTCAAATAGCAATCTAATTCTCCCTTACATTTCTTCACAGCATCTACCTCCACTGCCTCCATTCTGAGCAGCCATTAACCTCTGAATAAAATAGCTACATCTAAACTCTCTGTGCATCTTCCCTCTTCTAAGCTGGAACCAATGCCCTTGGTTCTAGAACGTTTGAAATCTGACTCATATTATTTGGAACCAATTCATCTATTCCCTTCAACACTTGAATGATATCTCCCGTGAGCTTGCTCTTCTCTTGAGTAAACAATTTCAGCCTCTTCAATGTCTCTCCATAGTTCAGATGCCTCAGGCCAGGTATCATTTGGTTGTCCATTTCTGCATTGCCACCAATACCTTGCTGTAGCATGGTGACCAGAATTGTACACAGCATTCCACTTGTGGCCGTACCAGTTATAAGAAAGGGTTAATTTGCCCCAAAGCTTGGCAATAACATTTATAACTAACTAACTAACTAACATAGTTAGCAGCTAATGAGTAGAGAACAGCAAAGTCAGCAACTGTATCCTGTGACTGAAGCCGGATCAAGCTAAAATGCTAGGAAGACAGGATGGGATCAGGAACAAGGGAAGCAAGTGTGGTATGTGCTGATTTGATTAGGCTGTGTGTAGTTCCGTTTGCTGGTGTGTAAAGGACAACGCTTCAGGCTGTTTAGTGTAGAAGGATTGAGGGGAGAGGCGAGACAGCCAAGAGGAAGGGAACAGACCTATCCTGTAATATCAAGAGGCACACTTCCATCCAGGACAGAGCAGCTGACATATTTTCTGCTTGGTTCTGTAAACTATTGCTCATGTACTGCAATGAGTTAAGCTTTACAAGTCTTAAATGAAGTATCATTGTATCCAATTGGAGTTGAATCGAATTCCCAACAGTGCTGTATGCCGATTCATTATCATATCATTAAGATATTCAAAAGAAGCTTTGAACCTCTTTCAAGAAATGGTTTTTGCCAATAACGATTAAACTTTCAATCGAATAACTATTAAATCAAATAAGTGATTTAAAAAGAAAAGAGGCAAATGCTGGAAATCTGAAATAAAAGCCACAAAAACTGGAAATACACAGAAGATTAGAAATGCAAAGTGTCGTCGTGGCCATTCATTAGATGCTGACATTTCCAACATTTTTATTAATTAAGTGTTGCACATTTTGGACATTTTAATAGCTCATTGATGGAAACTATGCTTTAATTCTACTTTCTGAACTCCCAATTAAAGCACCCCACAATATGAGTAATTATCACTTACAATAGTTTATTCAATTCACAATTTCCCTTTCTGTAAATATTGTAAATTTGATTCAGGAACGTGCGCAAACTATTGTAGGCCAGTTGTCGGTCTGATACCGTTAAAAAAGACTCAAAGGCTCATTTGAAATGTTAGCGTTGATTAGTTACACAATCCTACATTAACCTGTAAATTAAAATTCCTTGGTGCAATTTGATGGCTGATTTAATTTTGTCTTTCTTTGTTTGCCTCAGGCTAATTCCATTATGAATTCTCTATACAGTTTTCCCTCAATGATTAGCAGCTTAGGCAGAAGTTCTGATTACTATTGTACACTTAGCACTACATAAAGCCGGGGATTAATATTCCCCAGAAGGATTGTTGCTATGGATTTGCTCTTTTCCGTCTAAAAGATGTTTCTGCAGCTTCAATTGTCCATAAATTATGATCTCCTGTGAATCACCACCCTGCCTGACCCCAGTTTAACAAGCCTAAGAAAGTGCCCTCGTCACAGACAGAGAAGAAAGTGATATCCTCAATTATTAATCGCCAGCCTTTGATAATGCACATGTAATGATTTTACATGCTGCGGCTTTCCTTCCTCTACAGAAATTTTTTTTTTCAGGCAGGTAAAATGAAGATGAAAAGGATGCTTCTACCATCATAATAGTACCTGCACATCGCAGCACATTAACACCAAGGTGCTCGAGTCCAGTCAACACCTATACCTTTTCGTGTCTGTTAATATGTGTATATTATCTTTACTATCAAAGAACTACCTGTTGTGTATGTAAATAAACAGACTAACTAAAACAGGAGTAATGCAATTTACTGTGTCCTTTTTTTGCAATTCTCCAAAATGGTGTCCCAAACCAGCATGAACCAGCATGTTTACAGCCATATGTGAACAGCTCCCGCAGGGTCCTAATGCCCGTCCAGTGAGAGTTCGTGTAACAAACAAACAGATTATTGAACATAACATACTCACCCCCTCTGAAAACACAGTTTATGAACAAAGTCCTTGAGAGAGCCAGGCTGTGTTCTGATATGCTGAGACCGACATGGAGCAGTGTTTAATCGAGATTTTCGGTTGGTGCTTCTGTTCCATCCTGCTGGTCTGTTGGCCTGTGAGTTGGGATCAATCTACGAGTGTTCCATCATTGAGCTCGTAGGTGTGGGGGCTGAACTTTCGCCCGCTCTGTTTTGGAGGCGAAAGTGAAGATTCGAGCTTATGACTACGGTTTGGGCACTTAATTCTGACCCAATCTCCGTTCTTCAATTGGGGCTTTTGAGTGCGTCATTTTGTGTCAGTGTACGACTTTGCTTTTCTTTGGCATTCCGAAATCTGGGATGCGAGTGTGGTTAGCTTCACACTAGGTTTGGCTGGAGGTTTGAGAATATCCAGTAGCCAGCGAAGATTCCGCCCAATCATGAGCTCAGCGGGTGTCTTCCCCGTTAGCGAGTGGTTTGTCGAACGGTATGTGCGGAGAATGGTTTGAACCATTTCGTCGAATGTTTGGCCTGCTGCGAGGTTGGTTTTCAAGCCCTCTTTGATGACACGGTTAAATCGCTCAACACCTCCGTTGCTTTGAGGATTGTACCGAGCAGTAAGGCGATGCTTGATGGCGTGACGAGTGAGGAAATCCGCAAACTGGTCAGACACAAACTGTGGCCCATTGTCAGTGATTATGACCTCTGCGAACACTTCATGAATATATGCTGCAGAATAGTGATGATCATTGATGAGGTCACTGTACTTGTTGTAGCGATTTCTGGCCACTTGGAATGCAGGTCATGTACTACAACAAGGAAACGCTGGTGCTGTGGAGCTGCTTCAACCGAAGATATCCAACTGAAGTTGTTGCCATGGTATTTGTGGTCATGGAATGGGCTTCATTGGCGTTGGTCGGATGTTTGTGGCCTTTTCGCTCAGACTGCATGCTTCGCAGTGTGAGACAAACTCATCGATGCGAGTGTCAATCCCAGGCCACCATACTGAATCACGACATCTCTGCTTCATGCGGACATGTCAGGGTATCCATCGTGTGCCAATGAGAGAACGCGTTGTTGAAGTGACCTGGGAATTACTGCTCTATTACCAAGAGCTAGACAGCTATCGTTCCAAACAGAAAATTAATCGCGACGTCTGTGGAAGGTTTTCAGCTCTTCCGGAATTTGCTTAGGCCACTCAGTCTGGAGGAAGTGGCACATGTGCTGGAGTGTAGCATCACGCTGTGATTCGGTTTTGAGTTCATCGCAGGAGACAAGGTTTCTGATGGACTGAATGACGATCGACGTGATATATGTGTCGTCATCTGTGAACAAGTCAGCACCAGAGTCCAAAGCAGGTATCGAGCGGCTGAGCGTGTCAGTTATGTGGTTGCAACTGCCAGCGATGTACTGTACATCAAAGTTATACAGATGAAGTCGATCTGACCATTGGCTGATTCGTAGTGGTCTGTGTCCAGATCCAGTTGTAGCGAGTAGCGTAGTTAGTGCTTGGTGATCCGTACGGAGGGTAAATTTCTTGGCATAGAGGTAGATGTGCCAGTGTTCACATGGGGAGATGCAAGCGAGTGCTTTGCGTTCCTCTGTAGAGTATTTACGTTTTGCAGACGAGAGCATGTGAGAGGCGAAGGCTACTGGGTGTTCCAGGCCGTCAATCCATTGCGAGAGCACAGCACCCATGGCGGTGCCTGATGCATCCGTGGTGATGTATGTAGTGGCATTCTCAGAAAAGTGGGTGAGGATAGGAGGGGATGTAGTTTCTCCTTAAGCATGGTGAATGCTTGAGTCTGGGAATCTGTCCATTCCCAAAGGACGCCCTTGCGCAGCAACTTGTGAAATGGTTCGGCAGTGTACGCGTAGTGTGGGATGAACTCCATTTTGGGAAGTTGCTATAAAAGGACACAGTAAGTTACATTACTCCTGTTTCAGTTAGTCTGTTTATTTATATGCACAACACTACCAGTAGGTCTTTTGGGGTATACTCATAGAATGTGCCATAGAGAGGTAGAATATCACTTTACTTCAAACGTTGCTGGGTTATCTATGGGAAGCTGTGGGACATTTTCTCAGGAGTATGGGAACATGGAAAATCAAAGTATGGATCGGTCTGTACTACCCTCACATGTCTTCTAGCAGTGTCATTAATAGTGTGTCAGGGGCTTTGCCAAACATTGGCAATCAGTTCCATTCTCGCTCTTTAGATTAAGAACTCTTGAGCAGGGAATCTAAACAGATATGGGAGAAAAAACTTACAAAACTTGGGGTTGGAGAAGTAGGTTGAGGCACATAATAAAATCACTAACAACTGATAAAATCACTGATCAGCTAGCAAGACTCAAATGAGATTGGATATAATTTTCCACTTCCTGTCCCCCTGCCCCCAATTTTGAACAAGTGGAGTGACCTTCCAGTAAAAGCAGTTGTGATTGAAAAAGGATGGAAAAATGTATGCTTAGGAGCTGGACCGAGTGTTATAAAGAGGAAAATAATCAAACAATCCGCATTAAGTTGCTGTCTAACAGCTATGGAAAGTAACTAGACAAAATCTGATAATGTAGGCCATACGTTAGATATTCTATAACTGACCCAAATACCTTTGAGAGAAATATATGGTCTGTGGAAGGAATGGTTTGATGGCCTGAATTAATTTTCTTACTTCCTGTTTTGTCATATTGTTTCATATTTTCTTATAACTAAAAGAAAACTGGGGAGTATACCCATACAATTATTACTTCATCAAACTCAACTGAGCTTTTCCCAAATTGGATCAATGTACAGTACATGTTTTTTTATTCATTCACAGGATGTGGGCAGCGCTGTTGAAGTCAGCATTTATTGCCCATCCCTAGATGCCCTTGAGAAGGTGGTGGTGAGCTGCCTTCTTGAACCAATGCAGTCCATGTGGTGAAGCTACTCCCACAGTGCTGTTAGGTTGAGCATTCCAGGATTTTGACCCAGCAGCAATGAAGGAATGGCCGATACATGTCCAAATCTGGATGGCATGTGCCTCAGAAGTGGTGGTGTTCCAATGCACCTGCTACCCTTGTGCTTCTAGGTGATAGAGGTCGTGGGTTTGGGAAGTGCTACCAAAGAAGCCTTGGCGAGTTGCTGCAGTGCATCTTGTAGATGGTACACACTGCAGCCACATTGACTAGTTCTGGTACAACTCTTGTTTGTAGCCATCTATCATTAGTTTATAAATATTTCAATGACCGGCCCTTGACTTTCTAATCAGAAGTGAGCATCTATATAACTTCTACATTTCTACAAATTAATATGTATATGTTATTGTGTAATGTAACACAGACAAGCTCATTCAATGTTTTCACAGTCTTGTCTTCTGATGCTGCCTAACCCCTTTTGTTTGGGCCGTAATGTTCAGCCTACTTTGATTTAATTAAATTAATCCAAGTCAATCAAATAGCATACATTCTTAGTCCTTTGCATTCAATTTCCTGACCTTGTGTGAATGAGACACAAGGATCAGTTCTATTTAATGATAAATGCAATTCACCTGTTAGGTCTGCTTCTCAAAACCAGACCTGCTCAGAATAATGAAGGTATTTTAGAGTTTAACGAGCGATTCTACTTCCTCTGACTGGTTTTCCATTATAGTCTAAAAATTTGCTATTGGCAAAGAGGGTAGTGTGAATGATTGAACTATTTCTGTTTCTGTGTTATGCTTTCAAGCTGAATCTAGCTCCTCTGCTCCAGAAGGGACAGTTTAATCCTCAAGTACATGAGGCTGTTATGGGGATGGAAACTTTCATCGAATCAAAGAATGATACAAGAAGAACTATACACTTATATAGCACCTTTAATGTAGTAAAATGTCCCAAGGCTTTTTAGATACGACACTGAAGGAGGTCATTCGGCCCATCGTGCTTGTGCCAGCTCTATTTCAAAATCGTTGTATTTCCAGCTGTTCTCTTAATGACCCTGCAGTTACAAAATACTACTTTATTTTTTTTTAATTTACAGATTTCAGGTTTTTGTTTGGAATGACATGTGCTTGATAAGGTTACAGCTAAGTATGCTTAGGTCTTGAAGACTGACCTATTGGGGCACATCCAGCAGATTTACTCCTGTAGGGAGCGATAAATGCAACTGCCTGAAGCATTTGAGTGGCTGGCTGAAGTGTTGAGATACAAAGCTACTCGCTATTATACATACGAGAAAATACGATTCTTTCCTATTTAAACCCAGCTGTACGAGTGCAGAGGGGTGTTTGGTGCACTTTTGCCATATTATTATCCATTTGGCGGAGTGCATTATAGGAACTTTGGAACAGAAAGAGGTCATTTAGCCTCTTGAGCTTGTTCTGCAATTTCAGTGAGATTGTGGATGATCTGTGACCTACTCTATATACCTGCCTTTGCCCCATATCCCTTAATAACTTTGGTTAACAAAAATCTATCAATCTCAGATATAAAGTTAACAATTGACTTAGCATTAATTGCCATTTACAGAAGAGAGTTTCAAACGTCCACCACCCTTTGTGTGTCGAGGTGTTTCCTGACTTCACTCCTGAAAGCCCAAGCTCTAATTTTTAGACTATGCCCCCTAGTTCTAGACACCTCAACCAGCAGAAATAGTTTCTCGCTATCTACCCTATCAGCTCCTCTTCATAACTTAAACTTTGATCAAATCACCCTATAACCTTCTACATTAAGTAGTTAGTTAAACTGCTGCTGGACTGTATGCACAAACAAAATAATACTGTCACTTAAAGCCTTATCTCCAGGGAGACAGTTTTGGTCCTTTAGTTAATTAACGCATAAAGCACACAGACCTCTCTCAATGGCTTGGTGCATAACTGGATGACAAGGTGTGATACCGAGCCTTGAAGAAGAGAATGAACCCAGGTACAATCATTAGTCTGTGGAGTGAGCTGATCTGAGCTGGGGTGGTGATAGGACAATTGGCCTTAAAGTGCCTGGGTAGAGAGGGGCAGGGATTCCTGATTATTATCCAGCTAACCACGCTAGGAAGGGTTTGCTTTACTGCCTTAAAGAAGCTCACTATCCTGGTTTCACACACTGCAAACACCAGAGGGTTGTCGGCAGGTACGGAATCATACTGCAGAATGATTTGCTGCTTTCAGGAGAATAAGAGAAAATTAAGGGAGGGAACATAATTGTGAATTAGAAGGTGACAATTAAAAAATATATATTTTCAATTATGTTCAGCTGCTTATCGATTCCTGGGGAGATGGGCAGCCCAAGATGTGCTGAATAAGCAAGTTTTTTTCCTTAAAGTAATAAAAAAGAATCATTTAATGTCCAAACTATATGTTACTGATTGATAATACAATTAATATGCCACATTTAGGCTTCTAGAATATGTGAGAAACCTGGAGACAGACATCTCCTGAAAAAAAGGTGGAAACACGTTTGTGCCAATTTATTCAGAGGATCACTTAACACCTGTCTCAGGGTAATGCAGCTGATATTTTTAAATTTGGCATTTATAGCTGCCTTGTACAGAACGACGTGCTTCATTTGGACACTTGCTGAAAGAGTGGAAATAGTAAAGGGATTTAACTCACCCGCTTCTGCTAATGCAATAGGTCTAAGGTTATTTCTCCAAAACACCATTATAACATATATTGCTAAGGTGTCTATGCTTTGTAGATGATCCAAAGCTTATCACTGCTCAGACCATTAAAACAGGATTGCCCATAATGGACTACTGCTGGCCTGTACAATAATTGCATGTCGTTGGAAGAATGGAAATAATTTTTATTTTTCTCTCCTTGCCTGGAAGAAGTTCAGAGTGTAGCTACTCCGGAGAATAATATATAGAATAAAGAATCAATCAGAGCTACAGAATAAAACCTGACAAATGTTTGATAATGTGTAACTATCCTCTCTGTGGTTTAGAAAAGATGCCTCACTTGTCACTAATATAAAGGCAAAAACTAAAATTTAAATAAAAATGTAGAAAGTATTCATGTTTTGCGACAAACTCCTTTTGGTACTTTAATATGGATATACATATGCAGATATTCAAAATTTTGAGAGGTTTGATAGAGCAAGTAGGGAGAAACGGTTTCCTCTGCCAAGTGGGTCAGTAAATAGAGATTATAGAACTAACATAATTGGCAAAAGAACTAGAGGGGAAATGAGGGGACATTTTTCACATAGGGTTGTTAAGATCTGGAACACACTACCTGAAAGGATGGCGGAATCAGATTCCATCGGAACATTCAAAAGGCAAGTGTACATGTACTTGAAGAGGACTAATTTGCAGGGTTATGGGGAAAAAGCTGGGGTGGGGTATTAATTGAAGAGTTCTTTCAAAGAGGCAGCACAGGCACAATGGACCGAATAGTCTCCTTCTATGCTGTAAGATTCTGATTCTATGATCATTGATGTGAAAATAGAGTTCAGTGTGGTATGATACAAATTGAGACAACCATATAATCCACAAGCTATGGTTGATTTTAACCTCATGATCTAAGCCTTGAATCCTGCTCCTCCTGGCCCCACAAAGGAAAGTTTCAGACTTACTCGAAGAGCCTTTTCTATCTTCAGACCTGCTGCACACCCACCTCTGGCCAGTGGGAAACCCAAGATCTAAGTGGGTCAGTAGCCTGTTTATTTTTAACTGTCTACCCGCTTGGTTACATTATGTGGGTAGCATTAAAATTGTCACCTTTAAGTGCCGCGATGGCCAGCCTCATGAGTGGAAATAAAAAGCATATATTCCATGAAATATCCTGTTTAAAATGCTTCGGCACTGTTTTTTGTATTAAAGAAACAAAATAGACTGGGAAATGGAGCCTGTGTCGATACAAAGTTTAATTCTAGCAACAACAACATGGAAATATACAGACCTCTTGATCACCTTTCTATGATTCTATGGCCTGCGTGTTACAACAGTGTCAGAGCATCATGTGTTTCTTGTATGCCGAGTGGCATTCTGCAGAAAACCTGTGTGGATAACTAAAATGTTCTTGTGCTAAATACGAAATTAAAGCAAAACTACATAAGAATTAGGAACAGGAGTAGGCCATCTAGCCCCTCGAGCCTGCTCCGCCATTCAATAAGATCATGGCTGATCTGGTCGTGGACTCAGCTCCACTTACCCGCCCTCTCCCCGTAACCCTTAATTCCCTTATTGGTTAAAAATCTATCTATCTTTGACTTGAAAACATTCAATGAGCTAGCCTCAACTGCTTCCTTGGGCAGAGAATTCCACAGATTCACAACCCTCTGGGAGAATAAATTCTTTCTCAACTCGGTTTTAAATTGGCTCCTCCGTATTTTGAGGCTGTGCCCCCTAGTTCAATGGAAACAACCTCTCTGCCTCTATCTTATCTATCCCTTTCATGATTTTAAATGCTTCTATAAGATCACCCCTCATCCTTCTGAACTCCAAGGAGTAAAGACCCAGTCTACTCAATCTATCATCATAAGGTAACCCCCTCATTTCTCGAATCAGCCTAGTGAATCGTCTCTTTTACCCCTTCCAAAGCTAGTATATCCTTCCTTAAGTAAGGTGACCAAAACTGCATGCAGTACTCCAGGTGCAGTCTTACCAATACCTTATACAGTTGCAGCAACACCTCCCTGCTTTTGTACTCCATCCCTTTCGCAATGAAGGCCAACATTCCATTTGCCTTCCTGATTACCTGCTGCACCTGCAAACTAACCTTTTGGGATTCATGCACAAGGACCATTATTTGAAGGGGCTGCTCCTGAAATTCTGGCTGCACTTCAGTCCCACTCTCCTGATCTTTGGGCACCCTGTGCGGAGGGGAGCGGGTAGGTCCGAAGGCCTCCTCGTAGGACTGCTCCTGGGCACGGCCAAGGGTGCCATCAGCCGGTCCAGGCAGCGGGCGGTCGAGGGGGTCGTTCAACCTGACTGCCTGCCTCTCTTCCGCTCTTACATCCGGTCCAGGGTGTCCTTGGAGATGGAGCACGCGGTGTCCACCGGTACGCTCGCGGCCTTCCGCGAGAGGTGGGCACCGGAGGGACTGGAGTGCATCATCACGCCCGGCAACCAAATTTTAATTTGATTTTACGTTTTAAAGTTAATTTGTTTTTAATTGCCGGTGCTTTTAGTGTCCCCTTCCCTTTTATAGGGGGCACTGGGGAAAAATTGTGATTTTAGTGCCCAAAAAAAAAACAAAAAAAAAAAAAGGAAAAACACAAAAAAAACAAAAAAGGGGGGAAAAAAAGGGCCTTGTAAATGTCTGGAGTGTCACCCAGGTCGGGTGGCACCGTTTAATGTTTTATGTTTTGCAGGTGAACTCCAAAAAGAGTTTCATGCACAAGGACCATTATTTGAAGGGGCTGCTCCTGAAATTCTGGCTGCACTTCAGTCCCACTCTCCTGATCTTTGGGCACCCTGTGCGGAGGGGAGCGGGTAGGTCCGAGGGCCTCCTCGTAGGACTGCTCCTGGGCACGGCCAAGGGTGCCATCAGCCGGTCCAGGCAGCGGGCGGTCGAGGGGGTCGTTCAACCTGACTGCCTGCCTCTCTTCCGCTCTTACATCCGGTCCAGGGTGTCCTTGGAGATGGAGCACGCGGTGTCCACCGGTACGCTCGTGGCCTTCCGCGAGAGGTGGGCACCGGAGGGACTGGAGTGCATCATCACGCCCGGCAACCAAATTTTAATTTGATTTTACGTTTTAAAGTTTAATTTGTTTTCATTGCTGGTGCTTTTAGTGTCCCCCTCCCCTTTTATAGGGGGCACTGGAAAAATTTGATTTTAGCGCCAAAAAAAAAAAAAAACCAAAAAAAAAGGGGCCTTGAAAATGTCTGCTGTGTCACCCAGGTCGGGTGGCATGGTTTTAATGTTTTATGTTTTTGCAGGTTAACTCAAAAGAGTTTCATGCACAAGGACCATTATTTGAAGGGGCTGCTCCTGAAATTCTGGCTGCACTTCAGTCCCACTCTCCTGATCTTTGGGCACCCTGTGCGGAGGGGAGCGGGTAGGTCTGAGGGCCTCCTCGTAGGACTGCTCCTGGGCACGGCCAAGGGTGCCATCAGCCGGTCCAGGCAGCGGGCGGTCGAGGGGGTCGTTCAACCTGACTGCCTGCCTCTCTTCCGCTCTTATATCCGGTCCAGGGTGTCCTTGGAGATGGAGCACGCGGTGTCCACCGGTACGCTCGCGGCCTTCCGCGAGAGGTGGGCACCGGAGGGACTGGAGTGCATCATCACGCCCGGCAACCAAATTTTAATTTGATTTTACGTTTTAAAGTTTAATTTGTTTTCATTGCCGGTGCTTTTAGTGTCCCCCTTCCCTTTTATAGGGGGCACTGGGGGAAAAATGTGATTTTAGTGCCCAAAAAAAAAAAAAAAAAAAGGCCTTGTAAATGTCTGGTGTGTCATCCAGGTCGGGTGGCACGGTTTAATGTTTTATGTTTTACAGGTAGACTCTAAAAGAGTTTCATGCACAAGGACGGTACGCTCGCGGCCTTCCGCGAGAGGTGGGCACCGGAGGGACTGGAGTGCATCATCACGCCTGGCAACCAAATTTTAATTTGATTTTATGTTTTTAAGTTAATTTGTTTTAATTGCTGGTGCTTTTAGTGTCCCCTTCCCCTTTTATAGGGGGCACTTGGAGAAAAATATGTTTTTGTGCCCAAAATAACCCCCCAAAAATACCACAAAAAAATAAAAGGGCCTGTAAATGTTTGGTGTTTCCCCCAGATCGGGGGGGCACGGTTTAATGTTTTTTGTTTACTCCCAAAAAGAGTTTCATGCACAAGGACCCCCAGGTCCCTCTGCACCACAGCATGTTGTAATTTCTCCCCATTCAAATAATATTCCCTATTACTGTTTTTTTTCCCCAAGGTGGATGACCTCACACTTTCCGACATTGTATTCCATCTGCCAAACCTTAGCCCATTCGCTTAACCTATCCAAATCTCCTTGCAGCCTCTCTGAGTCCTCTACACAACCCGCTTTCCCACTAATCTTAGTGTCATCTGCAAATTTTGTTGCACTACACTCTGTCCCCTCTTCTAGGTCATCTATGTATATTGTAAACAGCTGTGGTCCCAGTACTGATCCCTGTGGCACACCACTAACCACTGATTTCCAACCGGAAAAGGACCCATTTATCCTGACTCTCTGCTTTCTATTCGCCAGCCAATTCTCTATCCATGCTAATACATTTCCTCTGACTCCGCGTACCTTTATCTTCTGCAGTAACCTTTTGTGTGGCACCTTATCGAATGCCTTTTGGAAATCTAAATACACCACATCCATCGGTACACCTCTATCCACCATGCTCGTTATATCCTCAAAGAATTCCAGTAAGTTAGTTAAACATGATTTCCCTTTCATGAATCCATGCTGCATCTGCTTGATTGCACTATTCCTATCCAGATGTCCCGCTATTTCTTCCTTAATGATAGTTTCAAGCATTTTCCCCACTACAGATGTTAAACTAACTGGCCTATAGTTACCAGCCTTTTGCCTGCCCCCTTTTTTAAACAGAGGCGTTACATTAGCTGCTCTCCAATCTGCTGGTACCTCCCCAGAGTCCACTACCCTTTACGTAAGTGAGCAGAAATGTGGTCATCCAATGGTTTAATTTGATGCCTTCAGTTTGGGCTGGTTTTGAATGACCTGACAACTAGCAGTTCAAAGCCTTTGTTTGATAAGATGCAAACCTGTGCCATGTTTTTGGACTGAGAGATGTGCATGTCCTATTTTGCGAAGTACCGCTGGTGGTTCATTTTTCATACACTGGGATCTTGTACAAAATATTTGTACTTTGAATGAAAAGACCTGGATAGCCTGGAAATGATGAAAGAGGAGGCTGTTGGCAACACAATTTATCAATTATTTCTGTCTGGTTGCTTTGATTGGAGCTAATTTTACCATTTCCTTCCATTCCTGGCATATCCTTCTTTTGACAACGAATTTTATTTTTCTGTTTATTCCTTTGTAGGTTGCGGTTGGGATACTTTTGAACTGCAAAGTTCTTCCTGATAATTTGCAATGCTTCACCACCACCAAGTGAGACTTAAGGCAATTCCAGTCTCCAGGTCAATGTATCTTTCCCTCATTTCTATCTAATGCTCCATCCAACAGTCGAGCCAAAAACCCCAACAAACCATTTCAGTGACTGGAACCTGATATGAGAGATGGGCAGCCTTGGAACAGAAACCCTTTTTGGGGCAGAGCGTATGTTATTCACATACTTACTGCAGCAACTTGCCAAGGCTTCTTCGACAGCATCTCCCAAACCCGCGAACTCAACCACCTAGAAGGACAAGGGCAGCTGGCACATGGGAACACCACCAACTCCAAGTTTCCCTCCAAGTCACAAACCATCTTGACTTGGAAATATAATGCCTTTCCTTCATCATCACTGGGTTAAAATCCTGGAATTCCCTCCCTAACAGCACTGTGGGAGTACCTTCACCACACCAACTGCAGTTGTTCAAGGCGGCGGCTCACCACCACCTTCTCGAAGGCAATTAGGGATGGACAATAAATGCTGGCCTTGCCAGCGACACCCACATCCCGAGAATTAATAAAAAAATCTTTATCTGAGTTGTCCATCAATCAACATTTTATACTTAGTTGCACTATTTATCATTTTTATTGCATTTAGTTTTTGATTTAGCAGATTACTTACCAATTTATGCTTGTTACACTAATTCAAATGGTGCCTGTATTTTGAGAGGAATTTTGTTACGTGCTCAGATCACTTGTATAAAAAGAACTATTCAAAAGGCCAAAGGTTCAGGAAAAGCCCCTTTTCCCATACTTCTATACATAGTAACTGGCAATGGTAATAGTGGCAAAATTACAACCGTGTGCTGCAAATATATATTAAAAAGTCTTACTTGAAGGGTCTTCAAACCCACTAAATGCTCTTTTTCCCAGCACTGCACTGCTACTTATATTGCTCTCCTAAGGTTAGGAACAGGAAATTATACTTTTCAGAAAAGTAATTATTCCTGAGAACTGCCAATTTTTTTTTTACACATGCAGTGAAAGGACAGATAGAATTATAAAGGGATTATACCACAAGTTTACTCTGTTTCCCCAAATTAGGCGGCCTGTTATTAGGTTTACTAGATATTGTAAAATGATGAAGGTTTTGAAATAATGGAATATTCCAGTTTATGAGGGTTTGCAATTTCATTCCCCTAAGATCTGTATCTGGAAGGTGTGAAAAATGCAAATTAAATGTTTATCACAAGTGAAATTTTATGATTATAAAGCATTATTCCCTCGAAGTCAAGCTTTGAAATTGTTGTGGGCTATTGGTTAAGTCTCCTGTGGAATGCTTTAGTGGAAGTGCTAAAACATGTCTTAGGCTCAATTATATTTATATCTGTGTTTGTAACTGTTCCCAAACTGCGTGGGATTTCAAATCTTAATGTCTGATGGCTGTCTTAATATTCTAAATGAACTACATTCTATCATTAATAGGTCAAAACTCACCTTTGTAGCAATCCGTGCATTGGAGACATTTTCCTTTCACACAGCCGATGCCAGTTAATCAGGATGTCTTTTAATTGGGAATTCCCTTCACGGAGAACATTTGGGGTCAAACTTGTCTTTAGCGGCAGTGCAAAGCGGGCTGATAGGGAACTGGCAGCCTGTTTTACACCCCGCCTGGTTTTATCTCCATCGAGCCACACTCGCGTTTCACCCCCATTCTGTCCGGCTACAATGAATTCCCACTTTACCTAAATTAGTAACAATTGCTATGTAATGATGACAATAGTGGACAAACACTCAGCACACTCGGCCTAAATTCCTTCACTACAATTATAGTGATTTATTTTAAAGGTGCCAGATAAAAGTGGAAAGAGGAATTTCACACAAGTAAAAATAAGTGTTCATGCAATATTATCCCACAGCCTTATTTCAAGGGTGCTTACTCACAGTGTAATAAATGGGACTATTTAATTTCTACTACTGTCAACAGGCATAAACAGAACATTTCAATCCATGGAAGGTCCATGTTGGTAATGTCATGAAGATAAATGAAATATTTGGGGTGATTTTAAGTGGAGGTGTACGATGGTTGGGGCAATGGGCAGTGCCAGCATCAGCATGATTAGTGGGTCAGTCAGGTTTCAAAAATCTGCTGCTCATAATTCTGGTGGAAGCACCAGGAAAGACCTGGCAGTAATGTCACGAAAACCGCCTACTTCCACCTCCGTAACATCACCTGACTCAGCCTCTGCCTCAACTCATCTGCTGCTAAAACCCTCATCCATATCTTTGTTACCTCTAGACTTGATTATTCCAACACACTCCTGGCCGGCCTCCCACGTTCTACCCTTCATAAACTTGAGATCATCCAAAACCCGGCAGCCCGTGTCCTAACTCGCACCAAGTCCCGCTCACCCCTCACCCCTGCGCTCGCTGACCTACATTGGCTCCCGGTTAAGCAACGCCTCGATTTCAAAATTCTCATTCTTGTTTTCAAATCACTCCATGGCCTCGCCCCTCCCTATCTCTGTAATCTTCTCTAGCCCCACAACCAATGTTTCCTTTAATTCCTTCAAAATACCACGCAAGCGCGTTTTTTCCCATTTAAAAGCCGGTGAGTCGGCTGCGCGGGAGCACCAGAGCACAGCTTTGAGGGAATAGAGCCCACAACCCTCCGAAATCTCTGCGCTCCTCCAATTCTGGCCTCTTGCACATCCACGGTTTTTGTTCACTCCACCATTGGTGGCCGTGCCTTCAGCAGCCTGGGCCCTAAGCTCCGGAATTTCCTCCCTACACCTCCTAGCCTCTCTACCTCTTTTTCCTCCTTTAAGAAACTCCTTAAAACCTACCACTTTGACCAATCTGCCCTAATATGCGGCTCGCTGTCAAATTTTGTTTCATAATACTGTTATGCAGCGCCTTGGGGCGTTTAACTACATTAAAAGTGCTATATAACTACTTGGTAATGTGATTGCTGACCCTGCGAGAGTCTGAGAGGTTAGAGGTAGGTCACCTCATCACAATGGCCATGGCACCCATGTTGCTAAGACTGCATCACTCCCGCAGCCACTAGTTGGAGGGCTTCTGGTTCAGGATGGAGAAGCAAAAGCCCCCATCCCAGAAAGATACCACAGAACGTCACCACCGACCCGTCGCTTTATAAGGGGATAATGATTTTCCCCCAAATTTGAAATCTTTGGGAGTTCAGACCCCAGGCCAAGCCTAGCCCCACCGGATGACTCCAGCTTCTGCTGGCTGGTGGGCTGGTACACCTGTTAGCACGGGCTCATCAGAGCACTGATAACCTGGTTTGGGGCAGATCGAGGTTCTGCCCCAGCCAAGGGCTCGTGCAAACTCCCAGGTATCCTGGCCTGGCTCATGGCTCTTCTGTCGCACTCCCGCACCCGAGCCAGATTTACGGCAGGATTGCACCAGAGGGGCTGCAGATTTTGGGCTCCGAGCATTAGAAGGCGTTGATAAATAGTATCCTTTTGCAATCCCCACTAGACAACAGCTAATGGACAGAAGTGGTTAATAAACCACGGCCCCATTGTTTAATGATGTTCAGTGAACTCACATCCAAATTTAGATGTAAAATTCCATCTGTAAGCGCTGCATGAAATACTTTCACCCCATGATCGCTTATTTCTTGCACCTTCAAATTTGTTTTTTTCTGAAATATGACACTTATGTTCAAAATCTTAATTGTATTTTCACTTGAAATGGACACTGACGGAATTCAAAGTCTGACCACATCCTTACGAAGTTCAGAATATTCCACTTATATCCCAGTAAGGTTGAGGTAGTGTTTTTTTAGTAAGCCATTTTTGTTCGATTAAGAATCTTCCAGGTCTCCTGATACAGCGAAGAGAACTTGAAGCTAATGCAAGTATCTGCAACTGTCACCTTGGAGTTTACTGTGTGGAGCTGGCATAGATCTGACCTCTGACTTACATTATGTTAGTTGTACACTTTGTCATACAAAAAGTCATCAAAATGCTAATGGGATGTTGGCCTTTAACTCAAGGAGGTTGGAATTAAAAGGGAAGAACAGATGCTTCCGTGTAAAGAGCCTTGCTCAGACCCTATCTGGAGTACTGCGTATAGTTCTGGGGACCGCCCCTCAGGAAAGATCTGTTGGCATTGGAGTGGGTACGGCAGATTCACCAGATTGATACCAGGGCCTAACAGGTTAAAGTATGAGGACAGGCTGCATAAACTTGGCTTGTATTCCCTGGTGATTCTTTTTCTTAGGCAGTCCCTCGAAATCGAGGATATCTTGCTTCCACACTAATGAATTCTCAAGTGACTGATGAGATCAATGCGGGACCGACAGTCTCTGTCACAGGTGGGGCAGACGGTGGTTGGAGGGACAGGTGGGTGGGGTGCTTAGGTTGTCGAATGCTCCTTCCGCTGTTTGCGCTTGGTTTCCGCATGCTCCCGGCAAAGAGACTCGAGGTGTTCAGCGCCTTCCCGGATGCTTCTCCTCCGTTTTGAGCGGTTTTGGGCCAGGGATTCCCAAGTGTCGCTGGGGATGTTGCACTTTTTCAAGGAGGCTTTGAGGGTGTCCTTGAAGCGTTTCCTCTGCCCACCTGGGGCTCGCTTGCCGTGTCGGAGTTCTGAGTAGAGCGCTTGTTTTGGGAGTCTAGTATCGGACACGCAGACGATGTGGCCCATCCATCGGAGCTGATCGAGTGTGGTCAATGCTTCGATGCTGGGGATGTTGGCCTGAGCGAGAACACTGACATTGGTGAGGGGTGATCTGATTGAGGTTCACCAGAAGGATACAAATGTAGTTGAAGAACAGATTATTTATGATTTTATTCAATGGTGGAGCAGGTCCGAGGGGCCGAATAGCCTGCTCTTGTTCCTATATTGTTAATGGTCCAGTAACCATTGAACATTGACAATTCCCAACTAAATTTATTAGTTTATATTTAGACTTTGCTGTTAATTTTTCATTGAAGTTCATGTATTGCTTTCCAAATGTTCTCTTTGCGCATCGCTTTGTAAACTGGAAGGTTAGATAAACAGGATACAAAGTTGTCCTTGACTTTTGATCCATGCCTCTGCTCACATAATGTGCACTTGCTTGGGAGGAGACAGATGATGCGCCTGTTATATTTTTTTCCCTCAAGGTTGGCCGAATCCAGTCTAGAGACCTGGCTGAAAAATCAATGGGATGATGAGGTGTTTTTAAAAAAATAAAATAAAATTACAAAGCAGACATAAAATAAACACACTGTCCCACAGAGCACGCTGTAATTTAGCATTATCTCGTATTTATTCCTGTTTTAATCACTTGAGCTTTTCAGTAAGTGCTCCCTATTCAAGTGAAATAGAATCCACGGGACATCATCGCACTCCATTACCTCAGTGTGGGTCATGAGAGCAGCTGATCAGAAGGACATACAGGGCAGCAATTTATCACTGGTTATCCCGGCCAGGACTAGAGTCAGAAGCCAGGCAGTCGTTCCTTCGACAGGCCATTATTTGTCATAGATGGTTCATTTACCTTCAAAGAATGAAACTTCTTTATCATCTGCTGTCAGGACACATGATGGATTCATTGGGAGATCACTTCTTACTTTGTGCTTCATCAGGCTTATTGATGAATACTATTTGATGTTAAGAAATTGAGTGGCCTGGCTTTTTGACTAATATAGATTTCTCAGCTGTGTGGCACTACATTATGGGCTGTGCAGTTTATTTAAGGAACACTGACTGAAGAATCCCAATGTGTGTTTCATCAACACTCTCATCCTATGTGTTGGGCTTTCAATGTCAGCAAAAATTTAAAGGGACATTGCCGGCTTTTAAAGGGTCCAGCCAGACATTTAGACAGTTTTTTTAAACGAGAGGAGGGCATAGTTACATGACCTGGTTCACGGTCCCATCTGCTATAGTATATATTTTTTTAGCAATTTTTTTGCTGATCTAAGATTAGAATAAGGAGGTAACTTTCAACTTCTGTCGAGGCGCGAGTCCAATGTTATTGCATCAGACGTCCATTGCACAGAAGTGCTCCCCCCAGGCACCTCAAGAAAGCCTTTGGCCTTCCCCAGCCCCGATTTCTAGCCTCCCCGATCTCCAACCTCCTCCCCTCAACCCTCCCTGTCATGTTTGTAACGACAATGTAACACCATTGTATTACTGTATGCACTCAACTTAGATGCACACCTTGACCTCAGGGGGTGAACTAGTGGGAGACACTCCTTACCTGATCACACAGGTATATAAAGGGAGGTCCCACGCAGGGTCAGCACTTCTGGAGTCCTGTAATAAAGAGTTTAGGTCACAGAGTGGCCTTGTCCGTGGTATGTGCCTCATGTGGTTTCATGCTGTCGAGTAAGGACTTTACACTCCCGATCTCCAGCCTCTTCCCCTCAGCCCTCCCGATCTCCAGCCTCCTCCCCTCAGCCCTCCCGATCTCCAGCCTCCTCCCTTCAGCCCTCCCGATCTCCAGCCTCCTCCCCTCAGCCCTCCCGATCTCCAGGCTCCTCCCCTCAACCCTCCCGATCTCCAGCCTCCTCCCCTCAGCCCTCCCGATCTCCAACCTCCTCCCCTCAACCCTCCCGATCTCCAGGCTCCTCCCCTCAGCCCTCCCGATCTCCAGCCTCCTCCCCTCAGCCCTCCCGATCTCCAACCTCCTCCTCTCAGCCCTCCCGATCTCCAACCTCCTCCCCTCAGCCCTCCCGATCTCCAGCCTCCTCCCCTCAGCGCTCCTGATCTCCAACCTCCTCCCCTCAGCCCTCCCGATCTCCAACCTCCTCCCCTCAACCCTCCCGATCTCCAGCCTCCTCCCCTCAGCCCTCCCGATCTCCAGCCTCCTCCCCTCAACCCTCCCGATTTCCAGCCTCCTCCCCTCAGCGGTCCTGATCATGGCCCAGAGCTGATGCTCCCTCCCTAGTGCCGGTCACTGACCCCAAGGGCCGGCTGCAGGCTCCTGCTGTGAGTGTTCCCTCCCGCCCGCCGGCCAGTCCATCCGGTTGCTGGCTTAGAGGCGTCCCTACAATTTGTGAATCCATGTCCCGGTTTTCCCCGTGCTCTTCTCACATCCTCCCCGTGAATATCGGGGCCACAGGATTCCTTTGCCGAGGGCTTTATGGGTAGAGGGGTTATGTAGATTCTGCATCCGACACGTGCTGTAATAAAGGCAAGTAATTCTGTCCTTGTGGTGTGTCAGAGCTGCGTCCTGTTGTAGAGTGAGAGGCAGTTACAGGGCCAGCAACAGTAAAGCAATGAAAGAGAAAGACCAAAGTAAGTAACTGGGAAATAAACATCGAGCAGCTGAGAAAAGACATGGGACCTTGAAGAAGCTGAAAGGAAATTCTTCAGGTGGCGAAGGAGCTGAGTGCTCATTTGGTAAAGGGAAAAAATGGCTGCTGCACACATTGATCTAAAAATAGTGAAAATGGTGAACTACTCCTGTGAAGTAGCTTTTGGTTTTGACATCCACACCAATTGGGATATTATTGTTAGAAGAGGTACTAGTCTGTAACAAAGCTTATAGAATGTAATTAATCTTGTCATAAATATTTTTCCTACTGCCCTCCTGTGTTCTAATCTTTCTGGATTAAGCACTGGAAGATAATGATGCTATTTTTAACATTGTCTGAAGAATATTTTATTTCCTTTCATCCTTTTGGTAATCTGTCATGAGTCAAAGGACTATAGACGAGCCCATTCAGTCCTTGTGCTCTCCCTGTCAGATGTACATATCTCTATCCCTCTCAGCTTTGAGTCAGAAGGTTGTGGGTTCAAGCCCCACATAATCTAGGTTGCCACTTCCGTGCAGTACTGAGTGAGTGCTCCTTTGTCAGAGGTGCTGCCTTTTAGATGAAATGTTACGTAGAATTACATAGAGCTTGCAGCACAGAAACAGGCCATTTGACCCATGCCTGTGTTTATGCTCTGCATGAGCCTCCTCCTACTCTATTTACTTCAAGTAAATATTAAACTGAGGCCTTGCCTACCTATTAAGGTGGACATAAAAGATCCCATTGCACTACTTGAAGAAGAGCAGAGACGTTCTCCCGGTATCCTGGCTGTATTTTATAGTCTCTTGAACACTCTTGAATACTCTTAGTTCAACTTAACTCTATTTATTTGGGAGATCTCAGACAGCCATGTGGAGCTTTAAAATAGCATTCCTTCACCGACCCTCTCTCTCAGTACAGCTCCCTATACCTCCCAGCTAAAGGGTGCTATACATTATATCGATACCTCCTAGCTAGAGGGCGCTATACATTATCTCATAACACCTTTCCTTTCATAAGAAACAAAAATGAATTAAAGTTAGTTTCAATATAAACGGGTAGTTAATTTCTTATGAATACATGTATTAAACAACTACAAGTTTAACAAATAACAACAAAACTCTTGTCTTATTCATTCATTATCCAAGTGTTCAGTGTCCATGATTTCTTATTTCTGTACATAGTGCTCCAGGTATTTTGGTGTTGTGCAGAATCTATTGCTTTGCCTCAAACTGTTTGTTTCAGTGGTGTTCTGTGCACTGATTGCTTTAGTCCCTTTATCAATGCTCTGAGGGGAAATATTAGGCAACATATCCCTGTTTTCACGTGTTATTGTTGAAGTGATGTTTCATGTGTTAGTCAGCTGTGTTGGCAGCGGTTCATGTGTGGGTGTCACTGAGATCTCTGGAGTTTCGATGAATGTCTCAGCGCTCTTTCTCAGATGTTTCCTATTTCGCTGATACTCACAGCCATCTTCTGTAATGACCTGATATAAATGAATGCCAATTTGTTTCTGAACCTGAGCTTTTAGCCACTCTTTGCTTTCTCGCGTTGGTTTGAGTCTCACTGTTTCACCTTCCTACAGTGTAGGAAGTGCTATAGCACCTCTGTTGTAGTAGTGTGCTTGTTTGGCATGGTTCCTTTCTTTGTTGACGATGACGTCATGTATGATCCTTGGTTTGAGTAGTTTGTTTGCGATTGGGATGTTTGTCTTTGTGCGGCGACCGAGCAAGCGTTGTGCTGGCGAACACAAGGCCTTCAATTGGTGTGTTTTGCCAGATGAGAAGGTTCATGTAGAAGTCACTACAGTCTTTCCTGGTCTTATTGATTAACTGCTTTGCGAGCTTAACCGCATTCTCAACCTTTCCGTTGCTTTGTGGATATTCTGCTGAGGTTGTTGCGTGATCGAATGCAAATTCTTTGGCAAAGTTTGTGAACTGTTGTGAGTTGAAGGGAGGTCCATTGTCGGATTGAACCTTATCTGGAATACTGTGGTTAGAGAAGTATTTTTTGAGGTGTTTGATGATGACAGTGGCATTTTTCTTTCCGTGCAGATTGTCTATCTCGAAATAGTCTGAGTAGTAGTCCACTGTGCATAAGTAGTCTTTACCATTGAGTGTGAACATGTCACAACCAATCTTTTCCCACGGTCTCTGAGGGAGGTCGTGACTTATCAATGGTTCTTTTGGTTGGCTCAATTGACAGGTGTTACATGTTTCACACTTTTGGCTAGATTTTCCACATTTTTTGCATGCTTAATGCCCACTTAACACCCATTTTACCGCTGAAATGACGTACAACACCCATATATCGCAAAATGGAACAAAATTTGACACAAAATGGAAACTGGCGGGCATTTTTTGGAAACTTATCGCTGAGCGTTACTTTCCCCATGTTCTTAACACCAAGAAAAAATATTACCTAGCGCCCACTTTTTTGGGGTGGTATCAGCAGAATGGGCGAATTCAACGCCTATAATATTGCCCAGTGTTACTTTCTACACGGAATTAACACCGAGATTCAATATTAACGCCCGCCCACTGTTTTTTGTCGTAAAGAGCATATTTACCCAAACTAGCGGCCATGGAGATCGCCCATCATCAATTTCACCACCTCGCGCACATATCACCCATAATGTACTCGCCCAAAAAAGGCCCACAAAAAGTGGAACTAACCGGAACGAATCACAGCATTATGGACTCCATGTTCTAGATCACGTGTCGCATCCTTTAAAAGGCTGCTGTGCTTCAACCTCAGCGGAGTTTGGATGTACTCTGCAGGTCGTTGGAGTTGATGTGAACATCTGGACAAACATCTTGACCATTCTGTGACCGATTGGAATTGAAGAAGTGTGCTCATCAGGACATTCTTTGTTTGTGAGCAATCGGTGGAAAACAGAGAGCGACTGCAATGGGACCTGACCTTTCTCACCCTCTCGGTGATCAAATACATGCAGCAGACTCGACATCGCTGAAGGAACTCTCCACTGCATTATGTGCCCAATGTAAGATGTGCCAGACAGATGAGGAGGACCAGATGTTACACCCTGTAAGAGAAATTTGGCATTAGGGGTACCAGCGGGACAAGGGTTAAAGTGCTGATTCCTGCACCGACCTGTAAGGAGGTAAAAGGCCTCTCTTCGGCCTTGAACCAAGGCTCCAGAAGTTATCAATTCAATAATATTCCGACAGGATACGATGTGAGAACCTAAACAGACATTGATAAGACCTTGCGAAGAGGCTCGAGGCGGACTCACGGGCATCAACGAGTATCAACAAATTCTGACCTAATGAAATCATTCTAGTCATGGCCTAAGGCGGTCACGAGGGTCTTGCCCTGTCAATCCAAAGTAGCACGAATAAGGTAGTCCAATTAGAGAAGTAGCACTGATAAGGTAGTCCAATTAGAGATCTAGGGAGGTCTTACCAGGGAACAGAGGGGTTTTTGAAATGTATAAAAGTTGTATGATTGTGCTGTTCGGAGAGCATCTCCACTCATAGGCGGCTGTGATAAGAGGTGTTCCCGGACGTTCGTAATAAAAGATCATTATTCCTTGCCATCCATCTCTGTCTGCTAACTCCGGGGGCTGTTACGTGGGTTGGGGCGAGCGTCGACCCTTATATCAGGGGGCCCGCTCGTGGGAGAAGCCTTCCCATTTTCCCCTTACATTTGGCGCTGCGAGCAGGGTACGGACTTCCTGAACGGAACAATGACCCAGCTGTTGGGGTGAGTATGTTTTAATTTACCACCTTCAAGTTAGAGCTGTGGCATTGTAAACCGCAAGGGAAGGACATCTGTACAAAGAATCATTTGTAACAGGTCCAGGAGGGACAGAGACGGAGGACAGGGACGATCTAGGGGTAGAAGGGGGTCAAAAGGTGCATCCTAAAATGCGTGGGTGGAGGTAGCACGGCAGTGCGAGGGTACGACGCAAGGGCAGATATAGAGGAAGGTCTATTGACCCGAAGCGGTACGAGCGCACGGTGCAGGGACGAGACATATTGACCCAAAGCGTGGCAGTACGAGTGTACGGCACCAAGGGAAGACATATAGATATAAATAACGTCCTGCATACCTAACACGAATTAAAGGGAGTGCCCAAGATAGCCCCGAAGAAGATGGGTAACATGGCTATTAAAAAGACGAATAAAAACCAATTGTAACTTGCGTAACTACATAATGCCATAAAAAAGCTGATAGTGACTATCTTAAGTGACATATGGATCCAAAAATAGAGCCGGCCAAACAATTAATAGGGTTTGTTGAATGAAGAGAGACTTTTGTGAATGTCTATCGTTGAGTGAGAGTCCTTGTGTGATTTTTTTGACTGCGGAATGAATTTTTCATGTTTCTGAAAGCCTGTTTGGAAAAATAGTGCAGCTCCACCCACTTTTCCAAACAGAGTGAAAGTTTTTTTTAACCCTTTGTAGTGTTGTCCTGTATGCGGGAAGTTTTAAGACATTTTAAGTTAGAAACGCAAGTGTGGATTTATTCGGATGATAAGTTATGGAGCTAGGAAATGCACAAAGGATAGGTTTGTTGAGCAAAAGATAAAAAATACATGGTGCCGGTGGTTTAAAAAAAAAAAGAATTTATTTGACACGAAAGAAAACACGCAATCATTGATTACATTAGGTTGAAAGACATAAATTTAGTCTAGGAATGAGATAAAGAATGCCTTTTAAAAAAGGCCTGTGAGGATCTCTCGCGGCTGCGGGCTGGGGAAGTACGCTCCCATTTTCCTTTGTGTAAAACCTTGATGCAAAAGCTTCTAACTCAGTAAAAAAAAAAGTTTTAAATAAAGATTGAAATTACAAAATTTGAATTGGGATTTTGAGATATTAAGAGAAGGCACAGCAAAATACTGAGATGGATTCAAACTAAAAAAAATTAATTATTAAATTAAATCTGATCTCTTAAAGAAAAAAGGAGAAATAAAACTAAAAGGTTTGGAAACAATCTAGAAATACCTTCACGGATCAGGTCAAACTCCTGGGCGAGTGGCGAGCTATCTGCGAAGGTGTAAAAGGGACTTTTGAAAAATGTTAAAACAGCAAGCTTTAGCAGTTTAGAAAAAGACATTGTAACGACCTTGAAACTGGAATTTGAGATAACGAAAAGCAGCCAAATCCACCCGCAAGAGAAACAGAAGGGTGGGAACAGAACGGAGCAAAAGGAGGGTGGGACCCCAGGATGTTTAGGAAAACTGGCCAATGGGATAAAATGAAGACCAAGGGAGGTCTCTGGAATATAAGGTGTATGTCCTGAAGCGTGACATGGTTATATCACGGAGAAGCCGGTATTGATCCTGCGCAGCGCAAACAAGAAGGAATACAACCTAAAAAGGGGGCGGATGGAGTGTGGAGGAAAGATGACAATAAATGTCCAGCTGGGACACCAAACACGCCCAAAGGGACCCCGGAAAGCCCTACCACTGCCCCAACAACCACCCTGGGGACAACAACTCTTCCCAGCACAACCACGCAAGTCCCCCCATAAGCCCGTCCATAAAGACTGGAGCCAAAGGGGGGCTAGTAATAAAAGAATATAAAGAAAGGATATAATTGGGGTGCGTCAGCGACTACTTAACCTAAATCTAATGGATATCATTTTTCCGAGCTTCTGTGGGAATGAAACTATAAGTCTATACCAGAACCTGGCACAACGGATCCTCGAAGGCCCAGAATCCACTACCCTGAGATTTAATTTCAGAAAGGGAACAGGACAAGGTCGAATAAAAAGGGGAATAATGGAAACACTAGGCACAGGTTATGCAGCAGGGGTTATGACGATGAATTCCATAGACCTGTATGCAATATATGACCGGGCTAACAACTTAATGGCGTAGTCTTGAGGGGTTTACTGGGGAGGGACTTGGATAACCAAGCCCTACAAGCGCAGTTGGGAGATGGCGCGAAAGGGGAACTGTTACAAGTGGCCCATACATTACAGAAGCATGCCAAGACAATAAATTTGATCCACGCAATGGGGAACGACATAAGTAAACGATTACAAGCTGAGATAGTTTGCTCCGGGTATGGGGCCTGGATTAAGTGAAGTACAACATAACTTGGAGCAACTCCAGAATGGGGACATACCAGATTGGATCTCAAACAGCATACTTAACAATTGGACTCTCGATAAAAAAATGAATGACAAATGCGAGGTACGAAGGAATAGTCATGCATGGGTGCCAAATTTCAGATGTATTACTGGGCGGGTGAATATGATCGGATTTATATTGTCCATACCACAGTATGATGTAACAAAGGGAGACCCCTTATACCAGATCGATAATATTGGTGAAGTGAGAAACCAAACTCGGTTGCGTTACCAGCAGCCTGCCAGACGGGTGATTAAAATTAAATTAGTACGAAAGGCATTGACATAACTGATTGCTATAAAAATAATCAAGTGGTTTTATGTCGAGGTATGCCACGAATGACGAATGATGATTGCAGATTCCACCAAACAAACGGATGCATGCTGGGTATCACTCCTCTCAAACATGATTCCGAAACAATCGCTGCTCCACAAGGGAATGGAGATTTGGTGCGTGAGCACAGGAGCAGCCAACCCGACGATTAAGACCAGGGGAGGAGTCACCCCCTGTGTCATCACCAACCCTAACTTCTGTTTCAGGCCCATGGGAAAAATAGAGATAAATGGATACCACATACATCCCAAGACAACGGAAATCATCCACGGAACGGTCACGGATACCCTCTGAGAGGGGTACAAGGAGGCGGTATGGGAACTGCAAGGCACCAGAATTAAATGAGGAACAATTACGTTTGGTGCAAGGAATCCAAAATCAAAGATGACAGTATATCCAGCTGATGGAAGAAGTAGACAACCGACAGAGAGACACTAACGCGATGCTGGCTGATCAGCTCTGGTACTCAAAGCTGTGGGACATTGGACTTAATATTCAGATCCACCCATGGATAAGAATTATATCACATGTACTTGTAGTAATACAGGGCCTGGTTCTGATGGTCATGATGGGATTAACATGTGCACGAATTAAACAGGCCAAACGATACGTCAGGGCACGCATTATGATTAAGGCCATAAGGGATGAAAATTTAAGCAGTCCTACAGGAAGGACTTACCATTTTTAACTCTGCAGGAAAGGTCTCAGGAGGTCCCGAAGCTTGGGAGATGGCCACCCAGGTGAACGGACCTATTTGGAACTTGCCTACAGGAAGATATGGCCAGCTTGGCGTATAGCCAAGCGCCAAAAGGGGGGAATTGTAAGAGAAATTTGGCATTAGGGGTACCAGCGGGACAAGGGTTAAAGTGCTGGTTCCTGCACCGACCCATAAAGAGGTAAAAGGCCTCTCTTCGGCCTTGTACCAAGGCTCCAGAAGTTATCAATTCAATAATATTCCGACAGGATACGATGTGAGAACCTAAACAGACATTGATAAGACCTTGCGAAGAGGCTCGAGGCGGACTCATGGGCATCAACGAGTATCAACAAATTCTGACCTAATGAAGTCATTCCAGTCACGGCCTAAGGCGGTCACGAGGGTCTTGGCCTGTCAATCCAAAGTAGCATGAATAAGGTAGTCCAATTAGAGAAGTAGCACTGATAAGGTAGTCCAATTAGAGATCTAGGGAGGTGTTACCAGGGAACGGAGGGGCTTTTGAAATGTATAAAAGTTGTATGATTGTGCTGTTCGGAGAGCATCTCCACTCATAGGCGGCTGTGATAAGAGGTGTTCCCGGACTTTCGTAATAAAAGATCGTTATACCTTGCCATCCGTCTCTGTCTGCTAACTCCGGGGGCTGTTACGCGAGTTGGGGCGAGCGTCGACCCTCTATATCAGGGGGCCCACTCGTGGGAGGAGAAGCCTTTCCATTTTTCCCTTACATACCCCCCGCAAGTACAAGGACAAGCATACTTACCTCGACTTGCCCGACCACCTGCCTTCGGAGATTGCATTTCCACAAAGAGGTTATCACTGAGGTATGGCAGCAGATAAGGACAGATCTGCAGCCTGCTAGCGCCATCAGTACTGCACTGTCTATTGAGGTCAAAGTCACCGCGGCACTGTCGTTCTACGCCTCGGGTTATTTTCAGGCCACAGCTGGTGACATTTGCGGACTTTCTCAGCATGCCACACATCACTGCATTAGACACATCAATGGCTGGCTCTGTTGCACAGGAGGGCAGGAAAAAGAGTGGGAGAGTGATAGTGATAGGGGATTCAATTGTAAGGGGAATAGATAGGTGTTTCTGCGGCCGCAACCGAGACTCCAGGATGGTATGTTGCCTCCCTGGTGCAAGGGTCAAGGATGTCTCGGAGCGGGTGCATGACATTCTAAAAAGGGAGGGAGAACAACCAGTTGTCGTGGTGCACATTGTACCAACGATATAGGTAAAAAAAAAGGATGAGGTCCTATGAGACGAATTTAAGGAGCTAGGAGCTAAATTAAAAAGTAGGACCTCAAAAGTAGTAATCACAGGATTGCTACCAGTGCCACGTGCTAGTCAGAGTAGGAATCGCAGGATAGCGCAGAAGAATATGTGGCTTGAGCAGTGGTGCAGCAGGGAGGGATTCAAATTCCTGGGGCATTGGAACAGGTTCTGGGGGAGGTGGGACCAGTACAAACCGGACGGTCTGCACCTAGGCAGGACCGGAACCAACGTCCTAGGGGGAGTGTTTGCTGGTGCTGTTGGGGAGGAGTTAAACTAATATGGCAGGGGGATGGGAACCAATGCAGGGAGACAGAGGGAAACAAAAAGGATACAAAAGCAAAAGACAGAAAGGAGATGAGTAAAAGTGGAGGGCAGAGAAACCCAAGGCAAAAAACAAAAAGGGCCACTGAATATAAAGGGGCTGCAGGAGGGGTCAAAACTAAAAATCATGGTTTAAAAACTAGGATTAAAACACTCTACCTAAATGCACGCAGCATTCGAAATAAAGTAAATGAGTTGACGGCACAAATCATTACAAATGGGTATGATTTGGTGGCCATTACATAAACATGGTTGCGGAGTGGCCAAGACTGGGAATTAAACATACAGGGGTATCTGACGATTCGGAAAGATAGACAAAGAGGGAAAGGAGGTGGGGTAGCTCTGTTAATAAAGGATGATATCAGGGCAGTTGTGAGAGACGATATTGGCTCGAATGAACAAAATGTTGAATCAGTGTGGGTGGAGATTAGAGATAGTAAGGGGAAAAAGTCACTGGTGGGTGTAGTTTATAGGCCCCCAAATAATAACTTCACGGTGGAGCGGGCAATAATCAAGGGAATAATGGAGGCATGTGAAAAAGAAATGGCAGTTGTCATGGGGGATTTTAACCTACATATCGATTGGTCAACTCAAATCGCACGGGGTAGCCTGGAGGAGGAATTCATAGAATGCATACGGGATTGTTTCTTAGAACAATATGTAACAGAACCTATAAGGGAGCAAGCTATCTTAGATCTGGTCCTGTGTAATGAGACAGGAAAAATAAACGATCTCCTAGGAAAAGATCCTCTCGGAATGAGTGATCACAGTATGGTTGAATTTGTAATACAGAGTGAGGGTGAGGAAGTTATGTCAGAAACGAGCGTACTATGCTTAAACAAAGGGGACTACAGTGGGATGAGGGCAGAGTTGGCTAAAGTAGACTGGGAACACAGACTAAACGGTGGCACAATTGAGGAACAGTGGAGGACTTTTAAGGAGCTCTTTCATAGTGCGCAACAAAAATATATTACAGTGAAAAAGAAGGGCGGTAAGAGAAGGGATAACCAGCTGTGGATAACCAAGGAAATAAAGGAGAGTATCAAATCAAAGACCAATGCGTATAAGGTGGCCAAGGTTAGTGGGAAACGAGAAGATTGGGAAAATTTTAAACAACAGCAAAGAATAACTAAGAAAGCAATAAAGAAAGGAAAGATAGATTACGAAAGTAAACTTGCGCAAAACATAAAAACAGATAGTAAAAGCTTTTACAGATATATAAAACGGAAAAGAGTGACTGAAGTAAATGTTGGTCCCTTAGAAGATGAGAAGGGGGATTTAATAATGGGAAATGTGGAAATGGCTGAGACCTTAAACAATTATTTTGCTTCGGTCTTCACAGTGGAAGACACAAAAACCATGCCAAAAATTGCTGGTCACAGGAATGTGGGAAGGGAGGACCTTGAGACAATCACTATCACTAGGGGGGTAGTGCTGGACAGGTTAAGGGGACTCAAGGTAGACAAGTCCCCTGGTCCTGATGAAATGCATACCAGGGTATTAAAAGAGATGGCGGAAGTTATAGCAGATGCATTCATTATAATCTACAAAAATTCTCTGGAGTCTGGGGAGGTACCAGCGGATTGGAAAGCAGCTAATGTAACACCTCTGTTTAAAAAAGGGGGCAGACAAAACGTAGGTAACTATAGGCTGGTTAGTTTAACATCTGTAGTGGGGAAAATGCTTGAAACTATCATTAAGGAAGAAATAGCGGGACATCTAGATAGGAATAGTGCAATCAAGCAGACGCAGCACGGATTCATGAAGGGGAAATCATGTTTAACTAATTTACTGGAATTTTTGAGGATATAACGAGCATGGTGGATAGAGGTGTACCGATGGATATGGTGTATTTAGATTTGCAAAAGGCATTCGATAAGGTGCCACACAAAAGCTTACTGCAGAAGATAGAGGTACGTGGAGTCAGAGGAAATGTATTAGCATGGATAGGGAATTGGCTGGCTAACAGAAAGCAGAGAGTCGGGATAAATGGGTCCTTTTCAGGTTGGAAATCAGTGGTTAGTGGTGTGCCACATGGATCGGTGCTGGGACTACAACTGTTTACAATATACATAGATGACCTGGAAGAGGGGACAGAGTGTAGTGTAACAAAATTTGCAGATGACACAAAGATTAGTGGGAAAGCGGTTGTGTAGAGGACACAGAGAGGCTGCAAAGAGATTTAGATAGGTTAAGCGAATGGGCTAAGGTTTGGCAGATGGAATACAATGTCGGAAAGTGTGAGGTCATCCACCTTGGGAAAAAAAAACAGTAAAAGTGAATATTATTTGAATGGGGAGAAATTACAACATGCTGAGGTGCAGAGGGACCTGGGGGTCCTTGTGCATGAAACTCTTTTTGGAGTTCACCTGCAAAAACATAAAACATTAAACGGTGCCACCCGACCTGGGTGACACTCCAGACATTTACAAGGCCCTTTTTTTTTTCCCCCCTTTTTTTTGTTTTTTTTTGTGTTTTTCTTTCTTTTTTTTTGGGCACTAAAATCACAATTTTCCCCAGTGCCCCCTATAAAAGGGAAGGGGGACACTAAAAGCACCGGCAATTAAAACAAATTAAACTTTAAAACGTAAAATCAAATTAAAATTTGGTTGCCGGGCGTGATGATGCACTCCAGTCCCTCCGGTGCCCACCTCTCGCGGAAGGCCGCGAGCGTACCGGTGGACACCGCGTGCTCCATCTCCAAGGACACCCTGGACCGGATGTAAGAGCGGAAGAGAGGCAGGCAGTCAGGTTGAACGACCCCCTCGACCGCCCGCTGCCTGGACCGGCTGATGGTCCTTGTGCATGAAACTCTTTTGAGTTTACCTGCAAAACATAAAAACATTAAACGGTGCCACCCGACCTGGGTGACACTCCAGACATTTACAAGGCCCTTTTTTTTTCCCCCCCCCCTTTTTTTTTTTTCTTTTTTTTTTGTTGTTTTTTTTTTGGGGCACTAAAATCACAATTTTCCCCAGTGCCCCCTATAAAAGGGAAGGGGGACACTAAAAGCACCGGCAATTAAGACAAATTAAACTTAAAAAACGTAAAATCAAATTAAAATTTGGTTGCCGGGCGTGATGATGCACTCCAGTCCCTCCGGTGCCCACCTCTCGCAGAAGGCCACGAGCGTACCGGTGGACACCGCGTGCTCCATCTCCAAGGACACCCTGGACCGGATGTAAGAGCGGAAGAGAGGCAGGCAGTCAGGTTGAACGACCCCCTCGACCGCCCGCTGCCTGGACCGGCTGATGGTCCTTGTGCATGAATCCCAAAAAGTTAGTTTGCAGGTGCAGCAGGTAATCAGGAAGGCGAATGGAATGTTGGCCTTCATTGCCAGAGGGATGGAGTACAAAAGCAGGGAGGTCCTGCTGCAACTGTATAGGGTATTGATAAGGCTGCACCTGGAGTACTGCGTGCAGTTTTGGTCACCTAACTTAAGGAAGGATATACTGGCTTTGGAGCGGGTACAGAGACGATTCACTCGGCTGATTCCGGAGATGAGGGGGTTACTTTAAGATGATAGATTAAGTAGACTGGGTCTTTACTCGTTGGAGTTCAGAAGGATGAGGGGTGATCTTGTAGAAACATTTAAAATCATGAAAGGGATAGACAAGATAGAGGCAGAGAGGTTGTTTCCAATGGTAGGGGAGACTAGAACTAGGGGGCACAGCCTCAAAATACGGGGGAGACAATTTAAAACCGAGTTGAGAAGGAATTTCTTCTCCCAGAGGGTTGTGAATCTGTGGAATTCTCTGCCCAATGAAGCAGTTGAGGCTAGCTCATTGAATGTATTCAAGTCACAGATAGATAGATTTTTAACCAATAAGGGAATTAAGGGTTACGGGGAGAGGGCAGGTAAGTGGAGCTGAGTCCACGGCCAGATCAGCCATGATCTTATTGAATGGCGGAGCAGGCTCGAGGGGCTAGTTGGCCTACTCCTGTTCCTAATTCTTATGTTCTTATAAACCCTGTACGCATGCAGGTGGGACTTGGTCAGCTGACCAGGGAGGCACAGAGTGAGAGGGCTCTCGGACTCTCCAGAATTGCAAACTTCCCCAAGGTGCAGGGAGCAATAGACTGTCTGCACTTGGCGATGCAGGCACCTTTTCAGGATGCTGAGGTTTTCAGGAACCGCAATGAGTCCACTCCCTAAATGTGCAACTGGTTGTCAACCACTAGCAAATTATACTGGCAGTGAATGCTCAATTTCCGGGCAGCATCCATGATGCTCACATCCTGCGTGAGAGCACTGTATCTGACTTGTTTAACAATCAGCCACAAGGTCAATGCTGGATGTTTGGGGACAAAGGATATGGCCTTGCCACCTGGCTGATGAGCCCCCACTGCGTAACACCCACACCGAGGCCGAGAGACGATACAACGAGAACCACAGATCCACTCTCAATATCGTGGAGAAAACCAGTGGAGTGCTGAAGCAGTGCTTTAGATGCCTGGACCACTCAGGAGGTGAGCTCCAACACCACCCTGAGCAGGTAGCTCAATTCGTGGTGGTGTGATCCATGCTACACAACTTGGCTATCAGGAGGGGACAAGAATTGCCTGATGAGTCTGGCAATCCACCTCACCAGAGAGAGGAAGAGGAGAACGAGGAGGCAGACGCTGACATCGGCCCAGACAATCAAACTGATGCTGAAGCCATGCCCCCTCCACATGTAAGGGCCCATAGTGGCATGATAGCTGCAAGAGCCTTACATCAGGAGCTCATCAATGATCGCTTTGCCTGAAAGAATGTTGGTGTTATTTACAAGGCTGACACACTGCTGGGTGTGCAGATTATACATCAATGGTGGGCATCACCTTGGTGACAGTTAAAGTTTAAAAGTTGATTGAAGTGAAGTGTGATTATACTCTTTGATATTAAGGAATCACCAGTGTGTAATGGTGCAGCCAACTGAGCCAATGTGCTACAAGGTTTTGTTCAATAAAAAAAAATAAAACATGCATTAATCTGAAATCATCAGTGTGTCTGTACAAACCAATCCTTTCCCCTCGCGCCCCCCGCTTCTCCTCCCCACCTCTCCCCCTTCCCCTTCCCCTCCTGACTCCAAGCTGCCTGGCCGAGGAGATCCTTGGGCGATGCTTTATTGCAGGGGGGTTGACGGCTGAAGCGCTGTTTGGATGGATACGAGAGAGGCCGGTTCTGAGGTGGGAACGTGCTCCAAGCCAGAAACCAGATGTTGCTACTGGCTCTCGTGTGGTTGCCAATGGGGGTGCGGCACCTTGGGGTGCAGTGCGGTGCTCTGGGACCACTAGGAGAACTCTGTGTCTAGTTCACATTGCAAGAAACCCTCCTTATAGTCTGCTTTACTGAAGACCTTTACATTTGACATGTGTGGCAAGATGTCATTGATCACAGGAAGTGGATAGTGTCCACGTTTCAGGACATTGTTCAGATGTTCTGGGTCAATATATACTCGTATCTTTCCAAATTGGCTTTTGTACAGTCTGTTGGTTCAACCACGTTCATAATGATTTGTCCTTTTTCCAAATGATCAAATTCCTCTTTTAACGTTAGTTTGATTGCTATTGGCACCCGTCTGGGTGGCATTACCACTGGTGTTACTGATTCATTAAGTTCAAGGTGAACTGTCCCTGGTATGCGTCCAAGTTTCTTAAACACATCCGTATACGCATTGTTGACATCAGTTTTTGATGCTAGGGAGACATTTGCCTTGTTCCTAGTTTGCGATTTGCGTGGTTCATTTAGCACCACGATATTCTGATGCTGCACTTTTATCAGTTGTAGCTGTTGAGCAGTGCGTGAGCCAATCAATGATGCACTTTGGCACTCAATGATCACAAAGGGCATGACGTACTTTTGCTTGTTCTTTTTATTTTCCAGTCGCACATTACAAGTCCCTACCACTAGAATGGTTGCATGGTTGTCATATAGTGACAGTATTGTCTTAGATTCTTTTATCTTTAAGCATCTTTAGGTAAGTATCTAATAGGTAGCACATTGCATTTGGCCCCACAATCTATTTGCATTTTTACCATTTGACCTTTAATGGAGAAGGTAGCCATAATCTTGTTGGGATCATTTCTGTCAGCTTTGTCCTTGATTGTGCGATCAACTTTACCAAGCATCTTTACAGTCATTGTTATGTATGTAAACCTGTAATTACCATGTCTAACCACCAGATGGCTTATTCCTTGGAGTCCCAAGGTATCCCACAATCCCTTGGGAGCACCTGTATATAAAGGAGGCCTCACAGGCTAGAGAGGCATTCTGAGATCTGCAATAAAGGACTACGGTCACACTTACTTTGAGCGTGCAGTATCTAGTCTGACTCTTTATCAAGACATAACAACTGGCGACGAGATACAGATAACGAACCCCAACGCAACAATGCGGAGAACTATGGGCATCCTGGAGACATTTTCAGAGGGAGATGATTGGGAAACCTTCGTGGAGCGATTTGACCAATACATCGTGGCCAACAAGCTGGAAAGAGAAGCGAAGGCTGCCAAACGAAGGGCACTCCTCCTCACCGTTTGCGGGGCATCAACGTTTCGCCTCATGAAAAACCTGCTCGTTCCAGCAAAACCCACAGACAAGTCGTACGATGAGTTGTGCACACTGCTCCGGGAGCATCTAAACCCGAAGGAAAGCGTTCTAATGGCGAGGTATCAGTTCTACACGTACAAGAGCTCTGCAGGCCAGGAAATGGCGAGCTATGTCGCCGAGCTAAGGCGCCTTGCAGGACATTGCGAATTTGAAGGACACTTGGAGCATATGCTCAGAGACTTCTTTGTACTTGGCATTGGCCATGAAGTAATACTTCACAAACTTTTGACTGTAGAGACCCCAAACTTGAGTAAAGCCATAGCGATAGCCCAGGCGTTTATCTCCACCAGTGACAATACCAAACAAATTTCCCAGCACACTAGTGCTGCTGCAAGTACTGTGAACAAAGTAACGTTGTTTTTGAATTGAAATGTACATGGCAGGAATTACATGCCTGCAGCTGCACGTCCACAGATGACTCAGAGTCCGCCATCAAGGGTGGTGAATACAAGGCCATTAGCACCCTGTAGGCACAGCGGGGGTGATCATCGATTCCATTCATGCCGCTTCAAAGGATACGTTTGCAAGGGCTGTGGAACAATATGACACCTCCAACGCATGTGCAGGCGAGCTGCAAACCCTGCTAATCCTGCAAACCATCATGTAGCAGAGGAGAACAGATCCATGGTGGATCATGATGAACCAGAGTCTCAGACCGAGGAGGCAGAGGTATATGGGGTGCACACATTTACCACAAAGTGTCCCCCGGTAATGCTGAAGGTTGAATTAAATGGAATCCCAGTGTCTATGGAGCTGGACATGGGTGTAAGCCAGTCCATAATGAGTAAAAAGACTTTCGATAAGTTGTGGTGCAACAAGGCTTCAAGGCCAGTCCTGACTCCCATTCGTACCAAACTCAGAACGTACACAAAGGAACTGATTCCTGTAATTGGCAGTGCTACCATAAAGGTCTCCTACGATGGAGCGGTGCACGAGTTACCACTCTGGATGGTACCGGGCGATGGCCCTATGCTGTTCGGCAGGAGCTGGCTGGGAAAAATACGCTGGAACTAGGATGACGCCTGAACGCTTTCATCCGTCGACGACACCTCGTGCCCAGTTCCTAAGCAAATTCCCCTCGCTGTTCGAACCAGGCATCGGGAAGTTCCAAGGAGCAAAAGTGCAGATCCATTTGATTCTGGAGGCGCGACCCATCCATCACAAGGCGAGAGTGGTACCTTACATGATGAGAGAGAGGGTGGAGATCGAGCTGGACAGGCTGCAATGAGAGGGCATCATTTTGCTGATCGAATTCAATGAGTGGGTCAGTCCGATCGTTCCAGTCCTCAAGGGTGACGGCACCGTCAGAATCTGTGGTGATTACAAAGTAACTATCAATCATTTCTCGCTGCAGGATCAATACTTGCTACCAAAGGCAGATGACCTATTTGCCCGTTTGGGATTCGATCTGCCGCAGCGATATTCCAGAGGAACATGGAAAGCTTGCTGAAGTCGGTCCCGTACACCGTGGTCTTCCAGGACGACATCTTGGCTACAGGTTAGGACACCGTCGAGCACCTGCAGAACCTGGAGGAAGTTCTTAGTCGGCTTAATCGTGTGGGATCCAGGCTAAAACGCTTGAAGTGCTTTTTCCTGGCGTCTGAAGTGGAGTTCCTGGGGAGAAGAATCACGGCAGATGTCATCAGGCTCACCGATTCGAAGACGGAGTCAATCAAGAACGCACCGAGAGCACAGAACGTGATGAAGCTGCGGTCGTTTCTAGGACTCCTGAACTATTTTGGTAACTTCTTACTGGGTCTTAGCACACTGTTAGAACCCCTGCACTCTTTACTGCATAGGGTAGATGAATGGGTATGGGGTAAAAGCCAAGAAAATTCCTTTGAGAAAGCTAGGAAGCTGTTATGTTCAAACAAATTGCTTGTGTTGTACGATCCATGTAAACGTTTGGTACTAGCATGTGATGCGTCATTGTACGGGGTCGGGTGTGTATTGCAACAAGCTAATGAATTTGGAAAATTGCAACTGGTTGCTTATGCATTCAGAAGTCTGTCCAAGGCCGAGAAGGTCTACAGTATGATTGAAAAAGATGCGTTAGCGTGTGGTTACGGGGTAAAGAAAATGCATCAATATCTGTTCAGGCTCAAATTTGAATTGGAAACCGATCATAAGCCGCTTATATCCCTCGTTTCTGAAAATAAGGGGATAAATACGAATGCGTTGGCTTTCATCCAGAGATGGGCGCTCATGTTGTCCGCATACAACTAAGTCATCAGCCACAGGCCAGGGACAGAAAACTGTGCCGATGCTCTCAGTAGACTGTCATTGCCCACCACTGGGGTGGAGATGGCACAGCCTGCAGATTTAGATATGATAATGGAAGCATTCAAGCGTGAGCAATCACCTGTTACCGCCGACAGATTAGAACATGGACGAGCCAAGACCCCTTACTGTCCTTAGTAAAAAGACTGTGTGCTCCACAGGAGTTGGTCTAGTGTCCTATTAGAGACGCAGGAAGAAATAAAGTTGTACCAGCGGCGCAAAGATGAAATGTTTATTCAGGCAGACTGCCTCCTATGGGGCAATCGGGTAGTTGTGCCAAAAAGGAGCAGGGACACTTTCATTAGTGATCTCCACAGTACCCACCCAGGCATTGTAATGATGAAAGCGATAGCCAGATCCCTCGTGTGGTGGCCTGGTATCGATGCAGACTTAGAGTCCTGTGTGCACAAATGTAATACATGTTCACAATTAAGCAATGCACCCAGGGAGGCACCACTAAGTTTATGGTCTTGGCCCTCCAAACCATGGTCTAGGGTTCATGTCGACCAAACAGGCCCATTCTTAGGAAAAACATTTTTAATGGTTGTAGATGCGTAGTCCAAATGGATTGAATGTGTAATAATGTTTGCCACGAACGGCCTGCCTGATGTCCTTGTAAGTGACAATGGGTTGTGCTTTACCAGTACCGAATTCAAGGAATTCATGAACCGCAATGGGGTCAAATATGTCACATCTGCTCCGTTTAAGCCAGCGTCCAATGGTCAGGCAGAATGAGCAGTTCAAACAATCAAGCAGAGCTTGAAAAGGGTAACTGAAAGCTCACTGCAGATTCGCTTATCCCGAATCCTGCTTAGTTACCCACTCGCTCACCGGGGTCCCACCCGCTGAAGTGCTCATGAAAAGGGCACTTAAGACAAGGCTCTCGTTAGTCCACCCTGATCTACACGAACAGGTAGAGAGCAGGCAGCTTCAACAGAATACATATCATGATCGCGCAAATGTGTCACGCGAAATTGAAGTAAATGATCCTGTATTTGTGTGGAACTATGGATAAGGTCCCAAGTAGATTGCTGCCACTGTTTTGGCCAAAAAGAGGGGAGTAGGGTGTTTGTGGTCAAACACGCAAATGGACTCAACTGCAGAAAACACTTGGACCAAACCAAACGCAGATTTACGGACTATCCAGAACAACCCACAATAGACTCAACCTTTTTATCCCTCCACACACAAGTGGCAACCGACCCAGCGGTTGACCACGAAGCAGAACCCATCACCCGCAGCAGCCCAGCAAGGCTCACCACCCCCAGCAGTCCAGCAAGGCCAGCTGCGTAGCAGCAAAGCGAAGGCCCAAACGACTCACCAACACCAGCAATTGCACCAGCAATTGCACAGGGAAAGGAAAGCCCCAGATCGACTCACATTGTAAATAGTTACCCTATTGACCTTGCGGGGCGTGGGGGGTGGGGGGAGGCGCGGGGGGAGCGCGGTGTTGTTATGTATGTAAAGCTGTAATTAATATGTCTAACCACCAGAGGGCTTATGTCGTGGAGTCCCAAGGGATCCCACAATCCATTGGGAGCACCTGTATATAAGGAGTCCTCACAGGCTGGAGTGACATTCTGAGATCTGCAATAAAGGACTGCGGTCACACTTACTTTGAGCTTGCAGCATCTAATCTGACTCTTTATCCAGGACATAACAGTCATGACTTCAAAATCAGAATCATAACTCTCTTCATATAGTGCATGAACTTTTGACTTGCCCTTATATTTAGGGTTATGTGTAGACTCCTGCCTCGATCCACTCTGCCTGCACATTTGAGAAAAGTGATTTTGTTTGCTGCAACTTGTGTTGGTTTTCCCATATTCTGGGCATTTAGTTTTTGACAGCTCATGTCTTTTGCCACAATATCTGCAATTGTTCGTGAACTCTTTGTCAGTGAATTCTTTCTTTGTGGATTGGGGTTTTTGTCTGACAGCTTTGATATCTTCAGAGTCTATTTTAGTGGGCTTTATGGTTTTCATTTGTGCAACAGTGGCCTCTGTAGCTTTACAGAGCATCATACATTTATCGAGTGTTAAGCTTGATTCTTGCAACATCCTCTTATGCAGAGTGTTATCAGATATTCTGCAAATTATGCGGTCTCTGATGAAATCATCCTTCAAATTGCCGAAATCACATGACGATGCTAGCTCTCTCACTTTCACGAAATATCTGTCAAACTGCTCGTTCCCTTGTACACGGTCGTTAAACTGGTACCGTTCATAGATGATGTTGGTTTTACCTTTACAGTGCTCTTCCCAAAGCTTCAAAATAATCTCAATGTCCTGCTTGTCTTCCTCTGATTTGTAGGGAAGATTATTGTGGATATCTGGGGCATCGCTGCCAATGGTAGTGATAAACATTGCAACCCTAACTCTATCTGGTTTTTCTACAATATTCGTGATAATTTCATAGCTGTCCCATAGCTGCTTGAATTTTTTCCAGTTGGCTTTCAAATTGCCAGTCACCTTTCAAATTGCCAGTCACCTGCAATGGAGGTGGGAGAGGAATGTGCGCGGAAGTTGGCACCGTGGTGGTCATGATAGCTCGCTACAGTTTGAGTTTGTCATATAGATGTATACAGTTCAACCAGAACAAGTCTAATAGTAAAATATTGTGGCCATGTAATTGTAGAAATACTTTTTCAATCGAAGCTCTACAATAACTTATGCCACTTTAAGTTTACTTTACTAATGCCTCTAGATTATTTTACAACCTTATGATTAATTATCGCCCTTCATGGATCCATGCATGACGTGCAGGAAACACGCTCTGCACTGCACTGCTTAATGTCAATTTCGATCGGCTTGACAAGTCTTACAGTTCCAATATGTCGATTGTAGAGGCTTTCAACGAAAGATCAGAAATCTCCGCTTCTGCCACCATGTATTTTATAGTTTCTTGAACACTCTTAGTTCAACTTAACTCTGTTTATTTGGGCGATCTCAGACAGCCATCTAGAGCTTAAAATGGCATTCCTTCACTGACCCTCTCTCTCAATACAGCTCCATATACCTCCTAGCTAGAGGGCGCTATACATTATTTTGTTACACTGGCCAATATTTATCCCTCATTCAACATCACTAAAAACAGATTAACTGGCCACTTACCTTATTACTGTTTGAGGGACCTTGCTGTGTGCAAATGAACTGCTACGTTTGCCGATAAAACAGCAGTAACTAAACTTCAAAAGCAATTAATTAGCTATAAGCTGCTCTGTGGCATTCGCAAGATATAGCCGACACTATATACATGACAGTCCTTTCTTCCTCACAGGTGTGATATAAATGGAGGCCGCTATTGGAACATAAGAACAGGAGTAGGCCATTCAGCCCCTCGAAACTATTCTGCCATTAAGTTAGACTGATCTGTACCTTAACTCCATTTACCCACCTTTGCTCCATATCCCTTGATATCCTTACCTAACAGAAATCTATCTATCACAGTCCTGAAAATGTCATTGTAATGATGAAGTTGAGTTGTGCTAAGACTAAAAAAAATCACAACGGAGTTTCAATGCCAACATAAGCAAGAGAAAGCTAAAGTAAGTGTCTCCGTAGGTGTCCTTTTATATCCTCGGAATGGAAACTCCCTTCATCATCTGTTACTGCCTGCAAACTTCTGAAATTAGGGACCCCAACTTACCTCCGATGCGCATTCGAGTGGAGGGCAGAAGTTAGGAACTGGAAACCCGGAAGTACATATTCCCAAATGTCCTGTAGTCTGAAAACACATCGTCAGTTTCAACATATACGCTAACAACACCAAGCTCCACCGCAACACCATTTCTCTCGACCCCTCCACGGTCTCTAACTTGTTAAATTGCTTGTCCGACATCCAGTTCTGGATGAGCTGAAATTTTCTCCAATTAAATATTAAGAAGACCGAAGCCATTTTCTTCAGATCCGCAACAAACTCCCGTTCCCTAGCCACCGACCTGAGTAGGTCCCTTGCAGTCGGATTCAGGTGAATTTATAATGGGGAACAAAGAAATGGCAGACTAATTGAACAAATACTTTGGTTCTGTCTTCACGAAGGAAGACACAAATAACCTTCTGGAAGTACTAGGGGACCGAGGGTCTAGTGAGAAGGAGGAACTGAAGGATATCCTTATTAGGCGGGAAATTGTGTTCGGGAAATTGATGGGATTGAAGGCCGATAAATCCCCAGGGCCTGATAGTCTGCATCCCAGAGTACTTAAGGAAGTGGCCCTAGAAATAGTGGGTGCATTGGTGATCATTTTCCAACAGTCTATTGACTCAGGATCAGTTCCTATGGACTGGAGGGTAGCTAATGTAACACCATTTTTTTTAAAAAGGAGGGAGAGAGAAAGTGGGTAATTATAGACCAGTTAGCCTGACATCAGTGGTGGGGAAAATGTTGGAATCAATTAAGGATGAAATAACAGCGCATTTGGAAAGCAGTGACAGGATAGGTCCAAGTCAGCATGGATTTATGAAGGGGAAATCATGCTTGACAAATCTTCTAGAATTTTTTGAGGATGTAACTAGTAGAGTGGACAAGGGAGAACCAGTGGATGTGGTGTATTTGGACTTTCAAAAATCTTTTGACAAGGTCCCACACAAGAGATTGGTGTGCAAAATCAAAGCACATGGTATTGGCGGTAATATACTGATGTGGATAGAGAACTGGTTGGCAGAGAGGAAGCAGAGAGTCGGGATAAACAGGTCCTTTTCAGAATGGCAGGCAGTGACTAGTGGAGTGCCGCAGGGCTCTGTGCTGGGACCCCAGCTATTTACAATATACATCAATGATTTAGATGAAGGAATTGAATATTGAATGTAATATCTCCAAGTTTGCAGATGACACTAAACTGGGTGGCAGTGTGAGCTCCGAAGGAGACGCTGAGAGGCTGCAGGGTGACTTGGACAGGTTAAGTGAGTGGGCAAATGCATGGCAGATGCAGTATAATGTGGATAAATGTGAGGTTATCCACTTTGGGGGCAAAAACGCAAAGACAGAATATTATCTGAATAGCAGCGGATTAGGAAAAGGGGAGGTGCAACGAGACCTGGGTGTCATGGTTCTTCAGTCATTGAAAGTTGGCATACAAGTACAGCAGGCAGTGAAGAAGGCAAATAGTATGTTGGCCTGTTTTTTACTAATGACAGTAAGGGGTCCTGGCTCGTCCAGGTTCTAATCTGTCGGGCGGCAACAGGTGATTGCTCGCTCTCGAATGCTTCCATTACCATGACTAAATCTGCGGGCTGTACCATTTCCACCCCCGTAGTGGGCAATGGCAGCCTACTGAGAGCATCGGCACAGTTTTCTGTGCCTGGTCTGTGGCGGATGGCATAGTTGTATGCGGACAACGTGAGCGCCCATCTCTGGATGTGGCCGATGCATTCATATTTATCCCCTTATTTTCAGAAAAGAGGGATATCAGTGGCTTATGGTCAGTTTCCAATTCAAATTTAAGCCCAAACAGATATTGATGCATTTTCTTTACCCCATAAACACACGCTAACGCTTCTTTTACAATCATGCTGTAGGTCCTCTCAGCCTTAGACAGACTTCTGGATGCATAAACAACCGGTTGCAATTTCCCAGATTCATTAGCTTGTTGCAATACACACCCAACACCGTATGACAACGCATCACATGCTAGTACCAACGCTTATGTGGATCATACAACCCGAGCAATTTGTTTGAGCATAACAGTTTTCTAGCTCTTACAAAGGCATTTTCTTGGCTTTTACCCCATACCCATACGCAGTAAGGCGTGCAGTGGTTCTAACAGTGTGCTGAGACCCGGTAAGAAGTTACCAAAGTAGTTCAGGAGTCCTAGAAACGACCGCAGCTCCGTCACGTTCTATGGCCTCAGTGCGTTCTCGATTGCCTCCGTCTTCGAATCGGTGGGCCTGATGCCATCCGCCACGATTCTTCTCCCCAGGAACTTCACTTCAGGCACCAGGAAAACGCACTTCGAGTGTTTTAACCTGAGCCCCACGCGGTTGAGCCGACTAAGAACCTCATTCAGGTTCTGCAGATGCTCGACTGTGTCCCGACCTGTAACCAAGATGTTGTTCTGGAAGACCACAGTGCATGGGACCAACTTCAGTAAGCTTTCCACGTTTCTCTGGAATATTGCCGTGGCTGATCGAATCCCAAATGGGCATCTGTTGTAAATGAAGAGACCTTTGTGTGTGTTGATGCAGGTGAGGCTCTTCGATGATTCCTCCAGCTCCTGCATCATGTAGGTCGAGGTCAAGTCCAGCTTTGTGAACATCTTTCCTCCCGCCAGCGTCGCAAAAAGGTCGTCTGTCTTTGGTAGCGGGTATCGGTCCTGCAAGGAGAAACGATTGATAGTTACTTTGTAATCACCACAGATTCTGATGGTGCTGTCTCCCTTGAGGACTGGAACAATTGGACTGGCCCACTCATTGAACTCGATCGGCGAAACGATGCCCTCTTGTTGCAGCCAGTCCAGCTCGATCTCTACCCTCTCTCACATCATGTATAGTACTGTTCTCACCTTGTGATGGATGGGTCGCGCCCCCAGAATTAGGTGGATCTGCACTTTTGCTCCTTGGAACTTCCTGATGCCTGGCTCGAACAGTGAGGGGAACTTGTTCAAGACCTGAGCACCCGAAGTGCCGTCGATGGATGAGAGCGCTCAGACGTCATCCCAGTTCCAGCGTATCTTTCCCAGCCAGCTCCTGCCAAGCAGTGTGGGACCATCGCCCGGTACCACCCAGAGTGGTAACTTGTGCACCACTCCATTGTAGGAGATCTTTACAGTAGCACTGCCGATTACGGGAATCAGTTCCTTTGTGTAAGTTTTCAGTTTAGTGCGAATGGGAGTCAGGACTGGCTTTGAGGCCTTGCTGCACCACAATTTATCGGAAGTCTTTTTGCTCATAATGGACTGGCTCCATTGACAACGGAGTCCATTTAATTCAACCTTCAGCATTATCGGGGGACACTTTGTGGTAAATGTGTGCACCCCATCTCCTCTGCCTCCTCGGTCTGAGGCTCTGGTTCATAGTGATCTGCTGTGGATCTGTCCTCCTCTGCAACATGGTGGTTTGCAGGATTAGCAGGGTTTGCAGCTTGCCTGCACATATATTGGAGATGTCCCATTGTTTCATAGCCCTTGCAAACGTATCCTTTGAAGCGGCATGAATGGCAACGATGGTCACCCCCGCAGCGCCAACAAGGTGTTAATGGCCTAGCATTCATCACCCTAGATCGTGGCCTCTGTGACGTCTGCAGATGTGCATCTGCAGGCATGTGAGGCCTGCCCTGTATGTTGCGATTCGAAAAAACATTACTTTGTTCACAGTACTTGTAGCAGCACTCGTGTGCTGAGAGATTTGCTTGGTATTGTCAGCTGGTGGCAATGAACGCCTGGGCTGTCGCTGTGGCTTTACTCAAGGTTGGGGTCTCCACAGTCAAAGGTTTGCGAAGTATCACTTCATGACCAATGCCAAGTACAAGGAAGTCCCTGAGCATGTGCTGCAAATGTTCTTCAAATTCGCAATGTCCTGCAAGGCATCTTAGCTCGGTGACATAACTCGCCACTTCCTGGCCTTCAGACCTTTTGTATGTGTAGGACCGGTACCTCGCCATCAGAACGCTTTCTTTCGGGTTCAGATGCTCCCGGACCAGTGTGCACAAATCATCGTATGATTTCTCTGTGGATTTCGCTGGAGCAAGCAGATTTTTCATGAGGCCATACGTTGGTCCCCCACAAATTGTGAGGAGAATCGCCCTTCGTTTGGCAGCGTTTGCTTCTCCTTCCAGCTCGTTGGCCACAAAGTATTGATCGAGTCACTCCACGAAGGTTTCCCAATCAACTCCGTCCAAAAATTGTTCCAGGATGCCCACTGTTCTCTGCATCGTTGGGTTCCTCATCTGTATCTCATCGCCAGTTGTTATGTATGAATAAAAAGTCTGACCAGATACTGTGAGCTCAAAGTAAAGTGTGACCTTAGTCTTTTATTTCAGGTGTCCAGAGTGCCACTCCAGCCTGTGAGGCCTCCTTAAGTACAGGTGCTCCCAAGGGGTTGTGGGATCCCTTGGGACTCCAGGGGATAAGCCCTCTGGTGGTTACACAAGGTATTTACATGTTTACATATATAACAGCTTTCATCATTACAATGCCGGGATGTGTGCTATGTAGCTCACGTACAAATTTCTCTCTCCCTTTCTTGGGCATAACAACAGTATACAATCCGACTGAATAGACAGTTCGTCTTTGCGACGGATGTAAGGTTTGGTCTCCTCGCACATTTGCTTGGGTATGGCAGACCAATCACCTTTGAGGATGCAATTCTTCACCACTGATAAAATCGTGTCCTGGCTGGTCCAGGTCTTAACTTGTTGAGCCGTGACCGGGGTTCATTCACTCTCAAAAGCATCTCCACCTCTGGTGTGGGCAAGGGCAGATGGCTCAAAGCATCAGCACAATTCTCGGTGCCTGGTCTATGGCGATTGACATAATCATGAGCGGATAATGTCAGCGCCCACCTCTGGATGCGGGATGAAGCATTGGTATTGATACCTTTGTTTTCAGAGAACAGTGAAATGAGCGGCTTGTGATCTGTCTCCAGTTCAAACCGAAGACCAAACAGGTACTGATGCATCTTTTTAACCCCATACACACAGGCTAGTGCTTCTTTCTCTACCATGCTGTAGGCTCTTTCAGCTTTAGACAAACCTTTTGAAGCTTACGTGACTAGTTGAAGTTTACCCGACTCATTAGCTTGTTGGAGTACACAACCAATTCCATATGATGAAGCATCACAGGCCAATACTAAACGTTTACATGGGTCGTAATGTACCAGCAGCTTGTTAGAGCAAAGCAGATTCGTAGCTTTCTCAAAAGCTCTGACTTGAGACGCACCCCACACCCAGTTGTCGCCTTTTCTTACCAGCATGTGCAGTGGTTCTAATAAGGTGCTCAATTTAGGTAGGAAATTACCGAAGTAGTTGAGTAGAGCCAGGAACGAATGCAGCTCCGTCACATTCTGCGGCTTGGGTGCATTTTTGATGGCCTTGGTTTTCACGTCTGTGGGCCTGATGCTGTTAGCAGCAATTTTCCTCCCCAGGAATTCGACCTCTGGTGCCATGAAGACACATTTCAAGCTTTTCAGTCTGAGTCCCACTTTGTCCAGATGATATAGAACCTCTTCCAGGTTGTTCAGATGTTCCTCGGAGTCACGATCTGTGATGCAGGATGTCATCTTGGAACACGACAGTTCTGGGAACAGACTTCAATAGACTCTCCATGTTCCTCTGAAATATTGCTGCAGCCGCGTGAATTCCAAAAGGGTACCTGTGATAAATAAATAGTCCTTTATGCGTGTTAATGCACGTAGGTCTCGACCAGCTCCTGTGCCATGTAGGCCGACGTCAAGTCCAGTTTGGTGAAGGATTTCCCCCGGCTAGCATTGCAAACAAGTCATCAGCCTTCAGTAATGGGTACTGATCCTGTTTTGAAACCCTGTTAATCGTAGCCTTGTCGTCTCCACAGATTCTGACTATGTCATCACTTTTCAGCACAGGAACAATGGGGCTGGTCCATTCATTAAATTCACCTGGTGATATGATCCATTCATGCTGGAGTCGACCCAGTTCGATTTTGACCTTCTCCCTCATCATATACAGAACTGCCTGACCTTTATGATGGACGGGTCTTGCATCCGAATCCACGTGGATCTGCACCTTGGCTCCTGTGAAGTTGCCGATGCCTGTTCGAACAGCGAGGGGAACTTGCTCAGTACTTGGGCACATGTGTCTTTCTCCGACGACAACGCCTTAATGTCGTTCCAATTGCATCTGATTTTTTTTCAAGCCAGTTCCTGCCAAACAGCGTTGGGGCATTGCCTGGGACAATCCATAGCGGTAACTCGTGAATCGCACCATCATATAACACTTTAATTGTGGCACTGCCAATCACCGTTATGAGTTCTTTGGTGTACGTACGCAAATTTGGCATTGACTGGACTCAGTCTAGGCCTCACAGCCTTAGTATTCCACAGCTTGTCGAATGCCCTCTGGCTCATTATCGATTGACTTGTCCCTGTGTCCAGTTCCATCGACACTGGCACCCCATTAAATTTCACGTTGCTCATTATCGGTTTGCTCTTAGTTAGGAACGAGTACCGTCCATATATTTCCTCCTCTGGTATAGAAACATAGAAACATAAAAAATAGGTGCAGGAGCGGGCCATTTGGCCCTTCGAGCCTGCACCACCATTCAATAAGATCATGGCTGATCTTTCACCTCAGTACCCCTTTCCTGCTTTCTCTCCATACCCTTTGATCCCTTTAGCCATAAGGGCCACTTCTAACTCCCTTTTGAATATATCCAACGAACTGGACTTAACAACTCTCTGTGGCAGAGCATTCCACAGGTTCACCACTCTCTGGGTGAAAAAGTTTCTCCTCATCTCGGTCCTATATGGCTTACCCCTTATCCTTAGACTGTGACCCCTGGTTCTGGACTTCCCCAACATTGGGAACATTCTTCCTGCATCTAACCTGTCCAATCCCGTTAGAATTTTATCTGAGCTATCCTGCGATTCCCACTCTGAGTAGCATGTGGCACTGGTAGCAATCCTGAGATTACTACCTTTGAGGTTCTACTTTTTAATTTAACTCCTAACTCCCTAAATTCATCTTGTAGGGCCTCACCCCGTTTTTTACCTATATTGTTGGTACCTATATGCACCACGACAACTGGCTGTTCACCCTCCCGCTCCAAAATGTCCCGCAACCGCTCTGAGACATCCTTAACCCTTGCACCAGGGAGGCAACATACCATCCTGGAATCTCGTTTGCATTAGCAGACATGCCTATCTATTCCCCCAACAATAGAATCCCCTACCACTATAATTCTCCCAGTCTTTTTCCTGCCCGCCTGTGCAGCAGAGCCACCCACGGTGCCATGGACTTGGCTGCTGCTGCCTTCCCCTGATGAGTCATTCCCCCAACAGTACCCAAAGCGGTGTATCTGTTTTGGAGGGGAATGACCGCATGGGACCTCTGCACTACCTTCCTTCCACTGCTCTTCCTGTTAGTCATTCATTCCCTATCTGTCTGTGTAATCCTTACCTGCGGTCTGACCAACTCACTAAGTGTGCTATTCATGATATCCTCAGCATCGCGGATGCTCCAGAGTGAATCCACCCACAGTGCCGCAATGCAGGCTGCCAGGGGCTGCAGGAGGACACACTTCCCACACATGTAGTCGTCTGGGACACTGGCAGCGTCCCTGAGTTTCCATATAGTACAGGAGGAGCATAACATGTGTCTGAGCTCTCCTGCCATGACTTAACCCCTAGATTAATTTGACAACAATGATAAAGGTTACCTAATGATAAGGAAAAGAAAAGAAAAACTACTCACCAATCACTTACCCCCTTGGCTGTGACGTCACCTTTCGATTTCTTTCTACTTCTTTGTTTACCTTCTGCCCCTGCTGCAGCTGCACCAGCTGGCCTTCGCCGACTGCCTCACGAACTCCCGCTGGGCCTTTTTATAGGCCTCCGACGCTGCCCCGGACTCTTGCCTCTCCCACCGTCGCAGCATGCTTTGTCATCTGCAGACACTTGCGCTGGAGATGCCCCACTCTCAGACAGTCTTTGCAACTATATTGCTTAAATCGGCATTGCTGGTGCCGGTGATTTCCCCCACAACCCAACACGAAGAAATCGGATGCATTCCCGCGGGCGGACTTTGGGCAGCTACAGTTTTTGCGTACGCAGTCGGGTAGGCCCTGCCATGTGCCGCTCTGCCGAACCCTGAATCAATCATATTTATAGTACTTGCCGAGTTTTGATTTTTCACTGATATCAGCTTTAGACTTCTATCCATCGTCATTCATGACTGAGCAACCGTGACGGCCCTGTTCAAGTCCAACGTCTCCACCACCAGTAGCTTATGTAGGATCACCTTGTGGTTGATGTCGATTACAAAGAAGTCCCGCAGCATGTCTGCCAACACAGCCCCGAACTTACACGGTCCCACTCGACGTCTCAGGTCTGCAACGAATTCCGCCGCATTCTGGCCCTCTGAGCGAACGTGCGTGTAAAATCTGTAACTCGAGATGATGATGCCTTCGTCTGGTTTAAGGTGATCCTGTACCGGTGTACACAATTCTTCATATGTCTTCTCTGTTGGAGTCACAGGCAGGAGTAGATTCTTTATCAGACCATAAATTTTTGACCGCAAACTGTGAGCAACACTGCCCAGCGCAATGTGCGTCGCCGACGTCTTCCATTTTGTTGGCCACGAAGAACTGGCTCAAATGGCTCACAGTCTGCCCAATCTTCTCCTTCCACAAATCGCTCCAACAATCCAAGTGTGCTCAGTTTTGCATGTAAAGGTTCTTGTTGCCTCATCGCCAAATGTTGTGTATGCAATAACTGTTAGTCTGAATACTGTTTAACTCCAAGAGGTATGGCCTTGGCTCTGCTTTATTAAGGCCCAAAAGTGACTAATATACAAAATGGCTGGCCTTTTATACTTGGTCTGCACACACGTGCGTGCAGCCCAATGGCCTCTAACAGTGACGCCATCTAGTGGCTAGGGATCCCAAAAGTACATACATGACATAGTCATTATTGTGATAGAGCACTTTGAGATCTTCTGTTGATCAAAGACTAGCATTCCTCTGTGGATATTGAACAAAGGATATTGAGAGTAGATTTATCACAAAGCCTATTGTCACCAATAACCTTTCGGGCCAGGGATCTGAAACATGGGGAATTCTTGACTGCAGCATGCTTCAAAATGCTGTCCATATTAAATTGAGGAATTATTTTTGACTATCTGAACATTTTGACCCAAAGTTTTGTAGTTATGGCACTGGAGATTATTTCCTGGAGTAGCTTTGGGAATGAGGTCATATTAAAGAATGATGGGTAATCGCCTGTGGAACAGAAAAGCAAAGCCATTAGTATAAAAGAATCATCATTCCAAACAGCAAAGTAAAAGCATTCTAGAAAATCGTTAATAATCAGAGAAATTTTATACAATTTACTTAACTTTGGAATATCTTAGGCATTTAATAGGAGAAAGTACAGTCGGTTTAATTTTTTAATTATTCAGAATTGATGTGCTTCTTGATGATTTAATGTCATTTTATTGTGTGTTCTGCAGCCTACTATCGATTTTCTGGATGTGTTATTGACATCACCAAATTATATTCAGATGAACAAACATTTTTTTTTAATGATCATTCAAATTGTTCTGTGAGTGCATTCAACCCAGCACTATGGGCTTTTGTAAAGTTACTCAATCTGGTGGTGCATAACTCAACAGGGATAGATTATTGTTTCAATCACAGCTCTCCTCTTTATTGGCCCTTAAATTCTGGTCGAGCTCTTCCCGCGGGCAAACGACAGAAAAAGAGAAAAAAGATGCGCACTTACCTGTTGCCGCTGCACTTGTTGGAACTTCTGAGCCTGAGGCCTCTCGTGACTGCGCATCGTGGCATGTGCATGTGGGGTCATGCGCAGGTCGGATTCTGGTGACAGCAGACAATCAGGTGTAGCATAGACTCTCATTCATAGTAATAGGAGTTCCATAAGTCCGGAACTCCTATTACTATGAATGAGAAACCCCCACAAACATCCAAAACACAATAAAAAATAGAAAATAAACTACATATTTAATATTCATTTAAATTAAAGTTGTTATAAAAAAATATATTTTTCCGACTTTTTAAAAAAGTTTTTTTAATTAAGCCTTAAAATAAACTTACCATAGTGGGGAGGGTTTTTAACAATAAAATGTGTTTTTTCTAACTTTATTTTAAAATGCTTTTGTGTATTTATAAACACTTGCGCTTGTAAAAGTAGGCTATACGCCTGCTTTTTCAGGCGCAAGATTTTAAAGGACATTTGCAGGGCAAGATATTCGTAAATATCAGAAATCTTGCCCTGCAAGTGTCCTCACACCTGAGATACTTGACAGATCGGAAAAGCCGGTTTTCAGCGCATGCGCATTACGCGCTGAAAACCGGCTTTTCTGATGCCTTCCCAAGTCCGTAGAAACTTCGTACGGACCCGGGACATCGGAATTTCAGGGCCATTATTTTTATCTCATAACCCAAAATTTAAAAAAACAATGGCCTGAATGTGCATAGGTCATGATCCCATCAGTTATGCCAGAATTGTGCTCCTCTGGTGCCCTCCAATACTGACCTCACCTCATTTGCATGGGTCAAAGGGTGCTCACATTACTATGGTTGCATCTCAATTGTCCGCCTATGTCATGTGTTTGAAAGAATTCTCCATCTGACTGGCATCTGGTAGGGGGTTCTTAGGCTTATCCCAATGCCCCAGCCATCTCGCCTTCGGCCACCCATGTAAGTGGGCTGAGCCAGATTTTAGTATATTAAAACAGTCTGCCATTTCTTTGGGGGGGGGGGGCGGCCGGTGGGGGGGGTATCCAGGTTGCTTCCCTTATCTGGAGTCCCTTGGTGGCCCCACTTACGCTTATCTGGAAGCCTGTAAATTTGATCTTGTTATCAACCTGCTGACCTCCAGCCCTGTGCCTGGTAATGGGAGTCCCTGCCTTTAGTTCTGCCCCCTGCAGTTATTGGGTGGAATCGTCACCCCTGCTCCTCCTGGCCTTTTAGAAAACATTTGCAAAAATTAACTTTTGTTTGGCGGCTGCTGAATAGTTCTGAAGGCCCGACACCTGCCCCGCTTATCAGTGACCAATTTGTCAAAGGGGTCTTTGAACAGACGCCGGGCCCTTAAATTACATATGCAAGGGGGTTTAAATGCCTGAAATGGACTCAATAAATTTGCCTGCGTAGATTAGGAGCAAATCGCCCCATTGCTAAATTGGAATGCTTTGCACCCATTTTACATCCCAAAGAAAACAGGCGCAACGCCTACGAATTTCTACTCCAAGGTGTCCAGATCCAGTTAGATATAAGGCAGCTTTCAGTCAATGAAGTTATCAATACTATGGGCCCAAGTTTCGGGCCGCGCCTAAAACGGCGCAGCCCGGACCTGGACGTCCGTTTTTCGCGCCAGAAAGTGCGCCTAAAAAAAACTTACCTATTCTCCAGCTCCCTGCGGGTCCTCTGGAGCTGGGCGCGGCGCAGCACGAGCTGTAGGGGGCGGAGCCATTCCCTGCACTGAAAACAGTGCCGGGACCTCTGCACATGCGCGCTACAGTGGGCGCGCATGTGCAGTAGCTCCAGGCACCCAAAACTGTGGGAGGGGCCCGAAGCACGCAGCCCCTAGCCCTGGCTGAATGGCCTCACTGAGGCTGCGTGAATAAGGCTCCTCCCACCCGACCGGACCTAACCCGACCCCTGTTCTCTCCCCCCCACCACCCCCGGACCTCCGCGACTCTCTCCCCCCCCCCCCGCCGGACCTCCGCGCCTCCCCCCCCCCCCCCGGACCTCCGCGACCCCCCCCCCCCCGAGACCCGACGCCACCTACCTGTAAATCCAGCCCGAGGTCTTGGGCCCGGCCGTTCAGCCTCCTTCTCTCCCTTCCCCCCCCCCCCGTCTCCTTCCCTCCCTCCCCCTCTCTCTCCTTCCCTCCCCCCTCTCTCCTTCACTCTCCCCCCCTCTCCTTCCCTCTGCCCCCCCTTCCCTCCCCCCCTCTCTTCCTCCTCCCCTCCTCCCTCCCTCCCCTCCTCCTCCCTCCCTCCTTCCTCTCTCTCTTCCCCCTTCGCCCCCTTCTCCCACTCTCCCCCCTTCCCCTCCTCCCAACCCCCCCCACCCCCCTTCTCCCCCCTCCCCCCTTCTCCCCCCTCCCCCCTTCTCCCCCTTTCTCCCCCCTCCCCCCTTCTCCCCCTCCCCTCGCTGTCAAAAACACAGACACTGACAGACAGAGTGAGTGACACACACACAGACAGACAGACGGAGAGATAGAGACACTGACAGAGACACACTGGGGGGACCTGTCCCAGCATGCTATTGGAGGACTCCTGGTGCTGCAGTCGGTAAGTAGAAAATGTTTTATTTATTGATTTTTTTAATTTTTTTTATTTTTTATTAATTTTTTTTGATTGACTTATTGGTTGATTTATTGATATATTTATCACTTATTATTGATGCTGCCTCTTTATTTGTAAAACTGAAGTGTTTAATGTTTGTAAACTTCCCTTTAAACCCTCCTCTCCCCGTCCCATTCCCTGCGCCTGATTTGTAACCTACGCCTGATTTTCTAAAGTGTAGACAAGGTTTTTTCGAACGTACAAAAATCTTCACTTACTCCATTCTAAGTTAGTTTGGAGTAAGTTTTCACTGCCTAAACTTTGAAAACAGGCGTAAGTGGCCGGACACGCCCCCTTTTGAAAAAAAAATTCTGTTCCAAATTGAAACTGTTCTAACTGACTAGAACTGGAGCAAACTAAATGCCGAGAATTCAAATTTCTAAGATATTCCATTCTAAACCAGTTGTTCCAAAAAACAGGAGCAACTCAGGCCGAAACTTGGCCCCTAGGAGTGAGAAAGTGCCACTAGCAGAGTCTCAGAAAAGCTTAGATGTGCTTAACTGTGTTCCAGCCAATTCGCAGCTGTCCCTGAAATGCTTGTTCTTTCAACAAAAAGAAAGAAAAGAAAGACTTGCATTTATACAGCGCCTTTCACGACTTCAGGACTCACTTGACCAAAGTGCTGTACTGCCAATGAAGTACTTTTAAAGTCTAATCACTGTTGTAGTGTCGGAATCACGGCAGTCAATTTGCACATTGCAAGTTCCCACAAACAGCAATGTGATAATCACCAGATAATCTGTTTTTTGGGAATGTTGATTGATGGATAAATATTGACCAGAACATCGGGGAGAACTCCCCTGCTCTTCTTCAAAATAGTGCCATGGGATCTTGTACATCCACCTGAGAGAAGAGAGCAGAAGATGCTAGGCCATGAGTGCAGCATGTTTATTTTAAATGGCGACATGGACAACACTGTGCGTAAAGCTCTTGAATCTCGATAGGAGTGTTGTCTCTTGCATATTGAGTGGCCTCAGTCATATTGGAAAGGCAAACAAGCAAGATATCTGCAACCGAGCATCTGATGTTCAGCAAGTGCCAAAAGCTGTGCTATATCCTCAGTACGTGAGGCTGTAGCACAATGGGTACTCACATTGCAGAAATGGAAGTGTTAGGTAACAACATTTCAGGAAGCTGTGGATCTTGATTTCCACCCATTACGAGCTACACTGCCGATCACCCTGACACAGATATTATAGGAATTCAGGCAGATGAATCATGCTGTACTCGGGTTGCCAATCCTCCAGGATTGTCCTGGAGTCTCCAAGAATTAAAGATTAATTTTCTGGACACTGCTGCGAGCAAATCTGGGAGAAAACTCAGTGAAGCACTGGAAACAATTTTTGCCCCTAGGGAAGTATTTTCAGGTGTTTTAAAGGTAATTGATGAAGAGAGAGAGAGGGAGAGAGAGAGAGAGAGAGAGAGAGGGAGCTTCTGGTAACTCAGTGATGCTCGTGGCAGCTCTCAGCTGGTTGCCCTCATGTCCACTCCACATAACCAGTCGAATAAGTCAGCATGGAAGTGAGTTCCTCTGGGGTAGAATGGGTGGAATTTTTAAGGGAAAGCTCAAGAGGTGGGGGTTATAGTTAATTCTGAAGAAGACTGCGACAAAATATAAGAAGACATTAATAAATGGGCGTGTAATTGGCAAATTAGTTTTTATAGATTAGTGTGAGGTGGTGCAATTTGATGGGAGGAATAAGGAAGTCACATACTCCTCAGAAAATAAATGTCTAAATAGGGTAGGGGGGCAGATCTAGGTAGCTCTAGGGATACAGATTCACAAATCATTAGAAGTAGCAATGCAGGTTATCAAGGCCACAAAAAAGCAAACCAAGCATTGGGGTTCATTTCTATAAGGATAGAATTGCAAAATTACATTAAACTTGTATAGAACGTTGATTAGACCACAGTTTGGGTCTCCTTATTATAAGAAGTGTATAGAGGCACTGGATGAGGGACAAAAAAGATTTGCAAGGATGATGCCAGAACTGAGAGTTTATAACTGTCAGGAAAGACTAAATAGGCTGGAACTCTTCTCTCTAGAAATGAAAAGGTGACCTAATAGAGGTCTTTAAAATTATGAAGGTGTTTGATAAGGTAGATGTTTCCACCTACAGCAGCCAAGTTCATGGCACCGTGGGTGGCTCTGCTGCACAGGAGAGCGGAAAAAAGAGTGGGAGAACTATAGTGGTAGGGGATTCTATTGTAAGGGGGATAGATAGGCATTTCTGCAGTCAAAACCGAGACTCCAGGATGGTATGTTACCTCCCTGGTGCAAGGGTCAAAGATGTCTCGGAGCGGATGCAGGGCATTCTGGAGGGGGAGGGTGAACAGCCAGTTGTCATGGTGCATATAGGTATCAACGATATAGGTAAAAAACGGGATGAGGTCCTACAAGCTGAATTTAGGGAGCTAGGAGTTAAATTAAAAAGTAGGACCTCAAAGTTAGTAATCTCAGGATTGCTACCAGTGCTACGTGCTAATCAGAGTAGAAATAGCAGGATAGCTAAGATGAATACGTGACTTGAGGTATGGTGCAAGAGGGAGGGATTCAACTTCCTGGGACATTGGAACCGGTTCTGGGGGAGGTGGGACCAGTACAAACCGGACGTTCTGCAACTGGGCAGGACCAGAACCAATGTCCTCGGGGGAGTGTTTGCTGGTGCTGTTGGGGAGGGTTTAAACTAATATGGCAGGGGGATGGGAACCTATGCAGGGAGACAGAGGGAAATAAAATGGGGGCTGAAGCAAAAGATAGAAAAGAGAAACCCAAGGCAAAAATCAAAAAGGGCCACATTACAGTAAAATTCTAAAGGGACAAAGAGTGTTTAAAAGACAAGCCTGAAGGCTCTGTGCCTCAATGCAAGGAGTATTTGTAATAAGGTGGATGAAGCTCTTAACGATTATGATATAATTGGGATTATGGAGACATGGCTCCAGGGTGACCAAGGCTGGGAACTCAACATCCAGGGGTATTCAACATTCAGGAAGGATAGACAGAAAGGAAAAGGAGGTGGGGTAGCATTGCTGGTTAAAGAGGAAATTAACGCAATAGTAAGGAAGGACATTAGCTTGGATGATGTGGAATCTGTATGGGTAGAGCTGCGGAATACCAAAGGGCAGAAAATGCTCATGGGAGTTGTATACAGACCACCAAACAGTAGTAGTGAGGTTGGGGTGGCATCAAACAAGAAATTAGGGATGCATGCAATAAAGGTACAGCAGTTATCATGGGCAACTTTAATCTACATATACATTGGGCTAATCAAACTGGTAGCAATACGGTGGAGCAGGATTTCCTGGAGTGTATAAGGGATGGCTTTCTAGACCAATATGTCGAGGAACCAACTAGAGAGCTGGCCATCCTAGACTGGGTGTTGTGTAATGAGAGAGGACTAATTAGCAATTCTTGTTGTGCGAGGCCCCCTGGGGAAGAGTGACCATAATATGGTAGAATTCTTTATTAAGATGGAAAGTGACAGTGTTAATTCAGAGACTAGGGTCCTGAACTTAAGGAAAGGTAACTTCGATGGTACGAGACGTGAATTGGCTAAGATAAACTGGCAAATGATACTTAAAGGGTCGACAGTGGATAGGCAATGGCAGACATTTATAGATTACATGGATGAACTTCAACAATTGTACATCCCTGTCTGGAGTAAAAATAAAACGGGGAAGGTAACTCAACCGTGGCTAACAATGGAAATTAGGGATTGTGTTAAATCCAAGGAAGAGGCATATAAATTGGCCAGAAATAGCAGCAAACCTGAGGACTGGGAGAAATTTAGAATTCAGCAGAGGAGGACAAAGGGTCTAATTAGGAGGGGGAAAATAGAGTATGAGAGGAAGCTTGCTGGGAACATAAAAACTGACTGCAAAAGCTTCAATAAATATGTGAAGAGAAAAAGCTTAGTGAAGACATTGGTCCTTTGCAGTCAGAATCATGTGAATTTATAATGGAGAACAAAGAAATGGCAGACCAATTGAACAAATACTTTGGATCTGTCTTCATGAAGGAAGACACAAATAATCTTCCGGAAATACTTGGGGTTTGAGGGTCTAGAGAGAAGGAGGATCTGAAGGAAATCCTTATTAGTCATGAAATTGTGTGAGGGAATTGATGGGATTGAAGGCTGATAAATCCCCAGGGCCTGATAGGCTGCACCTCAGAGTACTTAAGGAAGTGGCCATAGAAATAGTGGATGCATTGGTCATCATTTTCCAACATTCTATTGACTCTGGATCAGTTCCTATGGACTGGAGGGTAGCTAATGTAACACCACTTTTTAAAAAAGGAGGGAGAGAGAAAATGGGTAATTATAGACCGGTTAGCCTGACATTGGTGGTGGGGAAAATGTTGGAATCAATTATTAAGGATGAAATAGCAGCGCATTTGGAAAGCAGTGACAGGATCGGTCCAAGTCAGCATGGATTTATGAAAGGAAAATCATGCTTGACAAATCTTCTAGAATTTTTTGAGGATGTAACTAGTAGAGTGGACAAGGGAGAACCAATGGATGTGGTGTATTTGGAGTTTCAAAAGGCTTTTGACAAGGTCCCACACAAGAGATTAGTGTGCAAAATTAAAGCACATGGTATTGGGGGTAATGCATTGACGTGGATAGAAAACTGGTTGGCAGACAGGAAGCAGAGAGTGGGAATAAACGGGTCCTTTTCAGAATGGCAGGCAGTGACCAGTGGGGTGCAGCAGGGTTCAGTGCTGGGACCCCAGCTATTTACAATATACATCAATGATTTAGATGAAGGAATTGAGTGTAATATCTCCAAGTTTGCAGATGACACTAAGCTGGGTGGTGGTGTGAGCTGTGAGGAGGATGCTAAGAGGCTGCAGGGTGACTGGGACAGGTTAGGTGAGTGGGCAAATGCATGGCAGATGCAGTATATTGCTAATAAATGTGAGGTTATCCACTTTGGTGGCAAATACAGGAAAACAGAATATTATCTGAATGGTGACAGATTAGGAAAAGGGGAGGTGCAATGAGACCTGGGTGTCATGGTACATCAGTCATTGAAGGTTAGCACGCAGGGACAGCAGGCAGTGAAGAAGGCAAATGGCATTTTGGCCTTCATAACTAGAGGATTTGAGTATAGGAGCAGGGAGGTTTACTGCAGTTGTACAGAGCCTTGGTGAGGCCACAGCTAGAATATTGTTTTCAGTTTTGGTCTCCTAATCTGAGGAAGGACGTTCTTGCTATTGAGGGAGTACAGCGAAGGTTCACCAGACAGATTCCCGGGATGGCAGGATTGACATATGAGGAGAGAGTGGATCAACTAGGCTTGTATCCACTGGAGTTTAGAAAAATGAGAGGGGATCTCATAGAACCATATAAAATTCTGACGGGATTGGACAGGTTAGAGGCAGGAAGAATGTTCCCGTTGCTGGGGAGTTCCAGAACCAGGGGTCACAGTCTAAGAATAAGGGGTAAGCCATTTAGGACCGAGATGAGGAGAAACTTCTTCACTCAGAGAGTGGTTAACCTGTGGAATTCTCTACGGCAGAAAGTTGTTGAGGCCAGTTCATTAGATATATTCGAAAGGGAGTTAGATATGGCCCTTACGGCCAAAGGGATCAAGGGGTATGAAGAGAAAGCAGGAAAGGGGTACTGAGGTTGAATGATCAGCCATGATCTTATTGAATGGCGGTGCAGGCTCGAATGACCTGCTCCTGCACCTATTTTCTATGTTTCTATGTTTCTACTTGTGGGGGAGAGAAAGTTAGAGGCATTATATATAAGATAGTTACTAATAAATCCAATAGGGAATTCAGAAGAAACTTCTTTACCCAAAGAGTGGTTAGAATGTGGAACATCGCTACCACAAGGAATAGTTGAAGTGAATAGTATAGATGCATTTAAGGGGAATCTTGATGAGCACATAAGGGAGAAAGGAATAGAATGAGATGTTGATGGGGTGAGAAGAAGAGGGCTGGGAGGAGGCTCGTGCGAGGCATAAACCAGTTGGGCTGAATGGCCTGTTCCTGTGCTGTTAATTGTATGTAGAAAGCTGGGAACTCCTCCAGATGTTGTGGGGGGTGGGGTTTATGTAAAAGATCCAACCTCTTCCCCCCCCCCCCCCCCCAACTGGAATTAAGGAGAATTGCAAATATGGAAGAATGCTGACAGAACAAGTTTCATACTTGGCCAGTTTCATAACTCCCAGGCCTTGTTACCATGCCAACGGTCTACTTTAATTGTCCCACCTGTGACCTAAGAACTCACTTTTAGAGTGGAAACAAGTCTTCCTTGATTTAGAGGGACTGCCTATGATGATGAAACATTTCAATTAATTGCCCACCTTCCCTCTGGATTCTGCAGTTAGCTCTCCCCTCAATAGTGTGTCGCACGGGTCCCAGTGAAATGATACGAGGCAGCTCACTCCATCTCCTGATGAGAGTGGGACTTTTTGCATGAGTGAAAAGTCAGTTACAGAACTTTATTTGTACTTTAACCTGTTTTAATCAGCGGATCAGCGATATTATTGGTGCGGAAACATGCAATGGTGCATATGGACTGTGAAGCAAATGTTCCATAACTTCTCGCATGGTGATTAGAGCTGCTCGAGTGCAGATATACCAGACTGATTGATGACCAAAACTGTTTCAGATCTGCGTCTTTCCAATTTTCAACCAAACTGCAAAAACCATCATAAAGTAAATGCAAATTGGTTAAACTGTACAGGTAAATCTCCCTTATGCGGAACCCATGGGACATGGCCTGTTCTGGATAAGGGATTTTTCCGCATGAGGTGTGGTAATGTTAAATTGGATGGTACAGGTACTGAGCAAGGGGATATCGGGGCTGGCTGGCTTGGGGCTGGGAGTGCGCCAGAGAGATCATGGTGGGGCGGGGGCGGTGGATCATGGGGTCAGGTCAGCGATTGCGGGTCGGCAGCGAGGAAGGACTTCAATTTGTTCATGTCGGAGTTCTGCGCGGTGGCCGGGAATAGTTCTGGACGAGGAGTGGTTCCGGATAAGGGAGTTCTGGATAAGGGAGGTTCAACCTGTAGAACATACAAGATATGTGTGAAGTGTCTTGTAATGGATCCAAGGCATAATGCTAAACCTTTTCAGTCACAGAGGCAATGTTGCTCAATATTTTTATCGGGGAGAGGATGTGGAATTGGGGCTGCCATGTTATTTACTTTTTCCCCCCAAAATATCTGGGAAAGCCAGGGTTGAAATCAGACCCTTTCTTGGCTCCAGGGCATGATTTTAATTTTATAATTGATTAGGCACAACAGCAATTATAAAATAATAAAAATAGTGATTTGTACATTTATTCTAAAAGTTCAAGAGCTTAACTACCAAACTACTTTGAAGAAGGTCTGGAGCCCATTCATGTTCTTCACCCTATCAGAACCTTAACTCTTGGTCTAGAAATTCGAGTACTTGCCGCTGTCTGGTAGGTCCCATTTCTTCAAAACAAAATGGCGGCCGCCTCACTTCACCCACCTCTGGTGCAGGACTCGGCGGCCGCCATTTTGGTGAGGGCCATTGCACTGCCGTTACCAGTGCTGGCCCTAGAAATGCAAAACAGCAGAGCATGACATGCAACGCCGATTTGATGCCATGCTCTGCAAACCTGGACCTTTGCATTGACATTAATGCTGGGTCATAAACTCGCTCTGAAAAGCGAGTGTGCAGCAGACCCACAGAGACACTGTCAGCACTGCTTAAAGGGACACACACATCTTTCAGGTAAGTTTGTATTTAAGCTTTTGGACTGGATTTTTAAAATGTTATTATGGTAGTGATGATGCAATAGATGATAGAAGTTTTTAAAGTGTGCAGGGAGTGCTGATGAAGGCTTGCAAGGCCTCAGATAGTAAAGGAAGGCTTCTGAAAAAAAGAGAAATTTTCTGGAAATATTCAGTAGGCCAGGAGAGAGAAACAGAGTTTGCAGGCTGGATTTTATCAACCTTGGCGGGTCCATGACAGTCAATGTCGATGGCGGGTCCTGGCCTCACCACTGGCTCCAGCCCACTGTCCAAAATAACTTTCCCCTTGTTAAGCCCGCCCAGCGCGTTTGCCGGCCAACTGAAGGAAGTGGGTCTGGTGACATCATTTGATGATGTGTCATCAACCAATTTCCTTAAAGGGACCATGCGCAAATTTATTTTGACAGTTGTGCTATCAGTGTTCTGCAGCATTGAGGTGCTGCAAACACTGACAAGCATTGCACAGAAGTGCACAGCTGCACTCAGGCCCTCCCATCACTCCCTCCAGATACTTATGGAGGGAGTCACAACACTCAGTGAAGTTCTCTTCCCTTCCAATGGGTGGAAGGGACCTCCTCAGGAGACTAACGCAGCCTTGTTGCACATTGCACAGGAGGACACCAGCAGAGATGTCATCAGAAGGACCAGGCTGCAGTGCCGCAGACCTTTCAATGATCTCAGTAAATCATGAAATGTTACTGCAAAGCCACACTCAACCTTATCCTGCTATGCCACTCATCACACCACTCTGCCTTCCCTACTCTACCCCTGCACATCCTTACTCACACCAACTTACCTTGCACCTCCACCCATCCCTCTCTCTCTATCTACATTATCACATCCCCATCTCACTAGCCACCCCTCACAGTCACCCTCATCCTAATCCTAGTCCAATCATATCTACTAACAACACACAAGGGTAGGCACTTGAGTGTTTTATGTAATGTTCACATAGAGTTTCTGTAAATGTGGTGTCAAAGATTGAAACCTTTATTTTATAAGAACATAAGAACATAAGAATTAGGAACAGGAGTAGGCCATCTAGCCCCTCGAGCCTGCTCCGCCATTCAAAAAGATCATGGCTGATCTGGCCGTGGACTCAGCTCCACTTACCCGCCCGCTCCCCGTAACCCTTAATTCCCTTCTTGGTTAAAAATCTATCTATCTGTGATTTGAATACATTCAATGAGCTAGCCTCAACTGCTTCCTTGGGCAGAGAATTCCACAGATTCACAACCCTCTGGGAGAAGAAATTCCTTCTCAACTCGGTTTTAAATTGTCTCTCCCGTATTTTGAGGCTGTGCCCCCTAGTTCTAGTCTCCCCGACCAGTGGAAACAACCTCTCTGCCTCTATCTTGTCTATCCCTTTCATTATTTTAAATGTTTCTATAAGATCACCCCTCATCCTTCTGAACTCCAACGAGTAAAGACCCAGTCTATTCAATCTATCATCATAAGGTAACCCCCTCATCTCCGGAATCAGCCCAGTGAATCATCTCTGTACCCCCTCCAAGTGTATCCTTCCTTAAGTAAGGTGACCAAAACTGCATGCAGTACTCTAGGTGCGGCCTCACCAATACCTTGTACAGTTGCAGCAGGAACTTTGCGTTCTTGGAAAGATCTGTGAGCATCTTTGGAAGTGGCTTCGTAAGTTACAGTGAATGGTGAGACATAACTGTACCCCTTGCAATGGTGATGTGTGAAAGGAATGGCTTGGGCATTGTAGGGATCCTTAATGATGTTGGTGAGGAGTGGTGCCAACCTGGCGCATCATGTGGTAACCAGGGTGTACAGCATCATGAAGTAAATGTGGCCATGATGAGGCCATTCCTGGCATCCCGGGCAGTGATGTGGTCGGGTGCTGATACCCTGTGTCCTGTGCAGCATTAGTTGATTACGGAGAAGCTTGGTGTTGTTGTTGGTGCTGCTGGTGTGCGTGGTGCTGTTGGTGTTGGAGCTGAGCATGGTGGGATTGTAAGGGCCAATGTGAGATTTTTTTTTAAGTGCACCGATGCTGATGTAATAGATGGCAGGTGAAGTTGAGATGACAGAAGCGATCTATCAATGGTGAGAGAGGTTGTTCCAATGAGGTGACACTGGATAGAGAGTTTACTCCTAACACTTGCAACCTGCATAAAGCTCAATCTGTCTTCCAACTGCAGTAAGCAACAGCTTCTGAGCTTGGAAAGTGAACTGCTCTGAGATGGGAGCTTTTATAGCACATTTGCAGCTGTCAAGTAATGAGATGATTCCATGGTCATACAACTCCCACCCTGTTTACCTGACGTGATCCCCGAGCAGCGTGGACTCCGTGGGTGACCTGATAAACTCTGAATGTGAGCTGACAATAGTTGTTAATCCTCTGTTAACAAAGTTATAATGATCTGAATTGCAACCCTACCGCTGCGTGTTAGGTCTGTCAGCATTGAGCAAACCCGACATTTGGGAAAGGCACGAGGCAGTGGATTGACAGCGAGGTCCTGACCCGGTGTGTAAAAAAAAACATTTTTCCACCTGACCCGCCACTGATTGGCCCGCTGAACCCCACAAAATGCTGCCTGACCTGTTGAGTATTTCTAGCATTTTCTGCTTTTATTTCAGATTTCCAGCATCTACTCGCAGAGGGAAGAGGAAGACGGAGGAGAGGAAGGCGCAGAAAGGAGGAAGCAGAAAGAAGGTTGCAACCCATCCCTTTCTGGCTGTGGTACCAGTGACCACAACCCTAATTCCTCTTTCAACATTTGTCCCACATCTTAGTTTCCCTCTTTTTTTTTTACTGACTATGCTTGCGTGATCTTGGCCATGATGCTGAAATAAAAGCTACCACAAAGCAAACTTTTCAATCCAACTTTATACATCTATCCATCCAATATCACATCAAGAAATTAAACAAACACTCTTAGCTCAGTGCCTTCTACCCTGGCAACACTGCAGCCGTCCACACGAACTGCCAATTTAAACAGACATCGTTACTAAAAGACACCTCACTTACACCTATATATGCACCAGCAGTTCCTTGTTCACACATGGCACGGTTTCAGTCCTCCAAATTCCCTTCAACAACAACAACTTGCATTTATATAGTGACCTTAAGGTAGTAAAATGTCCCAAGGTGCTCCACAAGAGTATTATAAAACAAAAATTTGACAGTGAGCCACATAAAGAGATATCAGGGCAGATGACCAAAAGCGTGGTCAAAGAGGTTGGTTTTATGGAACGTCTGAAAGGAGGAAAGACTTATCTTTACCTAAAGCTGGTCAGCAGTCATCTAATCATCCATAATCGTGTGCAAAAACATATCCCTCCCTGCAACATCATTTTTAGCTTGTATTCATCTTTTTAAAAGTGCAATTAAAATAGCACTGGAGTCCTATGTGAGGTTATTATTTTGTTAGGTTTTGTTAGCTAATTTACTGCAAAGATGTCTGATGTGTTAAGTCTGATTCTGCAAAGCCCATGGGAAACGATTATACCTTAGGATGCGGCACAGTAATATTGATTAGTAAAATAATTTTTTAAAAAAGGAGTCTTCAGAGTATCCCTACCACCCCCTCGCACATAATTAAATTCTGGTCTGAGCCATCTCTGATTAATCTTCTTATTTGTAAGTGTGTGAAATCAGGGGCCGGGGAGTTTTGAAAGTTGCCAGGCGTTGGTCTCTGGTGGGCTGCTAAGCTCAAGAACAGTATGATTGCATTTTTATGGCTTTCAGATATTTAATAGCTTCTTCCTGTCATTTTCTGAATGAGTGAGTATGGCTTGCCCCTCAGGGAGCACGAACAGCATCACAGAGTAAGGAAAATGGCTGCTGCCCCTGTACTTGAATGATAGCCTTGGTCATAATTGTTCTCTTAATTAGCTGTGGTAGTGCCAGCATCTGGGGAGAGATCACTTTATTCGTAAACAGCTCCACCTTGGAGCTCTGTTTAATGTCTTTCAGATACATGACAATCAGCTTCTAGCACAGTTGCATCTCCTTAGAGACGGAAAGCTGCCAAAGCTCTCATTCCCCATGAGCAGCTACTCCCAACATATGATTTGCCGCATCAGATTGCGACGCAAAGGCCGCCAACTGTTTGCTGTTAAATTAAGTTTTAATATGCCAAGATGTATAGAAAATTAACACAAATCAGGCTTTTATAAAGCTGTAAATATCTTGCAAGACAAAAATTAACAGCTTATCCCCAGTGGACGTAGAGGATTTAACTGGTGCCATTGTAGGGATTAATTGTGAGATAAAACATGTCCACTGAGTTCAAATTATCCCTATTTAAGGCATAAAAGGAGACTAAAATTCATGATATTTAAAATCTTGGGGTCTAATGATGGTTGAGGTTTCATTTTTAATATATTTGACCGCAATCTTTGATCTTTTTTTAAGTTGAAATTCGTAGTTAACCTGTGTGTGGATTGCAGAAAAAATCTTTCATTTGGGAAAGAATTATTAATTGGAAGGATTTCAATAGGTTTGGTTGGATAACTATCAGCATGTAACTGAATCGCTGATAACTCATCATCATCATCATAGGCAGTTCCTCGAAATTGAGGAAGACTTGCTTCCACTCTAAAAGTGAATTCTCAGGTGACTGTACAGTCCAATACGGGAATTACAGTCTCTGTCACAGGTGGGGCAGACAGTCGTTGAAGGAAAGGGTGGGTGGGGAGTCTGGTTTGCCGCACGCTCCTTCCGCTGTCTGCATGCTCTTGGCGACGAGACTCGAGGTGCTCAAAGCCCTCCCAAATGCTCTTCCTCCACATAGGGCGTTCTTGGGCCAGGGCTTCCCAGGTACCACTGGGGATGTTGCATTTTATCAAAGAGGCTTTGAGGGTGTCCTTGAAACATTTCCTCTGCCCACCTGGGGCTCGCTTGCTGTGTAGGAGTTCCAAGTAGAGGGCTTGCTTTGGGAATCTTGTGTCGGGCATGCAGACGATGTGGTCCACCCAAAGGAGCTGATCGAATGTGGTCAGTGCTTCGATGCTGGGGATGTTGGCCTGAGTGAGAACACTGACGCTGATGCGTCTATCCTCCCAGTGGATTTGCAGGATCTTACAGAGACAGCGCTGGTGGTATTTCTCCAAGCTTTGAGGTGTCTACTGTATATGGTCCACGTCTCTGAGCCATATAGGAGAGCGGGTATCACTACTGCTCTGTAGACCATAAGCTTGGTGCCAGATTTGAGGACCTGGTCTTCAAACACTCTCTTCCTCAAGCAGCCAAAGGCTGCGCTGGCACACTGGAGGCAGTGTTGGACCTCGTCATCGATGTCTGCTCTTGCTGATAGTAGACTCCTGAGGTATGAAAAATGGTCCACCTTGTCCACGCTATGGATTTTGATGATTGGGGACAGTGCTGTGTGGTGGAGTCAGATTGGTGGAGGTCCTTTGTCTTACAGATGTTTCGTGTAAAGCCCATGCTTTTGTTCGCCTTGGTGCCTCCATCCCTCCGGCGACGTCCTGGCCTCTCCCCAGCCGCTAGTTCCACTCAACTGCATAGCCTCTGGCGAGCATGTGGTGTGCACAATGGCTGTGGCCACTCTGACCTCTCCTCTTTCCACGAAGTGAACCTCTGGCCATCCTAATGTCTGCCCTCAGTCAGGAGCTGATACCTGTGAGAGGGAAGCATTACCTCAAATCTCTCACCCCCACTTCCCACGCCTTGGATCTCTCACCATCTCACCGAAGGGCATTGCTCAGTGCCGAGCTTACGGCTCACATCCCACCATCGACAACTAGGCCCATACAGTAGAGCCTGGTCTCCAGTCGTCTTGGACCGCCTTGCCACTGGACCAAGACCTTGCTCTGCTAAGCCCATGTGGTAGCTGATGTGCAATGGCCATCCCACATTAAAAGAACTCATGCATAGGCATTTTCCATTGCTGATAACTACAAAGCTCATGGAGGCATTTAAAAGTCATATGTTGGAACCTTTGTATTTATTAGAATTTGCTGTACACATTTAGCTGTATATTCTATTCAAACACGACCACATTAAATATTATACAATATTTGCAGCTAATATCAGACAAAGTTGATTGTTATCTTTCCCTAGCTACCGACTCCATCCCACTCCCTGACCGCTGTCTCAGGCTGAACCAGACTATATGGAACCCTGGTGTTCTGTTTGACCCTGAACTCAGCTTATGTTACCTCACATCCTTGCCATCACCATGACCGCCTATTTCCACCTCCATAACATCTCCCATCACCGCCCCCGCTTCAGCCCATTTACTGCTGAAATGCTCAGCTGCACTTTTGTTACCTCCAGACTCGACTTCTCCAATGCTCTCCTGGCTGACATCCCACTATGCACCCTCCGTAAACTTCTGCTCATCCAAAGCTCTGCTGCTCATATCCTAACTGGCACCAACTCTCATTCACCAATTACCCCTGTACTTGCTGATCTACATTGACTCCCGATGTGGCAACGTCTTAATTAAAACATTCTTATCCTTCTGTTCAAATCCTTCCATGGCTTCACCCCTCCCTATCTCTGTAACCTCATCCAGCCCTACAAACCTCTGAGATCGCTGCTCTCCTGCAATCCTGGCTTCTTGCGCATTCCTGATTTTAATCACTCCATCAATGACAGCCCTGTCTTCAGCTGCCAAGGCATTAAGCTCTGGAATTCTCTCCCTAAACCTCTCCGCCTCTCTACCTCTCTCTTTTCCTTTAAGTCACTCCTTAAAACCTAACTCCTTAAAGATAAAGCTTTTGATCACCTGTCCTAATATCTCCTTATGTGGCTCACTGTCAAACTGTGAAGTGCCTGGGAACATTTTTTACTAGCTTAAAGGTGCTATAGAAATATAAGTTGTTGTTGCATGAGACTATATTCTTGGAAAGAAATAGCTTCATTTGCTATTTGGAGTACATTTGTAACTACATATGTGAACCCAAATGCACTTATATACTTCATTGCAATAAGTATTCTACCTAAACAGTAACTGGCGAGTACAAGATAGAACTATGTTGTGAACTCATGTTGTGTCTAGCATTTGTTAATCCTTGCCCCCCCAGGTTGCTTCAGACTAAACGTATCCCAATCTGATCTCTGCTCCACAACGAGTCACATCAGATATATGTTACATTCTTTTAAGGGAATAAGACAATTTTGGGGGGTGAAGAGGAGAATTTTTGCCCACTATTAAAATACTTTCTGGGACTACACCGAAGTATTTCTTTGTTAAATCACGTTATACAATCAAGGGATTAATATTGCCATGTTGTTCTTAGCCTGAAAATTGATTTTCCACTGGGAATTCCCTGACTTATTGGAGGAAGAGGAGGGACAACAGAGGGAGGCCAAGTTGCTCTTGAGATGATCGGCACCCATCCACCCGCTGGTAACCCCACATCACAATCTACAGGCAGAGGAGCACATACCTCTCCGTTTCCATGCCCACGGAGGCTTCGATTCACCAGAGAAGCTGTCCTGGAGTTTATGGCACACACTGCAACCAACAACAACAACTTGCATTTATACAGCACCTTTAACCTAGTAAAATGTCCCAAGGTGCTTCACAGTTGCATTATCAAACAAAATTTGACACCGAGCCACAGAAGGAGAAATTAAGGCAGGGAACTTGGTCAAGGGGGTAGGTTTTAAGGAGCGCCTTAAAGGTGGAAAGAGAGGTAAAGAGGCGGAGAGTTTGAGGGAGGGAATTCCAGTGCTTCCGTCCTAGGCAGCTGAAGGCACGGCCGCCAATGGCAGAGCGAGGAAAATCGTGGATGCCAAACACCACCACAGCAAACACCATCACAATCATGCTCAACTTTCCCGCATTCAGCTCCTTTCAAGCTGCCACTGGGGACATTAGGAATATCAAACCAATCAGCAGTCTGAAGATGTGTGAAGCAAGTTACCAATGCCTGAGAATCACAGTCCACCCCCTTCCAAATGTATAACTGACAGGAACAGGAGAGGATTACGCAATTTTACAATGTCAGGGTTCCTAAAACTTCAGGGTGGTCTATCAATTGTACATATGTGACCCATGGAGGCAGACACTCCATCCAATTTGCACACAGCAAGATCCCACAAAGAGGAATAAATGAATGACACGTCTATTTTTGGTGGTGTTGCCTGAGGGAGCAATGTTGATCTGGACACTTGGAAAAATGCTTACATCATTTCTCCAACGATTCCTGCTGCAGTTACAGCAGGAGATCGGTGGGGGAGGAGGACCCCATGGAAATTCTCCCACTTTACGCATTCATTTTGTTTGTAAAATAGACTGGTGTTTCAGTTTAAGCAGCTGCCAGAAGCTGATTTGCAGCAATCAGAACAATCCAGTCTATGGTGGTTTAAAAATCATTTTCTGTAATTAAACTGATATGGGAGATGTTCCAGTCACCACATGTTGATATTTCACCATGGATTCCTATTAAGGGAATCTTGCTGAAAAGAGAGCAAAGTTTTTGCAGCAAACAGTTTATCCCAGAATTAGCTTTATTATCAGCCGAGACACACAAATTGAATAATTATTGCAGCATTCGATTAGTGATAGCATTCCTTCTGCTTATAAATGTGCCCAGATAATTGGTCAGCCACCATGTTGGCTTTGGTATTGTAATTCAGGTCATTAGCAAACCATATTATCATCATTTACTTCATGCGCACAGTCAAAATCCTGCAAGGCGACATCATTTCCCCATTCGAAAATGACTCCAAACAGCAGGAAAATTGCCAAAAAAGAGAACAATCACGGCAACAATTTAGCAAATGAGCAATTACGGCTCATAGGTTAATCTCAAATCATTGCACCCCTGCTGTAACATTATGAAAACTGTTAGCAGTGGCTCCAGCGGCATGCACAGCTGCACTGAGACTGTGAGCTGAGAGGGGAGGCTGTGGGGGAGGCAGAGGTAGATGGAAACTGCACAGCTCCGTTCAATGCCAGTGCGAGGGCCAGACAGTGACACATCAACCACTGCGCAATCATCACCAATGCCCAACCTGCGAGGTATATTCCTCCATTAAATGTGGCCCCTCTTATCTCCAGTGGAAATCAGTGCAAGTGCTTCATGTTTACAGCGTGGAACAACAATAGTAATTTCACCCCAAGTACCAACACCAGGGTAGAAACATAGGCTGTAAGTGTAATGGCTTTCTAACTGAAACATGCTGACATTGTGGATGTGAGTGTTTTATGGAAGAAGTCCAGCTAGCAGGAAAGCGATGAGAAACAGCAATTAGAGAGCGATGAAACACCGAAAGCAATGAATAAAGCAGAAGAAAGCTGTGAAACTGCAAGAAAGCAGAAAACAATGACAAGCAGTAGGCAGAAAGCGGTCATAAACAGCGGTTGGAAGCAGTGACAAGCAGAAATTAGTCAAAATATTGACAAGCAGCAACGAGGAGAAACAAATAAACAGAGGAGAAAAGCAAAGTGAGAAAAACCAATGAATTATAAATATCACAGTGTACAACTGGGTTGCTCGCTGCAGTGTTCATCAAATCACAGAATAGTACAGCACAGAAGGAGACCATTCGGCCCATCAAGTCTGCACTGGCTCTTTCGAAAAGCAATCCAGTTAGTCCCACTCCGCAATCCTTTCCCATATCCCTGCAACTTTTTCTCCTTCAAGTATTTATCCAAATCCCTTTTGAAGACTACTATTCAATCTGTATCTACCAGTCTATCAGGCAGTGCATTCCAGATCGTAACCACGCGTTGCTTAAAAACGTTTTACCTCATGTTGCCTCTGGTTCTCTTGCCAATCACCTTAAATCTGTGCCCTCTTGTTACCGACCTGCAGCCATTAGAAACAGTTTGGGGTGAAATTCCGTTCATCCCGTTTGGGGGGGGGGGGGGGGGCGGTAACATTCAGGAGGCGGGACACTTGGCGCCAGGTGTGGAAGTCCCACCCCACTCTCAAAATTGGGTTACTGCCCCCGAAAGGAAGTGGAGTGCAAAATAACGTCCTTTCTGGGGTGGCAGTGCAGTGGACGGGTTGGGAGCGGGACACTGGGCCACATATTACTGCTGCATAGGAGGGGCTCTGCCTTTCATTAAAGGGGAGGGTCTAAGTTGAAAACTCTGCAGGGTTGAAACAGACCTCCATGGACATCTGGGTGCGGGGGTACCACGCCAATAGCCCGGCACTCAAGCAGACCCCGCATGGACCCCGCGATTGAAGCGCCAACTGGGCAGCGAAGAGAAACGCCAGGCTTTTTAAAAAATGGCCGCCATCTCCCCTTTAAATAGCGCTCCACGAGTGGCCTGTAGCTGTCACTATCATTGCCCACCGCAGCTTCAGGGGACACTCCCCAATCCGGGACGCTGATGGGAGGAACAAACGACCCGAATTTCTAGTCCTTTCTCTTTATTTACTCTATCTAAACCCTTCAGATTTTAAACACCTCTATCAAATCTCCTCTGAGCCTGCTCTACCCTAATGAGAACAACCCCAGCTTCTCTAGTCTATCTAGATATAACTGTATTTCCTCATCCATAGAACCATTCTAGTAAATCTGTTTTATTGATATTTCTTTGCTCATCCCACCTTGACAGTTTTTGTTTGGTTTCAACAACACATTGTATTAAGATTAAATGAGAGAGATTGTAAGTTGTGAACGGTGCACCCTTGCTAATGTTGGCTTGTTCTGAAGCAATGTTGTAGTGCAACGCGAGCTGGGTGTGCACTATCGGTGTAGTTGGTCTCCACTCTACCTGGATGGATGGGGCATGCTGCTTTCTACTGGCTCCGAGTGAGACAGGCGCCAGGTAATGGGTCCTGGGTTCAGCAGCGTTGTCTCTCACACTGGCAATGGGAGCTGGATATGATGGGGGTCATTTTAATTAAAGTATAAAACAGACGACATAAGGTCATCCACCAGCCAAAGTCAATGTAAATTAAGATCTGGAGAGATTTAGAATGGTCGGATAATCCAATATTGCCCATTCTACACTATTGGTCAATGTCAAACTTATCCCCCCATTGATCCCATGCTTGATAGTGGTGAGGTCCCTGCTGGGGGTGAAGCAGTGGGGTCTAAAATCATACCCCCAAATTTTAGGGGGTAATTATGCTGGCTTTATAGTCTTACACACAGAGCAAGTCTGCAGGACAACTTGATAAAAAGCCTCATCTCCTGCCTCTGCTGTTGCACGTGGTATATGTTTCATATATTTCATATGTGTATGAAACTATATGAAACATATTTGTTGACGATATATGTTTCATCACTTACCTGACCAAAACCCACCATGATCGCAACATCTGTAATTTTAATCTGCTCTCTTGAGCAGGCACTAAGGACACACGGCCAGAGCCAGCATGGACCTTCTTTGCATATGCATGTTTTGGCCCGATGGCATCATTGTGACCTGACTGTAACTTTAACTCGGGTCTGAGCAGGGAATCCACCTGGAGTTAAAATCGGGGCCTTAAGTGTCTTGTTAACTAAAAAAGAACAGCCAATCAAGTGTATATACAATAAAACATGTAAAATGCTTGCATTTGAGTTTCTGGCTTTGGCCCCCTTTCTCAGACTTTTTTCTAGAGCTATAGTGAGTAATTGTGACTTTGGGTGGGGGCAGATAACTTTGCATGGGCTGCCTGTTCTAAACCCCACCCAATTTTCCTTTCTATTTAAGTCAATGGAACCGATGATTGGGCAGGGTGATTAACGAGCAGCCCATCAGCACCTTCCTGATATCTGCCCAAAGTGAAATTTATCCTCCCCCCCCCCCAACCCATTGTATTAAAATTAGTTGGGCCATTTTCTCCCAACAGTGAAGCAAAATAGTGCTGACACTGGAAATCTGAAATAAAAACAGAAAATGCTGGACATACTCAGGTCAGGCAGCATCAGTGCAGAGAGAAACAGAGTTAACGTTTCAGGTCAATGACCTTTCCTGAGTCATGGGCCATTTTCTGTCAGTGGACCAATATTGTGAGAGCAAGAAAGAAACGGGATGCATATTTGATAAATCATTAAACACACACAAGCAGCTTGGTGAAGCCATTGGCAAAACAGATTTTCTACTTTATTATCAGGACAACATTATATAAAATTAGGAACACTATACAAATTATTACAAAGTATTACAAAGTATTTACAGCACAGAAACAGGCCATTCAGCCCAACAGGTCCGTGCCAGAGTTTATGTTCCACATTAGCCTCCTCCCACCCTTCCTCATCTCACTCCCATCAACATATCCTTCTATTCCTTTCTCCGTCATGTGCTTATCTAGCTTCCCCTTGTTTACATCTACACGACTCACCTCAACTACTCCTTGTGGTAGCAAGTTCCACATTCTCACCACTCTGGGTAAAGAGGTTTCTCCTGAATTCCCTATTGCATTTATTAGTGACTATCTTATATTTATGGGCCCTAGTCCTGGTCTCACCCGCAAGTGGAAACATTATCCCTAGGTCTACCCTATCAAACCCTTTCATAATATTGAAGACTTCAATCAGGCCACCCTCAGTTTTCTTTATTCTCGAGAAAGGAGCCCCACTTTGTTCAATCTTTCCTGATAGTTATAACCTCTCAGTTCTGGTATCATTCTAGTAAATCCTTTATGCACCTTCCCCAGTGCCTCTGTGTGCTTTTTATAACATGGAGACCAGGAGGTTGAAATTGCCCTTTTCCTTGAGACATGTTACCACTGGAAATCGGCAGTCACGCAGCAGAGTGCAATGGCCACCGACTTTTCGTCTAAAGGCCGCCATTATCAAAATTCCGCTCCTGCGGTATCCCGGCGGGTGACCCGCTCCCCCCTCCCCGCTGCTGCCGATCCGTGCTAAGTGCGTCATCACAGTGCGCACCGCTGATGTTCCCGCACCCCCGCCCCCCGACGGCCAAATTCCACCGTGAAAATCTTCCCGCCGGGCGGTGCCAAAACTAATTTTTCCCGCCAGTGTGCAGCGAGTCTGTGGTCTTCTAAAATGGCGGTGCGGCTCCCATTAAAGGGGAGGACCTACTGCCGCTGTTGCCATGTTTTTTTTTGTCAGCCAACTGCCATGTCGGGCCGACAATTATGTCCCCGGGTTCAGCCGGGCCGCCAACGGGAAGCCTGGCACCCCCTCTTGGGTGCCAGGCTGCAGGCCCAGCCGAAACCCTCCCTGGCGGCCCAGTGGACTGAAGTTTAGAAATTGCGCAGGCTCTCCTCTTTAAGTGAAGGGGAGAGCCATGGTGATGCGACGCCGTGATGACTTCACCAGTGCTACTCTGATGGCTGACAGGGACGGCTGCTCCACTCCACCCCACATTCCGTCCCACGTCTGCCCCCATTGTGAGTGAATTCCGGTCTGGCTGAGCGGAATATTGCTCAAAAGGCCACCTCAACCACCACGGTGGTATAAACAGTAGAAATGTGGTCCATGCGTCCCGTTTCAGATGGGGAGCAATTTCGGCCCCCAGAACTGTTCACAGTATACAGAGTATTCACACCACCAGAGTTAGAATATTCTACTCAGTATGAGTTTCCATACATGGGAGAGGATATCGAGACTCTGGAGAAGGGGCAATGATGGATGACCATGATAGTGCACAGTCTTACCACTCTGAGTTATCGGGATTAAGCTCCAGGGGGTGGGGCTATTTCCTTGCCAGAAACATAGGCCTAGAAATTCGGGTCGTTTGCGCCTCCCGTTAGCGCCCCAGGGCGCATACGACTCCTGCTAAATTCCGCGGGGGTTTAGTGGCGGCGGTAACCCATAGCGACCCGTTCCACTGCGCCGGCGACGATGACGTCATCGCACCGCGCAGCGCCCCGGACCCTAAATTGGGTATCGCCCCCTGAAGCTGCGCTGGGCGATGCCAGCGGAGGTGTGAGCCATTACAAAAAAGAATTCTGCCGATTTTGACGAACGCCCCGTTGGCGCTTTGAACTCGGGGTCTGTGCCACGATCGGTCAGCATGGCATCCCCGTTCCCCGGTGTTCCAGGAAGACCCCTTTTCATTACTGCAGAGTTTGCAGCTTGCGCCCTCCCCTCTAGTGAAGGGAAGAGTCCCTCCTACGCGGCCCAGTGCGTAGCACTGCGCCCAGCTCCCGACGCGTACACCCCTTTACCTCCCCAGAAAGGAAGTGGAGCGTATTATTTTGCACTCCACTGTCTTTCGGGGGCGGTAACTCGAATTTAGCGAGAGGGGTGAGACCTCCGCCGCTGCTGCAAAATATCCCGCCTCCTGGATGTTGCCGCCCCCAAACGGGGCGCAGCGGAATTTTTGCCCCGTAGGCTTAGAGGAGATATGTTCGAGGTATTTAAAGAGGGATTACATTCTGCCCAATTGGACAGTTACTTGAAATGGATAGGGATGGCAGGACTGTGGGTCATGAATTTAAAATCCTCGGCAGAAAGGTTAGATGTTAGGGAGCATTATTGTTCACAGAGAATCAGTGCCTTGTGGAACAGATTACCAAAACATCGCTGAGTGTGGATTCCCTGCAGTCCTTTATACAGGAGCGGATCACGTTGCTAAAAGACAGCATTTCCAGGTAAATTGCGGCTTAGCAGGGAATTGAAGGATTATGGGTTAACACGGCCTCCTAGCAGCTTTGCTTGATTCCCTTAGGGAATTGGAAAAGAATTTCCCAGAACCTTTCCTAAACTGGCATCAGTTTTTATTTTCTCTGCTTTTTTTCATGCCTATCCCCCAGATTATCCATGGGAGAAAGGGAAGCAAAGGGGATAAGCGAATGGTGTGTGAGGCTGCACAGTATCTGAATGGGCAAGCTTGATGGATCAAATGGGCCTTCTTTTCCTCTGTTTCTATGATAGGTTAGAGATAAACTGAGGGTCCAGGGTTAATTCCCAGTCCATGCTGAATTAGTCTGAGTTGGCATTCCTTGCATAGGGAGAGGGAAACAAAACAGCAGTTATTTCCACTCCTAACTGCTATACAGTAACTCCATCTGGGAAGCATATGTGTGGACATTGGATGTGGACAGGGTTAGGTTCAGTTCAGATGCCCCCTACCTGCTCACACTGCCGAGATTCACAGATAAACTTCTGCTGGTGCTCTTAGAATTGCAGTAAGAATCACCGGTTTCAGGAGCGGAAAATATACAATTGACAGTAAAAGCCCCTGAATGTTAAAATGGATGCTATGATAGACAACTATTTTCCTATGTAGTGTCACTTTCTGCAGACACAAGTTGAGTGAGAAATTCATGGCCTCAGCATCCCTCCGTTGGTGCTAAAATGGTGGCCGCCACTCTTTTGCCAGCTGCTGGCACGTCCCGCAGCGGTGGCCATTTTTGTCCTTACCTTTGCGCTGCTGGTATCTGGCAGCACCATCCCCAACAAAATGGCAGCGTTGTGATGTAAATCGGCACGCGAAGCTGACTTTACATCACAAGCGCAAACTTTGACCCTAGCGCTGAATTCAGTGCTGGATCCTAAGCAGGTTAACGCAGGATGCCAGTGGCAATGTCTGCACCTCTTAAAGGTAAACACAAATCGTTTCTGTAAGTTTGGATTTAAGGTTTTGGATTTTTTTTTAATTTTATTGAAGCAGTGGCATGCTGCAATAGATGGGAAAAGTTTTTTTTAAGTGTCTAGGGAGTGCTGCTGGATGCTTGCAAGTGTCTGGATGGTCAATGGCCTTTGAGCAGACAGAACATGCTGAAAATACTCAGCAGGTCAGGCAACATCTGTGGAGAGAGAAACAGAGTTCACATCTCAGGCCTAGAGGCTGCCTGACCAGCTGAGTACTTCCAGCATTTTATGCTGTCATTTTACATTTATAGCATCCACTTGCAGAGGGAAGAGGAAGACACAGAAGTGGAGGAATCAGAAGGAAGGATGCATCCCAGACTGCCCCTTTTTAATCCCAGCTCCACTGGGTGAGGTATGGTGGCAGTGTACTGCCCCTTTTTTGCCTGAGGTGATGGGCTGTGCTGAGACAGGGTATCGCAACTAGTGCGTTGTCTCTGTTCTCAGTAGTCGCCTCAGTGGCTCATCTGTAGCCGCTGAACCATTGCATGAATCACATAATATCGGAAATCGCATTGGCCCCTTAGGCATGTTAGTCACGGACTCATTAACCCTTTTAATTGTACCTCGTGGTATTGACTCTTTTCGTAAATCATTCATCCCCATCACATTTTAAACACAGTAACCATTCAGCATCAAAATATCAACTCTTATCCTAAATCACTACATCATGCATTTCCCTTTTAAGACGCCATCGTGAGATTCCCACGAGGCTTCCCTTAGGCATCGCCATTCCAGTTGTACTGCTTGCCTTTGTTCTTTGCAGCCCGAGGCTCATCACCATCTTGAACTCGCTGGCAGTGAGATCACTTTATTTTGTTATTTCTCCATTAAATTAAAGATTATTAGATTTTAAAATTAATTCAAAGTAACGTTTTTTTTTCAGAAGTTTGTTCATGATATTTCAGCATCTACCTTAACCCAGATTACTGATTTCCAAGGTTGTTTGTCGAGTCAGGATTAGCGCCTGCCGATGAGCAGGATGATATGAAACCTTCCGTTCTCCCTGCACCCTCCCCCATGCTTCAACTACAGCTATTGATGTTTCTTATTGAAATGGCGGTTCTGAATAAGGGCGTTTGTGCCACACTGATTCGGAGAAGCGCACAGCATTCAATAATGGCTGGCGGTAGATATTTTCAAGATCTTGCAGAAAATACTGATACAGTTGTAGGTGCAGCTCTGTGCAGAACATACTGATAACTGCAGGAGGAAGGAAAAACGGCCAAGAACGATTCGATCAGTCATAGTCCCTGTGGCCTCCGTACTTGCTGTAACTGCTGCCGTCCCCACCGCTCTGGCTCTTGTACCCACCCGAGTAGTTGTTGCGTTCTCCTGAGTTATGCCGGCCGCCTCCTCTGCCGCCGTTGGCGTAGCCCCCCCCCACCGCCGCCGCAGTCCTGGCCTCCCCCATAGCTGCAACCGCCGCCCGACTTTCTCTCCGCGTGGGCCCCCCGATTTGTCGCCCGTCGGTGGATTTCCCGATCAACGCCTGCTCTTCCAGGGTCTGCTCGTCTGTGTGGGGATTTGGACTGCCAATGAACGGCTTCTTTCTCCTCCAGCTCGGTTGGCGCTGCTCTTTGCGGACCCAGGAGACAGCGGTCTGTGGAGGGATGAAGTCTTCCCAGCTCCCACCGACCTTCCCCATCCATCTCCTGCCTAGTAACGTCGGCCCATCACCTGCAATGACCCACAAAGGTAACCCGTACGTCTCGTCTCCGTGAGATACCTGCACATCCACTCTGTCTGGGACAGGCATCAGTTCCCTGGTGTAGGTACACAACTTTGCCGTGACCGGGACCAGCTTGGGTCGTGCAGCTGGGTTGACCCAGTTTATCAAAAGTTCTCTGACTCATCAACGACAGACCCGATCCAGTGTTCACTTCCATACTCACTGGGACTCCGTTAATCTTGACCTCCATAATCACTGGAGCCGAATCGTCAGTACACGTACATAGGCCCAGCATCTCATCTTCTTCTGCCTGCTCCTCGCCGGATGGTGGATCCTCTACCATCTCCTCAGCCACACGGTGAGTCAGGTTTCTTTTGCACATACACTGAAGATGGCCTTTCGTGTGGCAGGTATTGCACGTATACTCCACAACCCTGCACTGGTGAGCCCCATGGCTTCCTCCGCAGCGCCAGCATGGTGCTACTCGATTAGCCCCCCTCGGCGGACTCCGAGTTCTCAGACCCCGAGGTCCATGCTCTCTGCCCTGGGCAGAGCCACGTTCTACAGTTTTGTCTATGGTGGGCGCTATCCTGTGGACAGTGCCTGCCGGGTTCGAGACTGTGTGTATCATCTGCTTGGTGCTGCAAGTCGAGGTCATAACTGCCCTGCTAATGGTGATGGCTTGCTTCAGGGTGACTGTAGGTTCCGTGGATAGCAGCCTGAGAAGGAGACCCTCATAGCCAATCCCCATAACATAAAACGTCCGGCAACGCCTCGTCAAGGCGTGTGCCGAAATCATACGGCGCCGCGAGTCTCCTGAGGTCCGCAGCATATTTGGTGACATCCTGGCCCTCAGGTCTGCAGTGGTGGTAGAATTTGTGCCGGGCCGTGAGGATGCTCTCCTTCAGTTTCAGTTGATCACGAATGAGTGTGATCAGCTCCTCATATGACTTGTCCCTGGTGCTCTTGGGTGCCAGCAAATCCCTGATGAGACTGTAAACCTCATCGCCACAACTGGAAAGCAATATCGCCTTACGCTTCTCTCTCAGTGCGTCCGTGTTCCCCGTCAGATCGTTTGCTGTGAAGTAGTACTCGAGCCTTTCCGTGAAGGCCTCCCAATCATTGCCCACCGTAAAATCCTTTAACGAGCCAGAGTAGCCATGTATGCGTGAAGTTCGTCCGTGTCCTTGTCGCCAATATGATGTATGTAGCACTCAAATCACTGACTCCACACAGTCTCGTGTTGTAGTAATTGCTGTGACCGTAGTTCTTTATTAGGTAACTCCAGAATGCCTTCTCATGTGTGGTGGGCTGCCTTTTATACTCTGCTTGCACATACTTTCAGGTCTCCCACCACAGCGCCCTCTGTGGCGCACCATTGTACTATTACATTTAATGTACCTGGACAATACATAACAGAAAGAGTGGCTAAAGTAAATGTTGGTCCCCTAGAGGACGAGACTGGGGAATTAATAATGGGGAACAGGGAAATGGCAGAGATGTTGAACAAATATTTTGTATCGGTCTTCACTAAAAGCATCCGAATAGTGGATAATCAAGGGGCTATAGGGAGGGAGGAACTTAATACAATCACTATCATTAATGACGTAGTACTTGGTAAAATAATGGAACTGAAGGCAGACAAGTCCCCTGGACCTGATGGCTTACATCCTAGGGTCTTAAAAGCGGTGGCTGTAGAGATAGTGGCTGCATTGGTTGTAATCTACCAAAATTCTCTGGATTCTGAGGCGGTCCCAGCGAATTGGAAAACCGCAAATGTAATGCCCCTATTTAAAAAAGGAGACAGACAAAAAGCAGGAAACTATAGACCAGTTAGCCTAACATCTGTCATTGGGAAAATACTGGAGTCCATTATTAAGGAAGCAGTAGCGGGACATTTGGAAAAGCATAATTCAATCAAGCAGAGTCATCATGGTTTACGAAAGGGAAATCACGTTTGACAAATTTGTTGAAGTTCTTTGAGGATGTAACAAGCAGGGTGGATAAGGGGGAACCACTGGATGTGGTGTATTTGCATTTCCAGAAGGCATTCAATAAGGTGCCACATAACAGGTTACTGCATAAGAAAGAAGTTCACAGGGTTGGGGGTAATATATTAGCATGGATAGAGGATTGGCTAACTAACAGAAAACAGAGAGTTGGAATAAATGGATAATTTTCTGGTTGGCAAACAGTAACTAGTGGGGTGCCGCAAGGATCGGTGCTGGGGCCTCAACTATTTACAATCTATATTAATGACTTGGATGAAAGGACCGAGTGTAATGTAGCCAAGTTTGCTGATGATACAAAGATGGGTGGGAAAGCAAATTGTGAGGAGGACACAAGAAATCTGCAAAGGGATATAGATAGGCTAAGTGAGTGGGCAAAAATTTGGCAGATGTAACATAATGTAGTTATCCACCTTGGCAGAAATAATAGAAAAGCAAATTATAATTTAAATGGAGAAAAATTGCAAAGTGCTACAGTACAGAGAGACCTGGGGTTCCTTGTGCATGAAACTCTTTTGAGTTCCTGAAACTCTTTTTGGAGTTCACCTGCAAAACATAAAACATTAAACGGTGCCACCCGACCTGGGTGACACTCCAGACATTTACAAGGCCCTTTTTTTCCCCCCTTTTTTTTTTTGTGTTTTTCTTTTTCTTTTTTTTTGGGCGCTAAAATCACAATTTTTTCCCAGTGCCCCCTATAAAAGGGAAGGGGACACTAAAAGCACCAGCAATTAAAACAAATTAACTTTAAAACGTAAAATCAAATTAAAATTTGGTTGCCGGGCGTGATGATGCACTCCAGTCCCTCCGGTGCCCACCTCTCGCGGAAGGCCGCGAGCGTTGAGTTCCTGAAACTCTTTTGAGTTTACCTGCGAAAACATAAAACATTAAAGAGTGCCACCCGACCTGGGTGACACTCCAGACATTTACAAGGCCCTTTTTTTCCCCCCTTTTTTTTTTTGTGTTTTTCTTTTTCTTTTTTTTTGGGCGCTAAAATCACAATTTTTTCCCAGTGCCCCCTATAAAAGGGAAGGGGACACTAAAAGCACCAGCAATTAAAACAAATTAACTTTAAAACGTAAAATCAAATTAAAATTTGGTTGCCGGGCGTGATGATGCACTCCAGTCCCTCCGGTGCCCACCTCTCGCGGAAGGCCGCGAGCGTTGAGTTCCTGAAACTCAAAAAGTTAGTATGCAGCTGCAGCAATAATCAGGAAGGCAAATGGAATGTTGGCCTTTATTGCAAGGGGATAGAGTATAAAAGCAGAGAAGTCCTGCTACAACTGTACAGGGTATTGGTGAGGCCACACCTTGAGTACTGCGTGCAGTTTTGGTCTCCGTTTTTAAGGAAGGATATACTTGCATTGGAAGCTGTTTTGAGAATGTTCACTAGATTGATTCCGGAGATGAGGGGTTGACTTATGAAGATAGGTTCAGGAGGTTGGGCCTCTACACATTGGAGTTCAGAAGAATGAGAGGTGATCTTATCGAAATATATAAGATAATGAGAAGGTTCGACAAAGTGGATGCAGAGAGGATACTTGCACTGATAGGGGAAACTAAAACTAGGGAACATAGTCTCAGAATAAGGGGCCGCCCATTTAAAACTGAGATGAGGAGAAATTTCTTCTCTGAGTGTTGTAAATCTATGGAATTCTTTGCCCCAGAGAGCTGTGGAGGCGGAATATATTTAAGGCGGAGATAGACAGATTTTTGATCGATAAGAGAGTAAAGGGATATGGGGAGCGGGCAGGGAAGTGGAGCTGAGTCCATGATCAGATCAGCCGTGATCTTATTGAATGATGGAGCAGGCTCGAGGGGCCAGGTAGCCTACTCCTGCTTCTATTTCTTATGTTCTTAAGTTTAAAAGAAGCATTCACTGACCTTGGCCAGTGGTCTGAGGTCATGAAGTTTCTTGGGGTACTGAAGCCTGGTGACAGGGGTGACACTGCTGCCAGTGACGGTCTCGGTAATGCGGTCCCGCAATGTTCTTTCTGGAGGGTCTCCTGGCCCCTGTGGGTAGGGGATGCCTCGTGCAGTGTCGACCCCCTGCACAAAGCTGGAGTGCTGTGTGTGCGACCCTGGGTACCCCTTCCTTTGCTTGCTGAGCCATTTGTTAGTGCTGAAACACTTTTCAAATGTTTTAGGTTCAGAAGGAAATTCAAAGGATTACAGAGGATATACAGCACAGAAATGGGCCATTCGGCACAACCAGTCCATGCCGGTATTTATGCTCCACTCGAGCCTCCTCCCGTCTTTCCTCATCTAAATCTATCTGCATACCCTTCTATTCCCTTTGCCCTTATATGCTTGTCCAGCCTCCCCTTAAATACATCTATACTATTCACTTCAACCACTTCATGTGGTAGCATGTTCCACATTCTCACCACTCTTTGGGTAAGGAATTCAGCTTTAAGAGCTGAAGACTCTCATTTGGGACTTCTCCTTAATATTTTTTTTAAAAGGCATGAAGGGCTGAAAACTGCATTCTTTCACTTTATTTTTATTTTTATTCGTTCAGAAGGCATTGCCCTTTTAATTTCCCACAATGCCTAGCAAACTCCATAGTCTCACTTTCAGAGGCTGTTGGAAGCTGGAACGCTACTCCTGGATGTGAACTTCGACTCCAATGCGTGCACTAATGCCACCAGGAAAGCATTACATGGTAAGTTAGAGCTGGGCTAAAAATCTTTAGACCCCAGCGTGAATTTTTATCTGGTAGTGCTTCATCCATTTTTAGTAGCCGTTAACCCAAGGCTGCAGTCACACTGGCAACTCCCGTGGCGGCCTCAAAGTTTTAGCACTTTATTGTTATATGCAAGAAGATGCAAAATGAACCCCCAAATCTTTCCAGAGCCATTTCTTCATAATTGATTATTGATTTACTATAAAACTCTGTCTGAAGGTGAAAGGAGATGTTCTGTTGTCCTACAATAAAAGGTCATTTCAATAAGAAAATGTGTTTTGAAGGAGAAATTCGGTTGTGCCCTGTTTGGGGTGTTAGCTTCTCAAATTTTGAAAATTTAGTGCTAGATACTAATGATCCTGAACTTCTACTAAATTGGATGTTAGTGACCCGGGAATGAAGTGGAGGGCTAAATCATATGCTAATGATCTCAGCAGAGCGCTTCAGGGACGCTACCAGCAGAGCAATAATGAACGTTGGGTGCAATACATTCAGCGATGATGCTTCGATCCTTCACATTGGCTCATTCCAGCACTTAAAGGGAAGGTTGTATTCTTGCTCATTTTCAGCATTGCTGGCTCTGAAGGCGTCCTGCGAGCAACTGATGGGGGTGATGGCAATGGCTGATCCCACTCCCAGGGAGGGAGCTTGTCATTTCACAGAGGTGGCATTGGAGGCTGGAGTAGAGCAAAGGAGAGCAGTGTTGTCTCCGGCCACTGTAAGGAGGCCATTGACCCAGGTCTTCAGGGCAATGTGGAGGGACGTGGCCGAGGAGGTCTCTCTCAGCCAGTAGTGTGGTGGAAGGCAGCCTGACACAGTGCCGGAAGAAATTCAGCGACCTCATTCGGGTGTTCAAAGTGAGTACATGCTTCAACAGGTTCTACATACCAGCATTCTTAACCTTAGTCTGTGCACACTGCGTAAAGCATCACACCCCCAAACAACTGCACCTACAAAAACTCACATCCACATCTCGCACCTTGCCTACAATCATAACTATTCAACGACAGCAGACATATCTTCCAACACAGAGCTGGACTCTGACTCACACACATTAATTTCTCTTGAAGGCCAAGATGGCCCACAATAGACAGGAGCAACAGATGGGGGTGATGCGCATCTCCAGCAACTTTCAGACCTGGGGGAGCAAGTGCTGCGACTCATTAGGCAGCAGGTGGTGGGCACCGTGGCCATCGGCGATGTTGACGCCGTTGGGGGCAACAATGGTATCTTCATCCCCGCTCCTTTTCTCATCCCATTTCCCCCTCACACAACAAGCTCCTGATAATATTTGCATTCTTTGCTTCATTCCTGCCTCCTGCCCTCACCTTAATGTGAATCTTGTGCCTTTATGCTTTCAGATAATCAGTAAACAGATGAGCAGCCTACCCCTGAGCCCCCCACTGAGAGTGAGGAAGGAGAAGAAGAGGAGGATCCAAGCACCATGGCACTGACTCTCTCACCGCAGACACCAACTCAGATACTAGCACTATGCAATGTTTAGAGGCAAGTTTAGTAGAGGGGTCTGCACTGGGTGATGCACTGGGGATGAGTGGGCTGCAGCAAGTCCATGGGGAAAGGGTAACTCGGGAGTCAGCTTCCTAGAGGGCTAGTTCGCGCGCAAGTTCTGCTGCACAGGACTCAGATGAGGACCTCGATGGGGAGGCGTACATAAGGTGATGGCTGTTATATACATAAACCTGTAAATACCTTGTTTAACTACTACAGGGCTCATTCCCTGGAGTCTCACGGGATCCTACAATCCCTTGTGAGCACCTGTACTTAAAGAGGCCTCCCAGGCTAGAGAGGCACTCTGGAGACCTGCAATGAAAGACTAAGGTTACACTTTATTTTGAGCTCACAGTATCTGGTCAGACTCTTTATTCATACACTACAACTGGCGACGAGATACAGATGACGAACCCCACCGCAACAATGCAGAGAACAGTGGGCATCCTGGAGAAATTTTCGGAGGGAGATGATTGGGAAACCTTCGTGGAGCGACTTGACCAATACTTCGTGGCCAACGAACTGGAAGGAGAAGCGAACGCTGCCAAACGAAGGGCGATTTTCCTCACCGTTTGTGGGGCACCAACGTATGGCCTCATGAAAAATCTGCTTGCTCCAGCGAAACCCAGAGAGAAATCATATGATGATTTGTGCACACTGGTCCGGGAGCATCTCAACCCGAAGGAAAACGTTCTGATAGTGAGGTAACCGGTTCTATATGTGCAAGAGTTCTGAAGGCCAGGAAGTGGTGAGCTATGTCGCCGAGCTAAGACACCTTGCAGGAATTGCGAACTTTGAAGGACATTTGGAGCACATGTTCAGGGACTTCTTTGTACTTGGCATTGGCCATGAAGTAATACTTCGTAAACTTTTGACTGTAGAAACCACAGCCTTGAGTAAAGCTGTAGCGATAGCCCAGGCATTCATTGCCACCAGTGACAATACCAAGCAAATCTCTCAGCACGAGAGCTGCTACAAGTACTGTGAACAAAGTAATGTCATTTTCGAATCGTAATGTACAAGGCATGCCCCACATTCCTGCAGCTGCACGTCCGCAGATGCCTCAGAGTCCACCATCAAGGATGATGAATGCAAGGCCATTAACACCTTGTTGGTGCTGCGGGGGTGATCATTTCCATTCATGCCACTTCAAAGCATACGTTTGCAAGGGCTGTAGAACAATAGGACACCTCCAATGAGTGTGCAGACGAGCTGCAAACTCTGCTAATCCTGCAAACCACCATGTTGCAGAGGAGGACAGATCCACGGTGGATCACGACGAATCAGAGCCTCAGATAGAGCAGGCAGAGGTATATGGGGTGCACACATTTACCACAAAGTGTCCCCCGATAATGCTGAAGGTTGAATTAAATGGACGCCCGGTGTCAATGGAGCTGGACACGGGCGCGAGCCAGTCTATTATGAGCAAAAAGACTTTCAATAAATTGTGGTGCAGCAAGGCCTCAAGGCCTCAAGGCCAGTCCTGACTCCCATTCGCACGAAACTGAGAATTTACACAAAGGAACTGATTCCCGTATTCGGCAGTATTACCGTAAAGGTCTCCTACGATGGAGCGGTACACAAGTTACCACTCTGGGTGGTACTGGGCAATGGCCCCACGTTGCTCGGCAGGAGCTGGCTGGGAAAGATATGCTGGAACTGGGATGACGTCCGAGCGCTCTCATCCGTCGACGACACTTCATGTGCCCAGGTCCTAAACAAGTTCCCCTCGCTGTTCGAACCAGGCATTGGGAAGTTCCAAGGAGCAAAAGTGCAGATCCACCTAATTCCGGGGGTGCAACCCATCCATCACAAGGCGGGAACAGTACTGTACATGATGAGAGAGAGGGTGGAGATTGAGCTGGACTGGTTGCAACGAGAGGGCATCATTTCGCCGATCGAATTCAACAAGTAGGCCAGTTCGATTGTTCCAGTCGTCAAGGGAGGCGGCACCGTCAGAATCTGTGGTGATTACAAAGTAACTATCAATCATTTCTCCCTGCAGGATCAAGACCCACTACCAAAGGCAGACGACCTTTTTGCGACGCTGGGGGGAGGAAAGACGTTCACGAAGCTGGACTTGACTTCGGCCTACATGACGCAGGAGCTGGAGGAATCATCGAAGGGCCTCACCTGCATCAATACGCACAAAGGTCTCTTCATTTATAACAGATCCATGTTTGGGATTCGATCAGCCAAGGCAATATTCCAGAGAAACATGGAAAGCTTACTGAAGTCGGTCCCGCGCACCGTGGTCTTCCAGGACGACATCTTGGTTACAGGTCGAGCATCTGCAGAACCTGGAGGAGGTTCTTAGTCAGCTTAATCACATGGGCCTCAGGTTAAAACGCTCGAAGTGCATTTTCCTGGCACCTGAAGTGGAGTTCCCGAGGAGAAGAATCGTGGTGGGTGGCATCAGGCCCACCGATTCGAAGACGGAGGCAATCGAGAACGCATCGAGGCAACAGAACATGGCGGAGCTGCGGTTGTTTCTAGGACTCCTGAACTACTTTGATAACTTCTTACCGGGTCTCAGCACACTGCTAGAACCACTGCGTAAAGGAGGCGAATGGGTATGGGGTAAAAGCCAAAAAAATGCCTTTGTAAAAGTTAGAAAACTGTTATGCTCAAACAAATTGCTTGTGTTGTATGATCCATGTAAGTGTTTGGTACTAGCATGTGATGCGTCGTCATACGGGGTCGGGTGTGTATTGCAACAAGCTAATGAATCTGGGAAATTGCAACCGGTTGCTTATGCATCCAGAAGTCTGTCTAAGACTGAGAGAGCCTATAGCATGATTGAAAAAGAAGCGTTAGCGTGTGTTTATGGGGTAAAGAAAATGCATCAATATCTGTTTGGGCTCAAATTTGAATTGGAAACTGACCATAAGTTACTGATATCCCTCTTTTCTGAAAGTAAGGGGATAAATACAAATGCATCGGCCCGCAACCAGAGATGGGCACTCATGTTGTCCACATACAACTACGCCATCCGCCACAGGCCAGGCACAGAAAACTATGCCGATACTCTCAGTACGCTGCCATTGCCCACCACGGGGGTGGAAATGGCACAGCCCGCAGATTTAATTATGGTAATGGAAGCATTCGAGAATGAACAATCACCTGTTACCGCCCGACAGGTTAGAACCTGGACGATCCAGGACCCCTTACTGTCCTTAGTAAAAAACTGTGTGCTTCATGGGAGCTGGTCCAGTGTCCCATTAGAAATGCAGGAAGAAATAAAGCCATACCAGCGGCGCAAAGATGAAATGTCTATACAGGCAGACTGCCTTCTGTTGGGTAATCGGGTAGTGGTACCCAAAAAGGGCAGGGACACTTTCATTAGTGATCTCCACAGTACCCACCCAGGCATTGTAATGATGAAAGCGATAGCCAGATCCCACGTGTGGTGGCCCAGTATCAATGCAGACTTAGAGACCTGCGTGCACAAATGTAACACATGTTCATAGATAAGCAATGCACCCAGGGAGGCGCCACCAAGTTTATGGTCTTGGCCCTCCAAACCGTGGTCTAGGGTCCATGTCGACTCTGCAGGCCCGTTCTTGGGTAAAATGTTACTCGTTGTTGTAGATGCCTACTCCTAATGGATTGAATGTGAGATAATGTCGGCAAGCACATCCGCTGCCACCACTGAAAGCCTGCGGGCCATGTTTGTCTTGCACGACCTGCCTGATGTCCTTGTGAGTGACAACGGGTCGTGTTTCACCAGTGCCGAGTTCAAAGAGTTCGTGACCCACAATGGGATCAAACGTGTTATATCTGCCCCGTTCAAACCAGCATCCAATGGTCAGGCAGAGAGAGTAGTGCAAACAATCAAGCAGAGCTTGAGGAGGGTAACTGAAGGCTCATTGCAGGCTCGTCTATCCCGAGTCCTGCTTAGTTACCGCACGAGACCCCACTCGCTCACTGGGATTCCACCCGCTGAACTGCTCATCAAAAGGGCACTTAAGACAAGGCTCTCGTTAGTCCACCCTGATCTTCACGAACTGGTAGAGAGCAGGCGGCTTCAACAAAGTACATATCATGATAGCGCAAATGTGTCACGTGAAATCGAGATTAATGATCCTATATTTGTGTTGAACGATGGACAAGATCCCAAGTGGCTTCCCGGCACTGTCGTGGCCAAAGAGGGAAGTAGGGTATTTCAGGTAAAACTTTCAAATGGACTCATCTACAGGAAACACTTGGACCAAACCAAACTCAGATTCACGGACTATCCAGAGCAACCCACATTAGACCCGACCTTTTTTGTGTCTTCCACTTTAAATAAAAAGGAGCCACAATTAAATTGATTAGAGATATTCCTAATCTAAAAAAACAAATAAATTAAATCAGCTGATTGCTGAGTGTGCTTTGCTAAGGTTTAGAGTTTATTTCTGCTTGATAGTTCCGAGTCTAACTAGAGGGATGGCAGGGCAGCTCAGTCCCATGGACTGCACATCCTGTGGCATGTGGGAAGTCCTGGACGCTTCACACAGCCTGGAAGACCATGTGTGCAGGAGTTGTATTGAGCTTCAGCAACTTGAGCTCCGTGTTTTGGAGCTTGATCGGCGGTGCATCCGCGAGGCTGTGAGTTACGTGGATAGTACGTTTCTAGAATTGACTTAAGAGTGTGCAGGCAGAGAGGGAGTGGGTGACCAGCAGGCAGAAGGAGGACGCGGCGGGTAGTGCAGGAGTCCCCTGAGTCCATCTCACTCTCCAACCAGTATTCTCTTCTGGGTACCGGTGGGGGCGATGGTGCCTCTGGGCAGTGCAGCCAGAGCCAATTCCATGGCACCACAGGTGGCTGAGCTACATAGCGGGGGAGGAAGAAGCATGGAAGAGCTATAGTGGCAGGAGATTCACTAGTCAGGGGAGTGGACAGGTGTTTCTGGGACCACAGCAGTGACACCAGATGGTATGTTGCCTCCCTGGTGCCAGGGTCAAGGATGTCACCGAGCGGCTGCAGTGCATTTTGTGGGGAAAGAGTAAACAGCCAGAGGTCGTGGTCCATATTGGTACCAATGACATAGGTAGAAAGAGGGATGAGGTTCTGCACGCAGAGTTAAAGGAGCTAGGAGAGCGATTAATCATAGAAACATAGAAAATAGGCCTATAAAGGCCATGAGTTCAGCAGTCGGGAGGTGCGTCGCTGAGGCGTGAGTCCGGGGAGCATGCTAGCCTGCACCGCCATTCAATGACTTCATGGCTGAACATGTAACTTCAGTACCCCATTCCTGCTTTCTCGCCATACCCCTTGATCCCCCTCGTAGTAAGGACTACATCTAACTCCTTTTTGAATATATTTAGTGAATTGGCCTCAACAAATTTCTGTGCTATAGAATTCCACAGGTTCACCACTCTCTGGGTGAAGAAGTTTCTCTCCATCTTGGTCCTAAATGGTTTACCCCTTATCCTCAGACTGTGACCCCTGGTTCTGGACTTCCCCAACATTGGGAACATTCTTCCTGCATCTAACCTGTCTAAACCTATCAGAATTTTAAACATTTCTATGAGATCCCCTCTCATTCTTCTGAACTCCAGTGAATACAAGCCCAGTTGATCCAGTCTTTCTTGATATGTCAGTCCCGCCATCCCGGGAATCCCAGTCTGGTGAACCTTCGCTGCACTCCCTCAATAGCAAGAATGTCCTTCCTTAAGTTAGGAGACCAAAACTGTACACAATACTCCAGGTGTGGCCTCACCAAGGCCCTGTACAACTGTAGCAGCACCTCCCTGCCCCTATACTCAAATCCCCTCGCTATGAAGGCCAACATGCCATTTGCTTTCTTAACCGCCTGCTGTACCTGCATGCCAACCTTCAATGACTGATGTACCATGACACCCAGGTCTCATTGCACCTCCCCTTTTCCTAATCTGTCACCATTCAGATAATAGTCTGTCTCTCTGTTTTTACAACCAAAGTGGATAACGTCACATTTATCCACATTATACTTCACCTGTCATGCATTTGCCCACTCACCTAACCTATTCAAGTCACTCTGCAGCCTCACAGCATCCTCCTCACAGCTACACTGCCACCCAACTTAGTGTCATCCGCAAATTTGGAGATACTACATTTAATCCCCTCGTCTAAATCATTAATGTACAATGTAAACAGCTGGGGCCCCAGCACAGAACCTTGCGGTACCCCACTATTCACTGCCTGCCATTCTGAAAAGTACCCATTTACTCCTACTCTTTGCTTCCTGTCTGCCAACCAGTTCTCATTCCACATCAGCACACTTACCCCCAATCCCATGTGCTTTAACTTTGCACATTAATCTCTTGTGTGGGACCTTGTCAAAAGCCTTCTGAAAGTCCAAATACACCACATCAACTGGTTCTCCCTTGTCCACTCTACTGGAAACATCCTCAAAAAATTCCAGAAGATTTGTCAAGCATGATTTCCCTTTCACAAATCCATGCTGACTTGGACCTATCATGTCACCTCTTTCCAAATGCGCTGCTATGACATCCTTAATAATTGATTCCATCATTTTACCCACTACTGATGTCAGGCTGACCAGTCTATAATTCCCTGTTTTCTCTCTCCCTCCTTTTTTAAAAAGTGGGGTTACATTGGCTACCCTCCACTCGATAGGAACTGATCCAGAGTCTATGGAATGTTGGAAAATGACTGTCAATGCATCCGCTATTTCCAAGGCCACCTCCTTAAGTACTCTGGGATGCAGACCATCAGGCCCTGGGGATTTATCGGCCTTCAATCCCATCAATTTCCCCAACACAATTTCCCGACTAATAAGGATTTCCCTCAGTTCCTCCTTCTTACTAGACCCTCTGACCCCTTTTATATCCGGAACGTTGTTTGTGTCCTCCTCAGTGAATACCGAACCAAAGTACTTGTTCAATTGGTCTGCCATTTCTTTGTTCCCCTATAAAGGCCAGCTGGTGCAGCTACAGGGAGAAGGCAAAAAAGAAGTAGAAAGAAATAGAAAGGTGACATCACAGCCAAGGGGGTAAGTGATTGGCTATTGATTGGTAAGTAGTTTTTCTTTTTTCTTTTTATATCAGTAAGTAACATTAAGCATTGTTGTTGCCAATTTAAGTGTATCTAAGGGTTAAGTCATGGCAGGAGAGCTCGGACATGTGTTATGCTCCTCCTGTACTATGTGGGAAATCAGGGTGCCTCTGGTGTTCCTGACGACGAGGTGTGCAGGAAGTGTATCCGCCTCCAGCTCCTGACTGACCGCGTTGTGTAACTGGAGCTGAGGGTGGATGAACTCTGGAGCATCCACGATGCTGAGAATGATGTGAATAGCACGTTTAGTGAGTTGGTCTTACCGCAGGTAAAGGGTACACAGCCAGATAGGGAATGGAAGACCAAAAGGAAGAGCAGTGCAAGGAAGGTAGTGCAGGGATCCACTGCGGTCATCCCCCTGCAAAACAGATACACCGCTTTGAGTACTGTTGAGGGGGATGACTCATCAGGGGGGAGCAGCAGCAGCCAAGTTCATGGCATCGTGGCTGGCTCTGCTGCACAGGAGGGCAGGAAAAAGAGTGGGAGAGTGATAGTGATAGGGGATTGAATTGTAAGGGGAATAGATAGACGTTTCTGCAGCCACAACCAAGACTCCAGGATGGTATGTTGCCTCCCTGGTGCAAGGATGTTTCGGAGCGGGTGCAGGACATTCTGAAAAGGGAGGGTGAGCCAGTTGTCGTGGTGCATATAGGTACCAACGATATAGGTAAAAAACGGGATGAGGTCCTACGAGGCGAATTTAGGGAGCTAGGAGCTAAATTAAAAAGTAGGACCTCAAAAATAGTAATCTCAAGATTGCTACCAGTGCCACATGCTCGTCAGAGTAGGAATTGCAGGATAGCTCAGATGAATACGTGACTTGAGGATTGGTGCAGAAGGGAGGAATTCAAATTCCTGGGGCATTGGAACAGGTTCTGGGGGAGGTGGGACCAGTACAAACCGGACGGTCTGCACCTGGGCAGGACCGGAACAAATATCCTAAGGGGAGTGTGTGCGAGTGCTGTTGGGGAGGAGTTAAACTAATATGGCAGGGGGATGGGAACCTATGCAAGGAGACAGAGGGAAATAAAAAGGAGGCAGAAGCAAAAGATAGAAAGGAGAATAGTAAAAGTAGAAGGCAAAGGCAAAAAACAAAAAGGGCCACATTACAGCAAAATTCTAAAGGGGCCAAGTGTGTTAAAAAAACACTCTGTGCCTCAATGCAAGGAGTATTCGGAATAAGGTGGACGAATTAACTGCGCAGATAGCAGTTAACGGATACGATGTGATTGGCATCACGGAGTCATGGCTCCAGGGTGACCAAGGCTGGGAACTTAACATCCAAGGGTATTCAGCATTTAGGAAGGATAGACAGAAAGGAATAGGAGGCGGGGTGGCGTTGCTGGTTAAAGATGAAATCAATGCAATTGTAAGGAAGGACATTAGCCTGGATGATGTGGAATCGGTATGGGTGGAGCTGCGGAATTCCAAAGGACAGAAAACGCTAGTGGATGTTGTGTATAGACCACCAAATAGTAGTAGTGAGGTTGGGGACAGCATCAAACAAGAAATAAGGGATGTGTGCAATAAAGGTACAGTAGTAATCATGGGCGACTTTAATCTACACATTGATTGGGCTAACCTAACTGGTAGCAATGTGGTGGAGGAGGATTTCCTGGAGTGTATTAGGGATGGTTTTCTGGACCAATATGTCGAGGAACCAACCAGGGAGCTGGCCATCCTAGACTGGGTATTGTGTAATGAGAAAGGACTAATTAGCAATCTTGTTGTGCGAGGCCCCTTGGGGAAAAGTGACCATAATATGGTAGAATTCCTTATTAAGATGGAGGGTGACAAAGTTAATTCGGAAACTAAGGTCCTGAACTTAAAGAAAGGTAACTTCGACGGTATGAGGCGTGAATTGGCTAGAATAGACTGGCAAATGATTTTGAAAGGGTTGACGGTGGATAAGCAATGGCAAACATTTAAAGATCACATGGATGAACTTCAGCAAATGTACATCCCTGTCTGGAGTAAAAATAAAACTGGGAAGGTGGCTCAACCATGGCTAACAAAGGAAATTAAGGATAGTGTTAAAACCAAGGAAGAGGCATATAAATTGGTTAGAAAAAGCAACAAAGCTGAGGACTGGGAGAAATTTAGAATTCAACAGAGGAGGACTAAGGGTTTAATTAAGAGAGGGAAAATAGAGTACGAGAGGAAGCTTGCAGGGAATATAAAAACTGACTGCAAAAGCTTCTATAAATATGTGAAGAGAAAAAGATTAGTAAAGACAAACATTGGTACCTTGCAGTTGGATTCAGGTGAAATTTAATGGGGAACAAAGAAATGGAAGACCAATTGAACCAATACTTCGGTTCTGTCTTCATGAAGGAAGATACAAATAACCTTCCGAAGGTACTAGGGGACAGTGGGTCGAGTGAAAAGGAGGAACTGAAGGATATCCTTATTAGGCGGGAAATTGTGTTCGGGAAATTGATGGGATTGAAGGCCGAAAGATCCACGGGGTCTCATAGTCTGCATCCCAGAGTGCTCAAGGAAGTGGCCCTAGAAATTGTGGATGCATTGGTGATCATTTTCTAACAGTCTATCGACTCTGAATCAGTTCCTATGGGCTGGAGGGTAGCTCATGTAATGCCATTTTTTAAAAAAGGAGGGAGAGAGAAAACGGGTAATTATGGACCGGTTAGCTTGACATCAGTAGTGTGGAAAATGTTGGAATCGATCATGAAGTACGAAATAGCAGCGCATTTGGAAAGTGGTGACAGGTTCGGATCAAGTCAGCATGGATTTATGAAAGGGAAATCATGCTTGTCGAATCTTCTGGAATTTTTTGAGGATGTAACTAGCAGAGTGGACAAGGGACAACCAGTGGATGTGGTGTATTTGGACGTTCAGAAGGCTTTTGACAAGGTCCCGCACCAAGAGATTGTTGTGCAAAATCAAAGCACATGGTATTGGGGGTAATATACTGATGTGGATAGGGAACTGGTTGGCAGACAGGAAGCAGAGAGTCGGGATAAACGGGTCCTTTTCAGAATGGCAGGCAGTGACTAGTGGAGTGCCGCAGGGCTCAGTGCAGGGACCCCAGCTCTTTACAATATACATTAACGATTTGGATGAAGGAATAGAGTGTAATATCTCCAAGTTTGCAGATGACACTAAACTGGGTGCCGGTGTGAGCTGTGAGGAGGACGCTAAGAGGCTGCAGGGTGACTTAGACAGGTTAGGTGGGTGGGTAAATGCATGGCAGATGCAGTATAATGTGGATAAATGTGAGGTTATCCATTTTGGGGGCAAAAACACGAAGGCAGAATATTATCTGAATGGCGGCAGACGAGGAAAAGGGGAGGTGCAACGAGAGCTGGGTATCATGGTTCATCAGTGACTGAAAGTGGGCACGCAGGTACAGCAGGCAGTGAAGAAGGCAAATGGTATGTTGGCCTTCATAGCTAGGGGATTTGAATATAGAAGCAGGGAGGTCTTACTGCAGTTGTACAGGGCCTTAGTGAGGCCTCACCTGGAATATTGTGTTCAGTTTTTGGTTTCCTAGTCTGAGGAAGGACGTTCTTGCTATTGAGGGAGTGCAGCGAAGGTTCACCAGACTATTCTAGGGATGGCTGGGCTGCCATATGAGGAGAGACTGGATCAACTGGGCTTTTATTCACTGAAGTTTAGAAGGATGAGAGGGGATCTCATAGAAACATATAAGATTCTGACGGGACTGGACAGGTTAGATGCGGGAAGAATGTTCCCGATGTTGGGGAAGTCTTGAGCCAGGGGACATAGTCTTAGGATAAGGGGTAAGCCATTTAAGACTGAGATGAGGAGAAACTTCTTCACTCAGAGAGTTGTTAACCTGTGGAATTCCCTACCGCAGAGAATTGTTGATGCTAGTTCACTGGATATATTCAAGAGGGAGTTCGATATGGCTCTTACGGTTCAGGGCATCAAGAGGTATGGAGAGAAAGCAGGAAAGGGGTACTGAAGGAATGATCAGCCATGATCTTATTGAATGGCGGTGCAAGCTCGAAGGGCCGAATGGCCTACTCCTGCACCTATTTTTCTATGTTTCTATGTTTCTATGGAATGGGAACCTGACAATAGATTCAATAGGGAGGGGAGTAAAGCTGAAATTAGAAAGCAAGAATGTAGAAAGTAAATTAGAAGGACAGAGGAAACAAGGGCTAGAAAGTCGTCATCAAGGAGTTCTGGCTGTACTAAATGTTATATACTTCAATGCAAGCAGTATAGCAAATAAGGCATAAGCTGAGAGCACAGGTAGATACTTGGGAACTTGCTATTATAGCAATTACAGAGACATGGCTAAAAGAGGGGCAGTTATGGCAGCTCAACATTCCTGGTTACAGAATCTTCAGACGGGATAGAGAGGGGGGTAAAAATGGAGGAGGGTTCGCGATATTGATTATTAAACTATTGCAGCTGTGAGGAGGGATGATATGTTCGAGGGATCATCAAATGAAGCCATATCGGTCGAACTGAAAAATAAAAAAGGGACGATCACAATGCTGGACATGTATTGTAGACCCCCAAGCAGTGAGAGGGAGATCGAAGAGCAAGTATGTTGGCAAATTTCTGAGAAGTGCAAAAACTATAGGGCAGTGATAGTAGGGGATTTCAACTATCCTAATATTAACTGGGACAAAATTAGTGTGAAGGGTATAGAGGGAGCGGAATTCCTAAAATGCATTCAAGAGAACTTTTTTTAGCCAGTATGTAGCAAGCCCAAAAGGGAGGGGGCAGTTCTGGATTTAGTTTTAGGGAATGAAGCTGGGCAGGTGGAAGGGGTATCAGTGGGAGAGCATTTAGGTGTTAGTGACCATAATTCAGTTAGATTTAAGATAGTTATGGAAAAGGACAAGGATAGACCAGGAATAATAATTCTTAATTGAGGAAAAGCTAACTTTGCTAAGCTGAGAGGTGATTTGGTCATAGTGGACTGGAAACAACTACTTGAAGGTAAATCAGTGTCAGAGCAGTGGGAGGCATTCAAGGAGAAGATCCGAAGGGCTTAGGCCAAATATGTGCCCTTGAAGAAAAAAAGGCGGGGCTAACAAACCTAGAACCCCTGGATGTCGAGGGACATACAGGGTAGGATAAAGAAAAAAAGGGAGGCTTATGACAGATACTGAGGGCTAAATACTGCAGAATCTCTAGAGGACTATAGAAAGTCCAGGGGTAAAATTAAAAAGGATATTAGGAAAGCAAAGCGAGAGCATGAAATATTCTTGCCAAATAAAATCAAGGAAAACCCAAAGCTTTTTATAAATATATTAAGAGAAAGAGGATAACTAAAGAAAGGTAGGGCCTATTAGAGAACATGAGGATAATCTGTGTGTGGAGGCAGAAGATGTGGGTATGGTTCTTAATGAATACTTTGCGTCTGTTTTCACAAAAGAGAGGGGCGATGCAGATACTACTATCGAGGAGGAGAAGTGTGAAATATTAGATGAAATAAACATAGTGAGAGAGGAGGTATTAAGGGGTTTGGCAGCTTTGAAAGTGGATAAGTCCCCAGGCCCAGATTAAATATATCCCAGGCTGTTAAGCGAAGCAAAAGAGGAAATAGCAGAGGCTTTGATGATCATTTTCCAATCCTCTCTGACTTCAGGTGTGGTGCCAGAGGACTGGAGAACTGTTAATCGAGTACCTTTGTTTAAGAAGGGAGAAAGGGATAGGCCGAGTAATTACAGGCCTGTCAGCCTAGCCTCAGTGGTGGGAAAATTATTGGAAAAACTCCTGAAGGACAGGATAAATCTTCACTTAGAAAGACACAGGTTAATCAAGGACAGTCAGCACGGATTTTTTAAGGGAACGTCGTGTCTGACTAACTTGATTGAATTTTTCGAGGAGGTAACCAGGAGTGTCGATGAAGGCAAAGCATATGATGTAGTGTATATGGATTTTAGCAAAACTTTTGATAAGGTCCCACATGGCAGATTTGTCATGAAAGTAAAAGCCCATGGGATCCAGGGCAAAGTGGCAAGTTGGATCCAAATTTGGCTCAGAGACAGGAAGCAAAAGATAATGGTTGATGGGTGTTTTTGTGACTGGAAGGATGTTTCCAGTGGGGTCCCGCAGGGCTCAGTACTTGGTTCCTTGCTTTTTGTGATATACATCAATGATCTGGACTTGAATGTAGGGGATATGATTAAGACGTTTGCAGATGATACTAAAATCGTCCGTGTGGTTGATAATGAAGAAGAAAGCTGCAAACTGCAGGAAAATATCAATCAACTGGTCAGGTGGCAGATCAGTGGTAAATGGAATTTAATCCAGAGAAGTGTGAGGTAATGCATTTTGGGAGGGCGAACAAGGAAAGGGAATACATATTAAATGGTAGGATACTGAGAAGTGTAGAGGAACAAAGGGACCTTGGAGTGCATGTCCACAGATCCCTGAAGGTTGCAGGCCAGGTGGATAAAGTAGTTAAGAAGGCATACGAAATTCTTGCCTTTATTAGCTGAAGCATAGAATACAAAAGCAGGAGGGGTAATGCTTGAACTGTATAAAACACTGGTTAAGCCACAGATGGAGTACTGCATGCAGTTCTGGTCACCGCACTACAGAAAGGACGTGATTGCACTGGAGAGGGTACAGACGAGATTTACGAGGATGTTGCCGGGAGTGGAGAATTTAAGCTATGAGGACAGATTGGATAGGCTAGATTTGTTTTCATTGAAACAGACGAGGCTGAGAGGAGAACTCATTGAGATGTATAAAATTATGAGGGGCCTAGATATAGTGGATAGAAAGAGCCTATTTTCCCTTAGCAGAGGGGTCAACAATCAGGGGGCATAAATTTAAAGTAATTGGTAGAAGGTTTAGAGGGGATTTGAGGGAAAATTCCTTCACACAGAGGGTTGTGGGAATCTAGAACCCACTGCCTGAAAGGATAGTAGAGACAGGAACCATCAGCACATTTAAAAAGTAATTGAATGTGCACCTGAAGTGCTGTAACCTGCAGGGCTACGGACCTAGAGCTGGAAAGTGGGATTCGGCTGGCCGACATGGACACAATGGGCCGAAATAGCTTCCTTTTGTGCCGTAAAGGTCTATGATTCTATGAAGACTATCTGACTCATCAGAAATAATCGAATCATTCCAACTTTCAACTTCTTCCACATTTGTAGGTAAAATATGATCAATGTGAACAAACCTAACCTATCCATGATCAAACATCTTGACCAAATATGTGCAAGGACCACATATCTTCACTATTCTTCTGGTAACCACATTAACCATTTATGTTAATGGTTCTTCACTCCAACTTTCTGATTCAATTTCACACTTCTTTCTCTTACTCTACCTCTATCATGATTCTCTTTCTGTCTTAATTGTTTCTCTTCTACTGACTGTACTTGGCTTTAACAATGAGAATCTGGTTTGTGGCTGTCATTTGAGAAACAACTCTGCTGGTGTTCTACCAGTAGTTGTATGAGTAGTATTACGATAAACAATCAGAAAATTTGCCAATTTGTGGTCCAACGACAAATGCCATTTCTTTGGATTGGATCCAACATTTGTTTGATGAGAGCACATTTTACAATTTGTACTGTGTGTGCTCTGCTGCACCATTTGAAGCAGGTTGTACGGTGGAACTTTTGTATGTTTCACACCATTTTTGCTTGTGAACTGTGCAAATTCTTCTGAACAAAATTACGGGTCCATTATCAAACACAATTTCTTCTGGGAGGCCATATGAAGAAAACAATCTTTGCAAATGATCTAGTGTTTTACTTGTTGTTATTTTCCACATTAGAAACACCTCTACCCACTTCAAATGGCTATCAATTCCTTCTAGCTTAGCAAAATCTACATGTAGCCTTTGTCACACCCTGGGAGGCCATTTCTATGGCTGTAATGGTACCGATGATGGTTTCTTGCTTACCGATTGACATGTTTTACACTGACTAACGATGTACTCTATATCTTTATCTAGACCTGTGCAAAACTCTTGGTCAAGCACATTCCCAGGTGCTGGTCATGAAGATCTCTTAGCAATTTGGACCTGAACTTATTTGGAATAACTACTCTTGCACCCCACATGATACAATCTTTAGCCACTGATAATTCATTCCTACGAACAAAGTATGGATGAATATCTTTCTCTGATACCTAGTTTGGCCAGCCATTTGCTATGTAACCATACACCTTTGACATAACTGGGTCACGTTTGGTTGCTCTACCAATCTCTTCAGCTGTGACTGGCAGTTGATCAATGTATGAAAAATAGAACATTTCTTCTACCTTAGAGATAATGTTCTCAGTTTCTAGACTTTTGAGTTCTTGCTCAACTTTCTCCTTGAGTGTATATGATACTGCACATGGCTTGCAGTAAACTGGTCTAGTGTCCTTTTGTACCCTGACACTCACCTTCAAACCTTGGATCGGACTGTCTGTTTCACGGAACACCTTCGGATCATGGTGGATGACATCATCCTTCGATGAAAATCTTGTTTCAACATGAAAAATCTCATTCCAATCCAGCTCCCGTGATCCCAACTAATTTCGACCGATTAAGGCAGGCTTGTCTTCTGCTACTATGAAGCGCGGCAAGCTCTGAAACTGATTCTTGTATTTCACCGGTATGATGATATGTCCTACCACAGGGATTTGCTCTCCTGAGTAGCCTTGCAACTCTCTCTTTGATTTCTCCGTCGGAAAATCACCCAACTTGTTGAGATATAGCGATTCTGGTACTGCGCTCACAGATTGCCAGTGTTGATTTCCATGGGTATCCTGGTTCCTGCAAAGTCTACTTAGATGACGATACTTTGCAAATCACAGTTAGATACCTTTGTGCTCCTGATGACGTGTATCTCCAGAACCTCCTGATCCTGTTGTTTCTCTGCAATGCTATGTAGTCTCTGGCGATTGCTACTTCTAGCATTGAGCATCGGTTTACTCTTCAGTCGGCATGCCTTCGCAAGATGCCCTGTTTTCTTGCAGAAGAAACACTCTGCCTTCACATATGGACAGCTTTGAGCGAGGTTTTAGCCCATGAGTTCAATGTACTGTTACCTTGGCCAGTTGCTGAGGCCTTGGGGCCCAACTTCCTTTTACTTTTAACCTGCAGGCGATTCACCTCGGTTGTCTTAACGACTGGAAATGGCGAGAAATTCTCGGGAGTATTGGTCGGCCATATCCATCGACATAGCTGTCTGACAAGTTAAATCAAAAGTCAAGTTTGGAGTTGTCAACAACTTTCTTCTGCTTCACTTTTCATCCCACAAACAAACCATTCATGCAATATTCGATCCTGAAAGTTTCCAAAATGACAGTGAATGGATAGCTTCTTTAAAGCTACCATGTACTCATTGATGCTCTCGTCATTGAATTGATCTCGTATTCCAAAATGATAAATTTCCAGGAGTTAATTACTGTATTGCTGGAATCGCCATCAGTGGCATCTCCTTTGGCTTGACAGGAACAGGCACATTTTTCAAATTTTCATTCACCTTGGGGCCTGCTTCAATCAGGAAAATAGCCCGTTTTCTTTCTAACACCAAACGGTTACGGTTTTCATCATCGGGGACTTCGGCAGTACTATTTGCGGTGAAAAACAGTTCTAGCTGCTCCACATATGCTCCGAAAGTCTCTCAGTCGCGATGGAACTCACCCAAATGCCCTATTATTCCCATAGGCACAGCCATCTGGACTCTGGCAATGTCAACGGTGTGCTTGTAATTTATCTTGGATTTTTAGCTGTACTGCAAAACAAAGAACCTCTCAAAGTCTCTCTGTTCTTTGGCTGATTGATCCACCAACAAAAATTTCCGCTAGGAAATCCAATTATACCATCCTACGTCCCCAATGTGATATATTCTCTATGACATCACAAACACACACATTCACAAGATAGCTCTATAGGAACTTGTCATCACATGACTTGTCACGTGATCCTTTTATTGTATTTTCATCAGCAGTTGCATTACCACAGTAGTCCACTAGGTGGAGCAGTAGTCCGCTAGAGGACCAGGTTGCAGTGGCGCAAACTTTTCAATGATCTTGAAACATTATTGCAAAGCCACACTCAACCTTATCCTGCTGTGCCACTCATTGCATCCACATCATTTTGCCTTCCCTACCCTATACCTGCACATCCTTACTCACACAACACAAACTTACCTTGCACCTCCGCCCATCCATCTCTATCTACATTATCACTTCCCCATCTCACTAGCCACCCCTCACACTCACCCTCATCCTAATCCAATCATACCAACTAACAACACACAAGGGTAGGCACTTATGTGTTTTAGCCAATGTTCATGTGAAGTTTCTGTTAATGTGCTGTCAAACATTGAAATCTTTATTTTCAACATTTCGTGTTCTTGCACAGATTTGTGTGCAGATTTCTGTGCACCTTTGGAAGTGGCTTAGGGAGATGCAGTGAATGGGGAGACAAAACGGTATCCCTCGTAATGCTGATGAGTGTGAAAGGAATGGTTTGGGCATTGTAGGGATGCTTTATGTTGTGCGGTGGTGCATCATGTGGCAGCCAGGGTGTGCAGTGTCAAGTGCAGTAAATGTGGCCATGGTGAGGCCACCCCAGGCAACAATGTGGTTGGGAGCTGATGCCCCCTCTCCTGTGATTGCGGAGAAGTTTGGTGTGGTTGTTGGTGCTGCTGGCGATGCTGGTGTTGGGGATGATTGCGTTCAGATTCTGAGGACCAAGGTGAGAGAGTATAAAGTACACCCATGCTGCTGGAATAGATGGCAGGTGAAGTAGAGATGACAGAAGTGATCTGTCAATGGTGGCAGAGGTAATGAGGTCAGGCTGGATAGAGACTTGTGTAAAGACTTTCAGCATTTCTGAATCTGTAGCGGAAATGCAGTTAAGAGAAACTAATGGTTAAGGGAACATTTCTCAATCAGCTGGGAGCTTTGAGTTGACACTTGAAGCTATCAACTCATCAGCTGATTCAATGGCAAGTGACCTCCTGCCTCAGCTTCACAGATGTGGTCCAGGCACAGCGGGAAACCGGTGGGCAACCTGTCAAATTCAAAGAGCGGGGGGAAAAAGCATTAAGTGGCTGTAAACAAGCCACTAACGATTTGACTTGGGTCCCACGCCGCTGCCTGTTGGGTCTGCTCAGCGCTGGCAGATCCGACATCGGGAAATGCAGGTGTGCACATTTTGACAGTTGGGTCCCGACCCGCTGTCGATCATTTTAAATTTCACAGCTGACCCGCCACCCATCCCGTCTGCTGAGCGCCGGTAAAATTGTGGCCAATGTTTCAGGTCAATGACCATTCATCAGAACTGGAAAAAGTTAGAGATGTAACAGGTTTTAAGTGAGCACAGAGGCAGGGAAAGGGGGAGAAGGAGGAAAGAACAAAAGGGAAGGTCTGTGATATGGTGGAAGGCCGGAGAGGATGATGGTGCAAGGCAAAAGGGGATGGCAATGAACAAGTAAAGAAACAAAAAAGATAGGTTCTCAAGGAGGTGTAAATAACAACAGCAAAGTCTGAAATCTGAGCATGTGTTTCATATTTTTATGTTTTTTAGGCATTCCCCAGGCATTTCTCTTGTGCTCAGTGCTAAAGGCCGCTCTTGGAAGAGAGCCCTTGCTTCCTATGAATCAGAGTGCAACTTTATATGTACAAGACCTTATATTAAAGCAACTCTGGAGATGAACAGAAAACCTTGTTCCTGCAATTAGGTCACTGAAATGCCCTTTCAGACTGGTGATTTAAGTTTTAAGCCATCCACCAGGTTTGTTAAAAGTAAAGGTTAAACGATAACATGATGTTAACATGATAAATTTCATTTGATTACAGTGCTTTTAACTTACACCTTCTCAGGTACAAAAGTAATAAAAAGCACAATGCTTTGCTAACTTAAAGCTCACATGCACATGTTACTGTTCCTTTTACCTTCACCTGATTGTTTCCAGAACAGAGGAATCAGTCTATGTTATGTGACTTCTACATTACTTTGCAATCAAATGTATTTGAATAGGAAGGAATATTGCTTTTGAAGTGACGTTGCATACCAGTCAGCGATGCTTATCCCCCGATATGGAAATCAAGTCAGCAGAGAGAGACAGCAAGTGAGATTTTCTCCCAGTATGGAGTAATTAGATTTAAAGTGACCAACCAGATCTTATAAATAGTTGTTAAAAATAAGGAGACTTTTTTGGATATGAATTATGACTGAACCCTCTTCAAAATGCATTGATCTGAGAGTGTGCCAATCATGCTATGATGTCCAGTGCACCTTTGGAGGAGTCCATTACCAATATTAATGCAGTAATGCATGATTTCCTAATCCAACTGCAGGCTTCCAGGGAGAGCGTAGCCACTTCATAACCATCTGCAGCTTATACTCCAGTGATTGATGTCCTAAGTCCAGACATAGCTTTGCTAATGAATCTTTTGACTGGGGCTGTGGACACCTTTGAGCTCCAAAATCCAGAAGCCTCTCTTGTTTTGTTTCAACATGCTGGGGGATTGGATTGAGAAAGCGGTAATGCAGGCCTTCCCCTTGCGATCGGCCCCCTCACACACACACAATAGACATGCTGAGGGAGTGTCCAGCAGCAGGAAAATGGCTGGAGCTAGCATGGACAACTTAAAATTTTTAAATCCTCATCCTTGTTTTCAAATCCCTCCATGGCCTTGCCCTCCCTATCTCTGTAATCTCCTCCAGCCCCACAAGCATTCGAGATCTCTGCACTCCTCCAGTTGAGGCTGAACCAATGTTTTATAAAGGTTCATCATAACTTCCTTACTTTTGTGCTTAATGTTGTGTATCTGAAAAGCATGCACTCCCATGTTCCGCCACCAGGGAGCGCATCCCCATAAATCCCAAGGGATCCCAGCATCCCTTGGGAGCACTGTATATAAGCCAGCCCCTAAGGCCTGTTCCGGACTCTGGAGTGTCTTAATAAAGACTGAGGCCACTGTTACTTTAACCTCCCTGTGTGCAGTCTCATCTGTGTAAGGAACACAATAACTGGCGACGAGTATACGAATCCAATGCAAAGATGCAGCAAACTGTGGGCATCCTGGAGAAGTTCTCAGAGGGTGAGGACTGGGATGCCTATGCCGAATGGCTAGACCAGTACTTTGTAGCCAACGAGCTGGACAGAGAAGGAAGCGCTGCAAAAAGGAGAGCGGTCCTCCTCACGGTCTGCGCGGCACCGACCTACAGCCTCATGAATAATCTTCTGGCTTCGGTGAAACCCACAGATAAGTCGTATGAGGAGCTGTGTACACTGGTTCAGGAGCATCTTAACCCGAGGGAGAGCGTGCTGATGGCGAGGTATCGGTTCTACACGTGCCAGCGATCTGAAGGTCAGGAAGTGGCAAGCTACGTCGCCGTGCTAAGGCGACTTGCAGGACAATGTGAGTTTGATAGCTACCTGGAGCAGATGCTCAGAGAATTTTTGTACTGGGCATTGGCCACGAGACCATCCTACGAAAAGTTTTGACTGTAGAGACACCGACCTTCAGTAAGGCCATTGCGATAGCACAGGTGTTTATGTCCACCAGTGATAACACCAAACAAAATTCTCAGCACACAAGTGCTAGCAATGTTCATAAATTAACTGGAACTGTGTTTGTGAGCAGAAATGTACAGGGCAGACACCATGAGTCTGCAACTGCCAGGAGGCCACAGGTGACTCAGATGACTCAGAGTCTGCAACAAAGGATGAATGCAAGGCAATTAACACCTTGTTAGCATTGTGGAGGCTTCCATTCAGCCTATTCATGCTGCTTCAAAGGGTATGTTTGCAAGAGCTGTGGAACAATGGGGTACCTCCAACGAGCTTGCAGCTCGTGCAAAACCTGCTAACCACCACGTGGCAGAGGAAGATCGGTCCATGGTGTATCAAAGCAATTTCAAGCCTCAGAGAGAGGAGGCAGATGCTGAAGTACACGGGGCACACACCTTTTCGACGAAATGTCCACCTATAATGCTAAACGTAAAATTGAATGGCTTAGCCGTACCATGGAACTGGACACTGGCGCTAGCCAATCCATCATGAGTAAAAAGATGTTTGAGAGACTGTGGTGCAACAAGACACTCAAACCATCCCTGAGCCCCATCCACACGAAACTGAGAATGTACACCAAAGAGCTTATCCTGAGCAGCGCCATGGTCAAGATCATCTACGAGGCCACGGTGCATGAATTGCCACTCTCGATTGTCCTGGACGATGGCCCCACACTGCTTGGAAGGAGCTGGCTGGGCAAAATCCGCTGGAACTGGGATGACATCTGAGCGCTATCACATGTCGATGAGGCCTCATGTACCCAGGTTCTCAACAAATTTCTTTCCCTTTTTGAGCCAGGCATTGGAAACTTTTCCGGGGCGAAGGTGCGGGTCCACTTGGTCCCAGAGGCATGAGCCATTCACCACAAGGCGCAAACGGTACCTCACATGATGAGGGAGAGAATGGAAATCGAGCTGGACAGGCTGCAATGCGAGGGCATCATCTCCCCAGTGGAATTCAGCGAGTGGGCCAACCCGATTGTTCCAGTACTCAAAAGTGATGGCACGGTCAGGATTTGCGGCGATTATAAAGTAACTATTCATTGTTTCTCGCTACAGGACCAATACCCGCTACCTAAGGCAGATGACCTATTTGCGACGCTGGCAGGAGGCAAGACATTCACCAAGCTTGACCTGACTTCGGCCTACATGATGCAGGAGCTGGAGGAGTCTTCGAGTCACCTGCATCAACACGCACAAGGGACTGTTCATCTACAACAAATGCCTGTTTGGAATTCGGTCGGCTGCAGCGATTTTCCAGAGAAACATGGAGAGCCTACTCAAGTTGGTACCATGCACGGTGGTTTTTCAGGACGACATATTGGTCATGGGTCGGGACACTGTCGAGCACCTACAAAACCTGGAGAAGGTCCTCCAGTGACTGAATCGCGTAGGGCTGCGGCTGAAGAGATCAAAATGCATCTTCTTGGCAACAGAAGTGGAGTTTTCGGGGAGAAAGATCGCGGCAGATGGCATTCGGCCCACAGATGCCAAGACAGAGGCGATCAGGAATGCGCCCAGGCCACAGAACGTCACGGAGCTGTGGTCGTTCCTGGGACTCCTCAACTATTTTGGTAACTTCCTACCGGGGTTAAGCACCGTCTTAGAGCCCCTACATAAGTTATTGCATAAAGGTGAGAACTGGGTATGGGGAAAAAAAACCAAGTAATTGCTTTTGAGAAAGCCAGAAACATTTTATGCTCCAACAAGCTGCTTGTATTGTATAACCCGAGTAAAAGACTTGTGCTAGCATGTGATGTGTCGTCGTACGGAGTCGGGTGTGTATTACAACAAGCTAACGTTGCGAGGAAATTGCAACCTGTCGCCTATGTCTCCAGGAGCTTGTCTAAGGCCGAGAGGGCCTACAGCATGATTGAGAAAGAGGCATTAGCGTGTGTGTTCGGGGTAAAGAAAATGCATCAGTACCTCAAATTTGAGCTGGAAACCGATCACAAGCCCCTCATATCCCTGTTCGCTGAAAACAAGGGGATAAATACTAATGCTTCAGCCTGCATACAAAGGTGGTCACTCGCGCTATCAGCGTATAACTATACCATCCGCCACAGGCCAGGCATCGAGAACTGTGCAGATGCTCTCAGTCGGCTACCATTGCCCACCACGGGGGTGGAAATGGCGCAGCCTGCAAACTTGTTGATGGTGGCGCAGCCCGCAGACTTGTTGATGGTCATGGAAGCATTTGAAAATGATACATCACCTGTCATGGCCCGCCAGATTAGGACTTGGACCAGCCAAGATCCTCTGCTGTCCCTAGTAAAAAACTGTGAACTGCATGGGATCTGGGCCAGCATCCCCTTTGAAATGCAAGAGCTAATCAAGCCATTCCAGCAACGAAAGGTCGAGCTGTCCATTCAGGCAGACTGCCTGTTGTGGGGCAACCATGTAGTGCTACCCAAAAAGCGCAGGGAGACGTTCATCTCGGATCTCTACAGCACACACCCGGGTATAGTAATGATGAAAGCGATAGCCAGATCCCACGTGTGGTGGTCCGGTATCGACTCTGACTTAGAGTCCTGTGTACGGCAATGCAGCGTGTATGCTCAGTTGAGCAACGCGCCCAGAGAGGCACCACTAAGTTTGTGGTCCTGGCCCTCCAGACCATGGTCGAGGATCCATGTCGACTATGCGGGCCCGTTTCTCGGTAAAATGTTCCTGGTGGTGGTGGATGCTTTTTCAAAATGGATTGAATGTGAAATAATGTCGGGAAGCAATGCCACCGCCACTATTGAAAGCCTGAGGGCCATGTTTGCCACCCACGGCCTGTCTGACATACTGGTCAGTGACAGCGGGCCATGTTTCACCAGTGCCAAATTTAAAGAATTCTTGACCCGCAATGGGATCAAACATGTCACCTTGGCCCCGGTTAAACCAGCCTCCAATGGGCAGGCAGAGCGGGCAGTACAAACCATCAAACAGAGCCTTAAACGAGTCACAGAAGGCTCACTCCAAACCCGCCTGTCCCGAGTACTGCTCAGCTACTGCACGAGACCCCACTCGCTCAAAGGGGTGCCCCCAGCTGAGCTACTCATGAAAAGGACACTTAAAACCAGACTCTCGCTGGTTCACCCCAACCTGCATGATCAGGTAGAGTAGGCGGCAGCAACAAAATGTAAACAATGGTCGCGCCACTGTGTCACGGGAAATTAATCTAAATGACCCTGTTTATGTGCTAAACAATGGACATGGTCCCAAGTGGATCGTGGGCACGGTGATAGCTAAAGAAGGGAGTAGGGTGTTTGTCGTCAAACTAGAAAATGGACAAATTTGCAGAAAGAACCTGGACCAAACGAGGCTGCGGTTCACAGACTGCCCTGAACAACCCACAGCAGACACCACTTTTTTCGAGCCCACAACACACACCCAAAGGATCAACGACACCACACCGGACCAAGAAATCGAACCCATTGTGACCAATAGCCCAGCAAGGCCAGGCTCACCCAGCAGCCCTGCAGGGCCAACAACACGCCAGCCCAGCGAGGGCACAGCCAACACACCAGAACAGACATTTGTACTGAGGCGGTCCACCAGGGAAAGAAAGGCTCCTGACCGCCTCACCTTGTAAATAGTTTTCACTTTGACTTTGGGGAGGAAGTGATGTGTATCTGTAAAGCATGCACTTTCATGTTCTGCCACCAGGGAGTGCATCCCCTGAAGTCCCAAGGAATCCCAGCATTCCTTGGGAGCACTGTATGTAAGCCAGCCCCTAAGGCCTGTTCCGGACTCTGGAGTGTCGTATTAAAGATAGAGATCATTCTAACTTTAACTTCCCTGTGTGCAGCCTCATCTGTGTTAGGAACACAATACTCTATGCCACTGTTTATGAAGTTCCGGATCCCGTAAGCTTTTTTAACCGCTTTCTCAACCTGGTCTGCCACGTTTAATGATTTGTGCACATATACCTTCAGGTCTCTCTCTGTTCATGCACCCCCTTTAAAATTATGCCCTTTAGTTTATTTTGCCTCTCCTTGTTCTTCCTAAAAAAATGTATCACTTCACACTTTTCTGTGTTAAATTTTTATCAGCCACGTGTCCGCCCATTCCACCAGCCTGTCTATGTCCTCTTGAAGTCTATCACTATCCTTTTCACTGTTCACTATATTTCTAAGTTTTGTGTCATCTGCAAATTTTGAAATTGTGCCCTGTACATCCAAGTCCAAGTCATTAATATATATCAAGAAAAGTAGTGGTCCTAGAACTGACTCCTGGGGAACACCACTGTTTACCTTCCTCCAGTCCAAAAAACAACCGTTCACCATTACTCTCTGCTTCCTCTCACTTAGCAAATTTCGTATCCAAGCTGCCACTGTCCCTTTTGTTCCATGGGCTTCAACTTTGCCAGCAAGCCTATTATGTGGCATTTTATCAGATGCCTTTTGGAAATCCATGTACATCATATCAACCACATTAGCCTCATCAGCCCTCTCCATTACCTCAACAAAAAACTCAATCAAGTTGGTTAAACACGATTTGCCTTTAACAAATCTGTGCTAGTTTTCCTTATTTAATCCACACTTGTCCAAGTGACTGCTAATTTTGTCTCAAATGATCATTTGTAAAAGCTTCCCTACTACTGAGATTAAACCCTCGTGTAGAATGTAGAACTAGGGGGCAATAGTTTCAGACTAAAGGGTCGCCCATTCTTTGGTAAAAACAGATGCAAAGTATTAATTTAGTACCTCAGCCATGCCCTCTGCTTCCATGCATAGGTCTTCCATCTTGAGAGGCACACAATGACACTCAGCAATCATCCACCACAGGCAGACGGGGCCTCGGTTTAATGTCTCATCTGAAAGACAGCATCTCCAACAGCGCAGCACTTCCTCAGTAGTGCACCAGAGTATCAGCCTAGATTTCTGTACTTGTCTTTGGAGTGGGACTTGAACCTTAACCTTTTCTGACTCAGAGGTGAGTGTGCTGCCAGCTGAGCCACAGCTGACAATAATTATGTGGCAGCATCCCACCCGCCATTGATCTGGCCAACAATCTGAACCTTTGTTTCAACTTCCAATGGGGTGTTCCACCATGATCCCAGTGATCACATGATCATCCTTATATCAGTATCCAGTGTTGTTCTCTCAAAGGGATAATAAAATAATCCTGTTTTAGCCTCTTCCAGCCCCACAACTCTCCAAGATATCTGCGCTCCTCCAATTCTGGCCTCTTGCGCATTCCCGATTTTAATTGCTCCATCATTGGGGGTTGTGCCTTCAGCTGCCTAGGCCCTAATCTCTGGAAATCTCTCACTAAACCTCTCTGCTTCTCTACCTCTCCTCCTTTAAGATGTTGCTTAAAATCTATCGCTTTGATCAAGCTTTTGGCCTTCTGTCCTTGTACCTTCTTAGTGTCAGCCATGGCTCAGTGGGTAGCACACTTGCTTCTGAGTCAGAAGGCTGTGGGTTCAAGTCCCACCCCAGGGACTTGAGCACATTAAAAAAAAAAATCTAATGCTGAGCTGAGGGAGTGTTGCACTGTCTTTTGGATGAGATGTTAAACTGTCTGCCCTCCCAGGTGGATGTAAAAGATCCCATGGCATTATTTCGAAGAAGAGCAGGGGAGTTATCCCTGGTGTTCTGGCCAATATTTATCCCTCAATCAACATAACAAAAATACAGATTATCTGGTCATTATCACATTGCTGTTTGTAGGAGCTTGCTGTGCGTAAGCCACGTTTCCCACACTACAACACTGAGCACACTCCAAAAAGTATTTCATTGGCTATAAAGTGCTTTGAGATGTCCGGTGGTCATGAAAGGCGCTATATAAATGCAAGTCTTGTTTTCTTCTTTCTTATGTGGTTCGATGTTAAATTTTGTTTGATAATCACTACTGTGAAGCGATCTGGGATGTTTTGCTTCTTTAAAGGTGCTATACAAATGCAAGTTATTGTCAATCTGCTCATCTGTTTTAGCGTAATAACAGCATTAGTACTGAAGGTAGAGAGGAAATTCAGAGCCATTATTACAGTTCAAGAAGTGGGGTGGGTGGGGGGAGGGGTGGTGGACAAGTGTCATCGAGTAAGAGAAAATGAATGTGCATGACATCTTTTTGTTAGTGAGATGTTCCAAACAACTGCGAATCTGCCAGAATGAAAATGGTTTAATTAAAATTAATTCAGAAATATCCAAATTGTGCCCCAATTTACACCTTTTTCATTGAACAATTCTGCCCCACAGGAAACTGACCTATTTATTGTCTATCCTACGCACATGCAGGTCTATTTAATTAGCACGCTGGACTGTTTTGCAGGCTACGGATCATTATTAATAATATTACTTATATTTTTATTTTCAGTCAACCTATTTTCTCTTGCTGTGCATTTGTCTGATTGACCTAGCTATTTAGCTGTTTTGTGGCAATTACTTCCCCTGGAAGTCCAGTAGTGCATTAAATGAAAAGAAAAAGAACTTGCCTTTATATAGCTGTTTTCACAACCTCAGGTCGTCCCAAAGCACTTTAAAACAATAAACTACTTTTGAAGTGCAGTCATTGTGGTAGTGAAGGAAACGCGGCAGCCAATTTGCGCACAGCAAAGCTCCCACAAACAGCATTGAAATAAATGACCCGATCATCTGTTTTAGGTGTTGGTTGAGGGATAAATATTGGCCAGGACACAGGGGAAAAGTCCCCTGTTTTTCGTCACATAGCGCCATGGGATCATTTATGTCCACCAGAGCAGGTAGTATGTTGCCTGGTGGTCTCGTCGAATAAACTGTCAAAATTTTACTGCTGATTGCAGGGAGGCAGTATCCAGCTTTGTGTAATCAACTTTGATTTAGAAGCAAATGTTCGAATCCAAACCAGAATTGAGCTCCAAAAATATCAAAATGTTAACTCTTTATTATCATTGCATAAAAATGCGAGAATGCTTTAATGTCGAACTTCAGGTCAGTTATATTTCTGGCTTGTAAAAATGACCTTAAGTGGGGTTTGCTTTTTTTAAATTATTCTAATTTAAACATCAGTACAATGTTTAACAATATTAACAACTTTATTAAGAACAATGATTGTGGGCAATCTCTGAGACCAGAACAATAGTAAGAACAAAAACAATATGAAACATGTTATGTTTTTTTATCTAATTTGGGCATGGAGGTGTTCACAGAACAAGAATTCCTGCATCATTGTATTCATGTTCAAAGGACTGAGTACACAGATACATAGGTGATGAGCATGGAAGTTCAGTTTCTATTCATTTAACACAAGTAGTGTGAGTACTGACTTAAGTGGAATTAACAATGCTACACATAGGATAGTGAAGTGTAGAGACTCTAAAGAAAAAGTTCTTCATCAGGAGAGCGAATGGCGTGAGGAAAGGCTTGATTAAATTCTAATGGTGAGTATAAAAGGATATTGATTAGCTTTCCAGCGCAATTTGTGTAACAGTCTGAGCATTAACTTTATGCTTCCGCACAAAGACTCTAAAGGCATTTTCTGCTGGGCTTCAGGCTGCCTGAAGGCTAAAAATTAGTAGTGTAAACAGGCTGCCCTGTGGCTGGCTCTGTTTAAAAAATGTTTTTCAACAAGTTTTCTGGATCAAAGGTTCCCCTAGGCAGCCCAGAGGCAGCACCACTGCACGTCTCTGCATATAGACATCCTCACAGGGAACGCTGTTCATGATGGTAGGTTGTCTTTATCATTTAAGAAGTGATCATTTATAGTAACTGCCCAATTATACAAGATCCCAACTAGTTGTGTTGGGAGTGTCCAGCAGCAGGTACATGGCCTCATCCACTCAATGCACTCCCCACTCCTCCACACAAGTGACAGTAGATAAGCCAGAAAGCAGGCAGGACCAATCAGACAGTCACTGCAGCAGAACCAGGTACAGAATCATCAGAATGAAGTACGGGACCAGCTTAAAGGAGAACTGAGAGAGATGTATAACGATCCTATATACCCTGTTTTACATTATCGCTAAAGGTTAAAATAACTTCCCCCCACCGCCCCCCCCACCCCACCCCTGCCGGCCCCCCACCCCCCACCGGCAACTTTGAAATACAGGAGTTGTGTTTTGTATGCAACTTGCACAAGTCTTTCACTGTCTGAATCAAAGTGCCTTTGCGCTGGTTTCTAAACTGCCGCTGTTTTCGTCTCATTAATGTGATGCTACGTTAATGACACAAAAGCAACTGGGAGAGTAGTTTGTGTCAATTGCACCCCCACTGGTGATGTTTAGAATGTGAAGCAAGCTGGATGGGTGGCTGAAGGCCAACTTGGCAATTACATTATTAAACGAGAAATGGGAGCAGGTCTGATTTTCTCCATAATTAACAACCTGCTAACAAAACCACATTCTCAGAGCAGACACGCTTCAAGGCTGCTCGTTCCCATGATTTCACTAGTGGGTCAGTAATTGCAGACAAAAACAGCAGCCCCTCCATTTACTACTGAAAGTACTTCACCCAGCTAATCGGAAAACAGTCAGTGGGTTAACTGGGTAATATTTAAGTTAATGCATGGTCATTTGGAGGGTTAGTTTAGGTAGTTGCCATGATGAAAAATGTATTAAGAGAATGGACTTCTTCATTTCCAAAATATTATTGACAGTTTATCCTTTTCTCTCGAGATAGAAAGCTCACCTATTGTTGTTTGTCCAGTGTAAATTGAGACCAGGACCTGTACTTGTTGCATTCTGGGATCAAATTTTCAAATTATTATTTTTTATTCATTCACTGGAAGGCCACTGACAAGGCCAGCATTTATAGGGAGGTGCTGCCAAAGAAGCCTTGGCGAATTGCTGCACTGCATCTTGTAGATGATACACACTGCAGCTCCAGTGGAGAAGTGAATGTTTAAGATGTTGGATGGGGTGCCAATCAAGTGGGCCATCTTGAATGTAAGGAACAGTGAGTCGCAGTCGTGAAACCAAACAGGATTTTCAATGTTTGCCCAATGCAGCCAACCTTGAAACTAGTTCTAGGCAATGGTGTAAGTAACCACAATGCACCAGAGTAGCTCTCCTCTTCAATGTCACTCACTGTCAGTTGTGTTTGTACTTAAATGGATTCCACTTGTTTGCATACAATAGTGCCACAACACTGGAAATGTTAGGCCCTTAGTTTTCATTGATTTATTTTTACTATTTAATTGTTTAAATGATAGTCAATAAAAATAGTGTGTGTTTTATTTACCCCTTGGTAAGTTTAAAAAAAAATTCAAACCCTTCCTTTCTTCTAGGAACAGGAGGAGGCCATTCACCCCTTCAAGCCTGTTCCGCCGTTCAATTAGATCATGGCTGATCTATACCTTAATCCGCCTTGGTTCTGTAACACTTAATACCCTTGTCAAACAAAAATCTATCAACCTCAGTTTTGACATTTTCAATTGATCACCAGCATCAACAGCTTTTTGGGGGAGAGGGTTCCAGATTTCCACTACCCTTTGTGTGAAGAAGTGCTTCCTGACATCACCCCTGAATGACCTAGCTCTAATGTTAAGGTTATACTCCCTTGTCCTGGACTTCCCCCACCAGAGGAAATAGTTTCGCTCTATCTACCCGATCAAATTCTTCAATCATCTTAAACACCTCAATGAGATCATCCCTTAATCTTCTCTATTCAAGTTCTCAGGCCTTGGAAGAGAAGATGGACAAGAGATCTGCTGTCACTGCCCCATCAGTGCCACTCAAAATATCGGCGAGGAAGCAAGCAACAGCCACCTGGGCATGGAGAGATGTGGTGCTCCCAGCAATCTGCTTCACATCCTACCCAGTGTAGGCAACCATTGTGGCCTCCTCCTGATGACTGCCTTTGATTATATCACTGACGCCCGTAACTCACCACAGGAAATAACAGGTACCATCTCATAATGCACACAGCGGATCAATACTCCAATGGGCTGTGCCATTAAACTAACTCTGGGTGCCACTGTTTTTTATGAAAATATATCTCTCTAATTGCAAGCCGCTGGGAGTGTCAAAATTCTTAGGACGTGTACTAAACATCTAGCCCCTTAGTGAGACTTCATTGCTCTGGAGAGTATAGGCCTATACACAATCAGATCATTGCCCATTCTTTTGCTTGCATGTACGTTAATGAAAGTTTTACAAGTTTACAATGAGTACACTAACAGTGTAGGAGGGGAGGCACTACTGTGCGTTTTTGTGCTAATGCAATGTAGCACATCACTAATCAAACAAAATGATAACACTGCTTTCTAATGACATACTTAACACAAAGGGAAATCAAAACCTCATTCCGCCACGATATTTGTGGTCCAAAATGGAGATGAAAAACTTAAACCTGGGTTTGGGCCAAAATTATGAATAAGCAACAAATTGAATAAAACCTGCCAGCTACACTCGACAAGAAAGGATAAAAGAGTAACCATCTGGGTAAGAAATTTGTCCTCCGTTTCAATGACTTGTCATAATACTTTTTATTTTAAATGTACCATTAACTCCTAGATTTAGAAAATGGCTGAATTTATGATTGAAGGCTACCTCTTGTGCCACACAGAACTTCTGCAAACACATTGTGGAAAGGACACTTTTGAAGACATCTTGCTACTGGTAAGAGGGTGTGCTAAAAAGAGCAAAAATTAACTTCCACACTGGCACAAAATTCTTTAAAAAATTTAGATTATCTGATCATTTATCACTTTGCTGTTTGTGGAAGCTTGTGGTGTTCAAATTGGCTACCGCATTTCCCTATATTACAACACTGACTTCACTTCAAAAGTACTTCATTGGTTGTAACGCGCTTTCGCATATCCTGAGGTCGTGAAAGGCACCATATAAATGAAAGTTTTTTCTTTTTTTAAGAAAATAGTCATGAAATCATTGTATACTTTGGAGCCAGGGAAGATGATCAGCAATAGGAACAGAAGTAGGCCATTCAGCTCTTTGAGCCTGCTCCACCATTCAATAAGATCATTGCTGATCTTTGACCTCAACTCCACTTTCCTGCACTATCCCCAAATCCCTTGATTCCCTTAAAATCCAAAAATGTATTACACTCCGTAGTATTGAATATACTCAATGACTGAGCCGCCACAGCCCTTTGGGGTAGAGAATTCCAAAGATTCACAACCCTCGAGTGAAGAAATTTCTCCTCATCTCGGTCCTAATTGGCCGACCCCTTATTCTGAGACTCTAGTTAGATTTGAAAATCACCGAAATGACTTATGTCTCATTTCGCAACACCTGAGATGTACCACGATATTTTGCTCATGAAGATGTGCTGTAAATTGATAATATATGCACAGTCTTGAGGTGTGGCCATGCATTTTCCAGCACATTATGGAACGTCTATTTATTCTGATTTTTTTTTCACCCCAAAGATATTTGCGTTTTGGTGAGTGTGTGTGCGAACTTGTGTGTAATTGTATGTGTTTGTGAGCATGTGTATGTGAGTGTTTGTGTTGTGGCATGTATATTTGTAAGTGTGTGTGCATGTGTGAGCACATGTGTGTATGTGACCATGTGTGTGTGAGCATGTGTTAGCATGTTTATGCATGTGTGAGTGAGCATGACTGTGAGCATATGTGCTGAGATGGCGGCTGCATGATCTCAGTGGGAAGTTACCACATGCCATTTGCTTTCTTAACCGCCTGCTGTACCTGCATGCCAACCTTCAATGACTGATGTACCATGACACCCAGGTCTCGTTGCACCTCCCCTTTTCCTAATCTGCCACCATTCAGATAATAGTCTGTCTCTCTGTTTTTACAACAAAATTGGATAACCTCATATTTATCCACATTATACTTCAGCTGCCATGCATTTGCCCACTCACCTAACCTATCCAAGTCACTCTGCAGCCTCATAGCATCCTCCTCGCAGCTCACACTGCCATCCAACTTAGTGTCATCCGCAAATTTGGAGATACTACATTTAATCCCCTCGTCCAAATCATTAATGTACAATGTAAACAGCTGGGGCCCCAGCACAGAACCTTGCGGTACCCCACGAGTCACTGCCTGCCATTCTGAAAAGTACCCATTTACTCCTACTCTTTGCTTCCTGTCTGCCAACCAGTTCTCAATCCACGTCAGCACATTACCCCCAATCCCATGTGCTTTAACTTTGCACATTAATCTCTTGTGTGGGACCTTGTCGAAAGCCTTCTGAAAGTCCAAATATACCACATCAACTGGTTCTCCCTTATCCACTCTACTGGAAACATCCTCAAAAAATTCCTGAAGATTTGTCAAGCATGATTTCCCTTTCACAAATCCATGCTGACTTAGACCTATCATGTCACCTCTTTCCAAATGCGCTGCTATGACATCCTTAATAATTGATTCCATCATTTTACCCACTACTGATGTCAGGCTGACCGGTCTATAATTCCCTGTTTTCTCTCTCCCTCCTTTTTTAAAAAGTGGGGTTACATTGGCATGTTGGCCTTCATAGCGAGGGGATTTGAGTACAGGGGCAGGGAGGTGTTGCTACAGTTGTACAGGGCCTTGGTGAGGCCACACCTGGAGTATTGTGTACACTTTTGGTCTCCTAACTTGAGGAAGGACATTCTTGCTATTGAGGGACTGCAGCGAAGGTTCACCAGACTGATTCCCGGGATGGCGGGACTGACAGATCAAGAAAGACTGGATCAACTGGGCTTGTATTCACTGGAGTTCAGAAGAATGAGAGGGGATCTCATAGAAACGTTTAAAATTCTAACGGGTTTAGACAGGTTAGATGCAGGAAGAATGTTCCCAGTGTTGGGGAAGTCCAGAACCAGGGGTCACAGTCTAAGGATAAGCGGTAAGCCATTTAGGACCGAGATGAGGAGAAACTTCTTCACCCAGAGAGTGGTGAACCTGTGGAATTCTCTACCACAGAAAGTTGTTGAAGCCAATTCACTAAATATATTCAAAAAGGAGTTAGATGTGGTCCTTACTACGAGGGGGATCAAGGGGTATGGCGAGAAAGCAGGAATGGGGTACTTAAGTTGTATGTTCAGCCATGAACTCATTGAATGGCGATGCAGGCTCGAAGGGCCGAATGGCCTACTCCTGCACCTATTTTCTATGTTTCTATGTTTCTATGATGACATGCTGGATTGTGTATGAAAATATGCTCAATAGATTTGGTAAAAAATACTAAATAAATCCAATTGACAAACAACAGCAGGGACTGAGAGTCACAGTAAAGCCAGGCTGCATATAACCAGCCCATGTACCACATATATAATTTTCCTTTTACTATACCCACTAGTATTCTCTCTTGGAATATTTATTTTCCCAAGTAAAGCTTTCATTCTGTCATTTATCAAATTCCTATAGATCTTTATTTTGTAGATTATACTTTATGTATGTAATGAAGACTTAATACAACAAGCAAAATAATCAAATTTCTGTTTTGAATATTCTGCTGGACTGGTATGAGATTACCTGGGCATCATTCAGTCAACTTGAAAGGAATTATACAATCTGACAGTGGTTATACATCTGGAAAATTATTTGAAGTATAATTGCACCTCAGCTTCCCAGACTTCATTTTAATGGCTAGAATTCTGCTGGGAGCTATCATGATCACTGAACAGTATAAAGTTTTATTCCATGGGCGTGACTGGTCTTTTCACCATCCCCAGGATTATTTCACACGTTTGAAATTCCAAAGCCTGCTGTTACACACGTCAAATGACACTTGAATTGTTTGACATTGTTTGAGAACTGATTTACACAGGGTCTGGGTTGTGCAGTGGGTGAGTGCACTGTCCCTTCACTTCAGGAGCCCAAGCTCATGAAATCTGTTTGAACAGTTTAAATCCAGTCATTGCAGATGCTGGTCCACAATGTAAAATTGCCCCCTAAAAATTGCACTAAATTAGTCATTATACTCCGAGTAGTCATGGAAATAGCTGGCGTGGACCATTAATAAACCAATGGGGGAGGATGTTCTGAGGTTAGAGCTAAGCTATGTTATTGGTACAGAGTAAAGCAAGCTTTGTTGTTTATCTGGCTGTGCGACAGCTGGTTTGGGAATGCTTAATGCGGGTTTAAAGGGATCATTATCTGACACAGTGTTCCCAACAGGGGAGCCTGGTCTGCTGGGAATGCACATTGGAAATTCCAGCACACACACTGCACGATCTTCCAACCATTGGAAAATTGTCCCTTGCACTTCCAAAGTAGAAAACTCTTCTGTTCCCCAGTGCTAATATCCTACATTCTGAAGGACAAAAAAATTCCCTAAAAATGCAACGAGAATAAACCGAGGAAATCACTGAGTTGATAACTCGTTGGAGGCTCGACTGGTCATTAACCGTTAACGCTTTCAGACATGCGAGAGATCTGTAGTAAATCAGTGACACTGGTGAGATATCCTCCACATGACCGACATTGTTGCAGCTGTTATCGTATAAAGAATGGTTACACAGTGCTTAGCACACTGCAGTCCAATGGGTCTGCTCCAGATTACGGTGGATCCATGTCAACAGTTGCTAAATGCGCATCTGTTGATGCCGCTATTTTCTGGTGCTGTGCCATTCAATTCATTCCCTTCAGTTAAATCTTTCTTTTGCCTAAGGTAGACTCTTGTGCCGGATGTTAAAAAAAAATACCGCAGCACACCCATTTTTTTCATTGTTGTTTAAAGTAACATTTTAATATTTTAAATATTGAGGCTGGCGAACAGGATTGAAACTGGCTGTGAAAACATTGTAGTCCTCCAACTTTGTTATGGGACATGCCAATTGTTACGTATGCCACACCTTGTAACCAGCATGCTACCGCCACCAAAGGGCGCATCTGTTGGAGTCCCAAGGGATCCCAGCATCCTTTGGGAACACTGCATATAAGCAGGCCTCCCACGCTGTGCCAGCACTCTGGAGTCAGAATAAAGAGACTAAGGTCACACTTACTCAAGTCTACAGTACTCAGTCACGTTGCTTTATTTGAGACATAACAACTGGTGACGAGTAATAGATAACAAACCATCACGTGAAAATGCAGAGAACTGTTTGTATCCTGGAGAAATTCTCAGAAGGTGCTGATTGGGAAGCCTTCGTGGAGCGACTCGAACAATACTTTGTGGCCAACGAGCTGGAAGGGAAGGAGAACGCTGCCAAACCAATCCTCCTCACCGTCTGCAGGGCAACAACCTATGGCCTCATGAAGAATCTTCTTGCTGCGGTGAAACCAACAACCAAATCGTATGAAGAACTGTGTACGCTGGTCCGGGAGCAGCTAAATCCAAAGGAGAGCATACTGATGGCAAGGTATCAATTTTATACATGTCAACGGTCTGAAGGTCAGGAAGTGGTGAGCTACGTCGCCGGACTAAGGCGCCTTGCAGGACATTGCGAATTCGATGGATTCCAGGAGCAAATGCTAAGAGACTTTTTTGTGCTTGGCATTGGCCATGAGGTTATCCTTTGCAAACTATTGACTGTTGAAACACCGAACCTGAGCAAAGCCATAACGATAGCCCTGCCATTTATGTCCACCAGCGATAACACCAAACAAATTTTGCAGCATAAAGATGCATCGGCAAGTACTGTACACAAAGTACCGTCGTTTTCAGGCAGGAATGCATATGGCAGAACGTACATGCCTGCAGGTGCATGACCTCAAATGACTCAGAGTCCGCCATCAAGTGTGAATGCGAGGCAATTAACACCTTGTTGGTGCTGCGGAGGTGATCATCGAGCCCATCAATGCCACTTCAAACACCTTGCGTGCAAAGGCTGTGGAACAATGGGACACCTCCAGCGAATGTGCAGACGAGCTGAAAACCCTGCAAACCACCACGTTGCAGAGGAAGATCGATCCATGGCTGATCAAACTGAACTAGAAACTCGAACCGAGGAGACAGAAGTGTATGGGGTACACACCTTCACCAAGAAATGTCCACCGATCATGTTATAAGTTGAACTGAATGGAATTCCAGTGTCCATGGAATTGGACATAGGTGCAAGGCAGTCTATCATGAGCAAAAAGGCCATCGAGAGGCTGTGGTGCAACAAGGCACAAAGACCCAAGCTGAGCCCTATTCATACCAAGCTGAGAACTTACACTAAAGAGCTGATCCCTGTAATTGGCAGTGCAGCAGTAAAAGTCTCCTATGATGGACTACCACTATGGATTGTGCCAGGAGATGGCCCCACACTGTTCGGCAGAAGCTGGCTGGGAAAAATCCATTGGAACTGGGACGACATCTGAGCGCTTTCATCCATCAACGACATCTCATCTGCCCAGGTTTTCAGCAAGTTCCCGTCGTTGTTTTGAGCCAGGCATCGGAAATTTCTCAGGGTCGAAGGTGCAGATCCACTTGGTTCCCGGTACATGACCCATCCACCACAAGGCACGTGCAGTGCCATACATGATGTGAGAGAAAGTGGAGATCGAGCTGGACAAGCTGCAACGAGAGGGCATCATCGCGACGGTTGAGTTCAACGAGTGGGCCAGTCCGATTGTTGCGGTTCTCAAGGGCAATGGCACAGTCAGAATTTGTGGGGACTATAAAGTAACGGTTAACCGTTTTTCACTGCAGGACCAGTACCCGCTACCCAAGGCAGATGACCTATTTGCAATGCTGGCAGGAGGGACGACGTTCACCAAGTTGGACCTGATCTCGGCCTACATGATGCAGGAGCTGGCAGAATCTTCAAAAGCCACACCTACATCAATACGTACAAAGGTCTGTTCATCTACAATGGATGCCCGTTTTGGATTCGATCGACCACGGCTATTTTTCAAAGGAACATGGAGAGTCTGCTAAAGTTAGTTCCGCGCACCGTGGTTTTCCAGGATGACATATTGATCATGGGTCGGGACACCATCGAACACTTGCAGAACCTGGAAGAGGTTCTAAGTCGGCTAGATCGTGTGGGACTCGGGTTGAAACGCTCGAAGTGTGTTTTCCTGGCGCCAGAGGTCAAGTTCTTAGGGAGAAGAATCGCGACAGACGGCATCAGACCGACACCAAGACAGAGGCCATCAAGAACGTGCCGAGACCACAGAACATGACGGAGCTGCGGTCGTTCCTGGGACTCCTCAATTAATTTGATAATTTCCTACCCAGGTTAAGCACCTTGCTAGAACCCCTACATGTGTTGCTACGCAAGGGAGATGACTGGGTATGGGGGAAATCACAAGAGACTGCTTTTGAGAAAGCCAGAAATCTGTTATGTTCCAACAAACTGCTTGTTCTGTATGACCCATGTAAACGTTTAGTGCTAGCTTGCGATGCATCTTCGTACGGGGTCGGGTGTGTGTTACAACAAGCAAATGAATCGGGAATATTGCAACCGGTCGCTTCTGCATCCAGGAGTTTGTCCAAGGCCGAAAGGACCTACAGCATGATAGAAAAAGAAACTCTGGCATGCGTTTACGGGGTGAAAAAAATGCACCAGTATCTGTTTGGGCTTAAGTTTGAGTTAGAAACTGACCATAAGCCGCTCATATCATTCTCAGAGAGAAAAGGTATTAATACCAATGCCTCTGCTCACATCCAAAAATGGGCGCTCACGCTGTCTGCATATAACTATGTAATTCGCCACAGGCCAGACACAGAGAACTGCGCTGATGCTCTCAGTCGGCTACCATTGCCCACCACCGGGGTGGAAATGGCACAGCCTGCAGACATGCTCTTGGTGATGGATGCATTTGAAAATGAAAAGTCACCTGTTACAGCCCCCCAGATCAGGACCTAGACCAGCCAGGATCCTTTACTGTCCCTTGTAAAAAAAACTCTGTCCTCCATGGGAGCTAGTACAGCGTCCCAGCGGAGATGCATGAAGAGATCAAGCCGTTCCAACAGCGCAAAGACGAAATGTCCATACAGGCAGACTGTCTTTTGTGGGGTAATCGCGTGGTTTTGCCTAAGAAAGGCACGGAAAAATTCATACGCAGTACCCTTCCAGGCATACTAATGATGAAAGCTATAGCCAGATCCCATGTGTGGTGGCCTGGCATCGACTCAGATTTGACGTCTTGCGTGCGCCAATGCAACACTTGCTCTCAACTGAACAATGCACCCAGGGAGGCACCGCTAAGTTTGTGGTCATGGCCCTCCAAACCCTGGTCTAGGATTCACGTTGACTTCGCTGGCCCGTTTCTAGGCAAAATGTTTTTGCTTGTTGTGGATGCTTATTCAAAATGGATTGAGTGTGTAATAATGTCTGTAAACACATCCACTGCCACGATCGAAAGCCTACGAGCCATGTTTGCCATGTACGGCCTGCCTGATGTTCTTGTCAGCGACAATGCGCCCTGCTTCACCAGCGCTGAATTCAAGGAATTCATGACCCGCAATGGGATCAAGCACATCACATCTGCCCCGTTCAAGCCCGCATCTAATGGCCAGGCAGAACGGGCAGTCCAAACCATCAAGCAAAGCTTGAAACGCGTGTCGGAAGGCTCCCTGCAGATCCGCCTATCCCGAGTCCTGCTCAGCTACCGCATTAAACCCCACTCGCTCACCGGGGTTCCCCCTGCCGAACTGCTCATGAAAAGGGTACTCAAAACAAGGCTCTCTCTAGTCCACCCTGATCTCCATGATCATGTCGAGGGCAGGCGGCATCAACAAAGCATGTACCATGATCGCGCAAATTTGTCAAACGATATTGAAGTCAATAACCCTGTATTTGTACTCAACTATGGACATGGTCCCAAATGGCTTGCTGGCACGGTTGTAGCCAGAGAGTAGGGTGTTTGAGGTCAAATTTGCAAATCGACTAACTTGCAGAAAGCATTTGGACCAAACCAAACTGCGATTCACAGACAGGCACGAGCAACCAGAAGAGGACACCACCAACTTCAGCCCTCCGATACAGACACAAATGGCAACTGACATCACGGTTGACCACAAAGCTGAACCCATCATCCCCAGCAGCCCAGCAAGGCCAGCTGCGCAGAAGCCCAGCGAAGGCCCAACCAACTCACCTGCAGCTGTGTTTGTACCGAGACGATCGACTAGGGAGCAAAAAGCCCCAGATTGTCGCACCAAAAGTGTCCTATTGACTTTGGGGGGGTGGAGTGATGTTATGTATGCAACACCTTGTAACCAGCATTCTACCACCACCAGAGGGTGCATCTGTTGGAGTCCCAAAGTACACTAGCATCCTTTGGGAGCACTGCATATAAGCAGGCCTCCCATGCTGTGCCAGCACTCTGGAGTCAAACTAAAGAGACTAAGGTGACACTTACTCAAGTCTATAGTACTTTATTTGAGACAGAACACCAATAGCTGCCCAACAACAGCTAGCAAGAAGCTGATAGGCTCCTTGGCCTTGGCCAGTGCCAATCTGCAATGATGCATTAGGCAGGCGTGAGACCAGCTCAGTGTGACATCGTAGTAGGGGAGTGCTTGGTTTTTAGTTAGTACTGCTTTTTGGCAGCATGACTGAAACCAGAATCTTACCTGATGGCGATGGCACCAACCCATATGCATTGCCACAAACACAATGCTTAAGCTCTGACAGCAACTTCTTGTAACCAGCTAAGTTAAACATGTCGGCAAGCAATGAGATGGTACTGAAGCATTTTAAACGAATAAGATTTTGTGCTCCATTGCAGAGAGGGGCCAGCAGAGCATCCCTTGCTAGCAAATGCAAATCGAAAATCAAATCCTGTGTATTCAAATACACTTTTACAGACTCACTAATTGGTGAAGTGTCTTGACTTGACAGAAGACCAGAGGCCGGCATTCCTTATAATGGCACAATCGGAACTGTCGACCATGCTACTATTCTTGTTTCATTCTCTAGTGCATATTAATGTCAGTTGATTAGATGCTGTTTGAATCAGTGTGCATGTGTGGGAGGCTGAGTGCTGCTATTCCGTCCTCTTTCTGCTTCCTGATTTCATGCATTTCTCTGCCTAGAATACACACAGATTTAACCCTTCATGGTAATATCCTTTATCTTTGCTCTGTGAGTGAAAACCGAACAGGCTTACACATTTTCTAATAACTATTAGTTGTGAGGGGATCGTTGAGGAATTTTCCAGAATATTTGTTGCCTTGTTTTTAAATCCCTCCATGGCCTCGCCCCCTCCCTATCTCTGTAACCTCCTCCAGTCCTACAACCCTCCGGAGATATCTGTACTCCTCTAATTCTGGCCTCTTGCACACCCCCGATTTTAATCACTCTACCATTGGCGGCTGTGTCTTCAGCTGCCGAGGTCCTAAACTCTGCAATCCCCCCCTAAACCTCTCCGCCCCTCTACCTCTCTTTCCTGCTTTAAGACGCTCCTTAAAACCTACCTATTTGACCAAGCTCTGCCCTAATCTCTCCTTATGTGGCTCAGTGTCAAATTTTGTTTGATAACGCTCCTGTGAAGTGCCTTGAGATGTTTTACTAGATTAAAAGTGCTATATGAATGCAAGTAGTTGTTGTTATTGGCCCTTTATTTTTAACTGTGTATTAGCTTCTCCCAAGAGATTACATGGCTATGGTTGGGGGAGCTGGGACGTGGGGGGAGAGGGGGTAGGAAGTGCCTGGTCATGAGGCTCCGGCCATCGTGAGTGTGGACAGTCTTGGTGGACCAGCTGTCATTTTCGCATGTTCGTAATATTCCCAACAAAACCATATTCCACTGTTCTCTAAACGTCCCTAATTCTGGATTACTGGGGTTACAGCATTAGAAAGTTACAGCACTTTCTTTTTGTTATTTGTGACACAAATCAGTAGCCTCAGATTCCCTGTGGCGAGGGAATATCCGTTAGCCATTGACCCATAAGGGACATTGCCTATGCACAGATGAAGGTAGGATCTAGCACTGCAACGCTCCACAGCCAAATAGCCTGCCAAACATTCTGGGCTCACACTAGGGCGAGGTCAACATGACTGCTGGCATCCCTGGAACGGAACTTCAACACAAGTCACGCCTTCATAAGAAGAAGAAAGAAAAGAGTTAAAATAGGATCTTCAATGCTAAAGGGAAAAATTGAGTCCAGTGACTTGAGAGTTAGCGGAAGCTGAATATTTATGACTACAGGGATTACATGTAGCTATAGTTAGACTGATGTTCTGAAATAAATGCTGCAAGGATGGTGAGGGTTATAGGACTCTGTGTGTTCATGTCTCTCTACTTGAACCTCTATAACCTTGCCTGATTCCGTCCCTATCTCAATCCATCTGCTGCTGAAACTCTCATTCATGTAATTTTATTTACCTCCAGACACAATTGCTCCAATGCTCTTTCAGACAATTCCTGCCCCACTAACCCCACCCACCCCCCCCTCCCCCCTGACCAGCTTCCCGCATTCTGCACCTTGCATAAACTTCAGCTCATCTAAAACTCTGCTGTCCGTATCCTGTTTTGAACCAAGTCCTGTTGACCCATCACCTTGTCCTCACTGATCTTTTTAGACTACCGGTCGACCAACACCTCAAATTTAAAATTCCCATCCTTCTGCTTAAATCCCTTCATGGTCTCAGCAGTCCCTATCTCTGTAATCTCTTCCAGTCTCACAAACTCTCTTCCTCTGATGCCACTATTGTGTACATTCCTCTCTTCCTTCACTCCACCACTGGCAGCTGTGATTTCAGTTGCCTAGATCCCACATTTCACTCTGCAAACTCTTCCATCTCTCCACCTCCCTCTCATCCTTTAAGACCCTCTTTAAGATCCACCTCTTTAACCAGGCTTTGGTCACCTCTGCTATGTTTTTGTCCTTCGGCTCATGTCTGACTTTCCTTATGTCACCTTCAAATCCACATTTCAAGGACCCCACCAAGGTGGTGGCAACTTGAGCGTTGGCAGTAAGTTCTGGACTCTGATTATCCTTGTGGTACCATCCATTCCTGCCCAAAAACGGGAAAGAAAATCGGCCCCATTGTTCTCTTGTAAATCCTTTTTCCTCCCCCCATTATGTGATACAAGCCTACTGCGCAATGCTTAACAAGACATAACAAATGAACTTAGCATTCTGTACTTTCATGAAGGACTGCAGAACTGGAACAGCAAACATCAGTGGCAATGAAAGAGGGGCACTGCACTGCACAACATAGCAGCAGTAAAAATGTACAAAGAAAATCAATAACGGTTATAGATTTTAATAAAATGGATTTTGCAAAATAAAGGAAGCCATGAATGTCTCTGTAACACAATCTTACAATTGGGATGACCATATAAGAGTTCAGTATTTAATCTTATCCTATAGTCATTAAAATCCTGATCCTGTATAACACAGAGTACAAAAGATGAGAGTGTGTCATGAGACTCCAATACATTATGAACTGTACTAGTGAAAGAAAGAAAGTCTTGCATGTATATAGCACCTTTCACAACCCCAGGATGTCCCAAAGCGCTTTACAGCCAATGAAGTACTTTTTTGAAAAGTTGTCACTTTTAATGTAGGAATCATGGCAGCCAATTTGCACACAGCAAGCTCCCACAAACAGCATTACAATAATGACCAGATCATCTGTTTTAGTGATGTGATTGAGGGATAAATATCACCAACGATGTCTTCACAAGATTCTGCAAATCCCCTGGGAGGACAGACGCACCAATATCAGTGTCCTCGTCCAGGCTAATGTCCCCAGCATTGAAGCACTGACCACACGCGATCAACTTCGCTGGGCAGGCCATATAGTTTGCATGCCAGACACGAGACTCCCAAATCAAATGCTCTATGTGGAGCTCCTTCACGGCAAACGAACCAAAGGTGGGCAGTGGAAACATTACAAGGGTACTCTCAAAGCCTCCCTGATAAAGTGCGACATCACCACTGACACCTAGGAGTCCCTGGTCGAAGAACGCCCGAAGTGAGGAAGTGCATCCGGGAGGGCGCTGAGCACCTTGAGTCTCAACGCCAAGAGCATGCAGAAATCAAGCGCAGACAGCGGAAAGAGCATGTGGCAAACCAGTCCCACCCACCCTTTCCCTCAATGACTATCTGTCCTACCTGTGACAGGGTCTGTGGCTCTCGTATTGGACTGTTCAGCCACCTAAGAACTCAAAAACTCACTTCAAGAGTGGAAGCAAGCCTTCCTCGATTCCGAGGGACTGCCTATGATGATGATGATGATGATGAAATATTGGTCATGGCACTAGGGATAACTACCCTGCTCTTTGAAATAGTGCCATAGGATCTTTTACACCCAGAGGGCTTCAGTTTAATGTCTCATCTGAAAGATAGCACCTCCGACAATGCAGCACTCTCAGCACCTCACTGGAGTGTCAGACTAGATTGTTGTGCTCAAGTCTCTGGAGTGGGACTTGAACCCACAACCTTCTTACTCAGAAGTGATAGTGCTACCCACTGAGTCACAGCTGTCACTTCAGTGAGACTGATTCATAGAAACATAGAAACATAGAAATTAGATGCAGGAGCAAGCCATTCGGCCCCTCGAGCCTGCACCGCCATTCAATAAGATCATGGCTAATCATTCAACTTCAGTACCCCTTTCCTGCTTTCTCTCCATACCCTTTGATCCCTTTGGCCGTAAGGACCATATCTAACTCAGTTTGAATATATCTAATGAACTGGCCTCAACAACTTTCTGCGGTAGAGAATTCCACAGGTTAACCACTCTCTGAGTGAAGAAGTTTTTCCTCATTTCAGTCCTAAATGGCTTACCCCGTATTCTTAGACTGTGACCCCTGGTTCTGGAACTCCCCAGCAACGGGAACATTCTTCCTGCCTCTAACCTGTCCAATCCGTTAGAATTTTATATGTTTCTATGAGATACCCTCTCACTCTTCTAAACTCCAGTGGATACAAGCCCTGTTGATCCAGTCTCTCCTCATATGTCAGTCTTGCCATCCCGGGAATCAATCTGGTGAACCTTCGCTGTACTCCCTCAATAGCAAGAACATCCTTCCTCAGATTAGGAGACCAATATTCCAGGTGTGGCCTCACCAATGCTCTGTACAACTGCAGTAAGACCTCCCTGCTCCTATACTCAAATCTTCTAGCTATGAAGGCCAACATACCATTTGCCTTCTTCACCGCCTGCTGTACCTGCATGCCAAACTTCAATGACTGATGTACCATGACACACAGGTCCCGTTACACCTCCCCCTTTCCTAATCTGTCAGCATTCAGATGATATTCTGTCTTCCTGTTTTATCCACATTATATTGCATCTGCCATCCATTTGCCCACTCACCTAACCTGTCCAAGTCACCCTGCAGCCTCTTAGCATCCTCCTCGCAGCTCACACCCTCACCCAGCTTAGCGCCATCTGCAAACTTGGAGATATTACATTCAATTTCTTCATCTAAATCATTGATGTACATTGTAAATAGCTGGGGTCCCAGCACTGAACCCTGCAGTACCCCACTGATGCCATTCTGAAAAGAACCCATTTATTCCATCTCTCTGTGTCCTGTCTGCCAATCAGTTCTCTATCCATGTCAATACATTACCCCCAATACCATGTGCAGAATTTTGCACACTAATCTCTTGTGTGGGACCTGGTCAAAAGCCTTTTGAAAGTCCAAATACACCACATCCACTGGTACTAGTTACATCCTCAAAAAATTCTAGAAGATTTGTCAGGCATGATTTCTCTTTCATAAATCCATGCTGGCTTGGACCGATCCTGTCACTGCTTTCCAAATACGCTGCTATTTAATCTTTAATAATTGATTGCAACATTTTCCCCACCACCAATGTCAAGCTAACCGGTCTATAATTCCCTGTTTTCTCTCTCCCTCCCTTTTTAAAACGTGGTGTTACATTAGCTACCCTCCAGTCCATAGGAACTGATCCAGAGTCAATAGAATGTTGGAAAATGATTACCAATGTATCCACTATTTCTAGGGCCACTACCTTAAATACTCTTAGATGCAGCCTATCAGGCCATGGGGATTTATTGGCCTTCAATCCCATCAATTTCCCTAACAAAGTCTCCTGACTAATAAGGATTTCCTTCAGTTCCTCCTTTTTGCTAGACCCTCGAACCCGTGGTATTTCTGGAAGGTTATTTGTGTCTCCCTTAGTTAAGACAGATCCAAAGTATTTGTTCAATTGGTCTGCCATTTCTTTGTTCCCCATTATAAATTTACCTGATTCTGACTGCAAAGGACCTATGTTGGTCTTCACTAATCTTTTTCTCTTCACTTATCCATAGAAGCTTTTGCAGTCAGTTTTTATGTTCCCTGCAAGCTTCCTCTCATACTCTATTTCCCCCCCTACTAATTAGACCCTTTGTCCTCCTCTGCTGAATTCTAAATTTCTCCCAGCCCTCAGGTTTGCTGCTTTTTCTGGCCAATTTATATGCCTCTTCCTTGGATTTAACACTATCCTTAATTTCCCTTGTTAGCCATGGTTGAGCTACCTTCCCCATTTTATTTTTACTCCAGTGCCCTCACTAAGTGCCTTCAGAGTTTAGGAGTCTGTAACATATTCTCACCTTTGTTTATACTTCTATTTATTTGAATCATTTGGTTTGCTTTTCTTTCTATCAGCTTGTAGTTTGCGCTGCTGCTGCTAATTTCTCCCCAGTTAGCAATGCTATGGCTACTGAGATTTGCAAAGGGAGCTTATACTGCAGAGCAGAACATAAGAATTAAGAGCAGGAGTAGGCCATTCGGCCCCTCGAGCCTGCTCCGCCATTCACTAAGATCATGGTTGATCTTCAACCTCAACTCCACTTTCCTCCACTGCCCCCATATCCCTTGATTATCTTGGCCCGTGTTCCCTTGACAACAGGGCCTGGAGGAGGCCGGGCGGGAGCCGTGCGGCCCGGGGCAGCGGATTGGAGATGGGATAAATATCAGGGTGAAGGAGCGGATAAATAAAGGTTGGGGCAAAGGAGCAGCAAGAGATTGTGGGAGCAGCAAGAGACGTGATCAGGGCCCAGGAGAGGCGTGAGTTCGGGGCCCAGCAAAGACGAGGGCCCAGGGGCAGCACGGACCAGCCCACACTGCGATATGTGTGTGCACTAGGTCCGTGCAGCAGAGCTGGTCTCCAGTCGTCTTGGGTAATCCTTGCCAGTGGACCAAGACCGAGCTCTGTCAAGCCCGTGTGGTGGCTGGTGTGCAACGGCCACCACACGTTAAAAAAATCCACACACAGGCATCTGCCACCCTTCAAGATGTATTTCGAGACCTGTAATATTAGGTCCTTCATTGAAACACCTGTGAACTTTTTGGCGTGGAAGCAAGTCATCCTTGTGCGGCTGAGACCTTAAACAATTATTTTGCTTCGGTCTTCACAGTAGAAGACACAAAAACCATGCCAAAAATTGCTGGTCACAGGAATGTGGGAAGGGAGGACCTTGAGACAATCACTATCACTAGGGAGGTAGTGCTGGACAGGCTAATGGGACTCAAGGTAGACAAGTCCCCTGGTCCTGATGAAATGCATCCCAGGGTATTAAAAGAGATGGCGGAAGTTATAGCAGATGCATTCGTTATAATCTACCAAAATTCTCTGGACTCTGGGGAGGTACCAGCGGATTGGAAAGCAGCTAATGTAACGCCTCTGTTTAAAAAAGGGGGCAGACAAAAGGCAGGTAACTATAGGCCGGTTAGTTTAACATCTGTAGTGGGGAAAATGCTTGAAGCTATCATTAAGGAAGAAATAGCGGGACATCTAGATAGGAATAGTGCAATCAAGCAGACGCAACATGGATTCATGAAGGGGAAATCATGTTTAACTAATTTACTGGAATTCTTTGAGGATATAACAAGCATGGTGGATAGAGGTGTACCAATGGATGTGGTGTATTTAGATTTTCAAAAGGCATTCGATAAGGTGCCACACAAAAGGTTACTGCAGAAGATAAAGGTACGCAGAGTCAGCGGAAATGTATTAGCATGGATAGAGAATTGGCTGGCTAACAGAAAGCAGAGAGTCGGGATAAATGGGTCCTTTTCGGGTTGGAAATCGGTGGTTAGTGGTGTGCCACAGGGATCGGTGCTGGGACCACAACTGTTTACAATACACATAGATGACCTGGCAGAGGGGACAGAGTGTAGTGTAACAAAATTTGCAGATGACACAAAGATTAGTGGGAAAGCGGGTTGTGTAGAGGACACAGAGAGGCTGCAAAGAGATTTAGATAGGTTAAGCGAATGGGCTAAGGTTTGGCAGATAGAATACAATGTCGGAATATGTGAGGTCATCCACCTTGAAAAAAAAAACAGTAAAAGGGAATATTATTTGAATGGGGAGAAATTACAACATGCTGTGGTGCAGAGGGACCTGGGGGTCCTTGTGCATGAAACTCTTTTAGGAGTCTACCTGCAAAACATAAACAACATTAAACTGTGCCACCCGACCTGGGTGACACAGCAGACATTTTCAAGCCCCTTTTTTTTTTTGGTTTTTGGTTTTTTTTTTTTTTTTTTTTTTTTTTTTTTTTTTTTTTTTTGCGCTAAAATCAAATTTTTCCAGTGCCCCCTATAAAAGGAGAGGGGGACACTAAAAACACCGGCAATTAAAACAAATTAAACTTTAAAACGTAAAATCAAATTAAAATTTGGTTGCCGGGCGTGATGATGCACTCCAGTCCCTCCGGTGCCCACCTCTCGCGGAAGGCCGCGAGCGTACCGGTGGACACCGCGTGCTCCATCTCCAAGGACACCCTGGACCGGATGTAAGAGCGGAAGAGAGGCAGGCAGTCAGGTTGAACGACCCCCTCGACCGCCCGCTGCCTGGACCGGCTGATGGCACCCTTGGCCGTGCCCAGGAGCAGTCCTACGAGGAGGCCTTCGGACCTACCCGCTCCCCTCCGCACAGGGTGCCCAAAGATCAGGAGAGTGGGACTGAAGTGCAGCCAGAATTTCAGGAGCAGCCCCTTCAAATAGTGGAACAGGGGCTGCAACCTTGTGCACTCCATAAAAACATGGAACACGGACTCCTCCAGACCGCAGAAATTGCAGGCGGCCTGGGAGTCCGTGAACCGGCTTAAAAATTTGTTGCACGGCACTGCTCCGTGCACCACCCTCCAGGCCAAGTCCCCGATGAATAGTGGGAGGACCCCTGCGTAGAGTGCCCTCCATCGGGGACCCCCGCCTCCTCCGGACGGCAAGATGGTACGCCATGGCGTGTCCGGACGTCCTTGTGCATGAATCCCAAAAAGTTAGTTTGCAGGTGCAGCAGGTAATCAGGAAGGTGAATGGAATGTTGGCCTTCATTGCGAGAGGGATGGAGTACAAAAGCAGGGAGGTCCTGCTACAGGGTATTGGTGAGGCCGCACCTGGAGTACTGCGTGCAGTTTTGGTCACCTTACTTAAGGAAGGATATACCAGCTTTGGAGGGGATACAGAGACGATTCACGAGGCTGATTCCGGAGATGAGGGGGTTACCTTATGATGATAGATTGAGTAGACTGGGTCTTTACTCGTTGGAGTTCAGAAGGATGAGGGGTGATCTTATGGAAACATTTAAAATAATGAAAGGGATAGACAAGATAGAGGCAGAGAGGTTGTTTCTACTGGTCGGGGAGACTAGAACTAGGGGCACAGCCTCAAAATACGGGGGAGCCAATTTAAAACCGAGCTGAGAAGGAATTTCTTCTCCCAGAGGGTTTTGAATCTGTGGAATTCTCTACCCAAGGAAGCAGTTGAGGCTAGCTCATTGAATGTATTCAAATCACAGATAGATAGATTTTTAACCAATAAGGGAATTAAGGGTTATGGGGAGCGGGCGGGTAAGTGGAGCTGAGTCCACGGCCAGATCAGCCATGATCTTTTTGAATGGCGGAGCAGGCTCGAGGGTCTAGATGGCCTACTCCTGTTCCTAATTCTTATGTTCTTATGTTCTTATCCTCGACTCGAGGGACTGCCTATGATGATGATGAATAATATCAAAAAATCTATCGATCTCGGTCTTGAATATACTCAACATCTGAGTGTCCACAACCCTCTGGGGTAGAGAATTCCAAATATTCATCACCCTCTGAGTGAAGAAATTTCTTCTCAACTCAGTCCTAAATGGCCGATCCCTTATTCTAGAATCCCTGGTTCTAGACTCCCCAGCCAGGAGAAATATCCTCCCTGCATCTACCCTGCCAAGCCCTGTAATAAGTTTGTGTCTCATTCTTCTAAACTCTCGAGAATGTAGACCTAGTCTACTCAATCTCTCCTCATAGGACAATCCCCCCATCCCAGGACTTAGTCTGGTGAACCTTCGTTGCACTCCCTCTACGGCAAGTATTTCCTTCCTTAGGTCAGGAGACCAAAACTGTACAGAGTACTCCTAGGGCTGGATTTTCCAGACCTTTGCGCTCCTGAACGGAACGGTGTGAAAGGCGGCGATGAGGTCTCCAGTGCCCCGCCGTGATCCTCCGGTTGGATTTTATGGCGGCGCTGAGCAGCATCGCCCGGAAAAGCTGCGCACGGTGTGCAATGCCCCTGGTTGCGACACCGGTGCGAGTTTTGAGTTTTGCCCGACCCGTCCGTCCGGAAGTGCGCCTGCAATGACCCTCTGGGAAATCAGAGCGGTCAAGCGATCCCGTCAGTGAAGAGGAAGGTAATGGACTCCAAAAGTAAGTGTGAGTTCTTTTTGTTTAAATATTTGGTGTGATTTGTGTTGCCATGGTGTGGGCAATGGTTTAGCAATGTTTATGTGGTTTTTTTAAGGTTCCCCACCACCCCCCCACCCCCAGGCCTCTCTCGGAGCGCTCCCTGGCTGGCTATTTAGCTTGAGTATTTCCCTTCCTTGCACCAAGAGAGGTGTACACGCCTCCCTTAGCGCTGCGCCCCCTGACGCAGGGCCTAGATGCCCAAACTTAAATACTAAAGCACAAACTATTTCCGGCCGCTAACTTTCCCGCCCTGCTGCCATTATCGCCCTGAAAACAGAAAAGCCTAAAATCCATCCCCAGATGTGGTCTCAGCAGGGCCCTATATAATGGCAATAAGATACCTTGGGGCCAAAATTGCCCCTTTTTTGTGCCTCATTATCGCCGCCGGGAGGTGCTATCGGGGCACAACTAGCTTTTCGCCTGGGGGCTGGTGGCAGTGGTGTTTGGGGCGAAATTGTCCCCGAGATTTCGGGGGCGATTTGAAGTTAGTGCTGCGCGCTACAATTTGACATCATCACTGTGTGCGCCAACCCCTCACCGCCCAAAGCTGATTCCTTTCCGTCCCGCGGGAGAAATTGCCCTGCAGGATGCGAGGCTGCCCCTTAAAGGGGAAGCCATGTATGCCCTGTGCCGCCATTTTTTTGTCGGCCGACTCTTCCATCGGTCCAACAATGGTGGCCCTCGGCTTGACCGCGCCGCCATTATGCAGCCTGGCAAACTCCTCTTTGTGTGTTGTGTGCTGGGCCACTGGCCTAGTCGGGAATGTCCCTGGTGGTCACCAAAGGCCCTACAGAGTCCGCAGTGACCCTTCCCTTTAATTCAAATGGAGGGGCATTGTGGCATGTCAGCGCTACATTGAGCTTCCGTGTGATGCTGACCTCAGCATCATGGTGACACCTCAGAAGCGCCCCTCCAACGAAGTGGAACACCGGAGACAGCGCTCCGCCTCATCTGAGGGGCGCAAAGGGCAATTCCATGCCAGGGGCGGGACTTTCCGCCCAGGCGATAAATCGACCGAGCCTGAACGGTTACCGTCCCCAGACGGGACGAGGGGCAATTTCGGCCCCCTCTTCCTTATACTCAAATCCTCTTGGAATGCCGTTTGCTTTCTTAATTGTTTGCTGTACCTGCCTGTTAACTTTCCGTGTACAAGGACACCCAGGTCCCTCTGATCACCAACAGCTCCCTGCCTCCATCATTTAAAAAATACTCTGCTTTTCTATTTTTCCTACCAAAGTGAATAACTTAACATTTCCCCGCATTATATTCCATTTCCTATGTTATTGCCCACTCACTTAGCCTGTCTTCATCCCCTTGAAGCCTCTTTGCATCCTCCTCACAACTTACATTCCCACCTAGCTTTGTATAATCAGCAAATTTAGATATACAACATTTGGTCCCCTCATCCAAATCATTGATATAGATTGTGAATAGCTGAGGCCCAAGCACTGATCCTTGCAGTGCCCCACTAGTTACACCCTGCCAACCCGAAAATGACCCGTTTATTCCTACTCTCTGTTTTCTGTCTATTAACCAATCCTCAATCCATTCTAGTATATTACCCCCAATCCTATGAGCCCAAATTTTGTTTAATTGTGTGACACCTTATTAAATGCCTTCTGAAAATCCAAATACACGACATCCACTGGTTCCCCAAATCTATTCTGCCAGTTACAACCTCAAAAAACTCAAACATGTTTGTCAAACATGATTTCCCTTTCATAAATCTGTGTTGACTCTGCCGAATCCTGTTATTATTTACTAAGTGCTCTGTTACTACGTCCTTAATAATAGATTCTAGCATTTTCCCTACTACTGATGTTAGGCTATCGTGTCTGTAGTTCCCCATTTTCTCTCTCCCTCCTTTCTTAGATAGCTTGTGTTACATTAGCTACCTTCCAATCTGCGGGAACCATTCTCGATTCTATGGGATTTTGGAAGATGACAACCAATGCATCCACTATCTCTGTAGCTACCTCTTTCAAAACCCTAGGATATAGGCCATCAGGTCCAGGGGATTTAGCGGCTTTCAGTCCCATATATTTTCTCCAGTACTATTTTTTTAACCAATACTAATTTCTTTGAATTCCTCATTCTCGCTAGACCCTTAGTTCTCCATTATTTCCAGAAGGTTTTTTGTGCCTTCTTCCATGAGGACAGACACAAAGGCCGTGATTTCGCTAATGGGTGTGAGTTTGGTCTGGGTGGCATCAGTGGTGTGCGGGGAACACGCTCCCAGCTGCAGCTTGCCCTCTAACAACAGTGTTTCGTGGCTGGGGCATGTTAAGCCTGGCCTGTGGGTTTCCCAGCCAATTAACTGGAAGCGGGTCTGATGACATCATCTGATGACGGCCATCAGCTGGTTTCCTTAAAGGGACCATGCCCAACCATTTTTTGACAGTTCATCTGTCAGTCTTTTGCAGCATTGAACTACTGCAAACACTGCACAAAGGTTCACTGCTGCACCCAGACTCTTCCATGGCACATTCTAGATGCTTATGGAGGGAGTCACAGCACGCAGGGAGATTCTCTTCCATTCCAATGGGCAGAAGAGACCTCTCCAGGATACCAACACAGCCTGGTTATACATTGTACAGGCGAACACAAGCAGGGATGTCGTCAGGAGGTTCAGGCTGCAGTGGTGCAAACCTTTCAATAATCTCAATAGATCACGAAACGTTACTGCAAAGCCACACTCAACCTCATCCTGCTGTGCCACTCATCACATCATCATCACTCTAACTTCCCTACCCTACTCCTGCACATCCTTACTCACACCAACTTACCTTGCACTTCCACCCATCCCTCCCTCTTTATCTACATTATCAGTTCCCCATTTCACGCGCCACCCCTCACACTCACCCTCATCCTAGTCCAATCATACCAACTAACAACTCACAAGTGTAGGTCCTTTAGCTAATGTTCATGTATAATTAATGTTGATGTGTTGTCAAACATTGAAATCTTTATTTTCGACACTTTGCATCTTGGACAGATTTGGACAGCACCTTTGAAAGTGGCTTAGTGAGTTGTAGTGAATGGTGAAACATAAGGGTACCCACACAATGGTGATGAGTGTGAAAGGAATGGATTGGACATTGTAGGGGTGCTTTATGGAGCTGGTGTGGGATGGTGCCAGGATGCACAGTTTCAAGTGAAGTAAATGTGGCCATGGTGAGGCCATCCCTGGCCTCCCAGGCAGCAGTGTGGTCGGGTGTTGATGCCTTGTATCCTGTGCAGCATCAGCTGATTGCCGAGAAGGGTGGTATTGATGTTGGTGATGCTGGTGTGTTTAGTGATACTAGTGTTGGGACTGATCATGGTGGGATTCTAAGGGACCAAGGTGAGATTTTTCAAGGGCACCGATGCTGCTGGAATAGATTGCAGGTGAGGCTGAGATGACAGAAGCGATCTGTCAATGGTGAGGGAGGTTGCTTCAAGGAGGTGACACTAAATAGAGAGTTCACTGCAAACACTTCGTGCATACAGCTCAAATAATCTTCCAAAACCTAAAAGCTTCAGCTTCTGACATTGCAAAGTGAACAGCTTTGAAATGGTAGCTTTAATACCACTTCTGCAAATGTCAACTGGTCAAAGCAAAGGAGAGTCACTAAGAACCTGATTCCACTTACCTGGTGTGAAACCCGATGGATGGCAATGCCGTCAAAAGGTTGGTAAAATTGTAAGTGCCTGTTTTTAAGCCTCTTAATTAGCATTTAAGAACCTTTTAATGATGTTAATTACCTGTCCCGCCGCTTGTTGTCGGGTTTGCTATCTGAACGCCGACCTGACAGTTGAGCAACTCACATGGAGGTGGGTTCGGAGCGGGATCCTGACCCGCTGTCAATCAAAGCCATTTTGACAGCGGGCCCGCCTCCAAACCCGCATTCTTGGGCTGGGAAGATTCCGACCAACTTATTTGCTTAATTTCTATGTAATTTTCTTATTCTCCATTATAATTTCTCCTGCTGCAGCCTTTAAGGGACCCACATTTACTTTCACTATTCTTTTCCTTTTTACATACCTATAGAAGCTTTTACAATCTAATTTTATGTCTCGCGCTAGCTTACACTCATTCTATTTTCCCTTTCTTTATCAAATTCTTGGTCCTCCTTTGCTGAATTCTAAAATCCTCACAATCCTCAGGCTTAATGCATTTTTTGGCAACATTATAAGCCTCTTCCTTTGATATTATACTATCTTTAACTTCCCTTGTTAGCCATGGTTGGACCACTTTTCCTGTGGGGTTTTTTGCCTTAAAGGAATGTATATTTGTTGTAAATTATATATTAATTCTTTAAATGCTAGCAAGCTATTGCTTATCCACCGTCATATCTTTTAATGTAGTTTCCCAACCTACCTTAGCCAATTCGCCCCTCATACCTCTGTAATTTGCTTTGTTTAGATTTAAGACTCTAGTTTCGGATTTAACTGAATTACTTTCAAACTTAATATAAAATTCTATCATATTATGGTCACTCTTCCCTAAGGGCACCTTTACTGCAAGTTTATTAATAAATCCTTTTTCATTGCAAAATACTAGAACTAAAATAACCTGTTCCCGAGTTGGTTCCTCAAAATACTGATCTAGAAAACCATCTTGTATACATTCCATGAATTCGTCATCCACATTATTACTGCAAATTTGGTTTGCCCAGTCTATATGTAGATTAAAGTCCTCCATGATTACTGTATTACCCTTGTTACATGCACCTCTAATTTCCTGATTTATACTGTGCCCTACATTGCCACTACTGATTGGGGGCCTATAAACAACTCCCACCAATGTTTTCTGCCCCTTGCTATTTCTTAGCTCTACCCAAACTGATTCTACTTCTTGACATGAGCGGTCTTTACGTGTGATAGGAAAGAGCATTTGTATCAAAAAATAAACTAGTATTGAACTGGTATTCACTGGTCTATAATACGATGTAGCTTTGTAACACAACACTAATCATCTTTCATACGCTATTAAAGTGCTGCTTAACTTATGGTGACACACCAATTCACAAGGTATAGGCTCCCAAGCTACAGCGTCATTTTATGCTGCCTAGTGTTTTTACCAGCACAGCCGCCTTTTCAAATTGCCAATAGTCAGTTGAAAGTTTCTATCTGTAATACGGTGGCCTTTTTTGTTCTCTAAGTTCCGCCACCTGTACCTGAACTCTCAGTTCCAGCCACTGTTGTTCATCTTATCTCAATTTCCCTGCATTAAACTCTACAGTTGCTGAAATGGATGCTCATTGTCAGTAACTTAAAAAAAATCAAACAATTCAAAAGAATGAAGACAACATTAGCCTCTGTTCCTTATTTATTTTCTTTAAATAACGAATGTTGAAGGTATCATCAGGGGAATTAGCTTGGAGAATTTCCCCATTCAGCAGTCAGAAGGAATGTGCAATAACACTTAAAATGATATGAGGCTACGTACAGTAACACTAAATGATTTTGTGAAGAACTCGTGTGTTCGGTATTCCTAAAAATACACATTTGTAATTTGTCATTTGCAATTTTTTTTAACTTGCATTTCTATAGCACCTTTCTCAACTTCAGCGTATTCCAAAGTGCTTTACAGCCAATGAAGCACGTTTGAAGTGTAGCCACTGTTGTACTGTAGGAAACATGGCAGCCAATTTGCACACAGCAAGCTCCCACAAACAGCAATGAAGTAATGACCCGATAATCTGTTTTTAATGATGTTGATTGAGGGATAAATATTGGACACCAGAGATAACACACCCCTGCTCTTCTTCAAAATAGTGCTATGACATTTTTTTATGTCAACCGGAGAGCAGATGGGGCCTCGGTATAATGTCTCATCCTCCAGTACTGCACTGGAGTTAGATTATTGTGCTCAAGTTCTGGGGGAGGTGGGACCAGTACAAACCGGACGGTCTGCACCTAGGCAGGACCGGAACCAATGTCCAAGGGGGAGTGTTTGCTTGTGCTGTTGGGGAGGAGTTAAACTAATATGGCAGGGGGATGGGAACCAATACAGGGAGACAGAGGGAAACAAAATGGAGACAGAAGCAAAAGACAGAAAGAGATGAGTAAAAGTGGAGGGCAGAGAAACCCAAGGCAAAAAACAAAAAGGGCCACTGTACAGCAAAATTCTAAAGGGTCAAAGTGTAATAAAAAAGCAAGCCTGAAAGCTCTGTGCCTCAATGCGTGGAGTATTCGGAACCCAGGAGAGGGCTCTGAGCTAGTTAGAGTGGGTGAGAGCTCAGATGAACAGGACCCCAAGAAAGAATGCAAAAGGCAGGAGGCAACAGAGCAGAGTAGCACTGGGGTAAGTGTAAACCACAAGGTGATAGGAAGGGACTATATGTATGAATATAAAGGTGCTGCAGGAGGGGTCAAAACTAAAAATCATGGTTTAAAAACTAGTATTAAAACACTCTACCTAAACGCATGCAGCATTCAAAATAAAGTAAATGAGTTGACGGCACAAATCATTACAAATGGGTATGATTTGGTGGCCATTACAGAAACGTGGTTGCAGGGTGGCCAAGACTGGGAATTAAATATACAGAGGTATCTGACAAATCCGGAAGGATAGACAAGAAGGGAAAGGAGGTGGGGTAGCTCTGTTAATAAAGGATGATATCAGGGCAGTTGTGAGAGATGATATTGGCTCCAATGAACAAAATGTTGAATCATTGTGGGTGGAGATTAGAGATAGTAAGGGGAAAAAGTCACTGGTGGGCTTAGTTTATAGGTCCCCAAATAATAACTTCACGGTGGGGCGGACAATAATCAAGGGAATAATGGAGGCATGTGAAAAAGGAACGGCAGTAATGATGGGGGATTTTAACCTACATGTCAATTGGTCAAATCAAATCACACGGGGTAGCATGGAGGAGAAATTCATAGAATGCATATGGGATTGTTTCTTAGAACAGTATGTTACAGAACCTACAAGGGAGCAAGCTATCTTAGATCTGGTCCTGTGTAATGAGTCAGGAATAATAAACGATCTCCGAGTAAAAGGTCCTCTCGGAATGAGTGATCACAGCATGGTTGAATTTGTAATACAGATTGAGGGTGAGGAAGTAGTGTCTCAAACGAGCATACTATGCTTAAACAAAGGGGACTATAGTGGGATGAGGGCAGAGTTGGCTAAAGTAGACTGGGAACACAGACTAAACGGTGGCACAATTGAGGAACAGTGGACGACTTTTAAGGAGCTCTTTCATAGTGCTCAACAAAAATATATTCCAGTGAAAAAGAAGGGCGGTAATAGAAGGGACAACCAGCCGTGGATAACCAAGGAAATAAAGGAGAGTATCAAATTTAAAAACCAATGCGTATAAGGTGGCCAAGGTTAGTGGGAAACTAGAAGATTGGGAAAATTTTAAATGACAGCAAAGAATGATTAAGAAAGCAATAAAGAAAGAAAAGATAGATTACGAAAGTAAACTTGCGCAAAACATAAAAACAGATAGTAAAAGCTTTTACCGATATATAAAACGGAAGAGAGTGACTCAAGTAAATGTTGGTCCCTTAGAAAATGAGAAGGGGGATTTAATAATGGGAAATGTGGAAATGGCTGAGATCTTAAACAATTATTTTGCTTCGGTCTTCACAGTGGCCAAAAATTGCTGGTCACGGGAATGTGGGAAGGGAGGACCTTGAGACAATCACTATCACTAGGGGGTAGTGCTGGACAGGTTACTGGGACTCAAGGTAGACAAGTCCCCTGGTCCTGATGAAATGCATCCCAGGGTATTAAAAGAGATGGCGGAAGTTATGGCAGATGCATTCATGATAATCTACCAAAATTCTCTGGACTCTGGGGAGGTACCAGCGGATTGGAAAGCAGCTAATGTAATGCCTCTGTTTAAAAAAGGGGGTAGACAAAAGGTAGGTAACTATAGGCCGGTTAGTTTAACATCTGTAGTGGGGAAAATGCTTGAAGCTATCATTAAGGAAGAAATAACGGGACATCTAGATAGGAATAGTGCAATCAAGCAGACGCAACATGGATTCATGAAGGGGAAATCATGTTTAACTAATTTACTGGAATTCTTTGAGGATATAACGAGCATGGTGGATAGAGGTGTACCGATGGATGTGGTGTATTTAGATTTCCAAAAGGCATTCAATAAGGTGCCACACAAAAGGTTACTGCAGAAGATAAAGGTACGTGGAGTCAGTGGAAATGTATTAGCATGGATCGAGAATTGGCTGGCTAACAGAAAGCAGAGAGTCGGGATAAGTGGGTTCTTTTCGGGTTGGAAATTGGTGGTGAATGGTGTGCCACAGGGATCGGTGCTGGGACTGTTTACAATATACATAGATGACTTGGAAGCGGGGACAGAGTGTAGTGCAACAAAATTTGCAGATGACACAAAGATTAGTGGGAAAGCGGGTTGTGTAGAGGACACAGAGAGGCTGCAAAGTGATTTAGATAGGTTAAGCGAATGGACTAAGGTTTGGCAGATAGAATACAATGTCGGAAAATGTGAGGTCATCCACCTTGGAAAAAAAAACAGTAAAAGGGAATATTATTTGAATGGGGAGAAATTACAACATGCTGCGGTGCAGAGGGACCTGGGGGTCATTGTGCATGAATCCCAAAAAGTTAGTTTGCAGGTGCAGCAGGTAATCAGGAAGGCGAATGGAATGTTGGCCTTCATTGCGAGAGGGATGGATTACAAAAGCAGGGAGGTCCTGCTGCAACTGTACAGGGTATTGGTGAGGCTGCACCTGGAGTACTGAGTGCAGTTTTGGTCACCTTACTTAAGGAAGGATATACTAGCTTTGGAGGGGGTACAGAGACGATTCACTCGGCTGATTCCGGTGATGAGGGGGTTACCTTATGATGATAGATTGAGTAGACTGGGTCTTTACTCGTTGGAGTTCAGAAGGATGAGGGGTGATTTTATAGAAATGTTTAAAATAATGAAAGGGATAGACAAGATAGAGGCAGAGAGCTTGTTTCCACTGGTCGGGGAGACTAGAATTAGGGGGCACAGCCTCAAAATATGGGGGAGCCAATTTAAAACCCAGTTGAGAGGAATTTCTTCTCCCAGAGGGTTGTGAATCTGTGGAATTCTCTGCCCAAGGAAGCAGTTGAGGCTAGCTGATTGAATGTATTCAAATCACAGATAGATAGATTTTTAACCAATAAGGGAATTAAGGGTTATGGGGAGCAGGCGGGTAAGTGGAGCTGAGTCCACGGCCAGATCAGCCATGATCTTGTTGAATGGCGGGGTTGGTTCGAGGGGCTAGATGGCCTACTCCTGTTCCTAATTCTTATGCAAGTCTCTGGAGTGGGTTTTGAACCCACAACCTTCTGCTTCAGAGGCAAGAGTGTTACCCACTGAGCCATAGTTGACATGCAAAGAAATATTGAACAGAGGAATTCTTCATTTACACTATCACTACATAGAGCCATCAGAGCAGTCCCTGTCTAAATAATTATTCCTACTCGTTAGTTCCCCTCAAATAAAAACTCAGCTGGTTAGGTAGCATCAGCGGAGAGAGAAACAGAGTTAATGTTTTGGGTTGATGACCTTTCTGACCTGAAACGTTTATTCTGTTTCTCGCTCCACCAGATGCTGCATGACCTGCTGAGTGTTTCCAGCAATTTCTGTTTTTTTAATTTCAGATTTCCAGCATGCTCAGTTTTTTGCTTCTGTTTTCCTTTCGCTCAATCACACCCGAGAAGGTTTTCCCTGTGTGCTAGGTGTGTAAAATTGTAAATGTGCTTATAAAAAATGGGTTTATGAATTCGTTGCAACTAGTACAAAGAGGGTATTAACCCAATCAGACTCCGTCTCTCTTCCAATCCAATTTCTCAAATGATGTCATTGACACCCGCTCTTAAAATCAACTGGAAAGGCAGAAATAATATTAATCATAAGTCTCTGGAAATACTTGATTTTTCAAAGGAACATTTCAGACAAGGGTTCCTCTTACAGGGAGTTCGTATACATTACAGAAGCACTTGCACAGTAAAAAAGCCAATTGATTACATTGCCACGCCTTCACTTGGTCAGGATTAATGGCATGTCTAACACTTTAGAGATGAATTCATAGCTTACCTGTATTTCTTAACCAATAGATTTGTCTCAAAATTTACATAATTTGTAAACATTACAGCACAATGTCACGCCCAAATGATTAATCACATCTGACGTGGTCACTAATTTGAGTACCAATATTTGTCTGCCATGGGTACCAGACGGCCACATCGTGGAGACAGGAAGTGACTGGCTGAGATTGCAGGGCTAGGCAGGAAGTAGATTTAGACCGAGAACAAGAAAGACATCATCAGCTCGATCTGTTTACAAGAACAGGGTAAGCTGCTGGCTTGTAAAGTGTCCTTAAAACTTAAGTGTTTACAAATCAGAACTAATCCATATCGAAATAAAGAATGTGATGAAGGTTTGCGGTGCAATCCATGAGCTGCAATGAAAATAAATTGCACTTGTGTATAAACAGGGCTGTGGCAGCAAATCTCATCAACAGCACTGACATCTGGATAATCAGAATATTTGTTACAAATCAACCAGCAGGAACAGTTTGAGCCATTTGTGGAAATATGACTACAAATGAAGAGGAAGTGCTTTAACCCACAGTGTACATTGCACTTTTCAAATTAGGAACCTTTCCATTTCATACAAGTCCTGTGAAAAATACAATTTCTGTAAATGCCCGGCAGTGAGGATTATAAAAAGAGTCATGGTCAAATCCATACAATATATTTCTCAAGTGTGAAGAATTACCAGGACAAATTGCAATCTGTTTTTATTTTGATATGAAAATGGCATTGTACCATCTCAAAGGATTCAAATGTGAAAGTGTATTAGAATGTGACATGAAAATAACAGGCCTGGGTGTTGATTTGCAAATAAAAGTAATAGGATCCTGTCTTGACCATTTAATATTCTGGTAATATTGTGCTTCGTATTATTATTTGTAATACGTTGTTACTTAAATTAATCTACACAGGAAGAAGGTCTGCAATTTTCGTTGTTTTGTGGGCCTAAGCTTTTCTCCTTCCATTGATTTCTTGTGGTGGCTGGTCACCACACGTTAAAAAAATCCACGCACAGGCATCTTCCACCCTTCAGGATGTATTTCAAGATCTGGAACTTTAAGTCCTTCATTGGAACACCTGTGAACTTATCCTTTTTTGGCGCGGAAGCAAGTCATCCTCGTTTCGAGGGACCGCCTATGATGATGATTTCTTGTAAACTGTTAGATCTATGAAGCCTTCATCTGTGTTTGTTGTAAATTGAGTCTTGTCTGCCCCTCTGCTGTTTTAGGAAACACTACTTTGTACTTGGCTATAAGTGGCCTCCTGTTAGAAAGAAAGAACTTGCATGAGAGGGAATCTCATAGAAACATATAAAATTCTGACGGGACTGGACAAGTTAGATGCAGGAAGAATGTTCCCGATGTTGAGGAAGTACAGAACCAGGGGACACAGTCTAAGGGTAAGGGGTAAGCTATTTAGGACTGAGATGTGAAGAGAAATGTGAAGAGAAAAAGATTAGTGAAAACAAACGTAGGTCCCTTGCAGTCAGATTCAGGTGAATTTAAAATGGGGGACAAAGAAATGGTGGACCAGTTAAACAAATACTTTGGTTCTGTTTTCACGAAGGAAGACACAAATAACCTTCCGGATGTACTAGGGGACGGAGGGTTTAGTGAGAAGGAGGAACTGAAGGATATGCTTATAAAGCGGGAAATTGTGTTAGGGAAATTGATGGGATTGAAGGCCGATAAATCCCCGGGGCCTGATAGTCTGCATCCCAGAGTACTTAAGGAAGTGGCCATAGAAATAGTGGATGCATTGGTGATCATTTTCCAGCGGTCTATCAACTCTGGATCAGTTCCTATGGACTGGAGGGTAGCTAATGTAACACCACTTTTTAAAAAAGGAGGGAGAGAGAAAACTGGTAATTATAGACTGGTTAGCCTGACATCAGTAGTGGGGAACATGTTGGAATCAATCATTAAAGATGAAATAACAGCGCATTTGGAAAGCAGTGACAGGATCGGTCCAAGTCAGCATGGATTTATGAAAGGGAAATCATGCTTGACAAATCTTCTGGAATTTTTTGAGGATGTAACTCGTAGAGTGGACAAGGGAGAACCAGTGGATGTGGTGTATTTGGACTTTCAAAAGGCTTTTGACAAGGTCCCACACAAGAGATTGGTGTGCAAAATCAAAGCACATGGTATTAGGGGTAATGTACTGACGTGGATAGAGAACTGGTTGTCAGACAGGAAGCAGAGAGTCGGGATAAACGGGTCCTTTTCAGAATGGCAGGCGGTGACTAGTGGAGTACCGCAGGGCTCAGTGCTGGGACCCAGCTCTTTACAATATACATTAATGATTTAGATGAAAGAATTGAGTGTAATATCTCCAAGTTTGCAGATGATACTGAATTGGATGGCGGTGTGAGCTGTGAGGAGGACGCTAAAAGGCTGTAGGGTGATTTGGACAGGTTAGGTGAATGGGAAAATGCATGACAGATGCAGTATAATGTGGATAAATGTGAGGTTATCCACTTTGGGGGAAAAAACACAAAGGCAGAATATTATCTGATTGGCGGCAGATTAGGAAAGGGGGAGGTGCAACGAGACCTGGGTGTCATGGTTCATCAGTCATTGAAAGTTGGCATGCAGGTACAGCAGGCGGTGAAGAAGGTGAATGGTATGTTGGCCTTCATAGCTAGGGGATTTGAATATAGGAGCAGGGAGGTCTTACTGCAGTTGTACAGGGCCTTGGTGAGGCCTCACCGAGAATATTGTGTTCAATTTTGGTCTCCTAATCTGAGGAAGGATGTTCTTGTTATTGAGGGACTGCAGCGAAGGTTCACCAGACTGATTCCCGGGATGGCGGGACTGACATATGAGGAGAGACTGGATCAACTAGACCTTTATACATTGGAGTTTAGAAGGATGAGAGGGGATCTCATAGAAACTTAAAAGAATCTGACGGGACTGAACAGGTTAGATGCGGGAAGAATGTTCTCGATGATGGAGAAGTCCAGAACCAGGGGACACAGTCTTAAGATAAGGGGTAGGCCATTTAGGACTGAGATGAGGAGAAACTTCTTCACTCAGAGAGTTGTTAACCTCTGGAATTCCCTACCGCAGAGAGTTGTTGATGCCAGTTTATTGGATATATTCAAGGGGGAGTTAAATATGGACCTTACGGCTAAGGGGATCAAAGGGTATGGAGAGAAAGCAGGAAAGGGGTACTGAGGGAATGATCAGCCATGATCTTATTGAATGGTGGTGCAGGCTTGAAGGTCCGAATGGCCTACTCCTGCACTTATTTTCTATGTTTCTATGTTTTTATTCATATAGTTCCCTCCATGACCTCCGGATGTCCCAAAGTGAAGTACTTTAGAAGTGTTGTGATATAGAAAACGTGGCAGCCAATTTGTGCACACCAAAATACTACAAACAGCACTATGGTAATGACCAAATAATTTGTTTTCGAGATGTTGATTGCGGATAAATATTGGCCAGGACACCAGGAAGCTGACCCCATATCCCCAGAGGACGATGTGCAGATGAAGATAGCGTCAAAGATAAATGCTTGGGGAACCCCAAGGTAACAGTGTTGGTGACAGGAGAAAAGCCAATGCTGGCTACAATCGGAGAGGTAAGAATGGACCCACACTAGGGCAATCCCACTGAGCTGAATAATAGAGGCAGGGAGGATGATGTGATTTACCGTGTCAAATGGTGCAGAGAGGTCGAGGATGAGGGGGATTGTGCACCATTGTCACAGTCACAGAGGATGTACTTTTTAACTTTGATTCGGGTTGTTTCAGTGCTGTGACAGGGGTGGAAACCCCATTGGTGAGATTCAAACCTAGAGTTGCAAAAAAGATAGACAAGAATTTGAGAGGCAAGAGAGCACATTCTCGGACCATGGAGAGGAAAAGGAAATGGGGATGGGGTGGAAGTTGACAAGGGCAGAGGGGTCAAAGATGAGTTATTTGAGGAGAGAAGTTAAGACAGTGATTTTGAAAGGGAAGGGGACATTACCCGAGAAGAAGGAAACAATTCCAATGTCAGTTAGTATGGGAGCCAGGAATGGCAGTTGGGTAGTCAGCAGTTTAGTGGGAATGGGATCCGGGGGAGCAGGAGGTGGGTCTCATGGACAAGCTGAGCTCGGAGAGGACATAAGGAAAATAGGAGAGAAACTAGAGAAAGATGCAGGTTCCGAGCTAGGGTAGAGGGAGGGGCGACAGAGAAGAGGTTTGGCTTGGTGGGCAAGGGGAAGCAGTAGAGGCAACTGAATGAAGTCTCAATCTTAGTGACAATGGCATCCATGAGCTTCTTGCACATGTTATTGAAAGTGGGGGTGCAGGGGCTTAATGAGGCAGCTGATAGTGGTAGAAATTTGTACTGCATGGTTCAACTTGCAACTTATCCCAAAGCTCCAATACCCAAGCCTGGAAATAAAAGTAATCAGAAGAGGCCATTTACTGACTCCAGTAGTTTTACGGATTGTAATTTTTTAACTAAACTTACTTTTCTGGTATAACTAATTGACCATATTCCTAGAATGGATACGAATGGATGAATTGATTCTGACCCATATCCATTTAAGTGAAGGAGCACATAAATCATGGCAGGTTTTACTGTGGTGTTTAGCATTATTCTAACAGCTAAGATGTCTCACTCAGTCAGAGCTTCCATTAAACCACAATGGAAATAAAGAGGTAAACTTGTTAACAATTGCATTGAGTTTTTTTTGTGCAATTCAGGAAGATCCTTTCATTATAAAAATGAATGGGGACAAATTAATAATTGACAATCCTGAATGAGAGGCCAAGATTCATCGTGCAGGACCTTGCAAGGTAGGAAAGAGTGAGAGAGCGAAACAAAATAAATGAAACATACTTATTCGATTTTGCCAGACACTTCAAAGCCTGTAGATTGTAGGACAGGAAGATCAGCGAGGGATGTTTGGAATTCCAGAGTGGGATTCTAGGAAAGATATGAGTTAGAATAAGGGATGGTACAAATAGACGATTTCAATGCAGTGAGGAAGAGAAGGAGCTGATAGGATAAGTAACAAGAAAGGAACAATGAGCAGGGAAATCAGTAAAGGCAATAGCCAGGGAGGGCTGGTGAGGTTGGTTACACAGCGAAAGATCTGCGGGGATGGATGGTAAGGGGGCAGAATTTGGGCAAGGACCAAGTTCAGGTTGGGTCTCCTCCCTTTTCTGCCCCATTGGGAATTCCAGCGGGTATAATACTCCTGCCCACCAATCGGGGCATATCTTAATCCAACATAAATAAGGGAAAACCATCAAATGATTTACTTCCCTCATTTATATCCTTCGTAATACTTGATGTCGGGGACACGTGTATGTCCTTGACATCCAGTGTTGCTCGAGCCATGAGTTGGGGAGGGGTGGTGAGGGGGCGGTGGTGAGGGGAGGGGGAGGTGGGGTAGCGGTGGAGGAGCAGGAACTTCTGAAATTGCCAGGCCAGTTGTCAGTGTTGTCGATCCCACCGCAGTCAATTGCATTACCTGCACAAGCAAAGAAAAACACGAGCAGTTGATCTTCGAATTTTCTGTTGTAAATCCCCAAGCCCCATTGATCTATTGGTGCTGTGCAAGGGAGGGGAAGGGTGGAGAGGGAAGGGGTTGGAGTGTAGGGAGAGGGGGAGGGATGGGGAGGGTGTTGAAGGGGTGGGGAGGGGGCTAAGGCAAGGGGTGGAGGGGAAGTGGGCTGAGGGAGAGGGGGAGGGGTGGGAAGGGTGTTGAGGGGGTGGGGAGGGTTCAAAGGGAAAGAGGGAGGAGGGGAAGGGAGGTTGGGGAGGGAGTGGAGGGGAAGGGGGCTAAGGGAGACGGGGAAGGGTGGGGAGGGTGTTGAGGGGATGGGAAGGGGTTGGAGGGGGAGGGGGCTGAGGGAGAGAGTGGAGGGGAAGTGGGCTGAGGGAGAGGGGGATGGTGGGGGGTGTTGAGGGGGAGGAGGGGCAGGGGAGGGGGTGGAAGAGTTGGAGTAGAGGGTGGAGGGGGTGGAGAGGGAGGGGAACAGAGTGGCAGGGGAGGGGTGGGGGAGGAAAGGAGAGGTGGGGGAGGTTGCGGGGAGGGGGCTGAGGGAGAAGATGAGCAGGGAGAGGGGCAGGGGAGGGATGAAAGGGTTTGGGTGGAGTGTGGAGTGGGATTTGGTTTAACACTATTTGCAAGTATGTGCAATGTGGTCTTTAATGAGCTTCCCAGTGATGATTGGGTCACCGGATAAGTTCTTAAACTTCATTTTTCACTCTTTTAATTTTAGTCGTAAGCTACTGACTCTTTACAAATTTGCTAGTGACTAGAGTCAATCTATCACAATGCTCCATTTGCCCCTGACCAGAGAGCAATGCATGTATGGACATTGGTTAAGGCATATTTTTGAAGTGAGCACCTGCTAGGAGGCCTGAGATGGGCCTGAAATTGGGCCTCAGAACTCACTCCCAACATTTCAGGTGTGCTGGCTGTGGAGGCATGACAAACATTTGAAGCAGATGGATTTTGGGCCTGCAGCGACCCTCAAGTAAGTATGGAGTGCAGTGTGTGTGGAAGAGGTGGGGTTGGGCAATGATCTTCAGGAGTGCTGTGGAGCCGGGAGGGATAAAGGTTATGTACCTAACCTTTTTTTTTGGTGGTGGACGCTTGCTAAATCTGATGTCTGCGGCTCTCAGGGCAGCCCAATCTGTCGGAAGGAACCTAAAGCTGGTGTTAGGCCCTCTCATTGACATATGCAAGGGGCCTAACGCCTGTTATGAGTGTCCATCCCAGACATCTAAAAATTGTCTGAGGTCACAATACCGTTTTTCAGGCATTCTTGGGGCACTGGTCACCGTACTGTGAAATTAGACAATTAAAGAAAAATCAATTTCTGCCCCGCAGTGCTGGCAGTATAACTCATGTCTTTTGGCCAAAAGTCAATCCAACTGGAGCCGGCAATATAATAATTCCTTATGTAGGCAGCAAGCGGCGGCATAAGGATTTTTTTTTTACAGACTTTTACTACAGTAAGTCCTTGTAAGAGTGGGAATAGTGAAGGCTGCATTGGTCTGTATAAAGAGGGGAGTGTCAGTCAGTCTGTAAGATTGGAGTAATTTAAGAGCGTTCTGAGTTTATGAGCTTAATATGAGCATGCAGTGTAAATGGGCGAAGTGTAGTCAGGCTAATTCACATCCCGTACTCCTGAGTGGGATATTTAATGCAGATTTTTATTTTAATGGATTTTTTTCCCTTGTATAAACATCTGTGTTAACATCGGAGATCAGTGGCTATCTTTAATACGATTATTTTTTAAACAGTTTTAGAGAAAACAAAGGGATTGAAACAGGCCGAACATTTGTGCTTGCACTTTTCTCTTTTGCTGAGTTGATGAATTTGTGGGAAATAGTTGTACACCTCTGTGCCCTGCCATCTGGTCCAGTTTCCTCTTATTCCTTAAGAAATGGAACATTACACCGGCAAATCTACATGGGTTACAGCAATCACTAATAACTTTTTTGATGTCAAATTGCACAGAGCATAATGAGTCTTTTTAAAAGTCTAATTAAAACTGTCAGCTTTTCCATTTACAACGATCTTTGATACTCATAAAAGGTCATAAAAACATGATCAAGTGCCAGTTCGAAATATAATGTTTGTTAAATGTCTGGACTGAGACACAGTTATGATAATGAATGATCTGAAACACTACGTTTGATAGCTGTGAAGAGATTAAGTGTTTGTTAAAATAAAATCGTTGAAAGGTTTCTAAGGTTCATTTAGATATTCTTTCTTGCCAAGTCTTTCTACTCCCAAACTTTATTTGTGCATAGTGGTCTTCAGAATTCATGCGTGTAGTCTGTGCTTTTGAAACAGTTCCTGTCAGAACAGGGAAGTGATTACACTGGCATGCCCCATAGCTCTTTAACTGTTGAGTGCCTCAGTTTAGAGAAGTTCCAGTGTGACATGATTCTGTTATCAAAGAATCACAGAAATTACATCACAGAAGGAGGCCACTTGGCCCCATGTATGTGTCAGTGCTAGCTCCACATGGGAGCTGTCTGCTTTAGCTGTGACTCAGTTGGTTGCACTATTAACTCTGAGTCAGAAGGCTGTGGTTTTAAGTGCCGCTCCAGAGACTTGAGCACAAAGAAAATTTGTCTGAGACTTCAGTGCAATACTGAGGGAATGCTGCACTATCAGAGGCGCCATCTTTCAGATGATACTTTAATCCGAGGCCTTATTTGCCCTCTAAGGTGGATGTAAAAGATCCCATGGCAATATTTTGAAGAAGAGCAGGGGAGTTCTCCTCGGTATCCTGCCAATATTTAGCCCTCAATCAATATTACTAAAACAGATTATCTGGTCATTATCACATTACTGTTTGTGGGAGCTTGCTGTGTGCAAATTGGCTGTCGCATTTCCCACATTACAACAGTGACTACACTTCAAAAGGACTTCATTGGCTGTAAAGTGCTTTGGGAGGTTCTGAGGTTGTGAAAGTCGCTATATAAATGCAAGCCTTTCTTTCTTTAATCCCATTTTACTGCTCCCTCCCCTACCCTTAATAATTTTCCACCTTGAAGTGTTAATTCCCTCTTATATGCTTGATTGACAGAGCTTCAATAGCTACCCGAGCTAATGCGTTCAATATTATAATAACCAATTATATGAAAAGATTTCTTTCAACATCCCTCTTTATGCCTCCAATACCAGTCGTACATTTGCTGATTCACCCACCAGTGAAAATATTCCTGTGGTATATTCTGTACAATATCACAATTCCATTGCTATTTACCCTCTCAAACCCTTTCAGAATTCTGACGACTACTATTAGGTTCCCCTTAACCTTTTCTGCCCCACTGAATACAGGGCTAGTAACTCAAGTCTTTCAACATGATGATATGTTCTCATGCATTGCCACCTTTGCCATGGCTGTGGTATCAACAAACATGGTAAGTCCTGGGATAAGCAAAGATTCCCAATTCCGATTGTTTAACATCTTTCGGATGAGATGTTAAACCGAGGCCCTGTCTGCTCTCTCAGTTGAATGCAAAAGATCCCATGGCACTACTGGAAAAAGAGAAAGGGAGTTCTCCCCAATGTCCTGGCCAATATTTATTCCTCAACCAACATCACTAGAAAAAATAGATTATCTGGTCATTATCACATTTGTGGAATCTTGCTTGTGCAAATTGGCTGCCGCGTTTCCTACCATACAACAATGACTATACTTGAAAGGCATTTCATTGGCTATAAAGCGCTTTGGGATGTCCTGAAATTGTGAAAGAAGCTGTAGAAATACTTTCTTTCTTTCTGATTTCCAACAACAGCAGATTTTAAAAGCTGGCTTTGGAGCAATAACCTGCAGTGTTCCTAGTTTCACTAACTGCACACATTTCCAAATAAAAATGTCTCAGGAGCACAAGTTATCAGACATCTTACACAAAATATTGCTTCCTACACAGTCTATTTTTACAGCGGTCGATATTTCCACTGGCTTACAGTTGGATGACTCTCCTCCGTTCTCCTTCACGCTACCCACAGTAAGTCTAGCCTCAGTATTAATATCTTCCTGCAGGCTTTCTTTTTCCTTTTCCTCTTTTAACTGACAATTTACCACTCTTGCACCCACTAATTTCCAGTAAATTTGACCCCCTTAGGTGGATATACTCACATGTAAATCACACTGGAGTAATTTTGACTTTGGGCGATAGTGTAAAATGGGTGATATTGATTCAGCTGCCTGCTATATATCTCCCGATTTCCATTCCCATTTTAAGTCAATAGAAGTGAAAATCGGGAGAGATGTATAATGGGCGAGTTTCCACTAATTACGCCAGTTTGCAGGCCTTTGAGGAGGCTCCAAATTTTAAACTGGATCTTTTGGGTGCAAGAATACAAATAGGCACCCTTTAAAAGCTTGTGAATTTAATTATTTTGTAGTTTGCTAAGAAACTGACTTCTGTACCCAATATAACTATGAAATGGTTTTGTATATTTTTTTTAAGTTGTTTTCAGTCATTTAAAATTGGATTACTCACAGGGGGAGAATTGACATTGTGATTAAAAATGCTTATTTTTTCTGATACAGGTACAACATCTGAAATCCGGAATCTTCGGGACCGAGTCCGTGCTGTTTTTTTTTCCGGATTTCAGACAAGAAAATCAATAGTCTGAAATCCGGAATCCTCAGAACAGATCGTGCTGGATTTCGGGTTCTGCCGGATTTTGGACCTCACCGCCTGCCGATCCTTCACTCCTCGCTACTCGCCAAAATGTTCGGTTGTCGGACAATTCCAGTTTTCGGAAGTCCGGATTCGGGACATTGCACCTTTACACCCATTTTCGGCTGTGTTAATCAAACTGCACCAGGTTACCTCTCTTAAATATATCAAGGAATATTTTTTGAAGCAAGATTTTAAGAAAATGTTTTTCTGAAATGTTGCCTGACTGCGTTGGTTGATGGCAGGTTTGGTACTCAGCAATACGTCATTGAGTTTAAGTGCAACATGTGTCCGTATCGCCGATTGCATACAAAGCAGAAACTCTTGGCCAATCTATTTTTAGAGTGATGTTAGTTGAGGTTTAAATATTGGCCAAGATACCAGGGAGAACTCTCCTGCTGTTCTTCGAACAGTGCCATGGGATCTTTTACGTCCACCTGAGAGGGCCGATGGAGCATCGGTTTCACATCTCATCCGAAACACGGCATCTCCAACAATGCAGCTCTTTCTCAGTACTACATTGAAGTGTCAGCACAATTGTATTATTAAAAACTCAGCGGGAGAAATTCGGGGCATTTGCGCCTCCCGTTAGCGCCCCCGGCAAACAACTTCTTGTCCGGGCACGGCGCCGCTAACAACTCCCACAAAATGCAGCGGTAACCGGTAGCGCCCCATTCCGCTGCGCCGACGATAACGACATCATCACCGTGCGGAGCGTCCCATTTTCACCCCGGTGCGACAATTCGCTAGCGCCCCTTGGAGCTGCTCAGGGCGATGCCAGCGACAACTTCAGGGTGCGCCTACTGGGCTGTACACCGCTTGATGTGCGAAATTTAAAGGGGAGGTGGTGCTTTGAAAGAAAAAAATTCACCCGAATTACCTGTCGCAGCCTGCTTCATGTTGGATCGTGGGTTCCGTGCCGTGCTCTTGCAGCCCAGCACTCCGCTTCTGTACCGAGCTGATGCCACGGCACCCCACTCTCTGGTGAGACCCAAGGAGAGACCCGTTTCTCCCCTGCAGAGTCGGCAGTTTGGCTCTCCCCTTTAGTGAAGGGCAGCACTGTCTATGTGGTGAGACTACTGTGCTACTGCGCCCCTCACTGATCCCTTCCACCCGCTCTGATCCCTTCCCACAGAGCAAATGGAGAGCGATATTTTGCACTCCATTTGCTCTCAGGGGCTGTAACCTGAAGTCAGGTTGCAGGGTGGGGCTTTGCAATTTCCCCCCGAAAGCTCTTAAAAACCCTTTATGCTGCTTTGAGAATTTTATTAGAAGCTTACTCATAGAAACATAGAAACATAGAAAATAGGTGCAGGAGTAGGCCATTCGGCCCTTCGAGCCTGCACCACCATTCAATATGATCATGGCTGATCATTCACCTCAGTATCTCTTTCCCGCTTTCTCTCCATACTCCTTGATCTCTTTAGCCATAAGGGCCATATCTAACTCCCTCTTGAATATATCCAATGAACTGGCATCAATGACTCTCTGCGGCAGGGAATTCCATAGGTTAACAACTCTCTGAGTGAAGAAGTTTCTCCTCATCTCAGTGCTAAATGGCCTACCCATTATCCTAAAACTGTGTCCCCTGGTTCTGGACTTCCCCAACATCGGGAACATTCTTCCCGCATCTAACCTGTCCCGTCCCGTCAGAATCTTATACGTTTCTATGAGATCCCCTCTCATCCTTCTAAACTCCAGTGTATAAAGGTCCAGTTGATCCAGTCTTTCCTCATATGTCAGTCCAGCCATCCCTAGAATCAGTCTGGTGAACCTTCGCTGTACTTCCTCAATAGCAAGAATGTCCTTCCTCAGATTAGGAGACCAAAACTGAACACAATATTCCAGGTGAGGCCTCACCAAGGCCCTGTACAACTGCAGTGAGACCTCCCGGCTCCTGTACTCAAATCCCCTAGCTATGAAGGCAACATGCCATTTGCCTTCTTCACCGCCTGCTGTACCTGCATGCCAACTTTCAATGACTGATGAACCATGACACCCAGGTCTCGTTGCACCTCCCCTTTTCCTAATCTGCCACCATTCAGATAATATTCTGCCTTCGTGTTTTTGCCCCTAAAGTGGATAACATCACATTTATCCACATTATACTTCATCTGCCATGCATTTTCCCACTCTCCCAACTTGTTAAAATCACCCTGCCGCCTCTTAGCATCCTCCTCACAGCTCACACCGCCACCCAGCTTAGTGTCATCTGCAAACTTGGAGATATTACCCTCAATTCCTTCATCCAAATCATTAATGTATATTGTGAAGAGCTGGAGTCCCAGCACTGAGCCCTGCGGCACTCCACTAGTCACTGCCTCCCATTCTGAAAAGGACCCGTTTATCCCGACTCTCTGCTTCCTGCCTGCCAACCAATTCTCTATCCACGCCAGTATATTACCCCCAATAACATGTGCCTTGATCTTGTACACCAATCTCTTATGTGGTACCTTGTCAAAGGCCTTTTGAAAGTCCAAATACACCACATCCACTGGTTCTCCCTTGTCCACTCTACAAGTTACATGCTCAAAAAATTCCAGAAGATTGGTCAAGCATGATTTCCCTTTCATAAATCCATGCTGACTTGGACTGATCCTGTCATTGCTTTCCAAATGAGCTGCTATTTCATCCTTAATAATAGATTCCAACATTTTCCCCACTACTGATGTCAGGCTAACCGGTCTATAATTACTTGTTTTCTCTCCCTTCTTTTTTAAAAAGTGGGGTTACATTAGCTACCCTCCAGTCCATAGGAACTGATCCAGAGTTGATAGACTGTTGGAAAATGATTACCAATGCATCCACTATTTCTAGGGCCATCTTCTTATGTACTCTGGGATGCAGACAGTCAGGCCCTGGGGATTTATCGGCCTTCAATCCCATCAATTTCCCGAACACAATTTCCTGCCTAATAAGGATATCCTTCAGTTCCTCCTTCTCACTGGACCCTCGGTCCCCTAGTACATCTGGAAGGTCATTTGTGTCTTCCTTCGTGAAGACAGAACCAAAGTATTTGTTCAATTGGTCTGCCATTTCTTTGTTTCCCATTATAAATTCACCTGAGTCCAACTGCAAGGGACCTACATTTGTCTTCGTTAATCTTTTTCTCTTCACATATCTATAGAAGCTTTTGTAGTCAGTTTTTATGTTCCCGGCAAGCTTCCTCTCATACTCTATTTTCCCCCTCCTAATTAAACCCTTTGTCCTCCTCTGTTAAATTCTAAATTTCTCCCAGTCCTCAGGTTTGCTATTTTTTCATGCCAATTTATATGCCTCTTCCTTGGATCTAACACTATCCTCAATTTCCCTTGTTAGCCACGGTTGAGCCAGCTTCCCTGTTTTATTTTTACTCCAGACAGGGATGTACAACTGTTGAAGTTCATCCATGTGATCTATAAATGTTTGCCATTGCCTATCCACCGTCAACCCTTTAAGTATCATTTGCCAGTCTATTCTAGCTAATTCATACCTCATGCCATCAAAGTTAGCTTTCCTTAAGTTTTGGACCCTAGTTTCTGAATGAACTGTGTCACTCTCAATCTTAATAAAGAATTCTACCACATTATGGTCACTCTTCCCCAACGGGCCTCGCACAACAAGATTGCTAATTAGTCCCTTCTCATTACACATCACCCAGTCTAGGATGGCCAGCTCTCCAGTCGGTTCCTCCACATATTGGTCAAGAAAACCATCCCTAATACACTCCAGGAAATCCTCCTCCACTGCATTGCTACCAGTTTGGTTAACCCAATCTATATGTAAATTAACGTCGCCCATGATAACTGTTGTACCTTTATTGCACACATCCCTTATTTCTTGTTTTATGCTATCCCCAACCTCATTACTACTGTTTGGTGGCCTGTACACAATTCCCACCAGCGTTTTCTGCTCTTTGGTATTCCAAGCTCCACCCATACCGATTGCACATCATACAGGCTAATGTCCTTCCTTTCTATTGCATTAATTTCTTCTTTGACCAGCAACGCCACCCCACCTCTTTTTCCTCTCTGTCTATCCTTCCTAAATGCTGAATACCTCTGGATGTTGAGTTCCCAGCCTTGGTCACCCTGGAGCCATGTCTCTGTGATGCCAGTTATATCGTATCCATTAACTGCTATCTGCGCAGTTAATTCGTCATGTGATGTGATTGGCTGGCAGATTGATTTGTAAAGCCCCTTTTTGAGTATAATCTCTTAAATATTTAAAACAGTGAAAAGAGTGGGAATAATTCAGGAAAATTGAGCAAAGTTACTGTTAGAACTCCATTTCAGGACTCGGCAATATGGAGCACCATCCTGCATTACCTTCTTAAGTAAGAAGCACTCAGAAGGGGACTGATGGAATGCTGGCCGACCGACACACTGTGTTCCAGAGACATAGCTTGCTGGGTCCTGCTTGTGATTCAAGCAGAGAATGCCTGATGCCTATTGTACTACCAGGGAGGGAGTCTCAGGCAGAAGTTAGGCACTCCCTCAATCAACCGTGACATTTGAAGAGACCTCTGGCTAGGTTGTCTATCTGCCCTCTCAGCTCTGGAACTGTGCACATTGTGTAGGAGAGGAAGGAGACGCTGAAACTTAAAAGAGTTGAGAAAAAGCAAAATAGCCTCCAACATCTGATAAGTAAATGAACCTTCAGCAGACAGCCATGACTAAACCTTAATGCCTCAGTGAATATTTTTGATATTTTAAAGCATTTCTGACTAACTTTTATCAAAAGAATATGCAGGATTCATAATTCTTCCAAAAATCTGAGCCAATGATACAGTTGCATAATAAAAGCAATGCCCACTTTCAGAATTCGCTGGGCATCGCTGGTTGCCTTTTCCAGATCTACATTCATGATTATAGATAAATTCTTTTGTTAGTAGAATCTGCAAAGTATACAAATTCATTAATTATGATACTGGACAAAATCTCTCAAATATACCAGTAACTATTCTATGGTGGGATCATTTAGATTGACCAATTACTGCCCCATATTTGGATGGTCGTACCCAGTTATACCATTTCTTTGATTGTACCCACAGATAGAAAGAAGAGTGGTGTTTCACTCCCGTGGGTTCTTTTGCATTAATAGGCAATGAACAAACAGTGCCAATTTTTTTCAATCTTGAATGAGGAGCAATTTTAAGGGCCAATTACAGTTGGTTTTACTGTCACTCTAACAATTTAATTTTCTTGTCTCTTGTGAAAATAATTGAAAATCTGTGCTAATCATTGTTAGAGAAAATACGCAGCAGCTGCATAAAGACATAGAAACATAGAAACATAGAAAATAGTTGCAGGAGTAGGCCATTCGGCCCTTCTAGCCTGCACCACCATTCAATGAGTTCATGGCTGAACATGCAACTTCAGTACCCCATTCCTGCTTTCTCGCCATATCCCTTGATCCCCCGAGTAGTAAGGACTACATCTAACTCCTTTTTGAATATATTTAGTGAATTGGCCTCAACAACTTTCTGTGGTAGAGAATTCCACAGGTTCACCACTCTCTGGGTGAAGAAGTTTCTCCTCATCTCGGTCCTAAATGGCTTACCCCTTATCCTTAGACTGTAACCCCTGGTTCTGGACTTCCCCAACATTGGGAACATTCTTTCTGCATCTAACCTGTCTAAACCCATCAGAATTTTAAACGTTTCTCTGAGATCCCCTCTCATTCTTCTGAACTCCAGTGAATACAAGTCCAGTTGATCCAGTCTTTCTTGAAAGGTCAGTCCCGCCATCCCGGGAATCAATCTGGTGAACCTTCGCTGCACTCCCTCAATAGCAAGAATGTCCTTCCTCAAGTTAGGAGACCAAAACTGTACACAATACTCCAGGTGTGGCCTCACCAAGGCCCTGTACTACTGTAGCAACACCTCCCTGCCCCTGTACTCAAATCCCCTCGCTATGAAGGCCAACATGCCATTTGCTTTCTTAACCGCCTGCTGTACCTTCATGCCAATCTTCAATGACTGATGTACCATGATACCCAGGTCTCGTTACACCTCCCCTTTTCCTAATCTGTCACCATTCAGATAATAGTCTGTCTCTCTGTTTTTACCACCAAAGTGGATAACCTCACATTTATCCACATTATACTTCATCTGCCATGCATTTGCCCACTCACCTAACCTATCCAAGTCGCTCTGCAGCCTCATAGCATCCTCCTCGCAGCTCACACTGTCACCCAACTTAGTGTCATCCGCAAATTTAGAGATACTACATTGAATCCCCTCGTCTAAATCATTAATGTACAATGTAAACAGCTGGGGCCCCAGCACAGAACCTTGCGGTACCCCACTAGTCACTGCCTGCCATCCTGAAAAGTACCCATTTACTCCTACTCTTTGCTTCCTGTCTGACAACCAGTTCTCAATCCACGTCAGCACACTACCCCCAATCCCATGTGCTTTAACTTTGCACATTAATCTCTTGTGTGGGACCTTGTCGAAAGCCTTCTGAAAGTCCAAATACACCACATCAACTGGTTCTCCTTTGTCCACTCTACTGGAAACATCCTCAAAAAATTCCAGAAGATTTGTCAAGCATGATTTCCCTTTCACAAATCCATACCAACTTGGAGCTATCATGTCACCTCTTTCCAAATGCGCTGCTATGACATCCTTAATAATTGATTCCATCATTTTACCCATTACTGATGTCAGGCTGACTGGTCTATAATTCCCTGTTTTCTCTCTCCCTTCTTTTTTAAAAGTGGGGTTACAGGACAGATGGAGTAAAAGGAGAGGGTTAAGAAGATAAGATCTTGAATCTTCACTGGGATTAAAAGCAAAATGAGAGTGAGTGAGGGTCGGAAGGAGACAACATAAAGACTGAAGGAAAAACAGATGTGATCTTGTCTTCAGCAGAAAGGACTTGTGAGCTCTTTAAGATAACACAACTTGGGGAGAGGAAGAATTTATGATTTTATTTTCCAAAAATCTTCCAGTCCACACTTTATCGTACATTTTATCTGACATGGAATCTCTGAATACGACCAACGTTAATTTAAAATATTAAAATGAGAAGCTTATCTCCCCGATAGGTAGTTTGCTCAGGGGGGGGATCCTCACTTATTTCTGAAAGCAGTAGAGCCTTACACTGACTAAAGCGTATATAAAGCCTGCAATCTGTTCTTCAAATATAAATCTCATTGTCCAGGTTCAATTATGATTCTATACTCAAGAATTATAATCCTCCAGTGTACAGTCCATGACACACATGTAGACGAGAGTTAACCAAAAAATCAATTAATATTCTACAATTTTTTATTCAAAAGACCAAGCCGATGGGCTAGAACCGCCACTTATTTTGCATGCATAACGCCCACTTAATGCCCATTTTACCGCTGAAATGAAGTATAATGCCGATATTGCACATTTAGCCACAAAATGGAAACTGACGGGCATTTTTCGGAAACTTATCGCCGAGCATTACTTTCCCCATGTGCTTACGCCGGGAAAAACTAATACCGCCCGCCCACTTTTTTGTGGCGGGATTATCAGAATGGGTGAAATCAACGCCCATAATATCGGCCAGCATTAGTTTCCACGCTGATTTAACGGCAAGATTCAATAATAATGCCCGCCCACTTTTTTTTGTCGTAAAGAGCATATTTACCGAAACTAGCGGCCATGAGATCGCTCAGGGTCAATTTCGCCACCTCGCACACATATCGCCCAAAATATCGCTCGCCCAAAAAACAACCCAGAAAAAGTGGAACTAACCAGAACTAATCACAGTGTTGTGGGCGCCACGTTCTACATCACATGTCGCATCCTTTAAAAGGATTCTGTGCTTCAACCTCAGGGGAATTCGGATATACTCTGGAGGTCATTGGAGTTGATGTGAACATCTGTACAACCATCTTGATCATACTGTGAACGACTGGAATTGAATAGGTGTCTTCGTCGGGACATTCATTGTTTGTGACCAATCGGTGGAAATCAGAGAGCTACTACAATGGTCCTTTCTCACCTTCTCTTGCTACCCAATTACATGTAGCAGACTCAAGATCGCCGAAGGTACGCTCCACTGCATTATGTGTCCAATGTAAGATGTGCCGGACTGATGAGGAGGACCAGACATTACACCCCCCACAAGTACAAGGAGAAGCAGTCTTACCTCAACTTGCCTGACACCACCTGCCTTCGGAGACTACGCTTCCACAAAGAAGTTATTACTGAGGTATGCCAGCTCATAAGGGAAGATCTGCAGCCTGCCAGCATTATCAGTACTGCACTGTCTATCGAGGTCAAAGTCACCGCGGCACTGTCATTTTACACCTTGTGTTCTTTTCAGGCCACAACTGGCGACATTTGCGGACTTTCTCAGCATACCACACATTGCTGCATTGCACAAATCACTGAAGCCCTGTATGCACACAGGAGGGACTTGAGCAGCTTCCCTATGACCAGGGAGGCACAGAGTGAGAGGGCTCTAGGATTCTCCAGAATTGCAAACTTCCCCAAGGTGCAGGGAGCAATAGATTGCATGCACATCACGATGCGGGCACCTTTTCAGGATGCAGAGGTTTTCAGGAACCACAAGGGATTCCACTCCATGAATGGCCAACTGGTTGTCGACCATCAGCAAATTATACTGGTAGTGAATGCTCAATTTCCGGGCAGCATCCATGATGCTCACATTCTGCATGAGAGCAATGTATCCGATTTGTTTACCAATCAGCCACAAGATCAATGCTGGATGCTTGGTGACAAAGGATATGGCCTTGCCACCTGGCTTATCGCCCATTCTCAAAACACCTAGTTTACATTTTTGAAAATAGGCATTACCGTGAGCGATATCAAATGGGCGGTAGTGTTAAATTTTTTTGACCTTCTGCAGTAAAGTGTGGCCATCCTTAGCAATGGCATGGCAATGCTCGATTCCCATGATTCAGGAGGTCAAGGGTCATCATGACATGCGCAGAAGAGGAGACAGAGAGAGAGGGAGCTCAGAGGCACTGAAAGCGTGTGTGGCTGTGGTGTGTGCTTGTCTGGCAGTTGTGGGAGGCACGAGGGAGATTCACAAGTAGCAAAAAGCCTACTAAGCACCAAGAACATAGTTGGCACCGAGTTTTTGTCCAACAAATAAGATATATCATGGAAGGAATGGAGGAGGCCCTGGAGCGGGTAGCCAGAACACTGGTGGCAGAGGGCTCCCAGTGGTCCCCAAGCATGGCACTCCACCCCAAGGTTCTGCACCACCACTGTGAATGACAGATGAGAGCAAGGACCAAGATCCTGCTTCTGCATCAGAGAATGTTGCCCTCTCGGCACCCCCCATTACCATACCTGTGCACCCACCACATCTACCTTCATCCCTCCAAATGAGGCACCGCCTGAGGAACTCCTCGGCCAGGTGCCATGGAGTGAGGAGGGGAAGGGGTAGAGGTGAGGAGAAGAAAGAGAGGGGGGAAGGAAAGTGAGGTGCATGTGCTCAGGTAAGGCTGTGTTATACCTCCATCTGGATGTATGCAATTTGTTGCAAGGTATGGGAGCTGGGGACCACACTCCTGCTTTGCCTGTGTATTCTATGTTGATGAACATGTTGACTGTGTGATTTATGTCAATGGTGGAAAAAGTGGGATATGGGCAGGGGTTGGGTGTTATTGGCTGTGTCACTTATGATTTCAGACCAATGTTGATATTAAACTTTTGTTATTGAACATAACCTTGTTGCGCATTGTCTCAGATAGCTGGACCATTACACACTGGTGATTCCTTACCGTGAAAGGGTTAAATACAACTTTACATCAATCAAAGTAAACTTTAACTGGCACCAAGGTGATGGGCACCATTGATGTCTGAGCTGCACACACACAGCAGTGTGTCAGCGTTGTCATTCACATCAGCGCTCTTTCAGGCAAATCTTTCTGATATCAGCTCCTCATGTAAGAGTGGAATTTAACAAATGCCAGCCACACCGCTGGCGTCCATCTCGGTTGGTTTCGCTTTTTGTGGGGGTTTTTTTGTGCGAGCGATATTCTAGGTAATATGTGTGCGAGGTGGTGAAATTGACAGTGGGCGATCTCCATGGCCACGAGTTTAGGTAAATATGTTGTTTACGACAAAAAACAGTCACCGGGCGTTATTATTGAATCTCGGTGTTAAGTCCATGAGGAAAGTAACGCTGGGCGATAATATGGGCGTTGAAATCGCCCATTCTGCTGATTCCGCCCAAAAAAAGTGATCAGGTGGTAATATTTTTTCTCACTGTTAAGCACATGTGGAAAGTAACACTCAGCGATAAGTCTCCTAAAGAAGCTTGTCAGTTTCCATTTTGTGCCAAAATGGGTGATATCTGGGCTTAATACGTCATTTCAGCGGTTAAATGGGCATTAAGTGGACAAAAAAAAGTGAAGTTTCTAGCTCTAGGTGCTTTCAGAATGGGGGAGAAGCCGACGATATGAAAACCGTTTTACAAACCACTTCGGAAATAATGACCATTTTGGGTGATAAGCTCAAAAGTGGAAAATCTAGCCCATTTTTCTTTTGCATGGAACATGTACAGCCAGCTCCTTTTAAATTGGGTGTGCGCACAATTCACATTAATTGTATACTTTTGCATATGACACTTTTGATACAAATTCCTTTTTCAAAGTCATTCATAGTACGTGAAAAAAATGTTGAGGTCCGTTTTTATAACATATTCCTGTAGGAAAAGCAATCAGTCACATGAGAGCCCTCATTATCCTATCTGGCAAAAATCAGAGGAGCAGGTGTTTGCCACAATGGGGGTTGGCATTGGGATGTTGGGGTTTGCAATGCTGAAATGTTGACGTTGTGATGTTGGGGATTGGGAAGTTGGTGGTTCGGATGGTTTGAGTTGGGATGTTGGGGGTTGGGATGTTGGGGCTGCGATGTTGGGATGTTGGGGTTTGGGATGATGGAATGTTGGGATGTTGGGGGCTGGGATGTTGGGGTTGGGGTGATGCAATGTTGAGGGTTGGGATGATGGAATGTTGAGGGTTGGGATGTTGGGAAGTTGGGGCTTGGGATGATGGAATGTTGGAATGTTGGGGGCTGGGATGTTGGGGTTGGGATGGTGGAATATTGGGAGTTGAGATGTTGGGGTTGGGATAATGGAATGTTGGGGGTTGGGAAGCTGGAAGTTGGGGTTGGAATTTGGGCTGTTGGGATTTTAGGGTTTGGAATGTTAGGAGTTGGGATACTGGAGTGTTGGGATGTTGGGATTTTGGAATATTGGGGGTTGGGATGTTGGGGGTTGGGATGTTGGAATATTGGGATGTTGGGGGATAGAATGTTGGGTTTTGGGACGTTAGGAATGTTGGGGGTTGCGATGTCGGGAACTGGGATTTTGGGATGTTGGGGGTTGGGATGTTGGAATGTTGTGATGTTGTGATATTGAGGGTTGGGATGTTAGGAATGTTGGGGTTTGGGATATTGGGATGTTGGTGGTTGGGAAGTTGGGATGTTAGGAATGTTGGGGGTTGGGATGTCAGGTACTTGGATGTTGTGAATTTGGGATGTTGGGGGTTGGGATGTTGGAATGTTGGGGGATGGAATGTTGGGGGTTGGGATGTTGTGATAATTGGGGTTGGGATGTTAGGAAGTTGAGATATTTGGGGTTGGGATGTTGGAATGTTGGCTGTTGGGATGTTGGGGGATGGAATGGCAGGATGCTAGAAAGTTGGGGGTTTTGATTTTGGAATGTTGGGGGTTGGGATGTTGGAATGTTAAGATTGTGGTGTTGGGATTTTGGGGATTGGGATGTTGGGGTTGTGATGTTGGGGGTTGGGATGTTGAAATGTTGGTGTTTGGGATGTTGGGCGTTGGGATGTTGTGCATTGGGGTTTGGGATGTTGGGATGTTGGGGGTTGGGATGTGGGGGTTGGGATGTTAGGATGTTAGGAATGTTGGGGATGGAATGTTGGGGGGTGGGATGGAGGGTACTGAAATGTTGGGAAGTTTGGATATTGGGGTTTGAGATGTTGAGATGTTAGGAATGTTGGGGGTTGGAATGTTGGGATTTTGGTGGTTGGGTGTTGGGATGTTGGGGGTTGGGATGTTGGGATGTTGGGTGTTGGGATGTTGGAATGTTGGGGGTTTGGGATGTTGGAATGTTGGAATGTTGGAATGTTGGGATTTTGGAATGTTGGGGGTTGGGATGTTGGCATGTTGTAATGTTGGGATTTGTGGTGTTGTGGGTTGGGATGTTGGAATGTTGAGATGTTATAATGTTGGGATGTTGGAATGTTGGGAGGTTGGGGTTTGGGATGTTGGAATGTTGGAATTTTGGAATGCTGGGGGTTGGGATGTTAGGGGTTGGGATATTGGAATGCTGGGATGTTGGGGTTGGGATGTTGGAATGTTGGGATTTTGGAATGCTGGCGGTTGGGATTTTGTGGGTTGCAATGTTGGGGATTGGGAAGTTGGTTGGGATGTTGGGGGTTGGGTTGTTGGGATGTTGGGGTTTGGGAAGCTAGAGGTTGGGGTTTGGGGATTTTGGGGGGTGGAATATTGGGGGTTGGGATACTGGAGTGTTGGGATGTTGGGATTTTGGAATGTTGGGGGTTGGGTTGTTGGGGTTTGAGACATTGGAATGTTAGGGTCTGGGAAGTTGGGATATTGGGATGTTGCAATATTGGGATGTTGAGAGGTTGTGGGTTAGGATGTTGGAATTTTGGGGGTTGGGATGTTGGGGTTTGGGATGTTGGGAGTTGGGATGTTGGAATATTGGGGTTTGCGATGTTGGAATGTTGGGAGTTGGGATGTTGGGGTTTGGGGTGTTAGGGTTTGGGATGTTGCGATATTGGGAAGTTGCGATGTTGGGGTTTGGGGTTGTGATGATGGGATGTTGCGGGTTGAGATGTTGGAATGTTGGGATGTTGGGTGTTGGGATGTTGGGGTTGAGATGTTGGGGATTGTGGGTTGGGTTGTTGGCAGTTGGGATGTTGGGATGTTATGATGTTGGGTATTGGGGTGGTGGAGTTGGGATTTTGGGTTGTTGGGGGTCGGGATGTTAGGAACGTTGGGAGTTTTGATTTTAGGAATGTTGGGGGTTGGGATGTTGGATTGTTGGGATATAACAACATAAGAACATGAGAAATAGGAACAGGGTAGGCCATACATCCCCTCGATCCTGCTCTGCCATTCAATAAGATCATGGCTGATTCTGATCAAGGACTCAGCTCCACTTCCCCGCCCACTCCCCATAACCCCTTATCCCCTTATCACTTAAGAAACTGTCTATTTCTGTCTTAAACTTATTCAGTGTCCCAGCATTCACAGCTCTCTGAGGCAGTGAATTCCACAGATTTACAACCCTCTGGGAGAAGAAATTTCCCCTCATCTCTGTTTTAAATGGGTGGCTCCTTATTCTAAGATCGTGCCTTCTAGTTCTAGTCTCCCCCATCAGTGGAAACATCTTCTCTGCATCCACCTTGTCAAGTCTCCTCATAATCTTATACGTTTCGATGATCACCTCTCATTCATCTGAATTCCAATGAGTAGTGGCCCAACCTACTCAACCTTTCCTCATAAGTCAACCCCCTCATCCCCGGAATCAACCTAGTGAACCTTCACTGAACTGCCTCCAAAGCAAGTATATCCTTTCGTAAATTTGTAAACCAAAACTGTACATAGTATTCCAGGTGTGGCCTCACCAATACCTTATATAGCTGTAGCAAAACTTCCCTGCTTTTAATCTCCATCCCCTTTGCAATAAAGGCCTTACCATTGGCCTTCCTGATCACTTGCTGTACCTGCATAGTATCCTTCTGTTTTTCATGCACAAGTACCCCCAGGTTCCGCTGTACTGCAGCACTTTGCAATCTTTCTCCATTTAAGTAATAATTTGCTCTTTGATTTTTTTTCTGCCAAAGTGTATGACCTCACACTTTCCGACATTATACTCAATCTGCCAAATTTTTGCTCACTCACTTAGCCTGTCTATGTCCTTTTGCAGATCTTTTGTGTCCTCCTCACTCATTGCTTTTCCTACCATCTTTGTATCATCAGCAAACTTGGCTACGTTACACTCAGTCCCTTCTTCCAAGTCGTTAATATAGATTAGAAATAGTTGAAGTTTATGCTCTGACCAACAGAGTTGCTACTGTTAGGAGGCCTATAGACTACACCCACCAGTGACTTTTTCCCTTTATTGTTCCTTATCTCCACCCAAACTGTTTCAATACCCTTTTCATTTGAGCCAATATGGTTTCTTACTATTACAGTGATTCCATCCTTTATCAATAGAGCTACCCCACATCCTTTTCCTTTCTGTCGGTCCTTCCGGATTGTCAAGCACCCCTGAATATTTAATTCCCAGTCCTGGACACCTTGCACCTACGTCTCTGTAGTGGCTATCAGATCATATCCATTTGTCTCAATTTGTGCCATCAACTCATCTATTTTGTTACAAATGCTACGTACATTACGACAAAGTACCTTTAAATTTGTTTCTCTTTCCCTTTTATCCTGCTTGTTTCCTCTCTCCTTCAAACTCACTTTCTTTATTTTTGCTTTCTAATTCCCTTCCCTGGGATATTAAGGGTTGGGATGTTGGAATGTTGGGGGTTGGGATGTTGGGATTTTTGGGGTTGGGATGTTGGGTGTTGGGATGTTGGAATGTTAGGGGTTGGGATGTTGGGATGTTAGGGGTGTTGGGATGTTGGGTTATTGGGGGTTGGGATGTTGGGTGTTCGGGATTGGGATATTAGGAATGTTAGGTGTTGGGATGTTGGGTGTTGGGGGTTGGGATGTTGGGATGTTGGGATGTCGGGATGTTAGGGGTGTTGGGATGTTGGGTTATTGGGGGTTGGGATGTTGGGTGTTCGGGATTGGGATATTAGGAATGTTGGGGGTTGGGATGTTGGGATGTTGGGGGTTGGACTATTGGAATGTTGGGGGTTGGGCTGTTGGGATATTGGAATGTTGCTGGTTGTGATGCTGGGATGTGGGTATTTTGTGATATTTGGATGTGGGAATGTGGGTATGTTGGGGTTTGTAATGTTGGAATGTTGGGATGTTGGAATGTTGGGATGTTGGGAGTGGGGATGTTGGGGGTTGGACTATTGGAATGTTGGGGGTTAGGATGTTGGGATATTGGAATGTTGCCGGTTGTGATGCTGGAATGTGGGAATTTTGGGATATTTGGACGTGGGAATGTGGGTATGTTGTGGTTTGGAATGTTGGAATGTTGGGCTGTTGGAATGTTGGGATGTTGGGAGTGGTGATGTTGGGGGTTGGGATGTTGGAATGTTGGAATTTTGAAGATTGTTATGTTGGGTTTTGGGATGTTGGAATGTTGAGTGTTGGGATGTTTGGGTTTAGGATGTTGGGAAGTTGGGGGTTGGGATATTGGGGTTGGGATGTTGGAATGTTGGAATTTTGGAGGTTGTTATGTTGGGTGTTGGGATGTTGGAATGTAGTGGGTTGGGTTGTTGGAATGTTGGCTGTTGTGATATTGGGATGTTGGGGGTTGGGATGTTGGGGGTTGGCATGTTCGGGTTGGGATGTTGGAATGTTGGGGGTTGGAATGTTGGGATGTGGGGATGTTGGGTGTTTGGATGTTGGTGGTTGGTATGTTGGGAAGTTGGGATGTTGGAGGTTGGAATGTTGAGGGTTTGGATGTTAGAACATTGTGGGTTGGGATGTTGGAATGTTGTGTGTTGGGATGTTGGGATGTTTGGGTTTGAGATATTGGGAAGTTGGGGGTTGGGATATTGGGGTTGAGATGTTGGAATGTTGGAATTTTGGAGGTTGGTATGTTGGGTGTTGAGATGTTGGAATGTTGTGAGTTGGGTGTTGGAATGTTGGGTGTTGTGATGTCAGGGGTTGGAATGTTGGAGATTGGAATGTTGGGATGTTGGGGGTTTGGATGTTGGGCTGTTTGGGTTTGGGATGTTGGGGGCTGGGATGTTGCGATGTTGGGATGTTGGGGATTGGAATGTTGGAAAGTTGGGATAGTGGGGGTTGGGATGTTAGGGTTTGGGATGTTGGAATGTTAGGGGTTGGGATGTTGGAATTTGGTGGTTGGGATGTTGGGGGTTGGAATGCTGGGGGTTGGGATGTTGGGATGTTGGGGTTTGGGATGTTGGGATTTAGGATGTTGGGATGTTGGGATTTTGGGAGGTCAGAATGCTATGTGTTGGGATGTTGGGGGTTGGGATGTTGGAATGCTCAGTGTTGAGGGTTGGGATGTTGGCATATTGGAATGTTGTAGGATGGGATCCTGGGGGTTGGGATGTTGGGGGTTGGGATGTTGGTGGTTGGAATGTTGGGAAGTTGAGGATTCGGATGTTGGGATGTTGGGGGTTGGAATGTTGGGGGTTGGGATGTTGAGATGCTGGGGGTTGAGATGTTGAGGATTCAGATGTTGGAATATTGTGATACAGAGGGTTGCGATGTTGGGGGTGGGGATGTTAGGGTTGGGATTTTGGACTTTTGGAATTTTGAGGGTTGGGATTTTGGAATGTTGGATGTTGGGATATTGTGGATTGGGATGTTGGGATGTTGCGGGTTGGGATGTTGCGATATTGTGGATTGGGATGTTGGGATGTTGTGGGTTGCGCTGTTGGCATTTTGGGATGTTGGTGTTTGGAATGTTGGGATGTTGGTGGTTGGGATAGAAACATAGAAACATAGAAAATAGGTGCAGGAGTAGGCCATTCGGCTGTTCGAGCCTGCACCACCATTCAATAATCTCATGGCTGATCATTCACCTCAGTACCCCTTTCCTGCTTTCTCTCCATACCCCTTGATCCCTTCAGCCATAAAGGCCAAATCGAACTCCCTCCTGAATATATCCAATGAACTGGCAAAAACAACTCTCTGTGATAGAGAATTCCACAGATTAACAACTCTCTGAGTGAAGAAGTTTCTCCTCATCTCAGTCCTAAATGGCTTACCCCTTTTACTGAGACTGTGTCCCCGGGTTCTGGACTTCCTCAACATTGGGAACATTCTTCTTGCATCTAACCTGTCAAGTCCCATCAGAATTTTATATGTTTCTATGAGATCCCCTCTCATTCTTCTAAACTCCAGTGAATACAGGCCCAGTCGAACCAGTCTCTCCTCATATGTCAGTCCTGCCATCCCGGGAATTAGTCGAGTGAACCTTCGCTGCCCTCCCTCAATATCCTTCCTCAGATTAGGAGACCAATACTGAACATAATATTCCAGGTGAGGCCTCATCAAGGCCCTGTACAACTGTAGTAAGACCTCCCTGCTCCCATAGTCAAATCCCCTCGCTATGAAGGCCAACATACCATTTGCCTTCTTCACCGCCTGCTGTACATGCATGCCAACTTTCAATGACTGATATACCATGACACCCAGGTCTCGTTGCACCTCCCCTTTTCCTAATCTGCCGCCATTCAGATAATATTCTGCCTTTGTGTTTTTGCCACCGAAGTGGATAACTTCACATTTATCCACATTATACTGCATCTGCCTTGCATTTGCCCACTCACCTAACCTGTCGAAGTCACCCTGCAGCCTCTTAGCATCCTCCTCACAGCTCACACTGCCACCCAACTCAGTGTCATCTGCAAACTTGGAGATATTACTCTCAATTCCATTCAATTCCTTCATCCAAATCATTAATATATTATTGTAAATAGCTGGGGTCCCAGTACTGAGCCCTATAGCACCCCACTAGTCACTGCCTACCATTCTGAAAAGGAGCCGTTTATCCCGACTCTCTGCTTCCTGTCTGCCAACCAGTTCTCTATCCACGTCAGTACATTACCTCTAATACCATATGCTTTAATGTTGCATACCAATCTCTTGTGCGGAACGTTGTCAAAAGTGATTTGAAAGTCCAAATACACCATATCCAATTCTCCCTTGTCCATTCTACTAGTTACATCCTCAAAAAATTCTCGAAGATTTGTCACCGATGTCAAGCTAACCGGTCTATAATTCCTTGTTTTCTCTCCAGTCCATAGGAACTGATCCAGAGTCAATTGACTTTTGGAAAATGATCACCAATGCATCCACTGTTTCTCAGGCCACTTCCTTAAGTACTCTGGGATGCAGACTATCAGGCGCCAGGGATTTATCGGCCTTCAATCCCATCAATTTCCCGAAAACAATTTCCTGCCTAACAACAATTTGCTTCAGTTCCTCACTCTCACTAGAACCTCAGTCCCCTAATATTTCCGGAAGGTTATTTGTGTCTTCCTTCGTGAAGACAGAACCAAAGTATTTGTTCAACTGGTCTGCCATTTCTTTGTTCCCCATTATAAATTCACCTGAATCTGACTGCAAGGGACTTACATTTGTCTTCACTAATCTTTTTCTCTTCACATATCCATAGAAGCTTATGCAGTCAGTTTTTAAGTTCCCAGCAAGTTTCCTCTCATACTTTATTTTCCCCCTCCTAATTAAACCCTTTGTCCTCCTCTGTTGAATTCTAAATTTCTCCCAGTCCTCAGGTTTGCTGCTTTTTCTGGCCAATTTATACGCCTCTTCCTTGGATTTAACACTATCCTTAATTTCCCTTGTTAGCCACGGTTGAGCCACCTTCCCAGTTTTATTTTTACTCCACACAGGGATGTACAATTGTTGAAGTTTATCCATGTGATCTTTAAATGTTTGCCATTGCCTATCCACCATCAACCCTTCAAGTATCATTTGCCAGTCTATTCTAGCCAATTCACGTCTCATACCATCTAAATTACCTTTTCTTAAGTTCAGGACCCGACTCTCTGAATGAACTGTATCACTCTCCATCTTAATAAAGAATTTTACCATATTATGATCGCTCTTCCCCAAGGGGCCTCGCACAAAAAGATTGCTAATTAGTCCCTTCTCATTACACATCACCCAGTATAGGATGGCCAGCCCTCTGGTTGGTTCTTCGACATATTCGTCTAGAAAACCATCCCTAATACACTCCACGAAATCCTCCTCCACCGTATTGCTACCAGTTTGGTTAGCCCAATCTATATGTACATAAGAACATGAGAACATAAGAATTAGGAACAGGAGTAGGCCATCTAGCCCCTCGAGCCTGCTCTGCCACTCAACAAGATCATGGCTGATCTGGCCATGGACTCAGCTCCACTTACCCGCCCGCTTCCCATAACCCTTAATTCCCTTATTGGTTAAAAATCTATCTATCGGTGATTTGAATACATTCAATGAGATAGCCTCAAATGCTTCCCTGGGCAGAGAATTCCACAGATTCACAACCCTCTGGGAGAAGAAATTCCTTATCGGTTTTAAATTGGCTCCCCCGTATTTTGAGGCTGTGCCCCCTAGTTCTAGTCTCCACGACCAGTGGAAACAACCTCTCTGCCTCTATCTTGTCTATCCCTTTCATTATTTTAAATGTTTCAATAAGATCACCCCTCATCCTTCTGAACTCCAACGAGTAAAGACCCAGTCTACTCAATCTATCATCATAAGGTAACCCCCTCATCTCCGGAATCAGCCGAGTGAATCGTCTCTGTACCCCCTCCAAAGCTAGTATATCCTTCCTTAAGTAAGGTGACCAAAACTGCACGCAGTACTCCAAGTGCGGCCTCACCAATACCCTGTACAGTTGCAGCAGGACCTCCCTGCTTTTGTAATCCATCCCTCTCGCAATGAAGGCCAACATTCCATTCACCTTCCTGATTACCTGCTGCACCTGCAAACTAACTTTTTGGGATTCATGCACAAGGACCCCCAGGTCCCTCTGCACCGCAGCATGTTGTAATTTCTCCCCATTCAAATAATATTCCCTTTTACTGTTTTTTTTTCCAAGGTGGATGACCTCACATTTTCCGACATTGTATTCTATCTGCCAAACCTTAGTCCATTCGCTTAACCTATCTAAATCTCTTTGCAGTCTCTCTGTGTCCTCTACACAACCCGCTTTCCCACTAATCTTTGTGTCATCTGCAAATTTTGTTACACTACACTCTGTCCCCTCTTCCAGGTCATCTATGTATATTGTAAACAGTTGTGGTCCCAGCACCGATCCCTGTGGCACACCACTAACCACCGATTTCCAACCCGAAAAGGACCCATTTATCCCAACTCTCTGCTTTCTGTTAGCCAGCCAATTCTCTATCCATGCTAATACATTTCCGTTGACTCCGCGTACCTTTATCTTCTGCAGTAACCTTTTGTGTGGCACCTTATCGAATGCCTTTTGGAAATCTAAATACACCACATCCATCGGTACACCTCTATCCACCATGCTCGTTATATCCTCAAAGAATTCCAGTAAATTAGTTAAACATGATTTCCCCTTCATGAATCCATGTTGCGTCTGCTTGATTGCACTATTCCTATCTAGATGTCCCGCTATTTCTTCCTTAATGATAGCTTCAAGCTATAGGTTAAAGTCACACATGATAACTGCTGTACCTTTATTGTACGCATCCCTAATTTGTTGTTTGATGCTGTCTCCAACCTCACTACCACTGTTTGATGGTCTGTACACAACTCCCGTTTTCTGCCCTTTGGTATTCTGCAGCTCCATTCATACAGATTCCACATCATCCAAGCTAATGTCCTTCCTTACTATTGCGTTAATTTCCTTTTTAACCAGCAATGCTACCCCACCTCCTTTTCCTTTCTGTCTATCCTTCCTGAATGTTGAATACCCCTGGATGTTGCGTTCCCAGCCTTGGTCAACCTGGAGCTATGTCCGTGATGCCAATTATATCATATCAGTAAGTAACTTTTAGCACTGTTGTTGCCAATTTAAGTGTATCTAAGGGTTAATCAATGGCAGGAGCGCTCGGACACGTGTTATGCTCCTCCTGTGTTATGTGGGAAATCAGGGATGCCGCCGGTGTCCCTGACGACTACGTGTGCGGGAAGTGTATCCGCCTGCAGCTCCTGACGGACCGCGTTGTGGAACTGGAGCTGCGGGTGGATTCACTCTGGAGCATGCACGATGCTGAGAATGACGTGAATAGCACATTTAGTAAGTTGGTCTTACCGCAGGTAAACGGTACACAGCCAGATCGGGAATGGAAGACCAACAGGAAGAGCAGTGCAAGGAAGGAAGTGCAGGGATCCCCTGTGGTCATCCCCCTGCAAAACAGATACACCGCTTTGAGTACTGTTGAGGGGGATGACTCATCAGCGGGGAGCAGCAGCAGCCAGGTTCATGGCACCGTGGCTGGCTCTGCTGCAGAGGGCAGGAAAAAGAGTGGGAGAGCTATAGCGATAGGGGATTCGATTGTAACAGGAATAGATAGGTGTTTCTGCGGCCGCAACCGAGACTCCAGGATGGTATGTTGCCTCCCTGGTGCAAGGGTCAAGGATGACTCGGAGCAGGTGCAGGACATTCTGAAAAGGGAGGGTAAACAGTCAGTTGTTGTCGCACATATAGGTACCAATGACATAGGTAAAAAAACGGGATGAGGTCCTACGAGGCAAATTTAGGGAGCTAGGAGCTAAATTAAAAAGTAGGACCTCAAAAGTAGTAATCTCAGGATTGCTACCAGTGCCACGTGCTAGTCAGAGTAGGAATTGCAGGATAGCTCAGATGAATACGTGGCTTGAGGAGTGGTGCAGAAGGGAGGGATTCAAATTTCTGGGGCATTGGAACCGGTTCTGGGGGAGGTGGGACGAGCACAAACCAGACGGTCTGCACCTGGGCAGGACCGGAACCAATGTCCTTGTGGGAGTGTTTGCTAGTGCTGCAGGGGTGGAGTTAAACTAATATGGCAGGGGGATGGGAACCTATGCAGGGAGACAGAGGGAAATAAAATGGAGTCAGAAGCAAAATATAGAAAGGAGAATAGTCAAAGTGGAGGGCAGAGAAACCTAAGGCAAAAAACAAAAGGGGCCACATTACAGCAAAATTCTAAAGGGGCAAAGTGGGTTAAAAAAAACAAGCCTGAAGGCTCTGTGCCTCAATGCGAGGAGTATTCGGAATAAGGTGGATGAATTAACTGCGCAGATAGCAGTTAATGGATACGATGTGATTGGCATCACGGAGACATGGCTCCAGGGGGACAAGGCTGGGAACTCAACATCCAAGGGGTATTCAGCATTTAGGAAGGATAGACAGAAAGGAAAAGGAGGTGGGGTGGCATGCTGGTTAAAGAGGAAATTAATGCAATAGTAAGGAGGGACATTAGCCTGGATGATGTGGAATCGGTATGGGTGGAGCTGCGGAATTCCAAAGGACAGAAAACGCTAGTGGGAGTTGTGTATAGACCACCAAATAGTAGTAGTGAGTTTGGGGACAGCATCAAACAAGAAATAAGGGATATGTGCAATAAAGGTACAGCAGTAATCATGGACGACTTTAATGTACACATTGATTGGGCTAACCTAACTGGTAGCAATGCAGTGGAGGAGGATTTCCTGGAGTGTATTAGGGATGGTTTTCTAGACCAATATGTCGAGGAACCAACCAGGCAGCTGGCCATCCTGGACTGGGTGATGTATAATGACAAGGGACTAATTAGCAATCTTGTTGTGCGAGGCCCCTTGGGGGAAAATGACCATAATATGGTCGAATTCCTTACTAAGATGGAGAGTGACAAAGTTAATTCGGAAACTCGGGTCCTGAACTTAAGGAAAGGTAACTTCGATGGTATGAGGCGTGAATTAGCTAGAATAGACTGGCAAACGATACTCAAAGGGTTGACGGTGGATAAGCAATGGCAAACATTTAAAGATCACATGGATGAACTTCAGCAAATGTACATCCCTGTCTGGAGTAAAAATAAAAATAAAGGTGGCTCAACCATGGCTAACAAAGAAAATTAAGGATAGTGTTAAAGACAAGGAAGAGGCATATAAATTGGCTAGAAAAAGCAACAAACCTGAGGACAGGAAGAAATTTTGAATTCAACAGAGGAGGACTCAGGGTTTAATTAAGACGGGTAAAATAGAGTATGAGAGGAAGCTAGCCGGGAACATAAAAACTGACTGCAAAAGCTTCTATAGATATGTGAAGAGAAAAAGATTAGTGAAGACAAACGTAGGTCCCTTGCAGTCGGATTCAGGTGAATTTATAATGGGGAACAAAGAAATGGCAGACCAATTGAACAAATACTTCAGTTCTGTCTTCACGAAGGAAGATACAAATAACCTTCCGAAGGTACTAGGGGACAGTGGTCTAGTGAGAAGGAGGAATTGAAGGATGTCCTTATTAGGCGGGAAATTGTGTTAGGGAAATTGATGGGATTGAAGGCCGATAAATCTCTGGGGCCTGATTGTCTGCATTCCAGAGTGCTCAAGGAAATGGCCCTAGAAATAGTGGATGCATTGGTGATCATTTTCCAACAGTCTATTGACTCTGGATCAGTTCCCATTGACTGGAGGGTAGCTAATGTAACACCACTTTTTAAAAAAGGAGAGAGAGAGAAAATGGGTAATTATGGACCGGTTAGCTTGACATCAGTAGTGGGGAAAATGTTGGAATCGATCATGAAGGATGAAATAGCAGCGCATTTGGAAAGCGGTGACAGGATCGGACCAAGTCAGTATGGATTTATGAAAGGGAAATCATGCTTGACGAATCTTCTGGAATTTTTTGAGGATGTAACTAGCAGAGTGGACAAGGGAGAACCAGTGGGTGTGGTGTATTTGGACGTTCAGAAGGCTTTTGACAAGGTTCCACACAAGAGATTGTTGTGCAAAATCAAAGCACATGGTTTTGGGGGTAATATACTGACGTGGATAGGGAACTGGTTGGCAGACAGGAAGCAGAGAGTCGAGATAAACGGGTCCTTTTCAGAATGGCAGGCAGTGACTTGTGACGTGCCGCAGGGCTCAGTGCTGGGACCCCAGCTCTTTTCAATATACATTGATGATTTGGATGAAGGAATAGAGTGTAATATCTCCAAGTTTGCAGATGATACTAAACTGGGTGGCGGTCTGAGCTATGAGGAGGATGCTAAGAGGCTGCAGGCTGACTTGGACAGGTTAGGTGAATGGGCAAATGCAAGGCAGATGCAGTATAATGTGGATAAATGTGAGAATTTCCATTTTGGGGACAAAAACACGAAGGCAGAATATTATCTGAATGGCGGCAGACTAGGAAAAGGGGAGGTGCAACGAGAACTGGGTGTCATGGTTCATCAGTCACTGAAAGTGGGTACGCAGGTACAGCAGGCGGTAAAGAAGGAAAATTGTATGTTGGCCTTCATAGCTAGGGGATTTGAATATTGAAGCAGGGAGGTCTTACTGCAGTTGTACAGGGCCTTGGTGAGGCCTCACCTGGAATATTGTGTTCAGTTTTGGTCTCCTAGTCTGAGGAAGGACGCTCTTGCTATTGAGGGAGTGCAGCGAAGGTTCATCAGACTGATTCCAGGGATGGCTGGGCTGACATATGAGGAGAGACTGGATCAACTTGGCCTTTATTCACTGGAGTTTAGAAGGATGAGAGGGGATCTCATAAAAACATATAAGATTCTGACGGGACTAGACAGGTTAGATGCAGAAGAATGTTCCCGATGTTGGGGAACTCCAGAACCAGGGGACATAGTCTTCAGATAAGTGGTAGGTCTTTTAGAATTGAGATGAGGAGAAAGTTCTTCACTCAGAGAGTTGTTAACCTATGGAATTACCTGCCGCAGAGAGTTGTTGATGCCAGTTCACTGGATATATTTAAGAGGGAGTTAGATATGGCTCTTACGGTTAAGGGGATCAAGGGGTATGGAGAGAAAGCAGGAAAGGGGTACTGAAGGAATGATCAGCCATTATCTTAGTTAATGGTGTTGCAGGCTCGAAGGGCCGAATGGCCTACTCCTGCACCTATTTTCTATGTTTCTATGTTTCTATATTCATTAATTGCTGCCTGCGCAGTTAATTCATCCACCTTATTACGAACACTCCTCGCATTGAGGCACAGAGCCTTCAGGCTTGTCTTTTTAACAGACTTTGCCCCTTTAGAATTTTGCTGTAATGTGTCTTGCATTTCTCTGCCCTCCGCTTTTACTTTTCTTTTTTCTATCTTTTGCTTCTGCCCCCACTCTACTTCCCTCTGTCTCCCTGCATAGGTTCCCATCCCCCTGCCATATTAGTTTAACCCCTCCCCAACAGCACTAGCAAACACTCCAACTTGGACATTGGTTCCTGTCCTGGCCAGGTGCGGACCGTCCGGTTTGTACTGGTCCCACCTCCCCCAGAACCGGTTCCAATGTCCCAGGAATTTGAACCGCTCTCTTCTGCACCACTCCTCAAGCCACGTATTCATTTTAGCTATGCTGTCATTCTTACTCTGACTAGTACGTGGCACTGGTAACAATCCTAAGATCACTACCTTTGAGATCCTACTTTTTAATTTAACTCCTAGCTCCCTAAATTAAGTTCGTAGGACCTCATCCCGTTTTTTACCTATATCGTTGGTACCTATATGCACCACGACAACTGGCTGTTCACCCTCCCCCTCCAAAATGTCCAGCAGCTGCTCCGAGACATCCTTGACCCTTGCACCTGGGAAGCAACATATCATTCTTGAGTCTCGATTGTGGCCGCAGAAACGCGTATCTTTCCCCCTTACAATAGAATCCCCTCCCACTATAGCTCTCCCACTCTTTTTCCTGCCCTCCTGTGCAGCAGAGCCACCCATGGATCCATGAGCCTGGCTGCTGCTGCCCTCCCCTGATGAGTCAGCCCCGCCAACAGTACCCAAAACGGTGTATCTGGTTTGGAGGGGGATGACCGCAGGGGACCCCTGCACCAACTTCCTTCCATTGCTCTTCCTGTTATTCACCCATCCCCTATCTGTCTGTGTAACCTTTACCTGCGGTATGACCAACTCACTAAACGTGCTATTCACGACAGCCTCAGCATCGCGGATGCTCCAGAGTGAATCCACCCGCAGCTCCAGTGCCGCAATGCGGTCTGTCAGGAGCTGCAGCAAGATACACTTCCCGCACATGTAGTCGTCAGGGACACTGGAAGCATCCCTGAGTTCCCACATAACACAGGAGGAGCATGACACATGTCCGAGCTCTCCTGCCATGACTTAACCCTTAGATTAACCTAATTTGGCAACAATGATAAAGGTTACCTACTGATAACGAAATAAAAAGAAGAAAAAAAGATTAAATACTCATCAATCCACCAGCCAATCACTTACCCGCTTGGCTGTGACGTCACCTTTCGATTTCTTTCTACTTCTTTGTTTACCTTCAGCACCTGCACCAGCTGGCTCCTGACTGCTGCTGCTCGAACTCCCGCTCGGGCCTTTTATAGGCCTCTCCGGCTCCCCGAACTCCCGCTACTGACAGCCGATGTTCGAACTCCCGCTCGGGCGTTTTATAGGCCTCTCCAACTCCCCGAACTCCCGCTCCTGACTGCCGCAGCTCAAACTCCCGCTCGGGCCTTTTATAGGTCTCTCCGACTCCCCTAACTCCGTTCCTGACTGCTGCTGCTCGAACTCCCAATCGCGCCTTTTATAGGCCACTCCAACTCCCCGAACTCCTGCTCCTGACTGCCGCGGCTCGAACACCCGCTCGGGCCTTTTGTAGGCCTCTCCAACTCCCCAAAGTCCCACTCCTGACTGCTACTGCTCGAACTCCCGCTCGGGCCTTTTATAGGCCTCTCCGACTCCCCGAACTCCGGCTCCTGACTGTTGTAGATTGGGATGTTTGAAAGTTGGAATGTTGGGATTTTGGGATGTTGGGATGTTAGGAATGTTGTGAGTTTGGATGTTAGGAATGTTGTGAGTTTGGATGTTGGAATGTTGAGATGTTGGGATGTTGGGATATTGTGGTTTGGGATGTTTGAGGTTGGAATGTTGTGATGTTGGGAGTTGGAATGTTTGGGGGGATGGGATGTTGGGATTTTGGAATGTTGATGGTTGGGATGTTGGAATATTGGGGGTTGGGATGTTGGAATGTTGGGGGTTGGGAAGTTGGAATGCTGGGATGTTGGAATGTTGGAGGTTGGGATGTTGGGATGTTTGGGGTTGGGCTGTGGGAATACTGGGATGTTGGGAGTTGGGGTGTTGCGATGGTGGGGGTTGGGACGTTGGGATGTTGGGATGTTGGAGGTTGGGATGTTAGAGGTTGGGATGTTGGGGCATTGGAATGTTGGGACGTTGAGGGTTTGGATGCTAAGGGTTGGGATGTTGGGATGTTGGGGGTTGGGATGTTAGGGGTTGGGATGTTGGGGGTTGCGATGTTTGAATTTACTGGGTTGGGATGTTGGGTTTTGGAATGTTAGGATGTTGGGGATTGGGATATTGGGGGTTGGGATGTTAGAATGTTGGGGATTGGGATGTTGGAATTTTGGGGGTTGGATTTTGGGATGTTGGGGGTTGGGGTTTGGATTTGGGGATTTGGGGTTTTGGGGGTGGGGTTGGATGATTGGGTTTGGGGGCTTGGGTTTGAGGGGTTGGGTTTGCGGGGTAGGGGTGGGATATTGAAGGTTGGGCTGGCCCAATTTTCTGATCTCAACTCCTTCCATTAACTCATAATTTGAATGCATTCCAGAATCAGCTCTGCTTTCTCTGACACTTTTTACAATTAACACACCACGCCTTGTTTATTTACTAAAAGTAGAGGTAGATCCATAACGTTCTTATTTTCTTTAATGATGTAGCTTCATCAGTCCCATTGCTTAAAAAAATTATGGTTGAATGCTAGAATACAAAGTAAATCTACCAATAATATAGAAAGTGTCAAACCAATGTCTGATTTTGTGGCTATGATTTAAATATTTAATTGTAGCGATTGAAGAGTTATCACCCATTTACCATATAGGAAATACTTAATGCAATTTTTATTTATCAAAGGCAAAGCAGATCAATTTTGTCAGAGATAGGATTTGAATGATTCATTTTTAGTCATCGCTTCACATTTGGCTGTGGAAACATAGAAACATAGACAATAGGTGCAGGAGTAGGCCACTCGGCCCTTCGAGCCTGCACCATCATTCAATAAGATTATGGCTGATCAATCACCTCAGTACCCCTTTCCTGCTTTCTCTCCATACCACTTGATCCCTTTAGCTGTAAGGGCCATATCTAACTCCCTTTTGAATATATCCAATGAACTGGCATCAACAACTCTCTGCGGCAGGGAATTCCACAGGTTAACAACTCTCTGAGTGAAGAAGTTTCTCCTCATCTCAGTCCTAAATGGCCTACCCCTTATCCTAAGACTGTGTCCCCTGGTTTCTGGACTTCCCCAACATCGGGAACATTCTTCCCGCATCTAACCTGTCCCATCCTGTCAAAATCTTATATGTTTCTATGAGATCCCCTCTCATCCTTCTAAACTCCAGTCTATAAAGTCCCAGTTGATCCAGTCTCTCCTCATATGTCAGTCCAGCCATCCCTGGAATCAGTCTGGTGAACCTTCGCTGCACTCCATCAATAGCAAGAATGTCCTTCCTCAGACTGGGAGACCAAAACTGAACACAATATTCCAGATGAGGCCTCACCAAAGCCCTGTACAATTGCAGTAAGACATCCCTGCTCCTATACTCAAATCCCCTAGCTATGAAGGCCAACATGCCAATTGCCTTCTTCACCGCCTGCTGTACCTGCATGCCAACTTTCAATGAATGATGAACCATGACACCCAGGTCCCGTTGCACCTCCCCTTTTCCTAATCTGCCGCCATTCAGATAATATTCTGCTTTTGTGTTTTTGCCACCAAAGTGGATAACCTCACACTTATCCACATTATACTGCATCTGCCATGCATTTGCCCACTCACCTAACCTGTCTAAGTCACTCTGCAGCCTCTTAGCGTCCCCCTCACAGCTCACACCACCACCCAGTTTAGTGTCATCTGCAAACTTGGAGATATTACACTCAATTCCTTCATCCAAATCGTTAATGTATATTGTAAAGAGCTGGGGTCCCAGCACTGAGCCCAGTGGCACTTCACTAGTCACTGCCTCCCATTCCGAAAAGGACCCATTTATCCCGACTCTCTGCTTCCTGTCTGCCAACCAATTCTCTATCCACGCCAGTACATTACCCCCAATACCATGTGCTTTGATTTTGCACACCAATCTCTTATGTGGAACCTTGTCAAAGGCCTTTGAAAGTCCAAATACACCACATCCACTGGTTCTCCCTTGTCCACTCTACTAGTTACATCCTCAAAAAATTCCAGAAGATTTGTCAAGCATGATTTCCCTTTCATAAATCCATGCTGACTTGGACATATTCTGTCATTGCTTTCCAAATGCGCTGCTATTTCATCCTTAATAATTGATTCCAACAGATCCCCCACTACTGATGTCAAGCTAACCGGTCTATAATTATCCATTTTCTCTCTCCCTCCTTTTTTAAAAAGTGGTGTTACATTAGCTACCCTCCAGTCCTTAGGAACTGATCCAGAATCGATAGACTGTTGGAAAATGATCACCTTCAATCCCATCAATTTCCCCAACACAATTTCCCACCTAATAAGGATATCCTTATTAAGGATAAAAAGGACTTGTATTTACAGGAGTATACAATAAAAGAGAAAGCACATTTGGTTTCTAGACTCTAATGAAAAGAATAAAGAACAGAATGTGCAAAGAGAAAGGCCCAATTATTCAACCTGTTTCGAGCACAAATTTAGAATGGTTTCAACGTCCCCATATTTACCAATCTGTCTCAACTTTTTACTGATCTTTTCCTTTCAGAGGCAATTCCAAACTGGTTCAAGCACATGCCCATAGTGTTTTAAGTGATTGGGTTTAAATTTATAGCCCTAACCAGGAATGGCACATCATACAATACAGTAGCAGCAGATTCTGATTGTCTTTGGATAAATTGCAAAGCTGGGGCAAAGCAGTGAAATACTGATCAGTTAGTTGCATCTTAGCAATTCTAGGTTTGCTGTCAAATGTGTGCATGTTTACAAGACGGAGAGGTGGCTAACCTTTTGAAGCATATGACAAAATGCTATTTCCATTTGCGCTATGGCTTTACCCTTTTGTATTTGATGCAATGCAATCGGATTATTCTGTCCCCTCTTTTGTCACAGAAGATCATCAATCCCCGACAAGGAAATAACTGAAATGGTATTAAAACTTTGTTACTGAAAGAGTGGTATAAGTCACAGAGCTGCCTGAATGGTTCCGTGAGTAAATACATTGTGAGGTATTTGTTGGTGTTGCAGGCTCTTTTAATTAGACTCAGACATACAGAATATCAAACAAGTGAGTTTGAATAAAACAAAGGCAAGAATATTCCACTTCCCACTTAGCAACGCCCTGTCTACTCCTAACTCCCTTTTCATTAGAGTCTAGAAACCAAATGTGCTTTCTCTTTTATTGTATACTCCTGTAAATACATCCTTTTCCACAGCCAAATATGAAGCGATGACTAAAAATGAAACATCCAAATCCTATCTCTGACCAAATTGATCTGCTTTGCCTTTGATAAATAAAAATTGCATTAAATATTTCCTATATGGTAAATGGGTATCAATTCTTCAATCGCTACAATTAAATATTTAAATCAAAGCCACAAAATCAGACATTGGTTTGACAGTATGGAATAGCAGCCTCTTTACACTCTGTGACCACTGAATTAGCAAAATAGCTGAGTATTATCACAGCTCTTTAACCTGGTTATCCCTATAGTACTAGACTAGGAACAGACATTTCCGAGTTCAATATCTGCTCTCTAATCGGGCAGTGGTGGGTGGTTTTACAATCAGCCATGGTTCATGCTCTCGGTCTCTATTCAGACATATCACTCACACACACACACACGCACCCACGCGCGCACACACAAAGGCAAAGACAAGCACATAGGCACGCAGAGACACACACACGCACACAAACATGCACAAAGGCATGCACACACACATGCACACAAACCCATATATGCGCACATGCACCCACACATGCACACAAACACATGCATGCATGAACACACTCACGCACAGACACACACCCACACATGCACGCCCGCACGCACACATTAACACATGCACACACACACACAGCCACACATACACTCGCGCCCACACACACAGATGCACATACACGTGCATGCACACATGCACCCACACATGCACGCACACACACACTTGTACACACACACATACTCACTCGCATACGTGCATGCACACACATAGCTTAGGTAATAAGTTAGGTAATGTTTTTTTATATAGTTACTAAAATTACTGTGACTAGCACATAATAATCTACAAAGGTTTCAAAAATAGATTTAAAAAATAGTTAAAAATGTAAATATACCTAACCTAATGAGGGAGCCATTCTAAAATAACTGTTATTTTTTTCAAACATCTTTCTTCTCACTATTTCTGCTGTGCATTTCCTCCATGACAACCATCTGAAACATCTAATGTACTCACACAAAAGACTGCTGAAGATCGATCCAAATTAATATTTATTGGCAGCACAATCAGTTATATGTGGCAGGGCCCAGTGTGCATGGCCAGCCACAATTCATTCATTAACGCTTGTATTCTTGCCAAGAAACACAGACTGACATGTCCAGCTAAAATATGATCTCATTGAATAAGCATGTGTAACACTACCCTAGTCCTTTCAATGTTTGTGCTTAGTTTAATTCCACTATTTTTATTCATATTCTCTCTCTTTCACAGCTTCTTGCTCATGCATCCAGCAGAGAAATCGAGGCGTTGCTTAACCAGAAACCAATGTAGGTCAACGAACACGGGGGTGATAGGTGAGCGAGACTTGGTGCAAGCTAGGAAATGGGCTGCCGAGTTTTGGATCACCTGTAGTTTACGTAAGGTAGAATGTGGGAGGCCAGCCAGGAGTGCATTGGATTAGTCAAGTCTAGAGGTAACAAAGGCATGGATGAGGGCTTCAGCAGTGGATGAGCTGAGGCAAGGTCGGAGATGGGCAATGTTACGAAGATGGAAATAGGCAGTTTTAGTTATGCTGAGGATATGTGGTTGTATGCTCATTTCAGAGTCAAATATGACACCAAGGTTGTGAACAATGTGGTTCAGAAGTTGGGGAGAGGGATGGAGTCAGTGTCTAGGGAATGGAGTTTGTGGCGGGCTCTGAAAACAATGGCTTCGGTCTTCCGACTTTTCAATTGGAGAAAATTTCTGCTGATCGGACAAGCAGTCTGACAATTTAGAGACTGTGGAGGGGTCAAGAGAAGTGGTGGTGAGGTAGAGCTGGGTGTCGTCAGCGTACATGTGGAAACTGATGCTGTGTTTTTGGATGATGTAGATGAGAAATAGGAGGGGACCAAGGAAAGATCCTTGGGGGACACCAGAGGTAACGATACAGGGGAGAGAAGAGAAGCCATTGCAGGTGATACTCTGGCTATGATTAGATAGCTAAGAATGGAACCAGGCGAGTGCAGTCCCACCCAGCTGGACGACGGTGGAGAGGCGTTAGGGAAGGATGGAGTGGTCAACTGTGTCAAAGGCTGCAGACAGGTTGAGAAGGATGAGGAAAGGATGTCATTTGTGACTTTGATGAGAGCCGTTTCAGTACTGTGGCAGGCGCGGAAACCTGATTGGAGGGATTCAAACATGGAATTGCAGGATTCTGGCTCTCTACTTTTTCCTTCTTTAAGATGCTCTTTAAAACTCAAGGACCTAAAACCTTGAGACTTAAACACGGGAGAAATAGAATTAACTCCTATTTAACAGACACGTTCAATGATTACAAAATCCAAACTAATCCTAATGACTCCCTGAGTTAGCAATAACCACCTTCACACTGGGTTCAAGCCAATGCAAGATAACTGCAAAGAAATTAAACTACACAGATTGTGAAATGAATCTAAATAGCAACAAGCAGTTAAAGCCACAGGAAAATGGAGGTCCCATGAAAATTCAAGGTTTTCCTGCTTAATTGGGCTTAATGACATGAGAAGTAGTTGACGAGAATGCACAGCAGGGATTTAAACAAGTACTTAATTTTACGTGGGATGTCAATTTGGATGAGTTAACCCAATGACCGTATTTGTTATTAGGTATTAGGCTTGTCAGTCTGCGGAATTTACCAAGGGGAGGGGAGAAGCACAGAAAAAGGAACTCTCAGAAAAATTCACACAGTGCATGACCATTTTACTTTTTTTATAAATGGGTTTTACCGGAGGGAAAGTTCTGGCTTACGTTGAGGCACATTTCAGCTAAGTGAGCAGTGAGAGTTACAGGCCATGATATTGGCTTGGATTTTGCAGTCAGCGGTGAAGGGACGCCACTTGCCGTTCACCGCGCTGGCAGCTGCCCACAGAGTTTTGGTGGGTTTTTAAGTGGAGATTTGCTGTTATCGGGTGTCTGATCAACACGACGCATTCTATGGGTGATCTGTAACGTGTTTGAGCAAGTCAAGCAACAGCGAGACTCTTCAATCAATCAGATTGATGAATTCTCACTGAGCCACTCAGAGTCCAAACTTGGAAGTATAAAATAGGAATTATAAGTTATATTTAAATCATGCACAGAAAGCAAAATAAAGATTGAGAAAGAAACATAGAAACATAGAAACATAGAAAATAGGTGCAGGAGTAGGCCATTCGGCCCTTTGAGCCTGCACCGCCATTCAATGAGTTCATGGCTGAACATGCAACCTCAGTACCCCATTCCTGCTTTCTCACCATACCGCTTGATCCCCCTAGTAGTAAGGACTATATCTAACTCCTTTTTGAATATATTTAGTGAATTGGCCTCAACAACTTTCTGTGGTAGAGAATTCCACAGGTTCACCACTCTCTGGGTGAAGAAGTTTCTCCTCATCTCAGTCCTAAATGGCTTACCCCTTATCCTTAGACTGTGACCCCTGGTTCTGGACTTCCCCAACAAGAAAGATGGGATCAAGAGAGAGATAAAAGAGACAAAAATAAATTAAAATAATCGATGTATATTTAAATCTCTAACACCAATTAAATTGTGAAGAAATGAGACTCCATACTTGGGGCTAAACTTTACATTATTGTGCAGATCGCCCAAAAATGGGCGTTATTTCCAGCATTGGCATTTATTATGGCTTTTGAGATCACTGGATTACCGGCCATTTTCAAACCCCCTAGTTTCCACTTTATAAAATGGGCATTAGCAGGAGCGATGTAAAATGGGCATTAGCAGTATTTTTTTTTTCTTCTGTTGTAAAATGTCAGTGTCCATAGCAGCGCCATACCAACGGTCTTTTCCCAAATTTCAGAAGGTCAGGGGTCATTAATACATGCGCAGAAGAGGAGAGAGAGAGAAAGCAGAGAGGAAGAGAAAGCATGTGTGGGTTTGTTGTCTGGGTCTTTGTGGTTTGTTTAGCTGTTGTGGGAGGTTGGAATGATTTTTGTGAGGAGTAATAATAAATTATAGCACTATTTAGTTTGGAGAGACAGAAATATCATTGGGGAAAAAAATAATAAAATGGAAGGCATGAAAGAGGCGAGAGAGCACAATGTGGAGGTGGAGGAGGCTGGTGAGGGCAATGAGGTTGGAGAGGAATTGGAGATGGGAGTACGAAAACGAGCGAGGAAATTCTCCGATGAGGCAAATGCTGCCCTCCTGCAGGAGGTGGAGTCACATTGGGGTCAATTGACCCGGAGTGGGCGTGGGAAGCCCACCCTGAAGGTATATCAGAAGATTTGGGCTGAAATCGCTGAGGTGGTCTCGTCAGTGACGCACAAGGTGCGTGAGGACAACCAGTGCCGCAAGCGCTGGAATGACCTTGTTGGCTCCGGCAAAGTATTACATTTATTTACATTTACTTATATATTTATATAATTGGAATTGTAAGTATAATGAGTAAATTAATTCCGATCTAATGTTTTAACATTAATTCTGATAATGTTTTACTCAAATCCTACATTTATGGTGTACATCTTTAGGTTATTATTAATAATAATAATAATAATAATAATTATAACATCTGTCGGTTATGTGTTGTATCAGTATCTGTGACAGTACCTAGCAGTGATCTTATGCAATGATCTTATGCCATGTCGTGCTGTTGTTACTTTTTGCAGAAGAAGCTTTAGAAGAATAGGGCCGAGCAGTGGCACACGGGTGGCGGCCCACCAGTTATGTGTGAGCTAACCGACCTTGAGGAACAGGCGCTGGCACTAGTGGGGATCCAGATGTTATGCCATGTGAGTAAAGTATACAACATTGCGTGATGTAAAGTCAATAGATGCTACACCCACTCATATCCGTACAATATATGATAGATGATTGATGAAAGTGTTATGTAATTAATGATGGGCTCATGAAAATCATTGTAATGCAGAATTTGATTATGTTCATTAAGTGTGATGTCTGTGATTATTTTGAAAGTGATAGTGCTGTTCTCGTGCATATGCTCTGTGTAGCGTTTGAATCACCCTGTGACCCTAGCACCCCCTTCTCCTCTAATAACCTCTTTTATGTTTTGTAGCTCAGCCAAGAGCACAGTCACTGGCAACAACGCCGAGGCACGGTACAGATTAGTGGCGGCAGCAGTGGTGGATCGTGCTTCTGGTGGTGAGAAGCCCTAAATCTCGCCCGTGGAGCTGCAGGGTTCCCTCTCCACTGACGACAGAGAGGTGTTGGAGGAGCCTGCAGCAACAAGCTACATGTCAAGTACACAGATGACATTTAGTGCTCCTGCGGCCATGTCCTCCTCCACCATGGAGGTAGCAGGCCCAAGCACGTTGCTGTAGGGCACCCCAAGTGTCTCCATGCTGGCGCCGACCCCGCGGAGGTTGGTTCGACGCAGTAGGACTGCTCCACGATCGGCAGATCTCAGCGGGGACATGGTTCATTTGTCCAGGAGGAGTGTTGACATAGGTCAGCAGATCCTCCAGACAATGGGGAGCATATCTCAACAGCTGGCCACAATATCCATGACCATGACGGAGAACATGCCGCGGATGGCGGTGGTCCTGGAGGTGATAGCCAGGAACGCTATGGTGCCAGAGGACTACCAGTGTTCCCAGAGTGCAGCACTGAACCCCAAGGTGCCGCACTCCCATTGCCAATGACACATGCGAGCCAGGAGGAAGCGTCCTCCTCAGCATCTGGCCAACCAGCGGATCTGCCGTCATTCCCCGCAAAGAAACAGCACCTGAGGAGCACTGCGGCAAGGCGGCTTGGAGTCGGGAGGGGAAGGGGTAAAGGTGGGGCGAAGATGTGGGGGGAGAAGGAAAATGAGGTGCATGGCCACAGGAGTTGTAGTTGTGACAGTATTGATCTTGCTTTTGTTGCTAGTGAATAAATGTTAGGAGGTTTGGGGGAAGGGGGGGTGGGGTGGGGGGTACCTTGTTTTTTTTTGCTTTTGTGCTTTTTGTGTTAGTAGTCTTATTGGAAATGTTAAAAATGCAATAAATTATATAAATGTTATAAATTTGTGTGTGGTGGGGTTGGGGTGGGGTGTTTTTTAGAGTTATAAGTATAAATTAATACAAATATTATCATGAAAATAATTTTATTTAACATAACATTGTTGCGCATTTTCTCAGATAAGACTGCTTCTCCCTTAAAGTGCGTCAGGTGTAAGTTCTCGTCCTCCTCCTCCTCAGTCTGCCACCTCTTTGAGCACATAATGCTCTTCAATATACCTTCTGCCATCTCTAGTCTGCAGCATGTGCGTAGTCATCAAGACAGGCTGAGAAATTACAGGCCCCATTACAATAACTATCAGTATTATACATATTGTTCACAAACAATAAATTTACCTACTAAAACAAATAAAATAAATTCAATTCCTCCACAGTATGATAAGATGTTTGTTCAGATTTTCAAATCACCTTAAAATATCTCCAGATTTCATCAAAACTCCGCAGAAGTTGAAGCAGCTTTTCATATGAAAAGTCCTCCGATTTACAAAAGGGCATCTATACCGTTGGGGTAAGGTCAGGTGAGAGCAGCTTTTTCTCAGCGTCTGTTTCGGCGAGCGATATTTTCGGCGATATATGGGCGAGATGCCGAAAGTAACGCTCGCCGATATTATGGGCGTTAGTTTTCATTTTTCTGACATTTACGGCAAAAAAAAAATGGCCGGGCGGTATTATTAATTCTCAGCGTTAACTATATGCCGAAACTAACCCTGGGCGATAAGTGAGCGATAAATGGGCATAAGTTTCTTTTTTTTGCTAAATGGGCAATATCTGGGCATTATACCTCATCTCAGTGTTAAAATGGGCATTAAGTGGACGGTAGCGATGCAAAACTTGTGGACAGTCTAGCCCTTGTAAAATTAAGTTTTCAGTACCAGAGAGATGGTTGTCAATAATTATGACTTATTAGGCTGTTAAAAATGCACCAGTCCTAACTTTTTCTGGCATGTTTAGTGGGTACATACCACAACTTCACACCCTTACATGGATTTCAATGCGGAGTCTATCAGCAAGGTACTGTTATAGCGCAGCTGTGGAGGAGCAGGGTAACTTGGAACACAACTTCCGGATTTAACTGCGGATGCGTGAACTCCAGAAGTTGCTGTCCGATTAACTCCGTAATAACTGTGACCACTGTCATCAATGCAAATTCTGGTCCATTCGACTTTGGGGGCTTCTTGTTGCACCTTCAGTCCAACCCGAATAGCCTGACCCTTAACTTGGCTCATTTTCCAGAGTTAGCATCATTTAAATAACCTAGGTAGACTGCAGGCGTGATTCCACAGTAGAGGAGTGGTGCGTAGTTTGCCCTGGAATGGGATTGCAAATGGCTGTGAGCGGTGTCAAACTCCACCTGATAACATATGGGCAACTGGAGAAGACATTGACATTTATGCAAAAAATTTTAACTTTGTGGGATTGGTGCGCTAAATTGATATGGTAGATAGAGAGAAACATTTTACACTGGTGGAGGGTTCTAGGACAAGCAAATATAACCTTAAAATCAGAGCCAGGCCATTCAGGAGAGAAGTTAGGAAGCACTTCTTCGTGCGAAGCGTAGTAGAGCTGTGAAACTTTTCCCCACAAAAAGCAGTAGATGCCAGCTCAATTAATAATTTAAGATCTGAGATTAATAGATTTTGGGATATGGAGCCAAGGCGAGTGGATGGTGTTAAGATGCAGATCAGCTCCGATCTCATTGAATGGTGGAACAGGCTCATGGGGCTGAATGGCCTACTCCTGTTCCTATCTTCCAGGCAATGGAAATGTGACTTCAGAATCCCAATGATCTGATCAGTAATGATGTGTGTAGCACACAAATCTTCAATGAACATGATGTTGCTCTTGCCCTCAGATCACCAAGTGGTGTTATCAGCCGTGATTGAAGTTGGTAATGAGGGGTCTCCAAGAAACCATCCGTACACATTGCTCTGGCTGATCAAAGCAGGACTGTCGAAGAGCAAAACAAACATGTCATTTTCCAGAGTAGCATGCACTCACAGGCAGAATGATGTGGCTGGCATCACTTACAAGCTGCACATTTGCAGAATGAAGATCCTTCTATTGATGAAGGATCAGGCTTTATTAAAAACACATGAGCGATATTGATCACACCTTATAATTGAGGAAATCCCGCCATCGAATAAAACATTGCGATCTACTGTCTCTGCTTTGGTGGGCCCATGGGGAAGGATAGGAAATCTATTGCCCATCTAAACAGGGCATCCGTCACCTATTAATATAACGGAGCACGGCAGATTGACATGCGTCACCTGAGGCCACCAGGAAACATCCAGTGGCATAAACATTTTGAGCAATTGTTATCTTTACTCTGACAAGACGGTGCCTCAATGGAAAGAGGTTGCCACAACTCATTGTCTGGTTTTGGAGGAAACTGCAGCCATTTTACCATTAGAAGAATGTCATTTATGGTCTCCTTGGTCTGTATTGCCTCTGGCGTGGTATGTACATTTCAGGTGCTGCCTGCATACACAATGTCACGTTCTTCAGGCTCCCAGCCTCTTATAAGAACATAAGAAAATAAGAAATAGGAGCAGGAGTAGGCCATTCGGCCCTTTGAACCTGCTCCGCAGAATTTCAAAGATTCACAACCCTCTGAGTGAAGACATTTCTCTTCATCTCAGTCCTAAATGGCCGACCCCTTAGAGACTATGCCCCCTAGTTCTAGACTCTCCAGCCAGGAGAACTAACCCCTCAACATCTACCCTGTCAAAGCCTCTTAGAATTTTATATGTTTCAATGAGGTCACCTCTCATTCTTCTAAACTCCAGCAAGAATAGGCCTATTCTACTCAATCTCTCCTCACTCAATTCCCTGAAGGCGGCCTACTTTACAGGTTTCGGGTTTAGAATTTAGGATTCACCCCATTCCCCAAACCAAGTCCAATTTATCTTAATGCTTAGCCCTTGACAGCAATCAAATTTTACCTCACCTGATTCATTCAATTATTCAGGCTTAAATGTGAATGAAAGGATGTGGTGGTGGTCACATTTATCTCTGCATTTGAGCACATAAAGCTTTTTGTTTTAAGTAGAAAGTCTGTAAGGTGGTACTTTACATAGAGTTCCATAGTTCAATGTCATAATTGCCATTTAACCTTTTCTTTGCCATTTAGAAAGGCGACAGAGATCAGTGTTGGAGAATAGAAGATTGCCCTACTGATGTGCTTTTAATTTCAACCATACAAAATCATTCCTACTGCATTAGTGCGATATATCAGCTTTCACATCAGCTATCCTTCTGTCCTCTCTGAATGAGACTGACTGCTGATTTAGTACCACATTCGTATTCCATTATGGCACTTCAGCATGATGGACTTGGACGTACAAAGGGCTGGGTTAAAACTGCCCAGGCTGTTTTCACCTGAAACGATATCAACCAACAGAGCGAGAGGAAACTTTCATTCTGGGATGAATTGAAAATCAAAATTCCAATAAGTGAAAGTCAAAATTTGAATCCATTGTGCCACCCAGTGATATTATGGGTAGAATTTCTGCATTGGGTTCAATCGGCGATCTGGGCGCAAACTGTGCCCAAAATTGCACTAATTTTGAGAAGTGTTTTTTCCTCTCAAGTTTCTGCTCAAACTCATTTGCATTTCGCCGAACACAAACTCTGCCATGAACCAGTGCAATCGGGCAGTGTTTTTGAATGTGACTTTAAAGATTAACAATTTTTGGTATAAAAAATATTCTGTGATATGTTTAGAGTGATTAATTCAGCCGAAAATGGATTTTTCACAAAAAATAAACATTTTAATCAGAGTGTCTGTACCTGTGAGTAACCCAATTTTAAATCACTGAAAATGACTTTAAAATACTATACAGAACCATTTGCTAGTTATATTGGGGTACTGTAGTCAGTTTCTTAGTGAATGAAAAATTATATTCAAAAGCTTTTAAAACGTGCCTATTTGGTGTCCTTGCGCTTAAGAAAAAACAGCTAGGAGCCTCACGGAAGGCAGTAACTCGCCATGGTGGTTAATTCATCCCGGGGACGTGGCCAATTCTGTGGGTGGGCCCGGCTTCGAGCGCGATGCTTTTTAAACCAGTGCAAAAGATCACGAAAACTCGATTTGCGCTGGACGTAATTTGCGTTTAAAATTCCGCGATCTTTTGCGCTGGTTTGGGCGATTTTAGGCGAATTGCGATGGGAATGCCAGCACCACTGAGCGGAAACTACAGACCCATGGGTGGAACTTTCAATTTCGACGAATGTGCAGAACGCGCTGTCGTGGATCGCCCACTCGCTATACACTCCGCCCGATTTCTGTGAAGTCAGCGGAAAAGAGGCTCGGGCGGGTTGTATAATGGGCGTCAGAGCCTCTGCCACCCGTTGACAGCTCCACCCCATGTATTCAAGTGCAATTAAGGTCTCTGGTTTTAATCTATAAAAGAACTTGTTCACAAAGTAGTAAGTACTTCATTAAAAAATCTACTTTTTTAAAATTGGTGGTATAATATTGGCAATTCGGAGATGCATTGGGACAGATTGTAGCATATGCTTGCAGAAAGTACCGGAACAAAAGGAACGGCAACTTTAACATTTTGATATTTTAATTCCAGCTTAAATGAAAAGAGTACAATTTAAGTTGCTTGCATTGTCAGTCCCTAAGTGTTTTTGAATTGTAATCGCAAATTTCCAGCGTGAAAAGAAAATTGCCTGGCCAAGAGGATATAGTTGAGTAGGGTAATTTGATTAGCAACGAAGTAAAATTAATTCATCTGCATGTAGATTAATTCTGGTGGAAGCTCCTTGCCTGGATATTGATGTGTGAGTAGTGTAGAAAAGAAAATGACAATATGATTAGTAATTACGGCTGCAGCAGTTTTATGATTGACAAATTAAGAGACAAAATTGATTCATTTTCTGATAATCATAAAAGTAATGTTTCTATTTTTGTTCCATTATTCCACTGTTTTTTTTGGTAATTTTGGTGAGATAATTGAGGTAATTTTGTGAGATAATGGAAATGTACTTTATAAAACAACCTCTCCTTTGTTGAATGTTCTGACTGAGCATGAATGTTAACATTACACCCAAATGAAACCTGCCCTTCTGGCCACCTCTGTTATACAAGCATCTGCTCTAAGTGGATGATTTTTCTCAGAATCAATGGGTTCTTAATTTAATTAAATAGGATTTACATTCAGATTAAGCAGCCATCCGCTGACATAATTAAAAAAGGAATAGAAAAATAGCTCCCCCGATGGTTCAGTTCGAATTCATTGTTCAGGGCCAGGCTGAATTGAGCTGTACAGACCTGAAGATTCCAAGTCCAATCCTTTGCCTGTGCTGTGTTAGTTGATTGTATCATAGACTCACAGAATGACACAGCACAGAAGGAGGCCATTTGGCCCATCGTGCCTGTGCCGGCTCTTTGGTAGAGATAGCCAATTAATCCCACTTCCCTTCTCTTTCCCCACAGCCCTGTAAAATTTCCCCCCTTCAAGTCTTTATTCAATTCCCTTTTGACTGTTACTATTGAATCTGCTTCCACCACCCTTTCAGGCAGTGCCTTCCAGATCACAACAATATTCTGTGTTAAAAAAAAATGTTCCCTCATGTCGCCTCTGGTTCTTTTGCCAATCATCTTAAACCTGTGTCCTTTGGCTACCGACCCTTCTGACGCTTATTTACTCTTATCAGAACCATTCATGATTTTGAACACCTCTAACAATTCTCCTCTTAACCTTCTCTGCCCGAAGGAGGACAGTCAACCAGGGGAACAGTACAGAGGGTTACGAGTGCCCTCAGCAGCCCTGGGACAGGCAAACAAATCAGCAGGCAGGCTTTGACTCCTGGCTACTATCCAGTGCTTGTGTGTGGCTGTCAGAAGAGAAGGTGATCGGGCTTGTCTGTGATGCTTTTAGGAAATTAAAAGAAAAAAAAGACTTTCATTTATATAGCGCCTTTCACAATCTCAGGATGACCCAAAGTGATTTACAGCCAATGAAGCACTTTTGAAGTGTAGTCCCTGTTGTATTGTAGGAAACGTAGCATCTAATTTACGCACAGTAAGCTCCAACAAACAGTAATGTGATATTTGGCAAAAGAACCAGAGGCGAGATGAGGAAAAAATGTTTTATGCAGTGAGTTGTTAAGATCAGGAATGCGCTGCCTGAAAGAGTGGCGGAAGCAGATTCAGTAGTAACTTTCAGAAGGAAACTAGATACATACTTCAAGGAGAAAACTCTGCAGAGCTGTGGAGAAAGGGCAGGGGAGTGGGGCTAATTGGATAGATCTTTCAAAGAGCTGGCACAGGTATGATGGGCCGAATGACTCCTACTGTGGTGTATCATTCTATCATTCTGTGCTCCACCGCTATCAAACAGCCTGCTAACTCTCACACTGTCTTGGTTCACCCATTGAGTTGGCCATTTGGTACAAGGTGGCTGATACCTATGGAATCATAGTCCAGCCTGTCTTCAAGAGAGGAGAGAAGCCAATCAGATGGCAGGGATGGGGGGTGGGAGTGGGGAAGTTAGCAACGGGGAATGGAATAAAGACAAATAAAGTTAGAAATATTTATAAATGTAACCTACATCAGGATTAAATTGCTAGCGCAATAATACGACGATCTGTCTTTAGAATTATAATTTTATTGGGGTGATTTTTCTCTGCATTGTTCTTGGGGAACACTGGGTACCTAAGTGCAAAGCGGAGGAATGTGCCATCATACTGGGGTCTCAGTCTCCTTTGCAGTGCCTCTCGTACTTCTAGGGTCTGCCTTGAGGTTTGGCCGAAATTTATACCTGGAACAGGTAGGAGCAATTCATATCAACAAATGTCTCCATGCCTCATATTCTCTGGAGTTTAGAAGAATGAGAAGTGATCTCATTGAAATGTATAACATTCTGAGAGGGCTTGACAGGGTAGATGCTTGTTTCCCCTAGCTGGAGAGTCTAGAACTAGGAATTCATTGTCTCAGGATAAGGGGTCGGCCATTTAGGACTAAGTTGAAGAGAAATTTTTTCACTCGGAGGGTAGTGAATCTTTGGAATTCTCTTCCCCAGGGGGTTGTTCAGTCGATGAGTATATTCAAGACAGAGATCAATAGATTATTGGATGCTTAGGGAATCAAGGGATATGGGCATATGACGGGAAAGTGAAGATGATGTAGGAGATCAGCCATGATTTTACTGAATGGCAGAGCAGACTCTAGGGGCCATATGGTCTACTCCTGCTCCTATTTTTTATGTTTTTATGTTATGTTCATGCCTTGTTTTGCTGCGTCTGCTTGGCAGTAGCCCGACGAGAGCGGTACCTACAATTTGAAGGCAACTCACCACCATCCACTCAAGGACAATTAGGGATGGCAATAAATGCTGGCCTTGCCAGCGACACCCGCATTCCTGAACGCATAAAAGAAAAATGTCACTTGTGCCTAATCCCCTTTCACAAAAGATAAAAACAGATAGTAAGAGTTTCTATAGGTATATAAAAAGGAAAAGAGTGACTAAAGTAAATGTTGGTCCCTTAGAGGACGAGACCGGGGAATTAGTAATGGGGAACATGGAGATGGCAGAAACTGTGAACAAATATTTTGTATAAGCCTTTACGATAGAGGTCACCAACAATATTCCGACGGTGGATAGTCAAGGGGCTATAGTGGGGGAGGAACTTAATACAATCACAATCACTAAGGAAGTGGTACTCAGTAAGAAAATGGGATAATGGGACTAAAGGCGGATAAATTCCCTGGTCCTGATGTCTTGCATCCTAGGGTTTTATGAGAAGTAGCGACAGGGATTGTGGATGCATTGTTTGTCATTTACCAAAATTCCCTGGCTTCTGGGGAGGTCCCAGCAGATTGGAAAACTGCAAGTGTCACAACCCTATAAAAAAGGAGGCAGACAAAAAGCAGGAAACTATAGACCAGTTAGCCTAACATCTGTGGATGGAAAAATGTTGGAGTCCATTATTAAAGAAGCAGTAGCAGGACATTTGGAAAAGCAAAATTCGGTCAGGCAGAGTCAGCATGGATTTATGAAGGGGAAGTCATGTTTGACAAATTTGCTGGAGTTCTTTGAGGATTGAACGAACAGGGTGGATAAAGGGAACCAGTGGATGTGGTATATTTGGACTTCCAGAAGGCATTTGACAAAGTGCCACATAAAAGGTTACTGCACAAGATAAAAGTTCACGGGGTCGGGGGTATTATATTAGCATGGATAGAGGATTGGCTAACTAACAGAGAACAGAGAGTTGGGATAAATGGTTCATTTTCTGGTTGGCAACCAGTATTGGTAGGGTGCCGCAGGGATCAGTGCTGGGACCCCAACTATTTACAATCTATATTAACGACTTGGAAGAAGGGACTGAGTGTAACGTAGCCAAGTTTGCTGACAATACAAAGATGGGAGGAAAAACAATGTGTGAGGAGGACACAAAAAATCTGCAAAAGGACTAGACAGGCTAAGTGAGTGGGCAAAACTTTGGCAGATGGAGTATAATGTCGGAAAGTGTGAGGTCGTGCACTTTGGCAGAAAAAATCAAAGCGCAAGTTATTATTTAAATGGAGAAAGATTGCAAAGTGCCGCAGTACAGCGGGACCTGGGGGTACTTGTGCATGAAACACAAAGGGATAGTATGCAGGTACAGCAAGTGATCAGGAAGGCCAATGGTATCTTGGCCTTTATTGCAAAGGGGATGGAGTATAAAAGCAGGGAAATCTTGCTACAGCTATGTAAGGTATTGATGAGGCTACACCTGAAATACTGCGTGCAGTTTTGGTTTCCATATTTACGAAAGGATATACTTGCTTTGGAGGCAGTTCAGAGAAGGCTCACTAGGTTGATTCTGGGGATGAGGGGGTTGACTTATGAGGAAAGGTTGAGTAGGTTGGGCCTTTACTCATTGGCATTCAGAAGAATGAGAGGTGATCTTATCAAAATGTATAAGATTATGAGGGGGCTTGAAAAGGTGGATGCAGAGAGGATGCTTCCACTGATGGGGGAGACTAGAACTAGAGGGCATGATGTTAGAATAAGGAGCCGCCCATTTAAAACAGAGATGAGGAGAAATTTCTTTCCTCAAAGTGTTGTAAATCTGCGGAATTCGCTGCCTTCGAGAGCTGTGGAAGCTGGGACATTGAATAAATTTAAGACAGAAATAGACAGTTTCTTAAACGATAAGGGGTTATGGGGAGCGGGCCGGGAAGTGGAGCTGAGTCCATGATCAGATCAGCCATGATCGTATTGAATGGCAGAGCAGGCTCGAGGGGCCGAATGGCCTACTCTTGTTTCTATTTCTTATGTTCTTATGTTTATATTGGAGGAGCTGAGAGAAGCAAGCAGCAAAGACAATGGACTGCCCAAAAAAGATAAGTGTCCCTTTAATCCAAGTACACCATCGGATTTTCTGGCTACTGTTTTTGAAGGACTCGCAGCCATCCTCCCCTGCTGCCCCCCCCCCCCCCCACCAACTAAGGAGTGGGTCTGCACTGGGGCATGTTGGGCTGAGGATTAGGATGTGAACCTGCAAATATGGTTAGATTCAGGTCAGGTGGAGTGCATTTCAGAAGCACTCAGGCTGAATTGTGCCTGGCTGATGGGGCAGGGTGGGGGTGGGCTTGGAAGATCAGCCTTCATTTGTTTTTAAAAGAAATTGTGTATTTGTATAGTTGTGGTTGGAAAAATCTCTTGAACACCTCATTCACACATGTCTTGATGCTGCATTTCTAAATCTGGTTTGCAACAGATTCTGTAACTTTATTTCCACCTGTAGATCCTTTATTTCTGCTTTGCAAGTTACGGGCTTCCTTTGTGGCAAGTTAGCTATGTTTGATGTATCATTGGACTGTGCTCCTTGGATGGGTGAAAGAAGCAAACCAAAATGTTTTGGTTCTGTGCTGTCCAAATTCTTCGCAAAGAGCTTGAAGGAAGATGAATCAAAATTGTTCTACTCTGGCACCAGCTCCCCCCCGCCGGTCCCCGAAGAAAATGTGGACATTTTTTTAGACCTAGGAATACTGGAATGCTGTAATTTGATGAAAAGATTCTTGTATGGACCCATCATTTTCCTACATTACAACAGTGACAACACTTCAAAAGTACTTTACTTGTTGTAAAGCACTTTAGGACATCCTAAGGTTGTGGAAGGCACTGTATAAATGCAAGTCTTTCTTTATTTCTTGCTGCATAATATTTAAGATATGTTTACATATACTCTCTCCCCACACATTCAGCCCCGAGTTCTGTAATTCTTAGGAAAATCTGTATCTGGTTCACAAAACACAAAATCTTTGGAATCATCTGAAAGGGCTTTTAGATGAGAGGTTTGCCAAGAAGAGCAGAGTTTACTGCACATTATAGATTCAACCACAAAAAGTCCAGCATTCAATGACATCATGGCCGATCTGTGACCTAACTACATATACTTTGCCCCATATCCCTTAATACCTTTGGTTAACAAAAATCTACCAATCTCAGATTTAAAATTAACAATTGATCTAGCATCAGTTGCCGTTTGCGGAACAGGGTCAAAAAACCCTGACTTAGTTCTGAGCTCAGTTACACTGGACAGTTGCTGAGCAACTGAAACCACGCTGTAGTGTATGGTGATTGGAGGTGACAATTCTGTATGTTATTGTCTCTGCGTATCTGTTTTCTCATTGGTACATCGTGAAGTAAGTTAACTACTGTATATAACTAAATCCCACAGAGTTTTAAAGCTTTGTCTGACTAGCCTATTATAAAAATGCAATAAATAAATAATTAACATAATTAGTAAATAAAATCCACCATTCGACAATTTCTTCCGCATACCCCTGGAGATGTCTTGCGTACCCCTAGGGGTACATGTACCAGAGTTTGTGAACCTCTGCTTAAATCAAATCTCTGGTTTCTTTCTTCCTTGAATAAGACATGCGATTCTCCTTTCCTGATTCCTGGTAATTGGCAGGGGAATGAGATTCAGGATCACCTGAAAGCGATAATAGATGTGCAGCAGAATGTTCATTTTCAGGAGGTTAGTCTGGCCAGTGGTTTCCTGCGTATAAACTATCTGTCGATTGGGGAATATTGATCCCACAGTAATGGAGCGCCTTCTCCGTCCAATAAAATCAGAAGCTGGAATAAAATCTGTCCTGCATTCATCTCATCAGAGGCCGAGTCTTGCTTTTATTGTAGTTAATTTTATAGCCAAAGAAGGAGCTGCACTCATCAATCATTCTCAGTTATGGAGGAAGACTAATGATTGGGTCAAAACAGGAGGATGTGATCTGCATGTAATAGGATTTTATTTTGATTGCCCTGAACGCCAACATGCCCATCATCACTACTGGTCCTTATTGCAACTACAAAGGATTGACGGCACCTCATTTATGTTCAACTGGAGTTCAAATTCCTGAGATTGCCTATACGATTCACAGCAATGCGGGCTGAATATAGGATAATTAATAGACTGGCAAACAAATTCCTAAAGCTAAATCTGCTGAAAGCAGCCAAATACTCACATATACTTCCATCATGCTGCTGTTGAATTTAGCCTTTGGTAGAAGGGATAAGTTACAACAACAACAAAAATCAACCTTGGTGTTATGTTTTGTGGTTTTTGCAATCGATATAGTAGTTGCATTCAGCATTACAGGGCTCTCTTGTAAATCAACCTCACCTCACGTGGTCCATGAACCAGAGTGTGCCTTTACCTACTCGATATCTAATTGCAGCAAGTACTAAGGTTTGAACAGAGAACCCTTACCTTTGCCACATGATCTCATTGACTTTAGACCACTGGAGAATAACACTATCAGACATTCATAGGATTCTAACTGGCATTCACCTACACAAATACAGCTGCCAAACAAATGCATACAGTAAAGAGCCTCATAAGACACTTGTAATTAAACAAAGGCTTGATGCTGATCAGTTCCACACACTTTCAATGATCTGTGAGGCAAGTCTCCGTCCAAAAATAATGGCAACATCAGCCCTCTCATATCAGGGCCTTGTCATAACATATATATCAAATCATCTGAGTTGTGTATTCTCTATGACCTGCAAAATAATCACGTTTAATGAAGAAATTGTAAAAAAAGTGATGGCAGGATGTTTCCCTTGGCTGGGTAGTCTAGAACTAGAGGTCACAGTCGGCCATTTAGGACCAAGAGGAGGAGAAATTTCTTCACTCAGAGGGTTGTGCATCTTTGGAATTCTCTACCCCAGAGCTCTGTGGATGCTCAGTCATTGAGCATATTCAAGACAGAGATCGATAGATTTTTGGATACTAAGGGAACCATGGGATATGGGTATAGCGTGGGAAAGTGGAGTTGATGTAGAAGATCAGCCATAACCTTATTGAATAGCAGAACAGACTTGAAGGGGCTGAATGGCCTACTCCTATAGCTATTTCTTATGTTCTTAACCTTGTGCATGCTGTGACCAGCAAGAAAGAATCCAATCGATAATATATCATCAACAAAAATGCTTTATTTTTGATATGTTAGGTTAAAGTCACCATTCTTCAGATTCTGTCAGTACTTTTTTATTTGTGCCTGGAATGTAGGCGTAGCTGGCAATTCCAACATGGTCTTCTGGGGAGATCTCTTCCACCTATCGGAAGGGAAGAGGACCTTCCTGCGTGCTCTGACTCGGAGAATCTGGGTGCAGCCCTCTGCCTCTGTGCAATCACTGTCAAGTATTTTCAGAATTCCAATGCTACAGTGCACTGACAGTACTATGTTAGATTAAATGGCAAATCTAATGTGGCCACAGTCCCTTGAAAGATCCCGGCTGAAAACGCGTCGTGAATGATGTCACCAGTCCCGCTCCATGCTATAATATTTAACGACAGTGGGGGTGAAAGTGGTCTTAGGTTCATTAGAATTGAATATCAGGCATTTCGTATAACAACCGGCAAATGTGATTCTGTCTGGTTTGCTTCCCCGTCCATGTCCAATTTTACCCACACAGGCTTTAGAGATATTGTTTACCATCTCATCAGAAAACATGCTTAAGTAAAAGACAAATCTTGTTTGACATGTTGAGGTAGAAGATCAGCCGTGATCTTATTGAACGGTAGAGCAGGCTCGATGGCGGAATGACCTACTCCTACTCCTAATTCTTATGTTCTTATGTTCATGTATCAATTTGTTCTGAGCAGAGGACAAGCAGATAAAGGTGTAAAAGAGAGCTTAAGGGATTATGGGATCCTAGATTGTATGAAAGGTACATAGTGTACAAAAGCAACAAGGTAATACTAAACGTATTGGTTAGACTGCAGTCAGAATATTGAGCTGAGTTGTGGATGCCTTACTCTGGAGAAGAATTCCAATCCATGCAAAGGGTACCAAAGACTTTTATTAAGATGATACCAGGAATGAGAGGCTTCAGTTCTGAGGAAAAAAATAGACAAACTGGGGCTCTTCTTAGATGATAAAATGATGAAAGTGAAAAGACAAACTTAGAGCTAGGTTGTTCAGGGGTGATATCAGGAAGCACTTCTTCACACAAAGGGTAATGGAAATCTGGAACTCGCCCCCAAAAATCTGTTGAAGCTGGGGGTCAATTGAAGATTTCAAGACTGAGATTGACAAATTTTTGTTAGAAAAGGGTATTAAGGATTATGGAACCAAGATGGGTAGATGGCGTTAAGATGCATTTCAGCCATGATCTAATAGAATGGTGAAATAGGTTCGAGGGGCTGATTGGCCTCCTTCTGTTACTATGTTCCTATGTAAAAGCTATTTCCACTGGTTGCTGGGTCGATAATTAGAGGACATAAATTTAAAAACATCGCTCAAAGACTGAAGAGAGAGGTCACGAGAAATTTTCTTCATAGTTTTGAAAAAGGAAGTCGATAAACATTTGAAAAATAAATATTTAAAAGTGTAGGGAGATCAAGCAGGAGAATGGAACTAAGTGGATGGCTTTTCAGTGAGGCACAGCCGACCAAACTGGCTACATATAGCCCTTTAATGTTCCATGATTCTATTGCTGGGAATTTCCTGATCGGTTGCCATAACTCTGGCAGAAGACTGGTAGAAAACCTCGGATACACCATGCACACAGGGTTTCTGACTATCCTCTGCCAAAGTTATGGCAGTCAATCGGGAGAATCCTGAAGGAAATTCTCGGCGTATGGCTCTACACTGAGACTGAGAAAATGATCACAGGTGACTGAGTGTTTAATATATCTCACACCCCTTGTGAAAAATTCCATCTTATACCTAGAAAACTAACAAAGCCCATGGGTGAACTCTATAAAATAATACTTTCATATTTGATTTTAATACTTTTTCTTAGAACCATTATCCATCCTGACCTTCCCTTTGGTAATAAACAATCATAATTATGTTTTCCCAAAATAGAGTATCTCCAATAGGGTTGGAGTTATTAATCATCCAAACCTACAGCATGTTTATGCATTTATAACATCACAAGTGTCTCCATTTCTCCCAGCATAATATGGATATAAAATGAGTAACCTCATCATGTGGTCTCTCTTATAACTGGATCGTTAATAACTCATCCAGTTCCAAAATATCCTATTTGAAGAAACCTTAGTTATTAATGTAATGAAGATGGGGAAATAATACATGCAAGTAATGTTATTGAAATCAAATTTGGTGTCAGGCTATGGTGGTAATGTTTGGTGAATGAGCACCCTTCATGTAAGTATGTGATTACAAGAGTGTGACCTGGTTTATATTCATAATTGTTTTGCTTTGTGGCTGACCTGGTATAGAATCTAAGATGCTATTTTGTTTGTCTTGCAGTCACCAATTTGTTGTGCTTTCCTCAGAGAGAGACAATTTGCATTTATATAGCACCTTTCACAACCTCAGGATTTCCCAAAGCACTTTACAGCCAATTGAAGTGTAGTTACTGTTGTAATGTAGGAAATGCAGCAGCCAAAATGCGCACAACAAGATCTCACAAACAGCAATGTGATAATGACCAGATAATCTATTTTAGTGGTGTTGGTTGAAGGATAAATATTGACCAGAACACCGGGCAGAATTCCCCATATCTTCTTAGAATAGTGCCATAGGATATTTTATGTTCACCTGAGAGGGCAGACAGGGCCTCGGTTTAAAGTCTCATCCGAAAGATGGAACCTTTGACAGTACAGCACTCCCTCAGTACAGGCACTGAGAGTGTCAGCCTAGATTATGGGCTCAAGTCTGTGGAGTGGGGCTTGAACCCACAACCTTTTGACACAGAGGCGAGAGTGCTACCCACTGAGCCACGGCTGACACTCAGCCCGAAGAAATATAGCTACCCTAAAAATGTTCCATTCAGAAAGAACCAATGACCATTTTCTATCCATGCCCATAGCCATTATTCTTCTTAAGTGAATTCAAGTGAATGCTGGATCAGTTTGTACTGCACTCAGTCACATTCTATTTTCTTCATAGTGCCACTATAGTGTGTCATTCACTTCTCACTTAAATTATAATTATAGTATAAATGGAAACTTTATAATATGCTATTTTCCATTGTCCCATAATAAAATGGCCTCGATTACAGGTTCTAATTATCAATGATGTGATATACCCTTTCATTATCTGCCATGGGAAATCACTACTGTCTTCAGCAGACTGTTACGACTCAAAAATGCCAGAGTTCCCAGCCCTAGCACTCTAACCATTGATGAAATACCAAAATTATATAGCCAGTGTACAGATTATAAAAAATAACAGTAGTGTTGGTGAGTTAGGGTCTGTAAAATTCATCAACTGTATTCCAACCTTGCAACAAGGTTTAACCCAATTGTTTACATTCTGTATATTTTTTCAGTCTATCATTCTACTCATTCCAGCAAACTGGCATTGGTGATCTTGCTAAAGGGCTCGTATGTTTCATTGTAATTTCTGTTTAGCGAATATTCTTGTAAGTGAGCAACATTTTTTGACAAGCAGATTACGCACTCAATTGTGAATGACTGCAAAAAGGCACAAAATAACTGTAGATTATTTCAGACATGCCCAAAACTTGTCATCTAAACCCTGATGTGCATTTTCAGTCATTCTTTATGAATATAACATCTATTGACTGCAATGGGTGTATCCTGAACTTTAGTGAGCTGTCATCTTAGAATGGTGTAGCAGTAATTGTTACATTTAGAGTAAATAAGGAGGAACTGTTCCCAGTGGCGGAAGGAATGGTTACTAGAGTACATAGATTTAAGATGATTGGCAAAAAAACAAGAAGTGACATGAGAAACATTTTTTTTTACACAGCGAGTTGTTGTGATCTGGAATGCACTGCCTGGAAGGGTGGTGGAAGCTAATTCAATAGTAACTTTCAAAAGGGAATTCGATAACTACTTGAAGGGAAAACATTTACAGGGCTATGGGGAAAGAGCGGGGGAGTGGGACTAATTGGATAGCTCTACCAAAACGCCATCAGTGGCACAATGGGCCAAATTACTTCCTTCTGTACTGTATCATTCTATGATTCTATGAAAGGCACAGACCGTTGTTTAAAAAGGGAGAAAGAGATAGACCAAGCAATTACAGGCCAGTCAGCCTAACCTCGGTGGTGGGCAAATTATTGGAAAAATTCTGAGGGACAGGATAAATCTTAATTTAGAAAGACACGGATTAATCAAGGACGGTCAGCATGGATTTGTTAAGGGAAGGTCGTGTCTGATTAATTTGATTGAATTGTTTGAGGAGGTAACAAGGAAGGCCAATGAGGGTAGCACGTTTGATGTAGTCTCATCGTCATCATCATAGGCAGTCCCTCGAAATCAAGGAAGACTTGCTTCCACTCTAAAAGTGAGTTCTCAGCAGACGGTACAGTCCAATATAGGAATTACAGTCTCTGTCACAGTTGGGAAAGGGTGGGTGGGGAGTCTGGTTTGCCGCACGCTCCTTCTGCTGCCTGCGTTTGATTTCTGCACGCTCTCGGCGACGAGACTCGAGGTGCTCGGCGCCCTCCCGGATGCTATTCCTCCACTTAGGGCGGTCTTTGGCCAGGGACTCCCAGGTGTCGGTGGGGATGTTGCACTTTATCAGGGAGGTTTTGAGGGTGTCCTTGAAACATTGTAGTCTACATGGATTTTAGCAAGGCTTTTGACAGGGTCCCAGATGGCAGATTGGCCAGAAAAGTAAAAGCCCATTGGATCCAAGGGAAAGTAGCAAGTTGGATCCAAATGAGCTCAGTGGCAGGAAGCAAAGGGTAATGGTCGACGGGTGTTTTTATGAGTAGAAGGCTGTTTCCACTGGGATTCCACAGGACTCAGTACTAGGTCCCTTGCTTTTTGTGGTATATATCAATGATTCAGACTTCAATATAGGGGCCATGATTAAGAAGTTTACAGATTCATCCAATCTATCACAGACCTTCCCTTTTGTTCTTCTCTTTCCCCTTTCAGTGCTTGTTAAGAATTTGTCTTTTCCAGTTCTGACGAAGGGTCATCAACCCGAAACGTTAACTCTGCTTCCTCTTCACAGATGCTGCCTGACCTGCTGAGATTTGTAGCATTTTCTGATAGTAAGGAAGATGGCTGTAGACTGTAGGAAGACATAAATGGACTGGTCAGTTGGGCAGAAAAGTGGTAAATGGAATTCAATCTGGAGAAGTGTGAGGTAATGCACTTGGGGAGGGCTAATAAGGCAAGGGAATACACAATAAATGGTAGAATACTGAGAAATGTAGAGCAACAGAGGGATCTTGGAATGCATGTCCACAGATCTCTGAAGGCAGCAGGACAGGTGGTTATGGAGGCATATGGGATACTTTCCTTTATTAGCCGATTCATAGAATATAAGAGCAGTGAGATTATGCTTGAACTGTATAAAACACTATATAGGCCACAGCTAGAGTACTGCATACCTCCTATATGGCTCAGAGACGTGGACCATATACAGCAGACATCTCAAATCGCTGGAGAAGTACCACCGATGCTGCCTCCGCAAGATCCTGCAAATCCAGTGCGAGGACAGACGTACCAACGTCAGTGTTCTCGCTCCAGCCAACACCCCTAGCATCGAAGCACTGACCACACTCGACCAGCTCCGTTGGATGGGCCACATCATCCGCATGCCCGACACGAGACTCCCTAAGCAAGCGCTCTACTCGGAACTCCTACATGGCAAGCGAGCCCCAGGTGGGCAGAGGAAACGTTTCAAGGACACCCTCAAAGCCTCCTTGATAAAGTGCAATAACCCCACCGGCACCTGGGAATCCCTGGCCCAAGACCGCCCTAAATGGAAGAAGAGCATCCGGGAGGACGCTGAGCACCTCGAGTCTCGTCGACGAGAGCATGCAGAAATCAAGCGCAGACAGCGGAAGGATCATGCGGCAAACCAAACTCCCCACCCACCCTTTCCTTCAACCACTGTCTATCCCACCTGTGACAGAGACTGTAATTGGACTGTACAGCTACCTGAGAACTCACTTTTAGAGTGGAATCAAATCTTCTTCGATTCCAAGGGACTGCCTATGATGATGATGATGATGACTGTGTACAGTTCTGGTCACCACATTACAGGGAAGATGTGATTGCACTGGAGAGGAGATTTACCGGGATGTTGCCAGGACTGGAGAATTTTAGCTGTGAGGAAAGACAGGATAGGCTGAGGTTGTTTTCTTTGGAACAGAGGAGGCTGAGACGAGACTTAATTGAGGTGTATAAAATGATGAGGGGCCTAGATAGAATGGATAGGAAGGACCTATTTCCCTGAGCAGAGAGATCAATAACCAGGGGGCATAGATTTAAAGTAATTGGTAGAAGGATTAGAGGGGAGTTGAGGAGAACCTTTTTCACCCAGAGGGTGGTGGGGGTCTGAAACTTACTGCCTGAAAGGGGGTAGAGGTAGAAATCCTCATTGCATTTAAAAAGTATTTGGATATGCTGTAACCCAAAATGGGATTAGGCTGGATAGCTCTTTTTTGATCAGCACACACAAGATGGGCCGAATGGTCTCTTTCTGTGCCATAAATTTCTATGGTTCTATGGCCCCGGTTTTCATGAGCTGCAAGGCTCGCCCATTTGCCGCCCGAAGGACTGCCGATGGCCGCCGAGAGACCAGGCGGTACTTTGCCTGAAAGATTCCTCCAACAGAGGTGGCAGTACCGCCCGGCGGCCAAATAATGACTTACGCCGCCAATCTGGATGGCAGCGGGTGGGACCTCTCAATCTCGATGGCAAATGAGCTTGCCGCCCAAGTGCCGCCGGGGATGGATTCGGGCCCGGGGAGGGAGGAACGCTGAAAAGTAAAAAACATCACCAAAGGAAAAAAACCTTCAGGGGACCCCATCCAGGTAAGTCGCTGTAAAACAAATTTTTAAAAGATGTTCACTAACCTTTTCTTTCATGTCTTCATACCTACCATCGGGGTAAGAACAGCTTGCTCGCAGTGGTCTTTCCCCCTGCTGGTGCCGACTCCTGCCCGCACCAATCTGGCATCTCGGTGAGCGGGAGGCCAATTACGCGACTTGGCCACCAGAGGGCGGTTCTCGGCGGTGCTCCCCTCCCGCCCACTCCAGCCCAAGTGGAAACTGGGAGCGAGAGGAAAATGGCAGCAGAACTCGGAGGCAGTTGGCGGCAGCAGGCGGCATTGGGCGGTAAAGCCGTCAGTATTGGGGCATATGATTTCCAATGGCACAAGATGCATTTTGCAGAAGTTGTGAACACTGACTAGGTTATTACAATTTTCACTTCCTGTTTAAGTGATTGCTAAATCATTGAAGATATTTCCTGGCTAATTGTGGAACATGGTGGAATGGTGTCCTAACTCCCTAAACCAGTGCATACCATCTACAAGATTCACTGCAGCAATTCGCCAAGGCTTCTTTGACAGCACCTCCCAAACCTGTGACCTCTACCAGGGCAGCAGACGCATGGGAACACCACCATCTTCAAGTTTCCCTCCCAAGTCACACACCATCATGACTTGGAAATATATCACCGTTCCTTCATCAACGCTGGGTCAAAATCCCAGAACTCCCTAACAGCACTGTGGAAGTACCTTCACTGCATGGACTACAGCCGTTCAAGAAGGTGGCTACCTTCTCAAGGGAAGTTAGGGATGGGCAATAAATGCCAGCCTTGCCAGCGATGCCCACAACCCATGAATGAATAAACAAAAAGAAAAATCAGTAATTTATTACATATCTCCAACAATTTGATTTGCACAAGTGGATTCGTGATCAGGGCACGAAGCCACAAATTACTGACTTGTTCCGAAAAGTATTTTGATTGTACACTGCTCAGGCATACCTGCTAGTTGATTGACCTAGATATGGTAGTAATAATGTCTGTGACCCTAACCAGGCATTACATCCAACCACAGAGAGTGGTGTAGAAATGATGGGAAAAACACTTGAAAGACTACTCGTTAAGCACAAAACTGGAACTTTAGAGTAAATCTTGGAGGTAAAAAATTGGCTGAAGGGTAGAAAGCAGTGGGTGCTAATTAGAAAACTTATGTTAGTACTGAGCTCGAGGGATATGTGCCGCATCCTTCCTAACTTACATCAATCCTTAATTTTTGAGTTTATGCTGGCAGTGAGGTATCTCGTCCATCACCCGAGCAAAATCATGGAGCTGATGCCCACAGTTTTCAGTCCAAAGTGGATGCGCTGGCACCATGTGAGGTACCTTATTACTGGTGTGGACTTGGAAATATACCTCAACATGTAAGTGGGCAGCACATATGTAATGTAGATTAATGTAAAGTATTGCACAAAAGAAGAAAAAAATTGGGCAACACACATGATCCATTAATGGGTTCAGGTCCCACTCCAGAAACTTCAGCATGGAAATCTAAGCTAACACTCCAGTGCAGTGCTGAGGAAGTGCTGCACAATCGGAGGTGCCGTCTTTCAGATGAGGAATTAAACCGAGACCCCGTCTGCTCTCTCAGGTTGATGTAAAAGACCCCATGGCACTATTCGAAGAGCAGGGGAGATCTCCCCAGTGTCCTGGCTAATATTTATCCCTCAATCAATATCACTAAAAAACAGATTATCTGGTCTTTATCACATTGCTGTTTGTGTGAGCTTTCTGACTGCTAATTGGCTGCTGCGTTTCCCACAATACAACAGTGACTACACTCCAAATGTACGTTATTGACTGTAAAGCGCTTTGAGATGTCCGGTGGTCGTGAAAGGTGCTAAATAAATGCAAATCTTTCTTCTTAATGGTGCTGAAAATGCTAAGGATGAAGCTGAAAGAGCTCTTGGGGTCTTAGACTTGTATTCTTAGACTTGGGTTCTACTTGTCTAACAATTGTGGAGCACCATTCAGAAAAAAACAAATCGAGTGTTAAACTACTCAGAACAATAGAGTAGAAGTTGTGCTCAAATGTACAGTGCTCTGGTCAGATCGCACCTTGAGCATTGTGTCAAGCCTGGAGGCAGTCCAGAGAAGGTGCGTAGGCTGATATCTAGCATCAGATGACTAAGGTTTGAGGCAAGACAGGAGAAACCTGGGCTTTTCAGTCTTGAAAGGAGGAGATGAAAGTTAACACCTTAGCGATATACAAGATAGTAAACCACATGGAAAAAGCAGATCCAAAAAATTACTTGAAACTTAGCTGTGAAAGCAGGTCAAGGGGACCAACTAGAAAAAGGAAAATTAAGGACTGAGGTCAGAAACTCCTTCACACAAAGAATGATCAACAGATGAAATGGACATCCAGATCTTTCCGTCCACCATAAAGGATAGACAACTTAACATCTTGCTCAAAAGACGTCACCTCCGACACTGTAGCACTCCTTCAGTACGTAAGCCTAGATTACATATTTAAGTCACCATACAAAAGATACATGCTGCATTTTCCACTGTGGACACAATTTAGCTTTGAATGGTAATGTATGGGTTTTACACAGACTCAAATGGAAATGCGCTGTTTACATTGAATTTTGTATTGCTTCAGTTGTAGGTTCAGATGGATGTTGTTATCGCAGGAAGAGGGTAATTTTGACTTTACGCTATAGTGTAAACCGAGCATTTCAATTGACATAATTGAATGAACTCAGGATGTATCAGCCCGATTTTCATTGTCATTGAAGCCAAAACTATTTGGATTTGTATAGACAGTTATGAGTGTTGTCGTTTTCATTATGGTTCCAGTGTTGGCATAACACATCTTTCTTGTGCACTCCCGGGAGAGTGCTGTGGTTAATTTTTTTAATTACTTTATTGTAAGATCTCATGGCTGATTTTCAATGGTTACGTTTTTTTTAGTTGTGAACCAGGCTCATTCTTGGAGATTATTATTTTCACCTTGCAATTCCGAGAGGGAAAAGTATGGTACTTGCATACTGTTGTCTGGACACCAGAGGGCCCCCTGATGGGAGTAAGCACATTGTAATAATTACACTCCAGTGTCTTCTCCTGTATTTGTTACTCTTTGACAGAGGGTCTGGAAACAAAAGCAGTGAGTTATTGCCACACCAAGTTGCATGTTCGTTTGGACGTAACACGTGTATTCTCCAACCAGCTTCACGATTATGGAGTTGAAGGCGCCCTGAAAAGGAAAGTTGTAAATTATTTTCGTGGGGTCAAGATAAGCTTGTAGGTGTGTCCCCGTCCCCCAAAATAACCCGGGCTGCTGCTGCCACTTGGGCTCCTCACCCCTCCGTGATCGTGACTCCCCATCATCATCATAGGCGGTCCCTCGAACGAGGATGACTTGCTTCCACATGAGTTCACAAATGTTTCAATGAAGGATCCGATATTCCAGTCCTGAACTCCGGTGGAAAGGGTGGAAGATGCCTGTGTGTGTATTTTTTTAAAGTGTGGTGACCGTTGCACAACAGCCACCACACGGGCTTGACAGAGCTAGGCCTTTATCCAGTGGCAAGGGTTAACCAGGATGACTGGAGACCTGCTCTGCTGCACGGACCTAGTGCACGCACATATGCAGTGTGGGCTGGCCCGTGCTGCCCCTGGCTCTTGTGGGCCCCGCATTTGCAATAGCTCCACCACGATCTCTCGCCACTCCTCTGCCACAAACATTTGCCGCACTTCCGCCGCGATCTCTCAGTGCTCCTCCACCACAAAATACTTACTGCACCTCCGCCACAATCTCCCACCGCACCTCCGCATCAAACATTCGCTGAACCTCCGCCACAATCACCCACCGAATCTCAGCCACGATCCCTCGCACTCCTCTGTCTCGATCACTCGCCGCACCTCCGACCTTCCCGCTCCTTTATTGTGTCCACCCAACAATGGTGAAGGAATGGCGATATATGTCCAAGTCAGGATAGTGTATAACTTGGTAGGGAACGTGTGGTGATGGTGTTCCTATCAGATTGACGTTCTTGTCCTTACCTTAGTGAGTTGCTGCAATGAAGATAGTACATACTGCAGCTAGAGTGTACTGGTGATGGCGGGAGTGGATATTGAGTTCAGTGGAAGGGTCACCAATAAAGAGAACTGCTTCGTTCTGGATGGTGTTGGGCATCTTGAGTGTTGTTGAGATTGCATCCATCCAGATGACCGTTGAGTATTCCATCAGGCTCCTGACATTATGCAGATTGAATTACCTTGCTGCTGGCTGGGCAGTCACAGGCCACAGATATTGTGCCAGCCTAAATCTGGCGAGTTAAAATCAGGCCCATAACTCTCTTCTGCCATCATGACATCAGATATTTCTGTTTATTTTTGGACATGATGGGCCTGGAGTTTCCGCTCAGTCTCTGCGCAATTTTCCCAAAATCGTCCAATCAAGGAATTTCAACTGCAAATTTCATTCCGTGCAAATCGAGTTTCCACGATCTTTTGCGCTAGTTTAAAAAACATCACGCTGGAAGCTGGCCCCGCCCACAAAACTGACCACGGCCCAGATTGAATTAATCACCATGGCGAGGTCCCGCTAATTGCACCCGTTTGCAGGACTTCGAGGAGGCTCTTAAAATTAAGCTGTTTAAGTGTAAAAGTACTAATAGGCTTTTAAAGGCTTTTAAAAGTCTTTATGTATTTTTAAAATTTTACTAAGAAACAGACTATTGTACCCCAATGCAACGAGTAAATGGTTCGGTATTGTTTATTAAAGTTATTTTCAGTGATTTAAAATCGGGTTAGTTACAGATGGTGGACCTGGCACTGATTAAAAATGATTATTTTTGTGATAAACCCATTTTTAGCTGTATCAATAAAACTGCACCAAGTTACTATTAAGTATATCAAGGAATACTTTTTAATGCAATTTTTAAAAAAAATATTCTAAAACGTTGCCCGATTGCACTGGCTCAATGTAGATTTTGTGTTTGGCAATATGTCAATGAGTTTGCGCAGAAGCTTGAGAGAAGAAACACTTTTCAAAACTAGCGCAATTTTGAGCGCAATTTGCACCCAGATTGCTGATTATGTCCAAAGCGGAAACTCCAGGCCGCAGTTTATCACAAAAAAGTTCTGCACAGGGTTTAGGAACTATAGAAAGATTTCAGGGGGTGGGTTTGAAGATTTTGCATAGTTTGTCATAACCCATGCATCCCATTTCAGTAGAAGATTCAGTTGAAAGCTTCTCAGCCATTTAGTACAATTGTCTGACTGAGAAAGAGATTGAAATAAGTAATTAAAAACCCCTACAATGCCGAGTTTCTTCCACATCTGCTATGTCTATTTCTCAGCTATCATGCACGTGAAATGCCTTCAGGCTGATTACAACATTACTCATTTTTCCACTTTTAATTTTGACGACGCTTCATGAGCAGATTATACAATCAAAAACTGCAACAGATTTCGACTTGCTGCATGTCTTGGCATGCTTTTCTTCCATGGATAATGCTCTCTGCAATGAGCATAATTAGGCTTAAAAAGTATCTACATAAATGATAGTGAACCAAACCAACAAAAGTGCACATGCTATAAAACTGCAGTTCTCAGCATTCAGAGGTTAAGTATAACTCGTCATGTTAATTAAATGCTGCTTTTTCAACTAATAGGTACAACGGGATAGTACAGAGTGACCGTAATTATTGTATTCAACTTTCTGTAGTTTGAAATTCCAAGGTACTCCCAGTTCTTTTGATTGAAATTCTTCTGCACTTTGCAAAGTCCATTGCAGCCATACATGACTGAGTACAGATACAGTGCCTGGGGAGTTGGAACATGTTGTGGCATGAGTCCATCTAATCATAGTATAAATTAGATAGTGACCCAGAAATTCTGGCAGCATGATTTTTCAGCACTGCCCTCTACCCTCCGCCTGCAGGGTGTGTAACTCCACGCCTGGCTCCGGCCATGCTCTACTGCTGCAAGCTTTCGCGAACTGGGGAAGCGTGTGAAGGAGATTCGAGGAATGTAAATCTTCAGCCAGCGTACTTCAGGTCATAAAAAGAAATCATTAATTGAAAGACGAATTTCAGAAAACAACTAAAGGAAAAGAAGATTGAATACATGTTAAGCTGTTGCAAGCAGCTAAGAGAAACCTCATAAAAGGTTACTGCACAAGATAAAAGTTCACAGGGTTGGAGGTAATATATTAGCATGGATAGACGATTGGCTAACTAACAGAAAACAGAGAGTCGGGATAAATGGTTCATTTTCAGGTTGGCAATTATTAACTAGTGGGGTGCCGCGGGGATCAGTGCTGGATCCCCAACTATTTACAATCTATATTAACGACTTGGAAGAAGGGACCGAGTGTAACGTAGCCAAGTTTGCTGATGATAGAAAGATGGGAGGAAAAGCAATGTGTGAGGAGGACACAAAAAATCTGCAAAAGGACTAGACAGGCTAAGTGAGTGGGCAAAAATTTTGCAGATGGAGTATAATGCTGGAAAGTGTGAGGTCATGAACTTTGGTAGAAAAAAAATCAAAGAGCAAGTTATTATTTAAATGGAGAAAAATTGCAAAGTGCTGCAGTACGGCGAGACCTGGGGGTACTTGTGCATGAAACACAAAAAGTTAGGATGCAGGTACAGCAAGTGATCAGGGAGGCCAATGGAATCTTGGCCTTTATTGCAAAGGAGATGGAGTATAAAAGCAGGGAAGTCTTGCTACAGCTATACAGGATATTGGTGAGGCCACACCTGGAATACAGTTTTGGTTTCCATATTTACAAAAGGATATACTTGCTTTGGAGGCAGGTTCACTAGGTTGATTCCGGGGATGAGCGGGTTTGACTTATGAGGATAGGTTGAGTAGGTTGGGCCTCTACTCATTGGAATTTAGAAGAATGAGAGGTGATCTTATCGAAACGTATAAGATTATGAGGGGGCTTGACAAGGTGGATGTAGAGAGAATGTTTCCGCTGATAGGGGAGACTAGAACTAGAGACAATGATCTTAGAATAAGGGGCCGCCCATTTAAAACTGAGATGAGGAGGAATTTCTTCTCTTAGCGGGTTGTATATCTGTAGAATTCACTGCCTCAAAGAGCTGTGGAAGCCGGGATATTGAATAAATTTAAGACAGATATTGACAGTTTATTAACCGATAAGGGAATAAGGGGTTATGGGGAGAAGGCAGGGAAGTGGAGCCTGAGTCCATGATTGGATCAACCATGATTGTATTAAATGGCGGAGTAGGCTCGAGGGGCCGTATGGCCTACTCCTGCTCCTACTTCTTATGTTCTTATGTAATGGGCCAAATTTTTCTGTAAAAATAGTGGTGAGGGTAGCAGCACTCAGCGTTATTTAGGTTGAAATTGTACAGCATTTTCCACAACCACACATGCACAGTTAAATGCAAAAAAACTTGTCTTTGAAAGAGAGAGAAAAAGAAAGAACAGATGCATTTACTTAATGCCTTTCGCAACCTCCTACATTCTTATTGAGGCAGTAGATGCAGAGAACCTAATGGCCCCACAACTACCTCAAAACAGTTGATTATTGAGAGGAGAATCCAACCATAGTTTTCATAAGTGTTAATAAAAGGCATTTTAGCGAATACACAGATTTCCAGGCAATGGTCAGTTTTAGAGCTGAACTATGGTGACTGTACAAACTGCCCTACAAACAATCCAATTTTCAAATTGTTCCTATTTTCACCACATTTATCTTTAACGATCCCTGCTCTGGTCTAAGGTACAGAGACACTTCATGGTCATGTCAGGAGAATAACGGTGAAAAAAAGAAGGGCAGATGTATTTCAAATTAACAGATGTTCACAGAATCATAGAATGGTTACAGCACAGAAGGAGGCCATTCGGCCCGTCGAGCCAGTGTTTCATGAAATAATTCACCTGGAAATATCAGATGCATTGATAAATAAGTAATTAACAGAGAATGGGAAGCTGAAGAAGTATTTAAACCTAGTCTGGTTTCTAGATTCATTTAGAGTGCTTCCAAATCATCAAGCTCTCTAGGAATATTTGTTGAAAATAAAGAACAAAGTTTGATTTAAAGCTGTAACTACATTTTCCGATCAAACATAAAAACCACACATTGTTTTGACTTTTTAACAGTATTTTTTTCAGAGTGTTGCTTTTTTAACTATTCACATGAGTTTGGATTTCTCGGAAAACATTGTTGTTTTAAGACCTTGTCAATCCTTCAGATTGTTCAGGGTATACTTTGTCCAATCGGAAAAAACGTGTACACATTTTATCACGCCTGGTACACTACCCCATGACCTACACATTGTAAAAAAAGCACAGGCACATTGAATTAGTCAAGAAAACGGATCAATGACAAATGGAACAACCATTCAGAAAATCCGCGTCTGCACTGGACAGCTTTAGCCAACTATGGAAAGCTGCCAACTGATTTCTCAGAATACTGAAAGATTGGATTTCCTCTGCCATTCCAGCAGACTCCTGCTGGAGCTGTGGTGGGAGCTTGGTGGAATCACTCAGAAAATCGGCAGGACCCAACATATCTGGATCCTGAGCTAAATTGCGGCTTCCCTACTCGATTTTGCAGTGGGTGGAGCCTTGATCCACACCTGAGAAGGCCATTGACACAGAAGGTTGCCAACCCTGCTGGACTGTCCTGGTGTCTCCAGGAACTGAAGACTGATTTCCAGGAGAAAAATCATCAGGACATTTAAAAAAAAAGGGTTGGTTTTTAAAAAGATTTCTTTGAACACTTTTGCTTAATACTAAGAAAAAAAAACATTGGAGATGGGAAAAGAGCTGTTTGAAGTTGGGAATCATTCAATCGGGTAATAAAGAGTCTGTTCAATTTTCAATTGGCCGTGTGAAGCTGGGACGCAGCGAGGATGGGCATACTGGCTGACCAATGGTGGAGGCGGGGCAGTGGAAGGCGGGAGGTCATGTGATGAAACCTCCAGGAATACGTCCAACCAAAGTTGGCAAGCCTACTGCACCCCTGAACCAGTAATATGTTCGTCTAACTTGCTCCAACCATCATTATGACAAAGTTGTGTGTGCAAGAGATGTTTTAATTTTGACTTGCACAAGAATCTGCACACTGGTGGAATGGGCAAACGCATGGCAGATGAGATTTAATGAGGAAAATTGATTCATTTTGGGAGAAACAACATGGAGAGGCAGTATAATCTAAATGGTACTATTTTTAGGAGGGGGGGATGCAAGAACAGAGGGACCTGGGGATCTTTGAAGGTGGCAGAGCAAGTGATAAGATGGCTAAGAAAACATATGAGACACTTGTCTCCGTAAATAGTGGCATTGAATACAAAAACAATGAAGTCAAGTTAAAGCTTTACAAATCTCTGGTTAGGCCTCAGCTGGAGGATTGTGTACAATTCTGGTCACCACACTTTAGGAAGGATGTCAAGGCCCTGGAAAAGGTACAGAGGAAGTTTACCAGGATGATACTAGTAATGAGGGAGTTCAGTTTTGTGGCAAGATTGGGGAAGTTGGGATTGTTCTCGTTAGAGCAGAGAAGATTAAGGGGAGACCCAATAGAGATATTCGAAATGATGAGAGCTTTTGATAGAGTAAGCAGGGAGAAACTGTTTTCTCTGGCAAATGGGCCAGTAACCAGAGATCATAGATTTCAAATAATGGGCAAAAGAACTAGAGGGGAAATTAGGAGAATTTTAGAGGGTTGTTAAGATCTGGAACACACTACCTGAAAGGATGGTGAAATCAGATTCCATAGAAACTTTTAAAAGGCAATTGGACATGTATTTGAAGAAGACTAATTTGCATGGGGAAAAAGCTGGGGTGTAGGGCGAAATTGGACAGCTTTTCCAAAGAGTCGGCATGGGCCAAATGGTCTCCTTCTGTGCTGTAAGATTCTATGATCCTATATGCAAGTGTGCAACAGCTTTTGTGTGCAGTTAAAAAAAAATGTAACCTTTTGTTACCTCAACGGTTGACAAACATCACAGCAGTTCATGCAAGCAAAGATGGCATGCTGTTGGTTTCAGGGACCAGCGATCGTCAGCTAGTAAGGCTAATTGCGGCCATTTCCTTTTGCTTTGTGCCGTCATAACTTTCAGCACTGCCATGCTTTACAGTGGTGGGGAAATGTATTTACTCCTTTATCTCTAGCTTTTAGAAACTCGGCATAAAAATGATGCAGAATTGCACAATTTACAATGGTAGCAGAATCATGAGTTAATTTAGCTCCTGTTTGGGTCTTAAGGGGCATTGCGCCTTTTCTCAGTGGCTTACCTGAACAATTAAAGAGGTATATGACTCAGAAGATGTCAAGAGTCTATTTCCATGTCATTTTGTAGTGGTTCCTTTAAGAATCATCCTTTCAATTTTTAAAATTGCATTTACCCCTCTTGTGCTGTGGTAAAACAGGCTTTCATTGGAATTATTTGTGTACATTCAGGGATGCCCTTACCCTAACAAAGAAGGACACCGACACTAGCCATTCCCAATCACCATGTGAATAGACTAGAGAAACTGGGGTTGTTCTCTTTAGAGTAGAAAAGGAGATTTGATAGAGGTGTTCAAAGTCATGAGGGGTCTAGACAGAGTAGATAGAGAGAAACTGTTCCCATTGGCAGAAGGGTCCAGAACCAGAGGACACAGATTTAAGGTGATTGGCAAAAGAACCAAAGATGGCATGAGGAAAAACTTTTTAACGCAGCGAGTGGTTATGATCTGGAATACACTGCCTGAAAGGGTAGTGGAGGCAGATTCAATCATGGCTTTCAAAAAGGAATTAGATGATTACCTGAAGGAAAAACATTTGCAGGGCTACGGGCAAAGAGCGGGGGAGTGGGACTCGCTGAAGTGCTCTTGCTGAGAACTGGCACGGGCTCGACGGGCCAAATGGCCGCCTTCTGTGCTGTAACCATTCTATGATTCTATGTTCCCTTTGCACAGTTACAGTGGAAAGCAAGATAGGAACATGCAAGAGCATTCGCTAAATCTCTTAAATTTTTTAAACATAAATTTTAGCCTCTGCCTATTATGATAAGCACCTTTCCTATTGAACTGCCAAAATGCAAAATTCTAGAGGGAGCAATACTGTGGTAAGTGCTCCTAGGTGAATGACCTTATTACGTCATTGCTCGATGAACATTATTGGAACGTTGTTGAATGTTATTACTTTGCATGTTTAAAGGATGAAAAAACCAACATTCTCAAAATTGCTGACTTTTAGAGATGAGATAACACAACCCCAGAGGGACCTATAATACATCTCAAATTGGTTTTAGGAACATATATAATGCAGTTTCTATAAATCACTTTTTACCAAAAGAATGTCTGTCTACGTACGCAGTTTAGAGTGGTCACATTGAGATTTTACTGATCTTTGATGCAGAGGATCATTCAATGTCTCAAATCTAATATGCTGAAGATGAAGGATTTTGTAAAATTGAGAAAGTTAGGTGTAGGCCCATAATATAAGGTATCAGTAAAGTTGGGAAAAAGTAGAGAGAAAACAAGGAGAATCAGGAAATAGTGATTCAATGATGACAAGTTGGATATTAATAGGCTCCAATGTACGACTCAATGGCTCGTGTGGAGCATAAACACAGCATGGACCATGTGGGTCGAATGGCCTGTTTCTGTGCTGTAAATACTATGTATCAAATAGGATTAAAGTAGGTATCCGCCAACATGCTTACACAAAAGAAAACTCTGGTGCTGTCCGCTGTTTATATAATTCCCTATTCAAAGAATCGCAAACTTAAAAATGTGCATTGCTTCCTTCCAACCATCTTAAGAATTATTAAGTGAAGAGTATACTGAAGATCATGAAATCTAATTATGCACAAAAATCAAGCACGCACCTAAATGCCTTTATAAAAAAAAGACTTGCATTCATATCGTGCCTTTCACAATCTCAGGACATCCCAAACACTTTACAGCCAATGAAGTGTAGTCACTGTTGTAGGAAATGTGGCAGCTAATTTGTGCACAGCAAGCATTATTTTAAAAATCTCCATCAGGGCCCCTCCAAGTCTGCACTGCTCCAAAGTAAATAGACCCAGCTCTTTATGCCTATTTTTTTGTGGCTGATTAATTATCTACTATAACTTCAAGATATTCCTCATCTGAAAATATGTTAGTATAATGAAAGAAAAGAAAGACTTGCATTTCTATAGCGTTTTTGACAACCTCAGGATGTCCCAAACGCTTTACAGCCAATGAAGTACTTTTGAAGTATAGTCGCTGTTGTAATGTAGGAAACGCAGCAGCCAATTTATGCACAGCAAGCTCCCACAAACAGCAATGTGATAATGACCAGATAACCTGTTTTACTGATGTTTGTTGAGGGATAAATATTACCCAGGACATGAGGGAGACTTCCCTACTCCTCTCCAAAATAGTGCCATGGGATTGTTTACGTCCACCTCGCTTTAACGTCTCATCTGAAAGATGGCACCTCCGACAGTACTGCACTGGAATGTCAGCCCAGCTTTTGTGCTCAAGGCCCTGGAGTGGGACCACAACCTTTTGACTCAGAGGTGAGAATGCTACCCATTGAGTCACGGCTGACACAATAATCTATATCGTAACCTATAGCATCAAGTGCGTTCAGAATCATTCTAACTTTCTAAACACGAGCTGGTTGCTACTAAATGGCGAGTAACTTGTGAGTATGAGTAAAATGGAGCACTTGTCTGGAACTAATTGTAGGGGAGGGGAAGCTAGAGGTAAGGTTCTGATAGGACTACTGCACGGTTGACAACTTCAAGGGGTAAACCCTGCAATCTAACCCGATGTACGATATCAAAGTCTTCTCAATAAATATCTTCCTATTATCTGCAAAGCACGATGTCTGAGAACAATATATAAGCCGTGTCTAGTTCACTTTCGATGTCTATACGGGAGAGTTTCTGGAGTGCTTGGGTGCAGCGAATGTCGACAAATTAAACAGTTTGGGGTTCACAACTGGAAAAGAATCTGTGCAATTTTCTTTAATTTGATTTGATGGAAGGGGTGTCGGATGGGTTTGTTCAGAGGCGAGCATCCCAAGCTGCCCCTTTTTACAATATTCACTGTGCCCAGGCACAGACCCAGGAAAGTCTAATTACATTTAATAATCATCAGGGTATTTCTGTAAGTGCCGGATCGAATAAACACATGCCAAGGTAAATAAAGGCAATTTAAGGGTTTTGCTGCTCCTTTCTCTTCATATTTTGCACTAAAACATCTTTTTGAACATTGCTTTATCTTTTTGGAGACAATAGGTGCATACTTTGGTATCACTTCTATGCAGTTCGCCATGGTTTCCGTATTTTGCAAGGTCATTGAATAATTCTTCAGATAAAGAGAAGTCCATTGGCGAGACAAGTAATATTCATTGCATTTGGATAGAATCCAGGGACATTGTGTACCTTATGCTTTATTTTTCATGTAAGATTTATTATTGTGCAGTGTCTTCTCTCTCTCTCTCTCTCTCTCTCAGATTTTGCTTCAGAAAAGCTCCTTTGTCTGGGAGGTAAAAGCAAAGATGAGCTATTGAGCATCTTCTCTTCATGGACCAGTGAGCATAGGGAAAAACCTGCCCTCCTATTACCTGAGGACATTCAAGAAAGGCAAGAGCAATTAGTTGGTAGATAATTAAGCAGTGCATAATCTGAATGCTACAGACAAATCACCTTTAGTTTAAAGTCGCACTGGGGCACACAAGGCATTCATGTAGGAGACTGCAGCTTGTTTTCCTTAATGAGCACACTGTTGTTTGTGCCTTCCCTTCCTCCTTTCTTTCCTTCTGACATTTTTTTATAACTGAATTTCAGTATTTATGCTATACATTGTTAGGTTAACAGATGGAGAAAATATACGGGACTGTCGTATATACATAACAGATTAATTATTTTGAGTGAGATGTAAATACATATTTTATATTTTGTTTGTATTAAAAAGTGTAACCAGCTTATCATGAATTATGTTATTAAAATGGCACACATTACTTTATTATAATGCCTTTATTTTTGTTTTTGCATTATCTATCTCAATTTTTTTTTAAATAATGTCCTGCTGTTGGAAATGGTCTGTCCTTGGCAGCAATCTCTGTGTCCCTGCACAATAACCATTGCACATTATCCTCAGTGTCACAGCATCAGGCATATGGACTTTTATATCGCATGGCTGAAAGTTCTTGGAGCCAAACTATTTTGCAATATGTCATCCGTATCAAAATGAAATGTCAGATATTATCATTGACACCTCTGGAGGTCACTATTTTGCTTTGTTGACTTTGCATTAAAATGACAAGATTTTCGTTAAAAGAAAGTCTCTACCCTGAAGGTACTGATTCACGCTGAGATTTGCTTTTACAAAGATACCTCATACAGAGGCTCACCATTCATGTGTAAGCCTTGACTATGAGTGTCGGCAGGGCATTTAACCTTAGGGGGCTCTTCCGCCCTTGGCCTGATCGTGTGATCAGCAGTGGAACACGAGGGCTATTTTCCTCTCCCCAATCTGGGGTTCTGAAGCCAATGGTAGTGAGAGCACCACTTTAATCGAAGTAATCTAACGCAGTACAAACTGGGAATTGACATGGGGGACCTTGCTGAGTTATATGCTTGGCTCTATTCTTGGAGGTGCACTTAACAAGTGAGCTGTCGAGAGAACATAATTACATCTCTAAGTAATTCAAAATATCGTAGTTGCTTTTATAATGGGCTTTCTGTAAAACCTGCCCCGCCTCCAAAACATTGGCTGATACTGTGGTGCCAATAGACACGGTGGGAAAGGACCTTGACATGGTTTATACGAAAGATGTTACCTGTAAATTAAATCTAACTCTCTCAGAATTAAAATGACCACAGTAGCCATGTATGAAAGCAAGATCTACCTGCTTGTGGAATATTGCTACTGGCATACCACTTCAGACAGGGTTTACAAGAGTCAACTGATTCACTTCTTCACGCAAAGGTGGTAGAAGTGTGGAACTCTCTCCCACAAAAAGCAGTAACTGCTAGCTCAATGAACCATTTTAAATCTGAGATCGACAGATTTAATTCTAGCCAAGGGTATAATGCGATAAACTCCAGACACTTAAACACAAAAATCTAGGCTGACACTCCAGTGCAGTGCTGAGGGAGTGCTGCACCGTTGGAGGTGCCGTCTTTCACATGAAACATTAAACTGAGGCCTCATCTGACCTCTCAGGTGGATGTAAAAGATCCCACAGAGTTATCCACGGTGTCCTGGACAATATTTCCCCCTCAATCAACATCAACATCACTAAAGACAGATTATGTGGTCATTAGCACATTGTTGTTCATGGGAGCTTGATGTGTGCAAATTGGCTGCCATGTTTGCTGCGTTACAAATTCATTATATATGGAATCCTTATTAAACCATGAGGTACAAAGGAGCCCAGTTGCAATTGTGAGGTACAAGTGGGCGGAGCATGTGCTGCACACTCACCGCCCATTTGTATCGGGCAGCTTGCGGTTCAACCAGTGGTCCTTAAAGGGAGGCCACTCACAAAACAAGCCAGGAAAAATAGCTACTTTTTTTTAGCAGTACTCCTCCCTGAGCCCAGAAAATAGCTGCTGGCCCATCCAAGCTCCTTTTGGATTGCCTCTCCTGCCCGCCCGCCTGCCAGACTTTGACTGTCGGTCAGCTCAGCGCAACTTTCCACCCATTTGTACCAGGCAGTTAACGGACCAACCAGTGGTCCTTAGAGACATCGTTGGAGGCCACTCTACATCCATGTCTGGCTTCTTTCCAGGACTGCAGGATTGTTCAATTTACCATTATAATTATTTGGGCTGTAGCAAAGCATATCGGGGGTTAAGTTTCTCTTGGGTGTTACGCAAATCGTGCGATAGCGAATTGGCCGCCCATTTTGCACTCTGCCAGATTGCCACTTCCATTGATGTCAATACAGAAGAAAATCAATCGGAGTGTAAAACGGAGCTGCCGATTCACTAAGGCCAGTTTAGCATTACTGCCCAAGACCACGCTCAGCCCTGACTTTTCTTCGAGCTGGACTAGTTGCTGCTGGGTATTCTCTCACAGACAAAGCCAAAGAACGGTCTCTGTTTTGCTTTTGTTTTCAATTATTCTTGCTGGAAGTAAGTTGTTTGCATGTGTGGAAACTGCTCTGTATTGTCTCTGTTTCTCCTTTTAGGAAGAACAAAGCCCGAATCATCAAATATACCGAATGTACTGTGAGAGTAACTGTCAGCTCGATGTCAAAAATAAGACCGATATCTAATCTGATCTACAGCATCAAAAGAAAGCCTTGAAAATATGATATGAGATAATTGAATGATTATCTTTAAAAACAAACAATAAATAACATTTGAAATTATTCAGTTTCCCTTTGATTTAGTAATGATCACAATGGATAAACCTAATCCTGTTGCTAGAATATTCAGAAAGATTATGACCCAATATAAGAGAGGAGAATATCTGCATAATTATTACAATGTTGTACAGGATTGATCATTCAGGAATCTCCTTTTGTGTCATATTACCCATGATTTCAAGATGTAAACTAATTAAGAATACAACTTGCACGGTACATGGTCAAGATTTCAATTGGAATATACAGCAGCAGCAGGTCCTTATCGTCATTGCCATGACATCACAAATCTTCTGCTATAGCTTGTTCTGTCACAAAGAGCAGCCATTATACACTGGGGGGCTTTTTCTCTTATAAAGGACATATTTAAAATGCTGCTACAAATAGCAGATAGAGGACATTTTCCCCTTTCTGTCCCACAGCATTCCCCTTGCTTGAACACGTTAATTTCTGTGTTACACAGAAATCATCTTGCCTTTATTCCGATGAGTTTTTCTGTACTCTTCTATCAATGGTTTTCACTGGTTTAATTAGATTTTAACTTTAGTTAATTAGTCTGATTTGTGTTTATATGAGTGGAGTTCACTGCCTCCTCCCACTCACAGTAGATAAGCTGCCTGAAGCTGCAACCTTAAATGTCAAAGAGAGGCATTTTTCAGTTTGATAGTGTAACAAATGCATTCGCGGGACTTGACATTGTAATTGTCAAGCGTCATCATGTTGAATAAGCGAGGGTAGATATTCTTACTGTCTGGGTGTCTGATCTGCAGCCTAAGCATCACACTGGTTTCTAGCATTAGAGATTAAATTAATGGTTATCTGGCAATCCAAGATGTAGGGTTGTTTTTAGCACCTGCTGATTGGATGACAGCTATCTGTTTTGTGTTCGATACAATATCGTAACTGGATTCCTGGACTTAATATTGCAAACTAGCATTCGGATCAAACTGGATTTTGGAAGCAGATTTCATTCAGATCCCCTAAAACAGGGGATCAAATATTGAGACTACTGGTGAACAAGAAATACAACTTTCTTCAGCTTGCAAGGAATTCACTAGACTGCCGGGGATTGACTACATTCCCCCTAACCCTAACCCAAAACGCAGGACTGCCATTCGCCCAGTGAGCTTTCTCACAGGGACTACCAAGAAGTAATATTAAAAACAAAGAAGTGGATGTTGGATGGTGACTGGTGACTGTGTGTTTTCTGGTGATCACTCACCGAGATGGAAAACAGCACCGACAACATCAGCTGGAGATTTTGAGATTCCGGCTTTCCATCCTAGAAGCAGAACACATTTACATTAATGTTCTGTTGTAATTTAATGCTTACTGCTTAATTATCCCAAATAAGAGATGATCTGAGTTGGCATTATTGCATCGTCAGGATAAGTAAACGTGCCGGTGAACATTACAGCTGCAATACGCACTGTTCTGTATTACTACAGGAAGCAGAGGACAGAGAGGGTACATAGAACACTCATCGCAACCCACACTACCAGCTCTAGTCCCACGACAGCAGGCCATGATTCAGTTACCTGTCCCTTGAGCAGCAGACGTGCATGCAAAGACACAGGATATTCAGGGAGTTCATTACTAACCTGAATGACAAAGTGTAGGGACAATCTTCAGTCAGTATTGTCACTCCATGGTATCAAGGTAATGAACACTCTCAGTTTCAATGTCAAGGCCAGCTTATAGAAATAACAACAGGACAACACAAGGGCATGTTGATTCCACCAAGCTACGAAACATGTGGTAAATGCACTGCTTAGCCATGCCCACCAGTGATAGGCATGGGGCAACACCAATGATCCCAAAGTCAACAGAGTTTCAACCATCTTGGGGTGACTTTCTAAGGTTCAGAGAACAATGGATTATACCGATTTTGTTATTCAGACACTAATGTCACCAATGCCACAACTTATGTCAAAAGTGCTGATACTCCCTTTATTTTAGGTATTATGCACTAATTTAGGACTATGAATATTAATGCCCACAAGTGTTGGCTGCAATGATAACTGTCCTGTCTGGTTAGTCACTGTTGCACACCGGGCTCTAATTTCCTATTTCTTTAATCAGAATGACCATTTGCACTCGGTTTTTTGTGTCCTTCTGCACATGCGCGTATTGGACTCCACCCCTTTTCCAGCACGGGCCCTCGATTCAGTCATGCATGCACAGTGCGACGTACGAGAAAGCCGGAAACGGGACAGAGAGAGACAGCCGTGTGGAGCAGCTTCCAGCTTTTGCATTATATGCGACATTTTCGTGGCCATCTGTGGGAGAGAAAACATCGGAGGTAGTGGGAGAGAGATACTCTGGGGGGGAGAGAGAGGTGGGGGGCAGGGGAGAGAGAGGCTGGGTGGGAGGGAGAGCCTAGGAGGGGAGAGAGAGAGATTGTGGGGGGAGAGAGGGACTGGGGGGGTGGGGCGGGGGGGAACAGAGAGACTGAGGGGAAGAGAGAGAGACTGGAGGGACAGGAGAGAGACTGAGGCAGGGGGTAAAGAGAGAAATAGACTGCGGGGGTGGGGGAGAGAGAGAGACTGGAGGGAGAGAGACTGGGGAGAGAGAGAGAGACTGTGGGGAGGGGGAGAGACTGGAGGGAGAGAGAGAGACTGGGGGGGAGAGAGGAGAAGCAGGAGGGGATCGGAGGGGAGAGCGGGAACTCAGGAAGATGGATCATGTTCTTCCAACCCCCTTTACACCCACACCCGAATTCTCGGAAAGCTTGGTGCGTATGTGACAAGGGATATGATTAGAGTGGATGAAATCTGGAAGTCACGACACTCACTATTCACTTCATACCCAATAAACTTGTTAACAATCCATAACACGCACAATGCCCTATCTATGGCAGGGCGGAGGGAGGTAAGGTCAGGAACTTGGGCTGAGGGTGTCCGAAATTAGGGCTGGCTGGGGTGGGTTAGAAACTTGTCTGGAGGGGTAAGGAACTTTGGCTGGAGGAAGCATGAACTTGGGCTGAGGGTGTCAGGCACTTGGGTTGAGGGTGTCAGGAACTTCGGCTGGGGGAGACATGAACTTGGGCTGGGGGGAGAAACTTGGCTGGGGGGTAAGGAACTTGGGCTGGGGGAGACATGAACTTGGGCTGGGGGGGCAGGAACTTGGGTTGGAGAGTTAAGGAACTTCGGCTGGGGATGGCATGAATTTGAGCTGGGGGGCAGGAACTTGAGCTGGCGGTGGGGGGGGGGGGGGGTAAGGAACTTCGGCTGGGGAAGACATGAAGTTGGGCTGGGCTCCGCCGCCCAATTTCAGAAACTTGGGCTGGGGTTGTCAGGAACTTGTGCTGGGATGGGGAGCTCTATCCTGTCTGGGGTCTGAAATCAGAATGGCTCGAATTACTTTTTGCAAAGTTACTCAGAACTTGGGCTGGGCAGTTCCAATTACACATTCCAGAGAAACTTCTGGGTGTGGATTATCCTCCAAGGGAACCAATCAGCAATCAATGTGATCATGGAGAGCCAATCAGAGCATTTTCTAGTGCAAATAGCTCTGCCCCTTTTTAATTAATTCTCAGGATGTGGGCGTCACTGGCAAGGCCAGCATTTATTGACCATCCCTAATTGCCCTTGAGAAGGTGGTGGTGGGCCGCCTTTTTGAACTGCTGCAATCCGTGTGGTGAAGGTGCTGCCACAGTATTTTTGGGTGGGTGTTCTCGAATTTCCTTGCTGCAATGCTCCATCTCACCCTCAGCAACCTCCCCGCTGGAGTGGAGCTAAATTACAGAACAAATGGGAATCTGTTCCCCCTCCGCCGCCTCCAGGCCAGATCCAAGGTCATCCCATCCTCCATCATCAAATTACAGTACGCAGACGAGGCTTGTGTCTGCGCACACTCGGAGGGCGAACTCCAAGCCATCGTCAACACCTTCACTGAGGCATACAAGAGCATAGGTCTTATACTAAACATCCGTAAGACAGAGGTCCTCTACCAACCTACCTCCGCCACACAGCACTACCCCCAGGTTATCAAAACCCACAACGAGGCCTTGGACAACATAGACCATATTCCATACCTTGGGTGCCTTCTGTCAACAAGGGCAGACATCGACAACGAGGTCCAACACCTGGTGTTCAAACACACTGAGCAAGAGAGTGTTTGAACACCAGGACCTCAAACCCGGCACCAAACTCATGGTCTACAGAACAGTGGTGATACCCGCCCTCCTATATGGCTCAGACATATGGACTATATACAGCAAGCACCTCAAAACACTGGAGAAGTATCACCAGCACTGCCTCCGCAAGATCCTGCAAATCCACTGGCAGGATAGGCGCACCAAAGTCAGTGTTCTCGCTCAGGCCAACATCTCCAGCATCGAAGCACTGACTACGCTCGATCAGCTCTGCTGAATGGGCCACATCGTCTGCATGCCTGACACGAGACTCCCAAAACAAGTGCTCTACTCGGAGCTCCGACACGGCAAGCGAGCCCCAGGTGGGCAGAGGAAACGCTTCAAGGACACCCTCAAAGCCTTAAAGCATATTAGCATGGATAGAGGATTGGTTAAATAACAGAAAATAGAGAGTCAGGATAAATGGTTCATTCTCGGGTTGGCAATCAGTAACTAGTGGGGTGCCACAGGGATCAGTGTTGGGATCCCAACTATTTACAATCTATATTAACTACTTGGATGAAGGACCGAGTGTAATGTAGCCAAGTTTGCTGACGCTACAAAGATGGGAGGAAAAACAATGTGTGAGGAGGACACAAAAAACCTGCAAAAGGACATAGACAGGCTAAGTGAGTGGGAAAATAATTGGCAGATGGAGTATAATGTTGGAAAGTGTGAGGTCATGCACTTGAGAAAAATCGAAGAGCAAGTTATTATTTAAATGGAGAAAAATTGCATAGTGCTGCTTTACAGCGGGACCTGGGGGTCCTGGTGCATGAAGCACAAAAGGTTAGTATGCAGGTACAGCAAGTGATCAGGAAGGCCAATGGAATCTTGGCCTTTATTGCAAAGGGGATGGAGTATAAAAGCAGGGAAGTCTTGCTACAGCTATACAGGGTATCGGTGAGGCCACACCTGGAATACTGTGTACAGTTTTGGTTTCCATATTTAAGAAAGGATATACTTGCTTTAGAGGCAGTTCACTAGGTTGATTCCAGAGATGAAGTGGTTGACTTACGAGGAAAGGTTGAGAAGTTTGGGCTGCTACTCATTGGAATTCAGAAGGATGAGAGGTGATCTTATCAAAATGTATAAGATTATGAGGGGGCTTGACAAGATGGATGGAGAGAGGATGTTTCCACTGATCGGGAAAACTAGAACTAGGGGCCATAATAGAGTAAGGGGCCGCACATTTAAAACTGAGATGAATTTCTTCTCTCAGAGGGTTGTAAATCTGTGGAATTAGCTGCCTCAGAGAGCTGTAGAAGTTGGGTCATTGAATAAATTTAAGACAGAGATAGACAGTTTCTTAAATGATAAGGGAATAAAGGGTTATGGGAAGCAGGCAGGGAAGTGAACCTGAATCCATGATCAGATCAGCCATGATCTTACTGAATGACGGAGCAGGCTCAAGGAGCCATATGTCCCACTGCTGTTCCTATTTCTTGTGTTCTTATATTCTGAAGGCCTTGAAAACATGTAACATCCCCACTGACACCTGGGAATCCCTGGCCCAAGACCGCTCAAAGTGGAGGAAAAGCATCTGGGAAGGTGCTGAACACCTTGAGTCTCTTTGCCGAGAGCAAGCTGAAGCCAAGCGTCGACAGCGGAAGGAGCACATGGCAACCGAGGCCCCCCACCCACCCGTTCCTTCAACCACCATTTGCCCCACGTGGACAGAGAGTGTAGGTCCCGCATTGGACTCTTCAGTCACCTGAGAACGCATTTCTAGTGTGGAAGCAAGTCACCCTCGCCTCCGAGGGACTGCCTATGATGATAATGGGTGGGTGTTCCAGGATTTAGATTTTTACATCTCCAATGGATAGTACAATTAGTAAAAATAGTAATGTCTGAAATATTTAAGGACAATTCCATTACGTTATCATATGAGCATTGTAAATTTTGAGGCTTGATCATTCACCATGGCAACTGGTATCACTTGGTTTCCAATTTTACTAAAGGGATTTAATGCCGACATCAATACATCAAAACAAAATAAAATTTCACTTGAAACTACTTAAAATATTTCAGAGCAAGAAGTTGCTGACAACACAATCTTACAGAGAAGAAAGTTTCACAAATAAGTAACCTCTGTGATGTAGGATCTTAAATTATACCCATGACAACCAATTTTTATGAAACGCTTGTGTGTCTCGCATCCAATACACCAAAATTTAATAACACACCATTACAAGCTGTGCTAGTTGGAGCTTATAACACCTGTGTATTCCCAAACCTGGGACAAATAAAATCAGAGTATTGAGATATTAATGTGCAAACACTTAACACCTGCATGATATTCCTCTATCGACTAGTTTAAAGGAGTTTATGGCTCTGTTAAAGTACTACACAGGTCATGCCTGTGCACTAATCATCATGCTGTGGTAAAAAATTTAAGACAGGCAACATTGGAATGTAAAAGTTAGTTACAAAGGGTTAGCTTAGTACTTAGACTTCTATTCTATAGACTTATTGTTTTTCCATTCGTGGAATTAGGCGAGTGGATTTTTGCTATAAATATAGAGCTATTATCTGATTGCTATGTAATTGCTTATTCATTTTTGTTAAATACTATTGTTTACGTCTTTTGCACCGAGTTAAATCCCATAGTTAACATGGTGGCTCCTGTTACTTTGTCACATAGGGGCACCTACTTGGCAGACTATGAAGAGAAAATGAGAAGCTACATTAAATTCAGGGGATTGAATTAAAATCAGAGGAGGCAAACTAGCCCCTTTTTGAGAAGTCCATTAGCGCAAGACACTTTTCGCCCAGGGTAGTGGGGTGAATGGGGTTCACAACCGGCTCGTGGGAATTTGCCCGGGTGTTTGTGGAGGCACTGCCACAGCAGCGTGCGCCCCGCAGGTAGCACCCTGGCGCTCTGTGCAACCGCCGATGATGTCATTGGCCCGCGGCAACCCATGAGGAAATTGCCCCACGGCCCATGAGGCTGGCGCAAGTGTGTGTCAACGCCAGCTTCACGACCCGCTCACGGGGCAGAAGTTAAAGGGGAGGTCGCCAGCGGCCCCGCACCATTTTGCTGCTTTTGACGACTGTCGGGTCGGCTTCCCTACTTGCATTTTCACGAGTTCCAGGCCATCATCGTGCAGCCCGGCACTCCGTTTTGGCCCATTACCACGCCCCCCTGGTGATCTAGTGGAGGCCATCAGAGGCCTTGCAGAGTGTGCAGCAGCCCTCCCCTTTAAGCGAAGGGGAGGGGCATTGTAGCGCTGCACTACTCGCCCCAGGACCCGTCCCTAAAGGAAACGGAGCGCGTGAGATTGCGCTCCACTTCCTTTGAGGGGCGGTAAGCCCAATTCTGCGGTTGGGGTGGGACTTCAGCATCAAGCGCAGGAAGTCCCGGCCTCAGTAGGTTACCACCCCAATCGGGGCGCAGGGCAATTTCACCCCCAGAGAATCATAGAATGATACAGCACAGAAAGAGGCCATTCATCCCATCGTGCCTGTGCCGGCTCTTTGGTAGAGCTATCCAATTAATCCCACTTCCCTGCTCTTTCCCATTCAAGTCTTTATCCATTTCTCTTTTGAAAGTTATTATTTTATCTGCTTCCACCATCCTTTCTGGTAGCGCATTCCAGACCGTAACAGCTTGTTGTGTAAATTGTTTTTCATCATGTCGTCTCTGGTTCTTTTGCCAATCAATTTAAATCTGTTTCCTTTGGTTACTGACTCTTCTGTCACTGGAAACAGTTTCTCCTTATTTACTCTAACAAAACCCTTCATGATTTTGAACGCCTCTATCAAACCTCCCATTAACCTCTCTGCTCTGACGAGATCAACCCCAGCTTCTCCAGTCTCGCCACAGAACTGAAGTCCCTCATCCCTGGTACCATTCTAGTAACTGTCCTCTGCATACTCTCCATTTGCCGGAGAAAAAGATAGACAGTGATATCCTCTTGTAAGATATGGCTCCTGGGTATGTAAACTTTTTAGGGCTCATCCTTTGGTCATGACCTCAAAACTGCTAGCAAAGCCATTCATATAAAGTGCCAAAGATGTGTCAAAAGTGGTCACAATGCATTTTGAAGTTGCTTGAGCAACCAGCCAACTACTAATACAATATATAAGAAATATATAGAGACAAGTGCACTTCCCTGATGCCCCAAGCTGATTACAATGCAATTTTCTCTTTACTTTAGTGTGTGTGATTAGGACACTGACCTAATGCATATTCTTGCAAGGTAACTTGTTCTGATATTTGACAAGAAGTGGAGGATTTAGGATATAGGTCTCAAGCAATATTCCTATCAAGCCGAACTCTTGTAATATGCTGTTGTTAAAAGAGTTAACAATTATTTCAGCAGATCAAGGAGAGCATGAAAATAAAAAGATGTAACATAAGATAAAGTGAAACAGGAAATGGGAACAGCAGATATGGAAGAGCAAAGGCTAGGAATGAACAGGAAGTCAACCTAAAACCAAATAGATAGAAAGAAGGACTTGCATTTATATAGTACCGTTTACAATCTCAGGATGTCCCAAAGCGCTTTACAGCCATAGAAATGCTTTTGAAGTGTAGTCACTGTTGTAATATAGGAAATGCTGCAGCCAATTTGCGCACAGCAAGATCATCACAAACAGCCCTGGAAGTCCTTAATATTGACTCTGGACCCCATGAAGTTTCATGGCTTCAGGTCAAGCATGGGCAAGGAAACCTCCTGCTGATTACCACCTAAAGCCCTCCCTCAGCTGATGAATCAGTACTCCTCCATGTTGAACACAACTTGGAAGAAACTCTGAGAGCAGCAAGGTACAGAATGTACTCTGGGTGGGGGACTTCAATGTCCATCACCAAGAATAGCTCGGTAGCACCACTACTGACTGAGCTGGCCAAGTTCTGAAGGATATAGCTGCGGCAGGTGGTGAGAGAACCAACACGAGGGAAAAACCTACTTGACCTCGTCCTCACCAATCTACCTGTCGCAGGTGCATCTGTCCCTGACAGCATTGGTAGCAGCGATCACAGCACAGTCATTATGGAGACAAAGTCCTGTCTTCACACTGAGGATAATCTCCATCGTGTTGTGTGGTATTACCGCCGTGCTACATGGGATAGATTCAGAACGGATCTAGCAGCTCAAAACCGGGCGTTCATGAGGCGCTGTGGGCCACATGCAGCAGCATAATTATATTCCACCACAATCCGTAACCGCATGGACTGGCATATCCCTCACTCTACAATTACCATCAAGCCAGGGGATCAACCCTGGTTCAATGAGGAATGTAGAAGAGCATGCCAGGAGCAGCACCAGGTGTACCTAAAAATGAGGTGCCAACCTGAGGAAGCTGCAACACAGGACTGCATGCAGGCTAAACAGCGGAAGCACCATACTATAGACAGGGCTAAACGATCCCACAATCAATAGATCAGATCAAAGCTCTGCAGTCCCGACACGTCCAGTCAGGAATGGTGGTGGACCATTAAACAACCAACAGGAGGAGGCGGCTCCACGAATACCCTCATCCTCAATGATGGGCCTCCTCCTGAGGTCCCCACTATCACAGAAGCCAATCTTCAGCCAATTCGATTCACTCCACGTGATATCAAGAAACAGCTGAGCGCACTGGATATAGCAAAGGCTATATGGGCCCCTACAACATCCCAGCTATCGTGCTGAAAACTTGTTCACCAGAACTAGCCGTGCCTCTAGCTGAGCTGTTCCAGTACAGCTACAACATTGGCATCTATCCGACAATGTGGAAAATTGCCCAGATATGTCCTATCCACAAAAAGCAGGACAAATCTAATCTGGCCAATTACCGCCCCATCAGTCTACTCTCAATCATCAGCAAAGTGATGGAAGGTGTCGTCGGCAGTGCTATCAAGGGCCACTTACTCACCAATAACCTGCTCACTGATGCTCAGTTTGGGTTCCGCCAGGACCACTCTGATCCAGGCCGTATTACAGCCTTGGTCCAAATATAGAAAAAAAGAGCTGAATTCCAGAGATGAGGGGAAAGTGACTACCCTTGGCATCAAGGCAGCATTTGACCGAGTGTGGCATCAGGGAACCCTAGTAAAACTGAAGTCAATGGGAATCAGGGGGAAAACTCTCCACTGGCTGAAGTCATACCGAGCACAAAGGAAGATGGTTGTGGTGATTGGAGATCAATCATCAGGACATCGCGGCAGGAGTTCCTCAGGGCAGTGTCCAAGGATTACCATCTTCAGCTGCTTCATCAATGACTTTCTCTCCATCATAAGGTCGGAAGTGGGGATGTTCGCTGATGACTGCACAGTGTTCAGTGCCATTCGCAACTCCCCAGATAATGAAGAAGTCCATGCCCGCATTCAGCAGGATGGGTTTGGACGGATAAGTGGCAAGTAACATTCTCGCCACACAAGTGCCAGGCAATGATGATCTCCAACAAGCGAGAGTCTAACCACCACCCTTTGACATTCAACGACATTGCCCATTGCTGAATCTTCCACCATCAACATCCTGGGGGTCACCATTCACCAGAAACTTAATTGGAAAGCAACATAAATACTGTGGCAACAAGAGCAGGCCAGAAGCTGGGTATACTGTGGCGAGTGTCTCAACTCCTGACTCCCCAAAGCTATTCCACCATCTATAAGGAACAAGTCAGGAGTGTGATGGAATATCAGGAGTGTGATGGAATATCTCCACTTGCCTAGATGAGTGCAGCTCCAACAACACTCAAGAAGCTCTATACCATCCAGGACAAAGCAGCCCTCTTGATTGGCAACCCATCCATCACCTTAAACAGTCACTCCCTCCACCACTGCTGTACTATGGCTGCAGTGTGTACCATTTACAAGGTGCACTGCAGCAACTTATCAAGGCTTCTTCGGCAGCTCCTCCCAAACCCGTGACCTCTACCACCTAGAAGGACAAAGGCAGCAGGCACATGGGAACACCATCACCTCCAAGTTCCCCTCCAAATCACACACCAGCCTGACTTGGAAATATATCGCCATTCCTTCATCGTCGGTGGGTCAAAATTCTGGAACTCCCTCCCGAACAGCACTGCATGAGTACCTTCACCACACAGATTACAATGGTTCAAGACAGCAGTTCATCACCTCCTTCTGAAGGGCAATTAGGGATGGGCAATAAGTGCTGGCCTTACCAGCGATGCCCAAATCCCATGAATGAATGAAACAAAACGGAGTAACTATTTGTACTAACTGCTTTCTGCGCATGTGTCCTCCTGACCTCCGCCCCTCAAACTTGAAGTGGGGCTGTGAGCACGTTCATTCTGAACTGACCACGTTGTCCGACCATGCCCCGAGCCTCCCGCTGAGTCATGGTGGTGGCAGGGGGAGAGCGGCGGCGGCAGCAGAAGAGAGAGAGAGAGCCTGCGGGGAGGAGGGGGGAGGGGGGGAGAGCCTGGGGGGTGGGGGGGGTGGAGGCAGAGAGAGAGGGGGATGGAGGGGGTGGAGAGAGCTGGGGGGGGGGGAGAGAGAGAGAGCCTGGGGTAGGGAGGGGGGAGAGAGAGAGAGAGAGAGAGAAAGCCTGTGGTGGTGGGTGGGGGGGGGGGGGAGAGAGAAAGAGAGCCTGTGGTGGGGGGTGGGGTGGAGAGAGAGAGAGCCTGCAGTGATGGGAGAAGAGAGAGAGCCTGGGGGGAAGAGAGAAAGGGCCTGGGGCGGAGCCCGGGGTGGGGGGGAAGAGAGCATGGGGGGGGGGGGGTAAAGAGAGAACCTGGGGGAGGGGGGGAGATAGAGAGAGCCAGGGAGGTGGGGGTGGTGGGGGGTGGAGAGAGAGAGAGAGCCTGGGGGATGGCGCGAGGGGGGGGGGCGGGGGAGAGAGAGAGAGAGTATGGGATTGTAGAGTGAGACAAAAGCAAAATACTGCGGATGCTAGAATCTGAAATAAAGACAGAAAATGCTGGAAATCCCAGTGGGTCAGGCAGCATGTGTGGAGAGAGAAACAGAGTTAACGTTTCAGTTCAAGACCCTTCGTCAGAAAGAGAGAGAGCCTGGGGAGCGGGAACAGAGAGATAGCCTGGGAGGGTGGGGGTGTGAAGAGAGACGGGGTGGGGTTGAAGAGTGCGACAAGGGTAGTGTGGATCGGAGGGGAGAGAGGGAACTCAGGGAAGCCGGATCACATTCTTCTAACCCCCTTTACACCCACATCCGATTTCTCAGAAAGCTCGGTGCGTGTGTTACAAGGGACATTGTTGGAGTGGATGAAATTCAAAAGTCACGACACTGTCACTATTCACTTCATACCCAATAAATCTGTTAACAATCCGCACACAATGCCCCATCTATGGCGCGGGGTGGGGGTGGGGAGGAGAGGGTGGGGGTGGGTAAGGTCATGTACTTGAGCTGGGGTAATCGACTTCTGCTGGGGGAGGGATGCACTTGTGCTGGGGTAAGGGACTTTGGCTGGAACTTGGTGGCTTTTGCTGGGTTGTTCGAGATGTGTCCTCTCTGGCTTCTGAAGTCAGAAAAGATCATATTACAATTTGCAAAGTCACCCAGATCTTAGGCTGGGCGGTTCCAGTTACACATTCCAGAGAAACTTCTGGGTGTGACTTATCCTCCAAGGGGACCAATCAGCAATAGGTCATGTGATAATGGAGAGCCAATCAGAGAAACAGCAGCCATTCAGTTAGTATAAATAGTTGGATCCAAAAAAAAAGCAAAGTGCTAATGACCAGAGAATCTGTTTTAGTGACGTTGATTGAGGGATAAATATTGGCCAGGACACTTGGAATATCTCCGCTGCTCTTCTTCGATATAGTGCCATGGAATCTTTTATGTACACCTGAGAGAGCAGACAGGGTCTTGGTTTAACGTCTCATCCGAGAGTCAGTAGTGCCAACGTGCGGCGCTCCCTCAGCACTGGAGAGTCTCTCTACATTTTTGTGCTCAAGTCTATAGAGTGGGACTTGAACCCAAAACTTTTGACTCAGAGGCAAGAGTGCTACCCACCGAGTCATGGCAGCTTCATTCTAAGAAAAAGCAAGAAATAAGTAAAAAGAAGAGATACAATAAAAAAAAATTAAAATGCACTTGGGAGGTTAGAGTGGAGGTAAGTAAGTTAAAAGGGTAGTTCTCTTTCAGCAACAAATATCTAGCTTGCACTGCCACTGAATGGAATGTTTAGCTTACTCTGCAAGAGTGCTTACTGGTGTCAATTGACTGCAAAATAGAAAAATGGTTCTATTCTGTACACTGCTCACTCAGTACAGTAAATGCAATGGCCCGGAATTTGCGGTCAGTGGCGAAGTGACCTCAAAGAAACCTGCCCACAAAGATGTGGCATCGATTTCACTGTTCTCGACATTAATTTGATTCTGGTGCTAAGGCTAAGTCCAGGGGATCTCCAGTGTCCAGCAACAGTGATGTCATCAAGCAGGCGAAGCAGCCAATCACATTGAAGAATTCTCACAGATAGCAAACCAGGAAGTAAAATGTACTGATTATCCTTCACTCTTAATAAATTTTACAGAGAGCAAAATAAAGATTGGAACATAGACGTGGGATTAAGATAGAAGATGAAATATTATCAGCAAACTTTAACATTTTTGTTTTATTACGAATTTTTATCATAATGGAAAAATTTGCCATTCCACAAATATAAAATTAGTTTTTCAGCGCCAGAAAGGTTGTTCAGCAGCAATTATGAATTAGTACGCCGTTAAAAACGCAGTTACGCCTCATTGAACAAGGCTAAAGTTTTTCAGAGGTTTTGAACAGCAGTTTTAGAGTGTAAAAGTTGAAGTTCTCGTCAGTTCAGTGATTTCAATAGGAGTACCATCTGTGGAGTCTGCAACAGCGCTCCCTGTGGAGGAGCAGGGAATCACTGATAGCAACCTCTGGATTTCCACGTTCAGCTGTGCATGTGCGGATGCCAGAAGTTGCTGACAGTTTTGCAGGGAAATGTCGGTGAACGCTGACAGTTTCATCTTCATTATAACTGCAAAATCTGGGCTAATAAAGTAGGGAGGAGGTTGTGTCTATACCATATCATCACAACTATAAATCTGAGACTTTTTTTCGGTGAAAGTTAGTTATAATTAAACCGAAGTGGAAAACTCTGGGTCATAGGTCTGATGAAGCACAACGGCTAAGATTCCTTCTTCATCTTAATACGGCGCATCATTTTGTGTGCCCCGTCGCAGATTCTAATCATGTATTAAGAGGCTTTAATTTCCCAAACTGCAGTGTTTATGCTGTGGCCCTCTTTGTTTTCCTCCAGTACTTTGGTAATGACGCCAAGGACCATTTCCTTGTTTTTACAGACTACACTGAACCATGAAAAATGCTCCCTGTTTAGCGAGTTCTGGATCACAGATGCCTTCTTGCTTTGATCATGGAGTGGCACCAATAGGGAGTGAGATCTTGATTTTCCTGTTGCCAGGACAGTCCGACACAGCTACCGTGGATCGCCATGGAGAGGACTCGCATTGGAATGGTCAGGACTGAATGCTGAATGTCTGGCTTCAAAACAACACACACAATGCTCTTGTATAAACTTCCTATCTGAGGATCAGTCTTTCTGGGCCAAAGTCAATTTCACGGAAAGTGAAATGCTGCATGGCTTGGCTCCTCCTTAGCTCTTTATTTACAGCATGTTGACTTGAGCACACAGACATGCTTTTTTACCACCTTCTGAGGCAAACGCTGCATAAAATCTCCATAAGGTACACTAATAATTGGCCAGTGCTGTGCTTCTCAAAGAATAAGTATTACCTTTAGTAAAAAAAAAATATTCCAGCAGATTTGGGTTTGAAATAATGCATTATGCCTCATCGCACAGACCAATTTAGGAGCCATCAGAAATGTATTGTACAAAACCCCTGCTGAATGCAACGCCAGCTATTTTGTTGACATTTTAAACTCCACGGATGACAGCAGCGTCTATAAGTACTGTTCCAAGCCAGCTACATCGTCGCTTCCCTGGTTTCAGCCATTTTCTTTGCATACAATCCGTGACAAAGTGAACAGTAGTTAAACTAAAAAAAAAATGTGAATGCAGATTTTGCTGTAATCGTTCTGTAAAGCTACCTACAAGAGTCCCTGCAGATTTCATTGGCAGGTCATTTAGTAATGGTTATTGACATGTCATTTCAAAAAGAAATGAAAATGAATTGAAGACACATCATGTGCAAAATCTCCCGCCACCTAGAATTCATTGCTTTGACTTGCTAATTTCACAGCATTCAGACGTTTCCCAAATTTCATTGTGGATTCGCACCTTTCAGTGCATTGATGCCAGTTGTGTCCTCAGCACCAAATTTAACCTCCTGAGTGCCAGCTGACCTTTGAAACTTCTGTAATATTGTCATGTTTTCTATAATAGAACATCTACAAAAATGATTCTCTGCTTGTTTCCAATACAAGACGATATAAAGTGTGGCACAAATTACAGAACTCTCACTTTCAGTTTGTTCGTTGAGAACGTCCTGACAGGAAGAACACCGGCAAATAATAGCTTTGTTCTCCCCAGTATCATTTCTGTTTTCATGTTGTTACTCAGTATTATCATCAATGGTTTCACACTCAGTGCCGATACTGAAATATTAATAACTGCTCGGTTCAAAATAGGAAACATAGGAATGTACAGCCCTGGGTAAAGATCATTTCAGGTCCATCAGGTCAGCTCCAGAGTTCGGAATAAGCACTACATTTATTTGTAGTTCCAGAAAGACCATTTGACCATCTTAATTGATCCATCCAGAACAAACCTATAATCATTTCCTAAATAATTCCAGGGTTTCCACTGTGACCACTCTGCTCAGAGGGTCTGTTTCATGTTGATCATTTTCTGCGTGAAGAATTTCTTGACATCAATCCTAAAGTAACTTTTCACTATTTTGAACCCGTCCCATTGTATTACTCCCACACTTTAATATAAAGTAATGTTTTGCATCAACTTTTTCCATACCTTGATACACCTTGATAAGATTACCTGCAAGACAAGATCTTCCCAGGCTGACAACCTCAAGTATCTCCAGCCTATCCTCCTAACTCAGACCTCTGATTCCTGGGTGCAGCTTTATACAAGAGGGTCGTTAACCAGTGGACACAGATTTAAGATAATTGGCGAAAGAACCAGAGGGGAGAGGAGGGGAATTTTTTAATGCAGTGAATTGTTATGATCTGGAACGCACTGCCTGAAAGGGTGGTGAAAGCAGATTCAATAATAACTTTCAAAAGGGAATTGAATAAATACTTGAAGGAGGAAAAATTTGCTGGGCAACAGGGAAAGAGCCGGCGACTGGGACTAATTGGATAGCTTTTTCAAAGCGCTGGCCAGGCTGATGGGCCAAATGGCCTCCTACTGTGCTGTATCATTCTATGGTTTCTATGATGACTCGAACAACAAGCAGACCTGCGATTTTAATACATGTGTTAATTTGGAGTCAAGTATTTAACAACTTGAGTTATCCAGTTATTAATACAATGTTTGTACTTTTGCGCTGATATCGGCGGCGCTGCCGGCCATCCGAAAATGGCAGCCATCGCGGGACCGATGGCAGCGTTAATATCACGTGTCACTAAGCCTCCGAATTTTTAACCCTGTACAGTGTGCTTCAAATGGAAATATTACAGGAGTGCAGTGGAGATGCTCTTCAGAGATTGTGCTCCAGGTAAGGTACTTTGTTGGAACAAGCTAGGCGGAACTTCACTTTGCATCTGACCCTTGCGTCTGATCCATGCAGTATCTTGAGCTGGGAGACCTGCAAGTGCTTGATGTTATCACTTGAAGCAAAGTGGAGAAATGTTCCATTCCCCAGCTGTTAACAGCAAGGCATACATACAAACAAAACAGAAACCATTACACATTCTTCCAGTCACAAAAGCAATCTGTAGAGTTAAAAGAAAACTATGGGCACTGACATAACTTCTATTCAACACACATCAAGCTCCTCCAGTATTTAACTCCTACTGTCGATTCACTTTTATCATTTCATCTACATAGCAAAAACAGGTTTCAAAGTCTCCAGTTACTGAAAGCAGCCATTACCTGTTTTGAGAGATTGCTGGCTTGTCTGACAAGTTGATGGATCAGATCACTTACTGCGAGCTGCAATTAAATGGAAATGTAGAAGTTTTAAGAACTTTTCTTTTCCAGCAGATGGTCAGCACACGGACAACTCACACTTTGCTGAATGCAAAAATGTTTTGCAATGAAATCTGCTGATTTAAAAGCAATAGATTTTCCGCTTTGGTTGCAATTGGCACTCCGAGCGCAAACTGTGGCCAAAATTGCGCTGATTTTCACAAGTGAATTATTTGCTCATGTTTCCGCTCGAGCTCATTTGCATATCACCAAACATAATTTTTTCCATGAACTAGTGCAATCGAGCAACATTTTCAAATGCAATTTAAAAAGAAATTGCACTAAAAAATATTCCTTGATATATTTAAGAGTAGTAACTTGTTGTAGTTTTATTAACACAGTTGAAAATGTGTTTATCACAAAAAAAAGCATTTTTGATCAGAGAATCTAGTCCACTACCTGTGAGTAACCTGATTTTAAATAATTGAAAATTACTTAAAAAACAATACAGAAACATTGGTGTACAACAGGCAATTTCTTAGTAAATTAAATAAATATATATATATATTAAAATGTTTCTTTTTTAAACCTGCACAAAAGATCGCGGAAACTCGAGTTGCACTGGACATAACTTGCACTTGAAATTCCTTGATGTTTTGCGCTGGTTTGGCCAATTTTGGGTGAATTGTGCTGGAAAAACCAGCACAACCGAGCCGAAAATGTTTTGCTTCCCCATTCATTTGAACCTGAGAATTCTTGACTCAGTCAAAATCAACAAGAATTATTGGTGAAACTTTCAATGGAGACGAAAATCGGGATGGGTGTATAATGGCCAAACTATCACCCGAGATATGGCCCCTTATGCACCCCGGCTGAAGTAGAAAATTTGGCCTTGATATTTTGCAGTCCTGACGTCACTCAATTGACGAGCACCAAATTCAACCTCAGCCTCAACATTTCCTTCTTAAAAAACAAATAAATATGAATAGATTTTTTAAATTAATGTGAGATGATTGAATGTATTGAAGATGCTAGATGAACTCAACAGGCCAGTTCGCAGCTCTAGAAAGAAAAGACAGGTGTTAACATTTTTGGGCAAGTAATCTATCATCAATGCTTGCATCTTTCCTATTTATTTTACTGTTTAAGTGAATTTTGTGCTGAGCAAGTTAAGGGACATCCATATCCGAGTCAAAGCAATGGGAACTTTTTACTATACCATTGGGTAGAAAACCGCCAGTAGTGGTTTGGTTGCCTGTTACACAACCTCGCCTCAATCACCCACTCCCACCACCTCCGCCCCACGCCCCCATCCAAACTAAACCTCCTGCCCAGCCCCCACCCCATTCACCTGCCCATTATGCACCTTCCAAACCCCACCCATTACACACCCCTGCCTATTATACATCCCCCCACCCACTCCCCCCGACCCATTCCCCCACCACATCACCCACGCATTATACACCCGTCCGTTGTACACCCATACCCATTATATAGTACTCACCCATTATACACCCCTGCCCATTATACACCCCCACCCATTATACACCCCTGCCCAATATACACCCCTGCCCATTATACATCCCTGCCCATTTTATAACCCTGCCCATTATACACCACTGCCCATTATACACCACTGCCCATTATACACCCCTGCCCATTATACACCACTGCCCATTATACACCACTGCCCATTATACACCACTGCCCATTATACACCCCTGCCCATTATACATCCCTGCCCATTTTATAACCCTGCCCATTATACACCACTGCCCATTATACACCACTGCCCATTATACACCACTGCCCATTATACACCCCTGCCCATTATACACCACTGCCCATTATACACGCTAACCCATTATACACCCCCATTATACACCCCCACCCATTATACACCCCCACCCATTATACATCCCTGCCCATTATACACCCCCACCCATTATACACCCCACCCATTATACACCCCATCCATTATACACCCCTGCCCATTATACACCCCCACCCATTATACATACCCTGCCCATTATACATACCCTGCCCATTATACACCCCTGCCCATTATACACCACTGCCCAATATACACCCCTGCCCATTATACACCCCCCATTATACACCCCCACCCATTATACACCCCAATCCATTATACACCCTACCCATTATACACCCCTGCCCATTATAAACCCCCACCCATTCTACACCCCCACCCATTATGCACCCCTTCCCATTATACACTCCCACCCATTATACACCCCTTTCCATTATACACCCCCACCTGTTATACACCCCCACCCATTATACACACCTATTAAACACCCCCACCCATTATACACCCCCACCCATTATACACCCCTTTCCATTATACACCCCCACCCATTATACACCCCCACCCATTATACACCCCACCTATTAATCACCCCCACCCATTATACACCCCCACCCATTATACACCCACTGCCCATTATACACCCCCACCCATTATACACCCCCACCCACAATACAGCCCTGCCCATTATACACCCCCACCCATTATACACCCCCTGCCCATTATATGCTCCCACCCATTAAACACCCCCACCCATTATGCACCACTGCCCATTATACACCCACCCATTATACACCCACTGCCCATTAAACACCCCCACCCATTATACACCCCCACCCATTATACACCCATTGCCCATTATACACCCCCACCCATTATACACCCCTGCCCATTATATACCCTCTGCCCATTATCCACCCCCACCCATTATACACCCCACCCATTATATACCCACTGCCCATTATACTCCCCCACCCATTGTACACCCCCACCCATTATACACCCCCACCCATTATACAATCCCACCCAGCCTCCGCCCCCTGCCTCTTCGCATTATATAATCCCCCACCCATTATACACCCCTGCCCATTATACACCACTGCCCATTATACACCCCTGCCCATTATACACCCCTTCCCATTATACAATCCCACCCAGCCTCCGCCCCCTGCCCCTTCGCATTATACAATCCCCTGCCCATTATACACCCCTGCCCATTATCCATCCCCTGCCCATTATACACCCCTGCCCATTATATACCACTGCCCATTATACACCCCCACCCATTATACACCCCTGCCCATTATATACCACTGCCCATTATACACCCATTGCCCATTATACACCCCTGCCCATTATACACCCCTGCCAATTATATATCCCTGCCCATTATACACCCCTGCCTATTATACACTCCTGCCCATTATACACCCCCACCCATTATACACCCCCACCTTTATACACCCCTGCCCATTATGCACCCCTGCCCATTATACACCTCCACCCATTATACAATCCCACCCAGCCTCTGCCCCCTGCCCCTTCCCATTATACAACCCCCTGCCCATTATACACTACTCACCCATTATACACCTCCGCCTAGACTCCAACCCATTCCCCTGCCCATTATGCACCCCTCCACCCGCCTCTCAATTTTCCTTTCCTGTAACATCAATGGAAAGGAATATTCAGCAGCTTGTATAACCGAAGGGTCCTCCCCATCCTGGGTTTACCCCCATCACCAATGCAGATGTTCCCTAATTCCTAAACCAGCTGCTCCAATGCCTTCTGAACTGAGATTGCTGACCTAGAGCTTGGTGTTCAGTTTTTCACTGGCTTGCGACTTAGACAAGGAGCTGAGCTGAAATTTGCCATGCCCGTTTCCCATCATGCTGATACAACTAGCAGAAAGAACTATACAGAGCTACATTTAAGTCGTGATTCTGCAGATGGAGGGACAATGATCTAATATATTGTATCACTCTGTTTGGCAGTTAGAATTTTTTACTGTTAAGCATTGATGATTTTCTTTGTGCTAATCAATGTGAAGAATGATTATACCAAAGAATGGAATATGTTTCCACTTTTTGCATTAAAATCAGCAACAAACAATCCTGCGTCAGGTACAGCATTGGTTCGATACAGGACAAACTGCTCCTGTTTTCCCAACAAAGTGCCTCAAATCTTTTCTCTGAACAGCACCTTCTGATGTACCAGTATTATATTCCCACAACAGGTGGCTTTAAGACCTGACTCAGTCATAGGAACATAGGGACAGGAGGAGGCCAGTCAGCCCCTCGAGCCTGTTCCGTCATTCAATTAGGTCGTGGCTGATCTGTACCTTAACTCCATTTACCCACCTTAGTCCTGTAACACTCAATACCCTTGCCTAATAAAAATCTATTAGGCTCAGTTTGGAATTTTAAATTGAGCCCCAACCTCAACAGCTTTTTGGGTTAGAGAAGTTCAGATTTCCACAATCCTTTGTGTGAAGAAGTGCTTCCTGACATCACCTCTGAACGGACTAGATCTAAGTCATGCTGTCAATTCATAGAATCATAGAATGATACAGCGCAGAAGGAGGCCATTCAGCCCATCGTACCAGTGCCGGCATTTTGAAAGAGCTAATCAATTATTCCCACTCCCCTGCACTTTCCCCATAGCCCTGCAAGTTATTCCCCTTCAAGTATTTATCTGATTAGCTTTTGAATTCAATGCCACTTTGTACTGCACTATGGATAGGTTTATCTTAAGTACTCTCGTCCACTATGAGACATGTAGAAACCCCGCAGTCTCATTTGAAATAGATCTCTAACATTTAGCAGAGAAAATACTGTTTCACCTGCCAGCTTAGGCTGAACTTGAAAACTCCAAAGGTAAAGTGTGCTACTCCCCTAAGCTGTGGCTCAGTTTGTAGCACCTTGTCCCTGAGGTAGAAAGTCGTGAGTTTCCACTCCAGGGGCTGAATTTTTGCCACCATTCGGCGCCATCTTTTTGGCATACGCTGTTTTATTTTGAGCAGACTAAAATTTGCAAGTTTCGCCAAAGTTTCTGCGCCATCCTAAAGTAGTTACATACGAATTTTTTAGTTCCCGATTTTTTGACATCACTGAGGGGCAGAACCTGCCGGGTGCGCCATTCCTGGCCATTTAAGCGAGTTTGGCCAAGTACGATTTTTTCAAAAATGGCACACTGCACCTTTCTGTAAAACCTTAGCTACACTTAAGAAAATCGGCACAGGAAAGATAAAAATGGGGCAGAGAAGATGCCATTGTTTTAGTAGAGCTAAAGACATGGCACCGGCAAGGGGGAGGCCTTTCATCCCGGGATTGCAACAGCACCTGCGGCGGGGGGAGGTGGGCGGGGGGGGGGGGGCCTTTCGGCCTGGGATTGCAGCGGCACCGGCAATGTAGAGGTGAAAAAAATGTATAAATGCTAAAACGGGATAAAGGAATTTCAGATTGTTTCATATATTGAGATTTCACTCTGTTGTCCCAAGTCTCACTTAGTGATCTATTTTGCAAAGGGGAAATGCTTTATTTGTGCCTCAGCCCTTCAGAGTGTCCCTCGTTACCCTGGCAACCTCAGTTTTTCGGCGCAGATCTTAAGCTCCAAAGAGCTTAAGGACAATCTGCGCCGGTCCAAAATGAAAGGTTATGCCGGCAAAACTTGGAACTATTTTTTTGGCACAGTCGAGCCACTAAAAAAATCGGACGTACCTCTACAACTGTGTCAAAAAAAGTCCATGTGGAATTTTGGGCCCCAGAGATTTGAGCACAAAAATCTAGGCTGACACTCCAATGGAGTACTGAGGGAGTGCTGCACTGTTGGAGGTGCCATCTTTCAGATGAACACTAAAAGCGACTACCATGTTGTTTCTCTCAAGGGCGTAAAAGATCCAGCGACACTATTTCAAAGATGAGTCGGAAAGTTATCCCCGGTGTTCTGGCAAATTTCTATCCCTCAATCAACATCACGAAAACATATTATCTGGTCATTATCAGCTGCTTGTGGGAGCTTGCTGTTTGCAAATCGGCTGCTGTGTTTCCTACATTACAACAGTTACTACATTCCAAAAGTACTTAATTGGCTGTAAAGCGCTTCAAGATGTCCTTAAGTCATGAAAGGCGCTATATAAATGCGTCTTTATTTTTTCTAGACCACTCAGAACCCCCTAATATTTATATTTTCTAATCGTGCTAATAAAGAAAACAACATTTCTAATCAGTAGATTTATTTCTGCCGTTACAACAGGTAATAAACGATTGTTCACCCTGCTGAAAATTATATTCCTTGGCTGGAATTTTGCCGATGCTCAGCCGGCGGGATGGGTGGCACGTCAGCTGTTAAATTTAAAAGGATTGACAGTGGGTCAGGAACCCGCTGTCAAATCGCACAAACTCCACTTTCCCAATGTCGGGTCTGCCTGCGCTGAGCAGACCTGATTGGCAGCAGCGGGGGAGGCAATTGAGCCAATTATTGGCTTGTCTAGAAGCTTTTAACAGTGAATTTTTAACAGGTTTCCCACAGCTTTCACACTGCTCCTGGATGCCGTCTGTTCATCTGAGGCGGAGGTTGAGTGGCCATTGAAGCCACTGATTGCTGGCAGCTTGAAAACTAATATAAAATCTCTCACTTTACAACTCCTCATTTTCTAAACCCAGAGACTCTTGGGGGCCGAAATGACCCCTTTCCTTAAGGCCTGTTATCACCACAAATCGGCGGCCACACTGCAGAGTGGAGTGGCCGCCAACTTCTGGTGGAATGCCGCTGATAGCCCAATTGCCCTCCTGCGTTTCCCCGGCGGTGCCCTGATCATCCCCTTACTGCTCTGCTGCTGCCGATCGGTGTTAAGCGCCTCATCACCATGCGCACCACCGATCTAACCCCCACGACGGTGACATTCCCCTCGCAAAATCTTTGGCCCGCCCAGCGGTGCCAAAACAAGCTTTTCTCCGGTGGTCCAGTGAGGATGTGGCCTTTTGCAGGCTTCCCTTAAAGGGGAGGGCTCACTGCGACTGCCATGTCGGCTCGACAATTACGCCCCCGGATTCGGCCGGGCTGCCAACAGGCAGCCTGGCACCCCTCCTCTTGGGAGCCAGACCGCTGGCCCGGCCGAAACGCTCGCTGGTCGCCTAGTGGGCCAAAGTTTAAAAATCGCGGAGGCTCTCCCCTTTAAGTGAAGGGGAGAGCCGAGGTGATGCGGCGCCATGATGATCCCATTGCGGAGGTGACTCTGCGCCACTCCCAACTTCCGCCCCTCAGTTGCTGTCACCGGCGTGTTTTTGCCCCTCGGGTGTGGTCACCGCCCCCATTTATACCAACTTCCAGATCAAAACAAAAAAAAACAAAGAGCACAATTTCGCGAGAATCGACCTGAATTGCAGCTACAGTAAAAACCATCGAAACGGAGTCGGAGCGCCCTGTTTCAGGTGGGGAGAGAGGGGGGGGTGCAATTTGTACCCCGATATGTCTATTTGGAACACATATTGAGCTTCATGCAGGCTGCAAATCTTTTGAGTAAACGGTCCAGCCAGGGTCACTTCATTGCAGCAACCTCTCTCACCTTTGACAGACATAGAAACAAAGAAACATAGAAAATAGGTGCAGGAGTAGGCCATTCGGCCCTTCGAGCCTGCACCACCATTCAATGAGTTCATGGCTGAACATGCAACTTCAGTACCCCGTTCCTGCTTTCTCGCCATACCCCTTGATCCTCCTAGTAGTAAGGACTACATCTAACTCCTTTTTGAATATATTTAGTGAATTGGCCTCAACAACTTCCTGTGGTAGAGAATTCCACAGGTTCACCACTCTCTGGGTGAAGAAGTTTCTCCTCATCTCAGTCCTAAATGGCTTACCCCTTATCCTTAGACTGTGACCCCTGGTTCTGGACTTCCCCAACACTGGGAACATTCTTCCTGCATCTAACCTGTCTAAACCCGTCAGAATTTTAAACGTTTCTATGCGATCCCCTCTCATTCTTCTGAACTCCAGTGAATACAAGCCCAGTTGATCCAGTCTTTCTTGATATGTCAGTCCCGCCATTCCAGGAATCAGTCTGGTGAACCTTCGCTGCACTCCCTCAATAGCAAGAATGTCCTTCCTCAAGTTAGGAGACCAAAACTGTACACAATACTCCAGGTGTGGCCTCACCAAGGCCCTGTACAACTGTAGTAACACCTCCCTGCCCCTGTACTCAAATCCCCTTGCTATGAAGGCCAACATGCCATTTGCTTTCTTAACCGCCTGCTGTACCTGCATGCCAACCTTCAATGACTGATGTACCATGACACCCAGGTCTCGTTGCAGACTGCTTTTGTCATCTCACCTTCATCTGCTATATATTCCATCAGCATGGGAACCAATTACACTCTGTCACCTTGGTCCTCAGAATCTGACCATGATCATCCCCAACACCAGCATCACAAGGCACACCAGCAGCACCAACAACCACACCAACCTGCTCTGCAAACAGCTGATGCTGCACAGGACACAGGGCATCAGCATGGCCACATTTACTTCACTTGATGCTGTACACCCTGGTTACCACATGATGCACCAAGTTGGCACCACCCCACACCAGCACCATAAAGCATTCCTGCAATGCCCAAGCCATTCTTTTCACACTCATCACCATTGCTGGGGTTACCGTTATGTATCGCCATTCACTGCAACTCACTAAGCCACTTCCAAAGGTGCACACAAATATGTCCAAGAACGCAAGGTATTGAAAATAAAGATTTTTATGTTTGACATTTCATTAACAGAAACTTCACATGAACATTGGCTAAAACACACAAGTGCCTATCTTCTTGATTATGATTACACAGCACAAGATGCCTATTTAACACTGCAAACTGAAACTCCATACCACAAACAAAGCCTATGTGATACACAGGACAACCATCCAGCTACCTGTTGCCCAGTCCCACTGTTCTCTTTGCGTCAGGTTTTCCATTTTCCCAACAGCAGCCACTTTACAAAGATCATCAGGCGCCTTTGACACGAGGGCCGCGATTTTCCAAACCTCGGTGGGTCTGGTGCAGCCGGGGTCGGTGGTGGGTCCCGGCCCCGCACCTGTCTCCCTCCTGGCCTCCGACGTGACTGCACTAGGATGAGGATGAGTGTGAGGGGTGGCTAGTGAGATGGGGAAGTGATAATGTAGCTAGAGAGAGAGGGAAGGGTGACGGTGAAAGGTAAGTTGGTGTGAGTGAGGATGTGCAGGAGTAGGGTAAGGAAGGCAGAGTGATGGGGATGTGATGAGTGGCACAGCAGGATAAGGTTGTGTGGCTTTGCAGTAACCTTTTCTGATCTACTGAGATCATTGAAACATTTGCGGCACTGCACCCAGGTCCTTCTGACCACATCCCTGCTTGTGTCCTCCTGTACAATGTGCAACCAGGCTGCGTTGGCCTCCAGGGGAGCTCTCCTCTGTTCATTGGAAGGGAAGAGGACCTTGGTGTGCTGTGACTCCCTCCATAACCATCTGGAGGGAGTCATGGGAGAGCCTGGCTGCAGTCATGCACCTGTGTGCAGTGCTTGTCAGTGTTTGTAGCACCTCAGTGTTGTTGAACACTGACAGCACAACTGTCAAAATAAATTTGGATTCCATGGTCCCTCTAAGGAAACCGGCTGATGATGCGTCATCGAATGACGTCACCAGACCCACTTCCTTCACTTGGCCGGCAAACTCACTGAGTGGGCTTAACAAGCCCAATCAGGGGAAAATCACGTCGGAGGCCGGGAGGGAGACAGGTGCGGGGCCGGGACCCACCACCGACCCCGGCTGCACCAGACCCACCGAGGTTTGGAAAATCGCGGCCCTCGTGTCAAAGACTCCTGATGATCTTTGTAAAGTGGCTGCTGTTGGGAAAATGGAAAACCTGACGCAAAGAGAACAGCGGGACTAGGCAACAGTACGTGCAGGGTTGTCCTGTGTATCACATAGGCTTTGTTTGTGGAATGGAGTTTTCAGCTTGCAGTGTTAAATAGACAACTTGTGCTGTGTAATCATAATCAAGAAGATAAATCAATTAATCAGCTTGTCATCAAACTAGTTAATTTGTCCACGGTGCAGTACTGTACAGAGGTTTCATTTGACTGTCTGGACAGAAGAGTGCTTGTCCTACTGAAATAGAACACAACACTGAAGTCTGCATTTTATTTGCTGGAGAGGAGGCAGCGTGCACAGGAGGCAGATGCTTGCCAGCACCAGGCTGCAGAGGGTGAGGACCAACAACAGCAGGAGGGAGAAGGCAATGAGGCAGCTGTCAGAGGAAGATGCCAACATAGACATGGTGGCAGAAGGCCCTGTCATCAAAGTGTCTACAGACAGCAGTTCTCCTACATGGACCTCACTGATGACCAGTGTCTCCGGAGACTGCAATTCCACAAGGACGTCATCACGGAGCTGTGCAATCTCCTGCAGCCAGACCTGCCGCTCAAACAAGGTTGAGGACAGCTCTGTCAGTCACATGAAATGTCACCATCGCCCTCAATTTCTATGCGAATGGATCTTTTCAAGCTGCAACTGCAGACATCTTGAACATCTCCCAGTTCGCCATGCATAGCTCCATCTGTCAGATGACAGATGTTCTGTATAAGAGGAAGAGGGGACTACATATCCTTTCCTATGAGCAGGGAGAAGCAGTTGGAAAGGCAGACCGGATTCGTCAGGATTGTGGGCTTCCCCAGGGTTCAGGGCGCCATAACTGTACCAAAGTCGCATCGAGGGCACCAAAGACTAATCCTGAGATCTTCCGTAACCGCAAGGGGTACCACTCCCTCAATGTCCAGCTGGTGTGCGACCACAACCGTTGGTTGATGCCCGGTATCCTGGCAGCAGCCACGATGCTTTCATCCTGCGGCAGACCAGTGTGCCAGGCGTCTTTGCTGGGCCAAACCAAGATTGCGGCTGGCTCCTTGGAGACAACAGCTACCCACTCTGCACTTGACTGCCGACTCCCCTTCGCCACCCCTGGACTGCTGCGCAGCAATCGTACAATGACTATCATTCGGCCACCAGCTGCAACATTGAGCAGACCATCGGGATCCTTAAACAGAGGTTCCGGTGCCTGGATCGCTCAGGAGGAGTGTTGCAGTACTCACCTGAGTGGGTTTCCCTACTCGTGTTTGTCTGCTGTAAGCTTCACAACCTGGCAATCATCAGGGCACAACCGTTGGAGCACGAGGCAGCAGTACCACCTGAGGAGGAGGACCAGGAGGCGGAGGCACAGGAGCATGACGTGCAGCAGTACCACCTGAGGAGGAGGAGCAGGAGGAGGAGGAGGAGGAGCAGCAGGATGCGGGTCATCAGCCACGCAGGAGGCGGCGTCACCATCCCGACCGTGCAAGGGAAGTCCTAAACCTTCTCATTGCTGCTTGTTTCCACTGAGTTTATTCACACCTTAACCTTCATCTGTGCATCTCCATGGGCAAACCAATGAGCCCTTTCACACAGCATTCCCCACAATGAAATGAAAGATCTGCACAGATATTCAAACCCAAAATAAATTTTTATTACACAAGCAATAATGGTGCAAAAAATATACACATTTTTAATTCTTACCTTTCTGCATTTCCTTATGACCCCTCTTACGCATACTTATTCTGGAACTATGCCACAGTGTCTCCCCTGTGGCTGAATCATAGCTCTGGGAGGGCTGCTGTGTTTCATGTGTAGAAGCTCCAGGTGTCCTTCTCCCTTGACCAGCTCTGGCCCTGGAAGGGCCGGCTGCAGACTAGGCCGCATCCTCCTCGGCGCCTTCAGTCAGAATTGGGCGGGGCAAAGCCATGGTTGGCAGCAGTGGCGGAATGGGAGTTCTCGGCTCAGAACTGCTGTGAACCGGAGAGCCCACATCAGGATCCTGGTCCGATGACCCTGCGCCACTCCCCCGGGACAGCACCCTCACCATCACCACCAATCTGCTGGAGCACAGGTCAGTGGGGTGGCGTGACACCGGAAGGCCCCAGTGGACCCTGGTGGACCCAGCCACGATGGCTGCAGTCAGAGCTCACATGGCATCCAGCTGAAACTGCATCAGAGCAGACACAGTCTCAAAGCCACCAGACATGATAGCAGTAAGATGTTCCGTGGCCTGTTGCCCAGAGTGCATGAGAGCATTCTGAGCTTCCAGGGTAGCGGCCATCCTCTCAATACAGCACTGAGACATTGGTTCCCTTGCACCTGTGCTGTAATGGCAGCTGCCACATCGCCCACAACACGTGGCATCACAGCTGGATCTGCATGGTCACTCTGGGAGTCCACCATCGTCTGCACACTGGCAATGATGGGCTCCGTGCTATGCACAGAACTGTCCACAATGCGGGAGGCAGACTCTTCCACGCTGCTGACCACTTGCGATAGGCTCTCAGGTACCCTTGCCATTGCCTCCAATATCTGCAAACTGCACCCTTGTTTTAAAAGCTGCCACATCGAGGGGCTCGTCTTAGTTCTCTGCAGCAGAACTCATGTGCGACCTCACCCACCCCCACCCCCCCCTCCCCCTGGAGAGATGGCACCCGAGGTTCCCTTTGCCATTCACCATGCTGCAGCCCGCTAGGTCCCAGTACATCATCCAGTGCAGACCTCTATCCTAAATCTAACTCACCCGACCGCGTACTCCCAGTATCTGAGCTGGTGTGTGGGAGTGTAGGAAGCAGTGACAGGGTGCTCGCAGCAGTGTCCCCCTCTTCATTGTCCTCATCGGACATGCCACCAATATCTGCACTCGGCTCAAGGGTGCCGGTCTGAGTCTGTCTCACACTTGCCTCAGGAGTCTCGCTCTTGCTCTGGCTCACATTCTGCAATCATAAATGGCACAATGGTTCTGTGAGGGTCTGGTAGGGCATTGCACCATCCAGCAAGCAACTTGCACACAATCATCACCAATTGACTGGTAGGCGCTTGGACTTTTAGGAAGAGATGGCAGGCCTTCACTTACTGATGCTGCCCCCAGAGGAATCCACACTGCTGGCGGACACAGGGAAGACAACATGTAGGCCCACTGTCCGCTGCACCCTCTCTTCTATGTCACTGAGCTGCTGGATATCGGCCTCGCCCCCACCAGTCCTCTGTTGCTCTAAACGGTGGTGGGAGACCTTGGCCTGCAAAGCAAAGAAGGCTTGCTGAGGAGCAGTGTCATGAGGCCTCGGCAGTTAATGCAAGTGTGGGTCCATTACATGCAGCTGGAACTCTCACATGAAAGGTACACGCCATTGTGAGTAACCACACATAGATACAGATGGCTCAGCAATCAAATGGTGCTTCACTGACTATATAGTGAAGGTGGGAAATAAGAGGTGAAGGAGAGGCTGAGAGATGGAAGGTCAGGAGTTGGGGGAACATGTGCTCACTTTCATCAGTCAAATTATGTAATTCAGCCTTTTGCGGCATTGGGTGGTGGTGCGGTCATGAATTGAGGTCCCGACACCTCCACAGCGATCTCTCTCCACACATTCACAAAGACGGCACGACTGGGTCTTCTTGTGTCCGATACAGTACACGCCTCCTTCTCTCCACAGCTTGGACCAGGCTTTCATGTTCAACATCGGAGAAGCGGCTTGCCCTCCTTAAAGCTCTTGCATTAGCCATTCCTTTAAAAGCACCAGAGACAAACTCAATGCTCAGGGCCTAGCTGCAAAACCTTCCCTTTAAGCAGGCCAGGGAGCAGCTGCCTTGTTATCAGTAAATGGGCACCCACATGGCTGCAAAGAGCCCATTCCCGCCACCAACACCGCACCACTCCGTTTTTCCATCAAAAACGCTGAATTTCCCTCGAATGGCCACCCCATCGATTGGGGCGGTAATGCGTGCCAAAAAGTAGTAGGTGCGCCCCGTTTCGGGCGGAGGGCAATTTTGGCTCCTACACCACTATTTATGAAGCCCAGGATCCTGTAAGCTTTTTTTAACTACTTTCTCAACCTGCCCTGTCACTTTCAATGATTTGTGCACATATGCCCCTAGGACTCTGTTTTCATGCACCCGCTTTAGAATTGTACCCTTTAGTTTATATTTCCTCTCCTCATTCTTTCTACCAGAATGTATCACTTCACACTTTTCTGCGTTAAATTTAATCTGCCATATGTCCAGCCATTCCACCAGCCTGTCTATATCCTCTTGAAGTCTATCACTATCCTCCTACTTGTTTTGTGTCATCTGCAAAATTTGAAATTGTGCACTGTATAACCACATCCAAGTCATTAATATATATCAAGAAAAGCAGTGGTCCTCCAGTCTGAAAAATGACCGTTCACCACTACTCTCTGTTTCCTGTCACATAGCCAATTTCGTATCCATGCTGACACTGTCCCTTTTGTTCCATGGGCTTCAACTTTGCTGGCAAGCCTATTATGTGACACTTTGTCGAACACCTTTTGGAAATCTATGTACACTATATCAACCATATTGCCCTCATCAACCCTTTCTGTTACCTCATAAAAAAACTCGATCAAGTTGGTTAAACATGATTTGCCTTTAACAAATCCGTGCTGTATTTCCTTAATTAATCTACACTTGTCCAAGTGACTGTTAATTTTGTCCCTGATTATTGTTTCTAAAAGCTTCCCCACTATCGAGGTTAAACTGACCGCCCAATAGTTGCTGGGTTTATCCATACATCCTTTTTTGAAAAAGGGTGTACCATTTGCAATTCTCCAGTCCTCTGGCATCGCCCCTGTTTCTAAGGAGGAAAAGAAGATTTTTGGCCGGTACCTCTGTGATTTGTTCCTTTACTTGCCTCAGCGTCCTAGGATGCATCCCATCTGGTCCTGGTAATTTATCTACTTTCAGTACAGCCAGTCTTTCTCGTACCTCATCTTTATCAATTCTTATCCCATCCAGTATCTCATCTATCTCATCCTTTACTATGTCTATGGCACCATCACCTTCCTTGGTGAAGCCAGATGCAAAGTACTCATTTAGTACCTCAGCCATACCCTCTGTCTCTATGCATTGGTCCCTGATCATCCCCACCTCTCCTCTTACTACCCGTTTACTATGTATATGCCTTTAGAAGACTTTTGGATTACCTTTTATGTTGGCTGCCATTCTATTCTCATACCTTGTCTTTGCCCCTCTTATTTTCTTTTTCACTTCTCCTTTGAACTTTCTATAGTTAGCCTGATTCTCAGATGTATTCTTAGCCTGACATCTGTCATACACGCTCTTTAAAAAAGGGGACAAGTCCGACTGCGGCAACTATAGGGGAATCTTCCTGTTATCAGCCACTGGGAAAGTTGTCGCTAGAGTCCTCCTCAACCGTCTTCTCCCTGTGGCCGAGGAGCTCCTCCCGGAGTCACAGTGCGGATTTCGGCCCCTACGTGGCACAATGGACATGATCTTTGCAGTGCGACAGCTGCAGGAAAAATGCAGGGAGCAGCACCAGCCCTAACACATGGCCTTTTTCGATCTTACAAAGGCCTTTGACACTGTCAACCGCGACGGTCTATGGAGCGTTCTCCTCCGTTTCAGATGCCCCAAAATGTTTGTCAACATCCTTCGCCTGCTCCACGACGACATGCAGGCCGTGATCCTTACCAACGGATCCATTACAGACTCAATCCACGTCCGGACCGGGGTCAAACAAGGCTGCGTCATTGCTCCAACCCTCTTCTCAATCTTCTTCGCTGCCATGCTCCAGCTCACAGTCAACAAGCTCCCCACTGGAGTGGAACTAAACTACAGAACCAGTGGGAAGCTGTTTAGCCTACGCAACCTCCAGGCCAGGTCCAAGATCACCCAAACCTCTGTCGTTGAGCTACAGTACGCGGACGACGCCTGCGTCTGCGCACATTCTGAGGCTGAACTCCAGGATATAGTCGATGTATTTACTGAGACATATAAAAGCATGGGCCTTACACTAAACATCCGTAAGACAAAGGTCCTCCACCAGCCTGTCTTCACTGCACAGCAGTGTCCCCCAGTCATCAAGATCCACGGTGCGGCCCTTGACAACGTGGACCATTTCCCATACCTCGGGAGCCTCTTATCAACAAAAGCAGACATTGATATGGAGATTCAACACTGCCTCCAGTGCACCAGTGCAGCCTTCGGCCGCCTGAGCAAAAGAGTGTTTGAAGACCGGATCCTCAAATCTACCACTAAGCTCATGGTCTACAGGGCTGTAGTAATACCCCCCCTCCTGTATGGCTCAGAGGCATGGACGATGTACAGAAGATACCTCAAGTCGCTGGAGATATATCACCAACGATGTCTCCGCAAGATCCTACAAAACCCTTGGGAGGACAGGTGCACCAACATCAGTGTCCTCCTCCAGGCTAATAGCCCCAGCATTGAAGCACTGACCACACTCGATCAGCTTCGCTGGGCAGGCCACATAGTTCACATGCCAGACACGAGACTCCCAAAGCAAGTGCTCTATGCAGAGCTCCTTCATGGCAAATGAGCCAAAGGTGGGCAGCGGAAACATTACAAGGACACCCTCAAAGCCTCCCTGATAAAGTGCAACATCAGCACTGACACCTGGGAGTCCCTAGCCAAAGACCGCCCTAAGTGGAGGAAGTGCATCCGGGAGGGCGTTGAGCACCTCGAGTCTTAACGCCGAGAGCATGCAGAAATCAAGCGCAGGCAGCGGAAAGAGCGTGCGGCAAACCAGTCCCATCTACCCCTTCCCTCAATGACTATCTGTCCCACCTGTGGCTCTCGTATTGGACTGTTCAGCCACCAAAGAACTCACTTCAGGAGTGGAAGCAAGTCTCCCTCAATTCCGAGGGACTGCTTATGATGATCATGTTTTTTGCTTCATCTTACTATCTATCTCTTTCGTCATCCAAGGAGCTCTGACTTTAGTAGCCCTACCTTTCCCCCTCGTGGGAATGTACCTCGACTGTACTATTTCCTCTTTAAAGACAACCCATTGACCCACTACAGTTTTGCGTGCCAATCTTTGATTCCAATTTACCCGAGCCAGATCCATTCTCATCTCACTGAAATTTGCCTTCCTCCAATTAACTATTTTACTCTAGATTGCTCCCTAGAATACCTTAAAACATAAATGTTTTTAACTCATCCATATTCCAAATTACAACTATATCAGGATGACGTTAATCCCACAAATAACCATAAATAAATCAAAAAGCAAGGTTCAAACAGTACTGTAAATACAGCCTGATTTAGGATTTCAGTGCGGGTGATACAACCAATTACTTTGGTTCTTGAATTACACAGGGCCGGATTTTTGAGAAGTTTGCGACCGGATTTTCGCCGCGATTTGACCCTCCACAGCAAAAACCCGGTCGCAAAGCCCGGGCAGGATCCTGGGCTCGTTATTTGTAGCGGCGATGGGACGTACCGCCGGGGAGATGTGTGCCAACGTGCAACATTGTGGATTGCGTTACCGTCGGACTTTCAGCTCTCTCCCGATCCATACGCCACACCTAGAATACCAATAGGTCAAACCTTTCAGCATATCTTTCTATTCCCTTTTCCCTCATGTACTCGTCTAGTTTCCTTTTACAAATATCTAAGCTGTTCGCCTCAACCACTTCCTGTGGTAGTGAGTCCACATTCTAACCCGTTGCCATCCCGTTGTCAGGCGAAGACAGTGAAATTCGACCCCAAAAAGTTTTGTGTTAGCACCAAAAGACAAAGAAGCTATTTGTGATACTGTGCCAATCAGAAGATTGGGCCTACATCATTGGCTTCAAAAAATTGGATTGACAAACCTTATAAATCCCCAATGTTAAACATTGTATTGTAGAATTAAAATGGGATTCTTTCATTCTTGAAATAGACTAAAAAAAAATGCAGTCTTTTATTGTTTTGACTTAGGTACAAAAGTTGTTGTAACCCTCGTGGGTTAAAAACAGGCATGGCTGGCTTGTTGAGACTGAAACAGATACCACTCTCGTTCTCTCAACCACTGGGGTCCATGGCAGCATATTTCAGATGTGTATTACATCCTCTTTCTGTTCTTCATTAACCCACATTATAGTTTTAGCAAGCATTACTGTAGCTACACGCCATTTAAGAAGTCTGTGAGTAGTCACGTGCAAAAAAATAAAGTAGTTAAAGTTGATTATGTAGCGATGATATTTGGCCAGACCTCAGAGTAATAATGAATGTTCATTTGGGAAAATTCTATTCAGGAGAAAACCAGCAGTTCTATTTTATATTCCCTTTTAGAGTCTTTCAGTGGCAATTTATGCACTGAATGCCACTATCACAGTCACTGGGCCAAAGTGCTTGAATACTTTCTGCTTAGCTGATCACAGTGAATAAAGAAACTAAGATTGGTCTTTCAAGTTCTAAAATAAATACATTTGATAAAGCAAATATAATTACTGGCACTGACACTGCCGGTTCCTTTCCAAAATGCTCTGCAGTGTTACACTGGCATATGTTATGTACCTGTATTAAAAAGGCAATTTTGGAATTATGAAGAACTTTCATAATTTAACACAAAGGAGGATTTGTATTTTGTGGGCATATTTTGAAAGAGAGCATTTATGCTTTAGAATACTTTAAAACATAAATGTTTTTAACTCATCCATTTTCCAAATTACAACTATGTCAGGATGATGTTAATCCCACAAATAACCATAAATAAATCAAAAAGCAAGGTTCAAACAGTATTGTAAATACAGCCTGATTTAGGATTTCAGTGCGGGTGATACAACCAATTACTTTGGTTCTTGAATTACACAGGGCCGGATTTTTGAGAAGTTTGCGACCGGATTTTCGCCGCGATTTGACCCTCCACAGCAAAAACCCGGTCGCAAAACCCGGGCGGGATCCTGGGCTCGTTATTTGTAGCGGCGATGGGACGTACCGCCGGGGAGAGGTGTGCCAACGTGCAACATTGTGGATTGCGTTACCGTCGGACTTTCAGCTCTCTCCCGATCCATACGCCACACCTAGAATACCAACAGGTCAAACCTTTCAGCATATCTTTCTATTCCCTTTTCCCTCATGTACTCGTCTAGTTTCCTTTTGCAAATATCTAAGCTGTTCGCCTCAACCACTTCCTGTGGTAGTGAGTCCACATTCTAACCACTCTCTGAGTAAAGAAACATCTCCTTCTTTCCCTATGGGATTTATTAGTAACTATCTTGCATTTATGGGCCCGAATTTTGGATTCTTCCACGTCGAAAAAGTCCCTCCATATCTATCCCGAAAAACCCATTCAGAATTTTAAAGACTTCTATATCATCTCCTCTAAGTTTTCTCTTTAAAAAAGAAAAAATCCACAACCTATTCAATCTTTCCTGATAGCTGTAATCTCTCAAGCTCTATCAGTGATTTTTCTAAAATGTTTGGATATATGATCTCATCACAAAAAGCTCAACGAAAACAATGGCTTTCTGTTCAGATGTGCCTCAGTGTTTTGCACTATGTGAGGTTTACATCAAGATACATCGGCAGTGCACGTGGCTCCATTTTGAAGAGGGCCAGGCGTCCAAAGCCCCCGCTTGTTTTGGGTGATAGGGAATAGAAAGATGGGCTGAAAGGCTGAGGTGAGGCAAATGGAATGGGAGGAGGCTCATGTGGAGTATAAACACTGGCACACCAGTAGTGTTGATCTTGTTCATGTACCAATCTTCAAGAAGTAGGGAACTTTAATTCCAATTGGTACATTCTGAATATTACATTGAAAACAGTGTGTGTTACATGATTGTGTATCAGTCCATTCTCACCAGCATTTATGTTTCTGCCCAGGTCCAACCAACTAGGGACGTGGCTATTTTGAGCTTTCCAATGTGTATGTTTTTTCTCCCTACCTTTGTTGTTTGGTTGGGATTGCACATTCAGTACAGAAAGTTTCCTCATCAACTAGAATGTTTCACCCTGCACCTCGAGGAATACTGCTCATGCAATATTACAAATCGGAGGTAAATGGTCAATTCCACTCTCAGTGGAAATTGACTGATAATTTTTTATCAATCTTATGAGAATTTAATTTGTGAATGTAGAGGGAATATTTTCCTGGCTCTACATCCCGACACGTTGGATCGGAAAATTGGACGGGTTCCTGTAGAGTTCAGCGTTCCGAACCACCGGATTGTTCAATATTTGCTATACCCAGATGAAACTGGAAAATTCTTTCCTATATCTTCTGAAATCTGGGGGACTGTAGTGTGTTTTCTCATCGATGAATCAAATGCACATTGGGGGGGAAATTGCCCCTTTCTATAGCCCCTTCATCGCCTTGCACCAACCCCTTACCATCCCGCGGGGGAACTGCCACGCGGGCCATGAACGGACATCAACGCCAGCTTCACGGGTTGATGATTAAAGGGGAAGGTGTCAGCGCCCTGGACCGGCATCTATTTTTGTCGGCTGACTCGCGGGTCAGCTCGACAATGGCGGCCCTAGCGTGGTCCAGGCTGCCATCATGCAGCATGGCACTCCACCTTAGGTACCGGGCTGCTGGCCCGGTCGCACGCTGCCCTGGTGGTCCAGTGTAGATGATCAGATGCCATACATAGTGCACAGCGGCCCTCCCCTTTAATTGAAGGGGAGGGTTGTTGAAGCATGTCACTAATACGCGAACCATCCGCATAGCGCTGAACATTTCACCCCAGTAGCGCCACAGGACCCGCCCCCAAAGGAAGTGGAACACGGGAAATTGCGCTCCGCTTCCTTTGTAGGGCAGTAAGCCCAGTTCAGCGGTGGGACTTCGGTGCTGGTCGCTAAAAGTCCTGGCCCCGGAAGGTTACCGCTCTCGATCGGGGTGCAAGGCAATTTCGCCCCCAATAAGTTGTGAATTATAAAAAGGAACATGAAAGGAGGGATGTAATACAGTAGACTCAGTGATTAAACAAGCAACAAATAGATAAACCTTCACATCTTTCGTGCAGTCATGCAGAAAAGCTATTTCATATAATTAAATCTCAATATTTCACATTTTCTTTTGGTCAGATTCTTTTCAAGTAGGATAACCTGAGCACTTGCTCACAAGGAGAAAAGTAAAACTGAGGAGCAGGTTCAAACAGACAATCCTTCTTAACCTCCTAGCGACTGGCTCATCATCATCATAGGCATACCCTTGAAATTGAGGAAGACTTGCTTCCATTCTAAAAGTTCTCAGGTGACGGAACAGTCCAATACGAAATTACAGTCTCTGACACAGGTGGGACAGACAGTCATTGAAGGAAAGGGTGGGTGGTGAGTCTGGTTTTCCACACGCTCCTTCCGCTGCCTGCGCTTGTTTTCTGCATGCTCTCGACGACGAGACTCGGTGTTCAGTGCCCTCCCGGATGCTCTTCCTCCACTTAGGGCGGTCTTTGGCCAGGGACTCCCAGGTGTCGGTGGGGATGTTGCATTTTATCAAGGAGGCTTTGAGGGTGTCCTTGAAACATTTCCTCTGCCCACCTTGGGCTCGCTTGCCGTGTAGGACTTCTGAGTAGAGCGCTTGTTTTGGGAGTCTTGTGTCAGGCATGCAAACAATGTGGCCCACCCAACGGATCTGGTCGAGTGTGGTCAGTGCTTCGATGCTGGGGATGTTGGTCTGATGGAGAATACAAACGTGGTGCCTCTGTACCTCCCAGGGGATTTGCAGGATCTTGCAGAGACATTGTTGGTGGTATTTCTCCAACGATTTGAGGTGTAGAAACATAGAAACATAGAAAATAGGTGCAGGAGTAGGTCAATTGGCACTTCGAGCCTGCACCACCATTCATTAAGATCATGGCTGATCATTCCCCTCAGTACCCCTGACCTGCTTTCTCTCCATAATCCCTTGATCCCTTTAGCCGTAAGGGCCATATCTAACTCCCTCTTGAATATATCCAACGAACTGGCATCAACAACTCTCTGCGGTAGGGAATTCCACAGGTTAACAACTCTTTGAGTAAAGAAGTTTCTCCTCATCTCAGTCCTAAATGGCTTACCCCTTATCTTAGACTGTGTCCCCTGGTTCTGGACTTCCCCAACATCGGGAACATTCTTCCTGCATCTAACCTGTCCAGTCCCATCAGAAATTTATATGTTTCTATGAGATCCCCTCTCATCCTTCTAAACTCCAGTGAATAAAGGCCCAGTCGATCCAGTCGCTCCTCATATGTCAGTCCAGCCATCCCTGGAATCAGTCTGGTGAACCTTTGCTGCACTCCCTCAATAGCAAGAACGTCCTTCCTCAGATTAGGAGACCAAAACTGAACACAATATTTCAGGTGAAGCCTCACTAAGGCCCTGTACAACTGCAGTAAGATCTCCCTGCTCCTATACTCAAATCCCCTAGCTATGAAGGCCAACATATCATTTGCCTTCTTCACCGCCTGCTGTACCTGCATGCCAACTTTCAATGACTGATGTACCATGACACCCAGGTAACGTTACACCTCCCCTTTTCCTAATCAGCCGCCATTCAGGTAATATTCTGCCTTCGTGTTTTTGCCCCCAAAGTGGATAACCTCACATTTATCCACATTATACTACATCTGCCTTGCATTAGCCTACTCACCTAATCTGTCCAAGTTACCCTGCAGCCTCTTAGCATCCTCCTCACAGCTCACACCGCCACACACTTTATTATCTGCAAACTTGGAGATATTACACTCAATTCCTTCATCTAAATCATGAATGTATATTGTAAATAGCTGGGGTCCCAGCACTGAGCCCTGCGGCACCCTACTAGTCACTACCTGCCTTTCTGAAAAGGACACATTTATCCCGCCTCTCTGTTTCCTATCTGCCAACCAGTTCTCTATCCACGTCAGTACATTACCCCTAATACCACGTGCTTTAATTTTGCACACCAATCTCTTGCGTGGGACCTTGTCAAAAGCCTTTTGAAAGTCCAAATACACCACATCCACTGGTTCTCCCTTGTCCACTCTACTAGTTTCATCCTCAAAAAATTCCAGAAGATTTGTCAAGCATGATTTCCCTTTCATAAATCCATGTTGACTTGGACCGATCCTGTCACTGCTTTCCAAATGCGCTGTTATTTCATTTTTAATAATTGATTCCAATATTTTCCCCACTACTGAGGCTACCCAATCTATAATTACCCGTTTTCTCTCTCCCTCCTTATTTATAAAGTGGTGTTCCATTAGCAACCCTCCAGTCCATAGGAACTGATGCAGAGTCGATAGACTGTTGGAAAATGATCACCAATGCACCCACTATTTCTAGGGCCACTTCCTTAAGTACTCTGGGATGTAGACTATCAGGCCCCGGGGATTTATCGGCCTTCCAACCCATCAATTTCCCGAACACAATTTCCCACCTAATAAGGATATCCTTCAGTTCCTCCTTCTCACTAGACCCTCGGTCCCCTAGTACTTCCAGAAGATTATTTGTGTCTTCCTTCGTGAAGACAGAACCAAAGTATTTTTTCAACTGGTCTGCCATTTCTTTGTTCCCCAATATAAATTCACCTGAATCTGACTGCAAAGGACCTACTTTTGTCTTCAATAATCTTTTTCTCTTCACTTAACTATAGAAGCTTTTGTAGTCAGTTTTTATGTTCCCGGCAAGCTTTCTCTCAGACTCTATTTTCCCCCTCCTAATAAAACCCTTGCTCCTCCTCTGCTGAATTCTAAATTTCTCCCAGTCCTCAGATTTGCTGGTTTATCTGGCCAATTTTTATGCCTCTTCCTTGGATTGAACACTATCCTTAATTTCCCTTGTTAGCCACGGATGAGCCACCTTCCCCGTTTTATTTTTACTCCAGACAGGGATGTACAATTGTTGAAGTTCATCCATGTGATCTTTAAATGTTTGCCATTGCTTATCCACCGTCAACCCTTTAAGTATCATTTGCCAGTCTATTCTAGCCAATTCACGTCTCATATCATCGAAGTTACCTTTCCTTAAGTTCAGGACCCTAGTCTCTGAATTAACTGTGTCACTCTCCATCTTAATAAGGAATTCTACCATATTATGATCACTCTTCCCCAAGGGGCCGCGCACAACAAGATTGCTAATTAGTCCTTTCTCATTACACATCACCCAGTCCAGGATGGCCAGCCCTCTAGTTGGTTCCTCGATATATTGGTCCAGAAAACCATTCCTAATACACTCCAGGAAATCCTCCTCCATAGTATTGCTACCAGTTTGGTTAGCCCAATCTATATGTCGATTAAATTCGCCCATGATAACTGTTGTACCTTTATTGCACATATCCCTAATTTCTTGTTTGATGCTTTCCCTAACCTCACTACTACTGTTTGGTGGTCTGTACACAACTCCCACTAGCGTTTTCTGCCGTTTGGTATTCCGCAGCTCCACCCATACAGATTCCACATCATCCAAGTTCATGTCCTTCCTTACTATTGCGTTAATTTCCTCTTTAACCAGCAACGCTACCCCACCTCCTTTTCCTTTCTGTCGATCCTTCCTGAATGTTGAATACCCCTGGATGTTGAGGTCCCAGCCTTGGTCACCCTGGAGCCATGTCTCCTTGATGCCAATTATATCTTTTCATTAATTGCTGCCTGTGCAGTTAATTTGTCCACCTTATTACGAATACTCCTCGCATTGAAGCACAGAGCCTTCGGGTTTGTCTTTTTAACACACTTTGCCCTTTTAGAATTTTGCTGCAAGGTGGCCCTTTTTGATTTTTGCCTTGGGTTTCTCTGCCCTCCACTTTTACTTTTCTTCTTTCTATCTTTTGCTTCTGCCCTACTTTATTTCCCTCTGTCTCCCTGCATAGGTTCCCATCCCCCTGCCATATTATTTTAACCCCTCCCCAACAGCACTAGCAAACAATCCCCCTAGGTCATTGGTTCCGATCCTACCCAGGTGCAGACCGTCCGGTTTGTACTGGTCCCACCTCCCCCAGAACCGGTTCCAATGTCCCAGGAATTTGAATCCGTCCCTTCTGCACCACTCCTCAAGCCACGTATTTATCTGTCTACTGTATGTTGTCCACATTGCTAAGCCTTACAGGAGGGCGGGTATCACTACAGCCCTGTAGACCATAAGCTTAGTCCCAGATTTGAAGGCCTTGATCTTCTCTTCCTCAGGCGGCCGAAGGTTGCACTGGCGCACTGGAGGCGGTGTTGAACCTTGTCGTCGATGTCTGCCCTTACTGATAATAGGCTCCCGGGGTATGGAAAGTGGTCCACGTTGTCCAGGGCTGCGCCGTGGATCTTGATGACTGCGGGCAGTGCTGTGTGGCGGGGTCAGGTTGGTGGAGGACCTTTGTCTTACGGATGTTTAGTGTAAGACCCATGATTTCGTATGCCTCGGTGAAGATGTTGATGATGTCTTGGAGTTCAGCCTCTGAATGTGCACAGATGCAAGCGTCATCCCCGTACTGTAGTTCGACGACAGAGGATGGGACGGTCTTGGATCTGGCCTGGAGGCGATGAAGGTTGAACAGGTTCCCACTGGTTCTATAGTTTAGTTCCACTCCAGCTGGGAGCTTGTTGTATGTGAAGTGGAGCATTGCAGCGAGGAAGATTGAGAAGAGGGTTGGCGCGATGGCGCAGCCCTGCTTGACCCCAGTCGGACGTGGATTGGGTCTGTGATGGATCCATTGGTCAGGATCATGGCTTGCATGTCGTTGTGGAGCAGGCGGAGGATGGCGACAAACTTTTGGGGGCCAGCCAAAACGGAAGAGGACGCTTCGTAGTCCCTTGCGGTTAACAGTGTCAAAGGCCTTTGTAAGTTCAAAGAAGGCCATGTACAAGGGTTGGTGCTGTTCCCTGCATTTCTCTTGCAGTTGTCACGCCATAAAGATCATGTCCGTTGTACCCCATAGTGGACGGAATCCGCACTGGCTCATAGGAACATAGGAGCGAGAGTAGGCCATTCAGCCCCTCTAGCATGTTTTGCCATTGAATTAGATCCAGAGTAATGTTCCCTTTAAGATTGCAATACTCTGAAGGACCTGTGCAGCCAGTTAGCCAGCTTTTAAATAGAAAAAACACGCATGCGCCGAATTTTAAATGGCTCGCACAGCCTGTTAAAGGGGCCGAGTGGGCCCCCAAAAAATTAGAGGGAATATTGATCCAGAATGCAATTCTATTAGATCAAGAGTAGCATCAGCAGTGGCCTGTGAGCAGCTTGCCTGCCCTATCCTTGTGGATGGGGAATAGTGTGTAGCCCACAGAGACCGGAAGAGGGAGCAAATAATAGTGAATTCTGAAAATCCATCTTTTAAGTCTTCTCTAACAGATTGTGGCAAGGGGAAATGAATGTGCAGTATTAGTTTGGGATGGCTCCATTATTCCAAATGTCGCAATCGTTTAATGTTGCAGAGAAGTATGCAAAATTGGCATGTTCTGCACGGCACCAGTGCGCTAATCCCATTCGAGCAATTGAATTTCTGGAAGAACTTTAACACGCACTTTTTTTTGCTACCATTTGGAGTTACTAGGAATTTATTACTTCTTTTATAGGGAAGTCACCCCTGACCATTGGAATGCTTCACATGCCCTTCGGAAAGTGGTGCTGATGGAAAGCACATGTACAGGATTCCCTCCGACCCTCTGCTTATAGAATTGTGATGTGTGGTGCTGTGAAATGTTTAAAAGCAACAACAATAACAAGAACGGACACCCACATTTTTTTAATATAAAGGCAGCATTTTAAATAAATATTTTCTTAAAAATGAAACGCCAAACAGGTTAAGAAAAAGCACAATGTTTTTTGTCTGATATTCTTTGGCTTTTCATTACCGCTCTTCGAATGAGCTGGCGCAGACTCGATGGGTCAAATGACCTCCTTCTGTGCTGTATTCTTGTATGATTCTATATAAAAGAAAATCTCTTGGTTTTACCAAGCAGGCTGCAAATTTGACTCTTGGCTTTGAGTACAGCAGTTAGAGTGCAACCGTGTTTTCTTGTGTTGTGGAAACCATTCATTATTTTAATACTGTATGTTGTAAGAGGAAGCAAATGGTCAACACTCTGATGGACGGCTATTTCTCTGCAGTGGCATTTTGTTAGTTACAGACAGCAGTGAGCTTTCAACAGCTCCCAACTGCATTTCACTTATTACACACTAACGAGGTAGGGGGAAGTGTAACTGCCACAATAGTTAAGTGAATTGTCAAATATTTTCAGTGTTGAATTGACACAGCAGACAGGTCAAGAACACCTACCTCATTTTCTTTATGTCCAAGTGACAGGAGCCATTGATTCTCTCAAAGAGTTTAGTATCCTGAATAGCTTTTACTCACTGCTGCACTTTTGTTAGTTGATTGCTTGTATTCACTGGTCAAAATATGACTGTGATCTACTGAATTGCAGTACTCATCCATACAGTATGCCATCTCTCCAACACACAAAAGAGCTATCTATTGAAAGGGCATATCGTAATAAGCATCTTTTAGATCCTTTTTTCCATTAAAGGAGAAGGCAACTTTGAGTAATTATTTCCAGCAGTAAGTTCTTGCCCCCATCCACTTCTTTCTTTTTTAATAAAGCTCAATGTTTTATTTGTGGATAGTGGAACACTCTATGATCCAAAGCCAACGGAATCCCCTAGGAGAGGGTCTGCTCTTTATCACTGGTGCCAATGCGATCGGTCCATTACAGAAAGATTACTAGTTATCTTTTTCTTTTCCAGTCACCAAAGGACTGAATTTGCGGTCGGAGGTTTGCCACAGGCGAATGCCTCTGAACCGCAAGAAAGGTACGGACCTACCTGATGCTCCTGGAGGTCCGATCACTTGCACTTCTGGGCCTCTGCACATACGCATGTGTAAAGGCCTACGTAAACCAGGGACGCACATGGTTTGTAAGCGCTCCTGGGAATCATGTGGGCCAGCCCAACCAATCAAAAAGGAGGATCCCCATTGTACTTATAGGGATTCCATTTACGTACGGAATCCCCATAAGCATAAATAGGAATCCCCTAAAAAAACAGTTACACACCAGTTAAATAAAAATAAATCTTTACATGTTCAAAATTGATGAACATACAATTTAATTAAAGATTTAAAACAAAAAAATAACTTTTTGAAAGAGAAATTTAAATGTTTTAAAGGGGCTAAAACTAACCTAAACTAATTTCACAGGCTTTTTTATGTTTAAATACTGGGCAGTAGTTGGACAACTCTCCTCCAGCGATTATCCATTTCCCAGTGTTGTGGTGGATCTGTCAAGCTGAAACTTAACAGATTGCAAGTTCCGGATTTTCGCGCAAGCACATCTTACAGGGAGACCCAGAACTTGCGGGGCACTTACAGCCATGGTCATAGGCCCCAGAAAATCCAGGCCCAGTGTTTACTTTGTTTTAACAAATACTTAGGACAGTCTCAAATAGACGATTGGTCTCGAAGCACTGAACATACTCAAAAAAGGGATTTCCTTTAACTTGTGTTACCCAAATGCAGTGACGCCATGGTGTGTTGAACAATGGTGACTAACTAATGCCTACACCTCAGCTGTTTTATTATTAATACCTCTGTGCTATAGTGTAATTTTGGTTTGTGTTTATTGATTATGTGGCTAATCACAAACAGCCGAATAGGAAGAGGATTTGTGGGATCTTTCTCTCCCTCCTAAAAATCTTGTTTGTGCAGTTCATCGTAAACACAACATAAGTGTGATCAAGTAATACAAATCTTGGAGCCAAAGCAGAGTGCAATTACTACTGAATGGATATTCGCTGGAAATATACCAGGCAGGGTTGCATTTGTTGCTGGGAGGAAGACAACTCCGAAAGAGCAGAATATGTGGTGGATAATAATGGTGAGCTAACAGTGTTCGTCATCATTGCTCCATTGAAACTGACCGCAAATTCAGGATGTAGTGCAAGTGCACCTAAACGTGGAAATTCTGAAGTTGCGGTCAGTTGGTTGATCCAACACAGGCTGAGCTGTGATCATCCCTGCAAAGCTGGCAATCAGTGTAATCAGGGAACCTGTCAAAAACCTGGGCTTTTCCACAGAAATATCACTGTTAAATACCCCATTAAATGTTAGGCATTTTTGAATTAGATGTAACTGGGATTTTAATAGCATATTGACTGTTAAACAATCATTATGGCCTTGAAAAGCTAAGATAAATTTTGTGGAGTGTCAAATTTCTCCGTTATGATAAAAACAACAATTTTTAAGATTAAAAAAAAATTGTTCATGAAATTTCAGGTTCTACCTAATCCCCATGTGAGAGTCCCAATCTTTGTTTTGCTCTCTGTAACATTTTTTAAAAGTCCGAATAAAGGCAGCTTCTTCTTTCCGTGGTTTCCTGTCTCTGAGAATTCTGCATTGTGATTGGCTGCTTAGACAGCGTGTTGACATCACAGCAGATCACATTAGGGGATCCCCACTACACTGCACTGAGACCATTTGTGTGTCGAAAAAGGCAAACTTCTCATGACAGAGATCGTGAGATCTCTGTGGGCAGCTTTCTTTGGGGCCAGCGGTGAACACCTTTGCTTCACCGCTGACTGCAGATTCCGGGCCGATGTGCTAGAGAAATGAAGCAGCAGCGAGGGAGTCATTTATAATCTTAGTAATGGCGTTTATTGTTTGTTTAATGTAGAGCAGTGCAGAAAACCCGCACTCTGCGAGGAAGAATTCTATGTTTTGTAGGTAAAAAGATGTGTGCATGTTTTGATTCCATTGTACCAGACACGCATGCAACTGCATTTGTATTTGCCGCCAGTGGCATTGTGCAAAACTACCTCTGGGATGGTTAACATTGCTCCTGGAGGTAGCGGAATGACCTCATTTATTTTACAGTACTTACTTACTAACAGTCCCTGTATGGTGAAGAGGCCTTTAGTGATAAGTTCAGGGAGAGACAGCAGAGGCTGGGAAGTAAGATCATCCCAACATGGAAGGTATTGTGAGGGGGTCAACATTCCAACAGTTACAAATAAAATTACAGCAGAGAAACAGGCCATTCGGCCCAACTGGGCCATGTTGGTGTTTATGCTCCACACGAACCTCCTCTCAGCATTCTTCATCTTCATTCAGCATATCCTTCTATTCCTTTCTTCCTCATGTGTTTATCTAGTTTCCCCTTTAGTGCATCTATGCTATTCATCTCAACCACTCCCTGTGGTAGCGAGTTCCACATTCTCAACACTCTCTGGGTAAAGATGTTTCTCCTGAATTCCCTATTGGATTTATTATATGGTTATATATTGGCTATCTTATATTTATGGCCCTTAGTTTTGGTCTCCCCCCCCCCCAAATGGAAACATTTTTTCCACGTCTACCCTATTGAACCCTTTCATAATCTTAAAAGACCTCTATCAGTTCACCCCTCAGCCTTCTCTTTTCTAGAGAAAAGAGCCCCAGCCTGTTCAATCTTTCCTGACAGGTGCAACCTCTCAGTTCTGGTATCAACCTTGCAAATATTGTTTGCACCTTCTCCAATGCCTCTATATCCTCTTTATACCAACGAGACCAGAACTGTGCACATTACTTTAAGTGTGGTTTAACCAAGTTTCTATATAGTTTAACATAAATTACTTTAAATGGTGAAGGACAGATTAAACATATGATTTTCGGCTTGTTGCTGCCTGTGTTTTTGCCGTCGGGATTTTTTGGGCCGGTTTCGGCAGGGCGCGGAGCATTACCACCCGGAAGAGGCGAACTGGTGTGCAACGCCCCTGGTTGTGACAACAACTCGACGTTTGGCTCCCGCCCGATCTGTAGCACTGCATAGCGTGCCATGGGACCGCCTGTGAAAGCCGGCGGACTGAACTGTAGCGGCTGCAGTGAGGTAAATAATGTCGACTTCAGGTAAGTGTGATTGTTTTTTATTGTGATTTATGTTGTGGTGGTTGTGAGTTATTTATTGGGAATACTTTTAGTGGGTTTCTTTCAGGATTTATTTTTCTCCCCAGGCCTCTCTTAGAGCACTCCGTGGCTGGCTGTTTAGCTCGGGATTTTTACATGCTCAGCCAGCCTAATGCTCTAAGAGAGGTGTGCAAAGCCCCACACTCAGGGCCCAGCTACCGAATTTTGCCGACTGAAGCTCAAACTGTTCCCGGGCACAAATTTTACCGCCCTGCTGCCATTACCACCCTGAAATGAGCAAAGGCAAAAATCCAGCCCATGAATCTTTTATCTTCCTGGAATGAGAAAGTTGTCCTATGAGGAGAGATTGAGTAGAATGGGCATATGTTACCTGGAGTTTAGAAGAATGAAAGACGATCTCATTGGAACGTATAAAATTCTTAGAGGACTTGACAGGGTAGATGCTGAGAGGCTGTTTCCCCTGGCTGGAGAATCTAGAACCAGGGGTCATAGAATCATAGAATCATAGAATCATAGAAATTTACAGCACGGAAGGAGGCCATTTTGGCCCATCATGTCCTCACCAGCCGACTAAGAACTATCCAGCCTAATCCCATTTTCCAGCTATTGGTCCGTAGTCCTGTAGGTTATGGCACTTTAAGTGCACATCCAAGTATCTTTTAAATGTGGTGAGGGTTTCTGCCTCTACCACCCTTTCAGGCAGTGAGTTCCAGACCCCCACCACACTCTGGGTGAAGAAATTTCCCCTCATATCTCCTCTAACCCTCCCTCCAATTACTTTAAATTTATGCCCCCTGGTTGTTGACCCCTCTGCCAAGGGAAACAGGTCCTTCTTTTCCATTCTTTCCAAACCCCTCAATTTTATACACATCAATCAGGTCTCCCCTTAGCCTCCTCTGTTCCAAAGAAAACAGACCCAGCTTCTCCAATCTTTTCTCATAGCCAAAATTCTCCAGTCCAGGCAACATTCATGTAAATCTCCTCTGCACCCTCTCTAGTGCAATCACATCTTTCCTGTAATGTGGTGACCAGAACTGCACACAGTACTCCAGTTGCAGCCTAACTAGTGTTGTATACAGTTCAAGCATAACCTCCTTGCTCTTGTATTTCATGCCTTGACTAATAAAGGCAAGTATTCCATATGCCTTCTTAACCACCTTATCTACCTGGCCTGCTGCCTTCAGAGATCTGTGGACCTGCACTCCAAGGTCCCTTTGTTCCGTTACACTTTTCAGTGTCGTACCATTTAATGTGAATTCCTTTGCATTGTTAGACCTCCCCAAATGCATTACCTCACACTTATCTGGATTGAATTCCATTTGTCACTGTTCTGCTCACCTGACCAGTACTTTGATATCTTCCTGCAGTCTGCAGCTTTCTTCTTCATTATCAACCACACAGCCTATTTTAGTGTCATCTGCAAACTTCTTAATCATACCCCCAACATTTAAGTCCAAGTCATTGATATATACCACAAAAGGCACTGAGCCCGACGGAACCTCACTGGATACAACCATCCGGGCACAAAAAACCCATCAACCATTACCCTATACTTCCAGCCTCCGAGCCAATTTTGGATCCAACTTGCCACTTTGCCCTGGATCCCATGGGCTATTACTTTTGTGACCAGTCTGCCATGTGGGACCTTATCAAAAGCTTTGCTAAAATCCATATACACGACATCATATGCACTGCCCTCATCGACCCTCCTGGTTACCTCCTCGAGAAAGTCAATCAAGTTAGTCAGACATGACCTTCCCTTGACAAATCCATGCTGACTGTCGTTGATTAATCCATGTCTTTCCAAATGAAGATTTCTCCTGCCCCTCAGGAATTTTTACCTACGATTTTCCCTCCACCGAAGTTAGGCTGACTGGCTTGTAATTACCCAGTCACAGGGCCCAAGTTTCGGATTCCCGTAGAACGGCGCACCTCGGGGAGGCCCGCCTAATTTCTACAACTGAAAATACTTACCTCGCGATTATCCGATATCTGTAGGCCCGTTTGCAGCTCAGCGTTGAGCAGCAGGAGCTGCTGGGGGCGGAGCTACCACCCTGCGCCAAAAAGAGTGCTGGCAGCTGCACGTGCGGGCAGTGGAGGCTGCGCGCGTGCGCAGTAGCTCCTGGCCCTCCCAGTTCATCCTATCTCTGGCCGAAGGGACGTAACCCCTATCCCGGGCCAAGTGGCCTGCCTGCCCTTACCTTCTCGGTGGCGGGGCCCGCCCGACCAGCAGTTCTTCGGCAGCGGGCCCTGCCCGAGCACCTCATCGGCGGCGGGGCCAGCCCGACCAGCTCTTCAGCAGGCTGTTGGAGGGCTCCTGGTGTTGCAGTAGGCGAGTAGAAACTTTTAATTTTTTATTTATTGATTGATTTTTTTATTTTTTTTATTTAAAAAAATGTTGTTTTGATTGATTTATTGGTTGATTTATTGATTTATTTAACATTTATTATTGACGGTGGCTCTTTATTAGTAAAAGTGAAGTGTTTAATGATTTGTAAAATCCCCTAACTTCCCTCTAATTTATCTTCCCCCCCCTATCTCTCGCTACCTGTGCCTAATTTATAAAATGTAGGCAAGGTTTTTCTGAGCGTACAAAAATCGACACTTACTCCGTTCTAAGTTAGTTTGGAGTTACTTTTCGCTGCCTAAACTTGCAAAACAGGCGTAAGTGGCTGGTAACACCCCCTTTTGAAAAAAAAACTGTACTAAAACGAAACTATTCTAGCTAACTAGAACTGGAGCAAACTAAATGCCGAGAATTGCGATTTCTAAGATACTCCATATAAACTAGTTGCTCCAAAAAGCTAGGAGCAACTCAAGCCGAAACTTGGGCCCATAGTCTCAGGATAAGAGATTGACCATTTAGGACTGAGATGAGGAGAAATGTCTTCACTCATAAGGTTGTAAATCAGTGGAATTCTGTACCCCAGAGAGCTGTGGATGATGAGTATATTCAAGGCAGAAATCGATAGATTTTTGGACTTTAAGGGAATCAATGTTATGGAGATAGGGCGGGAATGTAATGTTAACATAGAAGATCAGCCATGATCTTATTGAATGGCAGAGCAAACTCAAAGGACTGTATGTATTACTCCTGCTCCTATTTTTGTGTTCTTATGTCAATTGCCACGAGAAAAATTTAATTCTTAAATCACAAATTCGTTTTTTTGTGTAATTTTGCGAACTTGCACAGTCATGTAAGAATTGTTTGAGGTCAGAACAAGACAATCAATGTTAATTGGTCCAAATCGATGTACATTCTGAAGAATGGTCATCGACCTGCAATGTTAACTCTGTTTCTCTCTCTCCACAGATGTTTTCTGACCTGTTGAGTATTTCCAGCATTTTCTGTTTATATTTCAGATTTTCAGCATCTGCATCATTTTATCCAGTACAGTACTGATGGGGTGCTGTACTGTCGGAGGTGCTGTCTTTCGGATGAGATGTTAAACCGAGGCCCCGTTGCCCTCTCAGGTTGACGTAAAAGACCCCACAGCACCAATTCGAAGAAGAGCAGGGGAGTTATCCCCGTTGTCCTGGTCAATATTTATCCTTCACTCAACATAACAAAAACAGATTATCTGGTCATTATCATATTGCTGTTTGTGGGAGCTTGCTGTGCGCAGATTGGCTGCCGCATTTCCCACATTGCAACAGTGACTACACTCCAAAAGTACTTAATTGGCTGTAATGCACTTTGAGATGTCCGGTGATTGTGAAAGGCGCTATAAAAATGCAAGTCTTTCTTTTCCTTCTTTGTATAGATGTATCTTTAGGCTGTATTCAGCCAACAACTGTAATGATGGTGCGTAGCAGTTTCACTTTGCTCTGACACTGAGAAGTTCTAATGGAAATAGAGTTAAATCTGGCTCTGTCACTGGAGTGAAGCAGAGTGACACATAATCAAGTGTCTCGATGGAACCAAGTAGGGCCCTGATTCTGAGATTCTTATTGTTGGTGCAAAGTAAAACTGCTTTGCACTGGTACTACTGTATATAGTATGGGCTTCAATATTGTAAAATCATGGTATTGGCATTTGAGATAGCTGGTCAAAATGTGGGTAAGCAGTAAAGCTTATGAATACTGTTAAACCTCAGTGCGGTATTATTATGTCAATGTGAGCAGACTAACCACTGAGTTGTCATTTAATATTCAGTTCTTTCAACTAAAAGCCGAGAGAATGAGAGCTTTGAAGTGATTGTAAACCGTGTTGAATAATTATTGGTTGACAATTAATCAAAATAAAGTGAAACCATGGTCAAATTGACATGAATCGACATGTAAAAGTTAGCTTGGTAGTATTGTATGAGAGATGAAGAAATGCCTACGTTTATGTTGCTAACCACCATCCATGATACACCATAGTGATTTTGGTTAGTGAATTGTGGGTTTTCAATGTTGAATGAAAATCGATGCATCTACCAAACATTCCATGACAGGGAGTGCCAATTAGGATTACCAACCCTCCTGGATTGCCTGAGTCTCCTGGATTACCCAAGAATCCCCTGAAATTCCCAGGAGTTTCCTGGAATAGGGCATGAATCTCCCGGGTGTTGCTGCTAGCTGCCCGGGAGTGCCAACCGAGACCAATCTAGCGGGTTAAATGTACTTAATCCTATTTGCGAGTAGCTGATTAGAAAGTTATCTTATAGATTGTGGTTCAGATAATTACATATCTGATACAATCACAGGATTCCAATGTACCTAACCATGTTCTATTCTATAGTGCCTTTAACGTGGTGAAACATCCCAACATCGCACTTCACAGGAGCGTTATCAAACAAAACTAGACACCGAGTCACATGAAAAGATATTAGGATAGATGAGTAAAAGCGAGCAAAGAGGTAGATTTTAAAGAATGTCTTAAAGGAGGAGAGTGAGGAAGTGAGAATTGTAGGTTCAAGTTCAAAATAGTCCCGAATCTCTGCTTTAATACTCACCACATTACATTTAGAACATTTACCTGAAGATGGGAACAAATTCTAAAAGCCTAATTACTTTGTTGTAAAGGAATTTGATTGTGCTGCTCAAGGTGAAGTCTATTAATGCTGGGCAATGCAACACTTTCTGGCCTTTAGGCATCTGTTGTCAGATCTAGAGATTCAGCGGCAGAATAAAACTGTCTGCATTCTGCCATGACAATGTGCCTCAGCTGCAAACCATGGAGCAGCCACCTATAGCACCAGTGTGGTATTGACATCTCCTCCACTGGTCATAGTTGTGGTCCCTGTGAGGGAGACCATGCCAAATTAGGGGCAGTTTTATGCCATGCACCTGAGAGCACCAGGTTTGAGGACATCCCAACACTTCTCACACAGGACCTTGACAGCTGGATTAAAACCCGAGTGAGTGACGGAAAGACAGTGTGCTGACTCACTGCATTAGCCAGTTCCATAAGTGTTTTCAAATGTTTTTTTTTTTGTTTGAGTTGCTGAATGAACAATTAAACAGGTTATGAATCAAAGATTTTCAAATCGGCTTATTTGAGGTGCGCTTGTTAAAAATCCATAGCTAAGCATGATGCAAAGCCAAGCATAACACTTCTTGGCAAACGAGTTATGAGTTTGTCAGGAATAAAATGTACCTGGATAAACCGCTAGCTGCAATGGAAGAAACTCACTTCCCCCAGCCCCCAAGCTTCCCCCCCATTTGCTGCATGAATGGAACTGTATCCCTTCATCTGGCATGTCCTTAATTTAATGCTAAACAACCCATTGTACTGGAAATCCTTCTGCAATAGAGTGCAAGAGTGTGGACAAGAGTTCGACTACAAGTTCTTGTTTCATTACTTTTTAATCCATGTTGTGCTCCTTTGGCTAATGTAGTTTTCAAAAAGGAACTAGGATTTGCTCTTCTCTCATGTAACTTTTATATCAAAAAGTTAACCAACATGTAATCCTCAGCAATAGGGTTTAGATTTCATGAAGCAAGACTGACAGTCCTCCAGGAGCCATCCGATAAACTCCATGAGGTCTAGACTGTTGTAAAATGTCTTTGAAATGAAGTTTTATTTTATTTAGGTAAGTAGAGTGTACTTGGAAAAAAAGACATGTTCTCTTGTCAATGTACTGGAATCTGCCAGTGACACAGGAGAGTATGTACTGATCACAATGCAGCTTTAACAAGTGCCTGACTGCGTGAAGATAGATTCCATGGGAGAGTAATGTTTTACGTTCTGAGGAACAGTCTAAGTCATGTCACCAATTTCAATTCTCCAGCAATACAATTGAGTAAAGGAAAATGGGGCAATATTTTGGATTTAATATCATAGTAAATGCACACGGAGTTTCAGCATAATGTGACAGAGTGAAGTAGAATGGGAGCAGAAGCAAAAGATAGAAAGAAGAAAAGTAAAAGTGGAGGGCAGAGAAAACCAAGGCAAAAATCATTACATCAAAATTCTAAAGGGGCAACGTGTGTTAAAAAGACAAGCCTGAAGGCTCTGTGCCTCAATGCGAGGAGTATTCGTAATAAGCTGGATGAATTAATTGCGCAGGCAGCTATTAACGAATATGATATAATTGGCATTACGGAGACATGGCTCCAGGGTGACCAAGGCTGGGAACTGAACATCCAGTGGTATTCAACATTCAAGAAGGATAGACAGAAAGGAAAAGGAGGTGGGGTAGCATTGCTGGTTAAAGAGGAAATTAACGCAAAAGTAAGGAAGGACATTAGCTTGGATGATGTGGAATCTGTATGGGTAGAGCAGTGGAATACCAAAGGGCAGAAAACGCTAATGGAAGTTGTGTACAGATCACCAAACAATAGTAGTGAGGTTGGGTACAGCATCAAACAAGAAATTAGGGACGCATGCAATAAGAGTACAGCAGTTATCATGGGCGACTTTAATCTACATATAGATTGGGCTAACCAAACTGGTAGCAATACGGTGGAGGAGGATTTCCTGGAGTGTATTAGGGATGGTCTTCCAGACCAATATGTCGAGGAACCAATGAGAGGGCTGGTCTTCCTAAACTGTGTGATGTGTAATGAGAGAGGACTAATTAGCAATCTTGTTGTGAAAGAGTGACCATAATATGGTGGAATTTTTTATTAAGATGGAGAGTGACACAGTTAATTCAGAGACTAAGGTCCTGAACTTGGGGAAAGTAACTTCAATGGTATGAGACATTAATTGGCTAGAATAGACTGGCGAATGATACTTAAAGGGTTGGCGGTGGATAGGCAATGGCAAACATTTAAGGATCACATGGATGAACTTCAATAATTGTACATCCCAGTCTGGAGTAAAAAAAAATGGGGAAGGTGGCTCAACCGTGGCTAACAAGGGAAATTAAGGATAGTGTTAAATCCAAGGAAGAAGCATATAAATTGGCCAGAAAAAGCAGCAAACCTGAGGACTGGGAGAAATTTAGAATTCAGCGGAGGAGGACAAAGGGTTTAATAAGGAGGGGGGAAATAGAGTATGAGAGGAACCTTGCTGGGAACATAAAAACTGACTGCAAAAGCTTCTATACATATGTTAAGAGAAAAAGATTAGTGAAGACAAACGTAGGTCACTTGCAGTCAGAATCTGGTGAATTTATAATGGGGAACAAAGAAATGGCAGACCAATTGAACAAATACTTTGGTTCTGTCTTCACGAAGGAAGACACAAATAGAAACATAGAAACATAGAAAATAGAAACATAGACACATAGAAAATAGGTGCAGGAGTAGGCCATTCGGCCCTTCTAGCCTGCACCGCCATTCAATGAGTTCATGGCTGAACATGCAACTTCAGTACCCCATTCCTGCTTTCTCACCATACCCCTTGATTCCCCTAGTAGGAAGGACTTCATCTAACTCCTTTGTGAATTGGCCTCAACAACTTTCTGTGGTAGAGAATTCCACAGGTTCACCATTCTCTGGGTGAAGAAATTCCTCCTCATCTCGGTCCTAAATGGCTTACCCCTTATCCTTAGACTGTGTCCCCTGGTTCTGGACTTCCCCAACATTGGGAACATTCTTCCTGCATCTAATCTGTCTAACCCTGTCAGAATTTTAAACGTTTCTATGAGGTCCCCTCTCATTCTTCTGAACTCCAGTGAATACAAGCCCAGTTGATCCAGTCTTTCTTGATAGGTCAGTCCCGCCATCCCGGGAATCAGTCTGGTGAACCTTCGCTGCACTCCCTCAATAGCAAGAATGTCCTTCCTCAGGTTAGGAGACCAAAACTGTACACAATACTCCAGGTGTGGCCTCACCAAGGCCCTGTACAACTGTAGCAACACCTCCCTGCCCCTGTACTCAAATCCCCTCGCTATGAAGGCCAACATGCCATTTGCTTTCTTAACCGCCTGCTGTACCTGCATGCCAACCTTCAATGACTGATGTACCATGACACCCAGGTCTTGTTGCACCTCCCCTTTTCCTAATCTGTCACCATTCAGATAATAGTCTGTCTCTCTGTTTTTACCACCAAAGTGGATAACCTCACATCTATCCACATTATACTTCATCTGCCATGCATTTGCCCACTCACCTAACCTATCCAAGTCACTCTGCAGGCTCATAGCATCCTCCTCGCAGCTCACACTGCCACCCAACTTAGTGTCATCCGCAAATTTGGAGATACTACATTTAATCCCCTCGTCTAAATCATTAATGTACAATGTAAACAGCTGGGGCCCCAGCACAGAACCTTGCGGTACCCCACTAGTCACTGCCTGCCACTCTGAAAAGTACCCATTTACTCCTACTCTCTGCTTCCTGTCTGACAACCAGTTCTCAATCCACGTCAGCACACTACCCCCAATCCCATGTGCTTTGATTTTGCACACCAATCTCTTGTGTGGGACCTTGTCAAAAGCCTTTTGAAATTCCAAATATACCACATCCACTGGTTCTCCGTTGTCCACTCTACTAGTTACATCCTCAAAAAATTCCAGACGATTTGTCAAGCATGATTTCCCTTCATAAATTCAGGCTGACTTGAACCGATCCTGTCACTGCTGTCCAAATGCGCTGCAATTTCATTCTTAATAATTAATTCCAACATTTTCCCCACTACTGATGTCAGGCTAACCAGTCCATAATTACCCGTTTTCTCTCGCCCTCCCTTTTTAAAAAGTGGGGTTACATTAGCTACCCTCCAGTCCATAGGAACTGATCCAGAGTCGATAGACTGTTGGAAAATGATCACCAATGCATCTACTATTTCTAGGGCCATTTCCTTAAGTACTCTGGGATGCAGACTATCAGGTCCGGGGATTTATCGGCCTTCAATCCCATCAATTTCCCTAACACAATTTCCTGCCTAATAAGGATATCCTTCAGTTCCTCCTTCTCACTAGACCCTCAGTTCCCTAGTACTTTCGTAAGGTTATTTGTGTCTTGCTTCGTGAAGACAGAACCAAAGTATTTGTTCAATTGGTCTGCCATTTCTTTGTTCCCCATTATAAATTCACCTGAATCCGACTGCAAGCGACCTACGTTTGTCTTCACTAATCTTTTTCTCTTCACATATCTATAGAAGTTTTTGCAGTCAGTTTTTATGTTCCCAGCAAGCTTCTTCTCGTATTCTATTTTCCCCCTCTTAATTAAACCCTTTGTCCTTCTCTGCTGAATACTAAATTTCTCCCAGTCCTCAGGTTTGCTGCTTTTTCTGGCCAATTCTATGTCTCTTCCTTGGATTTAACACTATCCTTAATTTCCCCTGTTAGCCAAGGTTGAGCCACCCTCCCCGTTTTATTTTTACTCCAGACAGGGATGTATAATTGCTGAAGTTCATCCATGTGATCTTTAAATGTTTGCCATTGCCTATCCACCGTCAACCCTTTAAGTATCATTTGCCAGTCTACTCTAGCCAATTCATGCGTCAAACCATCGCAGTTACCTTTCCTTAAGTTCAGGACCCTAGTTTCTGAATTAACTGTGTCACTTTCCATCCTAATAAAGAATTCTGCCATGTTATGGTCACTCTTCCCCAAGGGGTCTCGCACAACAAGATTGCTAATTAGTCCTTTCTTATTACACATCACCCAGTCTAGGATGGCCAGCTCGCTGGTTGGTTCCTTGACATATTGGTCTAGAAAACCATCCCTAATACACTCCAGGAAATCCTTCTCCATCGCATTGCTACCAGGTTGGTTAGTCCAATCAATATGTAGATTAAAGTCACCCATGATAACTGCTGTACCTTTATTGCATGCATCCCTTATTTCTTGTTTGATGCTGTCGCCAACCTTACTACTACTGTTTGGTAGTCTGTACACAACTCCCACTAGCGTTTTCTGCCCATTGGTATTCCGCAGCTCCACCCATACCAATTCCACATCATCCAAGCTAATGTCCTTTCTTACAATTGCATTAATTTCCTCTTTAACCAGCAATGCTATCCCCGCCTCCTTTTCCTTCCGAAATGTTGAGTACCCCTGGGTGTTGAGTTCCCAGTCTTAGTCACCCTGGAGCCATGTCTCCGTGGTGCCAATGACATCATACCCGTTAACTGCTATCTGCGTAGTTAATTCATCCACTTTATTCCGAATATTCCTCGCATTGAGGCACAGAGCCTTCAGGCTTGTCTTTCTAACACACTTTGCCCCTTTCGAATTTTGCTGTAATGTGGCCCCTTTTGCTTTTTGCCTTAGGTTTCTCTGCCCTCCACTTTTACTTTTCTTTTTTCTATCTTTTGCTTCTGGTCCCATTCTACTTCCTTCTGTCTCCCTGCATAGGTTCCCATCCCCCTGCCGTATTAGTTCAACTCCTCCCGAACAGCACTAGGAAACACTCCCCCAGGACATTGGTTCCATTTCTGCCCAGGTGCAGGTCGTCTGGTTTGTACTGGTCCCACCACCCCCAGAACCGGTTCCAATGCCCCAGGAATTTGAATCCCTCCCTGCTGCACCACTCCTCAAGCCATGTATTCTTCTGAGCTATCCTGCGATTCCTACTCTGACTAGCACGTGGCACTAATAACAATTCTGAGATTACTACTTTTGAGGTCCTACTTTTTAATTTAGCTCCTAGCTCCCTAAATTCGTCTTGTAGGACCTCATCCCTTTTTTTACCTATATCGTTGGTACCTATATGCACCACGACAACTGGTTGTTCACCCTCCCTTTTCAGAATGCCCTGCACCCACTCCGAGACGTTCTTGACCCTTGCACACAGGAGGCAACATACCATCCTGGAGTCTCGGTTGCGGCCGCAGAAACGTCTATCTATTCCCCTTACAATTGAATCCCCTATCACTTTCACTCTCCCACTCTTTTTCCTGCCCTCTTGTGCAGCAGAGCCACCCATGGTGCCATGAACTTGGCTGCTGCTGCCCTCCCCTGGTGAGTCATCCCCCTCAACAGTACCCAAAATGGTGTATCTGTTTTGCAGGGGGATGACTGCAGGGGATCCCTGCACTACCTTCCTTCCACTGCTCTTCCTGTTGGTCATCCATTCCCTATCTGCCTGCGGTAAGACCAACTCACTAAACGTGCTATTTACATCATTCTCAGCATCGTGCATGCTCCAGAATGAATCCACCCACAGCTCTAGTGCCACAATGCGGACTGTCAGGAGCTGCAGCTGGATACACTTCCCACACACGTAGTCATCAGGGATACCGGAAGCATCCCTGGCTTCCCACATAGTACAGGAGGAACATAACACATGTCCGAGCTGACCTGCCATGAATTAACCCCTAGGTAAACTTAAATTGGCAACAACAATGCTAATGGTTACTTAATGATAGAGAAAAAAATAGAAAAACTACTCACCAATCACCAGCCAATCACTTACCCCCTTTGGGGGTGTCGTCACCTTTCTATTTCTTTCTACTTCTTTTTTGCCTTCTCACCCTGCTGCAGCTGCACCAGCTGGGCCTTTATAGGCTTCACCCACAATGCTGCTCCGCCTCTTGAACTGCCGCCGATTCCCAGACTCCCGCTGGGCCTTTATAGGCCTCACCCACATTGCTGCTCCGCCTCTTGAACTGCCGCCAATCCCCGAACTCCCGCTGGGCCTTTATAGGCCTCACCCACGCTGTTGTTCCGCCTCTCGAACTGCCGCTGATCCCCGGACTCCCACCTGCCCTTTATAGGCCTCACCCACGCTGCTGCTCTGCCTCTCGAACTGCCGCCAATCCCAGGACTCCCGCTGGGCCTTTATAGGTGTCATGTATTCAACTATCATTGAAACCCATGTATAAGCTGACCTAAGTTGTACACCTTGAGAACATTGACCACAAGGGGCGAACTTGTGGGAGACACTCCTAACCTGGACTTTCAGGTATAAAAGGGGAAGCTCCACCCACCTTCATCACTTGAGGTCTTGGTAATAAAGGTAACTGGTCACAGAGTGACCTTCTCTCAAGTATGGGCCTCGTGTGCATTTATACTGTATAGTAAGGAAATCTCATTGGCGACGAGAAACTGGGATTTAAACCATGCGAGCATGGCCACTAGCAGCACAGAAGAGAGGTACTGTGTTGGTGATGATTGGGACAACTTTATTGAGAGACTACAGCAAAGTTTTGTCACTAACGAATGGTTGGGACAGGATTCGGCCGACAAACGCGGGGCTCATCTCCTGATGGTTTGTGGATCCAGAACGTACTCCCTGATGAAGGATCTTCTAGCGCCAGAGAAGCCGGCGGACAAGACGTTCGAAGAGCTCAGTAAATTGATCGGGCAACACCTTAAACCGGCGAGCAGCATGCACATGGCGAGACACTGGTTTTACACGCTCTGGCGGCGAGAAGGGCAAAGCGTTCTAGACTTCGTGGCAGGTCTCTGGTGACAGGCGAGCCTATGTAAGTTCCCAGATGCATGCAGAGCAGAGATGTTGCAAGACTTTTTTATTGAGGGCATCGGGCACGCTGGGGTTTTCAGGAAATTAATTGAGACCAAAGACTTGACCTTGGAAGCGGTGGCTCTGATAGCCTAGACATTTATCTCAGGGGAGGAAGAGACCAGAATGATGTACAACAAAAATCTTGGCTCAAATGCGGAAAACGACCAGGGAGTCAACATTGTTAACGGGGCACACAGTTCTCCAGGCAGACAAGGGCAATCGGACATGCCCCAGCATGTAGTCGAACCCAAAGGGGGAATTCAACAGAGACAATGGCTAGCTGAACGGCGATTCATGCCATCGCAATGGACAATGCGGCCAGTAATGGGGCCATCAACACCTGTTAATGGTGCGCGTAAGGACAGTTACAGAGACAGTCAGAGACGATCGACTGGTAATGGACCTTTTGTTTCCAACAACGGGGCCTCCAGCTCATGCTGGAAGTGTGGAGGCAAACACCTAGCCAGAGCTTGCAGGTATCAGCAATATACCTGCAGAAACTGCAACGTCAGCGGTCACTTGGCGCGTATGTGCAGGAAGCCTGCAGCCAGGTTGATGTACGAGGAGGATGGGCCCAATGTAAGCCCTACAAGGCCAAATGAATACTGGGGGAAATCGCTGGAAGCTGAAGTTCAGCGAGTTCATGTGGAGCACATATACAGTTCATACACCAGGACGCCACCGATAATGATGAAAGTGCCCCTCAATGGCATCCCAGTATTAATGGAGCTAGACACAGGGGCCAGCCAGTCCCTGATGAGTATCAAACAGTTTGAAAGGTTGTGAGTATCCAAGGCCAGGAGGCCAAAATTATTGCCGATTGACGCACAGCTACGGACATATACAAAGGAGATCATTCTGGTGCTAGGCAGCGCCATGGTAGTCGTGACCAACAAAGATTCGGAGAACAGGTTGCCACTCTGGATCATCCCGGGGGACGGTCCCGCACTACTGGGGAGGAGTTGGCTTGCTGTCATGAACTGGAAATGGGACGATGTCAATGCAATTTCTTCTGCGGAGCGAGTATCATGCTCACAGGTCCTGGACAAATTTGACTCATTATTTCAACCTGGCATTGGCACTTTCATGGGAGCCAAGGTAGTGATTCACATAAACCCAGACGCTAGGCCAGTACACCACAAGGCCAGAGCGGTGCCGTATGTGATGCGGGAAAAGATAGAATGTGAATTGGACCGCCTGCTTAGGGAAGACATCATCTCGCCAATCGAATTCAGTGACTGGGCGAGCCCGATCGTGCCGGTGCTCAAGGCGGATGGGTCGGTCAGGATATGTGGCGATTACAAGGCCACCATCAGTCGGGTGTCACTCCAAGACCAGTACCTGCTACCGAGAGCGGAGGACCTCTATGCGACGCTCTCCGGTGGCAAACTTTTTTCAAAATTGGACCTGACCTCAGCTTACCTGACTCAGGAACTGGCGAGCGAGTCGAAGAAGCTGGCCACCATCACGACACACAAGGGGTTGTTAGAGTAGAACAGATGTCCATTTGGGATTCGTTCGGCCGCCGCGATCTTTCAGCGAAATATGGAAAGCCTCCTCAAGTCGATATCCTTATCACGGGACGCGATACTGAAGAACACCTCCACAACTTGGAGGAGGTGCTACACAGACTGGACCGGGTAGGGCTGCGACTGAAAAAGGCAAAGTGCGTTTTCTTAGCTCCAGAGGTAGAATTCCTGGGGAGGATGGTAGCAGCAGACGGGATCAGACCTACTGCGTCCAAAACGGAAGCGATCCAGAGAGCACCCAGACCCCGTAACACGACGGAGCTGCGTTCGTTCCTGGGGCTCCTGAACTATTTTGGTAACTTTCTTCCCAAATTGAGCACAACACGTGCTCCTATGCAAAGGTCGCGATTGGGTCTGGGGGGGGCAGCCTGTAAAGGGCTTTTGATAGAGCACGCAATTTGTTATGCTCCAACAAACTGTTAACGTTATATGACCCATGTAAGAAACTTGTTTTAACGTGCGATGCGTCGTCCTATGGGGTTAGGTGTGTGTTGCAGCATGTGAATGCCAATGGTCAGTTACAGCCGGTAGCTTATGCCTCCAGAAGTCTGTCCCAGGCAGAAGGGGGCTACGGGATGGTAGAAAAGAAAACGCTTGCATGTGTATATGCAGTAAAAAAAATGCACCAGTACCTGTTTGGTAGGAAATTTGAGCTGGAGACAGATAACAAACCCCTAACGTCCCTTTTGGCTGACAACAAGTCCATAAATGCGAATGCATCGGCCCACAAACAGAGGTGAGCACTCACGTTAGCCGCCTATGACTACACAATTCGGCACAGACCAGGTACTGAAAACTACGCCGCTGCAGGCTCCCACTAGCCACCACTGAGGGAGCAACTGAGCATGATGCTGAGATGGTCATGGTTGTTGAAGCCTTTAAAAGCGAAGGCTCAGCTTTGACAGCCCGTCAGATTAAAGTCTGGACAAATAAAGACCCGCTACTGTCTTTAGTTAAGAAATGTGTCCTGAATAGGGACTGGGCTGCCACGTATGGGGCATGCCCTGATTAATTTAAACCGTTTCATAGGCGCAAGGATGAACTCTCGATTCAGGCCGATTGCCTACTGTGGGGAAACCGAGTAGTCATGCCCCAGATGGGCAGAAAGGTGTTTATCAGAGAACTCCACAATGAGCGCCCGGGCATTGTCATGATGAAGGCAATTGCCAGGTCACATGTTTGGTGGCGAGGGATAGATGCAGACCTGGAACTTTGTGTTCGCAGGTGCAACACGTGTGCTCAGCTGGGCAATGCACCCAGGGAAGCCCCCCTTAGCCCCTGGTCCTTGCCCGCCAAGCCATGGTCACGCATCCATGTAGACTATGCAGGTCCTTTCATGGGAAAAATTTTTTTGGTTGTAGTAGATGCCTGCTTCAAATGGATTGAGTGTGCCATTTTAAATTCAAGCACATCCTCTACCACGGTAGAAAGTCTACGGGCAATGTTCGCCGCCCATGGTCTACCGGATGTCTTGGTCAGCGACAATGGCCCGTGCTTCACAAGCACTGAATTCCAGGACTTCATGGCAGGCAATGGAATCAACCATGTCAGAACGGCACCATTCAAGCCGGCCTCAAACGGCCAGGCGGAACGAGCAGTGCAGATAATCAAACAGGGGATGCTCAGAATCCAAATGGGTTCCCTACAAAGCTGCTTATTATGCTTCCTGTTGGCCAATAGATCCCGAACCACACTCACTCACAGGGGTTCCACCCGCAGAGCTGCTAATGAAAAGGACGCTCAAAACCAGGTTATCCCTTATACACCGTACTATGAAAGAAATTGTTGAGAGCAGGCGTCAGTCACAATGTGACTACCATGACAGGAATGCGAGGGCGCGATGTATTGATGTAAATTACCCTGTGTTTGTCCTCAACTACGCTGCAGGGCCCAAATGACTTGCAGGCACTGTGATCGCAAAAGAGGGGAATAGGAATCTAATTGTTTAACTTACCAATGGACAAATCTGCCGCAAACACGTGGATCAAACTAAAAGGAGATTCAGCAACCCCATAGAAGAAGCAGAGGAGGAAAACAACATAGAGTTTACTCCACCACAGGTGACCGAACACTGGAACCAAGTGGAGGAGAGCCCAGTCACTGTGGGCAGTCCAGACAGGCCTGAGGCACCGCAAACAGCAGACACTCAGGCCAGCGCCCATAAACCGGCGCCCCAACTCAGGCGCTCTACAAGGGAGCGTAAACCACCAGAGAGACTTAACCTGTGATCCCAATAAGACTTTGGGGGGGAGGTGATGTCATGTAGTCAACTATCATTGTAACCCATGTATAAGCTGACCTAAGTTGTACACCTTGAGAACATTGACCACAAGTGGCGAAGTTGTGGGAGACACTCCTAACCTGGACTTTCAGGTATAAAAGGGGAAGCTCCACCCACCTTCATCACTTGAGGTCTTGGTAATAAAGGTAACTGGTCACAGAGCGACCCTCTCTCAAGTATGGGCCTCGTGTGCATTTATACTGTATAGTAAGGAAATATCAATAGGCCTCACCCACGCTGCTGCTCCACCTCTTGAACTGCCGCCGATCCCCGGACTCCCACTGGGCCTTTATAGGCCTCACCCATGCTGCTGCTCTGCCTCTCGAACTGCCGCCGATCCCCAGACTCCCGCTGGGTCTTTATAGAGCTCATCCACGCTGCTGCTCTGCCGCTCGAACCTTCCGGAAATACTAGGGGACAGAGGGTCTTAGGGAGAAGGAGGAACTGAAGGAAATCCTTATTAGTCAGGAAATTGTGTTAAGAAAATTGATGGGAGTGAAGGCCGATAAATCCCCAGGGCCTGATAGTCTGCATCCCAGAGTACTTAAGGAAGTGGCCCTAGAAATAGTAGATGCATTGATGATCATTTTCCAGCAATCTTTCGACTCTGGATCAGTTCCTATGGACTGGAGGGTAGCTAATGTAACATCACTTTTTAAGAAAGGAGGGAGAGAGAAAATGGGGAATTATAGACCGGTTACCCTAACATCAGTGGTGTGGAAAATGTTGGAATCAATTATTAAAGATGAAATAACAGCACATTTGGAAAACAGTGACAGGATCGGTCCAAGTCAACATGGATTTATGAAAGGGAAATCATGCTTGACAAATCTTCTGGAATTTTTTGAGGATGTAACTAGTAGAGTGGACAAGGGAGAACCAGTGGATGTGGTGTATTTGGATTTTCAAAAGGTTTTTGACAAGGTCCCACACAAGAGATTAGTGTGCAAAATCAAAGCACATGGTATTGGGGGTAATGTATTTACGTGGATAGAGAACTGGTTGGCAGACAGGAAGCAGAGAGTCAGGATAAACGGGTCCTTTTCAGAATGGCAGGTTGCCGCAGGGCTCAGTGCTGGGACTCCAGCTATTTACAATATACATCAATGATTTAGATGAAGGAATTGAGTGTAACATCTCCAAGTTTGCAGATGACACTAAGCTGGGTGGCGGTGTGAGCTGCGAGGAGGATGCTAAGAGGCTGCAGGGTGACTTGGACAGGTTAGGTGAGTAGGCAATTGCATGGCAGATGCAATATAATGTGGATAAATGTGAGGTTATCCACTTTGGTGGCAAAAACACGAAGGCATAATATTATCTGAATGGCGGCAGATTAGGAAAAGGGGAGGTGCAACGAGACCTGGGTGTCATGGTACATCAGTCGTTGAAAGTTGGCATGCAGGTACAGTAGGCGGTGAAGAAGGCAAATGGCATGTTGGCCTTCTTAGCAAGGGGATTTGAGTATAGGAGCAGGGAGGTCTTACTGCAGTTGTACAGGGCCTTGATGAGGCCTCACCTGGAATATTGTTTTGAGATTTGGTCTCCTAATCTGAGGAAGGACATTCTTGCTATTGAGAGAGTGCAGCGAAGGTTCACCAGACTGATTCCCGGGATGGCAGGACTGACATATGAGGAGAGACTGGATAGACTGGGCCTGTATTCACTGGAGTTGAGAAGAATGAGAGGGGATCTCATAGAAACATACAATATACTGACGGGACTGGACAGGTTAGATGCAGAAAGAATGTTCCCGATGTTGGGTAAGTCCAGAACCATGGGACACAGTCTCAGGATAAGAGATAAGCCATTTAGGACCGAGGTGAGGAGAAACTTCTTCATTCAGAGAATTGTGAACCTGTGGAATTCTCTACTGCAGAGAGTTGTTGAGGCTAGTTCATTGGATATATTCAAGAGGGAGTTAGATATGGCCCTTACGGCTAAAGGGATCAAGGGGTATGGAGAGAAAACAGGGAAGGGATATTGAGGTGATGATCAGCCATGATCTTATTGAATGGTGATGCAGGCTCGAAGGGCTGAATGGCCTACCCCTGCACCTATTTTCTATGATTCTATGTTTCTTGTAGTTCTTTGACATAGAGGTATAAAAATGCTGTTAAATATCCATTTGAGCCAGAATGCTGCCTTTCACACACTTGTATCTGAAGCAGCCTGGAGCCAGGTTTAAGCAAAAGGAAAGTAATATATTTAGCAAAAATCAGAGACCATTTACTGTGTTGTCTCCAAAGTACAGCACACGGATGTAGTGAGTCATAATCCTGAGGTCACCAAAATAAAAAGAAGCTTTTCCTTAATTTTATAATATTTACTAAAAATATATTTATTGTGTGTTATCTGAGAGGATGGCATTTCTGACTTTGACATTATGATCCTTATGGATGAATTTGGTCACCACCCAATTCTCGGCGGCCCCAGGGTGGCACCTAATTTTTTGCCGCCCGCTGCCGTTGGATCCCGTCGGGAGCTGCTTTCGGCTCTGTTGTGTGGGCAGCAGCATCAGCGGCAGTTGCCGGGTGGGAGCGGGAGTGAGCGGCCGGCATCATCAGTGTGCAGCAGTTGGAGGCCTCTCCACTCGGGGATCTTCGGAGGGCCTCCAATGTGCATGCGCGAAACTTCGTAATTTTTTCTGCAGTTGTTCTCTTCGCACGTGTCATTATTTCACGGCCGTTTGAGGTTGATTGTTGTACTGCGCATGCACATAAAGGCACAACACTTTATTCCACCTGTGAGTGTGAGAGGGGAGAGTGGAAAGGAGAGAGTTGGCATTTGAGAGGAAAGAGTTGGAGGTTGTCGAGGAGAGAGTTGGGGGTTGTAGAGGAGAAAGTGTTGGAGGTTGTAAAGGAGAGAGTTGGAGGTTGTAAAGGAGAGAGTTGGAGGTTGTAGAGGAGAGAGTTGGGGGTTGTAGAGGAGACAGTGTTGGAGGTTGTAAAGGAGAGAGTTGGAGGTTGTAAAGGAGAGAGTTGGAGGTTGTAGAGGAGAGAGTTGGGGGTTGTAAAGGAGAGAGTTGGAGGTTGTAAAGGAGAGAGTTGGAGGTTGTAGAGGAGAGAGTTGGGGGTTGTAAAGGAGAGAGTTGGAGGTTGTAGAGGAGAGAGTTGGAGGTTGTAAAGGAGAGAGTTGGAGGTTGTAGAGGAGAGAGTTGGGGGTTGTAGAGGAGAAAGTGTTGGAGGTTGTAAAGGAGAGAGTTGGGGGTTGTAGAGGAGAGAGTTTGGGGTTGTAGAGGAGAGAGTTGGGGGTTGTAGATGAGAGAGTTGGGGGTTGTAGAGGAGAGAGTTGGGGGTTGTAGATGAGAGAGTTGGGGGTTGTAGAGGAGAGAGTTGGAGGTTGTAGAGGAGAGAGTTGGGGGTTGTAGAGGAGAGAGTTGGAGGGTGTCGAGGAGAGAGTTGGGGGTTGTCGAGGAGAGAGTTGGGGGTTGTAGAGGAGAGAGTTGGGGGTTGTAGAGGAGAGAGTTGGGGGTTGTAGTGGAGAAACTTGGAGGTTGTAGAGGAGAGAGATGGAGGTTGTAGAGGAGAGAGTTGGGGGTTGTAGAGGAGAGAGTTGGGGGTTGTAGAGGAGAGAGTTGGGGGTTGTAGAGGAGAGAGTTGGGGGTTGTCGAGGAGAGAGTTGGGGGTTGTAGAGGAGAGAGTTGGGAGTTGCAGAGGGGAGAGTTGGGGATTGTCGAGGAGAGAGTTGGGGGTTGTAGAGGAGAGAGTTGGGGGTTGTAGAGGAGAGAGTTGGGGGTTGTAGAGGAGAGAGTTGGGGGTTGTCTAGGAGAGAGTTGGAGGTTGTCGAGGAGAGAGTTGGGGGTTGTCGAGGAGAGAGTTGGAGGTTGTAGAGGAGAGAGTTGGGGGTTGTAGAGGAGATTTGGGGGTTGTAGAGGGGAGAGTTGGGGGTTGTAGAGGAGAGAGTTGGAGGTTGTAGAGGAGACAGTTGGAGGTTGTAGAGGAGAGAGTTGGGGGTTGTCGAGGAGGGAGTTGGGGGTTGTAGAGGAGATTTGGGGGTTGTAGAGGAGAGAGTTGGAGGTTGTAAAGGAGAGAGTTGGGGGTTGTAGAGGAGATTTGGGGGTTGTAGAGGAGAGAGTTGGGGGTTGTAGAGGAGAGAGTTGGGGGTTGTCGAGGAGAAAGTGTTGGCGGTTGAAGAGGAGAGAGTTGGGGGTTATAGAGGAGAGAGTTGGGGGTTGTAGAGGAGAGAGTTGGAGGTTGTAGAGCAGAAAGTTGGGGGTTGTAGAGGAGAGAGTTGGGGGTTGTCTAGGAGAGAGTTGGAGGTTGCCGAGGAGAGAGTTGGGGGTTGTAGAGGAGAGAGTTGGAGGTTGTAGAGGAGTGAGTTGGGGGTTGTAGAGGAGAGAGTTGGAGGTTGTAGAGGAGTGAGTTGGGGGTTGTAGAGGAGAGAGTTGGAGGTTGTAGAGGAGTGAGTTGGGGGTTGTAGAGGAGAGAGTTGGAGGTTGTAGAGGAGAGAGTTGGAGGTTGGAGAGGAGAGAGTTGGAGGTTGTAGAGGAGTGAGTTGGGGGTTGTCGAGGAGAGAGTTGGAGGTTGTAGAGGAGAGAGTTGGGGGTTGTAGAGGAGATTTGGGGGTTGTAGAGGAGACAGTTGGGGGTTGTAGAGGAGAGAGTTGGGGGTTGTAGAGGAGAGAGTTGGCGATTGTAGAGGAGATTTGGGGGTTGCAGAGGAGAGAGTTGGGGGTTGTAGAGGAGTGAGTTGGGGGTTGTCGAGGAGAGAGTTGGAGGTTGTAGAGGAGAGAGTTGGGGGTTGTCGAGGAGGGAGTTGGGTGTTGTCGAGGAGAGAGTTGGGCGTTGTAGAGCAGATAGTTGGAGGTTGTAGAGGAGAGAGTTGGAGGTTGTAGAGGAGAGAGTTGGGGGTTGTAGAGGAGAGAGTTGGGGGTTGTCGAGGAGAGAGTTGGGGGTTGTAGAGGAGAGAGTTGGGGGTTGTCGAGGAGAGAGTTGGGGGTTGTAGAGCAGAGAGTTGGGAGTTGTAGAGGAGAAAATGTTGGAGGATGTAGAGGAGAGAGTTGGGGTTTGTAGAACAGAGAGTTGGAGGTTGTAGAGGAGAGAGTTGGGGGTTGTAGAGGAGAAAATGTTGGAGGTTGTAGAGGAGAGAGTTGGGGGTGGTAGAGCAGATAGTTGGAGGTTGTAGAGGAGAGAGTTGGAGGTTGTAGAGGAGAGAATTGGAGGTTGTAGAGGAGAGAGTTGGGGGTTGTAGAGGAGATTTGGGGGTTGTAGAGGAGAGAGTTGGGCGTTGTAGAGGAGAGAGTTGGAGGTTGTAGTGGAGAGAGTTGGGGGTTGAAGAGGAGAGAGTTGGGCGTTGTAGAGCATATAGTTGGAGGTTGTAGAGGAGAGAGTTGGAGGTTGTAGAGGAGAGAATTGGAGGTTGTAGAGGAGAGAGTTGGAGGTTGTAGAGGAGAGAGTTGGGGGTTGTAGAGGAGAGAGTTGGGGGTTGTAGAGGAGAGAGTTGGAGGTTGTAGAGGAGAGAGTTGGGGATTGTAGAGGAGAGAGTTGGGGGTTGTCGAGGAGAGAATTGGGGGTTGTAGAGGAGAGAGTTGGAGGTTGTAGAGGAGAGAGTTGGGGGTTGTAGAGGAGAGAGTTGGGGGTTGTAGAGGAGAAACTTGGAGGTTGTAGAGGAGAGAGTTGGGGGTTGTAGAGGAGAGAGTTGGGGGTTGTCGAGGAGAGAGTTGGGGGTTGTAGAGGAGAGAGTTGGGGGTTGTCGAGGAGAGAGTTGGGGGTTGTAGAGCAGAGAGTTGGGAGTTGTAGAGGAGAAAATGTTGGAGGATGTAGAGGAGAGAGTTGGGGTTTGTAGAACAGAGAGTTGGAGGTTGTAGAGGAGAGAGTTGGGGGTTGTAGAGGAGAAAATGTTGGAGGTTGTAGAGGAGAGAGTTGGGGGTGGTAGAGGAGAAAGTTGGGGGTTGTCGAGGAGAGAGTTGGGGGTTGTAGAGGAGAGAGTTGGGGGTTGTCGAGGAGAGAGTTGGGGGTTGTAGAGGAGAGAGTTGGAGGTTGTAGAGGAGAGAGTTGCGGCTTGCAGAGGAGAGAGTTGGGGGTTGTAGAGGAGAGAGTTGGAGGTTGTAGAGGAGAGAGTTGGGGGTTGTAGAGGAGAGAGTTGGGGGTTGTAGAGGAGAGAGTTGGAGGTTGTAGAGAAAATGTTGGAGGATGTAGAGGAGAGAGTTGGGGTTTGTAGAGGAGAGAGTTGGGGGTTGCAGAGAAGAGAGTTGGGGGTTGTAGAGGAGAGAGTTGGAGGTTGTAGAGGAGAGAGTTGGGGGTTGTAGAGGAGAGCGTTGGAGGTTGTAGAGGAGAGAGTTGGGGGTTGTAGAGGAGAGAGTTGGAGGTTGTAGAGGAGAGAGTTGGGGGTTGTAGAGGAGAGCGTTGGAGGTTGTAGAGGAGAGAGTTGGGGGTTGTCGAGGAGAGAGTTGGGGGTTGTAGAGGAGAGAGTTGGGGGTTGTAGAGGAGAGAGTTGGAGGTTGTAGAGGAGAGAGTTGGAGGTTGTAGAGGAGAGAGTTGGAGGTTGTAGAGGAGAGAGTTGGGGGTTGTAGAGGAGAGAGTTGGGGGTTGTCGAGGAGAGAGTTGGGGGTTGTAGAGGAGAGAGTTGGGGGTTGTAGAGGAGAGAGTTGGAGGTTGTAGAGGAGAGAGTTGGAGGTTGTAGAGGAGAGAGTTGGGGGTTGTAGAGGAGAGAGTTGGAGGTTGTAGAGGAGAGAGTTGGAGGTTGTAGAGGAGAGAGTTGGGGGTTGTAGAGGAGAGAGTTGGGGGTTGTCGAGGAGAGAGTTGGGGGTTGTAGAGGAGAGAGTTGGGGGTTGTAGAGGAGAGAGTTGGGGGTTGTAGAGGAGAGAGTTGGGGGTTGTAGAGGAGAGAGTTGGAGGTTGTAGAGGAGAGAGTTGGGGGTTGTAGAGGAGAGAGTTGGAGGTTGTAGAGGAGAGAGTTGGGGGTTGTAGAGGAGAGAGTTGGAGGTTGTAGAGGAGAGAGTTGGGGGTTGTAGAGGAGAGAGTTGGAGGTTGTAGAGGAGAGAGTTGGGGGTTGTGGAGGAGAGAGTTGGGGGTTGTAGAGGAGAGAGTTGGAGGTTGTAGAGGAGAGAGTTGGGGGTTGTAGAGGAGAGAGTTGGAGGTTGTAGAGGAGAGAGTTGGGGGTTGTAGAGGAGAGAGTTGGGGGTTGTAGAGGAGAGAGTTGGGGGTTGTCGAGGAGAGAGTTGGGGGTTGTCGAGGAGAGAGTTGGGGTTGTAGAGGAGAGAGTTGGAGGTTGTAGAGGAGAGAGTTGGGGGTTGCAGAGGAGAGAGTTGGAGGTTGTAGAGGAGAGAGTTGGGGGTTGTAGAAGAGAGAGTTGGGGGTTGTAGAGAAAATGTTGGAGGATGTAGAGGAGAGAGTTGGGGTTTGTAGAGGAGAGAGTTGGGGGTTGTAGAGGAGAGAGTTGGGGGTTGTAGAGGGGAGAGTTGGGGGTTGTCGAGGAGAGAGTTGGAGGTCGTCGAGGAGAGAGTTGGGGGTTGTAGAGGAGAAAGTGTTGGAGGTTGTAGAGGAGAGAGTTGGGGGTTGTAGAGGAGAGAGTTGGAGGTTGTAGAGGAGAGAGTTGGAGGTTGTAGAGGAGAGAGTTGGGGGTTGTCGAGGAGAGAGTTGGGGGTTGTCGAGGAGAGAGTTAGGGGTTGTCGAGGAGAGAGTTGGGGGTTGTCGAGGAGAGAGTTGGGGGTTGTCGAGGAGAGAGCTGGGGGTTGTCGAGGAGAGAGCTGGGGGTTGTAGAGGAGAGAGTTGGAGGTGGACGATGAGAGAGTTGGGGGTTGTCGAGGTGAGAGTTGGGGGTTGTCGAGGAGAGAGTTGGGGTTTGTAGAGGAGAGAGAATTGGAGGTTGTAGAGGGGAAAGTTGGGGGTTGTGGAGGAGAGAGAATTGCGGGTTGTAGAGGAGAGAGTTGGGGGTTGTAGAGGAGAGAGTTGGGGGTTGTAGAGGAGAGAGTTGGGGTTTGTAGAGGAGAGAGTTGGAGGTTGTCGAGGAGAGAGTTGGGGGTTGTGGAGGAGAGAGTTGGTGGTTGTAGAGGAGAGATTTGGATGTTGTAGAGGAGAGAGCTGGAGGTTGTAGAGGAGAGAGTTGGGGGTTGTAGAGGAGAGAGTTGGGGTTTGTAGAGGAGAGAGTTGGGGGTTGTAGAGGAGAGAGTTGGGGTTTGTAGAGGAGAGATTTGGAGGTTGTCGAGGAGAGAGTGGGGGGTTGTCGAGGAGAGAGTTGGGGGTTGTAGAGGAGAGAGTTGGTGGTTGTAGAGGAGAGAGTTGGGGGTTGTTGAGGAGAGAGTTGGAGGTTGTAGAGGAGAGAGTTGGGGGTTGTAGAGGAGAGAGTTGGGGTTTGTAGAGGAGAGATTTGGAGGTTGTCGAGGAGAGAGTGGGGGGTTGTAGAGGAGAGAGTTGGTGGGTGTAGAGGAGAGAGTTGGAGGTTGTAGAGGAGAGAGTTGGGGGTTGTAGAGGAGAGAGTTGGGGTTTGTAGAGGAGAGAGTTGGGGGTTGTAGAGGAGAGAGTTGGGGTTGTAGAGGAGAGAGTTGGAGGTTGTAGAGGAGAGAGTTGGGGGTTGTAGAGGAGAGAGTTGGGGGTTGTCGAGGAGAGAGTTGGGGGTTGTCGAGGAGAGAGTTGGGGGTTGTCGAGGAGAGAGTTGGGGGTTGTAGAGGAGAGAGTTGGGGGTTGTAGAGGAGAGAGAGTTGGAGGTTGTAGAGGAGAGAGTTGGGGGTTGTAGAGGAGAGAGTTGGGGTTTGTAGAGGAGAGAGTTGGGGGTTGTAGAGGAGAGAGTTGGGGTTGTAGAGGAGAGAGTTGGAGGTTGTAGAGGAGAGAATTGGGGGTTGTCGAGGAGAGAGTTGGAGTTTGTAGAGGAGAGAGTTGGAGGTTGTAGAGGAGAGAGTTGGGGGTTGTAGAGGAGAGAGTTGGGGGTTGTAGAGGGGAAAGTTGGGGGTTGTGGAGGAGAGAGAATTGGGGGTTGTCGAGGAGAGAGTTGGGGGTTGTAGAGGAGAGAGTTGGAGGTTGTAGAGGAGAGAGTTGGGGGTTGTAGAGGAGAGAGTTGGGGATTGTAGAGGAGAGAGTTGGGGGTTGTAGAGGAGAGAGTTGGGGGTTGTCGAGGAGAGAGTTGGGGGTTGTAGAGGAGAGAGTTGGGGATTGTAGAGGAGAGAGTTGGGGGTTGTAGAGGAGAGAGTTGGGGGTTGTAGAGGAGACAGTGTTGGAGGTTGTAGAGGAGAGAGTTGGAGGTTGTAGAGGAGAAAATGTTGGAGGTTGTAGAGGAGAGAGTTGGGGGTTGTTGAGGAGAGAGTTTGGCGTTGTTGAGGAGAGAGCTGGGGGTTGTAGAGGAGAAAATGTTGGAGGATGCAGAAGAGAGAGTTGGAGGTTGTCGAAGAGAGAGTTGGGGGTTGTAGAGGAGAGAGTTCGGGGTTGTGGAGGAGAGAGTTGGAGGTTGTAGAGGAGAGAGTTGGGGGTTTTAGAGGAGAGAGTTGGGGGTTGTAGAGGAGAGAGTTGGAGGTTGTAGAGGAGAGAGTTGGGGGTTGTAGAGGAGAGAGTTGGGGGTTGTAGAGGAGAGAGTTGGAGGTTGTAGAGGAGAGAGTTGAGGTTGTAGAGGAGAGAGTTGGAGGTTGTAGAGGAGAGAGTTGGGGGATTTAGAGGAGAGAGTTGGGGGTTGTAGAGGAGAGAGTTGGGGGTTGTAGAGGAGAGAGTTGGAGGTTGTAGAGGAGAGAGTTGGGGGTTGTAGAGGAGAGAGTTGGAGGTTGTAGAGGAGAGAGTTGGGGGTTGTAGAGGAGAGAGTTGGGGGTTGTAGAGGAGAGAGTTGGGGGTTGTAGAGGAGAGAGTTGTGGGTTGTAGAGGAGAGAGTTGGGGGTTGTCGAGGAGAGAGTTGTGGGATGTAGAGGAGAGAGTTGGAGGTTGTAGAGGAGAAAATGTTGGAGGATGCAGAAGAGAGAGTTGGAGGTTGTAGAGGAGAGAGTTGGGGGTTGTAGAGTTGGAGGTTGTAGAGGAGAGAGTTGGGGGTTGTAGAGGAGAGAGTTGTGGGTTGTAGAGGAGAGAGTTGGGGGTTGTTGAGGAGAGAGTTGTGGGTTGTTGAGGAGAGAGTTGGAGGTTGTAGAGGAGAGAGTTGGGGGTTGTCGAGGATGGAGTTGGAGGTTGTAGAGGAGAGAGTTGGGGGTTGTCGAGGATGGAGTTGGGGGTTGTAGAGGAGAGAGTTGGAGGTTGTAGATGAGAGAGTTGGGGGTTGTAGAGGAGAGAGTTGGGGGTTGTAGAGGAGAGAGTTGGGGGTTGTAGAGGAGAGAGTTGGAGGTTGTAGAGGAGAGAGTTGGGGGTTGTCGAGGATGGAGTTGGGGGTTGTAGAGGAGAGAGTTGGGGCTTGTAGAGGAGAGAGTTGGAGGTTGTAGAGGAGAGAGTTGTGGGTTGTAGAGGAGAGAGTTGGGGGTTGTAGAGGAGAGAGTTGGAGGTTGTAGAGGAGAGAGTTGGGGTTGTAGAGGAGAGAGTTGGGGGTTGTAGAGGAGAGAGTTGGGGGTTGTAGAGGAGAGAGAGTTGGAGGTTGTAGAGGAGAGAGTTGGAGGTTGTCGACGAGAGAGTTGGAGGCTGTAGAGGAGAGAGTTGGGGGTTGTTGAGGAGAGAGTTGGGGGTTGTAGAGGAGAGAGTTGGGGGTTGTAGAGGAGAGAGTTGGAGGTTGTAGAGGAGAGAGTTGGAGGTTGTCGAGGAGAGAGTTGGAGGCTGTAGAGGAGAGAGTTGGGGGTTGTAGAGGAGAGAGTTGGAGGTTGTCGACGAGAGAGTTGGAGGCTGTAGAGGAGAGAGTTGGGGGTTGTAGAGGAGAGAGTTGGAGGTTGTAGAGGAGAGAGTTGGAGGCTGTAGAGGAGAGAGTTGGGGGTTGTAGAGGAGAGAGTTGGAGGTTGTCGACGAGAGAGTTGGTGGTTGTAGAGGAGAGATTTGGATGTTGTAGAGGAGAGAGCTGGAGGTTGTAGAGGAGAGAGTTGGGGGTTGTAGAGGAGAGAGTTGGGGTTTGTAGAGGAGAGAGTTGGGGGTTGTAGAGGAGAGAGTTGGGGTTTGTAGAGGAGAGATTTGGAGGTTGTCGAGGAGAGAGTGGGGGGTTGTCGAGGAGAGAGTTGGGGGTTGTAGAGGAGAGAGTTGGTGGTTGTAGAGGAGAGAGTTGGGGGTTGTTGAGGAGAGAGTTGGAGGTTGTAGAGGAGAGAGTTGGGGGTTGTAGAGGAGAGAGTTGGGGGTTGTAGAGGAGAGATTTGGAGGTTGTCGAGGAGAGAGTGGGGGGTTGTAGAGGAGAGAGTTGGTGGGTGTAGAGGAGAGAGTTGGAGGTTGTAGAGGAGAGAGTTGGGGGTTGTAGAGGAGAGAGTTGGGGTTTGTAGAGGAGAGAGTTGGGGGTTGTAGAGGAGAGAGTTGGGGTTGTAGAGGAGAGAGTTGGAGGTTGTAGAGGAGAGAGTTGGGGGTTGTAGAGGAGAGAGTTGGGGGTTGTTCAGGAGAGAGTTGGGGGTTGTCGAGGAGAGAGTTGGGGGTTGTAGAGGAGAGAGAGTTGGAGGTTGTAGAGGAGAGAGTTGGGGGTTGTAGAGGAGAGAGTTGGGGTTTGTAGAGGAGAGAGTTGGGGGTTGTAGAGGAGAGAGTTGGGGTTGTAGAGGAGAGAGTTGGAGGTTGTAGAGGAGAGAATTGGGGGTTGTCGAGGAGAGAGTTGGAGTTTGTAGAGGAGAGAGTTGGAGGTTGTAGAGGAGAGAGTTGGGGGTTGTAGAGGAGAGAGTTGGGGGTTGTAGAGGGGAAAGTTGGGGGTTGTGGAGGAGAGAGAATTGGGGGTTGTCGAGGAGAGAGTTGGGGGTTGTAGAGGAGAGAGTTGGGGGTTTTAGAGGAGAGAGTTGGGGGTTGTAGAGGAGAGAGTTGGGGATTGTAGAGGAGAGAGTTGGGGGTTGTAGAGGAGAGAGTTGGGGGTTGTCGAGGAGAGAGTTGGGGGTTGTAGAGGAGAGAGTTGGGGATTGTAGAGGAGAGAGTTGGGGGTTGTAGAGGAGAGAGTTGGGGGTTGTAGAGGAGACAGTGTTGGAGGTTGTAGAGGAGAGAGTTGGAGGTTGTAGAGGAGAAAATGTTGGAGGTTGTAGAGGAGAGAGTTGGGGGTTGTTGAGGAGAGAGCTGGGGGTTGTAGAGGAGAAAATGTTGGAGGATGCAGAAGAGAGAGTTGGAGGTTGTCGAGGAGAGAGTTGGGGGTTGTAGAGGAGAGAGTTGGGGGTTGTGGAGGAGAGAGTTGGAGGTTGTAGAGGAGAGAGTTGGGGGTTTTAGAGGAGAGAGTTGGGGGTTGTAGAGGAGAGAGTTGGAGGTTGTAGAGGAGAGAGTTGGGGGTTGTAGAGGAGAGAGTTGGGGGTTGTAGAGGAGAGAGTTGGAGGTTGTAGAGGAGAGAGTTGAGGTTGTAGAGGAGAGAGTTGGAGGTTGTAGAGGAGAGAGTTGGGGGGTTTAGAGGAGAGAGTTGGGGGTTGTAGAGGAGAGAGTTGGGGGTTGTAGAGGAGAGAGTTGGAGGTTGTAGAGGAGAGAGTTGGGGGTTGTAGAGGAGAGAGTTGGAGGTTGTAGAGGAGAGAGTTGGGGGTTGTAGAGGAGAGAGTTGGGGGTTGTAGAGGAGAGAGTTGGGGGTTGTAGAGGAGAGAGTTGTGGGTTGTAGAGGAGAGAGTTGGGGGTTGTCGAGGAGAGAGTTGTGGGATGTAGAGGAGAGAGTTGGAGGTTGTAGAGGAGAAAATGTTGGAGGATGCAGAAGAGAGAGTTGGAGGTTGTAGAGGAGAGAGTTGGGGGTTGTAGAGTTGGAGGTTGTAGAGGAGAGAGTTGGGGGTTGTAGAGGAGAGAGTTGTGGGTTGTAGAGGAGAGAGTTGGGGGTTGTTGAGGAGAGAGTTGTGGGTTGTTGAGGAGAGAGTTGGAGGTTGTAGAGGAGAGAGTTGGGGGTTGTCGAGGATGGAGTTGGAGGTTGTAGAGGAGAGAGTTGGGGGTTGTCGAGGATGGAGTTGGGGGTTGTAGAGGAGAGAGTTGGAGGTTGTAGATGAGAGAGTTGGGGGTTGTAGAGGAGAGAGTTGGGGGTTGTAGAGGAGAGAGTTGGGGGTTGTAGAGGAGAGAGTTGGAGGTTGTAGAGGAGAGAGTTGGGGGTTGTCGAGGATGGAGTTGGGGGTTGTAGAGGAGAGAGTTGGGGCTTGTAGAGGAGAGAGTTGGAGGTTGTAGAGGAGAGAGTTGTGGGTTGTAGAGGAGAGAGTTGGGGGTTGTAGAGGAGAGAGTTGGAGGTTGTAGAGGAGAGAGTTGGAGGTTGTAGAGGAGAGAGTTGGGGGTTGTAGAGGAGAGAGTTGGGGGTTGTAGAGGAGAGAGAGTTGGAGGTTGTAGAGGAGAGAGTTGGAGGTTGTCGACGAGAGAGTTGGAGGCTGTAGAGGAGAGAGTTGGGGGTTGTTGAGGAGAGAGTTGGGGGTTGTAGAGGAGAGAGTTGGGGGTTGTAGAGGAGAGAGTTGGAGGTTGTAGAGGAGAGAGTTGGAGGTTGTCGAGGAGAGAGTTGGAGGCTGTAGAGGAGAGAGTTGGGGGTTGTAGAGGAGAGAGTTGGAGGTTGTCGACGAGAGAGTTGGAGGCTGTAGAGGAGAGAGTTGGGGGTTGTAGAGGAGAGAGTTGGAGGTTGTAGAGGAGAGAGTTGGAGGCTGTAGAGGAGAGAGTTGGGGGTTGTAGAGGAGAGAGTTGGAGGTTGTCGACGAGAGAGTTGGAGGCTGTAGAGGAGAGAGTTGGGGGTTGTAGAGGAGAGAGTTGGGGGTTGTAGAGGAGAGAGTTGGGGGTTGTTGAGGAGAGAGTTGGGGGTTGTTGAGGAGAGAGTTGGGGGTTGTTGAGGAGAGAGTTGGGGGTTGTTGAGGAGAGAGTTGGAGGTTGTCGAGGAGAGAGTTGGGGGTTGTAGAGGAGAGAGTTGGGGGTTGTAGAGGAGAGAGTTGGGGGTTGTAGAGGAGAGAGTTGTGGGTTGTAGAGGAGAGAGTTGGGGGTTGTAGAGGAGAGAGTTGGGGGTTGTAGAGGAGAGAGTTGGTGGTTGTAGAGGAGAGAGAGTTGGAGGTTGTAGAGGAGAGAGTTGGGGGTCGTCGAGGAGAGAGTGGGGGGTTGTAGAGGAGAGAGTTGGTGGTTGTAGAGGAGAGAGAGTTGGAGGTTGTAGAGGAGAGAGTTGGGGGTTGTAGAGGAGAGAGTTGGGGGTTGTAGAGGAGAGAGTTGGGGGTTGTAGAGGAGAGAGTTGGAGGTTGTAGAGGAGAGAGTTGGAGGTTGTAGAGGAGAGAGTTGGGGGTTGTAGAGGAGAGAGTTGGGGGTTGTAGAGGAGAGAGTTGGGGGTTGTAGAGGAGAGAGTTGGGGGTTGTAGAGGAGAGAGTTGTGGGTTGTAGAGGAGAGAGTTGGGGGTTGTCGAGGAGAGAGTTGTGGGTTGTAGAGGAGAGAGTTGGAGGTTGTAGAGGAGAAAATGTTGGAGGATGCAGAAGAGAGAGTTGGAGGTTGTAGAGGAGAGAGTTGGGGGTTGTAGAGTTGGAGGTTGTAGAGGAGAGAGTTGGGGGTTGTAGAGGAGAGAGTTGTGGGTTGTAGAGGAGAGAGTTGGGGGTTGTTGAGGAGAGAGTTGTGGGTTGTTGAGGAGAGAGTTGGAGGTTGTAGAGGAGAGAGTTGGGGGTTGTCGAGGATGGAGTTGGGGGTTGTAGAGGAGAGAGTTGGGGGTTGTCGAGGATGGAGTTGGGGGTTGTAGAGGAGAGAGTTGGAGGTTGTAGATGAGAGAGTTGGGGGTTGTAGAGGAGAGAGTTGGGGGTTGTAGAGGAGAGAGTTGGGGGTTGTAGAGGAGAGAGTTGGAGGTTGTAGAGGAGAGAGTTGGGGGTTGTCGAGGATGGAGTTGGGGGTTGTAGAGGAGAGAGTTGGGGCTTGTAGAGGAGAGAGTTGGAGGTTGTAGAGGCGAGAGTTGGGGGTTGTAGATGAGAGAGTTGGAGGTTGTAGAGGAGAGAGTTGGTGGTTGTAGAGGAGAGAGTTGGGGGTTGTAGAGGAGAGAGTTGGGGGTTGTAGAGGAGAGAGTTGGGGGTTGTAGAGGAGAGAGTTGGAGGTTGTAGAGGAGAGAGTTGTGGGTTGTAGAGGAGAGAGTTGGGGGTTGTAGAGGAGAGAGTTGGAGGTTGTAGAGGAGAGAGTTGGGGGTTGTAGAGGAGAGAGTTGGGGGTTGTAGAGGAGAGAGTTGGGGGTTGTAGAGGAGAGAGAGTTGGAGGTTGTAGAGGAGAGAGTTGGAGGTTGTCGACGAGAGAGTTGGAGGCTGTAGAGGAGAGAGTTGGGGGTTGTTGAGGAGAGAGTTGGGGGTTGTAGAGGAGAGAGTTGGGGGTTGTAGAGGAGAGAGTTGGAGGTTGTAGAGGAGAGAGTTGGAGGTTGTCGAGGAGAGAGTTGGAGGCTATAGAGGAGAGAGTTGGGGGTTGTAGAGGAGAGAGTTGGAGGTTGTCGACGAGAGAGTTGGAGGCTGTAGAGGAGAGAGTTGGGGGTTGTAGAGGAGAGAGTTGGAGGTTGTAGAGGAGAGAGTTGGAGGCTGTAGAGGAGAGAGTTGGGGGTTGTAGAGGAGAGAGTTGGAGGTTGTCGACGAGAGAGTTGGAGGCTGTAGAGGAGAGAGTTGGGGGTTGTAGAGGAGAGAGTTGGGGGTTGTAGAGGAGAGAGTTGGGGGTTGTAGAGGAGAGAGTTGGGGGTTGTTGAGGAGAGAGTTGGGGGTTGTAGAGGAGAGAGTTGGGGGTTGTAGAGGAGAGAGTTGGGGGTTGTAGAGGAGAGAGTTGGGGGTTGTAGAGGAGAGAGTTGGGGGTTGTAGAGGAGAGAGTTGGGGGTTGTAGAGGAGAGAGTTGGGGGTTGTAGAGGAGAGAGTTGGTGGTTGTAGAGGAGAGAGAGTTGGAGGTTGTAGAGGAGAGAGTTGGGGGTCGTCGAGGAGAGAGTGGGGGGTTGTAGAGGAGAGAGTTGGTGGTTGTAGAGGAGAGAGAGTTGGAGGTTGTAGAGGAGAGAGTTGGGGGTTGTAGAGGAGAGAGTTGGGGGTTGTAGAGGAGAGAGTTGGGGGTTGTAGAGGAGAGAGTTGGAGGTTGTAGAGGAGAGAGTTGGGAGTTGTAGAGGAGAGAGTTGGAGGTTGTAGAGGAGAGAGTTGGGGGTTGTAGAGGAGAGAGTTGGGGGTTGTAGAGGAGAGAGAGTTGTAGGTTGTAGAGGAGAGAGTTGGGGGTTGTAGAGGAGAGAGTTGGGGGTTGTCGACGAGAGAGTTGGAGGCTGTAGAGGAGAGAGTTGGGGGTTGTAGAGGAGAGAGTTGGGGGTTGTAGAGGAGAGAGTTGGGGGTTGTAGAGGAGAGAGTTGGGGGTTGTAGAGGAGAGAGTTGGGGGTTGTAGAGGAGAGAGTTGGGGGTTGTAGAGGAGAGAGTTGGAGGTTGTAGAGGAGAGAGAGTTGGGGGTTGTAGAGGAGAGAGTTGGAGGTTGTAGAGGAGAGATGTGGGAGTTGTAGAGGAGAGAGTTGGAGGTTGTAGAGGATAGAGTTGGGGGTTGTAGAGGAGAGAGTTGGGGGTTGTAGAGGAGAGAGAGTTGGAGGTTGTAGAGGAGAGAGTTGGGGGTTGTAGGGGAGAGAGTTGGGGGTTGTAGAGGAGAGAGTTGGGGGTTGTAGAGGAGAGAGTTGGAGGTTGTCGACGAGAGAGTTGGAGGCTGTAGAGGAGAGAGTTGGGGGTTGTTGAGGAGAGAGTTGGGGGTTGTTGAGGAGAGAGTTGGAGGTTGTAGAGGAGAGAGTTGGAGGTTGTCGAGGAGAGAGTTGGGGATTGTAGAGGAGAGAGTTGGGGGTTGTAGAGGAGAGAGTTGGGGGTTGTAGAGGAGAGAGTTGGTGGTTGTAGAGGAGAGAGAGTTGGAGGTTGTAGAGGAGAGAGTTGGTGGTTGTAGAGGAGAGAGAGTTGGAGGTTGTAGAGGAGAGAGTTGGAGGTCGTCGAGGAGAGAGTGGGGGGTTGTAGAGGAGAGAGTTGGTGGTTGTAGAGGAGAGAGAGTTGGAGGTTGTAGAGGAGAGAGTTGGGGGTTGTAGAGGAGAGAGTTGGGGGTTGTAGAGGAGAGAGTTGGGGGTTGTAGAGGAGAGAGAGTTGGAGGTTGTAGAGGAGAGAGTTGGGGGTCGTCGAGGAGAGAGTGGGGGGTTGTAGAGGAGAGAGTTGGTGGTTGTTGAGGAGAGAGTTGGGGGTTGTAGAGGAGAGAGTTGGTGGTTGTAGAGGAGAGAGAGTTGGAGGTTGTAGAGGAGAGAGTTGGGGGTCGTCGAGGAGAGAGTGGGGGGTTGTAGAGGAGAGAGTTGGGGGTTGTAGAGGAGAGAGTTGGGGGTTGTAGAGGAGAGAGAGTTGGAGGTTGTAGAGGAGAGAGTTGGGGGTTGTAGAGGAGAGAGTTGGGGGTTGTAGAGGAGAGAGAGTTGGAGGTTGTAGAGGAGAGAGTTGGGAGTTGTAGAGGAGAGAGTTGGGAGTTGTAGAGGACAGAGTTGGGGGTTGTAGAGGAGAGAGTTGGGAGTTGTAGAGGAGAGAGTTGGGGGTTGTAGAGGAGAGAGTTGGGGGTTGTAGAGGAGAGAGTTGGGGGTTGTAGAGGAGAGAGTTGGGGGTTGTAGAGGAGAGAGTTGGAGGTTGTAGAGGAGAGAGTTGGGAGTTGTAGAGGAGAGAGAGTTGGAGGTTGTAGAGGAGAGAGTTGGGGGTTGTAGAGGAGAGAGTTGGGAGTTGTAGAGGAGAGAGTTGGAGGTTGTAGAGGAGAGAGTTGGGGGTTGTAGAGGAGAGAGTTGGGGGTTGTAGAGGAGAGAGAGTTGGAGGTTGTAGAGGAGAGAGTTGGGGGTTGTAGAGGAGAGAGTTGGGAGTTGTAGAGGAGAGAGTTGGAGGCTGTAGAAGAGAGAGTTGGGGGTTGTAGAGGAGAGAGTTGGGGGTTGTAGAGGAGAGAGTTGGGGGTTGCAGAGGAGAGAGTTGGAGGTTGTAGAGGAGAGAGTTGGAGGTTGTCGACGAGAGAGTTGGAGGCTGTAGAGGAGAGAGTTGGGGGTTGTTGAGGAGAGAGTTAGCGGTTGTAGAGGAGAGAGTTGGGGGTTGTAGAGGAGAGAGTTGGAGGTTGTTGAGGAGAGAGTTGGGGGTTGTAGAGGAGAGAGTTGGGGGTTGTAGAGGAGAGAGTTGGTGGTTGTAGAGGAGAGAGAGTTGGAGGTTGTAGAGGAGAGAGTTGGGGGTTGTAGAGGAGAGAGAGTTGGAGGTTGTAGAGGAGAGAGTTGGGAGTTGTAGAGGAGAGAGTTGGGGGTTGTAGAGGAGAGAGTTGGGGGTTGTAGAGGAGAGAGTTGTGGGTTGTCGAGGAGAGAGTTGGGGGTTGTAGAGGAGAGAGAGTTGGGGGTTGTAGAGGAGAGAGTTGGGGGTTGTAGAGGAGAGAGAGTTGGAGGTTGTAGAGGAGAGAGTTGGGGGTTGTAGAGGAGAGAGTTGGGGGTTGTAGAGGAGAGAGTTGGAGGTTGTAGAGGAGAGAGTTGGAGGTTGTAGAGGAGAGAGAGTTGGAGGTTGTAGAGGAGAGAGTTGGGGGTTGTAGAGGAGAGAGTTGGAGGTTGTAGAGGAGAGAGTTGGGGGTTTTTGAGGAGAGAGTTGGGGGTTGTAGAGGAGAGAGTTGGGGGTTGTAGAGGAGAGAGTTGGGGGTTGTAGAGGAGAGAGTTGGGGGTTGTAGAGGAGAGAGTTGGGGGTTGTAGAGGAGAGAGTTGGGGGTTGTAGAGGAGAGAGTTGGGGGTTGTAGAGGAGAGAGTTGGGGGTTATAGAGGAGAGAGTTGGGGGTTGTAGAGGAGAGAGTTGGGGGTTGTAGAGGAGAGAGTTGGGGGTTGTAGAGGAGAGAGTTGGGGGTTGTCGAGGAGAGAGTTGGTGGTTGTAGAGGAGAGAGTTGGAGGTTGTAGAGGAGAGAGTTGGGGGTTGTAGAGGAGAGAGTTGGGGGTTGTCGAGGAGAGAGTGGGGGGGTTGTAGAGCAGAGAGTTGGTGGTTGTAGAGGAGAGAGTGTTGGAGATTGTAGAGGAGAGAGTTGGGAGTTGTACAGGAGAGAGTTGGGGGTTGTAGAGGAGAGAGAGTTGGAGGTTGTAGAGGAGAGAGTTGGGGGTTGTAGAGGAGAGAGTTGGGAGTTGTAGAGGAGAGATTTGGGGGTTGTAGAAGAGAGAGTTGGAGGTTGTAGAGGAGAGAGAGTTGGAGGTTGTAGAGGAGAGAGTTGGGAGTTGTAGAGGAGAGAGTTGGGGGTTGTAGAGGAGAGAGTTGGGGGTTGTAGAGGAGAGAGTTGGAGGTTGTAGAGGAGAGAGAGTTGGAGGTTGTAGAGGAGAGAGTTGGGAGTTGTAGAGGAGAGAGTTGGGGGTTGTAGAGGAGAGAGTTGGGGGTTGTAGAGGAGAGAGAGTTGGAGGTTGTAGAGGAGAGAGTTGGGGGTTGTAGAGGAAAGAGTTGGGGGTTGTAGAGGAGAGAGAGTTGGAGGTTGTAGAGGAGAGAGTTGGAGGTTGTAGAGGGGGCAGTCGGGGAAATTGAGACACACAAACTGTTGAGTACCCATTAATTTCATCATTGGTCAGAAACCAGCAATGAAGACTGGCAAAACCAGGCCCAGAGCTCCATGGTTTAATGAGGAGGATTTGGAGGAGCTATTAATGGAGTTGGAGCACAGGTACAAAGACCTCACCCGGGATGGTCCATCACCCCAATACCGACACATTTGGAGGGAGATCGCTGTGATTGTGTCCGCAATGGGCAACGTTGAGTCGGATGGGGACCAATGCCGGAAATGTTGGAACAATTTGGTCGTGGCAGCAAGAGTTAGTGGTACTGGGTAGAGGGGTGGGTGATGGTGGTGTAAATGTTTGTAAATGTAATAATGTTATGTAACCTTTGTTGTTGTGCACTTGTAAATACACTCACATTGTTGACCCTCTCTTGGTGACTGTCTGATTTTAACGTCATGTGTGGTGCCTTGTGAGAACCACACATCTGTCCCTCAGGTCACCTGCTTTACCAGGACTATCTTCCCATCCACATAGGACTGCACTGTATAATGGGTAGGGTCATCAGACCATCAAACACGGTTTATGTGCTATGAATGTTATTCGATGTGTCAGATTAATTACATCTCTCAGAATAGATTTATGTCCATCACCACAACAAGGCACGCTGGGTACAGGTCTTTTGTGATGAATCAGAACAGATTTTATGAAGTAGTTTCCTTGCAGTACAAAGAAAGATGCATTAACAAGGTGATAGTGACAGTCTAGTCATTGAAACCTCAACGGCAGGCCACTGAGTTACCATGGCGATTGCCTCTTGCTGTGCTCTATTGACCGTAGTCCTTGCTCAGTTTGGTCTGTAATCGCGCTGCCCCTAAAGTCAAATAGCTGTAACCTTTTACTCCTATACAAATGTTGTCAGAGTCTGCAGCTATCTCAGGCTTACAATCGATCATTCTAACCCTCACCCCCTCACCCTCTATGTGATATGTAGTGCTTGCCTGAGAACGTCTTGAAGGACTGTGTCACAGAATTAATTAATCAGCTTGGATGGACAAAATGTGACTTTTCACTTATTCATAATTATTTTGCCTTCGCCATTGGGCTTCTCAATGAAGGGCTTTCAGCAAGGTCAAAGAAAAAAGTTTCCATCAGCCTAGACACATTTCAGTCGTTTTTATCACATCCAAATTAAACATTACCATCAGCAGTAAAGTAAAGCAACATCCACCTAACTTTTTTCCAGCAGTCCCACTCATGCTGGTCCAGCACCTGCACCATAGCCGCGATGTGCAGTGCTGCAGCACTCGGAGCCCTTCTCCCTGCTGCCCCACTCACGGCCAGCTCACACCTGCTTTTTGCGAGTGGTCCTTCTGGCGGGCGGCAAGTCGATCTGAAACCAGCACCCCTGACCAAAATGGCCGATTTGGAGCATCCAACATAGGCGGGCGGCATGACGTCACGCCGGCGGATCCATCCACAACCAATCTCGTGCCGGGCGGAATCTGGTCGGCAGATGGGCAGTTCCGGCGTAATCGGCCAAAAATCATACATTTCCAGCGGATCCTCGGCGACTGCGGGCACAACCTGCACCAAATTCGACCCCTTAGCCTTTTAATTAACAAAAATGTTTTCTGAATTAAAAAGCCTCCAATCTATATTTCATGAAGTTTTAAAAGGAATCAATGTATAAAATACATCTAAACTAGAATAATCAGACTCCTAACGAGGTGCCTTTGCTCCATTCTGCCCACTTGCCATAGATTTCAGAAAATTAAAGACAACACAAGCCTCCAAATCAGATACAAATGATAAAATGCAAAAATGGATAAAAATACAAATTCAGTGCATCTGTAATTTTATACTTCCCAAAGACATAAACTATATTTGTGCTTGCATAAATGAATAACACATCAAGACCATTATGCCTTAATTAGAGCATCTGTAATGAGGCATATACATTGCTCATCTTACTCACATTCATCCTCATTACTTCTCTGCCTCTTCAATTCTTTTGCTCTCAGTTGTATATTCCTTTTGGATTTGTAGCATTTTGTTTCTTCAAGTCCTTTTCACTTTAGTCTATCTCCTTTAAAGAAACTTACTGCTAAACTGGGCTGTTGTGTGCGTCAGTTACAGAAATGTGTTATCGGCTGCTCTTTCAATAGAACATCCTCTGAGGGTAAAAGTTCTCCTTTCACAAGAGCTAAAACAGAGTCACTTAGATATATAAAATTGAAATAGCAGCAGCCTTTCTGGTCTATATGGCTGAGTATCACACCACTTGGTGCCTTGGCCTCCTGTGCCATCAAGGAGTATGGTACTCTTGGCTTACAACGAGAATTTCCCCCGTTATAGATCACAGCGATATAGATACAGTTAGTTATTAACGTCGGGAATTTCCTTCGGCGCCGGGGGGGCGGTGGAGAGGGGGGTTCAACGATTGGTTGATATAATTTCAGCAGATGGTTGGCGGAAACCCTGGACACATCTGTCAACAGGGTTTCTGCCAATCCTCCACCGAAGTTACGCCAATCATTTGGAAGAATCGCCAAGAAAATTCAAAAGGATTTTTTTCCTTCACGAGTATTGTTAAAATTTTTAACTGAAAGGCTGGGGTAATTATTATTTTGCTTTGTCTGAGGTGAGTACACTGAGGCTGTTGACATTGGTGAAACTAAGTAGGCTGCAGTTTAACATTAATGGACAGAGGCTGGGATTCATGGGATTCGAGCATTGAGGATAGATGGTATGAAATTTAAATCAATAGCAATACATCACCAAAAGAAATTAAAGTGATATACCTGGAAGATGAAACACCCACAGCTAATCTGGCAGCTTTAGAGATTCATTGACTGACCAGTTGTGTTTCTGTTCCCACTCCCGTCATTTCCGCTTCTTCTTCTAATCCTCTGTTTGGCACTATTGCAGTGCATTGTGATCAGGGTCACTACATTAAAGAAAAAGATTTGCATTCCTATAGCACCTTTCGTGCCCTCAGGATGTTCCAAAGCGCTTTACAGCCAATGAAGTACTTTTTGAAGTGCAGTCACTGTTGTAATGTAGGAAACGCGATAGCCAGCTTATGCACAGCAAGCTCCCACAAACAGCAATGTGATAATGACCAAATAATCTGTTTAAGTGATGTTGATTGAGGGATAAATATCAGCCAGGACACCGGAGATAACTCCCCTGCTCTTCTTCAAAATAGTGCTCTGGGATCTTTTACCGAGAGGGTAGATGGGGCCTCCATTTAACATCTCACAGCACTGCACTCTCGCAGCACTGCACTGGAGTGTCAGCCTGGATTTTTACACTCAAGTCTCTGGAGTGCGACTTGAACCCACAACCTTCTGACCCAGAGACAAGAGTGCGACCCACTGAGCCACGACTGCTCTGCGGAGTCCTATTCTCTGGCACCCTGTCCCTAAACCGCTCAGCCATCCCATCCCTAAACCGCTCAGCTCATCCACTTCTCTCTTCACCTTGAAGAAACTTCTCAAAATAAAATATACCTTTTCAACCAAACTTCCTAATCTCTCCCTCCATGGCCCAGCATCTGTTTCCCAGTCTAGTAACTCTTGTGAATCACCTTCAGACATTTTTACATTGTAGGCTCTATTTAAATGCAAGTTGCTTTCATTGGTCTCCCGTGTTGATTAACTCTCTTAAATTTTAATAATATTTGAAGTGGAAAACACATCACTTGTGACTAACCCTGAAGATCGAGCAAAGATCAAGAACTCAGCACGTGGGGACCCGCAGATATAAACTCTGCACTGTAAATCCACGGCACAGAACATTGGTACAGTAATGCACAATGCTACTTAACTGCCTCATTTAAATAACCAGTTTCTGTCTGTTCCTCCCATCTGTACTTGCACTCTGGATTTATATAAGGTCAGACTCAGTATCAGAGAATAATCAGAGCTAATTACCTCTGATACTGAATCAACTTAATGAGACGGTGCTGTATGCTATTTTTTAAATCAGCTACGTCATACTTACAGAAAAAACATTTGTGGCAGGGAAGTGAAAATTGTTTTCAATTATTTTGGGAATAAATCAAAATTAAGCAATTTTTAAAGGGATGGCTTATTTCTGCAAAAATGTTTGAAAATATATTTTTTTGGTTTCCCCATAAAGACAAAACAAGGTGACATAAATTGCTTTGGATCACATTATTGCAGCACTTTGCATGTAACATCATTAAATGATATATATATTTTTTGGAGACACTCCTACACTCCTTCCACAAATGAGGCAACATTTGGAAAATGCTTGTAGTCGGGAGGGCTCTTTAAGTCCAACAGTGCATTATCTCCTCTTCAAACTGTAATATCACACAAGCTACTCTTGTTCTTTCAGCGGAGAAAAACATAAGAAAATGTTTTCTTTAAAAAGAATCTAACAGGGAAGAAGATAAGGGTTAAAGAAGCTTTGCGAAGGCAGATAACAGTGGAAGATTTCAAGCAGTGTACTCTTGTTTTAACTAGTAATTATGGAGAATTTCCCAGTTGGCGAACTGATGCCAATTACTGTGTTATTGCCTCTTTTTATACCTTGCACAGTAGGGATGCCTTTGGATAATGACTTACATGTAGAGTTAATCACTGTGCTGGCTCTCGCAGTGCTCCAAGCAAATGAAGTCTTGATTTTCCCATATAAAAGACTACGGCTTGAATCATCATTGATGATTCTGAAGTGCAGCCCACATGTGGTTTCTGAGTAAATCAAACACCGGTATTTGATAAATCCAATTACAGCATGTTGCAAATGTTGGGATAATATTTAAAACAGATGAGACCTTTACATGTATAGCTTTGTTGTCACATGCTCTGTTGATATGCACAGTCTGAATCAACAGATCTTTCATGTGGATGGATCTTTACTCCAGTTAAACACTTGACTTTCTCGGGTAAGCTGTCGTCACTGCATCTGGTTGACAGGGAAGTGATGGACGCAGTGCCTATAAATACGTTAATTCATCACGGATACCACATATATATGTATACATGTAAGGATTGGAAGGCTCATTTATCTCAGTGAATCTATAGCAGGTCCTTTCAAAAACAAGAGTGTTACTGAACCTCCGCTGACGTTAAACTACTGTCAGCGAATCCCATTATAGGTAAATGTACTGAGAAGTAACAAACTTACCATACTAAAAAAAAGTTCCAACTTTATAGAGTATTTACTGTTGCTCCCCCTCCCATTTCTTCCAACTCCTTAGGGTGTTCAACATTTCCAGCTAAGGCAGTAATTGGCCAACTCTGAGCCACTAAAACCATTACTTCCTCATCCAGCTCAACGGTAAAGTGAAGATTTGGATTGTGTCCAAGACAACATTTCACTGTTAGGTAAAACAAAAACAATTAACAAGTTTAGCTGAGCTAAACACGGCAAAGATCGTTAATGACTTGTGTTGTGTATGCATGCCTGTTTACTGTGTGATGTCTGTAACACTGTTATACCACATTGAATGTACCCTTATACTGTACACATCTTAGCGGTACACCAGAGGGTGCTGCTGCTGGAGACCTAGGGGTTGCCTGCACACGGCAGGTAACCCAGTATAAAAGGGAACTCACAGCTTGTTGTCATCACTCAGGAGCTGCAAATAAAGGATTACAGGTCTACACAGTTTAAATATCATACCCTGCCTCGTGGAGTCATTACTAAAGGTGCCTACATACACTACAACTGGCGACGGGAATACGAGGTCACGAACTACACGCTCAATATGTCTAACCTCAGCAACCTTCAGCAATTTACAGTGGGGGAAGATTGGGACACTTTTGTGGAAAGATTGGAACACTTCTTTATAGCTAACGACCTGGACGGGGACACACCGGCCACACTACCGAACAAGCGCAGGGCCATTCTGCTTAGAAGTTGTGGGCCCACCATCTACGGTCTCGTCAGGGACTTACTAGCCCCAGAGAAGACAATCACCAAGAGCTATGAGCAACTTGTAACAATCATATAGGAACAACTAAAACCGAAAGAAAGCATCCTCACAGCCAAGCACCGGTTCAACACTTACCAGCGACCTGAGGGCCAAGAAATTGCCAAGTATGCTGCACACTTAAGAAGACTAGCTGCACCATGTGATTTTGGTGACCACCTTAATGAAGCACTATGGGACATATTTGTCATCGGAATCGGCCATGAAGGCCTCCTACACAAATTGCTCTCGGCTGACATCACTGACACCCTGCAGAAAGCAATTCAAGTGAGCCAGGCCTACATGGTTTTGGCCAGCGACTCCAGGCGAATACTGACCCAGGACTCTAAACCGGCAAGCGCAGTGCACCGCATGGACACTTCTAAAGGGAGAAATGCTGCCCCGAGTCCCGCAACCCTGAGTCTGCCACATGGGGCAAACCGGATGGTCCCGTGCTGGCGCTGTGGAGAAAACCACAGGGCCCACCAGTGCCGCTACAAAGACTATGCATGCAAAGGCTGCAAAGAGAAAGGGCACTTTCAGAGAATGTGCAGAAAAGGCTGTACTCACTGTGTCTCTGATGAGTTGGATAACCACCGAGGCTCCGACACAGATGAAGATGTAGCTGCTCAAACCCTGGAAGAAGAGTATGGAATCTTTACCTACTCCACCGGAAGTTCTCCGTGGATGATGGAAGTGGACATCGATGGGGTCCCAGTCTCCATGGAGATCGACACAGGGGCGAGCCAGTCTGTGATGAACCAAATGACCTTTAAAAAAATTTGGATGAATCCTGCCACTTGACCAAAACTGTCTCCTGTCCAGGCAAAGCTGCTCACCTATACCAAAGGTAAAATCCAAATCGTTGGCAGTGTAGACGTCCAGGTCTCCCAGAGCGGCGTGTGGATTGTAGCCGGTGATGGTCCCACGCTGCTGGGCAGGAATTGGATGAACTGGGTCCACATCAGGCGAAGTGGCGTTGTGGAAGAAAAGACCACCACAGCCTTCTGCAGGAAAGCCAGGAAATGGCTGCAGCACCAGCAGCACAAGGAGAAACATCAAAATAGCTGCCGCCATGCCACCAGTGAGCATGGAGGAGCATCACATGACACTGAGCGGCCAATCGGATTTGAAAGGAGACCGGTAACCAAAGAAATTTAAAGGGGAAGTTTCAACTATTTGAGTACACGGACTTTAAAGCTAAAGATGCGATTAAAGGGTGCCAGTATGAAAATGTATGCAATGTAACAATGAATTGTGATGCTGGTTTAACTAATGTGACTAATGATATGAATGCAGGTGTCAGTAAGGTTAAGAACAAGTTTATTATGCTTAACAGTAATGATAGAGATTGTGAAATGCCTAATGTAACCATGTCTGTTGAAACCAGGACACCCAAAAGTGATGCAAATGCTAGAATGTATAATGCAGGCTCAACTATGTGTGATCAGAGCCAAGGTGTCATGTATACCGGTAGGACACTGCCAAAGGACATTGGGTCCTCCAGGGACCATGCTAATGCCAATGGAGTCCCCCTGTGGGAGACCCCCAGGTCCAGCAGGCTACCTGACCATGTAGCCTGGACCTTTGGAATGAATGTGATGCCCCTTGCAGGACACACACACAGGCAGTGGGAGCAGACCCACTACAGGGACAGTGGTCAATGGGCAGCCCAGCCACCACCAATGGCAAACTGTACCAGACCAGCCCTACAGCCCCTGGCCACCAGGGCCAACACCAGGAGCATGAGGCCAATACCCTCCAGCTTCCCTGGCAAACACTGGGATGACCTGACCCTCATCCCAATTGGTGGACAAGGAGCCCACCCAGTCTTGTGGCCCTGCCCACCACCCCACAACTACCCACACCACAGTGTTTACACACCACCCACTGCTGCCGTGGCTACCTCCCCGAGGGATCCCACAACAGTGACACCCACTTGGTTTGTGCGTGAGGGAGGGAAACGTACGAGGCCAGCCTCAAGCACAAGGGTCACACCTGGCAACCACACAACCCTCACCACAACCTCCCATAGCCCACCACTGATCACCTCCCCTGATCATGACAATAAGGATATGAACAATGCTCAGGGGGGGAGTATTGTTGTGTATAGAAACATAGAAACATAGAAAATAGGTGCAGGAGTAGGCCATTCGGCCCTTCTAGCCTGCACCGCCATTCAATGAGTTCATGGCTGAACATTCAACTTCAGTACCCCATTCCTGCTTTCTCGCCATACCCCTTGATCCCCCTAGCAGTAAGGACCTCATCTAACTCCTTTTTGAATATATTTAGTGAATTGGCCTCAACAACTTTCTGTGGTAGAGAATTCCACAGGTTCACCACTCTCTGGGTGAAGAAGTTCCTCCGCATCTCGGTCCTAAATGGCTTACCCCTTATCCTTAGACTGTGACCCCTGGTTCTGGACTTCCCCAACATTGGGAACATTCTTCCTGCATCTAACCTGTCTAACCCCGTCAGAATTTTATATGTTTCTATGAGGTCCCCTCTCATTCTTCTGAACTCCAGTGAATACAAGCCCAGTTGATCCAGTCTTTCTTGATAGGTCAGTCCCGCCATCCCGGGAATCAGTCTGGTGAACCTTCGCTGCACTCCCTCAATAGCAAGAATGTCCTTCCTCAGGTTAGGAGACCAAAACTGTACACAATACTCCAGGTGTGGCCTCACCAATGCCCTGTACAACTGTAGCAACACCTCCCTGCCCCTGTACTCAAATCCCCTTGCTATGAAGGCCAACATGCCATTTGCTTTCTTAACCGCCTGCTGCACCTGCATGCCAACCTTCAATGACTGATGTACCATGAAACCCAGGTCTCTTTGCACCTCCCCTTTTCCTAATCTGTCACCATTCAGATAATAGTCTGTCTCTCTGTTTTTACCACCAAAGTGGATAACCTCACATTTATCCACATTATACTTCATCTGCCATGCATTTGCCCACTCACCTAACCTATCCAAGTCGCTCTGCAGCCTCACAGCATCCTCCTCGCAGCTCACACTGCCACCCAACTTAGTGTCATCCGCAAATTTGGAGATACTACATTTAATCCCCTCATCTAAATCATTAATGTACAGTGTAAACAGCTGGGGCCCCAGCACAGAACCTTGCGGTACCCCACTAGTCACTGCCTGCCATTCTGAAAAGTACCCATTTACTCCTACTCTTTGCTTCCTGTCTGACAACCAGTTCTCAATCCATGTCAGTACACTACCCCCAATCCCATGTGCTCTAACTTTGCACATCAATCTCTTGTGTGGGACCTTGTCGAACGCCTTCTGAAAGTCCAAATATACCACATCAACTGGTTCTCCCTTATCCACTCTACTGGAAACATCCTCAAAAAATTCCAGAAGATTTGTCAAGCATGATTTCCCTTTCACAAATCCATGCTGACTTGGACCTATCATGTCACCTCTTTCCAAATGCACTGCTATGACATCCTTAATAATTGATTCCATCATTTTACCCACTACCGATGTCAGGCTGACCGGTCTATAATTCTCTGTTTTCTCTCTCCCTCCTTTTTTAAAAAGTGGGGTTACATTGGCTACCCTCCACTCCATAGGAACTGATCCAGAGTCAATGGAATGTTGGAAAATGACTGTCAACGCATCCACTATTTCCAAGGCCACCTCCTTAAGTACTCTGGGATGCAGTCCATCAGGCCCTGGGGATTTATCGGCCTTCAATCCCATCAATTTCCCCAACACAATTTCCCGGCTAATAAGGATTTCCCTCAGTTCCTCCTCCTTACTAGACCCCCCGACCCCTTTTATAACCGGAAGGTTGTTCGTGTCCTCCTTCGTGAATACCGAACCAAAGTACTTGTTCAATTGGTCCGCCATTTCTTTGTTCCCCGTGCCTGTTTACTGTGTGATGTCTGTAACACTTTTATGCCACATTGATATACCCTTATAATGTACACACCTTACCGGTACACCAGAGGGTGCTGCTGCTGGAGATCTAGGGGTTGCCTGCACACGGCAGGTAACCCAGTATAAAAGGGAACTCACAGCTTGTTGTCATCACTCAAGAGCTGCAAATAATACACAGTTTAAGCATCATACTCTGCCTCGTGGAGTCATTACTAAAGGTGCCTACATACACTACAACTTGTTTTTTTATTTAGGATCAGGCCCAATTGAGATGAACTCCAACTTGGTCCCTGAATTTGAAGTTAACTTCATGAAGTTACCCATTGACAGTGGTAGCACTTACTCCAGGATTAGATATGCTACTTTATGTCACATTTTCCTCACTGAAGTGATGTACTTTGACACAAGAGCTCCCTACACAGCACCCAGTCCAAAAACCAACAAAATTCATTGCCAATGTTATTCCAATTCACAAGGTTAAACACGAACATCTTGAGCTTTTGTAGTGTCAATATGGAATACTAGCAAGAAAGACTTCTATTATTCAGTTTGAGACTTGGTTGTGATTGGCTTGACTTCTCAGGATAAGGGGTTGGCCATTTAAGACTGAGATGAGGAATAATTTCTTCACTCAGAGGTTTGTGACTGAAGCCATTGTTTTCAATCCCTGCCACAAACTCCATTCCCTAGCCAGTGACTCCATCGCTCTTCCCAACTTCTGTCTGAGGCTGAACCACACTGCTCGCAACTTTGGTGTCATATTTGACCCTGAAATAAGCTTTTGACCAAATATCGCAGCATAACTAAGACCGCCTATTTCCACCTCCGTAACAGTGCCCATCTCCGCCCCTGCCTCAGCTCATCTGCTGCTGAAGCCCTCAACCATGCCTTTGTTATCTTTAGACTTGACTATTCCAACACTCCTGGCTGGCCTCCCACATTTTACCCTACGTAATCTAGAGGTGATCCAAAACTCCGCTGCCCGTGTCCTAACTTGCACCAAATCCCATTCACCCATCACCCCTGTGCTCAATGACGTACATTGGCTCCCGGTTAAGAAACGCCTCAATCTCAAAATTCTCATCCTTGTTTTCAAATCACTCCATGGCCTCGCCCCTCCCTATTTCTGTAATCTCCTCCAGCCCCACAACCCCCCAAGATATTTGCGCTCCTCTAATTTTTCTCCCTTGAGCATCCCTGATTATAATCCCTGCCTTCTGTTGCCTGGGCCCTAAGCTCTGGAATTCCTTACCTACACCTCTCCACCACTCTACCTCTCTTTCCTGCTTCAAGATGCTCCTTAAAATCTACCTTGTTGACCAAGCATTTGGTCACCTGCCTTAATTTCACCTTATGTGGTTCGGTGTCAAATTTTTTATCTCATAATACTCCTATGAAGCGCCTTGGGACGTTTTACTACGTTAAAGGTGCTATATAAATACAAGTTGTTGTTGTTGTTGTTGTGAATCTTTGGAATTCTCTACACCAAAGGGCAGTGGATGCTGAATCGTTGAGTATATTCAACACAGAAATAGATAGATTTTTGTACTCCAGAGGAATCAAGGGATATGGAATTCAGGCAGGAAGGTGGAGTTGAGGTCAAAGATCAGCCATGATCTAATTGAATGACAGAGCAGGCTCAAGGGGGCATATAGCTTACTCTTGCTAATTCTTATGTACTTACGTAATAGAGCAAAGCCTAAGAAACATTTTTAGGGCTATTAAAATGGGTCCTTTCCTTCAGCAGGGTAGGGCAGAGGGAGAGTATTATGTCTATAGTGTACTTATGAATGACTCCACGAAGCAATGTGTTGTAAAACTGTAGTGACCTTGGTCCTTTACTCGCGCAAGCTTCCTCGATTCTGAAGGACTGCCTATGATGATGATGACTCGTAACTCCAGAGTGAGGCAACCGCATGGTGGCTCCCCTTTTATACAGCCCCGCTACCAGGACAGGAAACCCTGGTCTCCGCCAGTTGCACCCTCTAGTGGTGCCAGCATTTATATACACAGTATAAACCTTATTGATAGTACATCAGGTAAACAAATCTCCATCTTATGCAACTATACAGTGACTACACAGAGAGTATATTGAGTGTCTGCATATATAACATCACTCTCCCCAAGTCCTTTGTGCCAATCATCTTTGCACTATGTGCTCTGGCTCAGCTCTCCCCAGACTTAAGTGCCAATAGCCCTTGCACCTTGGCTGTGCTTTGGCTTGGCTCTCTCCCTGTTAACCCCCAAATCCTTTTGCCACGTTGGGTAATGGTTACCAGTTTGGATGGTTCGATGATGCAGTGGAGGTTCCAATGGGTTCTGGGTGTGATCCATGTGTGTGTCTATGACTACATACATTCATTTCCCCACCCCCGCCCCCACCCAGCGAGATCATGCAGCAGGCCTGATACATTAACATACAGGATCAGACACAGTGCAAGTACAAAGAAAAGAAGAAAAAAAAACATTTTTTTTACAGTTTGTATCATGACACCTAGGTTCAGTGACTTACATTCATTACGTTTTATGGTCGTGCGCCAGGATTGGGTAGATTGCATTCAAGGTTCAGTCATGGTCAGTACTGAGGTAGCAGTACAGGTTTGCGAGGACGCTAGTTCCAGAGCAACCGGACAGGGTCCTAGTCATCTGATGGCAGCGCTGGGCCCCCTGCTAGCGGGGTGGGCTTGGTTCACTCACCTAGCCACGACTCAGGGCCTTTGCCGTTGCCTAGTGGTGGGCAGAGCCACAGATGTGTGTCGCCTCCCCATCCTCCTTTGAGGGCTGCAGAATCTTCTGCCTGCTCTCTAATGGTGTTGGGAACCTGGCTGTTCCAGGTCCTGTTTGGGGAACTCGTTGGTTCTGACCTTTCGCTCCCGGACATGGCCGAGGTAGCGACTGGGTCTGGGGGCTGCACCGTCTCCTCCCTGGCGGTGGGCAATGGTGGCTGACTGCACGTATTGGCACCGTTTCCGGGTCCGTGGCGAATAGTGCCATCGTGTGCCTGCAGCATGGGATAGACCTGGGGCAGGGTATCAGGATCAGTGCCTTCACCCTCCCGAATTCGTTCGCTTGCTACTTTTGGGGACACTCTATTCCCGACATCACACAACATTTTGTTCTTTACAATCTTAATCGGTTCGTTACATTGATTGCCATGCATACAATGTCTCTTTAAGTTCAGTTGGTTGCAGGTCTCATTTAAGAGAACCTTGCCACGCCATGCTGCACCTCGCTGCAGCAGGGACGCCATCTTGCCTCTGTCCTCGAGGTCGACTGCCTTGATCCTTCTCTCCCGCGATTCTGCCACAAAAGCTGGAAGAGTGCCTGTGAATTCGATCTTCCTCCCCAGGAGTCCTATCACTGGAATCGGGAAGGTAGTTTTAAGTCGTTCCGGTTGGATCATTGCCACGCAGTCATGATGGACGGTCTGTGCCTCAGGTGCTGCACTGGTCTGTTCTCTGGTGCCTGGCCCAAGCGAAGGTGAGGTTTTGCTCTCCCTCTGAGCACGTGGGACATCAATTTCTGGAGTGAAGTGGTCTTCCCATTTCCACTGGATCTTCCCCATCCATCTTCTTCCGAGCAGCATTGGACCATCACGTTCAACAATCCACAGAGGTAACTTGTACACCACGCCATTATGGATTACACTTCCATCCGCACTACCAAGGCCTTGAATCAGCCCCTTGGTGTAGGTGCACAACCTTTCCTGTACTGGAACCAGCTCGGGTCGTTTTTCATTCCCTAGCCTCTCAAAGGCATCCTGGCTCATCACTGACTGACTTGTGTCCATGAAGACTGGAACGCCATTTATCTCAACTTCCATCTTCACTGGAGGACAATCGGTGGTGCAGGAATACACTCCATACACATCTTCTTGGGGCTGAGCTGCCTCTCTGGCCAAATCATCGTACTCCCCGCTGGATTCAAAGTCATCTACTGACTCCTCTGCTAGACGGTGAGTCGTATTTCTTTTACACATACGCTGGAGGTGGCCCTTCGTGTTACAGGCTTTCCTCCATCACGTCAGCATGGTGCTACTCGATTAGCACCCCTCGGCGGACTCTGAGTTCTGGAATCCTGAGATCTGTGCTCTCTGCCCTGGGCAGAGCCACATTCTACAGTCTTGCCTGTGAAAGGTACCATTCTTGCCGGGTTTGAATCCACAAGATGAATAATTTGCTTGGTGCTGCAGGTCGAGGTCATGAACGCCTGACTGATGCTGATGGCCTTCTGCAGGTTGACTGTGGTGTCGGCAGATAACAGCTTGTGAAGGAGGCCCTCGTGGCCAATTCCTATAACGAAGATGTCTCGCAATGCTTCATTGAGGTGCGTGCCAAAATCACATGGTGCCGCAAGTCTCCTGAGGTCGGCAGCATATTTTGCAATCTCCTAGCCCTCAGGTCTGCGGAGAGTGTAGAATCTGTGCCTGGCCATGAGGATGCTCTCTTTTGGTTTTAGTTGGTCATGAATTAGTTCAGTCAGCTCATCCTATGTCTTATCCTTGGCCTTCATGGGTGCCAGCAAGCCACTGACGAGGCGGTAGACCTCGGGCCTACAATTGTCAGCAGTATAGCCTTGCGCTTCTCTGCCAATGTGTCCGTCTCCCCTGCTAGGTCGGTTGCCACGAAATATAGCTCGAGCCTTTCCGTGATGGCATCTCAATCATCAGCCTCTGTGAAGTCTTTTAGTGTGCCAAAGGTAGCCATAATCACGTGAAAGTCCGTATTCTTGTCGCCAGTTATTATGTCTGTAATGTACTTATGAATGACTCCACGAGGCAATGTGTTGTACTCAAACTGTAGTGACCTTGGTCCTTTATTCATAACTTCAGAGTGAGGCAGCCGCATGGTGGCTACCCTTTTATACAGCCCCAGCTACCAGGGCAGGACACCCCGGTCTCCACCAGTTGCATCCTCTAGTAGTGCCAGCATTATATACACCGTGTAAACTTTATTGATAGTACATCAGGTAAACAAGTCTTCAGCTTATGAAACTATACAGTGACTACACAGAGAGTAAATCTATAGTCTGCATATATAACAAAGAGTAGCACAATTTTCACATGTTGGCTCCTGGAATGTTTGTGTTAAAATTTTAGATTCAGGTTCAGGCTACCGGAATTTTATCCACTCAAAAGTGAATCCAGAGGGGGGAAAAAATGATTCAAATCTCTTTTCTAAAGCTTTCCCCTGAAATCTAGACACTCACAATTGCGACCCTGTCATAAATTACTCTTTAAAGAAACAAATCAGTTTGCATTACAGGCAATAGGGATGCACGACTGGGAGCCAAGTCCAGGCGCAATAGAAGCCAAATCCAAACCACTAAAACTGTCATTCCTCCCTCCAGCACAACAGTAAAGTGAAACCTTGGCCGGCCACCAACTTTCCATTTTGCTGTATAAGAAAGAAAACTCTCTTCTGAACTTCTTGGATGCTGACCCACTAAAACTGATATTTTTGACTCACTTCTATTAATTCCCCAAAATCAGATCGATGTGGACTTGCACTTATCATTAATTGGCAAATGGCACTAACAATTAGTTGTTTGTAATAATTGTATTGTTTCTTTTGCCTCCTGAGCTAGTTAACCTGATAGGAATTTGATGGCAGTTTTCTGCAGCTGGGTTGTATGTAAAGGCTTCACTCTCTTGATTTTTTTCCCCTGCTAAATTTGTTTTTCTTTTCTAATCTCATTAGCAACAGCAACCTGATATATATTTATGTGAGAGCTTTAGTTAAAAGTCTTCAATTACAGAGAGTGCAGTTATAGTTTAGCACGAGAAAGAGGAAAAATGGGCAGAAAGACACAAAAATAAATGACTCAATCCATGTGCAAGTAGCAATGGCTCTATGGATACTTGTGGCGGTAATATCCTGACTTTAGTTTTGATGGGGAAGGGGGAATTCAATGCAATTACTTGTGCAAATCGTTCATTTGTTCTGGTGACAGTAGCCTAAATACATTCGTACTGTTGCAAGAAGAATTTGCTACGTTATGGTCAAACAAAAGCTTTCGGCATGATAACAATTTGAATAACTTTGATTTATGAAATGAACTAAACACAAACTGAAGCAACTGATGTAGCTAAAACGGTTACTGTTTTAATTTACAAATATAATTTGACTAACAGCCCTGTCTCATATAGCTCCCCCATGGCCTAATGTTTTGCTTTAGTCCACTGCACTCCAGGCCATGCAAATCCTGATCCCTTTTAGTATCTTTTATCTTTACTCATTTATTTTATATGAATGTTGCAATCAGAGAGATGGGGGTAGATTCCCCACAACCACAACCCCCTCGAGTGGTTTTCAGGCAGCCCTTTATTGTGGCCAATCAATTGCCCAATAGTGCCATCAGGGGAGGGAGGGAAGGAGGGAAGGAAGGGAAGGAGGGAAGGGAAGGGAAGGGAAGGGAAGGGAAGGGAAGGAGGAGGGAAGGGAAGGGAAGGGAAGGGAAGAAGGAGGGAAGGGAAGGGAAGGGAAGGAAAGGGAAGGGAAGAGAAGAAGGAGGGAAGGGAAGGGAAGGGAAGGGAAGGGAAGGGAAGGAGGGAAGGGAAGGGAAGGGAAGGGAAGGTAGGAAGGAAGGAAGGAACGAAGGAAAGAAGGAAGGAAGATAAGCGCCTTTCACAACATCTGGATGTCTCAAAAAGAGTTTCACTGACATCAAAGTACTTTTGAAGTGTAGTCACTGTTGTATGGTCAGAAACGTTGCAGCCAAGTTCGAGCAGCGCGAGGTCCGGGGTGCGTGGAGAGGCCTATAAAGGCCCAACGTCGGAGGAGGAGTGACAGTTCGAGCAGTGAGAGTCCGGGGTGTGTGGAGAGGCCTATAAAGGCCCAACGTCGGAGGAGGAGCAGCAGTTCGAGCAGTGAGAGTCCGGGGTGCGTGGAGAGGCCTATAAAGGCCCAACGTCGGAGGAGGAGTGACAGTTCGAGCAGCGCGAGTCTGGGGTGCATGATGAGACCTACAAAAGGCCCAACGTCAGAGAAGGAGCGGCAGTTCGAGCAGTGAGAGTCCGGGGTGCGTGGAGAGGCCTATAAAGGCCCAACTTGTACAGCTCCAGCCGGGAGAAAAAGCAAAAAAGAAGTAGAAAGAAATCAAAAGGTGTCGTCACAGCCAAAGGGGTAAGTGATTGGCTGGTGATTGGTGAGTAGCTTTTCTTTTTCTTTTTTATATCAGTAAGTCACCCGTTAACAGTGTTGTCGCCAAATTAAGTGTATCTAAAGATTAAGTCATGGCAGGAGAGCTCGGTCACGTGATATGCTCCTCCTGTACCATGTGGGAACTCAGGGACACTTCCGGTGTCCTGATGACTACTTGTGCGGGAAGTGTATCCGCCTCCAGCTCCTGACAGACTGCGTTGCGGAATTGGAGCTGAGGGTGGATTCACTCTGGAGCATCCACGATGCTGAGAATGACGTGAGTAGCATGTGTAGCGAGTTGGTCTTACCGCAGGTGAAGGGTCCACAGCCAGATAGGGAATGGAAGACCAGCAGGAAGAGCAGTGCAAGGAAGGTAGTGCGGTCATCCCCCTGCAAAACAGATACACCGCTTTGACTACTGTTGAGGGGGATGACTCATCAGTGGAGGGCAGCAGCAGCCAAGTTCATGGCACCGTGGCTGGCTCTGCTGCACAGGAGGGCAGGAAAAAGAGTGGGAGAGCGATAGTGATAGGTGATTCAATTGTAAGGGGAATAGATAGGCGTTTCTGCAGCCGCAACTGAGACTCCAGGATGGTATGTTGCCTCCCTGGTGCAAGGGTCAAGGATGTCTCGGAGCGGGTGCAGGACATTCTGAAAAGGGAGGGTGAACAGCCAGTTGTTGTGGTGCACATTGGTACCAACGACATAGGTAAAAAAAAGGGATGAGGTCCTACGAGACGAATTTAAGGAGCTAGGAGCTAAATTAAAAAGTAGGACCTCAAATGTAGTAATCTCGGAATTGCTACCAATGCCACGAGCTAGTCAGAGTAGGAATCGCAGGATAGCGCAGATGAATACGTGGCTTCAGCAGTAGTGCAGCAGGGAGGGATTCAAATTCCTGGGGCATTGCAACCGGTTCTGGGGGAGGTGGGACCAGTACAAACTGGACGGTTTGTACCTGGGCAGGACCGGAACCAATGTCCTTGGGGGAGTGTTTACTAGTGCTGTTCGGGAGGAATTGAACTAATACGGCAGGGGGATGGGAACCAATGCAGGGAGACAGACGGAAACAAAATGGAGACAGAAGCAAACGACAGAAAAGAGATGAGTAAAAGTGGAGGGCAGAGAAACCCAAGGCAAAAAACAAAAAGGGCCACTGTACAGCAAAATTCTAAAGGGTCAAAGTGTAATAAAAAGGCAAGCCTGAAAGCTCTGTGCCTCAATGCGAGGAGTATTCAGAACCCAGGAGAGGGCTCTGAGCTAGTTAGAGTGGGTGAGAGCTCAGATGAACAGGACCCCAAGAAAGAATGCAAAAGGCAGGAGGCAACAGAGCAGAGTAGCACTTGGGTAAGTGTAAACCACAAGGTGATAGGAAGGGACAATATGTATGAATATAAAGGGGCTGCAGGAGGGGTCAAAATTAAAAATCATGGTTTAAATACTAGTCTTAAAACACTCTACCTAAACACACGCAGCATTCAAAATAAAGTAAATGAGTTGACGGCACAAATCATTACAAATGGGTATGATTTGGTGGCCATTACAGAAACGTGGTTACAGGGTGGCCAAGATTGGGAATTAAACATTCAGGGGTATCTGACAATTCGGAAAGATAGACAAGAAGGGAAAGGAGGTAGGGTAGCTCTGTTAATAAAGGATGATATCAGGGCAGTTGTGAGAGACGATACTGGCTCTAATGAACAAAATGTTGAATCATTGTGGGTGGAGATTAGAGATAGTAAGGGGAAAAAGTCACTGGTGGGCGTAGTTTATTGTCCCCCAAATAATAACTTCACGGTGGGGCGGACAATAATCAAGGGAATAATCGAGGCATGTGAAAAAGGAACGGCAGTAATCATGGGGGATTTTAACCGGCATATCAATTGGTCAAATCAAATCGCACGGGGTAGCCTTGAGGAGGAATTCATAGAATACATACGGGATTGTTTCTTAGAACAGTATGTTACAGAATCTACAAGGGAGCAAGCTATCTTAGATCTGGTCCTGTGTAATGAGACAGGAATAATAAACGATCTCCTAGTAAAAGATCCTCTCGGAATGAATGATCACAGTATGGTTGAATTTGTAATACAGATTGAGGATGAGGAAGTAGTGTCTCAAACGAGTGTACTATGCTTAAACAAAGGGGACTAAAGTGGGATGAGGGCAGAGTTGGCTAAAGTAGACTGGGAACACAGACTAAACGGTGGCACAATTGAGGAACAGTGGAGGACTTTTAAGGAGCTCTTTCATAGTGCTCAACAAAAATATATTCCAGTGAAAAAGAAGGGCGGTAAGAGAAGGGATAACCAGCCGTGGATAACCAAGGAAATAAAGGAGAGTATCAAATTAAAAAACAATGCTTATAAGGTGGCCAAGGTTAGTGGGAAACTAGAAGATTGGGAAAATTTTAAATGACAGCAAAGAATGACTAAGAAAGCAACAAAGAAAGGAAAGATAGATTACGAAAGTAAACTTGCTCAAAACATAAAAACAGATAGTAAAAGCTTTTACCGATATATAAAATGGAAAAGAGTGACTAAAGTAAATGTTGGTCCCTTAGAAGATGAGAAGGGGGATTTAATAATGGGAAATGTGGAAATGGCTGAGACCTTAAACAATTATTTTGCTTCGGTCTTCACAGTGGAAGATACAAAAACCATGCTAAAAATTGCTGGTCATGGGAATGTGGGAAGGGAGGACCTTGAGATAATCACTATCACTCGGGGGGCAGTGCTGGACAGGGTAATGGGACTCAAGGTAGACAAGTCTCCTGGTCCTGATGAAATGCATCCCAGGGTATTAAAAGAGATGGCAGAAGTTATAGCAGATGCATTCGTTATAATCTACCAAAATTCTCTGGACTCTGGGGAGGTACCATCGGATTGGAAAGCAGCTAATGTAACGCCTCTGTTTAAAAAAGGGGGCAGATAAAAGGCAGGTAACTATAGGCTCGTTAGTTTAACATTTGTAGTGGGGAAAATGCTTGAAGCTATCATTAAGGAAGAAATAGCAGGACATCTAGATAGGAATGGTGCAATCAAACAGACACAACATGGATTCATGAAGGGGAAATCATGTTTAACTAATTTACTGGAATTCTTTGAGGATATAACGAGCATGGTGGATAGAGGTGTACCGATTGGATGTGGTGTATTTAGATTTCCAAAAGGCATTTGATAAGGTGCCACACAAAAGGTTCCTGCAGAAGATAAAGGTACACGGAGTCAGAGGAAATGTATTAGCATGGATCGAGAATTGGCTGGCTAACAGAAAGCAGAGAGTCGGGATAAATGGGTCCTTTTCGGGTTGGAAATCGGTGGTTAGTGGTGTGCCACAGGGATCGGTGCTGGGACCACAACTATTTACAATATACATAGATGACCTGGAAGAGGGGACAGAGTGTAGTGCAACAAAATTTGCAGATGACACAAAGATTAGTGGGAAAGCGGGTTGTGTAGAGGACACAGAGAGGCTGCAAAGAGATTTAGATAGGTTAAGCGAATGGGCTAAGGTTTGGCAGATGGAATACAATGTCGGAAAATGTGAGGTCATCCACCTTGGGGAAAAAAACAGTAAAAGGGAATATTATTTGAATGGGGAGAAATTACAATATGCTGTGGTGCAGAGGGACCTGGGGGTCCTTGTGCATGAATCCCAAAAAGTTAGTTTGCAGGTGCAGTAGGTAATCAGGAAGGCGAATGGAATGTTGGTCTTCATTGCGAGAGGGATGGATTACAAAAGCAGGGAGGTCCTGCTGCAACAGTACAGGGTATTGGTGAGGCCGCACCTGGAGTACTGCGTGCAGTTTTGGTCACCTTACTTAAGGAAGGATATACTAGCTTTGGAGGGGGTACAGAGACAATTCACTCGGCTGATTCCGGAGATGAGGGGGTTACCTTATGATAATAGATTGAGTAGACTGTGTCTTTACTCGTTGGAGTTCAGAAGGATGAGGGGTGATCTTATAGAAACATTTAAAATAATGAAAGGGATAGACAAGATAGAGGCAGAAAGGTTGTTTCCACTGGTCGGGGAGACTAGAATTAGGGGGCACAGCCTCAAAATACGGGGGAGCCAATTTAAAACCGAGTTGAGAAGGAATTTCTTCTCCCAGAGGGTTGTGAATCTGTGGAATTCTCTGCCCAAGGAAGCAGTTGAGGCTAGCTCATTGAATGTATTCAAATCACAGATAGATAGATTTTTAACCAATAAGGGAATTAAGGGTTACGGGGAGCGGGCGGGTAAGTGGAGCTGAGTCCACGGCCAGATCAGCCATGATCTTGTTGAATGGCGGAGCAGGCTCGAGGGGCTAGATGGCCTACTCCTGTTCCTAATTCTTATGTTCTTATGTTCAATTTGCGCACAAGAGGATCCCACAAACAGCAATGTGATGATGACCAGATAATCTGTTTTTTGTGATGTTGGTTGAGGGATAAATATTGGCCAGGGCACCAGGGAGAACTCCCCTGCTCTTCTTTGAAATAGTGGCAATGGAATCATTTACGTCCAGCTGGGAGAGCAGACGAGGCCTTGGCTTAACATTTCATGTGAAAGACGGTGCCTCTGACAGTGCAACGTACCTCAGCACTGCACTGGGCATGGCAGTCTAGATTTTTGTTCTCAAGTCTCTGGAGTGGGACTTGAACCCACAACCTTCTGACTCAGAGGCGAGAGTGCGACCCACTGAGCCATGGCAATAAACAAAAGTGCTTGCCACATGAATTGTGACCTAACAGGTCGGTTTTGATTTTCCGGATTAGTAGGAAGGCGATTATATTGGGCTCAATTTTCCCGGATCATTTGCGTCGTTTTTCTGGTGCACATCATTTTTTTTGGTGTATTTATTTTTTTCAAACTTCCCCCCCTGCGATCTGCGCTGGCTTAATTGACTTGGTTACGATTTTTCTGGCCCAGTTTTTTTTGACGTCATAGGAGGCGTTCCCTCATGTCTGCACCGGTTTTTATAATTTTTTGCAGTTTTGTCAACATTTTTTCCTCCTCGGTAGGCCTCTCTGGCCACTCCCGAAAAATCTTCTGGGCACTTAAGAAAACCAGCGCACATTGACAAATCGGCGCTGATAGATGCCATTGTTTTTAATCAAAGATTTTGGAGGGAGTCAAGAACATTGTAAAAATCAATAATAATATTTAACTTTTTTTAACCTGTCAACGTAGTAAATAGAGGTTTGTTAGATTTCAGAAGTTTTCTCTTTTTTTTTACTCGCTCACCCGCCACCACTGAACGTGTTGAAGCAGGGCTGGAGGGTCGTAGCTTCAGTCGGCAGAATCGGCCCTGCGCCCAGACACAGGGGCTCGGGGCTCGGCTGGAAAACAAGCCTGGGGCGGGGGGGGGGGCGGGGGGGTGGAGAGAGAGAGCGAGGTGCCGATCGGAAGGCTTCTGCACACTGAGCCCGGGGAGAGAGGTGCGGATTGGAAACCTTCTACATTGAGCTCAGGGAGCGAGGTGCCAAACAGAAGGCTTCTGAAGGCTGCAATGAGTGGGTGGGGGGGCGGAGGGGAGAGAGAAGGGGAGTCACAAGACTGCAAATAGTTAAGGGGGGGGAGAGAGGAGAAGTCACAAGACCTTGGGTGTGGTCCATCCATACAGACCTTGGGGAGCGAGAACTGTGAACCTGTCCTGCCTGCTTTCGAGCCATTTTTAGCTTCTTTTAAAGGTAAAATTTAATTATAGGGGCAATACTGACAATGCCATACTTTGTGCGAGCCTTCTACATCATGGTGCTACATCGGAGACAATTGATTCGACTTCATCGCATCTAAAACATCAGAGCCCATAGGATGCTGGGCAGGAGGCCTTACCTGTCATGTATTTAACTGTCATTGTAACCCTTGTATAAACTGACTAGTTGTACACCGTGAAAACATTGACCACTAGGTGGTGAACTTGTGGGAGACACTCCTAACCTGGTCTTTCAGGTATAAAAGGGAAGCTCCACCCACCTTCATCGCTTCAGTGCTGGAATAAAAGTTGCTGGTCACAGAGCGACCTTCTCTCAAGCATGGGCCTCGTGTGCATTTGTACTGTATAGTAGGGACATATCATTGGCGACGAGAAACTGGGATTTAAACCACGTGAGCATGGCCACTAGCAGCACAGATGAGATGTACTGTGTTGGTGATGATTGGGACGATTTTATTGAGAGACTACAGTAAAGCTTCATCACTAATGAATGGCTGGGATAGGATTCGGCCGATAAATGCAGGGCTCATCTCCTGACTGTTTATGGGTCCAGGACGTACTCCCTGATGAAGGACCTTCTAGCGCCAGAGAAGCCAGCAGACAAGACTTTTGAAGAGCTCAGTAAGTTGATCGGGGAACACTTTAAACCGGCGAGCAGCATGCACATGGCAAGACACCGGTTTTACATGCACCGGCGGTGAGAAGGGCAAAGCGTTCCAGACTTCGTGGCAGACCTCCGGTGATTGGCGAGCCTATGTAAGTTCCCAGATGCATGCAGAGCGGAGATGCTGCGAGACTTTTATTGAGGGCATCGGGCACGCTGGGGTTTTCAGGAAACTGATTGAGACCAAAGACTTGACCCTGGAAATAGCGGCTTTGATGGCCCAGACATTTATCTCAGGGGAGGAAGAGACCAGAATGATGTTTGACAAAAATCTTGATTTAAATGCAGCAAATGGACAGGGAGTCAACATTGTTAACGCGGCACACAGTTCTCTCAGCAGACAGTGGCAATCGGACATGCCCGGGCATGTAGCCGAACCTAAAGGGGAAATTCAACAGAGACAATGGCTAGCTGAACGGCGATTCACGCCATCGCAATGGACAATGCGGCCAGTAATGGGGCCATCAACACCTGTTAATTGTGTGCTCAAAAACAGTTACACAGACAGTTAGAGACGATCGACTGGTAATGGGCCTTTTGTTTCCAACAACGGCTCATGTTGGAGGTGTGGAGGCAAACACAGCCAGAGCTTGCAGGTATCAGCAATACACCTGCAGAAATTGCAACGTCAGCGGTCACTTGGCGCGTATGTGCAGCCAGGTTGATGTATGAGGAGGACGGGGATGATGTAAGCCCTACAGGGCCAAATGGACACTGAGGGAAATCGCTGGAAGCTGAAGTTCAGCGAGTTCATGTGGAGCACGTATACAATTCATACACCAGGACGCCACCGATAATGATCAAAGTGCTCCTCAGTGGCATCCCAGTATCAATGGAGCTAGACACAGGGGACAGCCAGTCTCTGATGAGTATCAAACAGTTCGACAAGTTGTGGGCGTCCAAGGCCAGGAGGCCAAAATTATTGCCGATTGACGCACAGCTACGGACATATACAAAGGAGATGATTCTGGTGCTCGGCAGCGCCATGGTAGTCGTGACCCACAAAGATTCGGAGAACAGGTTGCCACTCTGGATTGTTCTGGGGGATGGTCCCACACTACTGAGGAGGAGTTGGCTTGCTGTCATGAACTGGAAATGGGGCGATGTCAATGCAATTTCTTCTGTGGAGTGAATATCATGCTCACAGGTCCTGGACAAATTTGACTCACTATTTCAGCCCGGCATTGGCACTTTTATGGGGACCAAGGTCACATTCACATAAACCCGGACGCCTGACCAGTACACCACAAGGCCAGAGCGGTGCTGTACGTGATGCGGGAAAAGATAGAAGGCGAATTGGACCGCCTGCTGAGGGAAGGCATCATCTCGCCAGTCGAATTCAGTGACTGGGTGAGCTCGATTGTGCCGGTGCTCATGGAGGATTGGTCAGTCGGGATATGTGGTGATTACAAGGCCACCATCAATCGGGTGTTACTCCAAGACCAGTATCCGCTACCGAGAGCGGAGGACTTCTTCGCGACGCTATCCGGTGGCAAACTTTTTTCAAAATTAGACCTAACCTCAGCTTACATGACCCAGGAGCTGGCAAGTGAGTCGAAGAAGCTGACCACCATCACGACACACAAGGGGTTGTTTGAGTAGAACAGATGTCCGTTTGGGATTCGTTCGGCCGTCGCGATCTTTCAACGCAATATGGAAAGCCTCCTTAAGTCGATTCCAAGGACAGTGGTTTTTCAAGACGACAACCTCATCATGGGTTGTAATACTGAAGAACACCTCCGCAACCTGGAGGAGGTGCTTCGCAGACTGGACTGGGTAGGGCTGCGACTGAAAAAGGCGAAGTGCATCTTCCTAGCTCCAGAGGTAAAATTCCTGGGGAGGAGGGTAGCAGCAGACGGGATCAGACCTACTGTGTCCAAAACAGAAGTGATCCAGAGAGCACCCAGACCCCGTAACACGACGGAGCTGCGTTCGTTCCTCGGGCTCCTGAACTATTTTGGTAATTTTCTTCCCAAATTGAGCACGCTGTTAGAGCCGCTACACGTGCTCCTACGCAAAGGTCGTGAATGGGTCTGGGGGGACAGCCAGGAAAGGGCTTTTGATAGAGCACGAAATTTGTTCTGCTTCAACAATCTGTTAACGCTATATGACCCATGTAAGAAACTTGTTTTAACGTGAGACGCGTCGTCCTATGGGGTCGGGTGTGTGTTGCAGCATGTTAATGCCAAGGGTCAGTTACAGCCGGTAGCTTATGCCTCCAGAAGTCTGTCCCAGGCAGAACGGGGCTACGGGATGGTAGAAAAGGAAGTGCTTGTGTGTGTATATGCTGTAAAAAAAATGCACCAGTACCTGTTCGGCAGGAAATTTGAGCTGGAGACAGATCACAAACCCCTAACGTCCCTTTTGGCCGACAACAAGGCCATAAATGCAAATGCATCGGCCCACATACAGAGGTGGGCACTCACGTTAGCCGCCTATGACTATACAATTTGGCACAGACCAGGCACTGAAAACTGCGCCGATGCACTCAGCAGGCTCCCACTAGCCACCACCGAGAGGGCAACCGAGCATGCTGCTGAAATGGTCATGGCTGTGGAAGCTTTCGAAAGCGAAGGCTCATCCGTGACAGCCCGTCAGATTAAAGTCTGGACAAATAGAGATCCGCTACTGTCTTTAGTCAAGAAATGTGTCCTTAATGGAGACTGGGCAGCCACGTACGGGGCATGCCCTGAGGAATTCAAACCATTTCACAGGCGCAAGGATGAACTCTCGATTCAGGCTGATTGCCTACTGTGAGGAAACCGAGTAGTCATGCCCCAGATGGGCAGAGAGATGTTCATCAAAGAACTCCACAATGAGCACCCAGGCATTGTCATGATGAAGGCAATTGCCAGGTCACATGTTTGGTGGCTAGGAATAGATGCAGACCTGGAACTTTGTGTTCGCAGGTGCAACACGTGCGCCCAGATGGGCAATGCGCCCAGGGAAGCCCCCCTTAGCCCCTGGTCCTGGCCCGCCAAACCATGGTCACGCATCCATGTGGACTACGCAGGTCCCATCATGGGAAAAATGTTTTCGCTTGTAGTAGACGCCTACTCCATATGGATTGAGTGTGACATTCTCAATTCAAGCACATCCTCGGCCACAATAGAAAGTCTACGGGCAATGTTTGCCGCCCATGGTCTACCTGACGTCTTGGTCAGTGACAATGTCCCGTGCTTTACAAGCATTGAATTCCAGGACTTCATGGCAGGAAATGGTATCAACCATGTCAGAACGGCACCGTTCAAGCCGGCCTCAAACGGCTAGGCAGAACGAGCAGTGCAGATAATCAAACAGGGATTGCTCAGAATCCAAGGGGGTTCCCTACAAAGCCGCTTATCACGCCTCCTGTTGGCCAATAGATCCCGACCACACTACCTCACAGGGGTCCCACCCGCAGAGCTGCTAATGAAAAGGATGCTCAAAACCAGGTTATCCCTTATACACCCCACTATGAAAGAAATTGTTGAGAGCAGGCGCCAGTCACAATGTGACTACCACGACGGGAATGCGAGGGCACGATGTATTGATGTCAATGATCCTGTCTTTGTTCTCAACTACGTTGCAGGGCCTAAATGGCTCGCAGGCACTGTGATTGCCAAAGAGGGGAATAGGATTCTGGTAGTTTAACTTACCAATGAACAAATCTGCCGCAAACACGTGGATCAAACAAAAAGGAGGTTCAGCAACCCCATAGAAGAAGCAGAGGAAGAACACGATGTAGAGTTCACTCCTCCACAGGTGGCCGAACACCGGAACCAAGCGGAGGAGAGCCCAGTCACTGTGGGTAGTCCGGACAGGCCTGAGGCACTCAGGTCAGTGCCCAACAACCGGAGCCCCAACTCAGGCACTCTACAAGGGAGCGTAAACCACCAGAGAGACTTAACATGTGATCCCAATAAGACTTTGGGGGGGAGGTGATGTCATGTATTTAACTGTCATTGTAACCCATGTAAAAATTGACTAGTTGTACACTGTGAGAACCTTGACCACTAGGTGGTGAACTTGTGGGAGACACTTCCAACCTGGTCTTTCAGGTATAAAAAGGGAAGCTCCACCCACCTTCATCACTTCAGTGCTGGAATAAAAGTTGCTGATCACAGAGTGACCTTCTCTCAAGCATGGACCTCGTGTGCATTTGTACTATATCATAGGGACATATCATTACCCACCTTGGGTATCTCGGGACAGGCTTTCCTACCTCCACCTGAGTGATGCCGACTGTGTCAGAAGGCTGCATTTCCACAAAGAAGTTGTAACTGAGACCTATGAGTTGGGCAAAGCAGACCTAGAAGCATCAGGAGAACTGTTTTGTCAGTTAGAACATAAGAACATAAGAAATATGAACAGGAACCGGAGTAGGCCATACAGCCCCTCGAGCCTGCTTCACCATTCAATAAGATCATGGCTGATCTGATCATGGACTCAGCTCCACTTCTCCGCCCGCTCCCCATAACCCCTTAACCCCTTATCGTTTAAGAAACTGTCTATTTCTGTCTTAAATTTATTCAATGTCCCAGCTTCCACAGCTCTCTGAGGCAGCGAATTCCACAGATTTACAAACCACTGAGAGAAGAAATTTCTCATCTCTGTTTTAAATGGGCAGCCCCTTATTCTAAGTTCATGCCCTCTAGTTCTAGACTCCCCCATCAGTGGAAACATCCTCTCTGCATCCACCTTGTCAAGCCCCCTCATAATCTTATACGTTTCGATAAGATCACCTCTCATTCTTCTGAACTCCAATGAGTAGAGGCCCAACCTACTCAACCTTTCCTCATAAGTCAACCCCCTCATCCCTGGAATCAACCCAGTGAACCTTCTGTGAACTGTCTCCAAAACAAGTATATCCTTTCGTAAATATGGAAACCAAAACTGCACGCAGTATTGAAGTTGTTGAAATGTTGAAGTGAAGGTTACAGCTGCACTTTCATTCTATGCCTCCAGCTCGTTTCAAGCTACAACTGGGGATGTGTACACCATCTCTCAACATGCAACACATGTCTGCATTCGCCAGGTGACGGCTGCACTGCACGCGCGGAGGAATGACTTCATAAAGTTCCCCATGACCGGCCAAGCAATGCATGACAGGGCTGTGGGCTTCTCCAGGATTGCTGGCTTCCCAAAGTTACAGTGCTGCATTGATTGTACCCATATCGCCTTGCAAGCACCTTTGGAGGATTTTGAGATATACAGGAACAGAAAAGGCTTCCACTCCATTAATGTACAGCTCGTGTGTGACGACAGCCATTGTATCATGTCAGTCGATGCAAGCTACCCTGGGAGCAACCATGATGCGTTCATACTACGCGACAGCGTTATAGCTGCCATGTTTAAGCAGCAGTCAGAATGGCAGAGCTGGCTACTGGGAGACAAAGGGTATTGGCTCGCCAACTGGCTCATGATGCCCCTACGCGTAACCCGGACAGAAGCTGACCGGGAATACAACATGTCGCATACTGCGATGCGCAGCATCATAGAGAGGACCATTGGGATCTTGAAACAACGTTTCTGATGCCTGGATAATTCCGGAGGCTACTTGCTGTACTCCCCTGAGATTGTCGGTCAGTTCACTGTTGTGTGCTGCATGCTGCATAACTTAGCCATCATGAGGCAGCAACACCTGGTAGTGGAAGACCCACCTGCAGTGAGAGTGGCTGATGATAATGAGGCGGAAGATGCAGATGATGAGCAGAAGGAGGACGACGAGGATGAGGAAGCCATGCAAGTGCCTGAGGCCGGAGCACGATGGCAGGGGAGGGCGGGCCATTGTGCCCCTTTAACGATTGCTTGAGCCTTGCACCAGCAGCTCAGCCGTGAACGCTTTACTGCTGCCTGAGGGCTCAGCGACAACTATTCCACATGGACCATGTTTACTATTTGGAACTGTTCCATAATGTGTTGTGTTAATGGAACAAATTATGGAAATTATTCTTGTTTACTTCAAAAGTTGTTTTAATAATCGAACAAATAGTGGAAATGATTCTTCTTGAGTTCTAAAATTGTGTTAAGAATGGAACAAATAATGGAAATGATACAGTTTTAATGTAAAATATATTTTATTCAAAAGTTTAACAAACAGTTCTTTTGTACTTAACATAACTTTAATAAAATTATTCTTGTATCAAACTTTACTTTAAGATCACTCTTTAAGATCACTTAAAAACTTTAAGATCACTTATAAACTTTTAAACTTGTAAATTTATATAACTTACAAAAAACGTTTAATTTGGGAACAGGTACAACAGTAACAACAACAACAATAACAATAGCAGCAAAGAAAGGCTGCACCCACCCATCTCTCCTCCACCTTATTCTAAGACCGGCCGCTGCACTTGGTCTTCGACATTCCACCACCCCTGCCCGCAGGTGGTGGCACATTGTTTCTGGGCTTGGTACCAAGCTTATTCTTTCTAAGATCTCGGGTATTGCGCACCTGTTGAGGGTGGGGAGGCGTTGGCATCAGGCAGCAAGTTGGAGGGCCCAGGCTGCAAGTTGGAGGGCCAAGCTTTGGGCTCTTCAGAGGCTGATGTGGGGTTTAGAGTCGGAGTGACAGTTGATTCTCTCACACAGCGCTTCTTCTCACACACACAACTGGCTCTTTAAGAATGGCCGATTGCCAATTCGAAGTTGTATTGCCCATGCGTGTCCATTGCAATGACATCAGAAACGTAATTTTTTTCCGCGCATGTGCAGAAGATGTGGCATCGTTGTTCAGCGGAGACAGCAGACTCCAACCCCGAGGCGACTGGACACGATACGCGGTGCCAAATTTGAATTATAGATTGGGGAAACTTTGGCAAATTATTTCCGGCGCATTTCTGGCCTAGAAAAATGGGCGTGACTCTGGCAATACGCCAGAAAATGGGCTTGGGTAAAATTGAGCCCATTAAATTGGGGATTTCATAAGTGATTATTCCTAAGTGAATAGAAGCTGCAAATTCAAACTCAATTGTGTTTGCCTCTTTCAAACAGTATAACACGAACAGGTGGATGGGCTTGTGATAGTTCAACATTTCATTGTGCATTGGTTATATTCTATATCCTGTTTCACATTGCAACTTTATTAAATACCTTCAATTCAATGAAGATTTAAGTAAGAACAAAGAGACAACAAAAACTGTCAGATCGCATTCTGTTTAATCTGAAGATTCTTACTCTACAGTACGGGGTGAGATGTTCTATGGTCATAGCACAGGACTATAATCCTCAACTCCGAGGGACTGCCTAAGAAAAGAAGACTTAGCAGACTCTTAATTCATTTAGTGTCTTTGACTAGCTTGCCTTACAGTTGCTGGTCATCTGATCTACATTCAGCACAAACAAGTATAAATTATTAAAACATAACACACTTCAATTTGGAGGGTCTGTTAGAAATGCGTTATTAATGTTACACGTGCAGATTTATCGCTTCTAATCCCATTAGAGGAGTTGACTTGTGGCTGGCACGATCTCGCTCTTCGAACCTAAACAGCCACCACCATAAATCCATTGTTGATTCCGTGACACGTGCACAACACTGAATTGTTTGTTCAAACCTCATTGCGGGGGAAACCTTGATAATCCAACTGGATGTACTCAGGATTCATTCTTACCTCTGCAAGGTTAACCCGCACGACATTCACATCTGTCTCTGGGGAGATGTGACTGAATTCTCAGATATGCATTTATGGAGGCACAAGGGAAAACACTGGATGTTCCTCTCCATCCGACAACTCATTCCTTTGCCTATATCCTCATTGTATTGAAATCAAGGGAATAGCTCAGACTCCTGCTCCAACTTATTTTTACCCAAAACCTCAAATCAATTGAGTTCTTCGCCCTCCCTCCTCAATTTATCCTTCATCTACAGTATACAGGGTTTTAAAATACAAGCTCGATGTCCTTTAATCATGGGTGATTTTAACCTCCATATTGATTGGACAAATCAAATTGGTCAGGGTAGCCTTGAGGAAGAGTTCATAGAGTGCATAAGGGAGGGGTTCCTTGAGCAGTATGTAACAGAACCAAACAGGGCTATCTTAGTTCTGGTCCTGTGTAATGAGACAGGATTAATTAAAAAATCTCCTAGTAAAGGATCCCCTTGGAATAAGTGATCATAGCATGGTTGAATTTCAAATTCAGATGGAGGGCGAGAAAGTTGGATCTCAAACCAGCGTACTAAGCTTAAATAAAGGAGACTACAAAGGTATGAGGGCAGAGTTGGCAAAGTGGACTGGGAAAATAGATTCAAGTGTAGGACGGTTGATGAACAGTCATCTTAAGGAGATATTTCATAACTCTCAAGAAAAATATATTGTAGTGAGAAGGAAAGGATGCAAAAGAAAAAATAGCCATCCGTGGCTAACTATAGAAATAAAGAATGGTATTAAATTAAAAACAAGGGCATACAAAGTGGCCAAAACTAGTGGGAGGACAGAAAATTGGGACGCTTTTAAAAGCTAGCAAAGAATGACTAAAAAAATGATTAAGAAAGGGAAGATAGACTATGAAAGTAAACTAGCATGAGATATAAAAACATATAGTAAGAGTTTCTACAGGTATATAAAAAGGAAAAGAGTGGCTAAAGTAAATGTTGGTCCCTTAGAGGATGAGACCAGGGAATTAGTAATGGGGAACTTGGAGATGGCAGAAACTCTGAACAAATATTTTGTATCAGTCTTTATGGTAGAGGACACTAAAAATATCCCAACAGTGGATAGTCAAGGGGCTATGTGGGGGGGTGGGGGGAGGGCGGGGGATCACAATCACTAAGGAGGTGGTACTCAGTAAGATAGTGGGACTAAAGGCAGATAAATCCCCTGGACCTGGACTAAGAGAAGTAGTAGCAGGGATCGCGGATGCATTGGTTGCAATTTGCCAAAATTCCCTGGATTCTGGGGAGATCCCAGCAATTTGAAAAACTGCAAATGTAATTCCCCTATTTAAAAAAGGAGGCAGACAAAAAACAGGAAACTATAGACCAGTTAGCCTAACATCTGTGGTTGAGAAAATGTTGGAGTCCATTATTAAAGAAGCAGTAGCAGGACATTTGGAAAAGCATAATTCAGTCAGACAGAGTCAGCATGGATTTATGAAGGGGAAGTCACGTTTGACAAATTTGCTGGAATTCTTTGAGGATGTAACGAACAGGGTGAATAAAGGGGAACCAGTGGATGTGACGTATTTGAACTTCCAGAAGGCATTTGACAAGGTGCCACATAAAAGGTTCCTGCACAAGATAAAAGTTCATGGGGTTGGGGGTAATATATTAGCATGGATAGAGGTTGGTTTGCTAACAGAAAACAGAGAGTTGGGATAAATGGTTCATTCTCATGTTGGCAATCAGTAACCAGTGGGGTGCCACAGGGATCAGTGCTGGGAGCCCAACTATTTACAATCTATATTAATGTCTTGGAAGAAGGGACTGAGTGTAATGTAGCCAAGTTTGCTGAAGATAGAAAGATGGGAGGAAAAGCAATGTGTGAGGAGGACACAAAAATCTGCAAAAGGACTAGGCAGGCTAAGTGAGTGGGCAAAAATTTGGAAGATGGAGTACAATGTTGGAAAGTGTAAGGTTATGCACTTTGGCAGAAAAAAATCGAAGAGCAAGTTATTATTTAAATGGAGAAAGATTGCAAAGTGCTGCAGTACAGTGGGACCTGGGGGTACTTGTGCATGAAACACAAAAGGATAGTATGCAGGTACAGCAAGTGATCAAGAAGGCCAATGGAATCTTGGCCTTTATTGCAAAGGGGATGGAGTATAAAAGCAGGGAAGTCTTGCTACAGTGAGGCCACATTAGTGAGGCCACATCTGGAATACTGCATACAGTTTTGATTTCCATATTTAAGAAAGGATATACTTGATTTGGAGGCAGCTCAGGGAAGGTTCACTAGTTTGATTCTGGAGATGAGGGGGTTGACATATGAGGAAAGGTTGAGTAGGTTGGACCTCTACTCCTTGGAATTCAGAAAAATGAGAGGTGATCTTATCGAAACGTATAAGATTATGAGGGGGCTTGACAAGGTGGATGCAGAGAGGATATTTCCACTGATAGGCGAGACTAGAACTAGGGGGCATAATCTTAGAATAAGGGGCCACCTGTTTAAAACTGAGATGAGGAGGAATTTCTTCTCTCAGAGGGTTGTAAATCTATGGAAATCACTGCCTGCAGAATGTGCCTCGTGTGAATTTATAGTAGTGTGTAAGGACATTACGGGGACATAGCCTTAGAATAAAGGGCCTCCCATTTAAAGCTGAGATGAGGAGAAATTTCTTCTCTCAGAGGGTTGTAAATCTATGGAAATCACTGCCTCAGAGAGCTGTGGAAGCTGTGAAAGCTGTGGAAGCTGGGTCATGCGATGTTTTTTTTTGCTGCGATTTTTATTTGCAGGTCTCCAACCCTCACTGGGCCCAACTCTATCCTCGACAGCACTCGGGCAGCAAGCGCATTTGCCACCGAGATTGGCGGCGTAAGTCGTTGTTTGGCCGCCAGGTGATATTGTCACCTCTTTTAGAGGAATCTTCCAGGCAAAGTACCGACTGGTCTCTCGGCAGCCACCGGTAGTCCTTTGGGCGGCACTAAGGTCGGCCTGGACTTCAACCGAGTTCATAAGAACATAAGAACATAAGAAATAGGAGCAGGTGTAGGCCATTTGGCCCCTCGAGCCTGCTTCGCCATTCAATAAGATCATGGCTGATCTGATCATGGACTCAGCTCCACTTCCCTGCCCGCTCCCCATAACCCTTTACTTCCTTATTGCTCAAAAATATGTCTATCTCCGCCTTAAATATATTCAATGACCCAGCCTCCACAGCTATGTCCCCGTAATGTCCTTACACACTACTATAAATTCACACGAGGCACATTCTGCAGACAAGGTCACTCTGTGACCTGAACCTTTATTCACAGGACCAAGAAGTGATGACCCTGCGTGGGACCTCCCTTTATATACCTGGATGACCAGGTGAGGAGTGTCTCCCACAAGTTCACCTCCTGTGGTCAAGGTGTGCATTTCTTAGGTGTATACAGTATGCAGTGTTATTACATGAAGGTTACATACATGACATCACCTCCCCCCCCAACGTCTTATGGGGTCAAAGCTTAAGTCTTTCAGGCGGTCGACACTCTCTCGTGGAGCGCCGCAGTTGGGGCTCTGGTTGTTGAGCCTTGGCATGCGTCTCTATCACCTGTGGGGATTCCAGTTTGTCCGGGCTGGCCACAGGGACTGTGCATGCTGCTGAATGTTCTTGTTGCTCGTTCACTGGAGGTGGTGTGGGCAACATCTCATGATCTTCCTCAGGTTCCTCAGTGTCCATGCTGAACTTTTTTTTTACTTGTACCAGATGCTTGCGGCATATCTGTCCATTGTTAAGTCTGACCACTATGACCCTATTCCCCTCTTTGCCAATTACAGTACCCTCAAGCCACTTGGGCCCCAAAGCGTGATTAAGGATAAATACAGGGTCATCGATTTCTATACATCTCCCCTTTGAGTTACGGTCATGGCACTCATTTTGGGACTGGAGCTTGCCCTCAACAATGTCTGACAGGACTGGATGAATGAGGGACAGCCGAGTTTTAAGTGTACGTTTCATGAGTAGTTCCACTGGCGGGACTCCCGTGAGCGAATGCGGTCGGGACCTATAGGCCAGCAGGAGACGCGATAGGCGGCATTGAAGGGAGGGTCCTTGAATCCGGAGAATACCCTGTTTTATGATTTGGACCGCACGTTCCATCTGGCCATTGGAAGCCGGCTTGAATGATGCCGTCCTGACATGTTTGATGCCATTACCCGACATGAACTCCCGGAATTCATAGCTAGTGAAACACGGGCCGTTGTCGCTAACCAGGATGTCCGGCAAGCCGTGGGTCGCAAAGACCGCACGTAGACTCTCCACAGTGGTGGATGCCGTGCACGAATTCAATATGATGCACTCGATCCATTTCGAGTACGCATCAACAAAAATGAGGAACATTTGAAAGCCCATTCCTGACAGTCCCCCCAAAACCAATCGCAACCCTTATGCAGGAGCACGTGTAGCGGCTCCAACAATGTGCTTAAGTTCAGCAGAAAGTTCCCGAAATAGTTCAAGAGTCCCAGAAATGAATGCAACTCTGATGTGTTGCCGGGCCTGGGCACACGACGAATCGCCTCCGTTTTGGATTCGGTGGGCCGGATCCCGTCTGCGGCAACCCTCCTGCCCAAAAACTCGACCTCTGGGGACAAAAACACACACTTGGAATTCTTACCCGGTTCAGTCAGCGTAGCACCTCCTCCAGGTTGTGGAGGTGTTCCTCGGTGTCTCGACCCGTGATAAGGATGTCGTCCTGAAAAACGATTGTTCCAGGGGTGGATTTGAGCAGGCTTTCCATGTTCCTTTGAAAGACAGCGGCCGCTGATCGAATGCCAAACGGACACCTGTTGTAGACAAACAGCCCCTTGTGCGTGGTGATGGTGGTCAGTAGCTTGAATTCTTCAGCCAGTTCCTGGGTCATGTAGGCTGAAGTGAGGTCCAACTTGGTGAACAGCTTGCCGCCTGCCAGCGTGGCAAAAAGATCCTCCGCTCTCGGAAGCGGGTATTGGTCTTGTAGTAACACTCGGTTGATGGTGGCCTTGTAGTCACCACAGATCCTGACCGAGCCATCCGTTTTTAGGACAGGGACGATGGGGCTTGCCCAGTCGCTGAATTCAATGGGCGAAATTATGCCCTCTCTTAGCAACCTGTCCAACTCACTCTCAATTTTCTCCCGCATCACATACGGCACAGCTCTAGCTTTGTGGTGCACTGGTCTGATGCGTATCACTACTTTGGTACCTTTGAAAGTCCCGACACCAGGTTGAAATAGTGACTCAAATTTCTGTAGGACCTGTGAGCATGAACTTCGCTCCACAGATGAAATGTCGTGCACATCCCCCCATTTCCAGTTCATCTCGGCTAGCCAGCTCCTCCCCAAAAGCGCAGGACCATTTCCCGGGACAATCCAGAGTGGCAGCCGGTTCTCTGATCCATTATGTGTGACCACCAACATTGCACTGCCTAGCACTGGGATGATCTCTTTGGTGTACGTTCATAATTGCGTGTCATTGCGTTCTAGTTTGGGACTGCTAGCTCTGAGTGGCCATAGTTTCTCGAATTGTTGGATGCTCATAAGTGACTGGCTGGCCCCTATGTCCAGCTCCATGCGTACGGGGATGCCGTTCAATAGGATTTTCATCATCATAGGTGGCGTTTTGATATATGAGCTGTGGATGTTTGCCACATGAACCCGCTGAACTTCAGCGTCCATTGCTTTGTCCCAAGCATCAACCTGCCTTGCAGACCCTTCTTCTGGTTCACCTACCTCGTAAATTAGCCTCGCTGCGGGCTTCCTGCACATTCTGGCTAAATGTCCACTGAAGTTACAATTTCTACAGATAAATTGTTGAAACCTACATGTTTTTGCAGCATGTCTGCCCCTGCACCTCCAGCATGAGCTGAGATTGTTGTGAACAAAAGGGCTGTTACCAGGCATTCCTCTCTGATTGTCTCTTTGATTACTCTTGAGCACTCTGTTCGTGGGTGTCAGTGGCCCATTCCAGGACTCATTGTTCACCGTGATGGCGTAAATGTCCGTTCAACCTGCCATTGTCTATGTTGAGGGCCCACTCTAGAGTCTATTGCTGCCTGGGTGGTGTCGAATTGCCCTTGCCTGCCTGCGAGGTTCTGAGTCGCGTTTACAATGTTAACTCCCTGATCCATCGCCACGTTGGAAGCAGAGTTGCGCGCGTATGAAGGTCTGAGCCATCAACGCCGCCGCTTCCAAGGTCAAGTCCTTGGTCTCAATTAGCTTTCTGAAAATCCTGGTATGACCAATGCCCTCAATAAAGAAATCCCTTAGCATCTCCCCCCTGCAGGCGTTTGTGAACTTACAGAGGCTGGCCAAGCGCCGAAGGTCCGCAATGAAGTCCGGTATGCTCTGTCCTTCCCAACGTCGGTGTGTATAGAATCGGTGTCGGGCCATGTGTATACTGCTCTCCCGAGGTGCTTACCGATCAGTTTGCTGAGCTCTTCAAAGGTTTTGTCTGCCGGCTTCTCGGGTGCAAGCAGGTCTTTCATCAGCGCGTACGTTTTAGGTCCACAGCTGGTCAGTAGATGAGCCCTTCGCTTGTCGGCCGCTGCGTCTCCCAGTCAGTCCTTCGTGACAAAGCTCTGCTGGAGCCTCTCAACAAAATCGTCCCAGTCCTCACCAACACAGTACCGTTCCTCTGTGCTACCGGTGGCCATTCTCGTGAGTCGTTGATTCCTGTTTCTCGTCGCCAAATGTGGTGTCCTTACACACTACTATAAATTCACACGAGGCACATTCTGCAGACAAGGTCACTCTGTGACCTGAACCTTTATTCACAGGACCAAGAAGTGATGACCCTGCGTGGGACCTCCCTTTATATATCTGGATGACCAGGTGAAGAGTGTCTCCCACAAGTTCACCCCCTGTGGTCAAGGTGTGCATTTCTTAAGTGTATACAGTATGCAGTGTTGTTACATGAAGGTTACAGTTAAATGAAGGTTACATACATGACATTCCCTAGTTTTAGTTTCCCCTATGAGTGGAAATATCTTCTCTGCATCCACCTTATTGAGCCCCCTCATTATCTTATATATTTCAATAAGACCACCTCTCATTCTTCTAAACTCCAATGTGTATAGGCCCAACCTACTCAACCTATCTTCATAAGTCAAGCCCCTCATCTGCAGAATCTTCTCCTTCTCTGAACAGCCTCCAATGCAAGTATATCCTTCCTTAAATATGGAGACCAAAACTGTACACAGTACTCCAGGTGTGGCCTTACCAATACCTATACAGTTGTAGTAGGACTTCTTTGCTTTTATACTCTAGCCCCCTTGCAATAAAGATTATAATTCCATTTGCCTTCCTGATTACTTGCTGTACCTGCATACTAACATTTTGTGTTTCATGCACAAGAACTCCCAGGTCCCTCTGTACTGCAGCACTTTGCAATTTTTCTCCATTTAAATTATAATTTGCTTTTCAATTTTTTCTACCAAAGTGGATAACCTCACAGTTTCCCACATTATACTCCATCTGCCAAATTTTTGCCCACTCACTTAACCTGTCTATATCCCCTTGTAGATTATTTGTGTCCTCCTCACAATTTGCTTTCCCAATTGTCTTTGTATCATCAGCAAACTTAACTGCATAACACTCGGTCCCTTCATCCAAGTCATTGATTTCGATTGTAAATAGATGAGGCCCCAGCACCGATCCCTGCGGCATCCCACTAGTCACTGTTTGCCAACTGGAAAATGACCCATTTATCCCGACTCTCTGTTTTCTGTTAGTTAGCCAATCCTCTATCTATGTTAATATATTACCCCCAAACCTGTGAACTTTTATCTTGTGCAGTAACCTCTTATGTGACACCTTATCAAATGCCTTCTGGAAATCCAAATACACCACATCCACTGGTTCCCCCTTATCCACCCTGCTCGTTATATCCTCAAAGAATTCTAGCACATTTGTCAAACATAAAACCATGCTGACTCTGCTTGATTGAATCATGCTTTTCCAAATGTCCCACGAGTGCTTCCTTAATAATGAACTCCAGCACTTTCCCAACGACAGCTGTTAGGCTAACTGGTCTATAGTTTCCTGCTTTCTGTCTGCCTCCTTTTTTAAATAGGGGTGTAACATTTGCGGTTTTCCAATCATAGAAACATACAAATCTACAGCGTAGAAGGAGGCCATTTCAGCCCATCATGTCCACGCCGGCCGACAAAGAACCACACGGCCCTTGGTCAGCAGCCTTTAAGGTTACATATAATCCAATGAACAATGACGGAAAGGCAAAAAGCACCCAACCCAAGCAGTCTGCCTCACACAACTGCGACATCCCTTATACTGAAACATTCAACACTCCACCCCAGCTGGAGCCATGTGATCTCCTGGGAGAGGCAAAAACAAGATAAAAACCCAGGCCAATTTAGGGAGAAAAAATCTGGTAAAATTCCTCTCCGACCCATCCAGGCAATCGAAACTAGTCCAGGAGATCACCCTGGCCGTATTCTATTCCCTGCAGTACTTACCATTATATCTGCGCCGTCCAACAAAAGGTCATCCAGTCTAATCCCAATTACCAGCTCGAGGTCTGTAACCCTGCAGGATACAGCACTTTAAGTGCCCATGCAACCATTTCTTAAAAGTAGTGAGGTTTTCTGCATCCACCACTCTTCCAGGCAGCAAGTTCCAGATCCCCACAACCCTCTGTGTAAAGAAGCCTCCCTCAAATCCCCTCTAAACCTTCCACCAACCACCTTAAACCTATGCCCTCTTGTAATAGACCCCTCTACCAATGGAAATAGGCCCTTACTATCCACTATGTCCAGGGCCCTCAATATTTTGTACACCTCAATGAAGTCTCCTCTCAACCTCCTCTGTTCCAATGAGAACAAACCCAGCCTATCCAATCTGTCCTCATAACTAAGATTCTCCATTCCCGGCAGCATTCTAATAAATCTCCTTTGCACCCTCTCTAGCGCAATCACATCCTTCCTATAATACGGTGACCAGAACTGTACGCAGTACTCCAGCTGTGGCCTAACCAAACTTTATAAAATTTAAGCATAACCTCCCTGCTCTTTTATTCTATGCCTCGGCCAATAAAGTCAAGCATTCCGTATGCCTTCTTAACCACCTTATCCACCTGGCCTGCTACTTTCAGGGATCTGTGGCCAAGCACTCTAAGGTCCCTGTGTTTATCTACACTATTAAGTGGCCTACCGCTTAATATGTATACCCTTTCCTTATTAGCCCTCCCAAAGTGGATCACCTCACACTTCAATGAATTAAATTCCATTTGCCACTGCTCTGTCCACCTGACCAGTAGATTGATATCCTCCTGCAGCCCATGACTTTCCTCTTCATTATCAACTACACAGCCAATTTTAATGTCGTCTGCAAACTTCTTAATCATACTCCCTATATTCAAATCTAAATTGTTGATATATACCACAAAAAGCAAGGGACCCAGTACTGAGCCCTGCGGAACTCCACTGGAAACTTCCATCAATCATTACCCTTTGCTTCCTATCTCCAAGCCAATTTTGGATCCAACTTGCCACTTTGCCCTGGATCCCATGGGCTTTAACCTTCATGACCAGTCTACTATGTGGGATCTTATCAAAAGCTTTGCTAAAGTCCATATATACTACATCGTACGCATTACCTCATCAACCCTCTTGGTTACCTCTTCAAAAAATTCAATCAGGTTAGTCAAACATGATCTTCCCTTAACAAATCCTTGGTGACTGTCCCTAATTAATACTTGCCTTTCCAAATATAGATTTTTCCTGTCTTTCAGGATTTTTTCCAATAATTTCCCCACCACTGAGGTTAGGCTGACATGCCTGTAATTACTCGGCCTATCCCTTTCTCCCTTTTTAAACAAGGGTACTACTACATTAGCAGTCCTCTAATCCGCTGGGACTGCCCCAGAATCCAGGGAATTTTGGTAGATTACAACCAATGCTTCCATTCTCTCTGCAGCCACTTCTTTCAAGACCCTAGGATTTAAGCCATCAGGTCCAGGGGACTTGTCTGCCTTTAGTCCCATTATTTTACCAAGTACTACTTCATTAGTGATAGTGATTGTATTAAGTTCCTCCCTACAGACCCTTGATTATCCACTATTGGGCTCTTTGAGTTTAAGTATGCAGTAGTATTAGCAAAAGTTTCAGAAATAAAGCTGTAATCTTAAAGATTTTTATAATTTAAAGAATATAAAATATAAGTCATAAAAATAACATTATAGCTAAATGACAAATAAACTAAATATTAAATGAAATCTTAGGCAGTCCCTTGGAGTCGAGGATGACTTGCTTCCACACTAAAAATGAGTTCTCAGGTGACTGAAGAGTCCGATGCGGGAACTACAGTCTCTGTCATAGGTTGGGCAGACGGTGGTTGAAGGGACATTGGTTGAAGGGCCAGTTGGTTGGAGTGCTTGGGTTGTCATGTGCTTCTTCCGCTGTTTGCGCTTAGTCTCCGCTTGCTCCTGGCGAAGAGACTCGAGGTGTTCGGCGCCCTCCTGGATTATTCTCTTCCACTTTGAGCATCGTAAGCATTTTCAAGAAAGGGGACAAGTCTGATTACGGTAATTGCAGAGGAGTTTCCCTGCTGTCAGCCACAATGAAAGTTATCACAATAATCCTCCTCAATCACTTTTTCCCAGTGGCTGAAGAGCTCCTCCCAGAGTCGCAATGCGGATTCCACCCACTAAGGGGCACAATGGACATGATCTTCACCGCGCGTCAAATTCAAGAGAAGTGCGGGGAACAACACTAAGCTCTGTACATGGCCTTCTTTAATCTCACAAAGGCCTTCAACATTGGCTACTGTGAGGGATTATGGAGCGACCTCTTCAAAATTAACTAAATTAATAAATAACAATAACAAATAAAAAACTTTGTTAACCAAGATATTTTGAGCCACATCATTCCCAATAGACAGGATGGCCAGGGAAGATAGCCTTCATCTCCCATGGTTGACCGTCAATACGCTTGTATGAGCTTCAACTTCGAGAAGCTCCATTCGCTGCTCGCCACTGATACAGGTGTGGTTAACAAGATCCTGAGCGGTATCTATGGCTGGAATTTTCTGTCCCTGGGTGGGTTGGGTGTGGGCAGTCACCATAGCGGGTCGTGACCCCATTCTTCATACAATCCCGTTCCTGAGATTGGCTTTCCGTTAATGACCCCTACTAAGGCAGCCTCGCGCGTTACCCTGTCATATTAATTGGTGCAGGTCTGATGACATGATCGATGACGCATCTTCAGCCGGGATACTTAAAGGAGCCATGACCACATTGCATTTGAAAGTTCATCTAGGATCGTGCAGGCACTGCACTGCACCAATGGAATGTTGCAAAGAGACGCAAACATGACTGCACAGAGACAGAGGGCTGCACCCATGTTCTCAGATGAATCCCTCCATATGCTTGTGGAGAATGAGAGCATGTAGGGATGTCCTCTTCCTTTCCAATGGGCGGAAGAGACCTCCCCAGGAGACAAAAGGAGCCTGGCTCCAAATAGCAGAGGAGGTCAACAGCATCAATGTTGCCAGGAGGACCTGGGTGCAGTGCCGCAAATGTTTCAATGACCTCATTAGGTCAGGAAATTGAGCTGCAAAGCCACAGTCAACATGCTGCTATGCCTCTTATCGCATTCCCATCACTCTGCCTTCCCAACCCTACTCCTGCATATCATTACACACACCAGCATACCTTACACGTCCAACTATCCCGCTCTCTCTATCTACATTATCACATCCCCATCTGACTAACCATCCCACACACTCACCCTCATCCTAATGCAATCATATCAACTAACAACACACAAGGAGACCACTTGGCATTGGCACCCCACTCCATTATAGTCGCTTTCTAAAAATGCAACCCATCCATTCCTTCCACTCATTCCATCACGCTCACTCAATCTTGTCTTCTTTCACTCCTCAGCAAGACGACACCTCAGACCAGCCTCCATCCTCTGAGGGTGCACCAGCGCAGACACGCGCACCTCGGTGGGTGACACGCGAGATAGAGCAATGTCGTCTCACAACTCAGAAGTGAGCAAAAACAAGTGGTGGAGACAGGGAGGGCAGTGGAGACTCCTCGCTGGAGGGTACAGGATGCTCCCAGCTCAGCTGCATGCAGACGTTGAGCCTCGGGAGCCATCCAGAAAGAGGGTGATCCTGGAGATGCAGGAAGAATCAAAGAATGGTTACAGCACAGAAGGAGGCCATTTGGTCCGTCAAGCCCATGCCAGCTCTCTGCAACAGCACTTCAGCTAGTTTCTTTTCCCTTAGCCCTCTCTAAGGCCTTCACATCCTTCCTAAAGTAGGTGCCCAGAATTGGACACAATACTCCAGTGGAGGCCAAACCAGTGTTTATAAAGGTTCATCATAACTTCCTTGATTTGTACTTTATGCCTCTATTTATGATGCCCAGCATCCTATATGATTTTTCAACCACTTTCTCAACCTGCCTTGCCCGTTCAACGATTTGTGCACATATACCCCCAGGTCTCTCTGTTCATGCACCCCCTTTAGAATTGTACCCTTTAGTTTATATTGCTTCTCCTCGTTCTTCCTACCAAATTATATCACTTCACACTTTTCTGTATTAAATTTCATCTGCCACATGTCTGCCCATTCCACCAGCCTGTCTATGTTTTCTCGAAGTCTATCACTATCCTCCTCACTATACTGTTCACTATACTTAAAAGTTATGTGTCATCTTGGAAATTTTGAAATTGTGCCCAATACACCCAAGTCTAAGTCATTAATATATGTCAAGAAAAGCAGTAACAACCTAGTAACGACCCCTGGCGAACCCTACTGTGCACCTTCCTCCGGTCCGATAAACAACCATTCAACACTAATCTTTGAGGCCAAAATTCAGCCTTCCGATAAGGCCTGTTATCCAGCAGCCATGTGGTGGTGTCGAATGGCCGCCGATTTTTTGTCACATGGCCACCGCTTCCGAAATTCAATTCAGTGGTTTTTCTGGCGGTCCCCACTTCCACCCCGCTGCTGCCAAATCCTCCTAAGTGCATCATTAAAGCATGCCCCGAAGCAAAATTTGCCTGGACAAATCTTCTGGCTGTCACGCGGTGGCACCTACAGTTTTTTCTGTCAGTGCACTGTGCTTGCAGTGTGTGCAAAATGGCGGTCCGGCCACCATTAAAGAGGAAGGCCCTCGACCACGACCGCCATCTTATTTTTTTTAGTCGGCTGACTGCCAGGTCGGTGCTACAATTATGCCCCTGGGTTCGGCCGGGCCACCAACAGGCAGCCTGGCCCAGCTGAAACCCTCCATGGTGGCCCAGTGGACCTAACTAAACTTATCGCAGAGCTCGCAGCGGCTCTCCCCTTTAAGTGAAGGGGAGAGATGTGGTGACATCCCAGCGTGATGACATCATCACTGCGAGGACTCTTCCGCTCCCAGTTTGACGGACACTCCGCTCCCGCCTCCATGACCGATTTACACCCCGCTGGAGAAAAAAAGACAAAGAGCCGAATTTCGCGCAAGAGGCCACCGCATCCATTGCGGCGATGAAAACAGCCGAAACACTGTAAATGCGCCCTGTTTCCGGCGGAGGTGAATATCGGCCCCTCTACTTCCTGTCACTTACTCAAATTTGTATCCATGCTGCCTCTGTCCCTTTCATTCCATGGGCTTCAACTTTGCTGGCAAGCCTATTATGTGGCACTTTGTCAAACGCCTTATAGAAATCCATGTACACCACGTCAACCGCATTGCCCTCATCAACTCTTTCTGTTACCTCATCAAAAATCTCAATTCAGTTAGTTAAACACGATTTGCCTTTAATAAATCTGTGCAGGCTTTCCTTAATTTAACCAAACTTGTCCAAGTGACTGTTAATTTTGTCCCGGATTATCGTTTCTAAAAGCTTCTAAAAAGGTTAAACTGATTTGTCTGTAGTTGATGGGTTTAGCCTCACACCCTTTTGTGAACAAGGATGTAACATTTGCAATTCTCCAATCCTCTGGCACCATCCCCATATCTAAGGAAGATTAGAAGATTATGGCCAGTACCTCCGCAATTTCCACCCTTACCTCCCTCAGCATCCTAGGATGCATCCCATTCGGTCCTCATGACTTATCAACTTTAAGTACAGCCAGTCTTTCTAGTACTTCCTCTTTATCAAATGTTATCCCACCCAGTATCTCAACTACCTCGTCTTTCACTATGACTTTAGCAGCATCATCTTCCTTGGTAAAGCCAGATGCAAAGTCCTCATTTAGTACCTCAGCCATGCCTTCTACCTCCATATGTAGGTCTCCATTTTGGTCCCTAATCGGCCCCAATCCTCCTCTTTGATGCATTCATAATAAAGGATGAAACTGAGTACTGTGTACAATGAGCAAGTGTGACCTTAGCTCCTTTAATGAGACTCGAGAGTGCAGGTACCTCGTGAGTGGCCTGCTTATATACCGTGCTCCCAAGGGATGCTGGGATCCCTTGGGACGCCAACAGGTAGACCATCTGGTGGTAGTGTAATACAGGTTGCAAGGGGTTAAATACATAACATCACTCCCCCGTAAAGTCAATAGTACACTTAACTGGGGCTTTTCGCTCCCTTGTCGATCGTCTCGGTACAAATGCGGGCGTGGGTGAGTTGGTTGGTTCTTCACTGGGCTGCTGGGCAGCTGGCCTTGCCGGACTGCTGGGGATGGTGAGTTCGGCTTCGTGGTCAACCATGATGACAGTTGCCACTTGTGTGTGTGTTGGAGGGTCAAAGCTGGTGGTGTCTACTTCAGGTTGTTCGTGGCTGTTGGTGAACCACAATTTGATTTGGTCCAAATGTTTTCTGCACGTTAGTCCATTGGCCAATTTGACCTGAAGCACCCTACTACCGTCTTTGGCTATGACCGTGTCAGCGAGCCATTTGGGACCATGTCCATAATTGAGTACAAACACAGGGTCCTTGAACTCAATATCGCGTGACAAATTTGCGCGGTCATGGTACACACTTTGTTGTTGCCGCCTGCCCTCCACTTGATCATGGAGATCAGGGTAGACAAGAGAGAGCCTTGTTTTGAGAGCCCTTTTCATGAGCAGCTTGGCTGGGGGAGTGAGTGGGGTCTGGTGTGGTAGCTGAGCAGCACTCGTGACAGCCGAGTCTGAAGGGAGCCTTCCGACACGCGTTTCAAGCTTTGCTTGATGCCCGTTCTGCCTGGCCGTTGGATGCGGGCTTGAACAGGGCAGATATGACGTGCTTGATCCCATTGAGGGTCTGAATTCCTTGAATTCAGCACTGGTGAAACACGGCCCATTGTCCCTGACTAGGACATCAGGCAGGCCATGCGTGGCAAACATGGCTCGTAGGCTTTCAATGTTGCTTACAGATATTATTGCATATTCAATCCATTTTGAGTAAGCATCCACGACAACCAGGAACATTTTGCCGAGAAATGGGTCCGCATAGTCCACGTGGATCCTCGACCATGGTTTGGAGGGCTACGACCACAAACTTAGCGGTGCCTCTCTGGGTGCATTGCTCAGTTGAGAGCAGGTGTTGCACTGGTGCACGCATGAATCTAAATCTGAGTCGATGCAGGGCCACCACACATGGGATCTGGCTATGGCTTTCATCATTACAATGCCTGGGTGGGTGCTGTGTAGTTCACAAATGAACGTATCTCTGCCTTTCTTGGGCAAGATCACGCGATTGCCCCACAACAGACAATCCGCCTGCAGGGAGATTTCGTCTTTGCGCCTGTGGAACGGCTTGATCGCCTCCTGCATCTTCGCTGGGATGCTGGACCAACTCCCATGGAGAACACAGTTTTTTACCAAGGACCGTAAAGGATCCAGGTCCAGATCCTGATCTGGCGGGCCGTAACGGGCGACTTTTCATTTTCGAATGCATCCATCATCATGGGCAAGTCTGCAGGCTGTGCCATTTCCACCCCGGTGGTGGGCAATGGCAGCCGACTGAGAGCATCAGCGCAGTTCTCTGTGCCCGGCCTGTGGCAGGTTACATAGTTGTATGCCGACAGCGTGAGCACCCATCTTTGAACGCGGACAGAGGCATTGGTGTTAATCCCTTTGCTCTCAGAGAACAGCGATATGAGCGGCTTGTGGTCAGTTTCAGCTCAAACTTGAGGCCAAATAAGTACTGGTGCATTTTCTTTACCCCGTAAATGCACGCCAGAGCCTCATTTTCAATCATGCTGTAGGCCCTTTCGGCCTTGGACAAACTCCTGGACACATAAGCGACCGGTTGCAAAATCTCCAATTCATTAGCCTGTTGTAACACACAACCGACCCCGTATGACGACGCATCGCAAGCTAGCACTAATCGTTTACACGGGTTATACAGGACAAGCAGTTTGTTAGAACACAACAGGTTCCTGGCTTTCTTAAAGGCAGCCTCTTGTGAATTCCCCCATACCCAGTCGTCTCCCTTGCGCAGTAGCGCATGTAGGGGTTCTAGCAGGGTGCTTAACCCAGGTAGGAAATTACCGAAACAGTTAAGGAGTCCCAGGAACGACTGCAGCTCCGTCACATTCCGTCTCAGCGCGTTCTTGATGGCCTCCGTCTTGGCGTCAGTGGGTCTGATGCCGTCTGCTGCGATTCTTCTTCCCAAGAACTCGACCTCCTGCGCCAGGAAAACACACTTCGAGCGTTTCAACCTGAGTCCCACGCAATCCAACCAACTAAGAACCTCTTCCAGATTCTTCAAGTGCTCAATGGTGTAACCAATATGTCATCCTGGAAAACCACTGTGCGAGGAACCGACTTTAGCAGGCTCTCCATGTTCCATTGGAAGATCGCCGTGGCCGACCGAATCCCGAACGGGCATCTATTGTGGATGAACAGACTTTTGTGCTTGTTGATGTAGGTGAGGCTTTTCGAAGACTCCTCCAGCTCCTCTGTCATGTAGGCCGAGGTCAGGTCCAGCTTGGTGAATGTCTTCCCTCCAGCCAGGGTCGCAAATAGGTCGTCTGCCTTGGGTAATGAGTAATGGTCCTGTAGCGAAAAACAGTTCATCGTTACTTTATAGTCCCCACAAATTCTGACCATGCCATCCTCTTTAAGTATTGGGACAATCGGACTGGCCCACTCATTGAATTCCACCGGCGTAATGAAGCCTTCTCGCTGCAGCCTGTCTAGCTCAATTTCCACTTTTTCACGCATCATGTATGGTACCGCCCGTGCCTTGTGGTGGATGCGTCACGTACCGGGAACCAAAGGGACCTGCACTTTGGTCCCCAAGAAGCTTCCAATGCCTGGCTCGAGCAACGATGGAAACCTGCTCAGAACCTGGGCACATGAGGCGTCGTCGACAGACGAAAGCGCTCGGATGTTGTCCCGGTTCCAGCGGATTTTTCCCAGCCAGCTTCTGCCAAACAATGTGGGGCTATCCCCAGGCACAATCCACAGCGGGTGTTTGTGTCCTGCTCCATCATAGGAGACTTTGACTTCTGCACTGCCAATTACAGGGATTAGTTCCTTGGTGTAAGTCCTTAGTTTGGTGTGAATAGGGCTGAGCTTGGGTTTGTGTGCCTTGTTGCCCCAAAGCCTGTTGAAGGCCTTTTTACTCATTATGGACTGACTCACACCCATGTCCAGTTCCATAGATACTGAAATTCCATTCAGTTCAACTTTTAACATTATTGCTGGACATTTCGTGGTGAAGGTGTGTACCCTGTACACTCCTGCCTCCTCGGTACAAGTCTCCAATTCAGTCTGATCCACCGTGGATCAATCTTCCTTTGCAACGTGGTGGTTTGCAGGGTTTGCAGCTCGCCTGCACATTCGCTGAAGGTGTCCTATTGTTCTGCCACCGTTGCGCGCATAGTGCTTAAAGTGGCATTGATAGGGCCGATGATCACCTCCGCAGTGCCAACAAGGTGTTCACTGCCTCGCATTAATGACTGATGGCAGACTCTGGGTCATCTGAGGTCGAGCAGCAGCTGCCAGTGTGTACGTTCTGCCATGTATATTCCTGCTCGAAAACGACATTACTTTGTGCACAGTACTGGACGAAACCTCTTTACTCTGCAAAATCAGTTAGGTGTTGTTGCTGGTGGACATAAATGCCTGGGTTATCGTTATGGCTTTACTTAGATTCGGAGTTTCAACAGTCAACAGTTTGCGAAGGATTGCCTCATGGCCAATGCCAAGCACAAAAATGTCTCTAAGCATTTGTTCTAGGAATCTCTCAAATTCGCAATGTCCTGCGAGGCGCCTTAGTTCGGTGACATAGCTCGCCACTTCCTGGCTCTCCGACTGTTGACACATGTAGAACCGATATCTCGCCATCAAAATGCTTTCCTTAGGATTTAGGTGCTCCCGGACCAGCGTACACAATTCTTCATAGTATTTAGCAGTTGGTTTTACTGGAGCTAGGAGATTCTTCATGAGGCTATAGGTTGTTGCCCCACAGGCAGTGAGGAGGTTCGCCCTTCTTTTGGCAGCGTTCTCGTCCCCTTCCCGCTCGTTGGCCACAAAGTATTGGTCAAGTCTCTCCACGAAGGCCTCCCAATCGTCCCCTTCTGAGAAATTCTCCAGGATACCATCTGTTCTTTGCATTTTCGCGCGATTGTTCGTTACCTCGTCGTCAATTGATGCGTTCATAATAAAGGATGAAACTGAGTACTTTGTACAATGAGCAAGTGTGACCTTAGCTCCTTTAATGAGACTCCAGAGTGCAGATACCTCATGGATGGCCTGCTTATATACCGTGCTCCCAAGGGATGCTGGGATCCCTTGGAACTCCAACAGGTAGGCCCTCTGGTGGTAGTGTAATACAGGTTGCAAGGGGTTAAATACATAACATTCTTAATACCCATTTATTATTTATATGCCTATAGAAGACTTTTGTATTCCCTATGATGTTATCTGCTAATTCTCATACTCCCTCTTTGCCCCGTTTATTTCCTTTTACACTTCCCCTCTGAACTTTCTGTATTCAGCCTGGTTCTCACGTATTCTCAACCTGACATCTGTCACACACCCACTTTTTCTACTTCATTTTACTTTCTATCTCTTTCGTCATCCAAGGAACTCTAGCTTTGGTTGCCCTACCTTTCCCCCTCGTAGGAATGTACCTCGACTGTACCCGAACCATCTCCTCTTTAAAGGCAGCCCATTGTTCAATTACAGTTTTGCCTGCCAATCTTTGATTCCAATTTACCTGGGCCAGATCCATTCTCAACCCACTGAAATTGACCTTCCTCCAATTAAGTATTTTTACTCTAGGTTGCTCCCAGTTCTTTTCCATTGCTAATCTAAATCATACGATACTGTTCCCTAAATGTTCCCCGACTGACACTTGCTCTACTTCACCCACCTCATTCCCAGAACCAGATCCAGCAACGCCTCCCTCGTCGGGCCGGAAACAAACTCATTTAAGTTTGAATATACTTCATAAATTCTTCCCCATCTCTGCCCTTTACACTATTACTATCCCAGTCTATGGGTTCACTTTTCCCCGATTATCTGTGTCGTTTTTTTGGCATGCACGTCTTTTTTGGAGTAAATTAAAATTTCCCCATTTTCCTCAAAGTTTCTGCACTAGTGTAATTCACTTAGGTAGAATATTTTTAGGCTACGATTTTTTTTTACCTCATTGGGGGCGTAACCTGCCACCCGCGCCAATTCTGGACATTAAAGCAAGTTTGGCCAGCTCCAATTTACTCCAATTTTTCTTAGGACGGCAAGAGTTCGGCCTTTCGGCCAGAGTTAGGAGTGGCACCCGGCACCGGGAGGAGGGAGACCCTTCGGCCAGGGCTAGCAGTGGCACCCGGCACCGGCACCAAGAGGTCTTTCGGCCAGGGTTAGGAGCAACACCTGGCACCGGGAAGGAGGAGGGGGGGGGGGGGCAGTGGTCAGGGGGATAGACTTTTGGCATAAACACTTTAATAATTTAATGCTGGAATGCTGCTACAATGTGTAATGTGCTTGTGCAGGTTGCTGTGAGCTGGCTGTATGTTTCACTTTCCAGCCTCAGCCCGCAGTGTGTCCCTCGTTACCCTAGCAACCCGATCTTTTTGGCGCAGATCTTAGGCTCCACCCCCCAAAGCTAAAGGACAGGCTAGGCGGTGCCGAAATCAACAATTCAAACGGGGAAAGTTGGATGATTTTTTGGGGGCGTAGTTGGGCCCCAAAAAAACGGGCGTAACTCTTCAAATACACCAAAAAACGGCTTTGGGGAAAATTGAGCCCCACATTAGGATAATTGAAGTCTCCCATTATCACTACTCTACAGTTCTTGCATCTCTATGTAATTTCCCTGCAAATTTGCTCCTATATATCCTTCCCAATAGTTGGCCGTCTATAGAATACAACTAGTAGTGTAATGACACCTCGATTGTTTCTCAGCGTGAAGGCCCCAACCTATGTGAGAACACCAGCGGCAGGTCGGAGCCATAAAAGGAGCGGTGAGCAGCGGCCTGGGAGCAGCGTGGAGGCGTACCACTTCAAGGAGCAGCACGAGCTGCAACGGCAGCGAAGAGTAACGTCATCAAGATCCAGGTCGGTGATTGGAGCGTGGGCAGATACAGCAGGAGCAGCGAGGCCGGGGCGAAGGAGCGGAGTGAGACAGCGGAGGGATATGATCGGGGCCCAGGGGAGGCATGAGTTCAGGGTCTGGGGCCCAGGGACAGCACGGGCCAGCCCACACTGCGATATGTGTGCGCACTAGGTCCGTGCAGCAAAGCTGGTCTCCAGTCATCTTGGGTAATCCTTGCCACTGGACCAAGACCTAGCTCTGTCAAGCCCATGTAATGGCTGGTGTGCAACGGCCACCACACATTAAAAAGATCCACGCACAGGCATCTTCCATTCTTCAGGATGTAATTCAGGACCTGGAATTTTAGGTCCTTCATTGGAACACCTGTGAACTTATCCTTTTTTAGCGTAGAAGCAAGTCATCCTTGTTTCGAGGGACCGCCTATGATGATGCTGTTTCTCAACTCTAACCAAATAGATTCTGTCCTTGATCCCTCCAGGACATCCTTTCTCTCCAGTACTATCATATTCTCCTTAATCAATACTGCCACCACATCTCCTTTCTTTCCTTCCCTATCTTTCCTGAACACCTTGGGGCCGAAATTGCCCCTCCCGATTAGGCTTCTGGCAGCCTGAATGCGGCGGCCACGGGGTGGCGAGGAATGGCCACCGACTCTCCGCGGAGAGGCCGCCATTTTGCAATTTTCCCTTCATCAGGGGCGGAGTGGTGTAGGGGACCGCTCCGTCCGTTTTCCCGCCAGGGCGTGCGCGCGCCGATCCCTTCCCGACCGGCGGTGACTGCTTCCCGAAATTACCCCGTGCGAAATATCCCTTTTGAGGAATTGCCCCGTGGAAGCGGTGCCGCCGCTGGCCGGTGCCCCCGGCAGCTTTCTGTGTCGGTTCACTCCTTGTTGGTCCTTGTTGGTAGGCGGCGAGACCGTCCTTAAAGGGGAGGTGGCGCTGCCAGCATCGCCATCTTATTTTTTATTGTCGGCCGACTGCCAGGTCGGCCCGACAATTATGCCCCCGGGTTCGGCCGGGCTGCCAACCCCTCTTGGGTGCTAGGCCACTGGCCTGGCCGAAACCCTCCCTGGTGGCCCAGTGGACGTAACTGAAAAATATGTAGAGCTCGCAGTGGCTCTCCCCTTTAACTGAAGGGGAGAGACGTTGCGACAAGTCAGCGATGCACTGACATCATTAGCATTGCACTTCCGCCCCGAGCAAACAAAAACATTGAAGTGCTGAATATCAAATGCACCACCGCCACAACCCAGGCAGCAGAGAAAGACCACAAAAAATGGAAGGTGCGCCCAGCTTCTTGCTAGCTGGGAAGTATGGGTGGCCCATGAGAGGGTGATGGTGAGAGGTTACATGGAAGTGGGGGCTCCTCCCAAAGCACTCACACTTCTCCCCCCTCTCCCCTCACACAGAGCCCCAGATGGCTCCCCGGATCACAATGGCCGACTCTGCCCCTGCACAGTCGCAGGGGAGGCAGACTTTAGCGGGGCCCTCAGAGGACATCCACCAAAGGAGTCTATGCAGCAGGGAAGTGAGCAGGCTATCTCTACCTCTGCTGAAGCCACAGGAGAACACCTCGTAGAAGCACGCGTAAGGGAAAGATGAAACAGAAGTAAATGCACAAGGGTTTCTAAATAAATGTTTATGTAAAGTTTCCATTACTGTGATGTTGCAGATAAAACTATTTATTTTCACCACTTTCTGGTCACAGACAAATTTGTGTGCAACTTTGGAAGTGGCTTAGTGAGTTGGAGAGAATGGTGGGACACAATTTTACTTCCAGCAATGGAGGTCAGTGTGAAAGACATGACTTGGTCATTGTGGGGATGTTTTATGGTGTTGCTGTGGGGTGGTGCCAACCTGATGCAGCATGTGGCAACGATATGAGTGCAATGCGGGTAGTTCAGCAAATTGGCTATCCCTGGCCTCCTGGGCAGCAATGTGCCGGGTGCTGGTGGGATCTGCACCTCAGGTTCCTCCTGCTCCTCCTCCTCATCTTCCAGCTGCTCCTCCTCCTCCTCCTGCTGCTCCTCCTCCTCTGAAGAGGCTGTGCACTCAGTGTCTTGCTCCTCAAGCAGTGCTAATCCTCACTGCTGCGCTATATTGTGCAGGGCACAGCAGACCACACCGATTCTGGAGACTCTGGCTGGTGCATACTGAAGGGCTCCTGTCAAGGCATCTGAAGCACCTTTTCAGCATGCCTATTGTCTGCTCTTTGACACATCTGGTGGAAATGTGGTTTTCATTATCTCTCTCCTGGGCCTCAGTACTCGGCCTCCTCAAGGATATCATGAGCCACGTCTTCAGTGGATAGCCCTTGTCTCCAAGCAACCAGCCAGAAAGTCTGTTTGGAGGAGCAAAGAGCTGAGGGAGGGTGGATTGGCGCAGGACTAAAGAGTCATGGCAGCTGCCAGGGAATTTGGTGCACCCAATGACAAAGGCTCCTGGGTGATGATGGGATACCCTGATAGCCACATGTATGCAGTCGATGACACGCTGCACCCATGGGAAACCAGCCAGAGCAGCAAAGGCCAGCACCCACTCAGTAATACTGGCTTCATCAGTGGCAAAGTGGATATAATTGGCTGACTTGTCAAAGAGGTTATCGGTGACCTGTGTGCTGCATCTGTGGGCGGCCGACTGCCAGAAGCCACAAATGTCTGCTGAAAATCCCTGGAAGGAGCCAGAGGCGAAGAAGTTATGGGCACAGGTGACTTTGACAGCCACTGGTAAGGCGTGTCCACTCACTCCTCTGTGCTGCAGTAAAAGTCTGCGATGACCTGGTGTGATAGCCTGGGCCTCCTTTGGCACTACTGTTCCGTCATGTTGAGGAAGCTCATCCTCTGCCTGTAAACCCTGTGTTGGGGGTATCGCCTCCAGCGCAGTGCAGCCCTGTGCTGATGCCCTCTGTCCTGTGCAGCGTCAGGTCTTTAAAAAAGGGGCAAGTCCGACTGCGGCAACTACAGAGGAATCTCCCGGTTGTCAGCCACTGGGAAAGTCATTGCTAGAATCTTCCTCAACCATCTTCTCCCTGTGGCTGAGGAGCTCCTCCCGGAGTCACAGTGCGGATACCGTCCACTACGGGGCACAACGGACATGATCTTTACGGTGCGACAACTGCAAGAGGAATGCAGGGAACAGCACCGACCCTTGTACGTGGCCTTCTTTGACCTTACAAAGGCCTTTGACACTGTTAACTGCAAGGGACTATGGAGCGTCCTCCTCCATTTCAGGGGCCCCCAAAAGTTTGTCGCCATCCTCCGCCTGCTCCACGACGACATGCAAGCCGCGATCCTGACCAACGGATCCATCACAGACCCATTCCACGTCCGGACCGGGGTTGAGCAGGGCTGCGTCATCACGCCAACCCTCATCTCGATCTTCCTCGCTGCAATGCTCCACCTCACACTCAACAAGCTCCCAGCTGGAGTGGAACTAAACAATACAACCAGTGGGAATCTGTTCAACATTTGTCGCCTCCAGGCCAGATCGTCGAGCTACAGTACGCGGATGACGCTTGCGTCTGCGCACATTCAGAGGCTGAACTCCAAGTCATAGTCAACATCTTCCCCGAGGAGTATGAAAGCATGGGCCTTACACTAAACATCCGTAAGACAAAGATCCTCCACCAACCTGACCCCGCCACACAGCACTGCTCCCGAGTCATCAAGATCCACGGTGCAGCCCTGGACAATGTGGACCACGTTCCATACCCCTGGAGCCTATTATCAGCAAGGGCAGACATTGACAATGAGGTTCAACACCACCTCCAGTGTGCCAGTGCAGCCTTCGGCCGCCTGAGGAAGAGCGTGTTCAAAGATCAGGCCCTCAAACTTGGCACCAAGCTTATTGTCTACAGGGCTTTAGTGATACCAGCCCTCCTGTATGGTTCAAGAGACGTGGACCATATACAGTAGACACCTCAAATCACTGGAGAAATACCACCAATGATGCTTCTGCAAGATCCTGCAAATCCCCTGGGAGGACAGACGCACCAACGTCAGTGTTCTTGATCAGGCCAACATCCCCAGCATCGAAGCACTGACCACACTCAACCAGCTCCATTGGGCGGGCCACATTGTCTGCATGCCGGACACAAGACTCTCAAAGCAAGCGCTCTACTCGGAACTCCTACACGGCAAACGAGCCCCAGGTGGACAGAGGAAACATTTCAAGGACACCCTCAAAGTCTCCTTGATAAAGTGCAACATCCCCAGCGACATCTGGGAGTCCCTGGCCAAAGACCGCCCTAAGTGGAGGAAGAGCATCTGGGAGAGCACCTCGAGTCTCGTCGCCGAGAGCATGCAGAAAACAAGCGCAGGCAGCGGAAGGAGCATGCGGCAAACCAAACTCCCCACCCACCCTTTCCTTCAACCACTGTCTGTCCCACCTGCGACAAAGACTGTAATTCCAGAATTGGACTGTACAGTCACCTGAGAACTCACTTTTAGAGTGGAAGCAAGTCTTCCTCGAATGAGGAGAACATTATTGGTGTTGTTGTTGGTGCTGCTGGTGTTGGGAGATCATCGCGGTTTGATTCTTAGGACCAAATCAGACAGTCTAAACAACATCCATGCTGATGGAATAGATGGCAGGTCAAGAAGAGATGACAGAAACAATCTGTTAATGGTGTGATAGGTTCTAACAATGAGGTGACAGTGGATCCCGACTTTTTTGGAAACATTTGCAACCTCTAGAAAGTTAAATCTGTGCTGACAATGCAGTCAGCAACAGCATCCACCTCAGGAAAGTGATTAGATGTCAGTTGGGAGTATTTATTGTACTTTTCATGCTGTGCACTAATGAACTGGATCAATGGCCACTCAACTTCCGCCTCAGGTTCACAGGCACAGTTCTCGAGCTGCATGATTCCCGTGCTCATCCAGGGAAATTTGAAAGGTAGGGTTAAAACGAGACTTAAGGATCTGACAAGTATCTCACAATGATCTCAATTACCTTGGTTGCCTCTGCCATTCGGGTCACTGCCGTGCTGGCAAATGTGCCCGAGGAAAAGGTGCGTGGGGACGGGATGACAATGGCTCCAAGTTTTTTCAAATTTCCCTCCCGACCCGCCTCCAATCATGCCTGCACGTACGCCAGAAAATTCCTGCCCATGTGTTTGGGAACTTGCTCTTGAAACTTGACGTTTGCTCTTCTTGACGAGCACTCCAGTCCGCTGGAAGCAGAATTTGGAGATCAGCAAGTTCTCCATAGAGGTCGACGCCGTTAATGTCCGACCCTCTTGACCACAGTGCCCTGGGTGAGCACCCACATCACCCATGGGGCAAGGACAGGGACAGATGCTGTCTACAGTTCCTCGCCAACTCCCAAATGTAACATAACTTGGTGCTGCACAGTATCTAGGCTCGTATCTGAAGAATAGGAGCTTGAGGATGGTAATAGAAGATGGCTGGTGCCTGTGCAGCTGTGCCTCCTGAGGAGTCAGGAGAATGGCTGACAAAATTGGAAAGAAAATATATACATTGGTTTTACTACAGAAAACATACTATGCTATAAAAACGGCCAATCAAAATTCAGAATCCTCGATACATATTAGCAAATTAAAACAAATCAAAGACTCTCACATCAGATATATGCTTTGTAGTATTTAATTTTTAAAAAACCCAATCAAGTGTTCTGAACAAATTTGTCACCATTATTTTGCTTCCTGATTAGTTATGCAAATGTATTTATTACTACGCATCATCCACTAACTGCCACCTTACACATCGTAAACTCCAACATCAACAGTCAGAATTAATTAACATATATGACACTTGTTTTATTCTACAGTTTTGATAAAGCAATTTGAATTTGTTACTTCTAGACTTGACTATTCCAATGCACCCCTAGCCAGACTCCCATGTTCTACCCTCTGTAAACTTGATGTCATCCAAAACTGCTATTCGTGTCCTAACTCGCACCAAGTCCCGCTCACCCATCACCCCCATGCTCGCTGACCTACATTGGCTCCCAGTTAAGCAACACCTTGATTTTAAAATTCTCATCCTTGTTTTCAAATCCTCCCATGTCTTCGCCCCTCTCATGCTCTGTAATCTCCTCCAGCTCTACAACCCCCTGAGAACTCTGCACTCCTCCAATTCTGGCCTCTTAAGCACCCCCGATGATTTTAATCGCTCCACCATTGGTGGCCGTACTTTCTGCTGCCAAGGCCCTAAGATATGGAATTTCCTCCTTAAACCTCTCCACCTCTCTACCCTCCTTTAGGAAACTCCTTAAAACCTACCTCTTTGACCGAGCTTTTGGTCATCTGCCCTAATATCTCCTTATGTGACTCGGTGTCAAATTTAGATTTATAGCATTCCTGTGGCTAAGTTAAAGGTGCTATAAAAATGTAAGATGTTGCTGTTGAATCACGATAAATAAATGATGATGCATAGTAACTATGGACAACAATACCTAATACAGAGGGCACAAAACTCGTGCTTATCAACTGCAAATGTCAGCAACTCTGACAAGCATCATTCAAATAAAGATATGAAACAGTAAATATATAACATTGCACTTATTGCATGATGTTGTAACTCACAAAGCACAAGTTTGTTATATGCCATTCATACATTTAACATGAATCATGTGGCACACAAAATGGTGCACTCAAGTTTATTTGCCCGAGTCTGGCTGAATGACTTGGTCAACACACTGCCAAGTTTTAATTTCTTCCAATTCATTAAATCCACAGATTAAATATTGCTTTCTGTTCCTGTATCATCAAAGTGTACATGCACCGTACACCCTCCAGTGTGTTTGCCTCTGATTCCCTCCTCCCTGTGTCTGCTTCAGTTTCATCTGTAGCATTGCAGTTTGCTTCCCCTGAATACTTTAGTCTGTTTGTCTTCATTTCCCATTCAGTATCACCTGTCTCATGCATCTGAGTCGACCGCCATTCCTTGGTTCGATTAGCTCTGCAACGTCTGTGCTGACACTTGAAGCTACTCTCTTTCATTCAAGCAATGAGAAAGCAAAGCAACACTATTAAAATGCTGGACTATCACAGTCACCATAGTACAAGTGTAAAAACGTTTTGTGTGGTAAATGGGCATTAACATTCAATTACTGCCAAACAGCTAATAACCAATTTTCAGATTTACTGTTGACAATTTGCCACAGGCATTAAGTTACGCTATCCAGTGAGAACTTAGCTGAACTAATTCAAATCCAAATGTACCATTCTAACAAACAGAAAAGAGCCACTTGGCTGTGCAAATGGATGGCCCTTTCATCTTTCTGGCAAGAAAGGAAGTACAATGCTGACTGAACAAAAGGCACAGCTCTGACACATTTCAGCGAGACTGAATTGTATATTCCGGGGAGGAATTTGGAAACCAGCACGATGCGTATCTCGATAGCAAAACCACAATCTCAGCGCCTTTTCAAAAAAAAAAATCATTCACGGAATATAGGCGTTACTAACATCCATTTTTATTGACCATCCCTAATTGGCCTTGAGAAAGTGGTGGTGAGTCACCTCCTTGGACCGCTGCTGTCCATGTCATAGTTTTTTGTAGCGGTTTTTGATCAACTGAGTGGCTTGATAAGCCATTTCAGAGGGCAGTTAAGAGTCAACCACATTGTTGTGGGTTTGAAGTCACATATAGGCCAGACCAGGTAAGGACGGCAGATTTCCTTTCCTGAAGGACATTAGTGAACCAGATGGGTTTTTACGACAATCCAGTAGTTTCAAGGTGAGAGGGACTGTTAAAAGGCCAGAGTACTCGCAGTGAGTAAAATCAAAGTTTGAAATGTATTTGGATAGCAGAAGACCATAAAACGTCCCACAGAGACTGTCGGGAAAGGTCATTTACAAGTCCTGGATATACGGTAGGAGTGCACCAGAAAGACTGCATATGTCCAGCCCCATGATGTTCCTGAGGTAGCGATTCCATGAGTTCTTCCACTCTCGTGCCATGACTTTGGTGGAACAGTGCTAGAAATCCTGTAGAGATGGGTCAAATGTTTCTGTAGACCACCTGCCGAGGTTACAAAAAAAAATTCTCTTTGCTGGACAAAATTTATGCAACTTAAAATATTGAAATAATTTCGAGCGCAGACGAATAGGGTAGACTGTAGTTTACTGTTGGTGATCTACTAGTGAGTATGAATCCATGTTCCTTGAAAGTCATCCCAAATCTAACACATTCATAGAATAGATAGAGGCCGAATTCGGTGCAGGTTGTGCCCGCAGCCGCTGAGGGTCCGCTGGAAATGTATGATTTTCAGCCGATTCCTCCGGAACCACCCATCTGCCGTTCAAGTTCGACCTGGCGCTAGATTGGTCGCGGACGGATCCACGGGCGTGACATCATGTCACGCGCCCATGCCGGATGCTTCAAATCGACCATTTTGGTCAGGGATGCTGGCCTCAGATCGACCTGCAGAAGGACCGCTCGCAAAAAGCAGGTGTGAGCTGGCCGTGAGTGGGGCAGCAGGGAGAAGGGCTCCGAGTGCTGCAGCACTGCACATCGCGGCTATGGTGCAGGTGCTGGACCAGCATGAGTGGGACTGATGGAAAAAAGTTAGGTGGATGTTGCTTTACTTTATTGCTGATGGTAATGTTTAATTTGGATATGATGAAATGTGTCTAGGCTGACGGAAAAACATTTCTTTGACCTTGCTGAAAGCCCTTCATTGAGAAGCCCAATGGCGAAGGCAAAATAATTATGAATAAGTGAGAAGTCATATTTTGTCCATCCAAGCTGATTAATTAATTCTGTGACACAGTCCTTCAAGAAGGTGAGGGTTAGAATGATCTATTGTAAGCCTGAGACAGCTGCAGACTCTGACAACATTTGTATGGGAGTAAAAGGGTATAAAGTTACAGCTATTCAACTTTAGGGGCAGCACGATTACAGACCAAACTGAGGAAGGACTACGGTCAATAGAACACAGCAAGAGGCAATCACCACGGTGACTCAGTGGCCTACCGTTGAGGTTTCAATGATTACACTGTCACGATCGCCTTGTTAATGCGTCTTTCTTCTGCAAGGAAACGACTTCATAAAATCTGTTCTCATTCATCACAAAAGACCTGTACCCAGCGTGCCTTGTTGTGGTGATGGACATAAGTCTATTCTGAGAGATATAATTATTCTGACACATCAAATAACCCTCACAGCCCATAAAGCATGTTGCGATGGCCTGATGACCCTACCCATTATACAGTGCAGTCCTATGTGGATGGGAAGATAGTCCTGATAAAGCAGATGACTTGAAGGACAGATGTGTGTTTCTCACAAGGCACCACACATGACATTAAAATCAGATACTCACCAAGAGAGGGTCAACAATGTGAGTGTATTTACAAGTGCACAATAACAAAGGCTACATAACATTATTATATTTACAAACATTTACACCACCATCACCCACCGCTCTACCCGGCACCAACACCTCTCTTCCCCCCGCCGCCCCTTGAAGCCATGCCCAAGCTCCTCTTCCTCGGCCTGCCTACACCACGGCGTCCCGCTCCCCTGCCCCTCACTGCCTCTGGTTGACGAGCTTGTGCAGGAGGGCACCGGGATGTCTGCAAATGTGCACATCTTAGTGAGAATGCAGGGGGGCGTGACCTGGGACCTCCCGCTCCTCCGGATCTCTCTGTCTTCAGGGTGTGGGCTCGGGGGCTTGCACGTCGCATGCAGAAGCCATCTCTTGCCTCATCACCTCAAAAGACTTGGTTGTGCGCTCCAACACAGCGATGAGCCGGTCCATCTCCTCTCTCTCGTCTTCTTCATGGAAATGGGTGGCGGAGGTGGGAGTGGTGGAAATGGGTGATCTGGGGGGGTGGGGGGGGGCGCGGGGGATCCGCTATCTTGGGCTGGGGACGACGTCGGCATGGGAGACGTTGGGATCTGATGGCTTCTCTGAAGGCCAGAGGTCGACGGTGTGCCTTGATCCGTGCTGTCCAAGTCAACATCTGCAAGTAGAGGACGACATTTCAGTCTATGCGGGGGGGGGGGCAACGGCGGCTGGGGCAGTGGGGGGCTGCTGCTCAAGCTGAGATATGAGCCGTGCCATCTCACATTCTGCAAGCAAGGAGTTGTATCTCTACATGGGTACACCAATACTTGGCAACAAAGTGTGCAGTAAACCATGAGTGCCTTAACATTGCATGACCGTTCATGCCATGAGCATGGCTCAGGTCGCAGGTTAGTATAACCTTATCATGCTGTAGCACAGGATTTGCATCAACTGTTGTGGCTGCATGGCGGCGGTCACCCACCAATGCCAAGGCACGCTCCTCCAGCCTGCTCAATTCCACCACCTCTGCTGGTCACCCTCCCGTCCCACGCAGGCTTGCTGCCTTGGATGTGTTTTTCTTCTGCACAAAGAAACATTGCAGCCTTTAGCCCCTTTGTTCATGCCCCCCACACGCACTCCCACACACATCTGGGGCACAACCCTTTTGGCGTTGGACAGGAGGGGACGAATACATATTTACTCACTCTTGCTGCCGCCACCAAATCGTTTCAACGTTTCTGGCATTGGTCATTATCCCGCTCAACGTTGCCCATTGCGGACACGATCTCGGTGATCTCCCTCCAAATGTGTCGGTATTTGGGTGGTGGAGGCTTGCCACGACCATCCCAGGTGAGGTCTTTGTACCTGTGCTCCACCTCCATTAATAGCTCCTCCAAATCCTCCTCATGAAACCAGGGAGCTTTGGGCCTGGTTTTGCCAGTCTTCATTGCTGCTTTCTGGCCACTCATTGTCAATGATGAAACGAATGGCTGCTCAACAGTTTGTGTGTCTCAATTTCTCCGACTGCCCCCTCTACAACCTCCAACTCTCTCCTCTCCAACCTCCAATTCTCTCCTCTCCCCTCTCACAGGTGGAATAAAGTGGTGTGCCTTTATGCACATGCGCAGTACAGCAATCAGCCTCAAACGGCCCCGAAATGACAGCACATCCGAAGAGAAAAACTACAAAAAAAATCATGAAGTTTTGCACATGCGCATTGGAGGCCCTCTGAAGATCCCCGAGTGGAGAGGCCTCCAACTGCCGCACATTGATGATGCCGGCTGCTCACTCCCGCTCCCACTCGCTCCTGCCCGGCGACTGACGCTGACGCTGACACCACGGAGTCGAAAGCAGCTCCCGACGGGACCCGGCGGCAGCGGGCGGGAAAAGGGTAGGTGCCGCCTGGGGGTCGGCGAGAAATGGGCGGCGACCAAATTCGGCCCCATCTTACAGCACAGAAGGGGGCCTTTCGGCTCGTCGTGCCTGTGCCGGCTCTTTGAAAGAGCTATGTAATTTAGTCCCATACCCCAGCCTTTTCTCCACAACCTTGCAGTCCTTTTCAAGTACATGTCCAACTGAAAATTCCTTTGATAGTTCCATTAACCATAGATCAATTCCTATTGTACTATGTTCATTTGCGTGAATTTCATGCAATTTTAAAAAAAAACTTGTTTTCCCCCTTCAAACTAATTTATGATGTGGGCCTTGTAGACTAACACACTCAAAACGCCTTTATGAAGGAACAACAGATAAGATTAAATACTCCTCTCGTTAAAGGATGACAGGAGTAAGGCTAAAATATTCTGGCTAAAAATAATTTAAGATGAAAGTAGATGCCTGTGTCTGAAACAACATCAAATTTATACAACCTCCTCAGCTTATCTTTTGTATGTGGTGAGATGTCAAAACAATCTGGTGTATGAGCAAAAATACAGCATCAATAATGTGAGCAAGACAAAGAACATGTATTAGACTTATCCACAGTCTAGGTTGTCTTGGTGGATTCGCATTATTATTTTTAGAAGCTGTGAATTTATTGAAATGTACTAATTGGTAGGTTTCATAGAGTGTCAGGATACATTATAACATCTGATTTGAATTGATTTTCCTGATCATTTTTATATTATTCACCGAATCTCCATTCAATGTGAGACTATTAGCAAGGTCAATCACATCTCGCAATGCTTCTCCAAAACATTTGACTATAAATCAAAACAAGTTATTCTAATCTTGTATAGATCATGGAGTTTTGGAATACTGTGTGCAGATTTGGGCACTTCAAAAATATATTAATGCATTTCGAGAGAGTTCAGAGAAAAAAGAAAAGGATAATCTGCTAGAGGATAATCAGTTAAAGAATGTAATGCTATTCTGATTAATACCTTTAAAAAAATATATCTGGTTATGACTGGGATTGATTTTGTAAGAAGGAGGATAGATGGTTCTATAAAGACAATAGACATGCCAAGCAAGGCAACTAGTTAAAGTAACATAATGCAAGGTAGAAGATTAGACAAATATTCTGGACTTTTTCTTGATTTACTCTGTGGGAGCAAAGAACACTACATAGTATCTTTCATCCGGATATTAAGTGGCTTGAGCAAAATCCATGATAAATGAATTGGACATGATACATGGAAGGAACAAGCTAACGCACTGAAATGCATGCTTCTTTGTGTTCTTTTCCGTGCTGTGTAACCGAGTGAGAGAGGGATGATATGTGACCCGTCGCCTTTGAGAGCTCGGTATCGGGGTGCAACTTGAAGAAATTACATAACATTTCTGAATAATCAACACAAGGCGGTATAGCGTTAAGAAATTGTTGACCTTAATTTCCTTTAACAGGAATGACTCCCAGCCTGTAAGGATAAAAGGCAAAGAAATAGTTTGATTAATGTGAGGAGTCTGGACTCTGGAGTGGAAGGAATTGAGAGTGAGAAGGTGTGTAGGCTGGAAAGTAATGCCTGTTACTGGCTCGTTCGACGTTGCATTTGACGACACAACTGCCATAGGTGAATAAACCGCACTTGTTTTAAACTCTAATCTGCATGTTTAATTGATCACTGGGCCTGTTTCAGCCTGTTTCAGCTGATCTTAGTTTTTAGAGTCCAGAACCTAAAATTCCAACATCCCATGTACACTTAGCTCGTGTACCTGAAATTCCTTCCACTTCTGTTTTAGAGGAGTCTTTAAAAGCCGTTTAAAATAAATGGGTTCAGCAGTTGTGGACAAAAATGTGGGCGAGCGGACCATTTGTTGGTCTGACTGCTGAATCCATTGGCAATCCTGGTGTGTAGCTCAGTGCGTGCTGCAGGATTCCCTGTCCATATTCCAGATGTGCGTTCTGTGCCAGGAGCAGGATCTATGTTTATATTCTCTTCATCTACATGTGGTAATGAAAATCCCATGCTAAGCAAACATGCCTGCAGCAGATTATAATGTGCAACAACAACAACTTGTATTTATGTAGCATCATTAATGTAAAACGTCCCAAGGCGCTTCACAGGAGTGTTATAAAACAAATTTTGACACCAAGTCATATAAGGAAATATTAGGACAGGTGACCTAAAGCTTGGGCAAAGAGGTAGCTTACAAGGAGCATCGGAGCATCTTAAAGGAGGCAAGAGGTGGCGAGGCGGAAAGGTTTGGGGAGAGAAAGGCAGCTGAAAGCACGGCCGCCAATGGTGGAGCGATGAAGTTTGTGGATGCGCAAGATATCTCGGAGGGTTGTAGGGCTGGAGAAGATTATAGAGATAGGGAGCGGTGAGGCCATAAGGGATTTAAAAACATTGAGAATTTTACACTCTGCAAATAAAATCTGTTTCAAACCCATAGAATACAAATTAAAGAGCCATTAAGTACATCCAGCAGGTGGATCCACAATCGTAACACATTTGTAACTTCATCACTGATGTCTTTGCTCATCACTAGACAAAAAGCACATCTGTGCATTCTTTACATCTGGAGGCCAGTGCTGCCATTTTTACCACTTGCTAGAAACGTTTCTTGCCAGATAAATAATGCAGAGTCTACCTGAACAGTTTGAATGTTAAAATATATTTTAGAATCATCATTGATCTTACTGTAACATTCAAACTTGCACCACGGGTTGTGCCTCCAGTCACTGCTTATTACATTGTACTTTCCCATTTTAGAATATCTTATGAAATTCTAAATGTAAGGGTAGATCAGCAAAGTCCATGCACAACTGCTTAACGCAACATTCCTGCGTCTGTTACTTTTAATGCAGGCATTAAGTGCTGGTACCTGAACGTCATCGATCAGCTGTATCCTTTAATCACAAACTCAAGTTCTGAAAACCTGCTGTTCAAATTGCACTAAAATGACCAGCATGAATCTTCAATGAGGGGAATGTTCTAAAAGCCTCGAGGTAAAATTACAATTTATTTTCAAAGTACCATGTGCTTGTTTTACAAAACGCTATGACAGTTCTGAATTATATTAACTAATGGCTGAATTTATATCCAAATTTGAATGTAAGCAAATGTAAAACAATTTTCATCAATTCCTTTCCCACTTTCTCTCCTTGTTTCATACATGCCATCATAGAACATAGTAATAGATAATGAGCAGCTTCAAAAAGGCTGACAGAATCCCTAGAACACTGACATCTCAGGCACTGTCTGATTTATAAGCTTATAAGTGAAAACTAATAGTTTACATGAGCTTTGTGCCTTAATCTGCAGATATGCACAGTATTTCTTCACTTCTTTTTTAGAACAACATTTAAGTTACATAGAGACCTGAAGGAGGAAATACAAATGTTGAAGGAAGAGAACTGTCATGCATTTCCAGGATGGGTGTGGGAACATGCTTCACTGGGAAATTTAGAATTTTTACATTTAAAATGATGCATTCTGATTAATTCCACAATTAAATTTGACAATTGATAGATTTTTAATATTTTTTAATAATGGTATTTGCATTTTCAACAGACCATCTAGACCATTTATTGCCTAAAAGTGATCTCAACAGTGGTCCAACACTCACCATCACAATTCAATTGTGTCCCATCTAGCTCCCGATCCTAGCACAGAGACACCTTCTCCTTCAAGTATCCCATTTAATACTGGCACACCTCTCCATCTTTCCTCAATACAACCTGGTATCACCACCACCCCCCATCCCCCTCCTTAATTCAACTGGGCGCTCTTCTTCCACCCTCACCAGTCAAGCTGACATTCTGTTACTCCTTCTCCCCAGTTAATGCTGCCACTCTCCCTCCGTATCTCAGTCCATCCCTTGCTGACACTCTGCTGTCCACCCCCAACTTACTCCCACTCTCGAGTTCAAGCTGGCACTCTCTCCTCGCTTCAGTACATGTTGGTAATCCTCCATCCCTTGTTAATGTGGGTACTTTCCTTCCTCCATCCCCCAACCCTTCCATTACCATCCAATTCCCACATTCCTTTCATTACTAACCATTTTCCTGCTCCCTCTCAATGCCGCTCCATGAAAGGACAGTGTCAGTTGAAGGAATCCAAGCCTCTGCCTAATATAGGCCGAAATTCTCACAAGAACAGCAGTTTTGATCTACATAGTGTAGAAGTGGGAATACCTTGTAATGTAATGGAGTGTAATGTAGCCGAGTTTGCTGATGATACAAAGATGGGTGGGAAAGCAAATTGTGAGGAGGACACAAAAAATCTGCAAAGGGATATAGACAGGCTAAGTGAGTGGGCAGAAATTTGGCAGATGGAGTATAATGTAGGAAAATGTGAGGTTATGCACTTTGGCAGAAATAATAGAAAATCAAATTATAATTTAAATGGAGAAAAGTTGCAAAGTGCTGCAGTACAGAGACCTGGGGGTCCTTGTGCATGAAACACAAAAAGTTAATATGCAGGTACAGCAAGTAATCAGGAAGGTAAATGGAATGTTGGCCTTTATTGCAAGGGGGATAGAGTATTAAAGCAGAGAAGTCCTGCTACAACTGTACAGGGTATTGGTGAGGCCACACCTGGAGTACTGCGTACAGTTTTGGTCTCCGTATTTAAGGAAGGATATATTTGCATTGGAGGCAGTTCAAAGAAGGTTCATTAGGTTGATTCCAGAGATGAGGGGGTTGACTTACAAGGATAGATCGAGTAGGTTGAGCCTCTACACATTGAAGTTCAGAAGAATGAGAGGTAATCTTATTGAAACATAAGATAATGAGGGGGCTCGACAAGATGGATGCAGAGAGGATATAGCCACTCATAGGGGAAACTAAAACTAGGGGACATAGCCTTAAAATAAGGATCGGCCCATTTAAAACTGAGATGAGGAGAAATTTCTTCTCTCAGACGGTTGTAAATCTATGGAATTCTCTGCCCCAGAGAGCTGTTAGGCTGGGCCATTGAATATATTTAAGGCGGAGAGAGTCAGATTTGAGTGATAAGGGAGTAAAGGGTTATGGGAAGTGGAGTTGAGGCCAAGATCAGATTAGCCATGATCTTATTGAATGGCGGAGCAGGTTGGAGGGGCCAAATGGCCTACTCCTGCTCCTATTTCTTATGTTCTTATGTTCTTATGTTCTTATGTTACCTTCCATCAGGTGAGAGATTTGTGGAGTGGCATTGGGGCTGGGTGTCCAAGCTACATTTTGTCAGCAAATATTAACGCACTGATTGAGCTTCAAAAACACTGAAAGTCAGTCTGAAATGCTAATAGTTGACATGTATGCTGTTTGGATCTATTCCCATGGTTTCATATTCACTGCAATGGAAGACATTCCTCTGGTATGTGTAATAAAATTGGAAGCCCATTCCTTGTAAATGTGTTTACGATTTTGATATACATATTGTGGATTTATTCCAATGGGGTAATTTTCCTTTCAGTGCTCCCAGTGCAGGGTTATGCATGCTGGAAAATACAAATCGGACATGTATTTAAAATGCTGTGCTTGCTGTGTGTGCTGTGAAAGCGAAAATACACTGCAAATGGATATGCACTTGAAGTGCCGTAACCTACAACGCGACGGACCAAGAGCTGGAAAGTGGGATTAGGTTGGGTAGCTCTTTGTCAGCTGGCATGGACACAATGGGCTGAATGGCCTCCTTCTGTGCTGTAAATTTTTATGATGCTATGTCCCCACAAAAGGCTTTCTCTCTGCCGCTGCATCCATCCATCCATTTTAACATGGAAATGTCCTCTGTCGCTTCTATTTAATGCCTCAGTCATCAGGAGGAATATTAAGGACAGAATCCTCAACTGTAATAATGACTGGAGTGGCCAAAGGAATCATTTTAAGGTCGCAGTGGAGATAAAACCTACATCCGCAAAATCTTTTTGCAGACTTGATCTCCTGGACTAGTTTTGATCGCCAACATGGGCCAGAGAAGAATCTCCCTGATTTTCATCCCCAAACTGACCTGGGTGTTTATCTGGTTTTTCACCACTCCCAAGAGATCACATATTTTTTGAGTGGGGTGAAGATTATATATATCGTGATACCCAAAGTATCATAATTGTGTGGAACAGGCTGGATGGACCAGAGGGTCTTTACCTCTCCGTCATTGGTCGCATGTTTTTCCTGTGATAACAACAGCAACTTATATTTATATAGCACTTTTAACATAGTAAAACATCCCACAGCGCTTCACAAGAGTGATTATCAAACAAGATTTGACACCAGAGACTTTAGGGCAGATGACTAAAAGCTTGATCAAAGAGGTAGGTTTTAAGAAGTGTCTTAAAGGAGGGAAGAGAGGGAGAGAGGTGGAGAGGTTTATGGAGGGAATTCCAGAGCTTAGGACCTTGGCAGCTGTAGACGTGGCCACTAATGGTGGTGCGATTAAAATTAGGGATGTGCAAGAGGCCAGAATTGGAGGAGTACAGAGATCTCGGAGGGTTATTGGGCTGGAGGAGGTTACAGAGCTAGGGAGGGGCAAGTCCAAATGAAACACAATCTCTGTTGGCTGTTAATACTGCGCAGGTAATTTCTCTAAATTTTAGGACGTAAAATTTGATCCACAGTATCAGTTCTGAGAAATTGGACCCAGTACTGTTTCAATATGATGCAACAAGTTCAGAAGTGTGGCCAAATTCAGTAAAGGCCCAAAATGAGAAATTCTTAGCATCTCAGATCGAGGCGTTTGACAATACTTTTCTTGCAAGATTTTACATTGAAAACAAAAATCAACTTGTCAATTGTTGCTGCTGAGCTCAGCAGCTTAGTAGCTTTTATATTTTTGCCTCTGTAGCTGCATCGGTAGCTGCAATTGGTAGTGCTTTCAGCTACAGGGCTGAGTGAGACAGTGACTATGTACTGTAGTACTTGTAGTACTGTAGTACTACAAGTGCTGGCAAGTAGTTCCTTTGCTGCGAACTGTGTACTGGTGTGTACTGGTGAGTCAATGTTCTGGAAACTGGAATAAGCTGTAGATCCAAGACATGAAAAAATATCAGAACTGGCCTGGACAAGATTTTCTGAGAAAACATTAAGCCAAAGAAGTTTGTTTCTGTAACAAACACAAGTGCTGGAAATGCTGGTCAGGCAGCAACTGCGGAGAGAGAAATAGAGTTAACATTTCAGGTACATGAACCTTCAACAGAACTGAAGATTAACTGAAGACAAGTGGAAATCCCATCAGAGAGAAGAGCAGATCTTCTTCAAGGTGGGAATTCCTCGAAGAGAAGTGGCAACGAATTAAACACTAATACAAAAGCAAAATACTGTGGATGCTGAATATCTGAAATAAAAATAGAAAAGGCTGGAAATACTCAGCAGGTCAAACAGCTACCACTTAGCCAAGGCTGGCACCTAACCACACTGCCTTTAGTAATGAAGGAATCAAGTGCCAATAAATGGACAAAGTGCCAGTATTTAGCATCTGGGTGGAAAGCAAAGCTAATCATTTCTAACTAGTAATGCTCAGAGTGCATTCTTTAGTGACGTGTTTAGGATACATACGCACATACAAAATTGACAGGCAGGAAAAAAAACATCTGGTCTACACTCATGATGGCTGGAACATCATGTCGAAACACTTCCTCCCTTCCCTCCTCCCTGCCCCTCCTCTCTCCCTCCTCCCCTCATCCCATTGCCCCCACCACCCAGCACTTCCCCACACACTCAGCCATGTAATCTCCTGGGCAGACAGAAAAACAGAGAAAAGCCCCAGGGCCAATAGGGGAAAAAATACTTGCCTTCTATATGATAGGTTGGCAAAAGCCATGAATGGCAGAAGGACCAATCCCAGGAGGTCCTGTTCCTATCCTTTATAATATCTCCATGTTCAACAGAGCCGCTCACAATTTCAAATCAATTCTTCCTCTCCTTTATCTTTGTTGTGTTCCTAACACAGATAAGACTGCACACAGGGAGGTTAAAGTAACAGTGACCTCAGTCTTTATTAAGACACTCCAGAGTGAGGAACAGGCCTTAGGGGCCAACTTATTTACAGTGCTCCCAACGGATGCTGGGATCCCTTGGGACATCAGAAGATGCGCTCCCTGGTGGCGGAACATGGGAGTGCATGCTTTACAGATACAAACATCATTCTCCCTCAAAGTCAAAGTGAAAACTATTTACAAGGTGAGGCAGTCGGGAGCCTTTCTCTCCCTGGTGGACTGCCTCGGTACAAATATCTGTTCTGGTGTGTGGCTGTGCCCTCACTGGGCTGGCATGCTGTTGGTCCTGCAGGGCTGCTGGGTGAGCCTGGCCTTGCTGGGCTGTTGGGCGTAATGGGTTCGATTTCCTGGTCCGGCGTGGTGTCGTTGATCCTTTGGATGTGTGTTGTGGGCTCGAAAAAGCTGGTGTCTGCTGTGGGTTGTTCAGGGCAGTCTGTGAACCGCAGCCTTGTTTGGTCCAGGTGCTTTCTGCAAATATGTCCATTGTCTAGTTTGAGTACAAACACCCTACCCCCTTCTTTAGCCATCACCGTGGTCGCAATCCACTTGGGACCATGTCCATAGTTTAGCACATACACAGGGTCATTCAGATCAATTTCCCGTGACACAGTGACGCAACCATCGTTTACATTTTGTTGTTGCCGCCTGCTCTCTACCTGATCATGCAGGTTGGGATGAACCAGCGAGAGTCTGGTTTTAAGTGTCCTTTTCATGAGTAGCTCAGCCGGGGGCACCCCTGTGAGCGAGTGGGGTCCCGTGCGGTAGCTGAGCAGTACTCGGGACAGGCGGGTTTTGAGTGAGCCTTCTGTGACTCGTTTGAGGCTCTGTTTGATTGTTTGTACTGCCCGCTCTGCCTGCCCATTGGAGGCTGGTTTAAATGGGGCCGAGGTGACATGTTTGATCCCATTGCGGGTCATGAATTCTTTAAATTCGGCACTGGTGTAACATGACTCATTGTCACTGACCAGTCTGTCAGGCAGGCCGTGGGTGGCAAACATGGCCCTCAGGCTTTCAATGGTGGCGGTGCTTCCCGACATTATTTCACATTCAATCCATTTTGAAAAAGCATCCACCATCACCAGGAACATTTTACCGAGAAACGGGCCCGCATAGTCGACATGGATCCTCGACCATGGCCTGGAGGGCCAGGACCACAAACTTAGTGGTCCTCTCTGGGCGCGTTGCTCAACTGAGCACACACTCTGCATTGCCGTACACAGGACTCTAAGTCAGAGTCGATACTGGGCCACCACACGTGGAATCTGGCTATCACTTTCATCATTACTATACCCGGGTGTGTGCTGTGGAGATCCGCGATGAACGTCTCCCTTTTTGGGTAGCACTACGCAGTTACTGCACAACAGGCAGTCTGCCTGAATGGACAGCTCGTCCTTAGCTGCTGGAATGGCTTGATTAGCTCTTGCATTTCAAGAGGGATGCTGGCCCAGCTCCCATGCTGTACACTGTTTTTTTACTCGGGACAGCAGAGGATCTTGGCTGATCCAAGTCCTAATCTGGCGGGCCGTGACAAGTGATTTATCATTTTCAAAAGCTTCCATGACCATCAACAAGTCTGCGGGATGTGCCACCATCAACAAGTTTGCAGGCTGCGCCATTTCCATCCCCGTGGTGGGCAATGGTAGCCGACTGAGAGCATCCGCACAGTTCTCGGTGCCTGGCCTGTGGCGGATGGTATAGTTATACGCTGATAGCGCGAGTGCCCACCTTTGTATGCAGGCTGAGGCATTAGTATTTATCTCCTTGTTTTCAGCGAACAGGGATATGAGGGGCTTGTGATTGGTTTCCAGCTCAAATTTGAGGCCAAACAGGTGCTGATGCATTTTCTTTACCCCAAACACACACGCTAATGCCTCTTCCTCAATCATGCTGTCGGCCCTCTTGGCCTTAGACAAGCTCCTGGAAGCATAGGCGACAGGTTGCAACTTGCTCGCAATGTTAGCTTGTTGTAATACACACCGACTCCGTAAGACGACACATCATATGCTAGCACGAGTCTTTTACACAGGTCATACAATACAAGCAGTTTGTTGGAGTATAAAATATTTCTGGCTTTATCAAAAGCAATTACTTGATTTTTTTCTCCAAAGCCAGTTCTCACCTTTACGCAATAACATATGTAGGGGCTCTAAGATGGTGCTTAACCCTTTGGGGATCTTTCTCTCCAAAAACTCCACTTCTGTTGCCATGAAGACGCATTTCGACCTCTTCAGCCACAACCCTACGCGATCCAGTCACTGGAGGACCTCTTCCAGGTGTTGTAGGTGCTCGACAGTGTCCCAACCCGTGACAATTATGTTGTCCTGAAAAACCAGATGTAGATGAACAGTCCCTTGTGCGTGTTGATGCAGGTGAGGCCTTTCGAAGACTTCTCCACTTCCTGCGTCATGTAGGCCGAAGTCAGGTCGAGCTTGGTGAACGTCTTGCCTCCTGCCAGCGTCGCAAATAGGTCGTCTGCCTTAGGTAGCGAGTATTGGCCCTGTAGCGAGAAACGATTAATAGTTACTTTATAATCGTTGCATATCCTGACCGTGCCATCACTTTTGAGTACTAGAACAATTGGGCTGGCCCACTCACTGAATTCCACTGGGGAGATGATGCCCTCGCGTTGCAGCCTGTCCAGCTCGATTTCCACTCTCTCCCTCATCATGTAAGGTACCGCTCGCGCCTTGTGGTGAATGGGTCATGCCTCTGGGACCAAGTGGATCCGCATCTTCACCCCGGAAAAGTTTCCAATGCCTGGCTCAAAAAGGGAAGGAAATTTGTTGAGAACCTGGTTACATGAGGCCTCATCGACATATGATAGCGCTCGTATGTCATCCCAGTTCCATCAGATTTTGTCCAGCCAGCTCCTTCCAAGCAGTGTGGGGCCATCACCCAGGACAATCCAGAGTGGCAGTTCATGCACCGTGCCCTCGTAGGTGACCTTGACCATGGCGCTCCCCAGGACAATGATAAGCTCTTTGGTGTATGTTCTCAGTTTCGTGTGGATGGGGTTCAGGGCTGGTCTGAGTGCCTTGTTGCACCACAGTCTCTCAAACATCTTTTTACTCATGATGGATTGGCTAGCGCCAGCGTCCAGTTCCATGGCTATGGGTAAGCCATTCAATTTTACGTTTAGCATTATAGGTGGACATTTCATCAAAAATGTGTGCACCCCGTGTTCTTCAGCATCTGCCTCCTCTCTCTGAGGCTCGAAATTGCTTTGGTCCACCATGGACTGATCTTCCTTTGCCACGTGGTGGTTAGCAGGTTCTGCCGAGCTTGCAGCTCGTCTGCAAGTTTGTTGGAGGTGCCTCATTGTTCCACAGCTCTTGCAAACATACTCTTTGAAGTGGCATGAATAGGCTGAATGGAAGCCTCCACAATGCCAACAAGGTGTGAATTGCCTTGCATTCATCCTTTGTTGCGGACTCTGAGTCATCTGGGTCACCTGAGGCCTACTGGCAATTGCAGACTGATGGTTCCTGCCCTGTACATTTCTGCTCGCAAACACAGTTCCAGTTAATTTATGAACATTGCTAGCACTTGTGTGCTGAGAGATTTGTTTGGTGTTATCACTGGTGGACATAAACGCCTGTGCTATCGTAATGGCCTTACTGAGGGTCCGTGTCTCTATAGTCAAAAGTTTTCGTAGGATGGTCTCGTGACCAATGCCCAGTACAAAAAATCTCTGAGCATTTGCTCCAGGTAGCCATCAAACTCACATTGTCCTGCAAGTCGCCTTAGCTCAGCGACGTAGCTCGCCACTTCCTGAACTTCAGATTGCTGGTACGTATAGAACCGATACCTCGCCATCAGCACGCTCTCCCTCGGGTTAAGATGCTCCAAAACCAGTGTACACAACTCCTCATACGACTTATCTGTGGGTTTCACCGGAGCCAGATGATTCTTCATGAGGCTGTAGGTCGGTGCCCCGCAGACCGTGAGGAGGACTGCTCTCCTTTTTGCATCGCTTCCTTCTCTGTCCAGCTCGTTGGCTACAAAGTACTGGTCTAACCTTTCGACATAGGCTTCCCAGTCCTCACCCTCCGAGAACTTTTCCAGGATGCCCACAGTTTGCTGCATCTTTGCGTTGGATTTGTGTACTTGGCGCCAGTTGCTGTGTTCCTAACACAGATGAGACTGCATGCAGGGAGGTTAAAATAACAGTGACCTCAGTCTTTATTAAGACACTCCAGAGTGAGTAACAGGCCTTAGGGGCCAGCTTATATACAGTGCTCCCAAGGAATGTGGGATCGCTTGGGACTTCAGGGGATGCACTCCCTGGTGGTGGAACATGGGAGTGCATGCTTTACAGATACACAACAATCTTCTTATCAACTTCAGTCATTTGGAGAGTGATGATACACTCATACTAAATCTTTTACATCTCCCTTTCAAATCTTCAGCTCTGGCCATTAATGCTGCAAGAGAGACGAGCTTGGAGCTGCTGCCTCTGTGCCTGGAATTAAAGTTCTAGAGGCAGAGGGGTTGAAATTCAGGTGCACCAGAAAGCTAGCGCACCTATGAGTTTTGGAGTGGTACTCACCGCTGGAACTCCTGGTACGGTAAATAGATCCATTTTCAGGATTTTGAAATTTTTTCGAAGTCCTGCAGGAAATGCATCATAATGGGGTGGGCCTTAGATTCAAGGCCAGGCTGACTGGCTGAAAATGGGTCGTTTGGAGCCACTGCCACTGTCAATCAGCGGTGGAGTTGTGGTGATGTCCATAATAGGGGGCAGATTCGATCATTTTTTAACTTTGGCCACTGGGCCACCAAGGAGGGTTTCGGCTGGACCAGCGGCCCGGCACCCAAGAGGGCATGCCAGGCTGCCTGTTGGTGGCCTGGCCGTACCCAGGGCCAGTATTTTGCCGGCTGATCAGCAAGTCAGCTGGCAAAAATGTTTCAATTGCGGCCACAACAGTGGGCCCTCCCCTTTAAGGGCCACCGCGCTGCCGGGCCGCACTCAGTGCGGAGATGTTGCACCAGCAGAGGAACCTGTCGGGGGATCGACCAGTTGAGCTGAAAATCGCTGGTAAGTATTTTTTTATTGCTCAACATTGGCGGTGCAACTACCTGGGCGGGATGGGGCCCAGGCTGAAAAATCCCCAACCTGAATTTAGGTCGGGTCAGCCAGTTGACCCTAAAGCGGCGGCCATTCGATTTTTAGGAACTTCATTAGTGATAGTGATTTTATTAATTCCTCCCTCCCTATAGTCCCTTGATTCTCCACTATTGGGATGTTTTTAGTGCCTTCTACCGTGAAGACAAATACAAAATATTTGTTCAACGTCTCTGCCAGTTCCCTGTTCTCCATTATTAATTCCCCAGTCTTATCCTCTAGGGCACCAACATTTACTTTAGCCACTCTTTTCCTTTTTATGCACCTTTAGAAACTCTTACTATCTGTTTTTATATTTCGTGCTAGTTTACTTTCATAATCTACGTTCCCTCTCTTTATCATTTTTTTAGCCATTCTTTGCTGGCTTTTAAAAGTTTCCCAATCCTCTGACCTCCCACTAGTCTTCGCCACATTGTATGCCCTTGTTTTCAATTTGATATCATCCCTTATTTCCTTAGTTAGCCACGGATGGTTATTCCTTCTCTTACAGTCTTTCCTTCTCATTGGGATATATTTTTGTTGCGAGTTATGAAATATTTCTTAAATGTCTGCCACTGCTCATCAACCATCCCATACTTTAACCTATTTTCCCAGTCCACTTTAGCCAACTCTGCCCTCATACATTTGTAGTCCCCTTTATTTAAGCTTAGGACACTGGTTTGAGATCCAACTTTCTCACTCTCCAACTGATTTTGAAGTTCAATAATGTTATGGTCACTCATTCCTAGAGGATCCTTTACTAGGAAATCATTTATTAATCCTGTCTCATTACACAGTACCAGATTGAAGATAGCCTGCTCTCTGGTTGGTTCTGCAATGTACTGTTCAAGGAAACTATCCTGGATACACTCTATGAACTCTTCCTCAAGCTACCCTGGCCAATTTGCTTTGTCCAATCAATATGAAGGTTAAAATCGCCCTTGATTATTGTCGTTCCTTTTTTACAAGCCTCCGTTATTTCTTCATTTATACTCTGTCCAACGGTGTAGCTACTGTTAGGGAGCCTATAGCCTACACCCACCAGTGACTTTTTCCCTTTATTATTCTTTATCTCCACTCAAACTGATTCAACATCTTGATCCTCTGAGCCAATATCGTTTATCACTAACGCACTGATCTCATCCTTTATTAACAGTGCTACCCCACCTCCTTTTCCTTTCTGTCTGTCCTTCCCACTTGTCAATTGTGAATATTTAGTTCCCAGTCCTGGTCACTTTGCAACCATGTCTCTGTAATGACTATCAGATCATACCCATTTGTATCTATTTGTGCCGTCAACTCATCAATTTGTTACGAATGCTACGTGCATTCAGATAAAGAGCTTTCAAATTTGTTTTTTTACTATTTTTTCCTGCGTTGACACCAATTTCTGATTCACCTTTATGTTTATACATTCTGTCACTTCCTGGCATGCTCTGGTTTTCATTTCCCCCAATGCTACCCTGATCTATTGCTTTCTCCTTATTCTTGGACTTCTAAATTTTTGCTCACCTGAATCCTCCTCCCCACTCATTAGTTTAAAGCCCTCTCGACAGTCCTAGTTATTTGATTAGTCCCAGCATGGTCTAAGTGGAGCCCATCCCAATGGAACAGCTCCCTCTTACCCCAGCACTCGTGCCAGTGTCCCACGAACCAAAACCCATTTCTCCCACACCAGTCTTTGAGCCACGTGTTTAACCCTCTGATCTTATTTACCCTATGCAAATTTGCTTGTGGCTCAGGTAGTAATCCAGAGATTATTACCTTTGTGGTTCTGCTTTTTAATTTGGCCCCTAGCTGCTCATAATCTCTCAGCAGAACCTCTTTCTTTGTCCTACCTATGTCGTTGATGCCCACGTGGACCACGACAACTGGATCTTCCCCCTCCCACTCCAAGTTCCTCTCCAGCTCCGAGGAGATGTCCTTAACCCTGGCACCGGGTAGGCAACACAGCCTTCGGGACACACGCCATCGGCTGCAGAGAACAGTATCTATCCCCCAAATGATACTGTCCCCTACCACTACAATGTTTCTTTTTATTCCCTCCACTTGAATGGCTCCCTGTACCACGGTGCTGTGGTCAGTTTGCTCATCCTCCCTGTTGTCCCTGCTCTCATCCACACAGGGAGTAAGAGCCTCAAACCTGTTCGACAAGATCAAGGGCTGAGGCTCCTCCATCACTCTATCCTGAGTCCCCATACCTTCCTCACTCGTAGTCACACCCTCTTGTCCCTGATCATGGACTGAATTTGAATTAATTAATCTAATTGGTGTGACTAGCTCCTGGATCACGACGTCCAGATAACTCTTCCCCTCCCTGATGTGTCGTAGTGTCTGCAGCTCGGATTCCAGCTCATCAACACGGAGCCGAAGTTCTACGAGCTGCAGACACTTTGCTGCAGATGTGGTCGCGGTGGACCTCAATGATGTCCACCAGCTTCCACATGTTGCAGCAATGACACATCGCCTGCCCTGCCATCTATAATGTAATTATTTAATTAGATTTAATTTTAAGTTATTAATCCTGACCCCTAATTTAAGGCCCTTTATTTAAAGCAAGGAAAGAAAGAGAAAAACTCACCAACCAATCACTTCCCTGCCTTCCTGTGATGTAAAATGTAGTCACCCTGTTCTCCTTTGTTGCCTTCTCTTACCTGCTTGCACTGCTTCCTGTGGTAGCTGGCTGATGCTGCTCCTCCTCTGTTCCCACCCAGGTCGGGTCAGGACAAGGAAACCAATAATCTGAAATCCGAAATCCTCGGGACCGAATCCGTACCGGATTTCGGGTTTTGCCGGACCTCGCCACCCGCCAATTCTCCGCTCCTCGCCGCTCGCTGAAATGTCCGTTTTTTCGGACAACTCCGGTTTCCGGAGTTCCGCATTCGAGAATTTATTAGAGGGAATGATATTCACGGCAACACACCCGATGATGGGAAGGCTGGGGGAGACATCGCCTTACAGTTGCTGAGTTCAGTCACTGGGAGATTGGCCCCCTGGATATTCTCCAATTTCTTCACAATGGTCTTGTTTTTAATCCTATAGCTGCTCCATGACCTTCATCCTTGGTTCCCACGTCAGGTCATCATTCCAGAGAATGGGTCTCGTAACAAAAGCTATACAGAAAAGGTAGTCGTTAAACAAATAGATGTACCTACTAGAAGCTCAGAACTACATAAGGTTATCTTATGTGACGACACTCGGTACAGCCGTGCAAAGGGACCTTGGTGATTTGAGTCATCTTTTGAAATTCTCCAGATATCCCCTCTTTCAATAATTTCAGCAATAATTTCATTTTGACCATAAAGTGAAGTCCTGAAGATAAACTGGATTCCTTAATAGTATCATTTCTGCTAGCACTCAGTTTTGATATTCCTAGGAATACCTTTTGTTGCAAATACATTACATAACATAGTGATCTGTTGAATACTAATTGGGAAAAATTGGCAAGTTTCAGGAGTTAATATTGTGAGGGAATTTCGTGCTGGTTGACACTATAATAGAAGCTACTCACTTCAATTTGCTGTATTAGTGCTCGGCTCATCAACATTTTTCACTTTTTGGTGATTTTCTTAGTTCTCATCAATGTGAGGAATAATAGTGCTGTCTCCTGTCCTTCTCTTTGGCACACAGGCTTCGCATTAGATCAGACATTTAGAAAAAAAGCTATTATCAAGCAGAGAAAAAAAAGACTTGCATTTCTATAGCGCCTTTCACCACCTCAGGATATCCCAAAGTGCTTTACAGCCAATTAAGTACTCTTGAAGCATAATCACTGCTGTAATGTAGAAAACGCGGCAGCCAATTTGCGCACAGCAAGCTCCCACAAACAGCAATATGATAATGACCAGATAATCTGTTTTTGTTATGTTGATTGAGGGATAAATATTGGCCAGGATACCAGAAATATCTGACCCTTGATAAAGATTACTATAAAATTCTGAAAATGCACCCACTCAATGTCTGGGAGGAAGATGGCTGTGCTTTGATAGAACTTGGCAAAGATATAATTAAGATGCAAAAGTAACTTATTAGTAGTGGTCATTAAACATCATCAGAACCCCAAAAGAGGAAGCCAGAGCTTGTTGGCAAGTAACCAAGCTTTAAGAAATGCTGTGGGGAAAGAGCATGTGAGTGGAACTAATTGCATAGCTCTTTCAAAGAGCCGATACAGGCACGATGGGCCAAATGGCCTCCTTCTGTGTTGTATGAATCTATAAGTGTTTGATGCATTAGTCTAAATGAATCGAAAATCAAACGTCCTAAACTGGTAAAGAAATGATTGTGATATTGCTTGTCAAAAAAAGTAAGAGTTTCTGATCTTGAGATATATCGGGAGAGGATTCTGTTTTAGTTTGTAAGTCAATGGTTTGTTTCGCACGTGGACTTTTGTTCATGGTTTCTTGCTGATGATGGTGTGTGTCTAAATTGAATAGTGGAATTGGAGAGATCGGCCCAGAATTTGCTGTGTGTAATAACAGCGAAGGAACAGCATTACCCCTTTGAAACTGACCATAACTTCAGGATTTAGCGCATGTACATCCTAACGTGGAAATCCTGAAGTTGCAGTCAGGCATTCACTGCTCCAACACCGGCTGCACTGTGGACCCCTCCCCCATAGCCGGCAATCAGTATAATCAGTGAAATCAGTGAAACTAATGACAACTTGGGCTTTCTGCAGTAATATTGCTGTTAAATATCCCATTAAAAGTTAGACCCTTTTGGATTAGATGTAACTCGGGTTTTAACAGAACATAGACTGCTAAACAAACGTTATGGTCCTGAAAAATTCATTTTAATTTTGTGGAGTGTCAAATTTCTCCATTTTAATAAAAATTCCAATTTTTGAGAAACTTTAAAAATGTATTTTGATTTAAAGTTTGTGCATCTTTATTTCACATTTTCTTTTTCCCCATGTGAGACCCCCAATCTTTGTTTGGTTCTCTGAAACATTTTTTAAAAATTAGAATAAAAGAAGCGTCTTCACTTCCTGGTTGAGAATTCACTTCCTGGTCTATGAGAATTCTGTATTGTGATTGGCTGCTTAGACAGCTTGTTGACGTCACATCAGCTTGCGTTCAGGATTCCCCATTAACTTACACTGATCTCAACTAAACATCGGAAAAGCTGAACCTCTCGCCACAGAGGTCGCAAGATCTTTGTGGGAAGCTTACTTCGGGGCCAGCAACGAACACCTTTGCTTCACCACTGACCGCAAATTACGGGCCACTATCTGGACAAGAGCTAAGAAGACTGTGAAGTTATGATCAGGACTTTGAATAGTATAAAAGTATCAAGAGTTTTAAAGAGAAACAGAAGTGTAACAGAAAGTAGTTATTCAGCAGTAGCCCAACTCCTCAAACAGTAACAGGAGGAGAAATCAGCTGACAATTTGGAGAGAAGACAACTGAATACTCCAAGACTAAACCACCACTGGACTATGAAGCTATAAGAGTCTACTTTAAATCAATTTAATAGATGTGGACAGTTAATAATTACCTTAAATACAGAAAATAACTTTTACAATATGTACTATAGTACTTTAATTATGGATCTAATACAATGCTTGGTTGAACTGAACCCAGCTTATATGTTATGCCGTAGTGATGATTACATTAATGGTGATATTGTGGTGAATTTTCATGTGCCTGAAAATCCAGTGACACCCTCCATGGAACCGAACCACAAGTGTCGTCTTAAATGGAGGAGTGGGAAGATTTTTATGAAGCCAGAAACTGTAGAATTACATGGAATGTACAGCACAGAAACAGGCCATTCGGCTCAACTGGTCCATGCCAGTGTTTATGCTCCATATGAGCCTCCTCCCACCCTTCCTCATCTAACCCTATCAGCCTGTCCTTCTATTCCTTTCTCCCTGATATCTTTATCTAGCTTCCCCTTAAATGCAAGTATGCTGTTTACCTCAGTCACTCCTTGTGGTAGCGAATTCCACATTTTAACCATTCTCTGGGTAAAGAAGTTTCTCCTGAATTCCCGATTGGATTTATTAATGATCTCTAGTTTTGGTCTTTTATTTTATAAATTTTTATTTACATTTTTTTTGAGCAGGCACCAGTGGCCCCTTTAAGGATGGCTGTTTTAGGGCAATCTACGGCAAATACTAATGTGCAGAGTGTGCACACACTGTACCCATTGGTACCTGAATATTGCATCAGGGTCCTATGTACATCATAGCACCCCAACTTACATACCTTAACGAGGCGCACATTTCCAGGAATAATGACAGTAGGTGATAGGTTGTGGTAAGTAATGCACTGCCACTATCCCTGCGCTACCGGCTCATTCCCACCTGAAAATGTGGGAGCAAAACCAGTGTAATATCTTGTTTGATGTGGCTAAATAAAATGTAAATTGTTTTTAAGATGTCATTGTAGCTGAAAAAAAAAGGACTTACTTGGCAATCACAATAAGCTTGCATTGCCGCTCGTTAACATGGATTTCTGGAACTGGGCGCTCAGTTTGAGAACCTTAATGTTCAGTCTGTAAATGAGCAAGTTTTTAAGGATGCAGGGTTGTTAAAGGGCTGCTGATTCTAAATGTTGGCAATTTCTGTCCTGCTGACCTAGGTCAGCCAGAAGAGGGCATTCACAACCTTTTGAAGCAGAATTTATTACCTCAGGCCACCATAACGAAATTGCTAGTTCAGCAGCATTACAAGTCCCCAGAAAAAAAGCTGACAGCCAATTAAAGGTCACTGAATCACACTGTTCCACCTTATTTTCAAATCAGCTATTGATTACAAACAGGAAGTTCTGGATTTTGAACGAAAATTTCCTAATTGTAAGGGCCCTGAATTTCGTTTGACTTTCTGCCATTGCGCTGTCAGAGATTGGGCGGAAACCCCTTTACTCATGTGAACAGAGTTTTCACTACACTTCCAGGAAAGTTATGGCAATGCAGCATCAGTAAATCCGAGGAAGTTCAGGGCCAAAAATGGCTATTGACGACATCTATGAATCAATAATAAAGATTTATATATGTTTGTTATGCACGGAAATAACTGCGCCAAGTAGTAAGCAGATTTCCTAAATGGAATAGTTTTCTCTACTGGGAATAATAATGGGACATCTTCCTCGCCTGATAATTGCTATCGGGGTAATGCGTTATGCTTCTGGCAATTGAGTGTTAGGGGACAACAATCTCCAGAGTTTTATGTTTTACACACCTCCTGCCCGCTGAGAGCTGCTCGTAAATCTGATGTAGGCCTTTTCATCAGTTGTAGCACTTTAGCGCACAGACTGCATGGCAAGGATAGTTGCAGCCACAATAACAAGAATTTGCATTTATATAGCGCCTTTAACGTAGTAAAACATCCCAAGGTGCTTCACAGGAGAGATCAACAAACAAAATTTGATACTGAGCCATATAAGGAGATTTTAGGACAGGTAGTCAAGGAGGTAGGTTTATGGAGCATCTTAAAGGAGGAGCGAGAGGTAGAGATATTTAGGGAGGGAATTCCAGAGCTTAGCGTTGAAGGCACGCCTTCAATGGTGGAGTGACGAAAATCGGCGACGCGCAAGAGGCCAGAATAGGGGGAGCGCAGAGATCTCAGAGGGTTGTAGGGTTAGAGGAGGTTATGGAGATAGGGAGGGGAGAGGTCTTGGAGGGATTTGAAAACAAGGATAGAATTCTTAAATCGAGGTGTTGTCTTACCGGGAGCCAATGTCGGTCATCAATGCAAATCCGGTCAACCGTTGACATATGGAAGAGGGTGAAATTGGTAATGCAAAATAAACAATAACAAAATGGCAGCTTGTTTTACATCATACCTGATATTCTTTTCCAATGGTAATCATATATGACAAATAACTATGCCCAAGCCACTTTAGAATTCGTTTCCATACCCAGTTCTTCCAATAGCATCTGACGACCAATGACAAATAAATACAGCATAATGTTCATGTGGGTGTCCTCTATTAAATAGTGTGTCAATGTCAGCAGCTTCAGCTGATATGCCTTTTCTAAATGAATCAATAAGATTTTCTCCAGTGCCAACAAAGAACCAGCAAGCAAAAGTGTTCTCTTTTTAGAGGGGGCACATGTCATAAGGAACTATAACAAAGGAAACTGAAAAACTTAAATAATAATGTTGTTGCTCGTATCCACCAAGCCCTCTAATGTCTGCAGTGCCCACTGTTCACGGAACGCCTCAAGCGTACCGGTGCACTCTGCGTGCTCCTTCTCCGGGGCCACCTGGGCACGGACAAGATGGTGGAAGAGAGGCGGGCAGCCAGAGCGACCATCCCCCGGTGGGCCACATCCAACCTGGTCCCGTAGATGGCCACCTTGGCCATGTCTAGGAGCAGACCCATGAGGGGGTCCTCGGATGTGCCCGCTCCCCCCTCTCCACGCAATTTGTATGGCTCCGCCCCTTTGGTGCTTGTGCTTTGTTTTAAGTGTGCGACACCACAACCTTTCTTTCCTGCTAAGGTGATCCTATTACGGAAGAAGTAGGCGTATTGGCTGGCTGCAGGACTTCACTCACCAGTCACTCTAAACCTTCCTGGTCTGTGCTTTGCTAGATCCCTGCATGTCAGTCAGTCACCTCTGGAACTGCGGTGGCTGATTGGCATTGGGTTCTTTAAACTACCTCCTTCTAGAACTCACGCACCACACGTGTCTGGGGGTGGGGGGAAGAGACTGTCATGTATTCAACTATCATTGTAACCCATGAAAAACTGATCTAAGTTGTACACCTTTAGAACATTGACCACAAGGAGGTGAACTTGTGGGAGACACTCCTAACCTGGACTTTCAGGTATAAAAGGGGAAGCTCCACCCACCTTCATCACTTGAGGTCTTGGTAATAAAGGTAACTGGTCACAGAATGACCTTCTCTCAAGTATGGGCCTCGTGTGCATTTATACTGTGTAGTAAGGACATATCAGAGACAGTGGATATCAGTTCTACCGTCTCTCTCTCCCAATGAGTCCTTTGGGAAGGACTTGCAGACCCTGACCATCTAATTGTCTGTTCTCAGTCAGTAGTGCTCAAATCTACAGCAGTCTGTGGAGCAATCAGCTAGCTGTGCTCATTCTAGTGCTATTTCAGGTACATAACGGGATTCTAATTGCAGATTACAGCTGATTTAGAGGATTGTTAATGCTATTCCTTTCTCATGGCTGGCCCACCTTGCAGGCACGTCTACCTACATTTTAAACCACAGATTGAAAACAGCAAACTCTGTATTAACCAGCAGGGGTACATTCTCCCAGAAATTTTTAATCACCCAAAGTTAGCTTACAATTAGCACATAAATAGCAATTTCCAGGCTAATAAAGCTGACTCTCAGACCCACACAAGAAGCACTTTGGACAGCATTACATCTGCGTGCAGTTTGGGATCCCGGGAGAGCAGTGTCAAAGTGATCTGCTTGCGCTGCTCACCTGTTACAAGAGTTAAGTCTGCTGCTCGTCTCCTTTGAGAAAGAAAGAACTTGTGTTTATATGAGGGAACGTTTTCTGGTCAAGGCCAGGAAAAGAACAGGCAGTGGAGGATCTATATAGCTGGATCTGAACCAGTTCAGTGCTGTGATTTCCCAGCAGGCTTTTTAGACCAGCCTGAAGGGTCTTGTAACTAGTTTTGCAAAATAATTTAGTGCAGACTTCTGTTACTAATTTTGATGAATTAAAAAAACATTTTGGAAGCCTTTTTTTTCTCTTTGTATTAACGGTGTACAACGTTTATGTGATGTACTCTGCTCATTCATAGAAAGCCAAATAATAGAAGCATTTTGAGATCTTTTACAAAGCAATGAAAAAAAGAAAGGATGTATAAGGGGGCTCTTGTCATATAACATTTCGCAGAAGTTCTGGGACAAACAAGGTATTTGAGTGAAAAGTCTTGTAGCAGTCAGCAAGGCGAGTTAATATTCCTTATATACATAGAGTATTTATAGCAGAGCAACAGGCCATTCCTGTCTCTTTTCCACAGCCATGTCCGCGGCCAGGTGTCCCTGGGGAGCGAAGCACGCAGTGTGCGCTGGTATACTTAAGGCTTTCCGCAACTGGTGGGGGTAGAGGACATAGTCGACACGGGTGACAACATCAAGATTTGATCAGTTTCCTTTTGTTTAATATAATTTGAAGTTTATTGTTGTGACCCTTTTTAAAAAGGGAGCACTTTATTCTATAGATGACACCTGATCCTAATTGGTACTTTAATTTGGCCCGACAGGTCCATGCTGACGTTTATGCTCCACACTAGCCTCCTCCCACCCCTCTTCATCTAACCCTATCAGCATATCCTTCTATTCCTTTCTCACTCATGCACTTAGCCCGCTTACCCTTAATCTGAGTTGGTTTGAAGCACCACAGCATGTTGTGTTAGAAATTAAAATAGGTGAAATAAAGGCAGGGAGATCAGCAGGCAACCGAGCTGATTGTATAAGAACATAAGAAATAGGAACAGGAGTAGGCCATACGGTCCGTAGAGCCTGCTCCGCCATTTTATACGATCATGGCTGATCCCGATCATGGACTCAGCTCCACTTTCCTGCCCACTTTCCTTAAACCCTTATTTCCTTATCGGTTAAGAAACTGTCTATCTCTGTCTTAAATTTATTCAATGTCTCGGCTTCCACAGCTCTCTGAGGCAGCAAATTCCACAGATTTACAACCCTCTGAGAAAATAAATTTCTCTTCATTTCAGTTTTAAATGGGCGACCCCTTATTCTAAGATTATGCCCCCTAGTTCTAGTCTCCCCCATCAGTGGAAACATTCTCTTCTGCATCTACCTTGTCAAGCCCCCTCATAATCTTATACGTTTCAATACGATCACCTCTCAATTTTCTGAATTCCAATGAGTAGAGACCGAACCTACTCAACATTTCCTCATAGATCAACTCCCTCATCTCCCGAATCAACCTAGTGAACCTTCTCTGAACTGCCTCCAAAGCAAATATATCCTTTCGTAAATATGGAAACCAAAACTGCACGCAGTATTCCAGGTGTGGCCTCACCAATACCCTGTATAACTGGAGCAAGACTTCCCTGCTTTTATACTCCATCCCCTTTTCAATAAAGGCCAAGATTCCATTGGCCTTCCTGAACACTTGCTGTACCTGCATACTAATCTTTTGTGTCCCGCTGTACTGCAGCACTTTGCAATCTTTCTCCATTTAAATAATAACCTGCTCTTTGATTTTTTTCTGCCAAAGTGCATGACCTCACACTTTCCAACATTATACTCCATCTGCCAAATTTTTGCCCACTCACTTAGCCTGTCTATGTCCTTTTGTAGGACTAGACTTTCCACTTTACATCACCTATCTATGGCCCATATATCGCCCAAAACAGACCTCTCAATCTTTGGAATTCCATTTTGAGTAAAAAGTGAAAACTCGGCCAGAAAGATTGCCGGAAAAATAAGACCCCAAGTTTTGGCTCACTTCGCCAACGATCGCCGATCTGATCGCCCACATAAGGCCCATCCCAACTTTCGGCATATCGCCGGCAGAAGGCCGGGCTGATCACTCACCGAGAACAAGGCTGGGTAATAGTTGCTTTTCCCGAGCTTTACAGAAGGAAATGGGCACTACGGACGCCATTTGAAGTTCAGAGGAAGGGTGGAGGCAGCTAAAAAAAATCGTGCTTAGATAGTTATGAGCTATTTAAGGGTCCTGTATAGATAGAGCTACTCAGATTATAAATTATATTTAATTTTAATAATACTAGCCTAGTGGATTAGGCATTTTTTAATGAAAAGTGCATTTATACCATGAAAATAATTTTAGAAAGTGATGGGGCCTAGTGTTAGACTGGGGCTGGAATAGAGAGAGTATTAGACTGAGATTGGTATACAGAGTGGGGCTTGTATAGAGAGAGTAGTTTAATAGATTGACATTTTTTAGTGAAAAGTGTTTATAGTAATTGAAAATAATTATTGATAGTGATGGGGCCTATGCTTTCTACGCCATTATTTGTAACTGTTCGCACGCTGGTGTCTGAAAGGATCAATCGAAGAGGTTGCAGAGTAATGCATAGAGAGAGACAGAGGAGATAGAGGATACGAGCGTACAACCAACGAAGGTACAAAGAAATGCAATCTCACCTCAATTTGTCTGAAAACGTGTGTCTTAGGAGGTTGCGATTCCGGAAGGAGATTATCGATGAGATTTGACATCTCATCAAGGGTGATCTGCAGCCTTCCAGTACCATCAGAACCGCACTGTCCGTTGAGGTGAAGGTTACTGCTGCCCTAGCCTTCGACACATCGGGATCTTTTCAGGCTTCAGCTGGCGACATCTGTCAGATCTCTCAGCACGCCACACACTGCTGCATTCGACAGGTGACTGAAGCCCTTTACACTCGCAGGATGGACTTTATAAGCTTCCCTAAGACCAGGGAGGCACAGACTGGGAGGGCTTTGGGTTTCTCAAGAATAGCAGACTTCCCCAATGCACAGGGAGCAATAGACTGCATGCATATTGCCTGAAAGCCCCTTTAAAGAACGCAGAGGTGTTTCGTAACAGAAAGGGATTCTACTCCCTGAATGAACAGCTTGTTGTCGACCACAAGCAAATAATCATGACAGTAAATGCTACATTTCCTGGCAGCATCCATGATGCACACATCCTACGTGAGAGTGCTAACCCTGACCTGTTTGTCAATCAGCCAGAAGGTCACGGTTGGATGCTGGGGGATAAGGGATATGGCCTTGCCAGTTGGCTGATGACCCCTCTGCGTAATCCCGTCAGTGAAGCAGAGAAACGTTACAATAAAAGCCACATAGCGATACGCAAATTCGTCGAAAAGACAATTGGAGTCCTAAAGCAGCGTTTCAGATGCCTGGACCATTCTGGTGGCAGCTTGCAGTACCACCCTGACCAGATCACTGAGTTTATTGTGGTGTGTTGCATGCTGCATAACCTAGCTATAAGGAAAGGACAATGCCAGATGGGGCTGCAGGTCCACCTCCAGAAGGAGGGGAGACGGAAGAGCCAGCCGGCGAGGAGCAAGAGGAGGAAGAGGCGGGAGAAGAGGCTGGTGAGGACCTCGAGGAGGACAATCAGCCTGGCACAGTTACGGTTAAGCAAAATTTGCATTTGCGTTGAGTTACGTTTTTGCCTTGCCAACACTGGCCTGGCATTTTGCTTTTAATGCTTTAGCTTAAGTAAACTGATGTACGAATAAAAGAATGAACAACTAATGCAGGACAACTGTAAAAATGTTAGGCTTAACATAACTATAACAGAATGCACAACAATTGTGAATTAAAATTTTTATTGAGTTTAACAAAACGAATTTTTGAAAATATTTTATCAACACCCCCCCCCCGCCCCCCCAAACAACAATAAAAAAATTTAATATTAAAAAACAACCCCCTCCCTACCTGCAGCCACGTTTCCCTCCAGGTCCTTTACCGCCCTGTGTTTTAACACCACCCTCCCACTTTGGTCTGCGCAGACCGAGACGAAGCTGGCGTGCAGCGAGCAACAGCAAGATTTCTTGCCATGGTGGAGGTGACAGAATGGAAGGTGAAGCCTGAGGCTCGTCTTCCGAGTCAGGAGGAACTGTATCCTCCATACTCGCTTGAGTGCTGGGGGGTCACACTCTGAGCCAACACGACACCTTGGGGTGCAGCGCTGTGTCCAGCCAGCAACGCATGCCGAAGGGCATTGGTTGCGGCGATCTGCTCTCGGATCCCCTCCAAGGTCTGCCGTGCTAACTCAGTTTGCATGGCAGACCAGTTGGAGAAGTTCGGGGAGAACTGGCTCCAGTTTGTGGAGAACTGATGGAACCCCTGGCTAAGCTTGCTACCTATTAAGGAGTACTTAAGGAGGTGGCCTTGGAAATAGCGGATGCATTGACAGTCATTTTCCAACATTCCAACATTCCATAGACTCTGGATCAGTTCCTATGGAGTGGAGGATAGCCAATGTAACACCACTTTTTAAAAAAGGAGGGAGAGAGAAAACAGGGAATTATAGACCGGTCAGCCTGACATCAGTAGTGGGTAAAATGATGGAATCAATAATTAAGATGTCATAGCAGCGCATTTGGAAAGAGGTGACATGATAGGTCCAAGTCAGCATGGATTTGTGAAAGGGAAATCATGTTTGACAAATCTTCTGGAATTTTTTGAGGATGTTTCCAGTAGAGTGCACAAGGGAGAACCAGTTGATGTGGTATATTTGGACTTTCAGAAGGCTTTCGACAAGGTCCCACACAAGAGATTAATGTGCAAAGTTAAAGTACATGGGATTGGGGGTAGTGTGCTGACATGGATTGAGAACTGGTTGTCAGACAGGAAGCAAAGAGTAGGAGTAAATGGGGACTTTTCAGAATGACAGGCAGTGACTAGTGGGGTACCGCAAGGTTCTGTGCTGGGGCCCCAGCTGTTTACATTGTACATTAATGATTTGGACGAGAGGATTAAATGTAGTATCTCCAAATTGACACTAAGTTGGGTGGTAGTGTGAGCTGCGAGGAGGATGCTATGAGGCTGCAGAGTAACTTGGATAGATTAGGTGAGTGGGCAAATGCATGGCAGATGAAGTATAATGTGGCTAAATGTGAGGTTATCCACTTTGGTTGTAAAAACAGAGAGACAGACTATTATCTGAATGGTGACAGATTAGGAAAAGGGGAGGTGCAACGAGACCTGGGTGTCATGGTACATCAGTCATTGAAGATTGGCATGCAGGTACAGCAGGCGGTTAAGAAAGCAAATGGCATGTTGGCCTTCATAGCGAGGGGTGTTTAGTACAGGGCAGGGAGGTGTTGCTACAGTTGTACAGGGCCTTGGTGAGGCCACACCTGGAGTATTGTGTACAGTTTTGGACTCTTAACTTGAGGAAGGACATTCTTGCTATTGAGGGTGTGCAGCGAAGATTCACCAGACTGATTCCCGGGATGGCGGGACTGACATATCAAGAAAGACTGGATCAGCTGGGCTTGTATTCACTGGAGTTCAGAAGAATGAGAGAGGATCTTATAGAAACATGTAAAATTCTGATGGGTTTAGACAGGTTAGATGCAGGAAGAATGTTCCCAATGTTGGGGAAGTCCAGAACCAGGGGTCACAGTCTAAGGATAAGGGGTAAGCCATTTTTGGAGTACTGCTTGCAGTTTTGGTCACCTTACTTAAGGAAGGATGTATTGGCTTTGGAGGGGGTACAGAGACGATTCACTAGGCTGATTCTGGAGATTAGGGGGTTACCTTATGATGATAGATTGAGTAGACTGGGTCTTTACTCGTTGGAGTTCAGAAGAATGAGGGGTGATCTTATAGAAACTTTTAAAATAATGAAAGGGATAGACAAAATAGAGGCGGAGAGGTTGTTTCCACTGGTCGGGGAGACTAGAACTAGGGGGCACAGCCTCAAAATACGGGGGAGCCAATTTAAAACCGAGTTGAGAAGGAATTTCTTCTCCCAGAGAGTTGTGAATCTGTGGAATTCTCTGTCAAAGGAAGCAGTTGAGGCTAGCTCATTGAATGTATTCAAGTCACAGATAGACAAATTTTTAACCAATAAGGGAATTAAGGGTTACGGGGAGCAGGCGGGTAAGTTGAGCTGAGTCCACGGCCAGATCAACCATGATCTTCTTGAGTGGCAGAGCAGGCTCGAGGGGCTAGATGGTCTACTCCTGTTCCTAATTCTTATGTTCTTATGTTCTTATTTAGGACCGAGATGAGGAGAAACTTCTTCACCCAGAGAGTGGTGAACCTGTGGAATTCTCTACCACAGAAAGTTGTTGAGGCCAATTCACTAAATATATTCAAAAAGGAGTTAGATGAAGTCCTTACTACTAGGGGGATCAAGGGGTATGGCGAGAAAGCAGGAATGGGGTACTGAAGTTGCATGTTCAGCCATGAACTCATTGAATGGCAGTGCAGGCTCGAAGGGCCGAATGGCCTACTCCTGCACCTATTTTCTATGTTTCTATGTTTCTATTGCAACCGTCTCCCTGCATATGGAAATCAAGTACTCTGTCTGCCTTTCCAAAGTAGGCGACTGCTCACCTCGCTGACCCGACCTTCGTTGGATCGGCGTTCACAATATCTGACAATATGTCGTTGCAGGCTGAACATCGCTTGGTCCTGGTGTCTCTTCCTGCTCAACTGAGATGACTGCAGGTTCATAACCCCCCCGACAACAATGGATGGATCCAACAACTCAGGATATAAGTCCTTCTCCTCCTCCTCCTCCTGGAGGTGAGGAAAGTGCTTTTGTTCCTGGGAATCCTGGAAATCCTCATGTTCCTCCTCTTCCTCCTCCGACGTGGTTGGTGGAGGTGCAAGGGATGGCTGCAGTGTCACGAGCTTCTTGGGTTGATCTTAAAAACACGCATGACATTTTTAAAGAACTTATTAGAACATAACGGTGAACAATACCAAGAGACGTTACATATCAATACTTTTCACTACCCCAGAAAGCTGTAGCGGCTACATCCCCTGCTTCTTATACACAAGGTCTGCATCCATTCATGACCTGACATGACATCATTAGTATATCATGAGTACATCACAAGTATATTGCATATTGCATTATAATTACAGGACATTACATCAGTGACTTATTTCAGTTTTAATACTGTTTTTAATACTGTTTGACATATTACATTACATTACACATTACACAGTACACATTACTCACAAGACGCAAGGCTGGGTTCAGCCAGACCACAAGTGGTGGCTGAACAGTTGTCATGGCCAACCAGCGCAGCCGCACGTGATTCAATTTCTGATAAAGGCTGGAGTTGAGCACAGCTGCCCCCCCATCTGCCTTTGCTCTGACCAGCTGATAGATATTTTCTTCTGCAAATGAGAAGAGAGCATGGCATGGCAAAAGCTAATGGACTTAGTAGTATCTTGAGGTCACAACAGTTTAACATGTTACATGCTGCTGCTTCAGATCACTGTCCAGATCTTAATATGGTTTATGTAATACATTTAAGAATGACAAACTTAAATTCAATGCAGGAGATTCAATGTTCTAATCAAAATTTGCATGCATCAGTAAAATATTACCGTTAAAATATTACTGTTAAAATATAAATATAAATATCAATATAAAATATAAATATGAAATGCAACTTACTCTTGCTGCCGCCACCAAGCTATTCCAGTGTTTTCGACACTGGTCAGGCCCTCGCGCCTCATGGGATGCAGACGTTACCACATCTGTAATATCCACCCATATTTTTCTGCTGACACGGGGTGGAGGTTTCCCATGCACACTCCGTGTCAAGTCACCTGGCCGGCATCTCGTTCACCAGGGCCTCGTTCGCCTCATCGCTAAAGGGTTTTGCCCTTTTCCTCTCGGAATCACACTCTGATCCCATTTTAAACAGTACTTACAGTACTAATATTTATTTATTTTTACTGTATTTAAATTTATCGCAATTCTATTTTTCCAAATACTTCAAAACTAGCCAATTCCCTCTCCTCTTCCACTTTGTCTTGCTCCTCTCTCTCTATCTCCACTCTCTCTCTACCCCTCCCTCTGCCTTCTGAGCACGTGTGATGACCTCTGACCTCCTGAAACGCGGTAAAACCAGTCGGCCAAAAAAAAATCTCACACATGTGCACAAGGCCGTTGCTAGGGAAGCTTTTTGACTTCCTCTTTCGGTGGGCAAACACAACTTCGCCGAAAATGAGATCGCCCATTCCACATCGCCGGCCTAAGGCCGAGTGGAAAATCGTAAAAAAAAAAATGGGCAATGAGACGTCCTACATTGCTGGAACAAGGCCCATTTTTGGGGGTGATGGCCCCCTAGTGGAAAGTCCAGCCCTTTGTGTCCTCCTTACACATTGCTTTTCCTCCCATCTTTCTATCGTCAGCAAACTTGGCTATGTTACACTCGGTCCCTTCTTCCAAGTCGTTAATATATATTGTAAATAGTTGAGGTCCCAGCACTGATCCCTGCGGTACCCCACTAGTTACTGATTGCCAACCCGAGAATGAACCACTTATCCCGACTCTCTGTTTTCTGTTTGTTAGCCAATCTTCTATCCATTCCAATACATTACCCCCAATCCTGTGAACTTCTTTCTTGTGCAGTAACCTTTTATGTGGCACCTTGTCAAATGCCTTCTGGAAGTCCAAATACACCACATCCACTGGTTCCCATTTATCCACCCTATTTGTTACATCCTCAAAGATTTCCAGCAAATTTGTCAAACATGACTTCCCCTTCATAAATCCATGCTGATTCTGCCTGACCGAATTATGCTTTTCCAAATGTCTGCCACCAAACACATCTGCCACCAAACACATCTGCAGTGTCCTGGCACACCAACCACGAGGAACGGGTCTCCCAGCTGCTGGGTCAGCATGCAGCCTGTTACAGATCTGTGCCATTTGCTGCACCATCACGGCAGACATTCTGCGCACAGCAAGCTCCCACAAACACCAATGTGATAATGACCAGATAATCTGTTTTTGTTCTGTTGATTGAGGGATAAATATTGGCCAGGACACCGGGGTTAACTCCCCTGCTCTTCTTCGAAATAGAGCCATGGGATTATTTATGTCTGCCAGAGAGAGCAGGCGGGGCATCAATTCAACGTCTCAATCGAAAGATGCCACCTTTGACCGTGCAGTGCTCCCTCCGTATTGCACTGGAGTGTCAGCCGAGATTTTTGTGCTCAAGTCTGTAGAGCAGGACTCTGCATTGGGAAGGTCACCTCCTCTCTCAACTTTATTAATCATACATGGGGATTGTCTGCAGTATCAGCAATTGTGCTGCACATACATGAAATAACAGGTGATTGGCTGGTACTTTCTTTTTCTATTTGGCTCAGTGGGTAGCAGTCTCATCACTGAGTCACCAGGTTGTGGGTTCAAACCCTGTTATGTATGTAAACCTGTATTTAGCATGTCTAACCACCAGAGGGCTTATCCCCTGGAGTCCCAAGGAATCCCACAATCCCTTGGGAGCATCTGAATATAAGGAGGCCTCACAGGCTGGAGAGGCACTTTGAGATCTGCAATAAAGGACTACAGTCACACTTACTTTGAGCTTGCAGTATCTAGTCTGACTCTTTATCCAAGACATAACAACTGGCGACGTGATATAGATAACGAACCCCAACGCAACAATTCAGAGAACTGTGGGCATTCTGGAGAAATTTTCAGAGGGAGATGATTGGGAAACCTTCGTAGAGCGACTCGACCAATACTTCGTGGCCAACGAGCTGGAAGGAGAAGCGAACGCTGTCAAACAAAGGGCAATCCTCCTCACCGTTTGCGGGGCATCAACGTATGGCCTCATGAAAAACCTGCTCACTCCAGCAAAACCCACAGACAAGCCGTATGATGAGTTGTGCACACTGGTCCGGGAGCATCTAAACCCGAAGGAAAGCATTCTGATGGCGTGGTATTGGATAAGAAGTCTGAAGGCCAGGAATGGTGAGCTACGTTGTCAAGCTAAGGCACCTTGCAGGACATTGTGAATTTGAAGGACACTTGGAGCAGATGCTCAGCGATTTCTTTGTCCTTGGCATTGGCCATGAAGTAATACTTCGCAAACTTTTGACTGTAGAGACCCCAACCTTGAGTAAAGCCATAGCGATAGCCCAGGCATTTATCTCCACCAGTGACAATACCAAACAATTTTCCCAGCACACTAGTGCTGCTGCAAGTACTGTGAACAAAGTAACGTTGTTTTCGAATCGAAATGTACATGGCAGGACTTACACGCCTGCAGCTGCACATCCGCAGATGACTCAGAGTCTGCCATCAAGGGTGGTGAATACAAAGCCATTAACACCTTGTTGGTGCTGTGGGGGTGATCATCGATTCCATTCATGCCGCTTCAAAGGATACGTTTGCAAGGGCTGTGGAACAATGGGACACCTCCAACGTATGTGCAGGTGAGCTGCAAACCACCATGTTGCAGAGGAGGACAGATCCACGGTGGATCATGACGAACCAGAGCCTCAGGCCGAGGAGGCAGAGGTAAATGGGGTGCACACATTTACCACAAAGTGTCCCCCGATAATGCTGAAGGTTGAATTAAATGGACTCCCGGTTTCCATGGAGCTGGACATGGGTGCAAGCCAGTCTATAATGAGTAATAAAACTTTCGATAAGTTGTGGTGCAACAAGGCTTCAAGGCCAGTCCTGACTCCCATTCGTACTAAACTTAGAACATACACAAAGGAACTGTTTCCCGTAATTGACAGTGCTATCGTAAAGGTCACGTACGATGGAGCGGTGCACAATTTACCACTCTGGATGGTATCGGGTGATGGCCCCACGCTGTTCGGCAGGAGCTGACTGGGAAAGATACGCTGGAACTGGGACGACGCCAGAGCGCTTTCGTCCGTCGACAACATCTCGTGCCCAGGTCCTAAGTAATTTCCCCTCGCTGTTCGAACCAGGCATCGGAATGTTCCAAGGAGCAAAAGTGCAGCTCCATTTGATTCCGGGGGCGCGATCCATTCATCACAAGGCGAGAGCGGTATCTTACATGATGAGAGATAGAGTGGAGATCGAGCTGGACAAGCTGCAATGAGATGGCATCATTTCGCCGATCGAATTCAATGAGTGGGCCAGTCTGATTGTTCCAGTCCTCACAAGGGAAGGCACCGTCAAAATCTGTGGTGATTACAAAGTAACTATCAATTGTTTCTCGCTGCAGGATCAATACCCGCTACCAAAGGCAGACGACCTATTTGCGACGCTGACGGGAGGGAAAACATTCACGAAACTGGACTTGACCTCGGCCTACATGACGCAGGAGCTGGAGGAATCTTCGAAAGGCCTCACCTGCATCAACACGCACAACGATCTTTTCATTTACAATAGATGCCCGTTTGGGATTCGATCAGCCGCGGCGATATTCCAGAGGAACATGGAAACCTTATTGAAGTCAGTCCCGCGCACCATGGTCTTCCAGGACGACATCTTGGTTACAGGTCGGGACACCATCGAGCACCTGCAGAACCTGGAGGAGGTTCTTAGTCGGCTTAATCGTGTGGGGCTCAGGCTAAAACGCTCGAAGTGCATTTTCCTGGCACCTGAAGTGGAGTTCCTGGGGAGAAGAATCGCGTTGGACGGCATCAGGCCCACCGATTCGAAGATGGAGGCAATCAAGAATGCACCGAGACCACAGAACGTGACGGAGCTGCAGTCGTTTTTAGGACTCCTGAACTATTTTGGTAACTTCTTACCGGGTCTTAGCACATTGTTAGAACCCCTGCACACTTTACTGCGTAAGGGAGATGAATGGGTATGGGGTAAAAGCCAAGAAAATGCTTTTGAGAAAACTAGGAAGCTGTTATGTTCAAACAAATTGCTTGTGTTGTATGATGATCCATGTAAATGTTTGGTACTAGCATTCGATGTGTCATCGTACGGAGTCGGGTGTGTATTGCAACAAGCTAATGAATTTGGGAAATTGCAACCGGTTGCTTATGCATCCAGAAGTCTGTCTAAGGCTGAGAGGGCCTACAGTATGATTGAAAAAGAAGCGTTAGTGTGTATTTATGGGATAAAGAAAATCCATCAATATCTGTTCAGGCTCAAATTTGAAATGGAAACCGACCATAAGCCGCTTATATCCCTCTTTTCTGAAAGTAAGGGGATAAATATGAATGCATCGGCCCGCATCCAGAGATGGGCACTCACGTTGTCCGCATACAACTACGCCATCCGCCACAGGCAAGGCACAGGAAACTGTGCCGATGCTCTCAGTAGGCTGCCATTGTCCACCACATGGGTGGAGATGGCACAGCCTTCAGATTTAGTTATGCTAATGGAAGCATTTGAGAATGAGTAATCACCTGTTACCGTCCGACAGTTTAGAACCTGGATGAGCCAGGACCCCTTACTGTCCTTAGTAAAACAACTGTGTGCTCCACGGGAGTTGGTCTAGTGTCCCATTAGAGATGCAGGAAGAAATAAAGCCGTACAAGCGGCGCAAAGATGAAGTGTCTACACAGGCAGACTGCCTCCTTTGGGGTGATCGGGTAGTTGTGCCAAAAAAGGGCAGGGACACTTTCATTAGTGATCTTTACAGTATCCATCCAGGCATTGTAATGATGAAAGCAATAGCCAGATTCCACATGAGGTGGCCCAATATCGATGCAGACTTAGAGTCCTGTGTGCACAAATGTAATACATGTTCCCAGTTAAGCAATGCACCCAGGGAGACGCCACTAAGTTTATCGTCTTGGCCCTCCAAACCATGGTCTCGGGTTCATGTCGACTATGCAGGCCCATTTTTGGGGAAAATATTTTTAGTGGTTGTAGATGTGTACTCCAAATGGATTGAATGTGTGATAATGTCGGCAAGCACATCCACTGCCACTATTGAAAGCCTACGGGCCATGTTTGCCACGCATGGCCTGCCTGATGTCCTTGTAAGTGACAATGGGCCGTGCTTTACCAGTGCCGAATTCAAGGAATTCATGACCTGCAATGGGGTCAAACATGTTACGTCTGCCCCGTTTAAGCCAGCATCCAACGGTCAGGCAGAACGAGCAGTTCAAACAATCAAGCAGAGCTTGAAAAGGGTAATTGAAGGCTCACTGCAGACTCACTTATCCCGAGTCCTGCTTAGTTACCGCACAAGACCCCACTCACTCACCGGGGTCCCTCCCGCTGAACTGCTCATGAAAAGGGTACTTAAGACAAAGCTCTCATTAGTCCACCCTGATCTACACAAACAGGTAGGGAGCAGGCGGCTTCAACAGAATACATATCATGATCACGCAAATTTATCATGCGAAATTGAAGTAAATGATCCTGTATTTGTGTTAGACATAGACATAGACATAGAAAATAGGTGCAGGAGTAGGCCTTCTAGCCTGCACCGCCATTCAATGAGTTCATGGCTGAACATGCAACTTCAGTACCCCATTCCTGCTTTCTCACCATACCCCTTGATTCCCCTAGTAGTAAGGACTTCATCTAACTCCTTTTTGAATATATTTAGTGAATTGGCCTCAACAACTTTCTGTGGTAGAGAATTCCACAGGTTCACCACTCTCTGGGTGAAGAAATTCCTCCTCATCTCGGTCCTAAATGGCTTCCCCCTTATCCTTAGACTGTGTCCCCTGGTTCTGGACTTCCCCAACATTGGGAACATTCTTCCTGCATCTAACCTGTCTAACCCCGTCAGAATTTTAAACGTTTCTATGAGGTCCCCTCTCATTCTTCTGAACTCCAGTGAATACAAGCCCAGTTGATCCAGTCTTTCTTGATAGGTCAGTCCCGCCATCCCGGGAATCAGTCTGGTGAACCTTCGCTGCACTCCCTCAATAGCAAGAATGTCCTTCCTCAGGTTAGGAGACCAAAACTGTACACACTACTCCAGGTGTGGCCTCACCAAGGCCCTGTACAATTGTAGCAACACCTCCCTGCCCTTGTACTCAAATCCCCTCGCTATGAAGGCCAACATGCCATTTGCTTTCTTAACCGCCTGCTGTACCTGCACGCCAGCCTTCAATGACTGAAAAAAGCCCAGCGGGAGATCAAGAGCCAGCGGCAGTTGGTGAGAGGGGAGCGACCTATCAAAAGCCCAGCGGGAGATCAAGAGCCAGCGGCAGTTGGTGAGAGGGGAGCGACCTATCAAAAGCCCAGCGGGAGATCGAGAGCCAGCGGCAGTTGGTGAGAGGGGAGCGACCTATCAAAAGCCCAGCGGGAGATCAAGAGCCAGTGGCAGTTGGTGAGAGGGGAGCGACCTATCAAAAGCCCAGCGGGAGATCAAGAGCCAGCGGCAGTTGGTGAGAGGGGAGCGACCTATCAAAAGCCCAGCGGGAGATCGAGAGCCAGTGGCAGTTGGTGAGAGGGGAGCGACCTATAAAAAGCCCAGTGGGAGATCGAGAGCCAGCGTACCGGTGCAGCTACAGCGGGAGAGAAAGCAAAATAGAAGTAGAAAGTAATCAAAAAGTGACGTCACAGCCAATGTGGTAAGTGATTGGCTGGTGATTGGTGAGTAGCTTTTCTTTTCTTTTTTATATCAGTAAGTGAACTGCAACATTGTTATTACCAATTTAAGGGTATCTAAGGTTAAGACATGGCAGGAGAGCTCGGTCACGTGATATGCTCCTCCTGTACCATGTGGGAACTCGGGGACACTTCCGGTGTCCCTGGGCGCTACGTGTGTGGGAAGTGTATCCGCCTCGAGCTCTTGACGGTCCGCGTTGCGGAATTGGAGCTGAGGGTGGATTCACTCTGGAGCATCCACGATGCTGAGAATGACGTGAGTATCACGTGTAGTGAGTTGGTCTTACCGCAGGAGAAGGGTCCACAGCCAGATAGGGAATGGAAGACCAGCAGGAAGAGCAGTGCAAGAAAGATAGTGCAGGGGTCCCCTGTGGTCATCCCCCTGCAAAACAGATACACTGCTTTGGGTACTGTTGAGGGGGATGACTCATCAGGGGAGGGCAGCAGCAGCCAAGTTCATGGCACCGTAGGTGCCTCTGCTGCAAAGGAGGGCAGGAAAAAGAGTGGGAGCGCGATAGTGATAGGGGATTCGATGGTGAGGGGAATAGATAGGCGTTTCTGCGGACGCAACCGAGACTCCAGGATGGTATGTTGCCTCCCTGGTGCAAGGGTCAAGGATGTCTCGGAGCGGGTGCAGGACATTCTGAAATGGGAGGGAGAACAGCCAGTTGTCGTGGTGCACATTGGTACCAACGACATAGGTAAAAAAAGGGATGAGGTCCTACGAAAAGAATTTAAGGAGCTAGGAGCTAAATTAAAAAGTAGGACCTCAAAAGTAGTAATCTCGGGATTGCTACCAGTGCCACGTGCTAGTCAGAGTAGGAATCGCAGGATAGCGCAGATGAATACATGGCTTGAGCAGTGGTGCAGCAGGGAGGGATTCAAATTCTTGGGGCATTGGAACCGGTTCTGGGGGAGGTGGGACCAATACAAACCGGACGGTCTGCACCTGGACAGGTCCAGAACCAATGTCCTAGGGGGAGTGTTTGCTAGTGCTGTTGGGGAGGAGTTAAACTAATATTGCAGGGGGATGGGAACCTATGCAGGGAGACAGAGGGAGACAAAAATGAGGCAAAAGCAAAAGACAGAAAGGAGATGAGGAAAAGTGGAGGGCAGAGAAACCCAAGGCAAAGAACAAAAAGGGCCACTGTACAGCAAAATTCTAGAAGGACAAAGGGTGTTAAAAAAGCAAGCCTGAAGGCTTTGTGTCTTAATGCAAGGAGTATCCGCAATAAGGTGGATGAATTAACTGTGCAAATAGATGTTAACAAATATGATGTGATTGGGATTATGGAGACGTGGCTCCAGGATGATCAGGGCTGGGAACTCAACATCCAGGGGTATTCAACATTCAGGAAGGATAGAATAAAAGGAAAAGGAGGTGGGGTAGCATTGCTGGTTAAAGAGGAGATTAATGCAATAGATAGGAAAGACATTAGCTTGGATGATGTGGAATCTATATGGGTAGAGCTGCAGAACACTAAAGGGCAAAAATCGTTAGTGGGAGTTGTGTACAGACCTCCAAACAGTAGTAGTGATGTTGGGGAGGGCATCAAACAGGAAATTAGGAGTGCATGCAATAAAGGTGCAGCAGTTATAATGGGTGACTTTAATAGGCACATAGATTGGGCTAGCCAAACTGGAAGCAATACGGTGGAGGAGGATTTCCTGGAATGCATAAGGGATGGTTTTCTAGACCAATATGTCGAGGAACCAACTAGGGGGGAGGCCATCTTAGACTGGGTGTTGTGTAATGAGAGAGGATTAATTAGCAATCTCATTGTGCGAGGCCCCTTGGGGAAGAGTGACCATAATATGGTGGAATTCTGCATTAGGATGGAGAATGAAACAGTTAATTCAGAGACCATGGTCCAGAACTTAAAGAAAGGTAACTTTGAAGGTATGAGGCATGAATTGGCTAAGATAGATTGGCTAATGCTACTTAAGGGGTTGACTGTGGATGGGCAATGGCAGACATTTAGAGACCGCATGGATGAATTACAACAATTGTACATTCCTGTCTGGCGTAAAAATAAAAAAGGGAAGGTGGCTCAACCGTGGCTATCTAGGGAAATCAGGGATAGTATTAAAGCCAAGGAAATGGCATACAAATTGGCCAGAAATAGCAGCGAACCTGGGGACTGGGAGAAATTTAGAACTCAGCAGAGGAGGACAAAGGGTTTGATTAGGGCAGGGAAAATGGAGTACGAGAAGAAGCTTGCAGGGAACATTAAGGCGGATTCCAAAAGTTTCTATAGATATGTAAAGAGAAAAAGGTTAGTAAAGACAAACGTAGGTCCCCTGCAGTCAGAATCAGGGGAAGTCATAACGGGGAACAAAGAAATGGCAGACCAATTGAACAAGTACTTTGGTTCAGTATTCACTAAGGAGGACACAAACAACCTTCCGGATATAAAAGTGGTCAGAGGGTCTATTAAGGAGGAGGAACTGAGGGAAATCTTTATTAGTCGGGAAATTGTGTTGGGGAAATTGATGGGATTGAAGGCCGATAAATCCCCAGGGCCTGATGGACTGCTTCCCAGAGTACTTAAGGAGGTGGCCTTGGAAATAGCGGATGTATTGACAGTCATTTTCCAACATTCCATTGACTCTGGATCAGTTCCTATTGAGTGGAGGGTAGCCAATGTAACCCCACTTTTTAAAAAAGGAGGGAGAGAGAAAGCAGGGAATTATAGACCGGTCAGCCTGACCTCAGTAGTGGGTAAAATGATGGAATCAATTATTAAGGATGTCATAGCAGCGCATTTGGAAAATGGTGACATGATAGGTCCAAGTCAGCATGGATTTGTGAAAGGAAGATCATGCTTGACAAATCTTCTGGAATTTTTTGAGGATGTTTCCAATAAAGTGGACAAAGGAGTACCAGTTGATGTGGTATATTTGGACTTTCAGAAGGCTTTCGACAAGGTCCCACACAGGAGATTAATGTGCAAAGTTAAAGCACATGGGATTGGGGGTAGTGTGCTGACGTGGATTGAGAACTGGTTGTCAGACAGGAAGCAAAGAGTAGGAGTAAATGGGTACTTTTCGGAATGGCAGGCAGTGACTAGTGGGGTACCGCAGGGTTCTGTGCTGGGGCCCCAGCTGTTTACATTGTACATTAATGATTTAGACGAGGGGATTAAATGTAGTATCTCCAAATTTGCGGATGACACTAAGTTGGGTGGCAGTGTGAGCTGCGAGGAGGATGCTATGAGGCTACAGAGTGGCTTGGATAGGTTAGGTGAGTGGGCAAATGCGTGGCAGATGAAGTATAATGTGGATAAATGTGAGGTTATCCACTTTGGTGGTAAAAACAGAGAGACAGACTATTATCTGAATGGTGACAGATTAGGAAAAGGGAAGGTGCAACGAGACCTGGGTGTCATGGTACATCAGTTATTGAAGGTTGGCATGCAGGTACAGCAGGTGGTTAAGAAAGCAAATGGCATGTTGGCCTTCATAGCGAGGGGATTTGAGTACAGGGGCAGGGAGGTGTTGCTACAGTTGTACAGGGCCTTGGTGAGGCCACACCTGGAGTATTGTGTACAGTTTTGGTCTCCTAACTTGAGGAAGGACATTCTTGCTATTGAGGGAGTGCAGCGAAGATTCACCAGACTGATTCCCGGGATGGTGGGACTGACCTATCAAGAAAGACTGGATCAACTGGGCTTGTATTCACTGGAGTTCAGAAGAGTGAGAGGGGACCTCATAGAAACGTTTAAAATTCTGACGGGTTTGGACAGGTTGGATGCAGGAAGAATGTTCCCAATGTTGGGGAAGTCCAGAACCAGGGGTCACAGTCTAAGGATAAGGGGTAAGCCATTTAGGACCGAGATAAGGAGAAACTTCTTCACCCAGAGAGTGGTGAACCTGTGGAATTCTCTACCACAGGAAGTAGTTGAGGCTAATTCACTAAATATATTCAAAAGGGAGTTAGATGAAGTCCTTACTACTCGGGGGATCAAGGGGTATGGCGTGAAAGCAGGAAGTGGGTACTGAAGTTTCATGTTCAGCCATGAACTCATTGAATGGCGGTGCAGGCTAGAAGGGCTGAATGGCCTGCTCCTGCACCTATTTTCTATGTTTCTATGTTTCTATGTACCATGACACCCAGGTCTCTTTGCACCTGTCCTTTTCCTAATCTGTCACCATTCAGATAATAGTCTGTCTCTCTGTTTTTACCACCAAAGTGGATAACCTCACATTTATCCACATTATACTTCATCTGCCATGCATTTGCCCACTCACCTAACCTATCCAAGTCGCTCTGCAGCCTCATAGCATCCTCCTTGCAGCTCACACTGCCACTCAACTTAGTGTCATCCGCAAATTTGGAGATACTACATTTAATCCCCTCGTCTAAATCATTAATGTACAGTGTAAACAGCTGGGGCCCCAGCACAGAACCTTGCAGTACCCCACTTGTCCTGCCTGCCATTCTGAAAAGTCCCCATTTACTCCTACTCTTTGCTTCCTGTCTGACAACCAGTTCTCAATCCATGTCAGCACACTATCCCCAATCCCATGTGCTTTAACTTTGCACATTAATCTCTTGTGTGGGACCTTGTCGAAAGCCTTCTGAAAGTCCAAATATACCACATCAACTGGTTCTCCCTTGTCCACTCTACTGGAAACATCCTCAAAAAATTCCAGAAGATTTGTCAAGCATGATTTCCCTTTCACAAATCCATGCTGACTTGGACCTATCATATTACCTCTTTCCAAATGCACTGCTATGACATCCTTAATAATTGATTCCATCATTTTACCCACTACCGATGTCAGGCTGACCGGTCTGTAATTCCCTGTTTTCTCTCTCCCTCCTTTTTTAAAAAGTGGGGTTACATTGGCTACCCTCCACTCCATAGGAACTGATCCAGAGTCAATGGAATGTTGGAAAATGACTGTCAATGCATCCACTATTTCCAAGGCCACCTCCTTAAGTACTCTGGGATGCAGTCCATCAGGCCCTGGGGATTTATCGGCCTTCAATCCCATCAATTTCCCCAACACAATTTCCCGACTAATAAGGATTTCCCTCAGTTCCTCCTCCTTACTAGACCCTCCGACCCCTTTTATATCCGGAAGGTTGTTTGTGTCCTCCTCAGTTGAACTATGGACAAGGTCCTAAGTGGATTGTTGGCACTATTTTGTCTAAAGAGGGGAGTAGGGTGTTTGTGGTCAAATTCGCAAATGGACTCTCCTGCAGAAAACACTTGAACCACACCAAAATCAGATTTACGGACTATCCAAAACAACCCACAATAGACTCTACCTTTTTCGATCCTCCAACACACTCACAAGTGGCAACCGACCCAGCGGTTGACCACGAAGCAGAACCCATCACCCCCAACAGCCCAGCAAGACTCACCACCCCCACCCCCAGCAGTCCAGCAGGCCAGCTGTGCAGCAGCGCAGCGAAGGCCCAATAAATGACTCACCAACACCAACATTTGCACCGAGACGATCAATCAGGGAAAGGAAGGCCCCAGATCGACTCACATTGTAAATAGTTACACTATTGACTTTGGGGTGGGGGGGGAGGGAGGGGCAGTGTTGTTATGTATGTAAACCTGTAATTAGCATGTCTAATCACCTGGAGTCCCAAGGGATCCCACAATCCCTTGGGAGCACCTGTATATAAGGAGGCCGCACAGGCTGAAGAGGCACTCTGAAATCTATAATAAAGGACTATGGTCATACTTACTTTGAGCTTGCAGTATCTAGTCTGACTCTTTATCCAAGACATAACAAAGCCCACAAAACACTTGAGCAGATAATCCTAGCTGACACTTCAGTGCAGCACTGAGGGAGCACTGTATTGTCACCTTTCAGATGAGACATTAAACCGAGGCCTGCCCAGGTGGACGTTATTCAAAGAAGATCAGGGGAGTTACCCCCAGTGTCCTGGCCAATATTTATCTCTCAAAACCAACACCACCAGAATAGATTATCTGGTCATTCACCTCATTGCTGTTTGTGGGACCTTGCTGTGTGCAAATTGGCTGCTGCTTTTGCCTACTTTATATCGAGGTCTACATTTTAAAAGTAATTCATTGGCTGTGAAGCACTTAGGGACATCCTGAGGATGTGAATGGTGCTATATAAATGGAAGCTGTTGCATTCATTCACTGAATAACATTAGCAGTGGCCTACTGTCACTGCACTGTTGCATATCCCAAAGTAAAATGTCCACCAACAACCATGTGGCATCGTGCAGTCAACTCTTGTGTCAGGAAGGGATTGTGCATCATGCAGGCAGACCGTGTTACAATTAATTATTTGTGTGAAGATCTTCTGAAGATGCCAGTATGTCAAGGCATTAATTACAGCTGCAATTGTGTGTCATGTTGGTATATGGGCATGAATGATGAGCAATGAAAGAGCTGTAAGGTAGGGCGAGGGCTTGAAAAGGACCAGCAGTAAGTGTGGAACAATGTAAAGGGCAGCACTGTATGGAATGCAGTCTTAGGCCATCCTACCTGGCAAATGATACAGCTGGATAGTCTTATTCTGCCAGCTTCTTTATGGTCTGGCATTATCTTCCGCAGCTATTCCAGGTAGTGCAGGTTCTGTACACACCACTGAGCTTGGCTTCCACCTCTGGAAACATAAGAACATAAGAACATAAGAATTAGGAACAGGAGTAGGCCATCTAGCCCCTCGAGCCTGCTCCGCCATTCAACAAGATCATGGCTGATCTGGCCGTGGACTCAGCTCCACTTACCCGCCCGCTCCCTGTAACCCTTAATTCCCTTATTGGTTAAAAATCTATCTATCTGTGATTTGAATACATTCAATGAGCTAGCCTCAACTGCTTCCTTGGGCAGAGAATTCCACAGATTCACAACCCTCTGGGAGAAGAAATTCCTTCTCAACTCGGTTTTAAATTGGCTCCCCCATATTTTGAGGCTGTGCCCCCTAGTTCTAGTCTCCCCGACCAGTGGAAACAACCTCTCTGCCTCAATCTTGTCTATCCCTTTCATTATTTTAAATGTTTCTATAAGATCACCCCTCATCCTTCTGAACTCCAATGAGTAAAGACCCAGTCTACTCAATCTATCATCATAAGGTGACCCCCTCATCTCCGGAATCAGCCTAGTGAATCATCTCTGTACCCCCTCCAAGGCTAGTATATCCTTCCTTAAGTCTACCTTGGTACCTTGGCGGACCAACTAAGTCATATTAAATGGCAGAGCAGGCTCGTGGGGCCGTATGACCTACTCCTGCTCCTATTTCTTAGGTAACTCACCTCGCACTGCCTCATTTAGCAGCATCTGCACTGTGCCAGCAACTAAGCAGGAGGTTTAGATGCTGTTGGGGGATCTTGCTGTGGACAAAATGGACGTATCATTGCAGGCATAGAAAGAGTGACTACACCTCAAAGTAATTCATTGCATTTTTTGACATAGCATGCAATGGGTGCTTTATGACTATAGGCCCATTCTACTCAATCTCTCCTTCGAGAACAACCTTCTCATCCCAGGAAGTTAAAAGATTCATATGTTTAATCTTTCCTTCACAATTTAAAGTAATTTATGTTAAACTAATATAGAACCTTGGTTAAACCACACTTAAAGTAATATGCACAGTTCTGGTCTCGTTGGTATAAAGAGGATATAGAGGCACTGGGGAAGGTGCAAACAACATTTACAAGTTTGATACCGGAACAGAGAGGTTACACCGATCAGGAAAGATTGAACAGGCTGGGGCTCTTTTCTCTAGAAAAGAGAAGGGTCAGGGGTGACCTGATAGAGGTCTTTACAATGATGAAATGGTTTGATAGGGTAGACGTGGGAAGATGTTTCCACTTGTGGGGAGACCAAAACTCGGGGCCATAAATATTAGATAACCACTAATAAATGCAGTAGGGAATTCAGGAGAAACTTCTTTATCCAGCGAGTGTTGAGAATGTGGAACTCGCAACCACAAGGAGTAGTTGAGGCGAATAGGTGTAGATGCATTTCAGGGAAACTCAATAAACATAAGAGAGAGAAAGGAATAGAAGGATATGTTGCTGGGGTGAGATGAAGAAGAGTTGGAGAAGACTCATGTGGAACATAAACACCGGCATTGTCCTGTTGGGCCGAATGGCCTGTTTCTGTGCTGTACATTCTATGGAATGAGGGGCATTGTACAAACAGCTGCAGTCCTCCATCACCTGTCGACACATTTTGTTTCCAACATCCACATTTGTTTTGCTAGCCCCTATTTTTGCCAACCACTTTTATTTTGTCCCATACAGTCTTGGAAAGGCTGAAATATACGTTTACAATATTTACACGGTAAAGGCTTTTCTCCATCTGCAGCCACTTCCCATTGAGCGCCTGTATCCTTTTAAATTTTAGTTGTAAGGGCTGCTGACACACACAGCATTTCCTGCCAAGCTTCCACTGCCAGGCTTGATATGTCTTTCCCACAATAAATAATTAGGGCCACCTCTGGAAAGTCCCAGGACTTCAACTCACATTAGAACTGATGCTGCACAATGTCCCTTATATAGCGCCTTATTGCATCACTTAGACACATCAAAAAATGTAATGAATTACTTTGAGGTGCAGTAACTGTTTCTATATATGCAAACAAACGTCCATTTTGTCCATAGCAAGGTGCCCCCAAACAGCAAACAGATGAATGACCAGTAAATCGGTTTGTGGTGATGATGGTTGAGCGAGGAATTTTGTTCAGGTCACTGAGAAAACTCCTTTCGCAAAGTACCATGGGATCTTTTGACTTCCATCTAATTCAAACATAAGTCCCTTGCAGTCAGATTCAGGTGAATTTATAATGGGGAACAAAGAAATGGCAGACCAGTTGAATAAATACTTTGGTTCTGTCTTCACGAAGGAAGACACAAATAACCTTCCGGAAATATTAGGGGACAGAGGGTCTAGTGAGAAGGAAGAACTGAAGGAAATCCTTATTAGGTGGGAAATTGTGTTTGGAAAATTGATGGGATTGAAGGCTGATAAATCCCCAGGGCCTGATAGTCTGCATCCCAAAGTACTTAAGGAAGTGGCCCTAGAAATAGTGGATACATTGATGATCATTTTCCAACAGTCTATCGACTCCGGATCAGTTCCTATGGACTGGAGGGTAGCTAATGTAACACCACTTTTTAAAAAGGGAGGGAGAGAGAAAGCGGGTAATTATTGACCTGACATCAATAGTGGGGAAAATGTTGGAATCAATTATTAAAGATGAAATAGCAGCGCATTTGGAAAGCAGTGACAGGACTGGTCCAAGTCAGCATGGATTTATGAAAGGGAAATCATGCTTGACAAATCTTCTAGAATTTTTTGAGGATGTAACTAGTAGAGTGGACAAGGGAGACCCAGTGGATGTGGCGTATTGGACTTTCAAAAGGCTTTTGACAAGGTCCCACACAAGAGATTGGTGTGCAAAATTAAAGCACATGGTATTGGGGGTAAAGTACTGACGTGGATAGAGAACTGGTTGGCAGACAGGAAACAGAGAGTCGGAATAAATGGGTCCTTTTCAGAATGGCAGGCAGTGATTAGTGGAATGCCGCAGGGCTCAGTGCTGGGACTCCAGCTATTTACAATATACATCAATGATTTAGATGAAGGAATTGAGTGTAATATCTCCAAGTTTGCAGATGACACTAAGCTGGGTGGCGGTGTGAGCTGTGAGGAGGATGCTAAGAGGCTGCAAGTGACTTGGACAGGTTAGGTGAGTGGGCAAATGCATGGCAGATGCAGAATACTGTGGATAAATGTGAGGTTATCCACTTTGGTCGCAAAAACACGAAGGCAGAATATTATCTGAATGGCGGAAGATTAGGAAAAGGGGAGGTGCAACGAGACCTGGGTGCCATGGTACATCAGTCATTGAAAGTTAACATGCAGGTACAGCAGGCAGTGAAGAAGGCAAATGGTATGTTGGCCTTCATAGCTAGGTGATTTGAGTATAAGAGCAGGGAGGTCTTACTGCAGTTGTACAGGGCCTTTGTGAGGCCTCACCTGGAATATTGTGTTCAGTTTTGATCTCCTAATCTGAGGAAGGACGTTCTTGCTATTGAGGGAGTGCAGCGAAGGTTCACCAGACTGATTCACGGGATGGCAGGACTGACATATGAGGAGAGATTGGATCGACTGGGCCTGTATTCACTGGAGTTTAGAAGGATGAGAGGGGATCTCATAGAAACATATAAAATTCTGATGGGACTGGACAGGTTAGATGCAGGAAGAATGTTCCCGATGTTGGGGAAGTTCAGAACCGGGGACACAGTCTAAGGATAAAGGGTAAGCCATTTAGGACCGAGATGAGGAGAAACTTCTTCACTCAGAGAGTTGTGAACCTGTGGAATTCTCTACCACAGAAAGTTGTTGAGGCCAGTTCGTTAGATATATTCAAAAGGGAGTTAGATGTGGCCCTTGCGGCTAAAGGGATAAAGGGGTATGGAGAGAAAGCAGGACAGGGATACTGAGGTGAATGATCAGCCATGATCATATTGAATGGTGGTGCAGGCTCGAAGGGCCAAATGGCCTACTCCTGCACCTATTTTCTATGTTTCTATGTTTTATCAATACAGGCAGACAGAGCCTGGGTTCAATGTCTCATCCAAAGGAACGGGACCTTCAACAACGCAGCACTCGCTCAGTACTGCACTGAAGCAGCAGCCTAGATTGTGCTCAAATTTTGGAGTGGAGCTTGAACTCAACCTTCTCATACTTGTGTTCAAATCTCTCCATGGCGTTTCCCCTCCCTATCTCTGTAATCTCCTCCAGCCTTATAACCCTCTGAGATCTCTGCGCTCTTCCAACTCTGACCACTTGCGCATCCCTGATTTTTATCGCTTCAACACTGATGAGCCTGTCTTTAGCTGTCAAGACTCTAAGCTCTGGAATTCCCTCCCTAAGCCTCTCCACCTCCCTACCTCTCTCTCTCCTCCTTTAAGACACACCTTAAAACCTAACTCTTTGACCAAGCTTTTGGTCATCTGTCCTAAAATCTCCTCATGAGGCTCGGTGTCAAATTTTGTGAGATAATCTCTCCTGGGACAGGCACTCTATAAATGCAAGCTGTTGTTGTTGTCATTATAGTCAGCAGCAGGATTGTTTGCTTAACATGTAGGAGAAGAGAATATAAAGAATGATTCAGCCCCTGCCATAGAACACTGAGAGTGCAGATCAGGAATATGGAAGGGGGACTCTGCTGAGTCCACTGAGCTGCATACCTCAATGACCAATGGAACGGATGCTGCAGTCAGACCAGCAAATGGTCTGCACTCCCACGTTTGTGTTCACAACTGCCTTGGGATGTTTTACTATGCTTATGCTGGTCATTTGGTGTGCAAAATCAAAGCACTTGGTATTGGGGGTAATATACTGACGTGGATAGAGAACTGGTTGGCAGACAGGAAGCAGAGAGTCGGGATAAACGGGTCCTTTTCAGAATGGCAGGCAGTGACCAGTGGAGTGCCGCAGGTCTCAGTGCTGAGACCCCAGCTCTTTACAATATACATCAATGATTTGGATGAAGGAATTGAGTGTAATATTGAGTTTGCAGATGACACTAAACTGCGTGGCGGTGTGAGCTGTGAGGAGGATGCTTCCATTCACCCTATTCATGCCACTTCAAAGAGTATGTTTACAAGAGCTGAGGAACAATGGGGCACCTCCAATGAGCTTGAAGACGAGCTGCAAGCTCTGCAAAACCTGCTAATCACCACGTGGCAGAGGAAGATCAGTCTATCGTGGATCAAAGCAATTTCGAGCCTCGGAGAGAGGAGGCAGATGCTGAAGTACACGGGGTGCACACATTTTCAATGAAATGTCCACCGATAATGCTAAATGTAAAATTGAATGGCTTACCCGTAGCCATGGAACTGGACACTGGCACTAGCCAATCCATCATGAGTAAAAAGATGTTTGAGAGACTGTGGTGCAACAAGGCATTCAGATCAGCCCTGAGCCCCATCCACACGAAAATGAGAATGTACACCAAAGAGCTCATCACTGTCCTGGGCAGCGCCATGGTCAAGATCACCTACAAGGGCACGTGCACAAACTGCCACTCTGGATTGCCCCAGGCGATGGCCCCACACTGCTTGGAAGGAGCTGGCTGGGCAAAATCCACTGGAACTGCGATGCTCCGAACGTTATCACATTTCGATGAGGCCTCATGTACCCAAGTTCTTAACAAATTTCCTTCCCTTTTTGAGCCAGGCATTGGAAACTTTTCCGGGGTGAAGGTGCGGATCCACTTGGTCCCAGAGGCACGACCCATTCACCACAAGGTGCGAGCGGTACCTCACATGATGAGGGAGAGAGTGGAAATCGAGCTGGACAGGCTGCAATGCAAGGGCATCATCTCTCCAGTGGAATTCAGCGAGTGGGCCGGCCCGATTGTTCCAGTACTCAAAAGTGATGGCACGGTCAGGATTTGCGGCGATTATAAAGTAACTATTAATCGTTTCTCACTACAGGACCAATACCTGCTAGCGAAGGCAGACGACCTATTTGCGACGTTGGCAGGAGGCAAGACATTCACCAAGCTCAACCTGACTTCGGCCTACATGATGCAGGAGCTGGAGGAGTCTTCGAAGGGCCTCACCTACATCAACACGCACAAGGGACTGTTCATCTACAACAGATGCCCGTTTGGAATTCGGTCGGCTGCAGCGATCTTCCAGAGAAACATGGAGAGCCTACTTAAGTCGGTCCCACGCATGGTGGTTTTTCAGGACGACATATTGGTCACGGGTCGGGACACCGCCGAGCACCTACAAAACCTGGAGGAGGTCCTCCAGTGACTGGATCGCGTAGGGCTGCGGCTGAAGAAGTCGAAATACATCTTCATGGCAACAGAAGTGGAGTTTTTGGGGAGAAAGATCGCGATGGATGGCATTCGGCCCACAGATACCAAGACAGAGGCTATCAGGAACGCGCCCAGTCCACAGAACGTCATAGAGCTGCAGTCGTTCCTGGGACTCCTCAACTATTTTCGTAACTTCCTACCGGGGTTAAGCACCCACTTAGAGTCCCTACATGTGTTATTACGTAAAGGTGAGAACTAGGTATGGGGAAAAGAACCAAGTAATTGCTTTTGAGAACGCCAGAAACATTTTATGCTCCAACAAGCTGCTTGTATTGTATAACCCGTGTAAAAGACTTGTACTAGCCTGTGATGCATCGTCGTACGGAGTCGGGTGTGTATTACAACAAGCTAACATTGCGGGGAAGTTGCAACCTGTCACCTATGTCTCCAGGAGCTTGTCGAAGGCCGAGAGGGCCTACAGCATGATTGAGAAAGAGGTATTAGCGTGTGTGATCGGGGTAAAGAAAATGCATCAGTACCGGTTTGGCCTCAAATTTGAGCTGGAAACCGATCACAAGCCCCTCATATCCCTGTTCACTGAAAACAAGGGGATAAATACTAATGCCTCAGCCCGCAAATAAAGGTGGGCACTCGCGCTATCAGCGTATAACTATACCATCCGCCACAGGCCAGGCACCGAGAACTGTGCGGATGCTCTCAGTCGGCTACCATTGCCCACCACGGGGGTAGAAATGACGCAGCCTGCAAACTTGTTGATGGTGGCATAGCCCGCAGATTTGTTGATGGTCATGGAAGCGTTTGAAAATGAAAGTCACCTGTTACGGCCCGCCAGATTAGGACTTGGACCAGCCAAGATCCTCTGCTGTCCCTCGTAACAAACTGTGTACTGCATGGGAGCTGGGCCAGCATCCCTCTTAAAATGCAAGAGCCAATCAAGCCGTTCCAGCGGCGAAAGGACAAGCTGTCCATTCAGACAGACTGCCTGTTGTGGGGTAAATGTGTAGTGCTACCCAAAAAGGGCAGGGAGATGTTCATCTCGGATCTCCACGGCACACACCCAGGTATAGTAATGATGAATGCGATAGCCAGATCCCACGTGTGGTGGCCCGGTATTTACTCTGACTTAGAGTCCTATGTACGGCAATGCAGCATGTGTACTCAGTTGAGCAACGCGCCCAGAGAGGCACCACTAAGTTTGTGGTCCTGGCCCTCCAGACCATGGTCGAGGATCTATGTCGACTATGCGGGCCTGTTTCTCGGTAAAATGTTCCTGGTGGTGGTGGATGCTTTTTCAAAATGGATTGAACGTGAAATAATGTTGGGAAGCACCGCCACTGCCACCATTGAAAGCCTGAGGGCCATGTTTGCCACCCACGGCCTGCCTGACATACAGGTCAGTGACAACGGGCCATGTTTCAACCAGTGCCGAATTTAAAGAATTCATGATCAGCAATGGGATCAAACATGTCACCTCGGCCCTGTTTAAACCATCCTCCAATGGGCAGGCAGAGCGGGCAGTGCAAACAATCAAACAGAGCCTTAAACGAGTCACAGAAGGCTCACTCTAAACCCGCCTGTCCCGAGTACTGCTCAGCTACCGCACGAGACCCCACTCACTCACAGGGGTGCCCCCGGCTGAGCTACTCATGAAAAGGACACTTAAAACCAGACTCTCGCTGGTTCACCCCAACCTGCATTATCAGGTAGAGAGCAGGCGGAGCAACAAAATGTAAACGATGGTCGCGCCACTGTGTCACGGGAAATTGATCTGAATGACCCTGTATATGTGCTAAACTATGGACATGGTCCCAAGTGGATCGCGAGTACGGTGATAGCTAAAGAAGGGAGTAGGGTGTTTGTAGTCAAACTAGACAATGGACAAATTTGCAGAAAGCACCTGGACCAAACAAGGCTGCGGTTCACAGACTGCCCTGAACAATCCACAGCAGACACCACCTTTTCGAGCCCATAACATACACCCAAAGGATCAACGACACCACCCCGGAGCAAGAAATTGAACCCATCATGCCCAACAGCCCAGCAAGGCCAGGCTCACCCACCAGCCTTGCAGGGCCAACAACACGCCAGCCCAGCAAGGGCACAGCCAACGCACCAGAACAGATATTTGTACCGAGGCGGTCCACCAGGGAAAGAAAGACTCCCGACCGCCTCACCTTGTAAATCGTTTTCACTTTGACTTTGCTGGGGAGTGATGTTGTGTATCTGTAAAACATGCACTCCCATGTTCCGCCACCAGTGAGCTCATCCCCTGAAGTCCCAGGGGATCCCAGTATCCCTTGGGAGCACTGTATATAAGCCGGCCCCTAAGGCCTGTTCCTCACTCTGGAGTGTCTTAATAAAGACTGAGGTCACTGTTACTTTAACCTCCCTGTGTGCAGTCTCATCAGTGTTAGGAACACAATAACCTGGACCACATCTTCTGTGCGTGCATGGGGTGGTCTATCTGAAGCATGAGCAGAGTGTCTTTGAGAACTGCTGAGATAAAAATAACTGTCCTGTTTTGATATTTTCTACATTACAACAGTGACTACACTTCAAAAGTACTTCATTGGCTGTAAAGCACTTTGGGCTGTCTTGAGGTCATGAAAAGTGCTGTAGAAATGCAAGTCTTTCTTTCGTTATATTACAGCTGATTTTGCTAATATCTTGCAACAATAAAGCAAAAAACCACTTTAAAAGCTTCTGATTATCCATTTCCTGACTGAGCCTGTCCTGTCCACCCGAATGCTTGTATCGCTCTGCTAGTTTGCATCTTGATACAAGCAAGGCGATGTACTAAGCTGACTTGCTGAATTTAGCCTGCCACAGAGAGAGGTGCTTGATCAGAAATACAGAGCAGAACACCAATTCAAATTCATCCATCAAAGCTGGGTCCTTTACTTTGAGGAGTGCTATTAACATGAGAGTAACATACTTAGGCAATTGATGGCACTCAAAAAAGCATCTGTATTAGGGGTATATTAGCTGATTTTATATGGCCAGGAAGAGCCATAAGTAATGTCAGCTGTGTTATATGTCTCAATATAGTAATGCATTATAACAAAAAAGTATTGTTCGACAAATATTTTTCTTTCATGCATCCAGCATAAAGCTTCACACTAGAATGGCTAAAGTTTTAAAATCTACCCCAGAGTGTTTTATATGGATTCTGTGTTACAGAAAGACCCTTTTTCATTGACAGACCCAGGTGAAAGGTCATGGATTGGGCACAAACAAGGTTGATAAAGATGGGAGGGAGAATGAGGCGGATAAAAAGTGCAGTGTTTTAAGTGATGCCAAGCTTGGATTTTTAAAGGTTTGTAGACTGCTGGGATTGTTGTTACAAGGACCACTGTGGTTCCCATTGGATTAACATTAAACCCACATACAAAGATAGTTTCTTCACCACTGTCTCCAGAAAGCTTTCTCAAACTGGCTGGTGGATCAGAATATTAAAGTTTAAAAGCTTTAAGCAAGTTTTCAGTATTGCTATGAGCTTTCCATCCTTACTGCGTGGTTTTACTATGAGGTGAGTTTAAAAAAAAAAATTCATCTCTTTCCTTCCTGAATGAATTATGCATAGTGATGTTGTAGGCATTTCTCTGTACCATTGTACCAATAGTTCATTAAGCACATTTTTTTGGAGAAAATACATTAAGTAATAGAAAAGAGAGTGGTTGAATTATTTACACTTCTATTGTTACTTTTACATACCTTTTCAATTCAAATGAACAGAATTTCAAGTCTTCTCACAGAACAGTACAGCATCATTGAATGATCAAGACCCTGCTTTATTGGACAATGTATTAAATCTTGCAAAAATTACTTGGTTAGTTTGTAATACTATTTTTATATTCTGTTTTAAATCCCAACACCACAGAGCACATCTATACCACATGATTACTTCTTTGCTGAAGAAATGTGTCATTTTTTGCTCTTTATTAATTAATAAACTTTATGGAATAAAGCAGCCCTGTGGCTGGTTTGATATTGTTTAGTCAAAGACCATAATGAGCCTTATAGTGACACGCCATGGAAACACCACACTTTAGACTCCTTCAGGTAAATTTCTGTCTTGACCACATCGATGGCTATCTGAGGGAGTGGATCTCCCATTCATTGAAATCAACAAAATAAAAAACCTGGTGGGTTCTATAATGTGTGGGCAATTTGCTCCACCAGATCACTACCTATGTGGTGATGACAAAAAATTTACCCCTCCAATTAAACTCTGTTAGATAGTGTTCCAGTGTTCCACTTTTATCCAAATCAAACTTTATCCTTTCATTATATAAAGAGAACAATGATTGGCTTTTTGGTACAATATGATGTGCTCTGGAATACTTTTGTGCTATCCTTTGTGGACTTGGGGATGTCACTTGTGTGCAACTAGATGGATCAGTTGTATTAAACTTGCAGTAGAGCAAGCGTTAAGATGGCTACAGCTGCTTTTACACTTGTGCTCTTTTATGTTGGATTCAGGAGATTGGCGTTTGTGAACTGGCACCTGGCATTTACGATGCTTAATCCTGTTGTGGGAGACCCCATTTGTTGCGATGGGCAGAAAGCTGAATGCAACTGATGTTACCTGTGGGAGAATGAGACAATCATGTTACAGAGAATGTAAAGGGAGTAACTATTTTAACTGCTATTGGAAGTTCCATCCTGATGATGAAGTGTCTTTGTAATCTATAGCAGATCCAGGTTACAATGAGGGATAGTAAAAATATATATTTTTTGATAAATGTTTAGTTCAACAAGATGGAGGATGTTAGTTTCTGCAAATGGGACAATTTTTTCAGGTTCCGTACTCAGTATCAGCACAACCAACCTCAGCTACAATACACAATGGATACACTCTATTCCATGATCTTTAGCACTATTTCATTCAATTCTGAACAGATTATGTCAATATCCGGGTGGGAAGCATACAGAAACTCCAGGCCCTAGTCTGCTGGACAACATTCCTCCTTCAAGCACATCTCCAAATAAACCAGATAACCAGTCAGCCATCTTGTATTAGTTTGTGAGATCTAGCTGTGCACAAAATGGCTGCGGCTTATACCTACATGAAAACAGGATCTGCATCTTAAAATACTTTGTTGTATATGAGTCACCTTGGCACACGTCTATTAGATGTGATCAGACACTATAAAGTTGCTAATCTTTTTTTCCTTTCTCTCTATTCTAACACATTTAAGATAAAATAAATGTACTATCAAACTTTCCTATGACTGTGTTACAGATTCATCATTAAAATCCCAAACCATAATTGCTAGGCTTTCAAGAGAAAATGTATTTAATTTCCTTGAAAGTTATAATTGAGCATCAGCCCTGCTACTACTGGCTCTCAGTGTGGGGTTGGCCGCCTGTTGAGGGTATATTTTTCTCTGTTCACTATTTATTGGGAAAAAGTGGATGCAATTATGAGGTAACAAGAATGTTGTATAAGAACATAAGCAGGAGTAGGCGATATGGTCCCTCGAGCCTCACCTAAAGCAGATTATCTGGTCATTATCACATTGTTGTTTGTTGGAGCTTGCTGTGCATAATTGGCAGGTTACAACAGTGACGACACTTCAAAGGTACTTAATTGGCTGTAAAGTACTTTGGAACATCCTGAGGTTATGAAAGGCGCTATATTAATGCAAGTCTTTGGCCGGAATTTTGTGGGGATTCAGCGGGCACGATCGGTGGCAGGTCAGGTGGGAAAATGTTTTTTTTCCCATAACAGGTTGGGATCCCACTGTGAACCCGCCACCAGGTGTCTTTTCCGATGTGGACCATGTCTGTCAAGCTGAGGTGGGAGTTCAGTGGTCATTGCTCCTGCTGATTTCTTGACAGCTTTAAATGTAAAGTAAAAGCTCTCACTTTACAGAAATATCGTCCCTTAGCCACAAACTCATCCTCACTGCATTTCCACAACAACTACACCATGCTGCAATTCTTTACACAAGTCTCCATCTAGTCTGGCCTCATTACCTCTCTCACCACTGACAGATTGCTTCTGTCATCTCTACTTCACCTGCCATCCATTTCATCAGAATGGGTGCACTTTATACTCTCTCACCTTGGCCCTCAGAATCCCATCATGATTAGCTCCAACACCAACATCACCTGGCACACCAGCAGCACCAACAATAGCACCAACCTTCTCCACAATCACCCGATGCTGCACAGGACACAGGGCATCAGCACCCAACCACATTGCTGTCTGGGAGGCCAGGGATGGCCTCAGCATGGCCACATTGACTTTACTTGATGCGCCAGGTTGGCACCATCCCACACCAGCACCATAAAGCATCCCTACAATGCCCAAGCCATTCCTTTCACACTCATGAACATTGCATAAAACACCAAAATGCCTACCCTTGTGTGTTGTTAATTGGTATGATTGCACTAGGATGAAGGTGAGTGTGAGGGGTGGCTAGTGAGATGTGGATGTGATAATATAGATAGAGAGGGATGGGTGGAGATGCAAGGTACGTTGGTGTGAGTAAGAATTTGTAGAAGTAGGGTAGCAAATGTGATGAGAGGCACAGCAGGATGAGGTTGAGTGTGGCTTTGTACTAATGTTTCTACTGAGATCATCGAAACGTTTGCGGCACTGCACTCAGGTCATCCTGACCATATCTCTGCTTGTGCCTCCTGTGCAATGTTCTACCAGGCTGCGTTGGTCTCCTGGGGAGGTCTCTTCCATCCATGGGAAGGGAAGAGGACCTCCATGTGTGCTGTGACTCTCTCCATAAGCAAATGGAGGGAGTCATGGGAGAGCCTAAATGCAGCCCTGTGCCTTTGTGCAGTGCTTGCCAGTGTTTGCACCACCTCAATGCTGCAGAACACTGACAACACAACTGTCAAAATAAATTTTCATTTGGTCCCTTTAAGGAAACCGGCTGTTGACGTGTCATCAAATGACGTCACCAAACCCGCTTCCTCTAATTCGCCAGTAAACATGCTGGGGGGGGGGAGGTAGGGCTTAACAAGCCCATCAAGGGAAATTCATTCAGACAGTAGCGAGGCCGGGACACACCACCGACGTCGCCTGTTACAGACCTGCCGAGGTTCGTAAAATCCCGGCCACTCTTTCTTTCATGGTGGAACTTCTCAGATCCACTTTCCCAAACTATCCCCATATCCTTGGATTACCTTCGTGTCCAATAAGGTTATCGATCTCAATCTGGAATAAATTCAACGACTGAGCATCCACAGCCCTCTGGGGTAGAGGGTAATACAAAATGGCAATAAAGTAACCCTACGATGTACGGACATGGAGTTGGAGTCTGGCAATGGGTTCAGGAATATGATCACAGGCCCATGTGCATTACTAGGGCACTGGGATGGGGCTTAAGGTGGGTCTAAATCAGTCAATACAATTTTATTTATTACAGTATTAAAATATATCTTGATGATATACGGATAAGTGCATATGCAATTTGTTGTGATTCTCGCCAGGTGTATGCTGTGTGTTAGTCTCACCTGTTTAACCTGGCCTGGCAGGCAGGCAGGGTCATTCTGCCCTGACTGGAAGTGTCTCCTGGACAATGACATCCAGTCAATCTCTACCATAAACACAAATATTCTTCGCCATCTGCCCGAAGCCCGAACACAAGTTGGAGCTGGACACCTCCACGCTCCGCCTTATTGCTCGCTTGCAGGGTTCCCAGTGCACCAAGCATTTCCCACTGTGTGCCAATCATTCTTCTTCGATTCTCTGGGCCCTCAAAGTCTGCATTTGAGCCCTCCGCAGCAGCGCTAGGCTGCTGTTAAGTATGGAAGAACTCCACAAGACTGAGTACTGTGAGCTAAAACTAATGTGACCTTAGTCTCTTTAATACAACTCCAGAGTGCCTAAGCAACATGGCAGACAGCCTTTTATACTCCCTTGCACGAGGTGTGCAGGTGACCCTTGGGCCTCCAACAGTTGTGCCCTCTGGTGGCAAGTCTTACACAGTTACAATGTTTACATACATAACATCTGCGATCTCGCCCTTCGAAAGCTGGTTGAGTTTGTAATATGTCGTACCACACTGGCTAATTTGAGTAGTGTTTTACTGCCTGCTGATTTGGACACTGAGTCTCACCTGGGATTGCTCTGTTGTGGAAGATAATTGAGCAGAGTATATGTAACTAACAGTAACATTTTAAAACCTCTATGAGTTGATGTAAAAGTACAAATATTTAAATAAACAACAATATTCTTAGTGATTGGTCTATACTGATAAATCCTGTGGGACAAAAAATACTTGGCACAAATGTATTTTTTTCTAATCATGCAAATAACAGGCCTGATATTTTTCATTGCACCCTTTATTATGTAATTTAGTTTGCACATATTAATGCTCTCAATGCAGTACGTTAATTCAAAGTGACTTCACAATAAGTCACCAGGACATGACTAGAAATACTGAAGGTACTGTTGCTACATATTTCAGGGTCACTGGGCCAGGATACCATTGTTAGCAGGCCTGCACTTTAACTCCATTTATACTGCCAATCCCATGTGTACTAATCTAAATTTGGTTTTCACTTAACCTCCAACTCCTGAATAAACAACAGCATGGAAAGAGAAGCCTTAGCCACATAGTGACAGGATCAATGGCTAATATTGAAGCTACTAACATTGGCTAAATACACAGATTCCACACAATATTCCTGATAGGCCTGGATAGAAGAAATGCAATAATATGGTTAATCTTTTTTATAATGTTGCTATTAGTATTTTTTTTAATGTAGTACTGTGTTAGGAATATTACATAGGAACTTCAAGACAGGAGTAGGCCATTGAGCTTGCTGTGCCAAAGAGTTAGTGATGTTATCGGAAGGCGTTATCAATAGGATGGTTATAATGCTTTTTCTATTAAGAGGAGATAATAAACATTGACACGGATTACGCGGTCAGTAGCGAAGGAACGGCGCGCGCCGCTCATCATGGTTACAGCTACCCACAGATTTTTCACGGGCTTTTAAGCAACAACTTACGGTTACTGGAGATTCTTTACAGCGCGGTGCCCTCTACAGGGGATCAGTGGCATGTGTGAGCAGGTCAAAAAACAGCGTGTCTCTTCAATCAATCAGATTGAAGAATCCTCACGAATTCACAGCCCCGATTTTCAGTCCAGGTGAATTCCCCGCTCAGGATGTATTAAAATTACAGTCGGGTCTCAATGTTGTCATCGGGCCACAACATGCATATTACTATTATTCTTAACGCAAAATCCATGCCAATATATCAGAGACCAAGACATATTGGACAGCGGGAGTGTAAGATTGCTGTATGAACCGCAGAGATCAATGAAGATGTATAGTTAGGTCAAAAACACAATGCTGTGGGTCTCAGAAATTGGGTTACTTACCGCCACCTCTTTGCACCACAATCCTAGAAAAAAAGGGCGGCCGCCATTTTAACGCCCACTTTAACGGGACTCGGCGGCTGATATTTTGTTGAGGGCCTTGAGAAGTGTGTGTGGCTAGTGGTGCAGTTGATAGGAGATGGCTTCTGAATATGCATCCACCAACCTTGACCAGTGGTCGGAGGGAATGAAGCTTCTTTGGGCACTGGAGCCAGGTGGTGGGGTGACACTGGCAGTGACAGCCTTGGTGATCTGGTCCCATACTGTTCTTTCTGGAGGGTCTTCTGGCCCCTGTGAGTAGAGGACCTCTCTTGCAGATTTTGACCCCCTGCACAAAGCTGGATTGCTGCAGTGAGACCCTGGGTGCAACTTCCCTGGCTTGCTGGGTCACTTGTTAGGGTGCAGAATCACTTTTCCTATTGTTTTAGGTGTGGATGACAATTCATCTTTAAGAGCTGAAGCCTCCCATTTGGGAATTCTTTTTAATGTTAATTGAATTTTCAGATGGCAGTTGAGCTGTAAGGACTAAAAACTGCCTATTTTAAAATGTTTTACATTTTTTTCATTTTTGAAGGCAGATCCCCTTTAAGGGATCGTACTGCTTTCTGAAATGACAGCCTGGCTTTAAAAAAAAAGGCTGTTCTTGCTGCAATTATGCTATGGCCATGCTACATTGGGCCTCCTGCCGGGCCTACCACCAAGGAAACGCCCTTGCACGGTGAGTTTAGTGCTGGGCTAATGTTAATTTGCAACCATAGCAAATATCCTGGTACTGCCAGAGCTATTAATTTGGCACCCATTAACTCCGGCCCACAGACAGGTTTGTAGCATTCTCGAATTTCCAGGCCAGGTTCTCACACAAATGTTCATTGCATCAGAGCTGACATCAGAACATCGTGGTGTTAGAAATATAGAAACAGAAATTTACAGCGCAGAAGGAAGCCATTTCGGCCCTTCATGTTTGCGTCGGGCAACAAAGAGCCACATGGCTCTCAGTCAGCAACCCTGAAGGTTACATATAAACCTATGAACAATGAACAATGGCGGAAAGGTAAAGAGAACCCAGCCCAACCACTCCGCCCCACACAACTGCGATACCCCATGTATCGCAACATTTTACACTCCACCCCACCCAGAGTCATGCGATCTCCTGGGAGAGGCAAAAAAACAGATAAAAACCCAAGCCAATTGGGGAAAAAAATCTGGAAAAATTCCTCTCCGACCCATCCAGGCAATAGAAACTAGTCCAGGAGATCACTCTGGCTGTATTAGATTCCATGATGTACTTACCATCGTATCTGCACCAGCCAACAAGAGGTAATCCAGTCTAATCCCACTTACCAGCTCTAGGTCCGTAACCCTACAGGTTACGGCACTTCAAGTGCCCATCCAAGCACCTTTTAAATGTGATGAGGGTTTCTGCCTCCACCACCCTTCCAGGCAGCGAGTTCCAGACCCGCACAACCCTCTGCGTAAAGAAACTTCCCCTCAAATCCCCTCTAAACCTTCCACCAACCATCTTAAACCTATGTCCACTTGTAATTGACCCCTGCAATAGGCCCTTGCTATCCACTATATGTAGGCCCCTCAAAATTTTATACACCTCAATGATGTCTCCCCTCAGCTTCCTCTGTTCCAAGGAGAACAAAGCCAGCCTATCCAATCTGTCCTCATAGCTAAGATTCTCCATTCCAGGCAGCATCCTCGTAAATCTCCTCTGCACCATCTCCAGTGCAATCACATCCTTCCTATAATACGGCGACCAGAACTGCATGCAGGACTCCAGCTGTGGCCAAACCAGAGAATTATACAATTTAAGCATAACCTCCCTGCTCTTGTATTCTATGCCTTGGCCAATGAAGACAAGCATTCCGTATGCCTTCTTAACCACCTTATCCATTTGGCCTGCTACTTTCAGGTATCTATGGACAAGCACTCCAAGGTCCCTTTGTTCATCTACACTTCTAAGTGGCCTCCCATTTAATGTGTGTACCCTTTCCTTATTAGCCCTCCCCAAGTGCATTACCTCACACTTCTCTGAATTAAATTCTATTTGCCACTTTTCTGCCCACCTGACCAGTACATTGATATCCTCCTGCAGTCCATGACTTTCCTCTTCATTATTAACTACACAGCCACTTTTAAATTTTATCTGCAAACTTTTTAATCATACCTCCTATATTCAAATCTAAATCGTTGATGTATATCACAAAAAACAAGGTACCCAGTACTAAGCCCTGCGGAACCTCACTAGAAACATCCTTCCAGTCACAAAACATCCATCAACCATTACCCTTTGTGTTATGTATGTATGTAAACCTCACCAGGGGGCACATCTATGGGAGACCTAAGGGTCACCTGTGCACCCTGGGTATAAAAGCTAATCCACCATTCTGCTTCCTCACTCTGGAGTCTGAATAAAGAGACCAGGGTCACAATAGTTTGAGCTTAGAATACAGTCTTGTGAAGTTATTCTGAACATAATAAATTGGTGACGAGTAACGAATCACAAACTTTCACGCGGTAATGGCTGCCGTTGGTATTCTTGAGAGATTTGTTGAGGGTGATGATTGGGAAGCCTTTGTTGAGCGTCTCGACCAGTACTTTGTGGCCAATGAACTGGACACGGCGGAAACGGCGGTCAAGCGCAGGGCGATTCTCCTCACCGTAAGTTGATCTTCGATATATGGCCTCCTCAAAAATCTGCTGGCACCGGACAAACCAACTGACAAGACTTACACAGAGCTGTGCATGCTGGTTCGGGAACACCTCAAGCTGAAGGAGAGTATCTTAATGGCCAGGTATCGCTTTTACATGCACCATCGCTCCGAGGACCAGAACGTGGCGAGCTTTGTCGCTGACCAAAGCCGCCTTGTGGGACAGTGCGAATTTGCAGGATTTTGGGGGAAATGTTGTGGGACTTTTTCATGCTTGGAATCGGCCACGAGGTAATTCTTCGCAAATTGCTGCCTGACGAATCGCTAGATCTGAGCAAGGCCATCACGATAGCCCAGGCTTTCATGTCCACGACCGACAACACAAAACAGATATCTTCACAGAATCGAAGCTCACCGGCAAGTACTGTGCATAAAATAATGCTTTCAGCAGGCAGAACTGTACATGGCAGGGCTTACACGACCACAGAGGCAAACCTAGGCCTATAGTGGCTCAGAGTCCACTGTGGGGCATGAATGTGTATCCATTAACACCATGTTGGCGCTGCAGGGGCAGACATAGAGCCCATCACTGTCGATTCAAGCACTATGTGTGCAAGGGCTGTGGAACAATGGGGCACCTCCAGCGAATGTGCAAACAACCTGTGACTCACCACATGGCAAAGTCAGGAGAGGACGACCGATCCAGCGAGGATCATGCTGAACGAGCAGGAGAGGCAACTCAACCTGAGGATGAAGAGGAAGTATAAGGGATACACACCTTCACCACCAAAAGTTAAACTCAACGGCACTCAAGTCTCCATGGAATTGGATACGGGGGCAAATCAATCAATATGAGGCATTCGAGAGGCTGTGGGGCGACAGAGCACAATGACCCAAGCTGATCCCGAGCCAGGCAAAGCTGCGCATCTACACCAAGGAACTGATACCAGTTATTGGTAGCGTGGACATAAGAGTATCCCATGAGGGAGCGGTGCACTATTTACCACTGTGGATTGTTTCCGGTGATGGGCCAACGCTACTTGGTAGAAGGTGGATGGGGAAGATTCGATGGAACTGGGAAACCTCTGTGTACCTTCTCCGGTGAACGACGTCTCCCTTGCTCAAAGGCTGAGCAAGCCCTCACCTTCAACTGAACCAGGCATCGAAGTGCAGATTCTTTTGCAGATCCCCGAGGCAGAGGCCACGAGGAGGTAAAGATCAACCGAGCAGCGGTACAGGTGCAGTATCCACCACACAAAGCCGACGACCTCTTCGCAACGATGGAAGAGGCTCCAGTTCGATCAAGCAGAGTGGGACTCCGGCCGAAACGATCCGAATGCGTCTTCCTGACACCAGAGGCAAAATCCCTGCGGAGGAAGACCGCGACAGTCGGCACCACGGAACGAAAGAGCATCCAGACCACGGGACGAGAGTGCCCCCAGACCACGGGACAAAAGTATGTCCAGACCACGGGACGAGAGTGCGCCCAGACCACGGGACAAAAGTATGTCCAGACCACGGGACGAGAGCGCGTCTTTAGCATTGTTGTTGTCAAATTAAGTTAATCTAAGGGTTAAGTCATGGCAGGAGAGCTCGGACATGTGTTATGCTCCTCCTGTAATATGTGGGAAGTCAGGGACGCTTCCAGTGACCCTGATGACTACGTGTGCGGGAAGTGCATCTGCCTGCAACACCTGACAGACCACATTGCGGCACTGGAGCTGCGGGTGGATTCACTCTGGAGCATGTGCGATGCTGAGGATGTCGTGAATAGCACGTTTAGCGAGTTGGTCTTACCGCAGGTAAAGGATAGGGAATGGGTGACCAACAGGAAGAGCAGTGGTAGGAAGGTAGTGCAGGGGTCCCCTGCAGTCATCCCCCTGCAAAACAGATACACCGCTTTGGGTACTGTTGAGGGGGATGACTTATCAGGGGAGGGCAGCAGCAGCCAAGTTCAAGGCACCGTGGGTGGCTCTGCTGCACAGGAGGGCAGGAAAAAGAGTGGAAGAGCTATAGTGATAGGGGATTCAATTGTAAGGGGAATAGATAGGGGTTTCTGCGGCCGCAACCGAGACTCCAGGATGGTATGTTGCCTCCTGTGTGCAAGGGTCAAGGATGTCTCGGAGTGGGTGCAGGACATTCTGAAAAGGGAGGGTGAACAACTAGTTGTTGTGGTGCATATAGGTACCAACAATATAGGTAACAAAAAGGGATGAGGTCCTACAAGACAAATTTAGGGGGCTAGGAGCTAAATTAAAAAGTAGGACTTCAAAAGTAATAATCTCAGGATTGCTACCAGTGCCACGTGCTAGTCAGAGTAGGAATTGCAGGATAGCTCAGATGAATACGTGGCTTGAGGAGTGGTGCAGTAGGGAGGGATTCAAATTCCTGGGACATTGGAAGGTGGTGGGGCCAGTACAAACTGGACGTTCTGCACCTGGGCAGGACTGGAACCAATGTCCGAGGGGGAGTGTTTGCTAGTGCTGTTGGGGAGGAGTTAAACTAATATGGCAGGGGGATGGGAACCTATGCAGGGAGACAGAGGGAAATAAAATGGAGGCAGAAGCAAAAGATAGAAAGGAGAAAAGTAAAAGTGGAGGGCAGAGAAACCCAAGGCAAAAAACAAAAAGGGCTATATTACAGCAAAATACTAAAGGGGCAAAGGGGCTCTGTGCCTCAATGCGAGGAGTATTCGGAATAAGGTGGACGAATTAACTGCACAGATAGCAGTTAACGGATATGAAGTAATTGGCATCACGGAGACATGGCTCTAGGCTGACCAAGGCTGGGAACTCAACATCCAGGGGTATTCAACATTTAGGAAGGATAGACACAAAGGAGAAGGAGGCGGGGTGGCATTGCTGGTTAAAGAGGAAATTAATGCAATAGTAAGGAGGGATATTAGCTTGGATGGGTGGAGCTGTGGAATACCAAAGGGCAGAAAACACCAGTGGGATTTGTGTACAGACCACCAAACAGTAGTCGTGAGGTTGGGGGCAGCATCAAACAAGAAATAAGGGATGTGTGCAATACAGGTACAGCAGTTATCATGGGCGACTTTAATCTACATATTGACTGGGCTAACCAAACTGGTAGCAATGCGGTGGAGGAGGATTTCCTGGAGTGTAATAGGGATGGTTTTCTAGACCAATATGTCGAGGAACCAACTAGAGAGCTGGCCATCCTAGACTGGGTGATGTGTAATGAGAAAGGACTAATTAACAATCTTGTTGTGCGAGGCCCCTTGGGGAAGAGCGACCATAATATGGTAGAATTCTTTATTAAGATGGAGAGTGACACAATTAATTCAGAAACTAGGGTCCTGAACTTAAGGAAAGGTAACTTCGACGGTATGAGACGTGAATTGGCTAGAATAGACTGGCAAATGATATTTAAAGGGTTGACAGTGGATAGGCAATGGCAAATATTTAAGGATCACATGGATGAACTTCAACAATTGTACATCCCTATCTGGAGTAAAAGTAAAACGGGGAAGGTGGTTCAATTGTGGCTAACAAGGGAAATTAAGGATAGTGTTAATGCCAAGGAAGAGGCATATAAATTTGCCAGAAAAAGCAGCAAACTGAGGACTGGGAGAAATTTAGAACTCAGCAGAGGGGGACTAAGGGTTTAATTAAGAGGGGGAAAATAGAGTACGAGAGGAAGCTTGCCAGGAACATAAAAATTAACTGCAAAAGCTTCTATCGATATATGAAGAGAAAAAGATTAGTGAAGACAAACGTAGGTCCCTTGCAGTCGGATTCAGGTGAATTCATAATGGGGAACAAAGAAATGGCAGCCCAATTGAACAAATACTTTGGTTCTGTCTTAACTAAGGAAGACACAAATAACCTTCCGGATGTACTCGGGGACAGAGGGTCTAGTGAGAAGGAGGAACTGAAGGATATCCTTATTAAGCGAGAAATTGTGTTAGGGAAATTGATGGGATTGAACGCCAATAAATCCCCAGGGCCTGATCGTCTGCATACCAGAGTACTTAAGGAAGTGGCCTTAGAAATAGTGGATCCATTGGTGATCATTTTCCAACAGTCTATCGACTCTGCATCAGTTCCTATGGACTGGAGGGTAGCTAATATAACACCACTTTTCAAAAAAGGAGGGAGAAAGAAAACGGGTAATTATAGACCAGTTAGCCTGACATCAGTAGTGGGGAAAATGTTGGAATCAATCATTAAGGATGAAATAGCTGCGCATTTGGATCGGTCCAAGTCAGCATGGATTTATGAAAGGGAAATCATGCTTGACGAATCTTCTGGAATTTTTTGAGGATGTAACTAGTAGAGTGGACAAGGGAGAACCAGTGGATCTGGTGTATTTGGACTTTCAAAAGGCTTTTGACAAGATCCCACACAAGAGATTGGTGTGCAAAATCAAAGCACATGGTATTGGGGGTAATGTACTGACATGGACAGAGAACTGGTTGGCAGACAGGAAGCAGAGTCGGGATAAATGGGTCCTTTTCAGAATGGCAGGCAGTGACTAGTGGGGTGCCGCAGGGCTCAGTGCTGGGACCCAGCTATTTACAATATACATTAATGATTTAGATGAAGGAATTGAGTGTAATATCTCCAAGCTTGCAGATGACACTAAACTGGGTGGCGGTGTGAGCTGTGAGGAGGACGCTAAGAGGCTGCAGGATGACTTGGACAGGTTAGGTGAGTGGGCAAATGCATGGCAGATGCAGTATAATGTGGATAAATGTGAGGTTATCCACTTTGGGGGCAAAAACATGAAGGCAGAATATTATCTGAATGGCGGCAGATTAGGAAAAGGGGAGGTGCAACGAGACCTGGGTGTCATGGTTCTTCAGTCATTGAAAGTTGGCATGCAGCTACAGCAGGCAGTGAAGAAGGCAAATGGTATGTTGGCCTTCATAGCTAGGGGATTTGAGTATAGGAGCAGGGAAGTCTTGCTGCAGTTGTACAGGGCCTTGGTGAGACCTCACCTGAAATATTGTGTTCAGTTTTGGTCTCCTAATCTTAGGAAGGATGTACTTGCTATTGAGGGAGTGCAGCGAAGGTTCACCAGACTGATTCCATGGATAGCTGGACTGACATATGAGGAGAGACTGGATCAACTGGGCCTTTATACACTGGAGTTTAGAAGAATGAAGGATCTCATAGAAACGTATAAGATTCTGACGGGACTGGACAGGTTAGATGCAGGAAGAATGTTCCCGATGTTGGGGATGTCCAGAACCAGGGGACACAGTCTTAGGATAAGGGGTAGGCCATTTAGGACTGAGAAGAGGAGAAACTTCTTCACTCAGAGAGTTGTTAACCTGTGGAATTCCCTGCCGCAGAGAGTTGTTGATGCCAGTTTATTGGATATATTCAAGAGGAAGTTAGATATGGACCTTACGGCTAAAGGGATCAAGGGGTATGGAGAGAAAGCAGGAAAGCGGTACTGAGGGAATGATCAGCCATGATCTTATTGAATGGTGGTGCAGGTTAGAAGGGCCGAATGGCCTACTCCTGCACCTATTTTCTATGTTTCTATATTTCTATGACCACGGGATGTCGCCGCAACAAAACAGAGGCATGTGTTGCCCAGCAAGGAAGACAACTGGGCTCGGGGCAAAGGTAAAGGGCCGGCCGCTGAGAAGGCCAGGAACCTACTACTTTCCAATAAGTTGTTTGCACTGTGTAACCCACGTGAGCGCCTTTTCGCAGCCTATAATGTATTATCATATGGGGTCAGGGGTACAACAAGCCAAAGTAGCGGGTGAACACCAACAGGTCAATATGTATCTGACAAAGTACTTGTAGCAAGTGATGTTTTATCGCATGGGTTCGGGCATGTTGTACAGCAAGCCATAGCAGTGGGTGAACCCCATCCAGTTGTATATGTATCTTACAAAGTATTTGTAGCAAGTGATGTGTTATCACACGAGGTTGGGCATGTTGTGCAGCAAGCCAAATAGTGGGCGAGTCCCAGCCGGTTGTACATGTATCCAATAAGTTAACCAAGGCAGTAACCTGCGTTCACAGGACAAAAGAGACGTGCCAAAGAGTGTCCCAATATTTGCCCGAGTCAGACAAGCTGCCAATCTCACAGTTTTTGGAGAGGAGAGGCACTATTATCAATGCATTGTTGCGAATATGTCTAACACTGTCTGTGCACTGTAACATGATCCGCCACGGGCCAGGCACTGAGAACGGCGCTAATGCCCTCAGTTGGCTACTGTTGCCCACCACCGGGGTGGAAATGGCACAGCCCGCAGACCTGCTTGTTGTTATGGAAGTGCTAGAAAGTGAGGGGCCAACCGTAATGGCTCCCCAGTTTAGGACCTGGACCAGCCAAAATCCCACATTACCGCCTGCTAACGGCGAACCGCTAGACGGGATGTTGCAGCTTATCCGTCGCAAAGACGAAATGCTCATCCTATCAGGCTGTGGGGCAACCCTGCAATGTTGCAAAGAAAGGCGGGGAGGCTACACACAGTCGATGATCCGGGGCCTCCATACCATGGCCCAGGATCCACGGGGACCACGCGGCCTCCCGCCACTACTGAAAGTCTCAAGGTCATATCAGCCATCCTTGGCTTGCCAGACCTTAGGGTCAGCGACAATAGTCCGGAGCGTGCAGCCCAAATCCTAAAGCCAAGCACCACACCGGCCATGGTAGACTCCCTACAGACCCGGCTATCCCGGGTGCTATGTAGTCACCAGACAAAATCACTCAGAACCGAGCCTTCCGTATGCTATCAGCAGAGAATGTACCATGATCGCACGGCTCCTCCACGCGACATCAGAATAAATGATGTAGACCATGCTCATGGCCCAAGATGGGCTGCTAGCACTGTATTAGCCAAAGAGGGGAATTGAGTGTTTGTGATGAAAATGGAGTGTTTGTTGTGAAACCATGTAATGGGCAAACACAGAAAGCATTTGGACCAGACCAAACTGCGAACTACAGATAACCAGGAACCACTATGAAAGAACCTGGCCCCCAGCGACCCACTAACACAATTGACCTCGCTGTCAACCACGAGGGTGAACTCACCATGCCCGACAGTCCGATCAGATCAGCCCCGCGGCCATGCAGCAACGATCCGACCAATTCACCCATGCCAGGACTTCAACGCAGGAAATCGACCTGGGAATGCAGAGCGCCAGATCGCCTCAGCTTGCAAATAACTTGTACATAAAACTTTGGGGGTGGGGGAGTGATGTTATGTATTTATGTAAACTTTACCAAAATTAAGACTCGCCCCGGGGTGCACAGGTGTGCCCCCTGGTGGCAAGTAGGTATAAAAGGTAATCTACCATGCTGCTTCCTCACTCTGGAGTCTGAATAAAGAGACCAAGGTCACAACAGTTTGAGCCTACAATACAGTCTTGTGGAGTTATTCTGAACATAACACTTTGCTTCCTACCTCTAAGCCAATTTTGGATGCAACTTGCCACTTTGCCCTGGATCCCATGGGCTTTTACCTTTGTGACCAATCTGCCATGTGGGACCTTAGCAAAAGCTTTGCTAAAGTCCATATATACTACATTGTACGCACTACCCTCACTGACCCTCCTGGTTACCTCTTCGAAAAATTCAATCAGATTAGTCAAACACGATCTTCCCTTAACAAATCCGTGCTGACTGTTCCCGATTAATCCTTGCCTTTCTAATTGTAGATTTATCCTGTCCTTCAGGATTTTTTCCAATAATTTTCCCACCACTGAATTTTGCTGCCAAATCTAACAATGCACGGTTGCAATATGGAAATTGATTCCATTTTTGATTGGCCGATTGATGTAGCCAAAGCCCCCCAAAATAAATCCTACAGTTTGGAAAGTCAGGAGATGGCGAATTTCCAATCAGCTTCAATCTGTGTTGAAGTTGCCCATGTAAACTACTCCTGGCTTCCGAAAAACTGTTGGAATTTTTTTTAAAGTGTTGCCCTCCTTGCACAGCTGGATGTATTTTAACTGAAACATTTCTTGGAGGATTTACAACTGTTTAATGCAAATTGTAAAAGTAAGTTTCTTATTTAGCTGTCTGTCAGCTTTGTAGCCATCCTGCAAACAATATACAGTAGATCTAAATATTCAACTTTCTGACCAAATTGGTTGAAGCGACCCAACAAAGAAGAAAATATTTGGCAGCGAGCATGGCAGATTTTGGCAGATGCAGCGAAAGCAAATTTGAGACAACTGCCCATTTATTAATGCTGCTTCAGGAGCACAACAAATCAAAACCAAGTTGTTCATGGGTAGCAGAAAAGCTGCACATATAGTATTACCATCTCCTTCTGACAAGGACGTATCTGATTTGCAGTTGTGGGACTGAACGAATAAAGCATGGCTGTATGACCAGATGACAATGGATTGCTTCCTTAGCTCCACCATTTAGATCAGAACAGTTTCACAGAATTACATAGAATGTACAGCACAGAAACACGCTATTCGGCCCAACTGGTCCATGCCAGTGTTAATGCTCCACACGAGACTCCTCCCACCTCTACTTCATCTCATCCTATCTACATATCCTTGTAAGAGCAAGAGTATAAGAGTCTCTCTTCTTTCACTTTTGCATGTGAAACTGCTGCCATTGCAGTTCATGAACACAGTCCAGTAATGGTTGAAGCACCTTGTAAAGTTGAAGGAAACATCAGTGCACCAGTTAACTTAAATCTGCCCAGTTTTCTTACGATGAATTATCTTGCAACTAGTCAACAGTGATCATTTGTGGGATGATCGTCTAATTTGATTGGAATGTAACTGGGTTTGTGTTAGAATATCTCAAAATGGTTTAAATTGGTCAAAGTATCACAGAATGCTTTGCTTTAGCATCTTAGCCAGAAAGCGAATTTGGAGGAAAAGGGAATTTATGAACAAAGAAAGTTTGGAGACTCACAAGACAGAGAATGATAAACATTCCCAGGTCAAGAGTTGGCCTATACCGAGATAAGGGAGCAGTTGTGAAGACATCACATACAAGGCCACTTGGCCCACACATTTAAAGGACAAAAAACAAAGCTGTGGAAGAGAAATGAAGGCCAAAAGATTAGAAGTGGGCTAGACACCTAAATACGTGGCCTCGGCAAACGTGCGCCTTCGCATGCGTTGCGTGTAGACGCAGCCCAAGGTAGCCGAACAGTATAAGAATGGGATATTTTTCTCTTGTAAGTCAGAGCGCTCTTGGGCTCTGATGGGCTTCCGACAGATGGGCTAATCTGTCGGAAGCCCATCCACGACAGATTATCGGGGAAAAATTCCGTTGCGTCCCCTTTGGGGTTGGTAACATCTGCGAGGCGGGGCTTTTTGAGCCAGGACCACCGGGGAGTGGGATGTGGTGCCACCAGCCTGGAACTCAAACAGAGTGCCAGATCACAGCATTGCAGTTCATGAACACAGTACAGTAATGGTAGTCACCGCTCTTGGTGTCATTTGTTCTTCATTGTCCAAAGTCGAAGGATACTTCAGTGCATCAGTTAACTTAAATCTGGCCAGTTTTCTTACGATGAATTATCTTGCAACTAATCAAAAGTTCAAAGTGCCAATGGGGGGGCGCTCGGGACAATGCATAAACCAAGTTCCCCCTTCACAAACCTGCTCCTGTTTTACAGTAGTTGTTTCAGGTGACATAAAAAATATATTTTTCTCTCTCCTGGTTACATCAATTTAAAGACTAACCATGAAGTCTAAAACTTGCACTGTGAAATCTTGATCAACATAGAACTAATTTGCTGAGAACCATTACATTTGGCTCAGAATTGTGCTTAGATCAGGAATTCAATCAGCTGCAGATAAAAATAGCTAATTTAGAAATCTTTGTACCACAGCCAACTTAATTATTCATTCAGCAATGCAGTCTAAATAAAAAAACAGAAAAACACTTAGCACCAAGGATATTTTACACAACTGATTAGACTAGTGTGCTATTCATCTATGCCTAGGTGAAATTTGGCAGTGAATTCCTAGGGCTAGAAATTGGTCTTTTGGCAATAGCAGTATTTTTGGGGCAAAAATACCATTACAGATACCGTTATTTTTTAAAGGGCTAAAATTGTCAACAAAATGCACCCGCAGGTAAAAATTGGCGTTGCACGTGGATTCGCAGTGGAAACTTTAGTCCGAGGTTGATTACTGCTAAAAAGACAGGCTCTGGAAGGGGGGAAACACACACACAAAAATTGCAAAAAACAAAAAATCAAAAATCACAAAACATTTACAAGACCCTTAACGAAGTAACCGCTGCAAGGGAATTAAAAAATAAAACTTTAACTTACCTTTTTTGCAGGTTTTCATACTTACTGCTGTTTCTGGGGCTGCAATGCAGCTTTTTACCTGGTGTTTTCTTTTTGCACAGAATACAGGTGCGCCGAACAGCCAATTTAAAGTGATATCGCGTTTTTTGGCATTACACGACGGTGGTCCGCTTTTCAGCGCTATTTCAAAACTGCCAGCGCACAACTTTGGCCAATTTAGGTGAACACCTTTTAATGTCAAAAAAGGTGAAATATCACTGAAATAATGGACACAAGTCTGGCCAATTTCTAGCCCTTAATTTCTAATGTGCTCTGAAAAATAAAATTCTGAACCAAGTTTCTGCATTTGTATTCACGATGTTTTCGATATCAAGGGTCCAGGCTCAATTTGCATTTTCTGGCCTTGCAAGCAGGTCCAGGTGAATTCCTGTCTGACCTGGGACCCTCTTTTTTTAATCGTTTGAATTCATCAGTGGTTGGGTTACTGCATGGTAAGTGCAACCCTTCAGATGAATTTGGCTTTTGGATTTGGATTCAAATCGTCTGACATTTCGATTATCCAGAAGGAGTGTAAAGTAGGCCAACTTTGCAAGTAGTGGAAAGATACTCCTCCAGAGCACAGGAGAATTCAGACATCAGCACTCCTTCCTACTAGCAAACCCAGACACACACCACTGCCAAGGAAGTCAGGCTCACACTAGTGCCAGGCACTGACACACGCTCGCCAATGATGACATAGATCATCTAGGGCTGTCAAGATCAGGGAAATGTTTGGAATAATATTTAAGATCATTAAGAGTGACAGAAAGTGTAAACAGTTGAAATTTATGGAGTTGTGTTTATATTTTTAAGAGTGACATACAGCAAGTCTCATTTTTTTAATGCAGAGCGAGTGATTGCTACTCCTAGTAAGCGACGCCTGGTAAATTAGGACCCTCCTACAACCGCTGGAGAGCTAAGGCTATTTACACATACATAAGAACATAAGAACATAAGAATTGGAACAGGAGTAGGCTATACGGTCCCTCAAGCCTGCTCCACCATTCAATAAGATCAATAATCTGATCATGGGCTCAGCTCCACTTCCTCGCCCACTCTCTATAAGCCCTTATCCCCTTATCATTTAAGAAACTGTCTATTTCTGTCTTAAATTTATTCAATGTCCCAGCTTCCACAGCTCTCTGCGGCAGCGAATTCCATAGATTTACAATCCTCTGAGAGAACAACACTTGTGCACACACACACACACACACATGCACATACGCACATACGTGCGCACTCGCAAACACACAAATGAACAGACACACACGTAAGCACCTTGGGACGTTTTACTCTGTTAAAGTTGCTATATAAATGCAAGTTGTTGTCTGTCAGGAACTCCATTTAGACAGATGCATGGCAACTTGCCCACCAGAAAAAAAAAGACAAATTAAAAAAAGACTATTTTAAACACTTGCATTATTAGTACCTTCCTAGTGTCAGTAATTCTCCTCCAACTGCCAACTCCAGTTTGTTAAACTTGCAGGCACATTTTACAAAATGGGATCACAAATGCAAAGGCGGGACACATAGCATCATATTATTCTTGGTGTCATTTTCTTAAAAGGGCAGGATCATCCAAATCTGAATGCTCCAATTCAGGATAAAATTCAGATTTACCCAAAGAGCTGAATTTTGCTCTAGTTCACGATGTGTTGAATTTCAGATTAGAGTTATCTCTACAGACAGGAAGGCGGTTTGGAAAGAAAAAAAATTCACGGTCTATCTGTTTGATTTCATATCTTAACATAAACATGTATTTTTGTCATACAACAACAGAAATTAAATAAGGGAACACAATGCATGCGGTGGAAAACATTTAAAAGTAATGGCTCCAGAGCTCAAAAGGAAGCATTAATTTAACAGCTAATTGACTTGTAACTAATGGTTCCTGATTAGTCCATTCCTGTAATTGTTGCACTAATGGTAGACTTTGTAATCTCATGTATCTGATCTTTATCTCTCTATAGACCGTGGATGAATATTGTCAGCATTTATGAAACATTCCCAGTCGCACAATAAGTGCGATAACTCCAGGAGGTGCACCTTGCTGTTGAGCATGCTTATTGCCCCGCACCATAGCAAATCCCGACAATTATACTGGCCGCCCCTTCCCCTAATTCACACTCAGATGGGTATATTTTTTTTTAGAGAAGTGAGTTGCTGAGCGGAAAAAAGAATGAAAGTAAAATAAGTCTTTGAAAGAAAGAAGCCAAGAATGTTGCCGGAATTAAAACTTGTATTACATGGATAAATCATTGTGTATTGTGAACTGAGATTAAACCATCAGGAAAGGCTGAACAGGCTGCGGCACTTCTCTCCAGAAAAGAGAAGGCCAAGGGGTGACCTGATAGAGGCCTTTAAATGATGAAACGGTTCAATAGAATAGTTGTAGAGAAGATATTTCCATTTGTTGGGAGTCCAAAACTAGGGGCCATAACAACAACTACTTGTATTTATATAGCACCTTTAACGTAGTGAAAAGTCGCAAGGCTCTTCACAGGAGTATTTGACACCGAGCCACATAAGGAGAAATCAGGTGACCAAAAGCTTGGTCAAAGAGATAGGAGGAAAGAGAGATTTAGGCAGAGAATATCAGAGCTTAGAGCCTAGGCAAGAGAAAGCACGGCCACCAATGGTTGACGATTATAATCAGGGATGCTCAAGAGGGTAGAATTAGAGGAGCGTAGACATCTCGGGGGGGTTGTGGGGCTGGAGGAGATTACTGTGATAGGGAGGGTCGAGGCCATGGAGGGATTTAAAGATAAGGATGAGAATTTTGAAATTAAGGCGTTGCTTACCCGGGAGCCAATGTAGGTCAGCGAGCACAGGGGTGATGGGTGAGCGGGACTTGGTGCAAGTTAGGACACGGGCATCTGAGTTTTGGATCACCTCTAGTTTATGTAGGGTAGAATGTGGGAGGCCAGCCAAGAGTGTGTTGGAATAATCAAGTCTACAGGTAACAAAGACATGGATGAGAGCTTCAGCAGCGAATGAGCTGAGGCAGAGATGGAGATGGGCGATGTTACGGAGGTGGAAATAGGTGGGATTAATTATGCTGCAGATATGTGGTTGAAAGCTCATTCCAGATCAAATTTGACACCAACATTGCGAACAGTTAATAAATACAAGTTAGTCACGAATAAATCCAATCGGGAATTCAAAAGAAACATCTTTAGCTAAATAGAGGTGAGAATGTGAAACACATTACCATAAGGGGTAGTTGAGGCAAATAGCATAAATGAATTTAAAAGGAAGCTAAATATGCAGATGAGTGAGAAAGGAACAGAAGAATATGTTGATGGGGTGAGATGGAATGGTGGGAGAGGACTCGTGTGGAGCATAAACACCGGCATTAACCAGTTCCTGTGCTGCAGCCATATATAATTATATAAAAACATAAATAGGAGCAGGAGTAGGCCATTTGGCTCCTCGAGCCTGTTCCGCCATTTAATAAGATCATGGCTGATCTGATCTTAGGCTCAGCTCCACTTCCCTGCCCGCTCCCCATTACCCTTCACTCTCTTATCATTCAAAAATCTATTTATCTCCACCTTAAATATAGTCAATGACCCAGCCTCCACAGCTCTCTAGTGCAGAGAATTCCACAGATTTACAACCCTCTGAGAAAAGAAATTCCTCCTCATCTCAGTTCTAAATGGGCGACTCCTTATTTTTAAACTATGCCCCTAGTTTTAGATTGAGTAGAAACATCCCCTCTGCATCTACCTTGTCGAGCTCCTTCAGAATCTTATATGTTCAATAAGATCACCTCTCATTCTTTTAAACTCCAATGAGTATAGCGCCAACCTGCTCAACCTTTCTTTATAAGTCAATCCCTTCATCTCAGGAATCAACCTAGTGAACCTTCTCTGAACTGCCTCCAATGCAAGTATATCCTTCCTTAAATAAGGAGACAGAAACTGTACGCAGTACATGTGTGATCTCACCAATACCCTGTATAGTTGCAACAGGACTTCCCTGTTTTTATACTCTATCCCCCTTGCAATAACGGCCAACATTCCAGTTGCCTTTCCCCGGGGCGAAAACAGAGACGACAACAAGCCAAAAATCCAGCCCTTACACTTGTACTACAGAAATTATGTAGAGGAGCAGGATTGGATGATTGTGGCTGGAGTTAGTGTCCACTAATACAAGCTAATGTTAGAACCCTTGGCTACTGCTGTGTAATTCCTGATTTCACCGCCTTTTGAAGCCTTTCTGATCACGTTTAATTTTAAATAGCTCATGTTAGCATGTCAGTAATGAGAGGCACATGGGGCAAAATTCAAACCTAATACTGAGAAATAAAATGAGCTGACTGTCTACCTCACCTTTCCACTTACGACAGATAGATTCATGCTATTCTCCTATTAAAACAGCAGTATCAGGAGGAGGAGCAGAGGTGACTTGGTGCTGCATGCAGAGCTTGTCAGTCCACTATCTCCGCACCTTCTTATTCCTTCCACTCAGCAAAAAGTAAAATGATGGGTTTCAGATCACGCTCCATAAATAAAGGAGGTAAAATAAAAAGAATATGAAGCTTTTAAATAGTTGCCACTGGTAAGAATATTGATTAGGTCTCTAAATGTTTTTGATATACTGCTTCTTTAATGGGAGCAGCAAATACACACACAAAAGGTTTCCTTTGTCCAGAACTCATATGAGGTAAGAGGAGATTTTTAACGTACCGCCGAGGTGTAAAACTGCCATTTTTACGCTGAGGTGGTAAGTTGAATTATCGACCCTCATATTTCTTTTAAATGAATGCTTTGTCGGAGGTCTATTGTTGTCTGTGTTTCCTTTAGATGGAGTAGAAACTCCTGACTATTCAGACAGCTCGTCTTCCACAGTTAATTTAACAGTTAACTGAGTTTTTCATTGTGCTGATGGGGTCTGTTTGTCGTGTTAACAATCACAGAGGTAGATTTGGACATTGTGCGATTGTGTAGAACGGGTGACAGTGAGTCAGCAGCTCGTTTTACATCTCCCCCCATTTCTGTTTCCATTGAACAGAAGAACATAAGTTCATAATAGGAGCAGGAGTAGGCCATTTGGCACCTCGAGCCTGCTCCGCCATTCAATAAGACCATGGCTGATCTGATCCTGGCCTCAACTCCACTTCCCCGCCCGCTCCCCATAACCCTAGACTCCCTTTTCATACAAACATCTGTCTATCGCCACTTTAAATATATTCAAAGGCCCAGCCTCCACAGCTCTCTGGGGTAGAAAATTCCATAGATTTACAAGCCTCAGAGAGAAGAAATTTCTCCTCATTACTGTTTTAAATGGGCAACCTGTTATTCTGAAACTATGCCTCCAGTTCTAGATTCCCCCTGGGGAATCTTCCCTGTCAAGCCCCCTCATAATCATATGTTTCAATAAGATCACCTCTCATTCTTCTAAACTCCAAGGAGTATAGGCTCAACATGCTCAACCTTTCTTCATATGACAACCCTTTCATCTCAGGAATCAACCTTGTGCACCTTCTCTAAACTGTCTCCAATGCAAGTAGATCCTTCCTTAAATAAGGAGACCAAAACTGTACACAGTACTCCAGGTGTTGTCTTACCAATGCCCTGTACAGATGGAGCAGGACATCCCTACTTTTATACTCAATTCCCCTTGCAATAAAGGCCAACATTCCATTTGCCTTCCTGATTACTTGCTGTACCTGCATGCTAACTTTTTGTGTTTCATGTACAAGAACCCCCAGATCCTTATGTTCTACAGCATTTTGTAATTGCTCCCCATTTAAATAATAATTTGCTTTTTTATTTCTCCTACCAAAGTGGATAACCTCACATTTTCCCACATTATAGTTCATCTGCCAAATTTTTGCCCATTCACTTAACCTATCTATATCCCTTTGTCGATTATTTGCATCCGCCTCACAACTTGCTTTCCCAGCTATCTTTGTATCATCAGCAAATTTGTCTACATTTGTAACGGTAATACAAATAGTAAATAGTTGAGGCCCCAGCACTGATCCCTGTGGCACCCCACTAGTTACAGTTTACCAACCTGAAAATGACCCATTTATACCGACTCTCTGTTTTTTGTTAGTTAGCCAATCCTCTATCCACGCTAATATATTACCCCCAACCTCGTGAGCTCTTATCTTGTGCAGTAACCTTTTGTGTGGCACCTTATCGAATGCTTTCTGGAAATCCAAATACACCACATCCATTGGTTCCTCTTTATCCACACTGCTTGTTACATCCTCAAAGAACTCCAGCAAATTTGTCAAACATAAAATCACTATCGCCTGGTTTACATGATCGCACAAACTCAAAATCTACCCCACGGAGTTCATTCTTTGTAAACAGATTTGTGCATTTTCCATTTCCATTTTTCCCTGTTTTGTGAGTTTTATTTCTCCTTATTCTTTAGAGTTTTTGCATTTCAAATTCCATTTCCAGGTCTCTGTTACTATTGCGATTGAACTGTCTTCTGAGAGAGGTGTAGGATTACTTGACAATTCTCTCTGCTTCCCTTGGGGCGGGGGGTGGGGGGGGGGCGGCGTCGCGGGGAGGGGGCTAAGGACCTGACTGTGCTAGATGCCTCAGCCAGTCTGGTTGAGATCAGGAAATTACTATAAGGGAGAATGGTGTGAACATTATTGTACTATAGCACTGTACTGCCACCAGTTCATTTCTAATTGGTGTTGAAGATGACTGTTTTCATTCTTATTCTGACAAACGTGCCTCTGAAATATAATGTTTCAAATTTGGAGGCAAAATGAAAGGGGGATGATATGGGCAGGGCATTAGTCCAATGTGTGTTTGGACTTTATACTTAATCCAGATTTCATTTTAACAGTTATTGACTATTTAAATAAACCACCTTGTATAAGAAATGATTATTAAGACCCTCTTCAAAACCAAGGACATTGCTGTTTAAGATCTTAAGCGTCTTTGTTTCTGGCACAGTGTTTAAATATAACTTTGTAACTTGATGTCCAAAGCCATTTAATGTCTTTATAATTACTCACATGGGAAGTCATTGAAAAATGAACTGAAAGTGAGTGTTTGTTAATGACAGATTCTAACAAAACATGACGCTTTTCAAATCTCCTATTCCAGTATTCAGCTGAGAAATATCTGTATCTAAAACAAATACAGAGAGATACATCACTGTTGTGAAGAATGACGAGACACAGCTGGTAAAATAGGAACCATTGGCAGACACATATGGGTGTTTGCACGTGCTATTTATATTAGGAAAGATGTGTATTGTTCATTGAGCGTCATGAGTTTAAATTACAAAGAGCAACACAAATGTCAGGAAAGAGTTGATGATGTTACTAATCATTAAAATGTACAGTTGTTCAACAGTAATGCAAAACTCAATCATAACAAATATTACAGGATTAGCAGATCTGTTGAATAAACAACCGGAGTTTCAATAGACAATTGCACAAAGCCATTGTGACACTATGCCGGATTGTCAAGATTTGTAGTTTCACAAAGGGCTACTTAACAAACCTTTGCATGTTGAGTTCTCCCAGAGTGAACAATCTAACATGCTGCACAAATACAGTTCTTTTATATCCATGATGTTACTTTCACTGAAGCCAAATTCATTTCTGCTTCACTGCAGGCAAAATAAATCTGTGAATTTTTAAAAAGACAATTACCGTTTGGCTAGAATGGCAAATATCTGCTCTAAAAAAAGTTTGAAACTTGTTATCTTGCATGAGTGGTGCACACACACGCACACAATAATCAATTCCTGCAATGTTTCATTTATTAATTACAGGGTAGAAACATAGAAACATAGAAAATAGGTGCAGGAGTAGGCCATTCGGCTGATCATGCAACTTCAGTACCCCATTCCTGCTTTCTCTCCATACCCCTTGATCCCTTTAGCCGTAAGAGCCACATCTAACTCCCTTTTGAATATATCTAACGAACTGGCCTTAACAACTTTCTGTGGTAGAGAATTCCACAGGTTCACAATTCTCTGAATGAAGAAGTTTCTCCTCATCTCGGTCCTAAATGGCTTATCCCTTATCCTTAGACTGTGACCCCTGGTTCTGGACTTCCCCAACATCGGGAACATTCTTCCTGCATCTAACCTGTCCAATCCCATCAGAAATTTATATGTTTCTATGAGATCCCCTCTCATTCTTCTAAATTCCAGTGAATATAAGCCTAGTCGATCCAGTCTTTCTTCATTTATCAGTCCTGCCATCCCGGGAATCAGTCTGGTGAACCTTCACTGCACTCCCTCGATAGCAAGAATGTCCTTCCTCAGATTAGGAGACCAAAACTGAACACAATATTCAAGGTGTGGCCTCACCAAAGCCCTGCACAACTGCAGTAAGACCTCACTGCTCCTATACTCAAATCCTCTCGCTATGAAGGCCAATATACCATTTTGCCTTCTTCACCGCCTGCTGTACCTGCATGCCAAATTTCAATGACTGATGTACCATGTCTCATTGCACCTCCCCTTTTCCTAATCTGTCACCATTCAGATAATATTCTGCCTTCCTGTTTTTGTCACCAAAGCGGATAACCTCACATTTATCTCCATTATACTGCATCTGCCATGCATTTGCCCACTCACCTAACCTGTCCAAGTCACCCTGCAGCCTCTTAGCATCCTCCTCACAGCTCACACTGCCACCCAGCTTAGTGTCATCTGCAAACTTGGAGATATTACATTCAATTCCTTTGTCTAAATCATTAATGTATATTGTAAATAGCTGGGGTCCCAGCACTGAACCTTGTGGTACTCCACTAGTCACTGCTTGCCATTCTGAAAAAGACCCGTTTATTCCTACTCTTTGCTTCCTGTCTGCCAACCAGTTCTCTATCCACATCAATACATTACCCCCAATATCATGTGCTTTAATTTTGCATATTAATCTCTTGTGTGGGATCTTGTCAAAAGCCTTTTGAAAGTCCAAATACACCACATCCACTAATTCTCCCTTGTCCACTCTACTAGTTATATCCTCAAAAAATTCTAGAAGATTTGTCAAGCATGATTTCCCTTTCATAAATCCATGCTGACTTGGACCGATCCTGTCACTGCTTTCCAAATGCGCTGCTATTATATCTTTAATAATTGATTCCAACATTTTCCCCACTACCGATGTCAGGCTAACCGGTCTATAATTCCTTGTTTTCTCTCCCTTATTTTTTTTTAAGTGGGGTTACATTAGCTACCCTCCAATCCATATGAACTGATCCAGAATCTAAAGAATGTTGGAAAATAACCACCAATGCATCCACTATTTCTAGGGCCACTTCCTTAAGTATTCTGGGATGCAGACTATCAGGCCCTGGGGATTTATCGGTTCTCAATCCCATCAATTTCCCTTACACAATTTCCTGACTAATAAGGATTTCCTTCAGTTCCTCCTTCTCGCCAAACCCTCGGTCCCTTAGTATTTCTGGAAAGTTATTTGTGTCTTCCTTAGTGAAGACAGAACCAAAGTATTTGTTCAATTGGTCTGCCATTTCTTTGCTCCCCATTATAAATTCACCTGATTCTGACTGCAAGGGACTCACATTTGTCTTCACTAAACTTTTTCTCTTCACATATCTATAGAAAAAGCTTTTGCAGTCAGTTTTTATGTTCCCTGCAAGCTTGCTCTCGTACTCTATTTCCCCCCTCCTAATTAGACCCTTTTTTCTCCTCTGCTGAATTCTAAATTTCTCCCAGTCCTCAGGTTTGCTGTTTTTTCTGGCCAATTTATATGCCTCTTCCTTGGATTTAACATTATCCCTAATTTCCCTTGTTAGCCACGGTTGAGCCATCTTCCCCGTTTTATTTTTATGCCAGGCAAGGATGTACAATTGTTGAAGTTCACCCATGTGATCCTTAAATGTTTGCCATTGCCTATCCACCGTCAACCCTTTAAGTATCATTCGCCAGTCTATCCTAGCCAATTCACATCTCATATCATCGAAGTTACCTTTCTTTAAGTTTAGGACCCTAGTCTCTGAATTAACTGTGTCAATTCTACCATATTATGGTCACTCTTCCCCAAGGGGCCTCGCACAACAAAATTGCTAATTAATCCTCTCTCATTACACAAAACTCATTCTAGGATGGCCAGCATTCTAGTTGGTTCCTCGACATATTGGTCGAGAAAACCATCCCTTATACACTCCAGGAAATCCTCCTCCACCGTATTGCTACCAGTTCGGTTAGCCCAATCTATATGTAGATTAAAGTCACCCATGATAACTGCTGTACCTTTATTGCACACATCCCTTATTTCCTGTTTGATGCCATCCCCAACCTCACTACTACTGTTTGGTGGTCTGTACACAAATCCCACTAGCGTTTTCTGCTCTTTGGTGTTCCGCAGCTCCACCCATACAGATTCCACATTATCCAAGCTCATGTCCTTCCTTACTATTATGTTAATTTCCTCTTTAACAAGCAATGCTACCCCACCTCCTTTTCCTTTCTTTCTATCCTTCCGGAATGTTGAATACCCCTGGATGTTGAGTTCCCAGCCTTGGTCACCCTGGAGTCATGTCTCCGTAATCCCAATTACATCATATCTGTTAAAAGCTATCTGCGCAATTAATTCATCCACCTTCTTACGAATGCTCCTCGCATTGAGACACAGAGCCTTCAGGCTTGTTTTTTTAACACTCTTATTCTTTTTAGAATTATGTTGTAATGTGGCGCTTTTTGATTTTTTGCCTTTGATGTCTCTGCCCTTCACTTTTCCTTATCTCCTGTCTACCTTTTGCTTCTGCCCCCATTTTGCTTCCCTCGGTCTCCCTGCATAAATCCCCATCCCCCTGCCATATTAGTTTAAACCGCACTAGCAAACACTCCCCCTAGGATTTGGTTCCGGTCCTGCCCAGGTGCAGACCTTCCGGTTTGTACTGGTCCCACCTCCCCCAGAACCAGTTTCAATGTCCCAGGAATTTGGATTCCTCCCTCTTGCACCATTCTTCAAGCCATATATTCATCTTAACTATCCTGCTATTTCTACTCTGACTAGCACGTGGCACTGGTAGTAATCCTGAGATTACTACCTTTGAGGTCCTACTTTTTAATTTAACTCCTAGCTCCCTAAATTCAGCTTTTAGGACCTCATCCCATTTTTTACCGATATCGTTGGTACCGATATGCACCACGACAACTGGCTGTTCACCCGACCCCTCCAGAATGTCCTGCAACTGCTCCAAGACACCCTTGACCCTTTCACCAGGGAGGCAATATACCATCCTGGATTTTTGATTGCGGCCACAGAAATGCCTATCTATTCCCCTTATAATAGAATCCCCTACTATTTTAGCTCTTCCACTCTTTTTCCTGCCCTTCTGTACAGCAAAGCCACCCATGTTGCCATGAACTTGGCTGCTGCTGCCTTCCCCTGATGAGCCTTCTCCCCCAACAGTATCCAAAGTGGTATATCTGTTTTGGAGGGAGATGACCGCAGGGGACCCCTGCACTACCTTCCTACTCCTGCTCTGCCTCATGGTCACCCATTCTCTATCTGCCTTTGTAACCTTTGCCTGCAGTGTGACCAACTCACTGAACATGCTATTCACGACATTCTCAGCATTGCGGATGCTCCAGAGTGAATCCATGCGCAGCTCCAGTGCAGTCATGGGGTCTGACAGGAGCTGCAGCTGGATACACTTCCCGCACACATAGTAGTCAGTGTCCCTGATTTCCCACATAGCACAGAAGGAGCATGACACATGTCTGGACTCTCCTGCCATGACTTAACCCATAAATTGACTTAATTTGGCAACAATGCCAAAGGTTTCCTATCGGTATAATTGACCTCAATTCATTGTTTCTTACAACCTGGAAGTTACCACATTCAAGCTCCTTAAAGAAAATTAAAGGCTTTTGTTGTATATCTGTAAAGCCTCCACTCTCATGTTCCGCCACCAGGGAGCTCAACCCTTGAAGTCCCAAGGCATCCCAGCATCCCTTGGGATCACTGTATATAAGTCGGCCCCTAAGGCCTGTTCCTCATTCTGGAGTGTCTTATTAAAGATTGAGGTCACTGTTACTTTAACCTCCCTGTGTGCAGCCTCATCTGTGTAAGGAACACAATAACTGGCAAAGAGAATACGAATCCAACGCAAAGATGTAGCAAACTGTGGGCATCTTGGAGAAGTTCTCGGAGGGTGAGGACTGGGAAGCCTATGTCAAAAGGCTAGACCAGTACTTTGTAACCAACGAGCTGGACGGAGAAGGAAGCGCTGCAAAAAGGACAGCGGTCCTCCTCACAGTCTGCGGGGCACCGACCTACAGCCTCAAGAAGAATCTTTTGGCTCCGGTGAAACCCATTGATAAGTCATATGAGGAGCTGTGTACACTGATTCGGGAGCATCTTAACCCGAGCATGCTGATGGCGAGGTATCGGTTCCACACGTGCCAGCGATCTGAAGGTCAGGAAGTGGTGAGCTACGTCACCGAGCTAAGGTGACTTGCAGGACAATGTGAGTTTGATGGCTACCTGGAGCAAATGCTCAGAGACTTTTTTGTACTGGGCATTGGCCACGAGACCATCCTACAAAAACTTTTGACTGTAGAGACACCAACAGTAAGGCCATTGCGATAGCACAGGCGTTTATGTCCACCAGTGATAACACCAAACAAATCTCTCAGCACACAAGTGCTAGCAATGATCATAAATTAACTGGAACTGTGCTTGCGAGCAGAAATGTACAGGGCAGAACCCACAAGTCTGCAACTGCTAGCAGGCTTCAGGTGACCCAGATGACTCAGAGTCCCCAACAAAGGATGAATGCAAGGCAATTCACACCTTGTTGGCGTTGTGGAGGCTTCCATTCAGCCTATTCATGCCACTTCAAAGGGTATGTCTGCAAGAGCAGTGGAACAATGGGGCACCTCCAACAAGTTTGCAAATGAGCTGCAAGCTCTGCAAAACCTGCTAACCACCACATGGCAGAGGAAGATTGCTCCATGGTGGATCAAAGCAATTTCGAGCCTCAGAGAGAGGAGGCAGATGCTGAAGTACATGGGTGCACACATTTTCGACGAAATGTCCACCTATAACGTAAAATTGAATGGCTTACCCGTAGCCATGGAACTGGACACTGGCACTAGCCAATCCATCATGAGTAAAAAGATGTTTGAGAGCCTGTGGTGCAACAAGGCATTCAGACCAGCCCTGAGCCCCATCCACACGAAACTGAGAACGTACACCAAAGAGCTTATCACTGTCCTGGGCAGCGCCATGGTCAAGGTCACCTACGAGGGCACTGTGCGCGAACGGCCACCCTGAATTGTCCCGGGCGATGGCCCCACACTGCTTGGAAGGGGCTGGCTGGGCAAAATCCGCTGGAACTGGGATGACATCCGAGCGCTATCACATGTCGATGAGGCCTCATGTACCCAGGTTCTTGATAAATTACCTTCCCTTTTTGTGCCAGGCATTGGAAACTTTTCCGGGGTGAAGGTGCAGATCCACTTGGTCCCAGAGGCACGACCCATTCACCACAAGGCGCGAGCGATACCTCACATGATGAGGGAGAGAGTGGAAATCGAGCTGGACAGGCTGCAACGCGAGGGCATCATCTCCCCAGTGGAATTCAGCGAGTGGGCCAGCCCGATTGTTCCAGTACTTAAAAGTGATGGCATGGTCAGGATTTGCGGCGATTATAAAGTAACTATTAATCGTTTCTCGTTACAGAACCAATATCCGCTACTTAAGGCAGACGACCTATTTGCGACGCTGGCAGGAGGCAAGACATTCACCAAGCTCAACCTGACTTCGGCCTACATGACGCAGGAGCTGGAGGAGTCTTTGAAGGGCCTCACCTGCATCAACACGCACAAGGGACTGTTCGTCTACAACAGATGTCCGTTTGGAATTCGGTGGGTTGCAGCGATCTTCCAGAGAAACATGGAGAGCCTATTCAAGTCGGTACCACACACAGTGGTCTTTCAGGACGACATATTGGTCACGGGTCGGGACACCGCCGAGCACCTACAAAACCTGGAGGAGGTCCACCAGCGACTGGATCGCATAGGGCTGCGGCTGAAGAGGTCGAAGTGCGTCTTCATGGAACAGAAGTGGAGTTTTTGGGGAGAAAGATCGCGGCGGACGGCATTCGGCCCACAGACGCCAAGACAGAGGCAATCAGGAATGCGCCCAGGCCACAGAATGTCACAGAGCTGCGGTCGTTCTTGGGACTCCTCAACTATTTTGGTAACTTCCTACCGGGGTTAAGCACCCTCTAGAGTCCCTACAGGTGTTATTGCGCAAAGGTGAGAACTGGGTATGGGGAAAAAAACAAGTAATTGCTTTTGAGAAAGCCAGAAACATTTTATGCTCTAACAAGCTGCTTGTATTGTATAAGCCGTGTAAAAGACTTGTGCCAGCATGTGATGCGTCGTCGTACGGAGTCGGGTGTGTATTACAACAAGCTAACATTGCGGGGAAGTTGCAACCTGTCGCCTGTGCTTCCAGGAGCGTGTCTAAGGCTGAGAGGGCCTGCAGCATGATTGAGAAAGAGGCATTAGCGTGTGTATTCGGGGTAAAGAAAATGCATCAGTACCTGTTTGGCCTCAAATTTGAGCTGGAAACCGATCACAAGCCCCTCACATCCCTGTTCGCTGAAAACAAGGGGATAAATACTAATGCCTCAGCCCGCATACAAAGGTGGGCACTCGCGCTATCAGCGTATAATTATACCATCCGCCACAGGCCAGGCACCGAGAACTGTGCGGATGCTCTCAGTCGGCTACCATTGCCCACCACGGGGGTGGAAATGGCGCAGCCTGCAAACTTGTTGATGATGGCGCAGCCCGCAGACGTTGATGGTCATGGAAGCGTTTGAGAATGATAAATCACTTGTCACGGCCCGCCAGATTAGGACTTGGACCAACCAAGATCCTCTGCTGTCCCTAGTAAAAAAATGTGACCTGCATGGGAGCTGGGCCAGCATCCCCGTTGAAATGCAAGAGCTAATCAAGCCGTTCCAGCGGTGAAAGGACGAGCTGTCCATTCAGGCAGATTGCCTGTTGTGGGGTAAGCGCATAGTGCTACCAAAAACGGGCAGAGAGATGTTCATCTCGGATCTGCACAGCACACACCCGGGTATAGTAACGATGAAAGCGATAGCCAGATCCCACGTGTGGTGGCCCGGTATCGATTCTGACTTAGAGTCTTGTGTACGGCAATGCAGTATATGTGCTCATTTGAGCAACGCGCCCAGAGAGGCACCACTAAGTTTGGCCCTGCAGACCATGGTCGAGGATCCATGTTGACTATGCGGGCCCGTTTCTCGGTAAAATTTTCCTGGTGGTGGTGGATGCTTTTTCAAAATGGATTGAATGTGAAATAATGTCAGGAAGCACCACCACCATCACCATTGAAAGCCTGAGGGCCATGTTTGCCACCCACGGCCTGCCTGACATACTGGTCAGTGACAACAGGCCATGTTTCACCAGTGCCGAATTTAAAGAATTCATGACCCGCAATGGGATGAAAGATGTCACCTCGGCCCCGTTTAAACCAGCCTCCAATGGGCAGGCAGAGCGGGCAGTACAAACCATCAAACACAGCCTTAAACGAGTCACAGAAGGCTCACTCCAAACCCGCCTGTCCCGGGTACTGCTCAGCTACCACATGAGACCCCACTCGCTCACAGGGGTGACCCCGGCTGAGCTACTCATGAAGAGGATACTTAAAACCAGATTCTCGCTGGTTCACCCCAACCTGCATGATCAGGTAGAGAGCAGGCGGCAGCAACAAAATGTAAACGATGGTCGCGCCAGTGTGCCACGGGAAATTGATCTGAATGACCCTGTGTATGTGCTAAACTATGCACATGGTCCCAAGTGGATCGCGGGCACAGTGATAGCTAAAGAAGGGAATATGGTGTTTGTAGTCAAACTAGACAATGGACAAATTTGCAGAAAGCACCTGGATCAAACGAGACTGCGGTTCACAGACTGCCCTGAACAACCCACATCAGACACCATCTTTTGTGAGCCTACAACACACACCCAAAGGATCAACGACACCACGCCAGACCAGGAAATCTAACCCATTACGCGCAAAATCCCGCAAGGCCAGGCTCACCTCGGAGCCCTGCAGGGCCAACAACACGTCAGCCCAGCGAGGGCACAGCCAACACACCAGATCAGACATTTGTACCGAGGCGGTCCACCAGGGAAAGAAAGGCTCCCGACCGCCTCACCTTGTAAATAGTTTTCACTTTGACTTTGGTGGGGGGAGTGATGTTGTGTATCTGTAAAGCATGCACTCCCATGTTTCACCACCAGGGAGCTCATCCCCTGAAGTCCCAAGGGATCCCAGCATCCCTTGGGAGCATTGTATATAAGCCGGCTCCTAAGGCCTGTTCCTCACTCTGGAGTGTCTTATTAAAGACTGAGGTCACTGTTACTTTAACCTCCCTGTGTGCAGCCTCATCTGTGTTAGGAACACAATAGCTTGTGAAATTAGCGACAAATTAGTTAACTCATTTGAAAATGGCAGTAGCAAGAGAATGCAGACGGTATGATCAATGAGAGAAGGTTGTGGCTGGGGGCTGGAACTGAAACGTGAGTTCTGTGGGAGTGTATTTTGGCTACCCTGCTGTTTACACAATGCAGATAATATTGTAACATTCACTTTTTTTGTGACCAGTAAATGAATTCAAGTTGGACTTGAAGCCAAAAGGCACTTTGGGGATATTCCTTGTGAGATTAGAGGTCATTTCCTCTCTAGATTAGAGGTACCCCACAAACTAGTGTTATCGATTGGTTATTTCTCCAGCTCTCTTAGAATCTCTATTAAATGTAAAGCTAAAGGGAAATTAAAAAGAGAAAATTCTGCAAATACTCAGTCATTCAGGCAGCTTCTGTGGAGAGCAGTTGATGGCCTTTCAAAATATTTTGCTTTCGTAAACCTAAAGGGGTTGGCTTGACAGATTCAATGGGTATAGGAGTTCGACAATTAGGACTCACTCCCTAAAATGAGTGGGTTTGGGTCAGATGAGAGGTTAAAGGGGGAGAAATTGACCTGGTTAGCGCCTGTGGGGTGCGGTAACGAGTCACTAAGGGTGAAATCACCGACGCCCACGAACGTCCCTGGCAGTTTTGCGCTGGCACTAAGATTACCATCTCAATCTCTTGCGCCCCATAGATCGTGATGTCTTCTGGTGTGCAGCGCCCCCTTACCACCCCGGATGCAATATTCGCTCCCGCCCCCTGCAGCATCGCTGGGTGTCAACAACGGCAGCTGCAGGAGGCGTTGTCACCTCGTCTGTCTGCTTCGGGAGCGATATTTAAAGGCAGCGGTGGTCAGGTAGGGCAAGATTTATTATTGTCCCATTCTGGTGCCTCCTGCTTTCTTTTGCCCCTGTAATTGCTCAGCCCTGCACTCTCTCAGAGTGCTTGGGGCTGCTATGCACATAGCGCAGGTGCCATGCCCCAACAGACACAGCCTGAAGATTCATTCAACCCAGCATTGGTCCTTTCCTTTTAGCGACAGAAGGAGTCTGTAAAGACAGCAGCTTGATTTAGCGTTCCACTTCCCTCTTGGAGCACTAAAGCAGAAGTTCCCGGCAGAAGCAAATCTTTTCTGCCCAGCGATACTCTTGCACTCCCTGAAAAGTTATCGCTCCAAACCGGGCACTAAATAATTTCTAGCGCAAAATGTTAATAATATGAACCAGGAACCCAACCCGCCTCGAACCTGACTACTTCCAGTGTTAATAGAGGTGGGATGAAGGGCGGACAGCCAATCCGTTCTCAGGAGGCCAGTCCATCATTGAAATCTTTTAAGAAGGTTGCGTGCTTTCATTTTAACCAGATTTCTAATTTTAACCCATGTTGGCTTGTTTTCCCAGCCTTGGGAAACCCGGCAGGCAAAAGAAGACAAGAAGGGCCGATCAATCAGGGAAGTGCCATTACTGCACTACTTGTTGGTCAGGAGAAGCAGCAGTGTTTTCCCCGGTCCAACAAGCAAACTCTGTAAACACGAGTCCCTGCAATCTGTCCGACACCCTGATCACCACCCCCATCTCCGACTCCCCTCCAATTTCTTCCTAACTCCCCCCCCTCCGAATCTCCCCCTGATCTCCGACGCCGCCCCCCCCCACCCCGCTCTGATCTCTCTCTGACCCTCCCAACCATGCAGTACCCACCCACCCCTCCCACCCCCTCCCCCCATCCCACCCCCCACCATCTATCTCTATCCACTAAACCTACCTGCTTCTGGCCTGCAGCCTTTTCTGGAGTATTTCCTGCCTGACAGGCAGCCCAGCCTGTCAACCAGGCTGGCTTCCTGGTGGGGAATATGTTCGAAAAGAAAACACGCAAGCCCTGGAGTTAAAACGGAAAGAAAGGTGAGGTTTGCTATACCTGTTACTTTGCACATTCATCCTTCATCTATTAAATAAGGCAGCCTGACAACTTGTATCTGGCCTCATCTCCAAGGGAGATGGGCAAGAAAGCAAGGTCTCCCGCTTCTCCTGTGTCACCACCCCCTGGTCCTACTCCTGAATCCCACAGGGCTTCGACTGCTCTCCCAGTCTCCCTTTCACCATTGAACATTATGGGTAGACATTCACTTTTGGTAAACGGGAGTTAGTGGATTGGTGGTCTGTTGTACATGATGCTCAGTTTTCCCTTGCACAGACCTTAATGAAAAGGAATGTAAGAAAGAAAGACTTACAGTTATATAGCACCTTTCACAACCTCGGGAAGTCCCAAAGCACTTTATAGCCAATGAAGTACATCTGAAGTGTAATCACTGTAGAAAACGCAGCAACCAATGTGCGCAAAGTAAGATCCCACAAACAACAATATGATAATGATTAGATAGTCTGTTTTTGTGATGTTGATTGAGGGATAAATATTGGCCAAGACACCAGGGATAACATCCCTGCTCTTCTTCAAAATAATGCAGTGGGATCTTTTACATCCACCTGAGAGAGCAGACGCAGCCTCAGTTTAATGTCTTATCTGAAAGATAGCACCTCCAACAGTGCAGCAATCCCTCAGCACTGCACTGGAATGTCAGTCTAGATTTTTATGTTCACGTCCCTGGAGTGGGACTTGAACCCACAGGCCATCCCTCTACCACCCTTTTCCACCACTAGTAAAGAGAAAATCTAGCTCCAGATCCAAGGCATTAAAGTGGATATAAATTTAAACTTAGTTCCTGTACTTTGTTAACTACATTTGAAGGTGTATGAATTCCTGTTCGATGCTAGATTTACATTAAGGATGAAACGAGTAGAGCATAAACGCTGTCATGGACTGGTTGGACCAAATGGTCAGTTTCTGTGCTGTATATTCTATGTAATTCCATGGAAAAACACACAAAAAATACAACTGCTTTAAATTATTGCGGTGATTTCTGATCAAAAAATATATGCATGCAGTATTTAATTTAACTGCAGGAAAAGAAAGACCTCAGTTGAAACCAGTTTGTTGCTGCATGATTATGCGTGGTAATTGGTTTCAGTTTAAGGAGAACATGGACTATAGTTACTTTACATTACCATGGCTTTCAGTAGCAGATTCTACTACTTTGTGAAATGTGTAGAACATTCCAAATGCTGCCATTGAATTATTGGTATGTGTGCTTGTTAACATTTATATGTGTGCACGTAAGTATGTACTGTAAGATTAGGGAAAATTAGGTCGAATTAAACTGTTTGACTGTTGATGAGCCGCAATTCTCTCAAAGACAAATGCTTTTGGATGAGTTGTTAAACTGAGGCCCAAATCTACACTCTCAGGTGGATGTAAACAATCCCACGGCACTATTCGAAGAAGAGCAGGGGCCTGGAGTCCTGGCCAATATTTATCACTCAATCAGCATCACTACAACAGATGATTGTCACATCTCTGTTTGTGGGAGTTTGCTGTGCGCAAATTGGCTGTCACGTTTCCTACATTACAACAGTGACTACACTACAAAAGTACTTCAGTGGCTGTAAAGCATTTTGGGATATCCTGAGGTTGTGAAAGGCGCTATATAAATACAAGTCTTTTTCTTTCTTTCTAACTTTCTTTCTTTTGTAAATATTGTCACAGAAATTCTGACGTCCCGGGCCCGTACAAGTTTTCTACGGACCCGGGAAGGCATCGGAAAAGCCGGTTTTCAGCACACAATGCGTATGCGTTGAAAACCAGCTTGACAGATCCTAGACAGATCGGGAGCGAGGACATTTGCACGGGCAAGATTGCTGGATTTATGCATGTTGGCCGTCAAATGTCCTCAAAACATAGTCTACCTTTACAGGCATAAGAGTTTTAAAACATACTTAAAACATAAACATTAAAATTAGAAAAACATATTATTTTTAAAATCCCTGCCCAATACATTACATTTATTTTTAACTAGAATTAAAACTTTTTTTTTAAATCGGCAATTTTTTTTTTTCTTTAAAAAACATTCATAACAACTTTAATTTCTATTAGTGTATTTATGTGAGGTGTTTTTTAAAATGTTTTATGTAGTGTTTGTGTGTTTTGGGATGTTTTTCATTCATAGTAATAGGAGATTCGGATTTTAAAAACTCCTATTACTATGAATGAGAAAATACTTACCTGTGATTGGGTGTCCAGGCCCATGTGACTCCTGCGGATGTCCCAACGTGAACGTGCTGTGACGTGCAGTCACGAGAGGCCTCCAGACTGGGATCTCGAGCGGGCCTAGCAGCTTCAGGTAAGTGCGCATTTTCTGTCCATTCTTTAGTGCTTTGCCCGGTGGGAAGACCTCCAAAGGAATTTCTGGGCCAATAATGTACCAACATATTTTATGCTAGGATGGGCGATTGAGAACTTGCCAAAGTAAGAGGCACAAGTGAGTGGCTGATTAAGCTTGAGGGCCCCAAATGTTCATTAAAGCAATTAGTAGATATAGCAGTTGTTTCAAGAGTGCTGGCTTTTATCATGCATCAAAGCCCAGTTTCTTGGCCAGATAATTCCTGTTCAGTTAAATCTCCTCACGCTATTTATGAGCCAGTTTTAAATCGTATTCCCTTAGATTAGCTTCAGACCTTGATGCCTCTTTTATTAAAATGGACCAAATTCTACTTCATTGGCTGCATTTCAGAATATCAAAGGACAGATTCACCTGTTTTATTTGGTGGCACTAAGTACATTTTCATGCTGCTCAATGCATATTAATAAGGCCATTTTAAGTGTGTTTTTGCACTGGTGTGCTGTAGTTTTCTTGGGAAATCAGGGTAAAAAAACATACAAAATGTTTTGTTCCTGAGGCACTGTAGATAAATGCAAGTTCTGGGTTGATGTAGTCGAACATCAAATCTGAAAAAAAGGCTCTAATACAGTGTATAATGAAAGTCTGATCCATTGCAATAGCATTTCATTAGGGTGCATTGTGAATTACATGAGCTTCGGCAAATAGAGATAGAAGAAGAGGAACCAAAATTTGAACATGGCAAAGTACATTTAGGCCACAAAGGTTTTGTCTATGTGTTTTTCGAAATGCATACATTTTCAACATGACACCCGGATATAAATCTGGCATTGCGCTGGTCGCCTGTTCTGGAAAGATTCTATTTTCATTGATGTCAATCAGGTCCAGTGGTGTGCTCACCTGATCATGTTTCAAACTTGGTGCTATGTTAACCAAGTACAATTTAACCCTAAATTGCTAATGTTACATATTCATCATCGATATTAGTTAGTTAAAGGACCTTAATATAGAGCCCACAGCCAGAGTTACATATGCTTAAACCCTAATAGAATTGACACTGAGCCATAGAAGAGACATTACGTCAAGTGACCAAAAGCTTGGTCAAACAGGTAGGTTTGAAGATGCGTCTTAAAGGGAGAGAGAGAGAGGTAGAGAGGCGGAGAGATTTAGGGAGGGAATTGCAGAGCTTAGGGCCTTGGTAGCTGAAGGCATAGCTGATGGACGCTAATGGTGGAGCGATTAAAATTCAGGAAGCACAAGAGGTCAGAATTTGAGGAGCGCAGAGATCTTGGAGGGTTGCAGGGCTGGAAGAGGTTACAGAGAGAGAAAAGGGCGAGGCCATGGTGGGATCTGAAAACAAGGATGGGAATTTTAAAATCGAGGCTATTGTGTTCTTAACACTGATGAGACTGCACACAGGGAGGTTAAAGTAACAGTGACCTCAGTCTTTAATAAGACACTCCAGAGTGAGGAACAGGCCTTAGGGCTTATATACAGTGCTCCCAAGGGATGCTGGGATTCAGGGGATGCACTCCCTAGTGATGGAACATGGGAGTGCATACTTTAAAGATACACAACATCACTCCCCTCCCCAAAGTCAAAGTGAAAACTATTTACAACGTGAAAGGTTGGGAGCCTTTCTTTCCCTGGTGGACTGCCTCAGTACAAATATCTGTTCTGGTGTGTTGGCTGTGCCCTCGCTGACCCGTGACCAATATGTCGTCTTGAAAACCACCGTGCATGGTACCGACTTGAGTAGGCTCTCCATGTTCTGGAAGATCGCTGCAGCCGACCGAATTCCAAATGGGCATCTGTTGTAGACGAACAGTCCCTTGTGCGTGTTGATGTAGGTGAGGCCCTTCGAAGACTCCTCCAGCTCCTGCATCATGTAGGCCGAAGTCAGGTTGAGCTTGGTGAATGTCTTGCCTCCTGCCAGCATCGCAAATAGGTCGTCTGCCTTAGGGAGTGGGCATTGGTCCTGTAGCGAGAAACGATTAATAGTTACTTTATAATCGCCGCAAATCCTGACCGTGCCATCACTTTTGAGTACTGGAACAATCGGGCTGGCCCACTCGCTGAATTCCACTGGGGAGATGATGCCCTCGCGTTGCAGCCTGTCCAGCTCGATTTCCACTCTCTTCCTCATCATGTGAGGTACCGTTCGCGCCTTGTGGTGAATGGGTCATGCCTCTAGGACCAAGTGGATCCGCACCTTCACCCCGGAAAAGTTTCCAATGCCTGGCTCAAAAAGGGAAGGAAATTTGTTAAGAACCTGGGTACATGAGGCCTCATCGACATGTGATAGCGCTCGGATGTCATCCCAGTTCCAGCGGATTTTGCCCACCCAGCTCCTTCCAAGCAATGTGGGGCCATTGCCCGGGACAATCCTGAGTGGCAATTCGTGCATTGTGCCCTTGTAGGTGACCTTGACCATGGCGCCGCCCAGGACAGTGATAAGCTCTTTGGTGTACATTCTCAGTTTCATGTGGATGGGGCTCAGGGCTGGTCTGAGTGCCTTGTTGCACCACAGTCTCTCAAACATCTTTTTACTCATGATGGATTGGCTAGCGTCAGTGTCCAGTTCCATGGCTATGGGTAAGCCATTCAATTTTACATTTAGCATTATAGGTGGACATTTCGTCGAAAATGTGTGCAGCCCGTGTACTTCAGCATCTGCCTCCTCTCTCTGACGCTCGAAATTGCTTTGATCCACCATGGACCGATCTTCCTCTGCCACGTAGTGGTTAGCAGATTTTGCAGAGTTTGCAGCTCGTCTTCAAGCTCGTTGGAGGTGCCCCATTGTTCCACAGCTCTTGCAAACATACCCTTTGAAGTGGCATGAATAGGCTGAATGGAAGCCTCCACAACACCAATAAGGTGTGAATTGCCTTGCATTCATTCTTTGTTGCGAACTCTGAGTCATCTGGGTCACCTGAGGCCTGCTGGCAGTTGCAGACTTGTGGTTTCTGCCCTGTACATTTCTGCTCGCAAACACAGTTCCAGTTAATTTATGAATATTGCTAGCACTTGTGTGCTGAGAGATTTGTTTGGTGTTATCACCAGAGATGGACATAACCGCCTGTGCTATTGCAATGGCCTTACTGAGGATCGGTGTCTCTACAGTCAAAAGTTTTCGTAGGATGGTCTCGTGGCCAAAGCCCAGTACAAAAATGTCTCTGAGCATTTGCTCCAGGTAACCATCAAACTCACATTGTCCTGCAAGTTGCCTTAGCTCGGCGACGTAGCTCGCCACTTCCTGACCTTCAGATCACTGGCACGTGTAGAACCGATGCCTCGCCATCAGCATGCTCTCCCTCGGGTTAAGATACTCCCGAACCAGTGTACACAGCGCCTCATACGACTTATCAGTGGGTTTCACTGGAGCCAGATGATTCTTCATGAGGCTGTAGGTCAGTGCCCCACAGAACTTCTCCAGGATGCCCACAATTTGCTGCATCTTTGCATTGGATTCGTATACTCGTCGCCAGTTGTTGTGTTTCTAACACAGATGAGACTGCACACAGGGAGGTTAAAGTAACAGTGACCTCAGTTTTTATTAAGACACTCCAGAGTGAGGAACAGGCCTTAGGGGCCGGCTTATATACTGTTCTCCCAAGGGATGCTGGGATCCCTTGAACTTCAGGGGATGCACTCCCTGGTGGCGGAACATGGGAGTGCATGCTTTACAGATGCACAATAGAGGCGTTGCTGGACAGGGAAACAATGCAGGTCAGTGAGCACAGGGGAGATGTGTGAATGGGACTTGGTGAAAGTTAGGATATGGGCAGCAGACTTTTGGATGAGCTCATGTTTCTGGAGGATCACTCTTTCTGCCTACTCTATCTAGACAGCTCTGGTGCTGCTCCTCACTGGAGGATGGCCCTCCACGCTACTCTTCTTCATAAGGCCTTCTGCAACAGACCCGCCAAAGTTGCCCCACTAAATGGACCGACTCTGCGGTGAGCGCTTGTTGCAGGCACTATTCCACTCTTGAGGAGCAGAACTGCTTTAAGACCAACGAGTGACCCGTTAAGAGCTGCTGGCAGCAGCTAATGTGCTATTTGACTGTAGGGCACTGCCAGTCTATCATCAGCTATGTTCCTGGGTGATTTCAATTTTTTTTTAATTCATTCCGCGGCTGGCAAGGTCAATATTTATTGCCCATCCCTAACTGCCCTTGAGAAGGTGGTGGTGATCCACCTTCTTTAACCGCTGCAGTCCATGTGATGAAGGTACTCCCACAGTGCTGTTAGGGAGGGAGTTCCAGGATTTTGACCAAGCGACAATGAAAGAACAGCGATATATTTCCAAGTCAGCATGGTGTGTGACTTGGAGGGGAACTTACAGGTGATGGTGTTCCCAATGCGCCGGCTACCCTAGTCTTTCTAGGTGGTAGAGGTCGTGGGATTGGATGGTGCTGCCAAAGAAACCTTGTCAAGTTTCTGCAGTGCATCTTGTAGATGGAACACACTGCAGCCATGGTGCGCCGGCGGTGGAGGGAGTGGATGTTGAAGGTGGTGGATGGGGTGCCAATCAAACGGGCTGCTTTGTCCTGAATGGTGTCGAGCGTCTTGAGTGCTATTGGAGCTGCATTTATCCACGCAAGTGGAGAGTATTCCATCACACTCCTGACTTGTGCCTTGTAGATGGTGGAAAAGCTTTGGGGAGACAAGAGGTGAGACACTCACCACAGAATACACAGCCTCAGACCTGCTCTTGTTGCCATGGTATTTATGTGGCTGGTCCAGTTAAGTTTCTGATAAATGGTGACCCCAGGATGTTGATGGTGGGGAATTCGGCAATGGTAATGCCATTGAATGTGAAGGGGAGGTGGTTAGACTCCTGATTGTTGGAGATGGTCATTGCCTGGCTCTTGTGTAGCCCGAATGTTACTTGCTACTTATCAGCCCAAGCCTGAATGTCGTCCATGCAGGCATGGACTGCTTCATTATCTGAGGAGTTGCGAATGACACTGAACATGGTGCAATCATCAGCGGATATCCCTACTTCTGACCTTATGATGGAATGAAGCAGCTGAAGATAGTTAGGCCTAAGACACTGTCCTGAGGAGCTCCTGCAGTGATGTCCTGGGGCTGGGATGATTGACCTCAACAACCACAACCATCTTTTTTTGTGTTAGGTATGACTCCAGCCAGTGGAGAGTTTTCGCCCCAATTCCCATTGACTTCAGTTTTACTAGGGCTCCATGATGGCACACTCAGTCACATGCTGCCTTGATGTCAAAGGCAGTCACTCTCCCATCACCTCTGGAATTCAGCTCTTTTGTCCATGTTTGGACCAAGGCTATAATGAGGTCTGGAGCCGAATGGTCCTGGTGGAACCTAAATTAAGCAATGCTGAACAGGTTATTGGTGCGTATGTGCCGCTTGATAGCAATGTCTGTAATGTATGTACATAAGGTCTGCCCACCAACAGGGGGCACTACCATCGGAGGTCCCAGGGTCATAGGTACACTCGTGCTGGGCCCGGTATCTAACCTGAACTTCACCTTTGTATCTTCACTTCTGGAAGCCATTAAAGACTGACCGGTCACACCTAGTCACTGGCTCACAATACAGAGTTCATCGTATCATTTCATACACCACAACTGGCGACTAGGCAAATACGAACCCACACAAAAGTATGGCGAGCACAGCACGATCGAGTACTGTTGGAATTCTCAAGAGATTCAATGAGTGAGAGGATTGGGGAGATTTCACAGATCGTCTTGACCAGTATTTCGTGACAAACGACCTAAACAAAGACAAGGATGCAGAGAAGCGCAGGGCAGTTCTTCTCACCGTCTGTGGCCGCACGATCTATGCACTCATCAAGAATCTGCTCTCACTCATTCTTCCGACAGAAAAGGATTACAAAGAACTGTGTGCTCTAGTTCGGGAACACCTTAAAACCACGGAAGGAATCCTCATATCCAGATATCGCTTCTATGCGCACGTTCGTTCAGAAGGCCAGGACGTAGCGGCATTTGTTTCCGACCTGAGACATCTTGCAGGGCCTTGCAAATTTGGGCCTGCGTTGGAAGACCTGCTGCGTGACTTTTTCGTGATCGGGGTCAACCACGAGGCGATCTTAAGTAAGCTGCTGGCTGCAGAGACGCCGGACCTCAGCAAGGTCATCACCATCGCCCAGGCTTACATGTCCACGCAGAAAAGCACAAAGCAGATATCGCGACAAAATAGGAACTCCACGTCAAGTACTGTGTACAAAATTATATCGACGGCTGGCAGAGCTGCACATGGCAGGGCCTACTCGACTGTCTGCAAGGCCAGGAGCTGCTCAATGTTTGCCATCGAGGGCATATCGACTGCGTATGCGATAACGGGAGCCACTCAAAGCCCGCCATCGGACGCAAATCTGAGCTCAACGTGTTGGCGTTGCGGGGGCACTCACCGACCCCATCAGTGCCGCTTCAGGCAGTACGTATGCAGAGGGTATGCGAAGATGGGGCATTTTCAGCGATGATCAATCCAGCATGGATCTGGCGATGCAGTCCGAGGCATTTGAGAGTTCCGAGGAGGAAGTGGATAGCGTATGTGCGTTCCTAACAAAGAGCCAACCGATAATGATGGAGGTAAAATTACTAACAAAGAACCAACCAATAATGATGGATGTAAAATTAAACGGTGTGCCGGTATCAATGGAATTAGACACGGGTGAGAGTCAATCGATAATGAGCCAGAGGACTTTCAAAAAGCTGTGGGAGACCAAGGCAGAGAGACCCAAGCTGAGTCCGATAAATGTGAAATTGCGTACCTAAACCAAAGAACTCATACCAGTAGTGCAGCAGTAAGAGTGTCATACAAGGGAATGGTTCATGATTTACCGTTATGGATTATCCCGGGCAACGGCCCATCGTTATTCGGCAGGAGTTGGCTCGAGAAAATAAAATGGAAATGGTACGATATCAAAGCTTTGTCATCAGCGGATGATGATTTGTGTGCTCAAGTGCTGAGCAAATTTCCCTCACTGTTTGAACCGGGAATTGGCAACTTCAAGGGAGCCAAGGTGCAGATTCACCTCGGCCCAGACGCAAGGCCCATCCATCACAAAGCCAGGGTGGTCCCGCACATGATAAGAGAAAAGGTCGAGCTCGAATTGGACCGGCTACAACACGAGGGGGTCATCTCACCAGCCGAATGTAATGAATGCGCCAGCCCCATTGTTCCGGTGTTAAAGAGCGATGGCACAGTCAGGATTTGTGGAGACTACAAGGTCACGATCAACCAAGTTTTGAAACAAGATCACTACCCACTACCGAAAGATGATGATCTGTTTGCAAGGCTAGCCAGGGGAAAATCGTTCACCAAATTGGATCTAACGTTGGCCTACATGATACAGGAACTGGTTGAAGCGAAGCATCAAAGAAACTTACGTGCATCAACACGCACAAAGGACTGTTTATTTACAACAGGTGCCCTTTTGGCATTTGTTCGGCGGCAGCCATATTTCAGAGAAACATGGAGAGCCGATTGAAATCCGTCCCCAGGACCGTGGTATTTCAAGACGACATCCTAGTCACAAGTCGTGACACTGCCGAGCACCTGCACAATCTGGAAGAGGTTCTGCATCATCTGGACAAAGTGGGACTCAGGCTGAAACGTTTGAAGTGCGTTTTCATGGCACCAGAGGTCGAATTCCTTGGACGAAAGATTGCTGCAGTCGGAATCAGGCCTACAGACACAAAAGCAGAGGCCATCAAAAATGCGCCCAGGCCTCAGAATGTGACGGAGCTGCGATCGTTCCTGGTTCTTCTCAACTACTTCGGTAACTTCTTACCCAAATTGAGCACAGTATTAGAGCCTTTACACAAGCTGCTCAAGAAAGGAGACAACTGGGTGTGGGGTGAACTTCAAGACAAAGCCTTTGAGAAGGCTAGAAATCTGTTATGTTCCCACAAGCTACTGGTACTGTATGACTCATGCAAGCATCTAGTTTTGATCTGTGATGCATCGTCCTATGGGGTTGGCTGCATACTCCAGCAAGCCAATGAGTCAGGCAAACTACAACCAGTTGCATATGTGTCTCGAAGCCTGTCCAAGACGGAAAGAGCCTATGGCATGGTAGAGAAAGAGGCTTTAGTATGTGTTTATGGGGTAAAAAAAATGCACCAGTACCTGTTTGGGCTACGCTTCAAGCTGGAAACTGATCACAAGCCACTTATATCGTTGTTCTCGGAACATAAAGGTATCAATACCAACACGTCGTCCTGTACCCATAGGTAGACGCTGACATTATCTGCCTATGATTATGTCATTCGCCATAGACCAGACACCGACAACTGCGCTGATGCATTGAGCCGGTTACCGTTGCCCACACCAGAGGTGGAAACGCCAATGCCCGCAGAGCTACTCATGGTCATGGATGCCTTTGAGAGTGAAGGGTCGCCTGTCATTGCTCAACAAGTTAAGACCCGGACCAGCCAGGATCCGACCCTATCGGCTGTAAAACGTTCTGTTCTTAACGGAGACTGGTCGACCAGCCCCAAGGAAATGGGTGATGAAACCAAACCATACAGCCGTCGCAAAGATGAGCTTTCCATCCAGTCCCACTGTTTACTGTGGGGTAATTGTGTTGTAATGCCCAAGAAAGGCAGGGCGAGATTTGTACGAGAGTTACATAGTACGCATCCCGGTATTGTCATGATGAAGGCCATTGCCAGGTCCCATGTTTGGTGGCCTGGCATTGACTCGGACTTGGAGTTATGCATGCATCAGTGCAGCACTTGCATGCAGTTAAGCAATTTCTCAAAGGAAGCTCCGCTCAGTCTGTGGTCATGGCCATCCAAATCGTGGCCTAGAATCCAAATCGACTATGCGGGCCCCTTCCTCGGTAAAATGTTTTTTGTGGTGGTGGATGCATATTCCAAATGGATAGAATGTGTGATCATGTCATCCAGCACTTCCACTGCCACCATTGAGAACCTGAGAGCATGTTTGACACACATGGTCTGCCAGACATTGTTGTCAGCGATAACAGACCGTGTTTCACAAGCCTGGAGTTTCAAGAGTTCATAGAAACATAGAAACATAGAAAATAGGTGCAGGAGCAGGCCATTCAGCCCTTCTAGCCTGCACCGCCATTCAACGAGTTCATGGCTGAACATGAAACTTCAGTACCCACTTCCTGCTTTCACGCCATACCCCTTGATCCCCCGAGTACTAAGGACTTCATCTAACTCCCTTTTGAATATATTTAGTGAATTGGCCTCAACTACTTCCTGTGGTAGAGAATTCCACAGGTTCACCACTCTCTGGGTGAAGAAGTTTCTCCTTATCTCGGTCCTAAATGGCTTACCCCTTATCCTTAGACTGTGACCCCTGGTTCTGGACTTCCCCAACATTGGGAACATTCTTCCTGCATCCAACCTGTCCAAACCCGTCAGAATTTTAAACGTTTCTATGAGGTCCCCTCTCACTCTTCTGAACTCCAGTGAATACAAGCCCAGTTGATTCAGTCTTTCTTGATAGGTCAGTCCCACCATCCCGGGAATCAGTCTGGTGAATCTTCGCTGCACTCCCTCAACAGCAAGTATGTCCTTCCTCAAGTTAGGAGACCAAAACTGTACACAATACTCCAGGTGTGGCCTCACCAAGGCCCTGTACAACTGTAGCAACACCTCCCTGCCCCTGTACTCAAATCCCCTCGCTATGAAGGCCAACATGCCATTTGCTTTCTTAACCGCCTGCTGTACCTGCATGCCAACCTTCAATGACTGATGTACCATGACACCCAGGTCTCGTTGCACCTTCCCTTTTCCTAATCTGTCACCATTCAGATAATAGTCTGTCTCTCTGTTTTTACCACCAAAGTGGATAACCTCACATTTATCCACATTATACTTCATCTGCCACGCATTTGCCCACTCACCTAACCTATCCAAGTCACTCTGTAGCCTCATAGCATCCTCCTCGCAGCTCACACTGCCACCCAACTTAGTGTCATCCGCAAATTTGGAGATACTACATTTAATCCCTTCGTCTAAATCATTAATGTATAATGTAAACAGCTGGGGCCCCAGCACAGAACCCTGCGGTACCCCACTAGTCACTGCCTGCCATTCCGAAAAGTACCCATTTACTCCTACTCTTTGCTTCCTGTCTGACAACCAGTTCTCAATCCACGTCAGCACACTACCCCCAATCCCATGTGCTTTAACTTTGCACATTAATCTCCTGTGTGGGACCTTGTCGAAAGCCTTCTGAAAGTCCAAATATACCACATCAACTGGTACTCCTTTGTCCACTTTATTGGAAACATCCTCAAAAAATTCCAGAAGATTTGTCAAGCATGATCTCCCTTTTACAAATCCATGCTGACTTGGACCTATCATGTCACCATTTTCCAAATGCGCTGCTATGACATCCTTAATAATTGATTCCATCATTTTACCCACTACTGAGGTCAGGCTGACCGGTCTATAATTCCCTGTTTTCTCTCTCCCTCCTTTTTTAAAAAGTGGGGTTACATTGGCTACCCTCCACTCGATAGGAACTGATCCAGAGTCAATGGAATGTTGGAAAATGACTGTCAATGCATCCGCTATTTCCAAGGCCACCTCCTTAAGTACTCTGGGATGCAGTCCATCAGGCCCTGGGGATTTATCGGCCTTCAATCCCATCAATTTCCCCAACACAATTTCCCGACTAATAAAGATTTCCCTCAGTTCCTCCTCTTTAATAGACCCTCTGACCACTTTTATATCCGGAAGGTTGTTTGTGTCCTCCTTAGTGAATACTGAACCAAAGTACTTGTTCAATTGGTCTGCCATTTCTTTGTTCCCCGTTATGACTTCCCCTGATTCTGACTGCAGGGGACCTACGTTTGTTTTTACTAACCTCTTTCTCTTTACATACCTATAGAAACTTTTGCAATCCGCCTTAATGTTCCCTGCAAGCTTCTTCTCGTACTCCATTTTCCCTGCCCTAATCAAACCCTTTGTCCTCCTCTGCTGAGTTCTAAATTTCTCCCAGTCCTCAGGTTCGCTGCTATTTCTGGCCAATTTGTATGCCACTTCCTTGGCTTTAATACTATCCCTGATTTCCCTTGATAGCCACGGTTGAGCCACCTTCCCTTTTTTATTTTTATGCCAGACAGGAATGTACAATTGTTGTAATTCATCCATGCGTTCTCTAAATGTCTGCCATTGCCCATCCACAGTCAACCCCTTAAGTATCATTAGCCAATCTATCTTAGCCAATTCATGCCTCATACCTTCAAAGTTACCCTTCTTTAAGTTCTGGACCATGGTCTCTGAATTAACTGTTTCATTCTCCATCCTAATGTAGAATTCCACCATATTATGGTCACTCTTCCCCAAGGGGCCTCGCACAATGAGATTGCTAATTAATCCTCTCTCATTACACAACACCCAGTCTAAGATGGCCTCCCCCCTAGTTGGTTCCTCGACATATTGGTCTAGAAAACCATCCCTTATGCATTCCAGGAAATCCTCCTCCACCGTATTGCTTCCAGTTTGGCTAGCCCAATCTATGTGCATATTAAAGTCACCCATTATAACTGCTGCACCTTTATTGCATGCACTCCTAATTTCCTGTTTGATGCCCTCCCCAACATCACTACTACTGTTTGGAGGTCTGTACACAACTCCCACTAACGATTTTTGCCCTTTAGTGTTCTGCAGCTCATGAAGCGCAACGGCATAAAACACATGAGGTCAGCGCCGTTCAAACCCGCGTCCAATGGTCAAATGGAGCGGGCAGTTCAAACCATCCAGCAGAGCCTGAAATGCATAACTCACGGTTCCTTGCAGACATGCCTGTCATGCATACTGCTCAGTTACAGGACAAGGCCACACATGTTCACCGGGGTCCCACCTGCGGAACTATTGATGAAGAGAGGCCTCAAAACCAGGCTCTCGCTAGTCCATCCTGACCTTAACGATCATGTCGAAATCTGATGTCAACGCCAGCAGTGGTATCACAACTGCGCCGCAGTGTCACGCGACATATCTATATATGACGTAGTGTATGTACTTAACCATGGTCAAGGGCCCAAGTGGCTCCCGGGCAATGTTACGGATAAGGAGGGTAACCGGGTGTATATGGTTAAGCTCAACAATGGGCAGATGTGCAGGAAACACATTGATCAAATCAAGCTAAGACACACTGACGAGCCGGAACAGTTGGAAGAAGACACCGCGAGCTTAGACAACCAACCAACTCACGTCCAGCCATCAGAAGAACCCACTGTGGTCAATGCCCAGCCCCAAGTCGTGAGAGACTTGGAAAGCACTGGGATTGTACTGAGATGGCCAACCAGGGAGCGAAGGGCTCCCGATCGTCTGAACTTGTAATATGGACTTGTGCCATGAACTGGGGTGGGGAATGATGTACTGTATGTACATAAGGTCTGCCCACCAACAGGGGGCACTACCGTCGGAGGTCCTAGGGTCATAGGTACACTCGTACTGAGCCCGGTATATAAGCTGAACTTCACTTTTGTATCTTCACTTCTGGAAGCCATTAAAGACTGACCAGGTCACTGGCTCACAGTGCGGAGTTCATTGTATCATTTCATACACCACACTGTCGACGACACCTTCCATTACTTTGCTGATGATTGAGAGTAGACTGATGGGGCCGTAATTGGCCGGATTGAATTTGCCCTGCTTTTTGTGGACAGGACATACCTGGGCAGTTTTCCACATTGTTGGGTAGAAGCCAGCGTTGTAGCTGTGGTGGAACAGCTTGGCTCGACGCGCGGCTAGTCCTGGATCACAAGTCGTCAGCACGACAGTCAAGAAGGTGTCGGGGCCCATAGCCTTTGTTGTATCCAGTGCACTCAGCCGCTTCTTAACATCACATGGAGTGAATCGAATTGGCTGAAGATTGGTTTCTTTGATGGTGGGAACCTCAAGAGGAGGCCGATATGGATTATCCACTCGGCACATCTGGCTGAAGATGGTTGCAAACGCATCAGCCTTGTCTTTTGCACTCGCATACTGGGCTCCGCCATTATCAAGGATGGAATATTCATGGAGCCTCCTCCTCCCTTCAGGCGAATGTTCTGGCTCTATTGATGTGGCACAGTCAGCTCTCTGCGTATGCTGCCATGTGCAGGCATGTGCAGCAGCCTTTTTGGAGCTGAGGGGAACCCTCCAGTGCAAAGCTACATCACAGCAACCTCAGTGGAAATTGCTGAGCGAGTGCTGGCCAGAAATGTACAGTCAATTCCGCAATGTTTTAATAGCGGAACTGTTAATACAGTTATTTTGCATGGAGCATGGATTCTAGCACAATAAATTATTTTATTTTCATGATTTAAATGAGTGCAGACAATCTAAATTTGACAGATTTTGGGCACCAGAAGTTCCTGAACTCCTTAATAACCTTGTGTTGTGGGATATCTGGCTTGCTAGCTGTAATATCTGGGCTTCCAGTCGAAATGTCTAACTCACTAACAAAATGCCTGGCTCACTATCAGGAAATTCATATTTACAAAAACATTATCACATTATGACTTGAGCAATGAGTTGAAGCATATTCATTAACAATGTTAGCGTCCTCGACCAGGCCAACATCCCCAGCATTGAAGCACTGACCACACTTGATCAACTCCGCTGTGCAGGCCACATAGTTCACATGCCTGACACGAGGCCCCCAAAGCAAGTGCTCTACTTGGAGCTCCTTCACAGCAAATGAGCCAAAGGTGGGCAGAGGAAATGTTACAAGGATACCCTCAAAGCCTGCCTGATAAAGTGCAACATCCCCACTGACACTTGGGAGTCCCTGGCCAAAGACAGCCCTAAGTGGAGGAAGTGCATCCAGGAGGGCGCTGAGCACCTCGAGCCTCATCACCAAGAGCATGCAGAAATCAAGCGCAGGCAGCGGAAAGAGCATGCGGCAAATCTGCCCCACTCTCCCTTTCCCTCAACGACTGTCTGTCCCATGTGTGACAGGGACTGTGGTTCTCATATTGGACTGTTCAGCCACCTAAGGACTCATTTTTAGAGTGGAAGCAAGTCTTCCTCGATTCTGAGGAACTGCCGATGATGATAATGACTCATTATACCAGTGGACAGACTGAGTCAGCAATCATTTTTTTTACAATAAATATAGTTTTGGATGATGTCCAAAAAAAACCTTGCAAAAGCATCCAAAAATAAGTTAAATGTAAATATAGCAGAGATTACCAAATTACACAATAGGATTCACAGGCTGGGTCTCGTCTCCCTTGAAAAGAGAAGGCTGAGGGGTGACCTAATAGAGGTCTTTAAAATTATGAAAGGTTTTGATAGAGTAGATACAGAGAGAATTGTTCCACTTGTGGGGAAGAGCAAAACTAGAGGTCGTCAGTATCAAATAGTCATCAAGAAGTCCAATGGGGAATTCAGAAAAAACTTCTTTACCCAGAGAGTTGTGAGAGTTGTGGAACTCGCTACCACAGGGAGTGGTTGAAGCGAATAGTATAGATGCATTTAAGGGGAGGGCAGACAAGCCTATGAAGGAGAAGCAAATAGAGGGTTATGCTGATAGATTTAGATGAGGAAAGAAGGGTGAAGGCTCGAGTGGAGCATAAACATTGGCATGGACGGGTTGGGCCGAATAGCTGGTTTCTGTGCTGTATATCCTATGTAATCCTTTGTAAATTGCAGCTCTGTCAATGTTACAGCAATGTTTTCCAAATGGAAATTTTAGCATACAAGAAACTTCTCTTTAGATTTTATATTTCTTTATTATTAATCACTAGATACAACCTGCACATTTCATATCATAGAATCAAAATGATACAGCACAGAACGATGCCATTCGACCTGTCATGCCTGTGCTGGCTTTTTGAAAGAGCTATCCAATTAATCCCACTCCCCTGCTCTTTCCCCATAGTCCTGTAATTGTTTTCCCTTCAAGTGGGAACAGTAGCATAGTGGTTAAGTTATGGGACTATATTTCCACAGGCCTGGACGAATAATCCAGAGACAGGAGTTCAAATCCCACCACAGCAGTTGTGAAATTTAAATTTAAATTCAGTTAATTAAATAAAACTCTGGAATAAAAAGCTAGTGTCAGTAATGGTGACTATGAAAATATTGGATTGTCATTAAAACTCACTAATGGTTCACTAATGTCCTTTAGGGAAGGAAATACCTTACCAGGTCTGGCCTACATATGACTTCAGACCCACAACAATGTGGTTGACTCAGAAATGGCCTAGCAATTCACTCAGTTGTAAAAAAACCACTACAAAAAAATAAGAAGAATAAAATCGGGCGATTGACCTCGGCACTGGCTATGGACACAACAACAGCACACCCAGCCCAGTTGCCCCTGCAAAGTCCTCCTCACCAACATCTGGGGACTTGTGCCATTGGGAGAGCTGTCCCACAGACTTGTCAAGCAACAGCCTGACATAGTTACACTCATAGAATCATACATTTCAGCCACTGTCCCAAACTCCTGCATCACCATCCCTGGTTATTGTGGACAGACCCACCGAGGGTGATGGTACAGTCGGGAGGTAGTGGCCCTGGATGTCCTCAACATTGACTCTGGACACCATGAAGTTTCATGGCTTCAGGTCAAACATGGGCAAGGAAACCTCCTGCTGATTACTACCTCCCTCAGTTGATGAATCAGTACTCCTCCATGTTGAACACTAGAGGAGTATAAGAAGTGCTGGGTGCAATTAAAAAAGATATCAGGAAACCAAAGAGAGAGCATGAAAGAATGTTGGCAGGGAAAACCCAAAGATTTTTTATATTAAGAGCAAGGGGATAACTAGAGAAAGAGTGGGGCCTATTAGAGACCATAAAGGAAATCTGTGTGTGGGGGCAGAAGACGTGGGTATGATTCTTAATGAATACTTTGCATCTGTTTTCACAAAAGAGAGGGGCGATGCAGACTTTGCAATGAGGGAAGATGAGTGTGAAATATTAAACGAGATAAACATAATGAGAGAGGAAGTATTAAGGGACTTAATAGTTTTGAAAGTGGGTAAATCCCCAGGCCCGGATGAAATGTAAAGGCAAAGGAGGAAATAGCAGAGGTTCTGACCATCATTTTCCAGTCCTCTCTGGCTACAGGTGTGGTGCCAGAGAACTGAAGGACTGCTAATGTATCTTTGTTTAAAATGGGAGAAAGAGATAGACCGAGTAATTACAGGCCAGTCAGCCTAACCTCAGTGGTGGGAAAATTATTGGAAAAAATCCTAAGGGACAGGATAAATCTTCATTTGGAAAGACATGGATTAATCAAGGACAGTCAGCATGGATTTGTTAAGGGAAGGTCGTGCCTGACTAAATTGATTGAATTTTTCAAGGAGCTAACCAGGAGGGTCGATGAGGGCAATGTGTATAATGTAGTGTATATAGATTTTAGCAAAGCTTTTGATAAGATCCCACATGGCAGACTGGTCATGAAAGTAAAAGTCCATGGGATCCAAGACGAAGTGGCAAGTTGGATCCAAAATTGGCTCAGAGGCAGGAAGCAAAGGGTAATGATTGATGGGTGTTTTTGTGACTGGAAGGTTGCATCCAGTGGGGTTCTGCAGGGCTCAGTGCTGGGCCCTTTGCTTTTTGTGGTATATATCAATGACTTGGACTTAAATGTTGGGGGTATGATTAAGAAGTTTGCAGATGACACTAAAATAGGCTGTGAAAGCTGCAGACTGCAGGAAGATATCAATGTACTGGTCAGGTGGGTAGAACAATGGCAAATGGAATTCAATCTGGATAAGTGTGAGGTAATGATTTGGGGAGGGTTAACAAGGCAACGGAATACACATTAAATGGTATGATACTGAAAAGTGGAGAGGAACAAAGGGACCTTGGCGTGCAAGTCCACAGATCCCTGAAGGTAGCAGGCCAGGTAGATAAGGTAGTTAAGTAGGTATATGGAATATTTGCTTTCATTGGTCGAGGCATGGAATACAAGAGCAAGGACGTTATGCTTGAATTATAAAATACTGGTTAGGCTGCAGCTGGAGTACTGTGTGCAGTTTTGATCACCAAATTACAGGAAAGATGTGATTGCACTGGAAAGGGTGCAGAGGATATTTACAAGAATGTTGCCTGGACTGGATAATTTTGGCTATGAGGAAAGATTGGAGATGCTGGGTCTGTTTTCTTTAGAACAGAGAAGGCTGAGGGGACGCCTGCTTCAGGTGTATAAAATTACGAGGGGCCTGGATATAGTGACTAGGAAGGACCTGTTTCCCTTGGCGGAGGGATCAACAACCAGGGAGTCTTAGGTTTAATGTAATTGGGAGTGGTTTAAAAGGAGATATAAGAGGAAATTTCTTCACCCAGAGGGTGGTGGGGGTCTGGAACTCACTGCCTGAAAGGATGGTAGAGGCAGAAACCCTCACCACATTTAAAAAATACTTGGATGTACACTTAAAGTGCCATAACCCAAAGGGCTACGGACCAAGTTCTGGGAAGTGGGATTAGGCTGGATAGCCTCTTGTCGGCCGGCAAGGACACAATGGGCCAAAATGGCCTCCTTCCGTGCTGCAAATTTCTATGATTCTATGACCACTTGGAAAAAGCACTGAGAGTAGCAAGGGCACAGAATGTACTCTGGGTGGGGGACATCAACATCCATCACCAAGAGTGGCTCGGTTACACCACTACTGACCGACCTGGCCAAGTCCTGAAGGACATAACTACCAGACTGGGCCTGCAACAGGTGGTGAGAGAAGCAACATGAGGGAAAAACCTACTTGACCTCGTCCTCACCAATCTATCTGTCGCAGGTGCACCTGTCCATGACAGCATTGGTAACAGTGATCACAGCAGAGTCCTTGTGGAGTCTTCACACTGAGAACACCCTCCATCGTGTTGTGTGGCACTACCACCGTGCTAAATGGGATAGATTCAGAACAGATTTAGCAGCTCAAAACTGAGCATCCATGAGGCACTGTGGGCCATCAGCAGCAGCAGAATTATATCCCACTAAATCTGTAATCTCATGGCCCAACATATCGTGACTCTACCATTACCATCAAGTCAGGGGTCCAACCCTGGTTCAATGAAGAGTGTAGAAGAGAATGCCAGGAGCAGTACCAGGTGTACTGTAAGAGGAAAATTTGGCATTAGGGGTACCAGCGGGACAAGGGTTAAAGTGTTGGTTCCTGCACTGGCCCATAAGGAGATAAAAGGCCTCTCTTCGGCCTTGTACCAAGGCTCCAGAAATTATCAATTCAATAATATTCTGACAGGATACGATGTGAGAACCTAAACAGACATTGATAAGACCTTGCGAAGAGGCTCGAGGCGGACTCACGGGCACCAAGGAAAATCAACAAATTCTGACCTAATGAAGTCATTCTAGTCACGGCCTAAAGTGGTCACGAGGGTCTTGGCCTGTCAATCCAAAGTAGCACTAATAAGGTAGTCCAATTAGAGAAGTAGCACTGATAAGGTAGTTCAATTAGAAATTTAGGGAGGTCTTGTCCGGGAACAGAGGGGTTTTGAAATATATAAAAGTTGTATGATTGTGCTATTCGGGGAGCATCTCCACTCACAGGCGGCTGTGATAAGAGGTGTTCCCGGACGTTTGTAATAAAGATCATTATACTTTGCCATCTGTCTCTGTCTGCTATCTTCGAGAATTGCTACGTGGGCTGGGGCGAGCGTCGACCCTCTATATCAGTAGGCCCGCTCGTGGGAAAAGAAGCCTTCCCTCTCTCCCCCATCAACATGTACCTAAAAATGAGGTGCCAACTGGAGGAAGCTGCAACACAAGACTACATGCATACTAAAAAGTGGAAGCAGCATGCCATAGACAGGGCTAAGCGATCCCACAATCAATGGATCAGATCTGCAGTGCTGCCGCATCCAGATGTGAACTTCTAACGGGAGGAGGAGGCTCCATGAATATCCCCATCCTCAATGAAGGCGGAGCCCAGCACGTGAGTGCAAAAGACAAGGCTGAAGCATTTGCAACAATTTTCAGCCAGAAATGACGAGTGGATGATCCATATCGACTTCCTCCTGAGGTCCACACATTCACAGAAGCCAGTCTTCAGCCAATTCGATTCACTCCCCGTGAAAACAAGGAATGGCTGAGCGCATTGGATACAGCAAAGGCTATGGACCCCCAACAACATCCTGGCTGTTGTACTGAAGACTCATGCTCCAGAACTAGCCACAGCTCTAGCCAAGCTGTTCCAGTATAGCTACAACACTGGCATCTATCTGACAATATGGAAAAGTGCCCAGGCATGTCCCGTCCACAAAAAGCAGGACAAATCCAATCCAACGAATTACTGCCCCATCAGTCTACTCTGGGGTGGGGGGGGGGGGGGGGCGAGGGAGGAAGGAACTTAACATAATCACAATCACAAAGGAGGTAGTACCCAGTAAGGTAATGGGGCTAAAGGGAGATGGCTTGCATCCTTGGGTCTTAAGAGAAGTAATAGTAGGGATTGTGGATGCATTGGTTGTAATTCACCAAAATTTCCTGGATTCTGGGGAGGTCCCAACAGATTGGAAAACTGCAAGTGTAATTCCCCTATTTAAAAAAGGAGGCAGACAAAAAGCAGGAAACTATAGACCAGTTAGTCTAACATCTGTGGTTGGGAAAATGTTGGAGTCCATTATTAAAGAAGCAGTAGTAGGACATTTGGAAAAGCAAAATTCCATCAGGCAGAGTCAGCATGGATTTATAAAAGGGAAGTCATGTTTGACAAATTTGTTGGAGTTCCTTGAGGATGTAACAAACAGGGTGGATAAAGGGGAACCAGTGGATGTGGTATATTTGGATTTCCAGAAGGCATTTGAAAAGATGCCACATAAAAAGTGACTGCACAAGATAAAAGTTCACGGGGTTGGGGATAATATATTAGCATGGAGAGAGGAATAGCTAACTAACAGAGAACAGAGAGTCATGATAAATTCATTCTCTGGTTGGCAACCAGTAAATAGTGGGGTGCCGCAGGGATCAGTGCTAGGACCCCAACTATTTACAATCTATATTAACGACTTGGAAGAAGGGACTGAGTGTAACGTAGCCAAGATTGCTGATGATACAAAGATGCGAGGAAAAGCAATGAGTGAGGAGGACACAAAAAATCTGCAAAAGGACATGGACAGGCTAAGTGAGTGGACAAAAATTTGGCAGATAGAATATAGTGTTGGAAAGTGTGAGGTCATACACTTTGGCAGAAAAAATCAAAGAGCAAGTTATTATTTAAATGGAGAAAGATTGCAAAGTGCCGCAGTACAGCAGGACCTGGGGGTACTTGTGCATGAAACACAAAAGGATAGTATGCAGGTACAGCAAGTGATCAGGAAGGCCAATGGTATCCTGGCCTTTATTGCAAATGGGATGGAGTATAAAAGCAGGCAAGTCTTGCTACAGCTATACAAGGTATTGGTGAGGCCACACCTGGAATACTGCATGCAGTTTTGGTTTCCATATTTATGAAAGGATATACTTGCTATGGAGGCAATTCAGAGAAGGTTCACTAGGTTGATTCCGGGGATGAGGGGGTTGACTTATGAGGAAAGGTTGAGTAGGTTGGGCCTCTACTCATTGAAATTCAGAAGAATGAGAGGTGATCTTATCGAGACGTATAAGATTATGAGGGGGCTTGACAAGGTGGATGCAGAGGGAATGTTTCCACTGATGGGGGAGGCTCGCACTAGAGAGCACAATCTTAGAATAAGGGGCCGCCCATTTAAAACTGAGATGGGGAGGAATTTCTTCTCTCAGAGGGTTGTGAATCTGTGGAATTCGCTGCCTCAGAGAGCTGTGGAAGCTGGGACATTAAATAAATTTAAGACAGAAATAGACGGTTTCTTAATCGATAAGGGGATAAGGGGTTATGGGCAGGGAAATGGAGCTGAGTCCATGATCAGATCAGCCATGATCTTATTGAATGGCGGAGTAGGCTCGAGGGGCCGTATGGTCTACTCCTGTTCCTATTTCTTATGGTCTTATGTTCTTAATCATCAGCAAAGGGGTTGTCGACAGTGCTATCAAGTGGCACTTGCTCACCGATGCTCAGTTTGAGTTCCACCAGGACCATTCGGCTCCAGAACTCATATCAGCCTTGGTCCAAACATGGACAAAAGAGCTGAATTCCAGAGGTGACGTGACAGTGGCAGCACTTGACATCACCGCAGCATTTGACCGAGTATGGCATCAATGAGCCCTAGTAAAACTGAAGCCAATGGGAATCGAGAGGGGAAAACTCTCCACTGGCTGGAATCATACCTAGCACAAAGGAAGATGATTGTGGTTATTGGAGGTCAATCATCTCAGCCCCAGTTCATCGCTGCTTGAATTCCTCAGGGCAGTGTCCTAGGCTCAACCATCTTCTGACCCTCCATCATAAGGTCAGAAGTGGGGATGTTGGCTGATAACTGCACAGTGTTCAGTGCCATTCTTAACTCCTCAGAAAATGAAACAGTCCATGCACGCATGCACCAAAACCTGGCCGACATTCGGCTTAGGCTGATAAGTGGCAAGTAACATTGTCGCCATACACATGCCAGTCAATGACTATCTCCAACAAGCGAGAGTCTAACCACCAACCCTAGACACTCAACGGCATTAATATCACCGGATCACCCACCATCAACAGCCTAGGGGTCACCATTGACTAGACATTTAACTGGACCAGCCATATAAATATTGTGGCAACAAGAGCAGGTCTGAGGCTGGATATTCTGAGGCAAGTATCTCACCCCCAGACTCCCCAAAGCCTTTCCAAGATCTACAAGGCACAAGTCAGGAGTGTGATGGAATACTCTCCACTTGCCTGGATGAGTGCAGCTCCAACAACACTCAAGATGCTCGACACCATCTAGGACAAAGCAGCACACTTGATTGGCACCCCATCCACCACCTTAAACATAGAAACAGAGAAACATAGAAACATAGAAAATAGGTGCAGGAGTAGGCCATTCGGCCCTTCGAGCCTGCACCGCCATTCAATGAGTTCATGGCTGAACATGCAACTTCAGTACCCCATTCCTGCTTTCTTGCCATATCCCTTGATCCCCCTAGTAGTAAGGACTACATCTAATTCCTTTTTGAATATATTTAGTGAATTGGCCTCAACAACTTTCTGTGATAGAGAATTCCACAGGTTCACCACTCTCTGGGTGAAGAAGTTTCTTCTCATCTCGGTCCTAAATGGCTTACCCCTTATCCTTAGACTGTGATCCCTGGTTCTGGACTTCCCCAACATTGGGAACATTCTTCCTGCATCTAACCTGTCTAAACCCATCAGAATTTTAAACGTTTCTATGAGGTCCCCTCTCATTCTTCTGAACTCCAGTGAATACAAGGCCAGTTGATCCAGTCTTTCTTGATAGATCAGTCCCACCATCCCGGGAATCAGTCTGGTGAACCTTCGCTGCACTCCCTCAATAACAAGAATGTCCTTCCTCAGGTTAGGAGACCAAAACTGTACACAATACTCCAGGTGTGGCCTCACCAAGGCCCTGTACAACTGTAGCAACACCTCCCTGCCCCTGTACTCAAATCCCCACGCTATGAAGGCCAACATGCCATTTGCTTTCTTAACCGCCTGCTGTACCTGCATGCCAACCTTCAATGACTGATGTACCATGACACCCAGGTCTCGTTGCACCTCCCCTTTTCCTAATCTGTCACCATTCAGATAATAGTCTGTCTCTCTGTTTTTACCACCAAAGTGAATAACCTCACATTTATTCACATTATACTTCATCTGCCATGCATTTGCCCACTCACCTAACCTATCCAAGTCGCTCTGCAGCCTCATAGCATCCTCCTCACAGCTCACACTGCCACCCAACTTAGTGTCATCCGCAAATTTGGAGATGCTATATTTAATCCCCTCGTCCAAATCATTAATGTACAGTGTAAACAGCTGGGGCCCCAGCACAGAACCTTGCGGTACCCCACTAGTCACCGCCTGCCATTCTGAAAAGTACCCATTTACTCCTACTCTTTGCTTCCTGTCTGACAACCAGTTCTCAATCCATGTCAGCACACTACCCCCAATCCCATGTGCTTTAACTTTGCACATTAATCTCTTGTGTGGGACCTTGTCGAAAGCCTTCTGAAAGTCCAAATACACCACATCAACTGGTTCTCCCTTGTCCACTCTACTGGAAACATCCTCAAAAAATTCCAGAAGATTTGTCAAGCATGATTTCCCTTTCACAAATCCATGCTGACTTGGACCTGTCATGTCATCTCTTTCCAAATGTGCTGCTATGACATCCTTAATAATTGATTCCATCATTTTACCCACTACTGAGGTCAGGCTGACCGGTCTATAATTCCCTGTTTTCTCTCTCCCTCCTTTTGTAAAAAGTGGGGTTACATTGGCTACCCTCCACTCCATAGGAACTGATCCAGAGTCAATGGAATGTTGGAAAATGATCGTCAATGCTTCCTCTATTTCCAAGGCCACCTCCTTAAGTACTCTGGGATGCAGTCCATCAGGCCCTGGGGATTTATCGGCCTTCAATCCCATCAATTTCCCCAACACAATTTCCCGACTACTAAGGTTTTCCCTCAGTTCCTCCCCCTTACTAGACCCTCTGACCCCTTTTATATCCGGAAGGTTGTTAGTGTCCTCCTTAGTGAATACCGAACCAAAGTACTTATTCAATTGGTCCGCCATTTCTTTGTTCCCCGTTATGACTTCCCCTGATTCTGACTGCAGGGGACCTACGTTTGTCTTTACTAACCTTTTTCTCTTTACATACCTATCGAAACTTTTGCAATCCGTCTTAATGTTCCCTGCAAGCTTCTTCTCGTACTCCATTTTCCCTGCCCTAATCAAACCCTTTGTCCTCCTCTGCTGAGTTCTAAATTTCTCCCAGTCTCCGGGTTCGCTGCTATTTCTGGCCAATTTGTATGCCACTTCCTTGGCTTTAATACTATCCCTGATTTCCCTTGATAGCCACGGTTGAGCCACCTTCCCTTTTTTATTTTTGCGCCAGACAGGAATGTACATTTGTTGTAGTTCATCCATGCGGTCTCTAAATGTCTGCCATTGCCCATCCACAGTCAACCCCTTAAGTATCATTCGCCAATCTATCCTAGCCAATTCACGCCTCATACCTTCAAAGTTACCCTTCTTTAAGTTCTGGACCATGGTCTCTGAATTAACTGTTTCATTCTCCATCCTAATGCAGAATTCCACCATATTATGGTCAATCTTCCCCAAGGGGCCTCGCACAATGAGATTGCTAATTAATCCTCTCTCGTTACACAACACCCAGTCTAAGATGGGCTCCCCCCTAGTTGGTTCCTCGACATATTGGTCGAGAAAACCATCCCTTATGCACTCCAGGAAATCCTCCTCCACCGTATTGCTTCCAGTTTGGTTAGCCCAATCTATGTGCATATTAAAGTCACCCATTATAACTGCTGCACCCTTATTGCATGCACCCTTAATTTCCTGTTTGATGCCCTCCCCAACATCGCTACTACTGTTTGGAGGTCTGTACACAACTCCCACTAACATTTTTTGCCTTTTGGTGTTCTGCAGCTCTACCCATATAGATTCCACATCATCCAAGCTAATGTCTTTCCTAACTATTGCATTAATCTCCTCTTTAACCAGCAATGCTACCCCACCTCCTTTTCCTTTTATTCTATCCTTCCTGAATGTTGAATACCCCTGGATGTTGAGTTCCCAGTCCTGATCATCCTGGAGCCACATCTCCGTAATCCCAATCACATCATATTTGTTAACATCTATTTGCACAGTTAATTCATCCACCTTATTACGGATACTCATTGCATTAGACACAAAGCCTTCAGGCTTGTTTTTTTAACACCCTTTGTCCTTTTAGAATTTTGCTGTACAATGGCCCTTTTTGTTCTTTGCCTTGGGTTTCTCTGCCCTCCACTTTTCCTCATCTCCTTTCTGTCTTTTGCTTTTGTCTCCTTTTTGTTTCCCTCTGTCTCCCTGCATTGGTTCCCATCCCCCTGCCATATCAGTTTAACTCCTCCCCAACAGCACTAGCAAACACTCCGCCTAGGACATTGGTTCCGGTCCTGCCCAGGTGCAGACCGTCCGGTTTGTACTGGTCCCACCTCCCCCAGAACCGGTTCCAATGCCCCAGGAATTTGAATCCCTCCCTGCTGCACCACTGCTCAAGCCACGTATTCATCTGAGTTATCCTGCGATTCCTACTCTGACTAGCACGTGGCACTGGTAGCAATCCCGAGATTGCTACTTTTGTGGTCCTACTTTTTAATTTAGCTCCTAGATCCTTAAATTCATTTCGTAGGACCTCATCCCTTTTTTTACCTATGTCGTTGGTACCAATGTGCACCACGACAACTGGCTGTTCTCCCTCCCTTCTTAGAATGTCCTGCACCCGTTCCGAGATATCCTTGACCCTTGCACCAGGGAGGCAACATACCATCCTGGAGTCTCGGTTGCGGCTGCAGAAACGCCTATCTATTCCCCTTACAATTGAATCCCCTATCACTATCGCTCTCCCACTCTTTTTCCTGCCCTCCTGTGCAACAGAGTGAGCCACGGTGCCATGAACTTGGCTGCTGCTGCCCTCCCCTGATGAGTCATCCCCCCCAACAGTACCCAAAGCAGTGTATCTGTTTTGTAGGGGGATGACCACAGGGGACCCCTGCACTATCTTCCTTGCACTGCTCTTCCTGCTGGTCTTCCATTCCATATCTGGCTGTGGACCCTTTCCCTGCGATAAGACAACTCGCTATATGTGCTACTCACGTCATTCTTAGCATCGTGGATGCTCCAGAGTGAATCCACCCTCAGCTCCAACTCCGCAACGCGGTCTGTCAGGAGCTGGAGGCGGATACACTTCCCGCACACGTCGTCGTCAGGGACACTGGAGTCGTCCCTGAGTTCCCACATGGTACAGGAGGAGCATAACACGTGACTGAGCTGTCCTGCCATGACTTAACACTTCGATCGGCAACAACAATGCTAAAGTTTACTCACTGTTATAGAAGAGAAAAAAGAAAAACTATTCACCAATCACCAGCCAATCACTTACCCCTTTGGCTGTGACATCACCTTTCTGTTTCTTTCTACTTCTTTTTTGCCTTCTCCCTGTAGCTGCACCAGCTTGCCTTTTATAGGCCTCACCAACGGACCTCCTCGACGCTGCTCCCGACTGCTGCCGCCGCTCACTCCCTCCATTCACTCCCTCCACCATCGGCGCACCATTAAAGGGGAGAGAATTGGGCATTTTTTAAACTTAGGCCACTGGTCCACCAGGGAGGGTTTCGGCCGGACCAGCGGCCTGGCATCCAAGAGTGGATGCCAGGCTGCCTATTGGCGGCCTGGCCGAACCTGGGGGCACAATAGTCTGGCCAACATGGAAGTCTGCCAGCAAAAAATATTATATGGCAGTCGCAGCATTTGGCTCTCCACTTTAATGTCCGCCGCAACGTCAGGGCCGAGAGAGAGGAGGCAAGGTGCACCGAAAGAAAGAGCTGTCAGGGGCACCGCGCGGCAGGGCATCAATTCTTTTTGCTGAATTTGGGTTGCAATAAAATGGAGGTGAGGGATATCAGCGGTGCGCATTTTTATGGGGGCAAAAGGCCGAAAAATCCCTGATCTGAATTTGGGTCGGGGCGGCCAGTTGACCACAAAGCGGTGGCCATGGGATTCCGCCACATGGCCGCCGCAAACAGGCAGTAACGGGTCTTACCGAGACCCTGAATTTCAACCCCATAGTTTACTGTACAATATTAGATATTCAATTCCTAGCCACATCCCTCAAAACTGGGGGGGCGATGCTTTTGTCTGGGTGATGTGTGGAGCAGCAGAGAGGTCGGGACCCAAGGCCAGAAATCGTGCGATCATTAGCAAGGACCCAGCGGCCAAAGCGTTGTGGCTGGAGAGAGAACGGGAAAAGTGCAGCAGAGCCTGCGAATGGAGAGCAGCGAGCTGGATTTGGGGGGCCAGAGTACAGTGTCAGTATCTTATGGACAAATCCACAAGCTGCTTCAAGATTAATGTGCTCACCTACACCGCAATCCCTGAAAGCCAGTGAGAAAGGACCTGAGGGAGGGAGGGAGGGGTCAGTGGGATTATGAGTGTGTGTGTGTGTGTGTGTGTGTGTGTGTGTGCTAGACCCATGTAGCAGAGCTTGGTCTCCAATCATCTCTTAGGTCCCCTTGCCATTGGACCAAGACCTTGCTCTGTCAAGTTCGTGTGGTAGCTGGTGTGCAACGGCCACCCCACGTTAAGAGAATTCACGCACAGGCATCTTCCACCCTCTAAAATGAAGTTCGGGTCCTGGAACATTAGGACCCTCATGGAAAACCCCAACAGCAACAGACCGGAACACCATATTGCTATCGTTGCCCGAGAACTCAGACGCTTCGACATTGACATCGCTGCCCTGAGCGAGACACAGCGGACAGGGGAAGGCCAGCTCAAGGAACAAGGTGGTGGATGCACCTTTTTTTCGAAAGGCAAACCACAAGAGGAATACCGTCTCCATGGGATTAGCTTCACCCTCAAAACTGAGCTAGACGGGTGTCTTAGAGATTCCCCTTGTGGGATAAATGAATGCCTCCTATCCCTCCGGTTCATCCTAACCCAAAACCAGTCCACTACGGTCATCAGTGTGTTCGCCCCAACACTGGAAGTTACGGACAAGGCCAAAGAGGAATTCTACTCCCGCCTTGAATAATCCCTGCCCCGAGACCCAACGGGCGACAAGCTGATTCTCCTTCGCGATTTTAATGGCAGAGTTGGAAAGGACACAGACCTATGGAGAGGCGTGAATAGCAAGGAAGGGGTAGGGAAAGCCAACTCCAGTGGTATCCTCATCCTGACGAAATGCTTCGAACATGGTCTTGTCATAAGCAACACCTTGTTTTGTCAGAAAGAAAAGTACAAGGCCTCATGGCAACACCCTCGTTCCAGGCACGGGCATCTGATAGATTACGTCATCATCCGAGTGAGGGACCGCAAAGACGTCCACATCACCCACGCCATGACAGGAGCTGATGACTGTTGGACTGACCACTGCCTAATCCGCTCTGTTATCTCCATCAATGGTGCCTCGAAATGCCGGTGGCAACAGAAACAGTGTCGCAAAAAAATCAACGCTGAAGCACTCAAAGACCCAGCAAAAAAAGTCGTATTCAGCCAATGCCTCACAGCCAGCCTGACGACTCCCAATGAACCGGAGCCATGGAGTGCCCATAGTGCCTGGTCTGCCCTCAAATCCACCATAATCAGCACCTGTGAAGAGACTCTTGGGAACTCTACCAGAAAACATCAGGACTGGTCCGATGAGAACAACCAGGAGATCCAGGAGCTAATAAACCGTAAACGCAAGGCATTCTTGAATTAGCAACAGCATCGCACATCGAGAGAGAGAAAACAGATTTACAGGCAACTGAAGTCTGAGGTCCAACAAAAAACTCGTGACCTAAAGAACACATGGTGGGTGGAAAGCGCGCAGGAGATCCAACAACTAGCCGACAACCATGACGTGCGCGGCTTTTTTAGCGCAGTCAAGACTACCTATGGCCCAAGTACTCAAGGTCGAGTCCTACTGAGGGCTAACAACAGAGAGGTATTCATCAGGGACAGATAGGCAGTCAGTGCCCGCTGGAAGGAGCACTTCAAAGATCTCCTTAACCAAGACTCTGTCTTTGAGGTGGGCGTTCTCGACTCCATCGCACAGCATGCTACCTGCCACCATCTTGGCACAACACCAGCCTGGCATGAGGTTGAAAAGGCCATCCTACAGCTGATAAACAACAATGCCTCAGGAGCAGATGGAATCCCCACCAAAGTATTAAAGCATGGCGGAGAAATACTCTTGGAGTGAATTCATGACCTCATCACTCTCATCTGGAAGGAGGAGAGCATGCCGGGGGATCTCAGAGATGCAGTAATCGTGACAATTTTCAAGAAAGGTGACAAGACCGATTGCGGTAATTACAGAGGAGTCTCCCTGCTGACTGCCACAGGGAAAATGATCGCAAGAATCCTCCTCAATCGTCTCCTCCCAGTGGCTGAAGAGTTTCTCCCAGAGTCGCAATACGGATTCTGCCCACTTCGGGGCACCACGAACATGATTTTCACTGCATGACAAATCCAAGAAAAATGTAGGGAGCAGCACTAGCCTCTGTACATGGCCTTCTTTGACCTCACAAAGGCCTTCAACTCTGTCAACCGAGGGATTATGAAGCGTCTTCCTCAAATTCGGCTGTCCTCAAAATTTGTCACCATCTTCCGCCTGCTTCACGATGACACGCAAGCCATGATCCTTACCAACGGATCCACCACAGACCCAATACAAGTGCAGACCAGGGTCAAGCAAGGCTGTGTCATTGCACCAACGCTCTTCTCAATCTTTCTCGCTGTAATGCTCCATCTAACCTCCAACAAGCTCCCTGCTGGAATGGAACCAATCTACAGGACAAATGGGAAATTGTTCAACCTCCGTCGCCTCCAGTCGAGCACCAAGGTTGTCCTAACCTCTGTCATTGAATTACAGTATGCAGACGACGCTTGCGTTTGCGCACACTCAGAGGCTGAACTCAAAACTATCATTGACACCTTCGCTGAAACGTCCGAGAGTCTGGGCCTTACAATAAACATCCAGAAGACAAAGGTTCTCTATCAACCTGCCCTGCATCACAGTACTGCCGCCCAGATCCACGACAAAACCTTGGACAGCGTGAACCACTTTCCATACCTTGGGAGCCTCCTGTCAGCGAGGGCAGACATCGATGACGAAACCTAACACCACCTTCAGTGTGTCAGTGCAGCCTTCAGTCACCTGAGGAAAAGAATGTTTGAAGAGCAAGATCTCAAACCCGGCACCAAGTTCATGGTCTACAGAGCAGTAGTGATTCCCGCCCTCCTATATGCTTCAGAGACATGGATTATGTACAGTAGGCACCTCAAAGCACTGGAGAAGTACCACCAATGTTGCCTCTGCAAAATTCTGCAAATCCATTGGCAGGATAGGCATATCAACGTCAGTGTTTTCTCTCAGGCCAATATCCCCAGCATCAAAGAATTAATCACGTTCAATCAGCTCCGATGGGCAGGCCACGTAGTCCGCATGCCTGATACAAGGCTCCCGACACAGGCACGCTACTCCAAGCTCCGTCACGGCAAGCGAGCCCCAGGAGGGCAGAGAAAATGTTTCAACAACACCCTCAAAGCCTCCCTGAAAAAATGTAACATCCGCACCGACTCTTGGGAATCCCTGGCCGATGACCACCAAAAGTAGAGAAGAAGCATTCGGGAAGGTGTCGGACACTTGGAGTCTCTTCGTCGGGAGCACGTAGTAGTCAAGTACAAAGAGTTTATGACAAATCAAGCACCCCACCCACCCGTCCCTTCAACCACCACCTGCCCCACCTGTGATAGAGTCTGCAGATCCCGCATTGGACTCATCAGTCATCTTAGAACTCATCGAGCAAGTCATTCTCGATTCTGAGGGACTGCCGAAGAAGAAGAGAGTGTGGAGCAAAACTGTAAACCCTTTAATAAAGAATGCCTTTATGATTTTCCTACATGGAGCGCTCAGAGGAAATCTCTGATCCCCTCCCGCTCCCCCCATACTCATCCATTCACCTTTTTAGACGCTAACCTGCTGGCCTCCCAACTTAAAAACTACCTCCTTGAATTATCCAAATATCTCTTTATGTAGCTCAATGTCAAATTTTGTCTCTTGTGAAATGCCTTGGGACATTTTACTACTTTAAAGGTGCTATATAAATGCCAGTTGTTGTTGTTCTAATTGATACAATTTTAATTTGACATATCATAATAAGAACTTTTGAATAAATCAAGGGGCTGACGGAAGGGCTAATAGTATTGGCACCGGCAAGTACAATTTTAGAGTTTGAACGGCACGAACAAATTGTACCTGATTACGGACTAAAAGCGGGGGGCGGTGGGGCTAACCACGACTGCTCTTTCATAGAGGCAGCACAGGCTTGATGGATCGAATGGCCTCCTTCTGTGCTGTAAGTTTCTATGAATCAGCAGCTGCACGTATGGATTGCGGCTGGATTTTAGGCTTTTATGTTTTGGGGGCGAAAATGGCGGCAGGGCAGGAAAGTTAGCGGCTGTGAATAATTTGCGCTTTAGTAGTTAAGTTTGGGCATTTGGGTTCTGCGTCAGGGGGAGCAATGTGAAGGGAAGCATTGTACATTTCTCTTGGCACAAGGATGGGAAACACTCGAGCTAAAGAGCTGACCCGGGAGCGCTCCAAAAGATGTCTAGGGGGAGAATGTAAAAAAAAAAAACATAAAACCATTCCCAAAACATTGCCCTCGCCATCACAACACAAATCGCAAAAAAAATTAAAAGATAAAACAATCACACTTACCTTAGGAGTCCATTACCTACCTCTCCGCCGAAGAGACGGTTGGACCACTCTGATTTCCCAGACGGTCATTGTGGGCGCACTTCCAGGTGGACAGGTCGGGCAGGAGCTCAAACTCACGCCGGTGTTGCAACCGGGGCGTTGCACACCCCGCGCAGCTCTTCTCTTCCGGTCGGTGCTGCTCTGCGCCGCCACACAACCAGACCGGAGAATCGCTGCAGGGCGCAGAAGACCTCACCACCACCATTGCTGCCGCTCTGGTGCAAAACCCGGAGCGCAGAAGAGTGGAAAATCCAGCCCTTAGAATTTGAAGATATCCGAGACATAGACAGGTTCTTTAAACCACAAACCTGGCTTCGAGCAACCACAAAGTGAGTTGAGGGATAATGTGCTTCCTGGAAATTTCTCTTTTGTTAACACATTGCTTTGATGCCTTATTTTATTTCCCATTTCGGGAAAAAATAAGCACCAAGAGGCAATCTTTCCTCTTGTAAATTGCTCAGTTATATGTGCAGGTGTTATAATCATTTCCCAACAGAAAAAGTGTTAAAAATTAAATAGCGTTAGAAGCAGAGATAATCTTCCATTTCAACTATGGGATAACATTCTCCTCCGAGAACTAGTTAGTTACGTCCAGCTGCAAATACTGGATACTGATAAACCGTTCAGGGCCACAGCCAAAGCTTGTTATTAAAACTGAGGGTGAGCAACTGTTGCCTTTTTATCAGGGGGTTCAGCTCTTTAATCATCTGCAATAGAGATTCCGCTTAAGATCAGAGAAAAGGTTTGTTAGAATGGGTGGGTTTTAATAACAGAGTTCTATAAAATTAAATTTCAGCCAGGCACTGTACAAAAAAGACTATGGGCTAGATTTTCCATTTTTGGGCTTATCGCCCAAAAATGGGCGTTATTTCCGGCGTGGGCGGTAAAAAAGGATTTTTCAGATCACCGGCTTCTCGCCCATTCTCAAAGCACCTAGTCTCCATTTTTTTTAAATGGGTGTTACTGCGAGCGATATGAAATGGGCGGTAGTGTTAGATCTCTCTGACCTTCTGCTGTAAAGTGTCGCCGTCCTTAGCAACGGCATGGCAATGCTCGATTCCCACGAGTCAGGAGGTCAAGGGTCATCATGACGTGCAGAAGAGGAGACAGAGAGAGAGGGTGCTGAGAGGGACTGAAAGCGTGTGTGGGTGTGGTGTGTGCTTGTTTGGCTGTTGTGGGAGGCACGAGGGAGATTCACCAGCAGCAAAACGCCTACTAAGCACCAAGAACATAGTTGGCACTGAGTTTTTGTCCAACAAATAAGATATAACATGGAAAGGATGGTGGAGGCCCTGGAGCTGGTAGCCAGGAACACTGATGGCAGAGAGCTCCCAGTGGTCCCGGAGCGCGGCACTGCACCCCAAGGTGCTGCACCCACATTGCCAACCACACGAGAGAGCCAGGAGCAACATCTTGCTTCTGGCTCGGAGCACGTTCCCACCTCGGGACCGTCCTCTCCCGTATCTGTCCAAGCAGCGTTTCGGCCGTCATTCCCGCCCCCCCAATGAAGCATCGCCTGAGGAGCTCCTCGGCCAGGGTGGTTTGGAGTCAGGAGGGGAAGGGGAAGGGCTAAAGGTGAAGAGGAGAAGTGGTGGGGGGGGGGGGGGGTGGGTAGGGTTGTTTTTTACAGAAATACTGATGATTTCAGACAAATGTTCAGTTTAAATGTTTTTTATTTAACAAAACCTTGTTGCGCATTGGCTAAGGTAGCTGCACCATTACACACTGGTGATTCCTTAACATCAAAGGGTATAATGACACTTAACTTCAATCAACTTAAACTTTAACTGTCACCAAGGTGATGCCCACCCTTGATGTATCACCTGCACACCCAGCAGTGTGTCAGCCTTATAAATAACACCAACGTTCTTTCAGGCAAAGCGATCATTGATGAGCTCCTGACATAAGGCTCTTGCAGCCATCATGCCACCACAGGCCCTTTCATGTGGTCTACAGGGGGGCAGGGGCATGGTTTCAGCATCAGCCTGATTGTCTGGGCCGATGTCAGTGTCCGTCTCCTCGTCCTCCTCTTCCTCTCTCTGGTGAGGTGGACTGTCAGGCAATTCTTGTCCCCTCCTGATAGCCAAGTTATGCAGCATGGAGCACACCACCACGAATTGAGTTACCTGCTCAGGGTGGTATTGGAGCTCACCTCCTGAGTGGTCCAGGCATCTAAAGCACTGCTTAAGCAATCCAATGGTTTTCTCCATGATATTGCGAGTGGCTCTGTGGCTCTTGTTGTATTACCTCTCAGCTTCAGTGTGGGTGTCACATAAGGGAGTCATCAGCCAGGTGGTAAGGCCATATCCTTTGTCACCAAGCATCCAGCATTGACCTTGTGGCTCATTGTTAAACAAGATGCAGTGCTCTCACGCAGGATGTGAGCATCATGGATGCTGCCCGGAAATTGAGCATTCACTGCCAGTATAATTTTCTGGTGGTCGACAACGAGTTGGACATTCAGGAAATGGAATACCTTGCAGTTTCTGAAAATCTCAGCATCCTGAAAAGGTGCCCACATCGCGATGTGCGTACAGTCTATTGCTCCCTGCACCTTGGGGAAGTTTGCAATTCTGGAGAATCCTAGAGCTCTCTCACTCTCTGCCTCCCTGGTCATAGGGAAGCTGATCAAGTCCCTCCTGTGTGCGTACAGGGCTTCAGTGACCTGTCTAATGCAGCAATGTGTGGCATGCTGAGAAAGTCCGCAAATGTCGCCAGCTGTGGTCTGAAAAGATCCCGAGGCATAGAACGACAGTAACTTTGACCTCGACAGACAGTGCAGTACTGATGGTGCTGGCAGGCTGCAGATCTCCGCTTATCAGTTGGCATACCTCAGAGATAACCTCTTTGTAGAAGCACAGTCTCCGAAGGTAGGTGGTGTTGGGCAAGTCGAGATAAGACTGCTTCTCCCTGTACTTGTGGGAGATGTAACGTCTGGTCCTCCTCATTAGTGTGGCACGTCTTACATTAGGAACATGATGCTGTGGAGCGTACCTTCACCGATCTCGAGTCTGCTGCATGTAATTGGTCACCAAGAGAGGGTGAGAAAGGACAGGCCCCATTGCAGTAGCTCTCTGTTTTCCACCAATTGGTCACAAACAATGAATGTCCCGACGAAGACACCTATTCAATTCCAATCGGTCACAGTATGGTCAAGATGTTTGTACAGATATTCACAACAACTCCAATGACTTCCAGAGTACATCCGAACTCCCCCGAGGTTGAAGCACAGCAGCCTTTTAAAGGATGCGACATGTGATCTAGAACATGGCGTCCATAACGCTGTGATTAGTTCCAGTTCGTTCCACTTTTTCTGGGCGGTATTTTGAGCGAGCGATATTATGGGCGATATGTGTGAGCTGGTGAAAGTGAAGCTGGGCGATCTCATAGCTGCTAGTTTCGGTAAATATGCTCTTTACGACGAAAAAAAGTGGGCGGGCGGTATTATTGAATCTCGGCGTTAAATCAGAGCAGAAATTAACGCTGGGCGATATTATGGGCGTTGATTTCGCCCATTCTGATGATTCCGCCCAAAAAAAGTGGGCGGGCGATATTATTTTTTCCCAGCGTTAAGCACATGGGGAAAGTAACGCTCAGTGATAACTTTCCGAAAAATGCCCGACAGTTTCCATTTTGTGCCTAAATGAGCGATATAAGGGCGTTATACGTCATTTCAGCGGTAAAATGGGCGTTAAGTGGGCGGTAAGCATACAAAATAATTGGAGGTTCTAGTCCTATAGGCTACTGGACTTAGAGATCACATGAATCTGTATCAGTGTATAATCTGCATACTTGAAAAAAGTGACGTGTCAGCCATGGCTCAGTGGGTAACAAGCTCGTCTCTGAGTCAGAAGATTTTGGGTTCAAATCCCACTCCAGAGACTTGAGCATAGAAATTTAGGCTGACACTCCACTGCAGTGCCGAGGGAGTGCTTCACTGTCGGTGGTGCCGTCTTTTGGATGCGACGTTAAACCGAGGTCCCATCTGCTCTCTCAGGTGGATGTAAAAGATCCCACAGCATTATTTCAAAGACGAGTAGGAGAGTTATCTCCGGTGTCCTGGCCAATACTTATCCCTCAATCAACATCACCAAAACAGATTATCTGGACATTATTGTTGTGTATCTATAAAGCATGCACTCCCCTGTTCCGCCACCAGGGAGCACATCCCCTGAAGTCCCAAGGGATCCCAGCATCCCTTGGGAGCACTGTATATAAGCCGGCCCCTAAGGCCTGTTCCTCACTCTGGAGTGTCTTATTAAAAACTGAGGTCACTGTTACTTTAACCTCCCTGTGTGCAGTCTCATCTGTGTTAGGAACACAATAACTGGGGACGAGTATACAAATCCAACGCAAGGATGCAGCAAACTGTGGGCATCCTGGAGAAGTTCTCGGAGGGTGAGGACTGGGAAGCCTATGTCGAATGGCTAGACCAGTACTTTGTAGCCAATGATCTAGACGGAGAAGGAAGCGCTGCAAAAACGAGAGTGGTCCTCCTCACAGTCTGCGGGGCACCGACCTACAGCCTCATGAAGAATATTATGGCTCCGGTGAAACCCACAGATAAGTTGTATAAGGAGCTGTGTACACTGGTTCAGGAGCATCTTAACCTGAGGGACAGCGTGCTGATGGCAAGGTATCGGTTCTACACGTGCCAGCGATCTGAAGGTCAGGAAGTGGCGAGCTATATCGCTGAGCTAAGGCGACTTGCAGGACAATATGAGTTTGATGGCTACCTGAAGCAAATGCTCAGAGACTTTTTTGTACTGGGCATTGGCCACGAGACCATCCTACGAAAACTTTTGACTGTAGAGACACCAACCCTCAGTAAGGCCATTGCGATAGCACAGGTGTTTATGTCCACCAATGATAACACCAAACAAATCTCTCAGCACACAAGTGCTGGCAATGTTCATAAATTAACTGGAACTGTGTTTGCGAGCAGAAATGTACAGGACACAAACTACGAGTCTGCAACTGCCAGTAGGCCTCAGGTGACCCATATGACTCAGAGTCCCCAACAAAGGATGAATGTAAGGCAATTCACACCTTGTTGGCGATGTGGAGGCTTCCATTCAGCCTATTCATTCCTCTTCAAAGGGTATGTTTGCAAGAGCTGTGGAACAATGGGGCACCTCCAACGAGCTTGAAAACCTGCTAACCATCACATGGCAGAGGAAGATCAGTACATGGTGGATCAAAGCAATTTCGAGCCTCGGAGAGAGGAGGCAGATGCTGAAGTACATGGGGTGCACACATATTCGACGAAATGTCCACCTATAATGCTAAACGTAAAATTGAATGGCTTACCCGTAGCCATGGACTGGACACTGGCACAAGCCAATCCATCATGAGTAAAAAGATGTTTGAGAGACTGTAGTGCAACAAGGCATTCAGACCAGCCCTGAGCCCCATCTACATGAAACTGAGAACGTACACCAAAGAGCTGATCACTTTCCTGGGCAGCCCCATGGTCAAGGTCACCTACGAGGGCATGGTGCATGAACTGCCACTCTGGATTGTCCCGGGCGATGGCCCCACACTGCTTGGAAGGAACTGGCTGAGCAAAATCCGCTGGAACTGGGATGACATCCGAGCGCTATCACATGTCGATGAGGCCTCATGTACCCAGGTTCTTAACAAATTTCCTTCCTTTTTTGAGCCACGCATTGGAAACTTTTCGGGGCAAAGGTGCGGATCCACTTGGTCCCAGAGGCACAACCCATTCACCACAAGGCGCGAGCGGTACCTCACATGATGAGGGAGAGAGTGGAAATTGAGCTGGACAGGCTGCAACACGAGGGCATCATCTCCCCAGTGGAATTCAGTGAGTGGGCCAGCCCGATTGTTTCAGTACTCAAAAGTGATGGCACAGTCAGGATTTGCGGCGATTATAAAGTAACTATTAATCGTTTCACGCTACAGGACCAATACCCACCACCGAAGGCAGATGACCTATTTGCGACGCTGGCAGGAGGCAAGACATTCACCAAGCTCGACCTGACTTCGGCCTACATGATGCAGGAGCTGGAGGAGTCTTCGAAGGGCCTCACCTGCCTCAACACGTACAAGGGACCGTTCATCTACAACAGATGCCCGTTTGGAATTCGGTCGGCTGCAGCAATCTTCCAGAGAAACATGGAGAGCCTACTTAAGTCGGTACCACACACGGTAGTCTTTCAGGACGACATATTGGTCACGGGTCGGGACACCGCCGAGCACCGACAAAACTTGGAGGAGGTCCTCCTGCGACTGGAATGCGTCTTCATGGCAACAGAAGTGGAGTTTTTGGGGAGAAAGATCGCGGCGGACTGCATTTGGCCCACAGACGCCAAGACAGAGGCTATCAGGAACGCGCCCAGGCCACAGAATGTCACGGAGCTGCGGTCGTTCCTGGGACTCCTCAACTGTTTTGGTAACTTCCTACCGGGGTTAAGCACCCTTTTCGAGCCCGTACATGTGTTATTGAGCAAAGGTGAGAACCAGGTATGGGGAAAAAAACAAGTAATTGCTTTTGAGAAAGCCAAAAACATTTTATGCTCCAACGAGCTGCTTGTATTGTATAGCCCGTGTAAAAGCCGGATGCTAACATGTGACACATCGTCGTACGGAGTCAGGTGTGTATTACAACAAGCCAACGTTGCAGGGAAGTTGCAACCTGTCGCCTATGCTTCCAGGAGCATGTCTAAGGCCGAGAGGGCCTTACAGCATGATTGAGAAAGAGGCATTAGCGTGTGTGTTTGGGGTAAAGAAAATGCATCAATACCTGTTTGGCCTCAAATTTGAGCTGGAAACCGATCACAAGCCCCTCACATCCCTGTTCATTGAAAACAAGGGGATAAATACTAATGCCTCAGCCCACATACAAAGGTGGGCACTCGCGCTATCAGCGTATAACTATACCATCCGCCACAGGCCAGGCACCGAGAACTGTGCGGATGCTCTTAGTCGGCTACCATTGCCCACCACAGGGGTGGAAATGGCGCAGCCTGCAAACTTGTTGATGGTGGCGCAGCCTGCAGACTTGTTGATGGTCATGGAAGCGTTTGAAAATTATAAATCACTTGTCACGGCCCGCCAGATTAGGACTTGGACCAGCCAAGATCCTCTGCTGTCCTGAGTAAAAAACTGTGTACTGCATGGGAGCTGGGCCAGCATCCCTGTTGAAATGCAATAGCCAATCAAGCCGTTCCAGCGGCGAAAGGACAAGCTGTCCATTCAGGCAGACTGCCTGGTTGTGGGGTAACCATGTAGTGCTACCAAAAAAGGGCAGGGTGACATTCATCTCGGATCTCCACAGCACACACCCGGTTATAGTAATGATGAAAGTGATAGCCAGATCTCACGTGTGGTGGCCCGGTATCGACTCTGACTTAGAGTCCTGTGTACGGCAATGCAGCGTATGTGCTCAGTTGAGCAACGCGCCCAGAGAGGCACCACTAAGTTTGTGGTCCTGGCCCTCCAGACCATGGTCGAGGATCCATGTCGACCGTGCGGGCCCGTTTCTCGGTAAAATGTTCCTGGTGGTGGTGGATGCTTTTTCAAAATGGATTGAATGTGAAATAATGTCGGGAAGCACCGTCACCGCCACCATTGAAAGCCTGAGGACCATGTTTGCCATCCACGGCCTGCCTGACATACTGGTCAGTGACAACGGGCCATGTTTCACCAGTGCCGAATTTAAAGAATTCATGACCCGCAATGGGATCAAACATGTCACCTCGGCCCCGTTTAAACCAGCCTCCAATGAGCAGGTAGAGGGGGCAGTACAAACCATCAAACAGAGCCTTAAACGAGTCACAGAAGGCTCACTCCAAACCCGCCTGTCCCGAGTACTGCTCAGCTACCGCACGAGATCCCACTCGATCACAGGGGTGAACCCGACTGAGCTACTCATGAAAAGGACACTTAAAATCACACTCTCACTGGTTCACCCCAACCTGCATCATCAGGTAGAGAGCAAGCGACAGCAACAAAATGTAAACGATGGTCGCGCCACTGTGTCACGGGAAATTGATCTGAATGACCCTGTGTATGTGCTAAACTATGGACATGGTCCCAAGTGGATCGTGGGCACGGTGATAGCTAAAGAAGGGAATAGGGTGTTTGTAGTCAAACTAGCCAATGGACAAATTTGCAGAAAGCACCTGGACCAAACGAGGCTGCGGTTCACAGACTGCCCTGAACAACCCACAGCAGACACCACATTTTTCGAGCCCACAAAACACACCCAAAGGATCAACGACACCACGCCGGACCAGGAAATCGAACCCATCGCGCCCAACAGCCCAGCAAGGCCAGGCTCACTTAGCAGCCCTGCAGAGCCAACAACATGCCAGCCCAGCAAGGGCACAGCCAACATACCAGAACAGACATTTGTACCGAGGCGGTCCGCCAGGGAAAGAAAGGCTCCCGACCGCCTCACCTTGTAAATAGTTTTCACTTTGACTTTGGGGTGGGGGGAGTAATGTTGCGTATCTGTAAAGCATGCACTCCCATAATCCGCCACCAGGGAGCTCATTCCCTGAAGTCCCAAGGGATCCCAGCATCCCTTGGGAGCAATGTATACAAGCCGGCCCCTAAGGCCTGTTCCTCACTCTGGAGTGTCTTATTCAAGACTGACGTCACTGTTACTTTAACCTCCCTGTGTGCAGCCTCATCTGTGTTAGGAACACAATAACTATCACATTGTTGGGGTTGGGGGTAGCATGGATCGAGGATTGGCTAACTAACAGAAAAGAGAGAGTTGGTATAAATGGTTCATTCTCTGGTTGGCAACCAGTAACTAGTGGGGTGCCATAGGGATAAGTGCTGGGACTCCAACTATTTACAATAAATGAGTTGGAGGAAGGGACTGAGTGTAACGTAGCCAAGTTTACTGACGATACAAAGATGGGAGGAAAATCAATGCGTGAGGAGGACACAAAAAATCTGCAAAAGGAATAGCCAGGCTAAATGAGTGGGAAAAATTTGGCAGATGGAGTTTCATGTTGGAAAGTGTGAGATCATACACTTTGGCAGAAAAAAAATCATAGAGCAAATTATTATTTAAATGGAGAAAGATTGTAAAGTGCTGCAGTACAGCGGGACCTGGGGGTACTTGTGCATGAAACACAAAAGTATAATATGCACGTACAGCAAGTGATGAGGAAGGCCAATGGAATCTTGGCCTTTATTGCAAAGGGGATGGAGAATAAAAGCAGGGAAGTCTTGCTACAGTTATACAGGGTATTGGTGAGGCCACACCTGGAATACTGCGTGCAGTTTTGATTTCCATATTTACAAAAGGATATACTTGCTTTGGAGGCAGTTCAGAGAAGGTTCACTCGGTTGATTCCGGATATGGGGAGTTGACTTATGAGGAAAGGTTGAGTAGGTTGGGCCTCTACTTATTGGAATTTAGAAGAATGAGAGGTGATCTTATCAAAATATATAAGATTATGAGGGGGCTTGACAAGGTGATGCAGAGAGGATGTTTCCACTGATGGAAGAGGCTAGAATTAGAGCGCATGATCTTAGAAAAAAAAGAGATGAGGAGAAATTTCTTCTCTCAGAGGGTTGTTAATTTGTGGAATTTGCTGCCTCAGAAAGCTGTGGAAGCTGGGACATTGAAGAAATTTAAGACAGAAATAAACAGTTCTTCAACGATAAGGGGATAAGGGGTTATGGGGAGTGGGTAGGGAAGTGGAGCTGAGTCCATGATCTGATCAGCTATGATGTTATTGATGGCGGAGCAGGCTCGAGGGGCTGTTAGGCCTACTCCTGGTCCTATTTCTTATGTTCTTATGTTCTCTGTGGAAGCCTGCTGTGCGCAAATTGGCTTCCGTGTTTCCTACATTTCAACAGTGACTACACTTCAAAAGACTTCATTGGCTGTGAAGCACTTTGGGGCATCCTGAGGTTGTGAAAGACACAATATAAATGTATTTTATTTTCATTAGTGTGGCTCAGATCATCAGTGCAGTACGGAGTGTTGAGCTGAGGCATACTGACCAGGTAGGTGCCAGTTTTGACTCCTAGTTTGATCTGTGCTGTGTTAGGTTGACCTCATGCTGGGCAGCACTAGTGGCAATTTGCATCTGCATCCCTGGGCTAGAGAAGGGAAAATTAATCAGCGTTTTGACTCCTGATTGTGATTCAGTGACTGATGCTGGAAAGTGTACGTATATGATGATCAGGTGAGCACACCATTGGCCTTGCCTCTGATGAATCAGCTTGCTGGCCCTCAAGGGTAAGTTTTCAACTTGGCATCTAGGAATATAACTGGCATTGTGGATTGGCTGCCTGTTATAGAAACAGCCCAAATATAATTTATTTTGGTATCAGTGGAAATGAAAATCGGGTGGTTTCTATAATGGATGATTGAGCTGCAATGCCAGTTTTATACCTATCAGTGTCTAGGGGGAGAAGGATCACTTGAACATTTTAATATAGCTGGTATCATGGAACTATATCCTAGCATGACTCTGCACCTTCACAGTGGAGGCGAGAAAACTATAGGCAATGTTGCTTTTTACTAATTAGATCACAGGTCCAGTGGTAGGCGATCGCAACTAAACTAGGGCCAAGCAATCACCAACCTTGTGTTAACTATGCAGCCTATTTGGTGCCAATCATACATTTCATGCCAAGCAAATGTACTGTGTTCCTGTGAAGTATTTTGCTATGTGTAGTCCAGCCTTTTAATGTGGTCAGTGGCAGAACATGGGAGAACCCTGCCAGTAAAAATACCAATTCAATTCAAAAATGGTTCCATGGTAGTTCGACCACCTAGGCTGTCAACATCTCACTGCTGCCTGAAACTCTATTATTTTGCCTTATCTGTTACATAGAATTACATAGAATGTACAGCACAGAAACAAGCCATTCGGGTCAACAGGTCCATGCTGGTCTTTATGCTCCACACAAGCCTCCTCCCACCTCTAGTTCATCGAACCCTCTTGGCATATCCTTCTATTCTTTTATCTCTCATGTGTTTATTCAGCTTCCCTTAAATTCATCTATGCTATTCGCCTCAACTACAAGTTTGGTGACGATACAAAGATAGAAGAAAAAGCAATGTGTGAGGAGGACATAAAAAATCTGCAAAAGGACATAGACAGGCTAAGTGAGTGGGCAAAAATTTGGCAAATAGAGTATAATGTTGGAAAGTGAGGTCATGCACTTTGGCAGAAAAACTCAAAGAGCAAGTTATTATTTAAATAGAGAAAGATTGCAAAGTGCTGCAGTACAGCGGGATCTCGGGGTACTTGTGCATGAAACACAAAAGGATAGTATGCAGGTACAGCAAGTGATCAGGAAGGTCAATGGTATCTTGGCCTTTATTGCAAAGGGGATGGAGTATAAAAGCAGGGAAGTCTTGCTACAGTTGTACAGGGTATTTGTGAGGCCACACCTGGAATACTATGTGCAGTTTTGGTTTCTATATTTACGAAAGGATATACTTGCTTTGGAGGCAGTTCAGAAAAGGTTCACAAGGTTGATTCCGGAGATGAGGGGGTTGACTTATGAGGAAAGGCTGAGTAGGTTGGGCCTCTACTTATTGGAATTCAGAAGAATGAGAGGTGATCTTATCGAAACGTATAAGATTATGAGGGGACTTGACAAGGTGGATGCAGAGAGGATGTTTCCACTGATAGGGGAGACTAGAACTAGAGGGCTTAATCTTAGAATAAGGGGCCGCCCATTTAAAACTGAGATGAGAAGAAATTTCTTATCTCAGAGGGTTGTGGATCTTTGGAATTTGCCGCCTCAGAGAGCTGTGGAAGTTGGGACATTGAATAAATTTAAGACAGAAATAGACAGTTTCTTAAACGATAAGAGAAAAAGGGGTTATGGAGAATGGGCAGGGAGGTGGAGCTGAATCCATGATCGGATCAACCATGATCATATTAAATGGCGGAGCAGGCTCGAGGGGCCTTATGGCCTACTCCTGCTCCTATTTCTTATGTTTATGCTCTTATAACTACTGCTTGTGAAAGCGAGTTCCACATTCTAACCACTCTTTGCTGAAGAAGTTTCTCGTGAATTCCCAATAGGATTTTTAGGTGACTATCTTATATTTATGGCCCTGAGTTTTGGTCTCTCCCACAAGTGTAAATATCTTATCTACGTCTACCTTATCAAACCCTAAACCTCTCTGCCTCTCTAACTCTTTTTCCTCCTTAAAACCTACTTCTTTGACCAAGCTTTTGGTCATCTGCCCTAAGATCTCCTTGGGCCCAAATTTTCCCAAGGGTTGCTCCGTTTTTTTTGGAGCAACTTGATTTTTCTGGAGTATCTTAAAAATCCCCATTCTGCACATTTAATTTGTGCCAGTGTAACTCAATTACTTATTTTTTTTTGGTTTCGTATTTTTTCAAAAGGGGGCGTTACCAGCTGTTTTGGCCAATTAAGCCAGTTTGGACAGCTAATAGTTGCTCCAAACTAACTTAGGCCAGCGTACAAAAAACCCTTGCGGAGTGTTAAGAAATCAGAACAGGTTAGTACATTCTAAAGCACCAAGACTTACAAACCACTAAACAAAGCACAAAAAGCATTCAATAACAAATTAAAAATGGAAGGAAGCAGATAAGACCTGCACCTAAAGCACCAAGACTTACAAAGTTTTAAGGAAAGATTAAAAGAAAATAAAGGAACTCTGCAAACACACAATCACAGTAGTTTAAACAACACAAGCAGCTACTTACATGTACAGGGCTTGTTTCATGTCACTCATTACTTTGCACATTTTTACAGGTCTCCTTCACAATCATTTTTTTACCTGTACAGGGATCTCCCTAAAACAAACTAAGCCGAGCGATGTTTCCATTCTCTGTCAGTAATTGGCTCCAAAGGCTGTATGCTGAGATACTCCGAAAAGATGTTTAAAATAGAAACAACTTCCCCATATTTTTGCCAGAAACAAGTTAGCACAGCAGGTTTCCATCTGTTCAATAGCTCGCGGGCTGGTGCGGGAGGGGCGGAGAACACTGGGTTGTCCCTTCGGCCAGGGATAGGAACGGTGAGCATTGGGTCCCGCTCACAGCTTGCAGGACACGCTAGGAGGGCAAGGAGCTCCTACGCATGCGCGCAGACTCCACTGCGCATGCGGACAGCTGCTGGCACTGTTTTCGGCGCAGGGCTGTAGCTCCGCCCCCCCCCACTCCACTATATACGCCACGCCACGACCCGGGATACAGCAGAGCAGCCAGAATCGTGAGTAAGTTTTTGCCGCCATTTTGAGCGCACAAAGTTGGCGCATCTCGGGTGAGTGCGCCGGAAAAATGGGTTGGGTAAATTTGGGTCCCTTATGTGGCTCGATGCCAAATTTTGTGTCATAATCAATCCTGTGAAACACCTTGGGACGTTCTACTGTATTAAAGGTGCTACATAAATGCAAGTTGTTGTTGAGTGAAAACCATCTGAATGTTGTAGGTGCCAGATAATTTAGATTTATTAAAATGTTGTGATATAAAACTATACAAAGATTTAAAATATTTGAATGTTCCTTCAGTTTTGCAGATATCTACATTATTTAATCTAGTGGAAAATTAGTATTTTATTTTACTGGAAACATAGGGCCCAAGTTTCCACAAGAAAAAAAATGGGCGCCCCTCCGAGCTGGGCGCCCGTTTTTCGCGCCTAAAACGGCGCCTAAAAAAATCCTCAGTATTCTCCACCTACTTGCAGGTCCTCTGGCCCTCGGCGCAGCCAGCACGAGCTGTGGGGGGGGGGGGGTGGAGCCAGGTCCCTGCGCTGAAAACAGTGCCGGGACCTCTGCACGTGCGCGCTACAGTCGGCACGCAAGTGCAGTAGCTCCAGGCGCCGAACTGTGTGGGAGGGGCCCGAAGTACGCAGCCCCTAGCCCTGGCCCAATGGCCTCACTGGGGCTGCGTGAATAAGGCTCCTCCCACGGCCAGCTCCTGCTTCCCCCCCCCCCCCAACCAGACCCGACACTCGCTCCCCCCCCCCGGACCAGACCCGACACCCGCTCCCCCCCCTGCCTCCGGACCAGACCCAACACCCACTCCCCCCCCTGCCTCCGGACCAGACCCAACACCCACTCCCCCCCCTGCCTCCGGACCAGACCCAACACCCGCTCCCCGCCCCCGGACCAGACCCAACACCCACTCCCCCCCCCCGACTCCGGACCAGACCCAACACCCGCTCCCCGCCCCCGGACCAGACCCAACACCCACTCCCCCCCCCCGACTCCGGACCAGACCCAACACCCACTCCCCCCCCCGACTCCGGACCAGACCCAACACCCGCTCCCCCCCCCCGACTCCGGACCAGACCCGACACCCACTCCCCCCCCCCGACTCCGGACCAGACCCGACACCCGCTCCCCCCCCCCCGACTGACCCGACCCGCGCTCCTGTTCCCTGACCCGACGCCCCCCCTCTCTCCTTCCCTCCCCTCTCTCTCTCTCCCTCCCTCCCCCTCTCTCTCTCTCCCTCCCTCCCCCACTCTCTCTCTCCCTCCCTCCCCCTCTCTCTCTCCCTCCCTCTCTCCCCCCCCTCTCTCTCCCTCCGTCCCCCTCCCTCTCTCCCTCTCTCCCCCTCCCGCTCAGCGGCACGAACGGCTGCAGAATTCTCCCTGGCTGAAGCACTTTCACACAGGTAGGACGATGGTTTATTTAATCTTTTCTTGGCTTATAAATGTTTATTCAGGTTGGATTTATTTGTATAATATTTGTAGAAGTATAAATAAGGATTTATTGTAGAATTTAATGACTTCCCTTCCCCCCCTCCCCGCCACCTCGTTCTGGACGCCTAATTTGTAACCTGCGCCTGATTTTTTAATGTGTAGAACAAGTTTTTTCAGTTCTACAAAAATCTTCACTGGCTCCATTCTACTTTAGTTTGGAGTACATTTTCACTGTGGAAACTTTCAAATCAAGCGTCAGTGGCCGGACACGCCCCCTTTTGAAGAAAAAATTCTGTTCCAAAGTAGAACTGTTCTACCTGACTAGAACTGCAGAAAAAAAAATGTGGAGAATTGCGATTTCTAAGATAGTCCGTTCTCCACCAGTTGCTCCTAAAAATCAGGCGCAAATCATGTGGAAACTTGAGCCCATTCTTTCAACATTTTATTTTCTATTTTGGCTCAGTTTCAATTTAAATGAAGCAGTGTATTTTCTGGACATGTGGGAAGTAGGGCTTCCAATAAATGACGAGTGTGTCTTAGTGTTGTAAATGTATTTGCAGTCACATATTTTAATTATCTCAAACACTGAAAGAAACAAACAGAAATAAGAAAAGCTATTCAAAGGCTGTCACTTCTAATGCACACATTACGAAAGAATATTTTATTAATCTAATTAAGTTAATTTGGAATTATATTTTTCTAATCTAACAAGCAGTTCCAGCTCCCAAAGGATTTTGTTTCGAAGAATATGAATTAGTACCTTTTTCAAGACATAATCTGTTCTTACAATTAATGGTCTTTAATAATATGAGAGGAAACTGTGAAGACTACACTGATGTAGTGATATTTTCTATATTTATATTAGATGAGCTCATCTCAAAATCAATAATGTAAAAAAAGTTCCGTGCTTCAACATTCTAAATGCAACAAGTTCAAGAAACTTTTTCCTTGTGATGTTTCAACATGCGTTTTCAGGATTAACCTTTACTTTCAAATTTACAGGGCTATTATCATCTGGTTGATTTCCTTCACTCCACCATTGGCGGCCGTGTCTGGGCCCTAAGCTCTGGAATTCCCTTCCTAAACCTGGATAAAGGGGAACCAGTAGATGTAAAGCATTTGGATTTCCAGAAGGCATTTGACAAGGTGCCACATAAAAGGTTACTGCACAAGATAAGAGCTCACAAGGTTGAGGGCAATATATTGTCTCAGAAATTCCTTTGGGGGTCTTCCCGCAGGCAGTTGCCACCTCGCTGGATATTTTTTATGAATTTAGGAGGCGTCCTGATTTCTGATGGAGAGGCCTTCTCCTCCCGCGCTGTGAAGTGCGCTCCCGTGCAGAGGGTCCCGACACAGAAGATGCAGTCATGTGTGACTGCTCAGCCAATCAGGTAAGTATTTCACAGGTTGCCATTAATAGCACTGAGACTCGCGTATCTATGAGTTCTTAGTGCTATTAATGGGAACAAAAGCAATCACACAAAAAATAAAAAATAAAAAACAGACCACACCTATTGAAGATTAATTGAAATTAACGTTATTATGTCTTATAAAAATAAAATATTTTCCCAATTTTTAAAGAAGTTTTTTTAATTATGGTTAAAAATAAACTTACTGTAGTGGGGAGGGTTTTTAAGAATAAAATGTGTTTTTATAACTTTATTTTAAAATGTTTTTGTGTATTTTTAAACACTTGTGCCTCTAAAAGTAGGCTGTATGCTTGCTTTTTCAGGCGCAAGATTTTTGAGGACATTTGCTGGGCAAGATACCTATAAATATCGGAAATCTTGCCCTGCAAATGTCCTCGCTCCCGATCTGTGGATGATCTGTCAAGCTAGAAACTTGACATAGAAACATAGAAACATTGAAACATAGAAAATAGGTGCAGGAGCAGGCCATTCAGCCCTTCTAGCCTGCACCGCCATTCAATGAGTTCATGGCTGAACATGAAACTTCAGTACCCCCTTCCTGCTTTCTCGCCATAACCCTTGATCCCCCGAGTAGTAAGGACTTCATCTAACTCCCTTTTGAATATATTTAGTGAATTGGCCTCAACTACTTTCTGTGGTAGAGAATTCCACAGGTTCACCACTCTCTGGGTGAAGAAGTTTCTCCTCATCTCGGTCCTAAATGGCTTACCCCTTATCCTCAGACTGTGACCCCTGGTTCTGGACTTCCCCAACATTGGGAACATTCTTTCTGCATCTAACCTGTCTAAACCCGTCAGAATTTTAAACGTTTCTATGAGGTCCCCTCTCATTCTTCTGAACTCCAGTGAATACAAGCCCAGTTGATTCAGTCTTTCTTGATAGGTCAGTCCCGCCATCCCGGGAATCAGTCTGGTGAACCTTCGCTGCACTCCCTCAATAGCAAGAATGTCCTTCCTCAAGTTAGGAGACCAAAACTGTACACAATACTCCAGGTGTGGCCTCACCAAGGCCCTGTTCAACTGCAGTAAGACCTCCCTGCCCCTGTATTCAAATCCCTTCGCTATGAAGGCCAACATGCCATTTGCTTTCTCAACCACCTGCTGTACCTGCATGCTAACCTTCAATGACTGATGTACCATGACACCCAGGTCTCATTGCACCTTCCCTTTTCCTAATCTGTCACCATTCAGATAATAGTCTGTCTCTCTGTTTTTACCACCAAAGTGGATAACCTCACATTTATCCACATTATACTTCATCTGCCATGCATTTGCCCACTCACCTAACCTATCCAAGTCACTCTGCAGCCTAATAGCATCCTCCTCGCAGCTCACACTGCCACCCAACTTAGTATCATCCGCAAATTTGGAGATACTGCATTTAATCCCCTCGTCTAAATCATTAATGTACAATGTAAACAGCTGGGGCCCCAGCACAGAACCTTGCGGCACTCCACTAGTCACTGCCTGCCATTCTGAAAAGTACCCGTTTACTCCTACTCTTTGCTTCCTGTCTGACAACCAGTTCTCAATCCACGTCAGCACACTACCCCCAATCCCATGTGCTTTAACTTTGCATATTAATCTCTTGTGTGGGACCTTGTCGAAAGCCTTCTGAAAGTCCAAATATACCACATCAACTGGTTCTCCTTTGTCCACTTTACTGGAAACATCCTCAAAAAATTCCAGAAGATTTGTCAAGCATGATTTCCCTTTCACAAATCCATGCTGACTTGGACCTATCATGTCACCATTTTCCAGATGCACTGCTATGACATCCTTAATAATTGATTCCATCATTTTACCCACGACTGAGGTCAGGCTGACCGGTCTATAATTCCCTGTTTTCTCTCTCCCTCCTTTTTTAAAAAGTGGGGTTACATTGGCTACCCTCCACTCCATAGGAACTGATCCAGAGTCAATGGAATGTTGGAAAATGACTGTCAATGCATCCGCTATTTCCAAGGCCACCTCCTTAAGTACTCTAGGATGCAGTCCATCAGGCCCTGGGGATTTATCGGCCTTCAATCCCATCAATTTCCCCAACACAATTTCCCGACTAATAAAGATTTCCCTCAGTTCCCCCTCCTTACTAGACCCTCTGACCCCTTTTATATCCGGAAGGTTGTTAGTGTCCTCCTTAGTGAATACCGAACCAAAGTACTTGTTCAATTGGTCTGCCATTTCTTTGTTCCCCGTTATGACTTCCCCTGATTCTGACTGCAGGGGACCTACGTTTGTCTTCACCAACCTTTTTCTCTTTACATACCTATAGAAACTTTTGCAATCCGCCTTAATGTTCCCTGCAAGCTTCTTCTCATACTCCATTTTCCCTGCCCTAATCAAACCCTTTGTCCTCCTCTGCTGAGTTCTAAATTTCTCCCAGTCCCCAGGTTCGCTGCTATTTCTGGCCAATTTGTATGCCACTTCCTTGGCTTTAATACTATCCCTGATTTCCCTAGATAGCCACGGTTGAGCCACCTTCCCTTTTTTATTTTTACGCCAGACAGGAATGTACAATTGTTGTAATTCATCCATGCGGTCTCTAAATGTCTGCCATTGCCCATCCACAGTCAACCCCCTAAGTATCATTCGCCAATCTATCCTAGCCAATTCACGCCTCATACCTTCAAAGTTACCCTTCTTTAAGTTCTGGACCATGGTCTCTGAAATTACTGTTTCATTCTCCATCCTAATGCAGAATTCCACCATATTATGGTCACTCTTCCCCAAGGGGCCTCGCACAATGAGATTGCTAATCAATCCTCTCTCATTACACAACACCCAGTCTAAGATGGCCTCCCCCCTAGTTGGTTCCTCGACATATTGGTCTAGAAAACCATCCCTTATGCACTCCAGGAAATCCTCCTCCACCGTATTGCTTCCAGTTTGGCTAGCCCAATCTATGTGCATATTAAAGTCACCCATTATAACTGCTACACCTTTATTGCATGCACCCCTAATTTCCTGTTTGATGCCCTCCCCAACATCCCTATTACTGTTTGGAGGTCTGTACACAACTCCTACTGACAGATCGGAAAAGCTGGTTTTCAGCGCATGCGTGTTGTGCGCTGAAAACCGGCTTTTCCGATGCCTTCCCGGGTCCGTAGAAACATCGTACGGACCTGGAACATCGGAATTCCAGCACCATTAGCATGGATAGAGGATTGGCTAACTAACAGGAAACAGAGAGTCAGGATAAATGGGTCATTTTCAGGTTGGCAAGCTATGACTACTGGGATGCCACAGGGATCAGTGCTAGGGCCTCAAATATTTACAACCTATATTAATGATTTGGATGAAGGGACTGAGGTTAATGTAGCCAAATTTGCCAATGATACAAAGATAGGTGGGAAAGCAAGTTGTGAAGAGAGTTGCAAAGTTGCAAAGAATCTGCAAAGGGATATAGATAGGTTACGTGAGTGGGCAAAAATTTAGTAGGTGGAATATAATGTGGGAAAATGTGAGGTTATCCACTTTGGCAGGAAGAATAAAAAAGCAAATTACTATTTAAATGGAGACAGACTACAAAATGCTGCGGTACAGAGGAGCCCTTGTACATGAAACTCAAAAAGTTAGTATGCAGGTACAGCAAGTAATTAGGAAGACAAATGGAATGTTGTCCTTTATTGCAAGGGGGATAGAGTATAAAAGTGGGGAAATCCTGCTACAACTGTACAGGGTATTGGTGAGACCACACCTGGAGTACTATGTACAGTTTTGGTCTCCTTATTTTAGGAAGGATATGCTTGCATTGGAGGCAGTTCAGAGAACGTTCACGAGGTTGATTCCTGAGATGAAGAGGTTGTCTTATGAAGATAGATTGAGTAGGTTGGGCCTATACTCATTGGCATTGAGAAGAATGAGAGGTGATCTTATTGAAACATATAAGATTCTGAGGGGGCTTGACAGGGTAGATGCAGAGAGGATGTTTCCCCTCGTGGGGGAATCTAGAACTGGGGCATAGTTTCTGAATAAGGGGTCGCCATTAAAAATGGAGATGAGGAGGAATTTCTTGCCTCAGAGGGGCGTGAATCTTTGAAATTCTCTATACCAGAGAGCTGTGGAGGCTGGGTCATTGAATATATTTAAGGTGGAGGTAGACAGATTTTTGAATGATAAGGGAGTCATGGGTTATGGTGAGCGGGCAGGGAAGTGGAGTTGAGTCCAAGACCAGATCAGCCATGATCTTATTGAATGGCGGAGCAGGCTCAAGGAGCCAAATGGCCTACTCCTGCTCCTATCTCTTATGTTCTTATGTAACCTATCCACCTCTCTCTCCTCCTTTAAGACGCTCCTTAAAACCCACCTGACCTAATCTCCCCTTATGTGGCTCGGTATCAAATGCTGTTAGATAATTGCTCCTGTGAAGTGCCTTGGGATGTTTAGGCGCTATATAAATGCAAGATGTTGTTGTTAAAGGAAAGGAGTTTTAATCTTACCAAGTGATTTCAAAAGAAAGACATTCAGCAATGTAACAGAAATATGATGATCGTTATTCCATCACCAATCGTATCTGTGACAAACAATAATATTTATTTCCAGTCTTTTAAATAAAACACAAATAGCATCTGCTGCAAAATAAACTTTCCCAGGAAATTTTCCAGGAATGGGGCCCATTCTCTGAATGCACAAAGCTTGTGGTATACAGAACTGATCTGCAAACCAGAAGAAGGTATATATACATTTACACAAACCTGTGAAACCTTCGCATTACCGACACCTTGGGGACTGGCGTCTGCTGTCCTTTTAGCAGTTGTCCTTACTTTCAAAATGGTCATTATACGTACTGACAGAGATGGAGGAGTGATTCAAACCCATGTTACAGGCAGGGGTAGGGGGAGTGAGGGGGTTAAACCCTGATACAGGCAGAAATAGGGGCTAAAGGAGGATTCGAACCCCAATACAGGCAGGGACAGCGACTGTGGAAAGATTCAAACCTAGATACAGGCTGGGATAGGGACTGTGGGGGAATTCAAATCTGGATACAGGCAGGGACAGAGGCCTTGGTAGAATTTGAATCCTGACAAAGGTTGAGACAGCGGCTGTGGGAGTATTCACACATGGATACAGGCCGGGATAGGGGCTGTGGGAGGATTTGAACCTGGTAATAACCACAGTAATATCACTGTTAAATACCTCATTAAATGTTAGGCCTTGTTGGATTAGATGTACCATCATCATAGGCATTCCCTCAAAATCAAGGAAGACTTGCTTCCACTCTAAAAGTGAGTTCTCAGGTGACTGTACAGTCCTATACGGGAATTAGAGTCTCTGTCACAGGTGGGACAGACAGCCGTTGAAGGAAAGGGTGGGTGGGGAGTCTGGTTTGCTGCATACTCCTTCTGCTGCCTGCGCTTGCTTTCTGCATGCTCTCGGTGACGAGACTTGAGCTGCTCAGTGCCCTCTCAGATGCTCTTCCTCCACTTAGGGCGGTCTTTGGCCAGGGATTCCCAGGTGTCGGTGGGGATATTGCACTTTATCAAGGAGGCTTTGAGGGTGTCCTTGTAATGTTTCCTCTGCCCACTTGGGGATCGCTTGCCGTGTAGGAGTTCCGAGTAGAGCGCTTGCTTTGGGAGTCTCGTGTCGGGCATGCGGACGATGTGGCCTGCCCAACGGAGCTGGTCGAGTGTGGTCAGTGCTTCGATGCTGGGAATGTTGGCCTGATCGAGAACACCGATGTTGGTGTGTCTATCCTCCCAGGGGATTTGTAGGATCTTGCGGAGACAGAGTTGGTGGTATTTCTCCAGCGATTTGAGGTGTCTACTGTATATGGTCCACATCTCTGAGCCATATAATAGGGTGGGTATCACTACTGCCCTGTAGACCAAAAGCTTGGTGCCAGATTTGAGGTCCTGGTCTTCGAACACTCTCTTCCTCAGGCAACCGAAGGCTGCGCTGGTGCACTGGAGGCAGTGTTGGACCTCGTCATCGATGTCTGCCCTTGCTGATAGTAGGCTCCCGAGGTATGGAAAGTGGTCCACGTTGTTCAAGGCCATGCCATGGATTTTGATGACTGGGGGGGCAGTGCTGTGTGGCGGGGTCAGGTTGGTGGAGGATCTTTGTCTTATGGATGTTTAGTGTCAGACCTATGCATTCATACACCGTGGTGAAGGTGTTGATGATGGCTTGGAGTTCAGCTTCTGAACGCGCGCAGTCACCAGCGTTGTCCACGTACTGTAGCTCGACGACAGAGGTTGGGATGGTCTTGGATCTGGCCTGGAGGTGACGAAGGTTGAACAGGTTCCCACTGGTTCTATAGTTTAGTTTAATTCCAGCGGGGAGCTTGTTGAGTGTGAGGTGGAGCATTGCAGCGAGTAAGATCGAGAATAGGGTTGGCACAATGACGCAGCCCTGCTTGACCCCGGTCCGGACGTGGATTGGGTCTGTGGTGGATCCGCTGGTCAGGATCACGGCTTGCATGTCATCGTGGTTAGGTGTAATTGCGGTTTTAACAGCGTGTGACTGGTAAATAAATGTTCTGGCCCTGAAAAATTAATTTTGATATTTGTGGAGTGTCAAATTTCTCCATTATGATAAAAATTGCAATTTTGAAAAAACTTAAATTAAAAAAAAAATTGTTTATTCGTGATATTTCAGGCTCTACGTTATCCCCATCTGAGAGTCCCAGTTTTTATTTCGCTCACTGTAACATTTTTTAAAAGCCCGGATAAAAGAAGCTTCTCAATTCCTGGTTTGTCTGAGAATTCTGCAATGTGATTGGCTGCTTAGACAGCTTGTTGACATCACAGCAGCATCACTCTCAGGATTCCCACTGCAGAGCGCTGAAATCACTTGAATGTCGAAAAAGGCAAACTTCTCACCAGGGAGATGGCGAGATCTCTATGGGCAGCTATCTCTGGGGCCACATAAGCGCTTTTGCTTCACCGCTGATTGCACATTACCGGCCATTGTGTAAATTAATTTTTGGATAAAAGGTGGCCCCATGTGATTGTTACAAATTGATGGTCTGTACTCGATATTCTCTTGGCATCAGTGTCATTAGACACTCCTGTGAGCCAACTTTGTGTCACCTACAATCTAAAGGATATCATTGTTTTCCAATATTGAGTCATTAATTAGCCCAATGCTCGTAACAATGAATGCTGTCATTGTGTGTACTGGATATTGTGAACTTACTGGTCCATCCAAATACATTTTTCCTATCTTCTGGAAGGCAGATTGATAAATGCTCTTGTGAGATAAGGCCATTGTAAACCTGGTTTATTTTCCATGCAATGGAATAGAATTTTCAAGTAAATGCTGCTTGTAATTTCAAAAATAATGAATGCACCCTGTTACTGAGCTAAGTTCTCTTTGCAGGCTAACAAATCTCTGAGATTAGTTGGTGCTAACCTTAGGAAAAAAGTTCTGCCCCTCTGTTACTGTCTTCCACTCCATGTCACTTCCCACAGGCTTCTCTTTTTTAGCTGGACAGGAAGCCAAGTGAGCTCTGACCCTTGGCAGTTCTGTGCAGAAATTGGCTAGTTGAGTTGCAAATCAAACCTGCTACTGTTCTTCTGGGTGTGGCACCTAACGTACCCTGGGCTCAAATGAATGAGGTCATTACAACATTATTTTGTTTATATGACAAAAATTGCCTCAAGCTGATATGGTAAGCGAGAAACACAATTCTGCCAGACACTTCATCTAGTCCTGGCTAATCGATCAAATACACTTTCCCAGATTGCTTTTGTGTGTTGCGTGGATTTAACCCTTTGTATGCTAAATTTAACTTAATAGCACCTTGTGATATAATCCAGAATGATGTTGGGGCTAAAAGGATTAAATTATGAGAACAGATTGCATAGAAACATAGAAACATAGAAAATAGGTGCAGGAGTAGGCCATTCGGCCCTTCTAGCCTGCACCACCATTCAATGAGTTCATGGCTGAACATGCAACTTCAGTACCCCATTCCTGCTTTCTTGCCATACCCCTTGATCCCCCTAGTAGTAAGGACTACATCTAACTCCTTTTTGAATATATTTAGTGAATTGGCCTCAACAACTTTCTGTGGTAGAGAATTCCACAGGTTCACCACTCTCTGGGTGAAGAAGTTTCTCCTCATCTCGGTCCTAAATGGCTTACCCCTTATCCTTAGACTGTGACCCCTGGTTCTGGACTTCCCCAACATTGGGAACATTCTTCCTGCATCTAACCTGTCTAAACCCATCAGAATTTTAAACGTTTCTATAAGGTCCCCTCTCATTCTTCTGAACTCCAGTGAATACAAGCCCAGTTGATTCAGTCTTTCTTGATAGGTCAGTCCCGCCATCCCGGGAATCAGTCTGGTGAACCTTCGCTGCACTCCCTCAATAACAAGAATGTCCTTCCTCAGGTTAGGAGACCAAAACTGTACACAATACTCCAGGTGTGGCCTCACCAAGGCCCTGTACAACTGTAGCAACACCTCCCTGCCCCTGTACTCAAATCCCTCGCTATGAAGGCCAACATGCCATTTGCTTTATTAACCGCCTGCTGTACCTGCATGCCAACCTTCAATGACTGATGTACCAGGTCTCATTGCACCTCCCCTTTTCCAAATCTGTCACCATTCAGATAATAGTCTGTCTCTCTGTTTTTACCACCAAAGTGGACAACCTCACATTTATCCACATTATACTTCATCTGCCATGCATTTGCCCACTCACCTAACCTATCCAAGTTGCTCTGCAGCCTCATAGCATCCTCCTCGCAGCTCACACTGCCACCTAACTTAGTGTCATCCGCAAATTTGGAGATACTACATTTAATCCCCTCATCTAAATCATTAATATACAGTGTAAACAGCTGGGGCCCCAGCACAGAACCTTGTGGTACCCCACTAGTCACTGCCTGCCATTCTGAAAAGTACCCATTTACTCCTACTCTTTGCTTCCTGTCTGACAACCAGTTCTCAATCCATGTCAGCACACTACCCCCAATCCCATGTGCTTTAACTTTCCACATTAATCTCATGTGTGGGACCTTGTCAAAAGCCTTCTGAAAGTCCAAATATACCACATCAAATGGTTCTCCCTTGTCCACTCTACTGGAAACATCCTCAAAAAATTCCAGAAGATTTGTCAAGCATGATTTCCCTTTCACAAATCCATGCTGACTTGGACCTATCATGTCACCTCTTTCCAAATGCGCTGCTATGACATCCTTAATAATTGATTCCATCATCTTACCCACTACCGATGTCAGGCTGACCGGTCTATAATTCCCTGTTTTCTCTCTCCCTCCTTTTTCAAAAAGTGGGGTTACATTGGCTACCCTCCACTCGATAGGAACTGATCCAGAGTCAATGGAATGTTGGAAAATGACTGTCAATGCATCCGCTATTTCCAAGGCCACCTCCTTAAGTACTCTGGGATGCAGTCCATCAGGACCTGGAGATTTATCGGCCTTCAATCCCATCAATTTCCCCAACACAATTTCCCGACTAATAAGGATTTCCCTCAGTTCCTCCTCCTTACTCGACCCTCTGACCCTTCTTATATCCGGAATGCATAGATCAAGCTTGTATTACCTTGATTCTAGATGATTAATGGGTGATCTAATTGAGGTGTTTAAAATGATTAAAGGATTGATAGGGTAGATAGACAGAAACTATTTCCTCTGGACCAAGGGAGCATAAGATTAAAATTAGAGCTGGGTCATTCAGGGGTGATGTCAGGAAGCACTTCTTCACACAAAGGATAGTGGAAATATGGAACTCTCTCCCCAAAAATGCTGTTGAAGCTGGGGGTCAATTGAAAATTTAAAAACAGATTGATAGATTTGTGTTAGGCAAGGGATAGTGGATAGTGGCTGCATTGGTTGTAATTTACCAAAGTTCCCTGGATTCTGGGGAGGTCCCAGCAGATTGGAAAACTGCAAATGTAACGCCCCTATTTAAAAAAGAAGGCAGACAAAAAGCAGGAAACTATAAACCAGTTAGCCAAACATCTATGGTTGGGAAAATGTTGGAGTCCATTATTAAAGAAGCAATAGCAGGACATTTGGAAAAGCATAATTCGGCCAGGCAGAGTCAGCATGGATTTATAAAGGGGAAGTCATGTTTGACAAATTTGCTGGAGTTCTTTGAGGATGTAACAAACAGGGTGGATAAAGGGGAACAAGTGGATATGGTTTTTTGGATTTCCAGAAGGCATTTGACAAGGTGCCACATAAAAGGTTACTGCACAAGATAAAAGTTCACGGGGTTGGGGGTAATATATTAGCATGGATAGAGGATTGGCTAACGAACAGAAAACAGAGAGTCGAGTTAAATGGTTCATTGTCGGGTTGGCAATCAGTAACTAGTGGGGTGCCGCAGGGCTCAGTGCTAGGACCCGAACTCTTTACAATCTATATTAACAACTTGGTTGAAAGGACCAAGTGTAATGTAGCCAAGTTTGCTGACAATACAAAGATGGGAGGAAAAGCAATATGTGAGGAGGACACAAAAAGCCTGCAAAAGGACATAGACAGGCTAAGTGAGCAGGCAAAAATTTGGCTGATGGAGTATAATGTTGGAAAGAGTGAGGTTATGCACTTTGGCAAAAAAAAATCGAAGAGCAAGTTATTATTTAAATGGAGAAAGATTGCAAAGTGCTGGAGTGCAGCAGGACCTGGGGTCCTGGTGCATGAAACACAAAAGGTTAGTATGCAGGTACAGCAAGTGATCAGGAAGGCCAATGGAATCTTGGCCTTTATTGCAAAGGGGATGGAGTATAAAAGCAAGGAAGTCTTGCTACAGCTATACAGGGTATTGGTGAGGCCACACCTGGAATACTGCGTTCAGTTTTGGTTTCCATATTTAAGAAAGGATATACTTGTTTTGGAGGCAGTTCAGAGAAGGTTCACTAGGTTGATTCTGGAGATGAGGGGGTTGACTTATGAGGAAAGGTTGCATAGGTTGGGTCTCTACTCATTGGAGTTCAGAAGAATGAGAGGTGATCTTATCGAAACATATAAGATTATGAGGGGCTTGACAAGGTGGATGCAGAGAGGATGTTTCCACTGATAAGGGAGACTAGAACTAGGGGGCATAATCTCTTCTCTCAGAGGGTTGTAAATCTGTGGAATTCGCTGCCTCAGAGAGCTGTGGAAGCTGGGTCATTGAATAAATTTAAGATAGAGATGTAGACAGTTTCTTAACTGATAAGGGAATAAGGGATTATGGGGAACGGGCAGTGAAGTGGACCTGAGTCCATGATCGGATCAGCCATGATCATATTAAATGGCGGAGCAGGCTCGAGGGGCCATATGGCCTACTCCTGCTCCTATTTCTTATGCTCTCATGCAAGGATATTAAGGGCTTTGGAAACAAAGTGGGTCGTTGGAGTTAATATACAGATCAGCCATGATCCAATTGAATGGCGGAACAGGCTCAAGGGCTGAATGGTCTTCTGCTGTTCCTATGTCCTTTCTTATGTTACGAACATTGTGATACAAATTAACCTGAAATTCCTCCAAAATCAAATCGTCAAAAACCTCCAAAGATGTAAATGAAGGCTGGATAAATGAGGGTGACACCGGATGAGAGATTACACAAACTGTTCAATAAGCACGTAATTTGGAGAAGTCTGGAAATGAGGGAACGATGCACATTTCCATTGAAAGAATTTGGAAAAAAAGTTTGTGAGTGATTTCCCCAGAGAGAGTGATGTAATTTGTTTTAATATAATCGTTGGCTCCTGGAAAATAAATATTGTTCTTCTTACCCGTTGCAGTTTGATAAATGAACAAAGACTACTGTTATATAAATATATCTGTTTATAGGAGCAATTGTTGTTTTGGATTTATCATTATAAGCAAAAGACAGGCAACTGTTAGAACCGTTTAGAACACAATATAAAATGTAACGTTCCACTTTGAAGTTGGCATAGCTTAAAGGTTTTCCATGCTCCAAGAATAGTTAGTCTTACTGTCAAGCATGACAATTTCCTGAATTTCTAGAAAACTTGATTACAGGCCGTTTGAATGCAGGAATCAAGCCTGGAGACTGGCTGGATCATGGGAGAATTCAATCGCTGAACTGTAAAAAAAAATCACATCGCTGCTTTAATACACATAAAGTGCAAAAATATATGTATACAGTAAAGCTCATCCTGAATGTTAATTAGACTCTGCAAGGAAGGATCCTGTACCCATATGCTGGAGCTACAATGTGGTTTGCTGTTATTGATATTAACAGTAGACAATCAGAAGGAACTGATTTTCTGCATTTGCAGAAAAAGTAGCCAGCAAAGCACAAGCGTATAATTGACCTTCTAGTCAAGTACTTCCAACTGACTCGCAGACTTCTGACACTGCAATTGGAATATCTGGGAAAATGTTATTTTCAGGGAATTACAACACCATACAGGAAACTATGAGTAACAATAAACATTTTGCTAAGAATGACATAGAATTACATAGAATGTACAACACAGAATCAGACCATTCAGCCCAACTGGGCCATGCCGGTGTTTATGCTCCGCACGAGCCTCCTCCCACGCTACTTCACCTAACCCCATCAGCACAACCTTCAATTTCTTTCTTCCTCATATGCTTATCTAGCTTTTCCTCAAGTACATCTATGCTAGTCACCTCAACTACTCCTTGTGGTGGTGAGTTCCACATTCTAAGCACCCTCTGGGTGAAGAAGTTCCTCCTGAATTCCCGACTGGATTTATTGGTTACACGCAGTTTGAGTGATAACAATTATTGAATTATTATGGTGTTGTATATTTTAGCTGATCCGAACCCACGACCTCTACCACATAGAAGGACAAGGGCAACAGGCGCATGGGAAATTATACTTTAACCACTAAATCTTCAGTTTTGGGAAAGTTCAAGATAGGAGTGACTGAAACTATCTTCAGTGTTTTCAAATATTTTCAGTGATTTAATTGGTTTGATTTCTGAATTGTTTTGAATCAAGGCCTTCTTATGCAGTGTTCCTCGGAAAACTGCAGGTATGTGGTTCTGGGCCTTTAAAAGCTGTTGGGAGAGTAAGGACCTTGAAGGACCCAGCTCCAGAAACAGCCGCTGTGCCAGAAGCCCGTTAAGAGTTCAAAAACTACACTAGCAGCTACAAATACTTTCAAATCCTTTAAGGTCAAAAACCCCACAAGCTGCTGTACCTGACAACTATACCTGAGGGCAGCTGATGATAGTTGCCTATAGCATTCCCAATAGCCACCTCAAGTCGTGGACCACACATGGTTGTCGGCAGGGGCAGGATCAGGAAGAGGAGTTAGTTAGGCGGTGAGGTCATAAATGCCAGTGGCATCCTAATGACGGCAATTGATCCAGATTTAAAATTATTCATGAGTTTCCCACCTGTTTCAGACAGGAGCTCTGGCCACTGGGATTAATGTCCCTCTGGAAAATCTGCAAATGCAACAGTAAGTGGGCGAGAGGAACAAATGTTTTATTTTCTTGCTGCTACCGCCCCATTTTTGTGAGCAAAGGGAGCAGTGGAGGGGCGAAAAACACCCCCATTGCTTCCAAACCTGATGACTGAATTAAACCGACTACTCATGTCCATGATTGGAACCAACCCACTAATTTATGCAGTAAAATAAATAAGAAGCAAGAATCCAGCTTCCCATTACCATAGACTACACACAACCATCAAATAAAACATCATTCTGAGTCAATACAAAGGCAATAAAACTAAATGGAACTCATCAGATGATGCAACTGAAAATTAATTTCCACTCAACATTTGTTAAAAAAGCTGGAATAAATTCTCTCCGATCACCACAGCAACAAAACATAGGCATCCAGAGATCTCTAACAAATATTTGTGATGGAAAAGGAAGATTTGTAACACCATTCACCATAGGAAACAGAAGAGTAACTGCAAAAGCAATGGAATCTCCAGCATTAACCTGAACGCCAGGAAGGGCCATGAGTGTAATTCCTGAAACACTTTCACAGACAATAAGGCATTCAACCCAAGCAAATAAATTCCTTCCACACAAAATTTAGCACACATACAATAAATACCAATCAAAAAGACTGGGCATTTGGGTCTCCTGTAGCACAGCAGCAAGAACATGGAATTAAAATGCTCTCAAGATTTAAAACATATATTAGAAGACATCTTTACAAGAATGGAATTTTTTTTAAATCTCAGAAAACCCAAAAGCATTATTATAACGTTGCTGTAAGGCTGAAGGATTTGCAATTGAAGATGTGGAACAAATATCACCTCAGGAGAATCACATCATCCTACTTCATACTCTCCATCAAAAAGACCATGGTACGGAGCAATTATCGCTTACAGGCATAATTATTTGAAATGAACAATTGAACAAATGTAGCATCAACAGATCTTGGCTGGGATTTCCTTCCCATTGGCAGCTTAGCAATGGAGCGGGAACATGGTTTGTGGGATTCTGCCTTCCCAGAACCTTCATTTACTACGCAGGGCAGGTTTGGAACAGTAATACCAATCGTGATAGCTTAGTCGTACTCTGAAATTGGGACGTATAGCTCTGGCGTGGCCTTCAAAAGGCAAAATCGCTTTTCTCCAAGAATGGCTGGAAGAGCTGCGGACTCGGGTATCAGCAGCTGAAGAGCCCACAAGACTTCACTGGAGGTCCTCTTGGCAGAAGTCACAGCCAGAAGAAAAAGAGGAACGGAAACCCCATCAAAAGGTCGAGGCAGTCAGCATTACCTCCACCACCCGAAGAACTGCCCTACAACCCTCTGAGGTTGCTGCGCTCCTCCAATTCTGGCCTCTAGAGTATACCCGATTTTCATCACTCCACCATTGGCAGCCGTGCCTTTAGCTGCCTAGGCTCTAAGGTATGGAATTCTCTCCCTAAAGCTCTCTGCCTCTCTACCTTTCTCTCCTCCTTTAAGACGCTCCTTAAAACCTACCTATTTGACCAAGCTCCTGTCTTTATGTGACTCAGTATCAAATTTGTTTGCTAATCACTCCTGTGAAGTAACCTTGGGACGCAGGTTAAAGGCACTGTATAAACGCAAGTTGCTGTTATTCAATGACCTCACAGGGGTAGCTAAGGGAAGTCTACGCACCCTTGCCAATGCACATCAGGCCCTATTTTAACCCAGGGCAGGGGCTGAGGCTTGCACCAGACCTCAACAGCGTGAGGCCCAGGAGATTTCGACACATGGACCTCATTTGCGGAGCTCTGGTTAGTTATCTGGCCAAAACTGTTATAAAGCGACAGGAAGCTAGCAGACATGATAGGAATGCTAGGCAACACTAGGTAGGTCATGGGGAGGGGATGCCAGGAGGGTCTCGTGAATGGAAAAGTGGGATGGGAAGGGGGAAACCAGGGCAGGGAGGCCTAAAGTTTTCTTCTGAGGTTGAAATAAGCATTCCTGTCCTTCCTGGCCTCATAAGAAAAGTTAATAAAATGGTTGGGGGGGTGGGGAACACACCTGTTTGGGCTTTGTCTTGCCCCGCATCCTCTTCCTGCTTTCCACACCAGGTGGGAAACCACAAGTTCTCTCACAGGCCTCCGGGTAAAAGAAAGAAAGAAAGACTTGCATTTATATAGCACCTTTCACAGCCACTTGGTTTAACAACTAATCCGAAAGATGGCATCTCCGACAGTGCAGCACTGCATTGGAGTGTCAGCCTAGATTTTTGTGCTCAAGTCTCTGGAGTAGGACTTGAAACCACAACCTTGTGGTTCAGAGGCGAGGGTGCTACCCACTGAGCCACATCTGACAAAATAGTAGTCCTGCTCTTCCTATGAAATCTAAGCTCAATCGTCAGGTTTAAAGAAGGACTCTGCCGGTTTTAGGTGGCTGTTTCTGCCATTTGCTCAGAAGAGCAGGTTCAAATTCCAGAATATGGGAATGGCGTGGGATTACGGCAGGTAAGTCCCCTGGCCAATTTTACCAACCCATCCAGTTTCTGCCATTCTGGCGGGGTTAAAATCTTTGTCCCTTATTGATTTCAACCTTGTCCCACTTTCCTAGTTTGAAATATTTTTCCATACATTTTACTGTCTTATTATACATTTCTCAGTTGCCTCTTTCAAGGAAGAAAATCACAAGTTTCTCCACTCTTTCCTTAGAACTTTGGCACTGGGGTCCATCCCTGTGACTCTTTGCACTGACTTCAGCGCTGGGATATCTCCTTTGTGTCTCAGTGACTGTAACTGGGCACAGTACTGACGGTGTGATCTGGCCATAGGACTATACAGCTTGCAGAATGTTTACTGACACCACTGTGTCAAGCAATGAGCTGGAGGCGGGGCGGGACTTACGGCAGGACTCACAGCAAACAGTCTATTTTGCAGCAAAGCCTATTTACAGAGTCTGTTTAAAGAGAGTCACTGAGAACTGCGGCAAACAGAACTCATGAATTAAACTGCGGCAACCTCTCCCGATAAAATGCGGTGAGTGGAGGATAGTTACATAATATAAATTATCTGCGTAAAACTGATCGCAGTCACTCACAGCTGCGCGATCTCCAGCCGCAATTTATTGGGGCAATTCCCCAAACATCTTCATTCTGGCCAGGACTAGTGTCACTTTATGCAGTCTACAGCTTGACTCCCTCTAATTTTAATCTATTAGTTTCTTCTATAGTTCATCATTCCAGTCGTTGCGTTGATTGCTGCCCTGCAATAGAATTGAATAAATAATTGAAAAGGAAAAAATGGCAGGGCTCTGGGAAAAGAGCAGGGGGAGTGGGACTAATTGGATAGCTATTTCAAGGAGCCGGCAAGAGCACGATGGGCTAAATAGCCTCTTTCTGTGCTGTATGATTCTATGATTCTCTGAATGACTGGACATATTGTTCATAGTATCTGCTCAAACCCCGAGATCTCTTTTTCCTTCTCCCCCTTAGTTGTTTTGACATTTCATGGAATACTTTTATTGGCATTTCCCTTCCTATCTGCAGTACTTGGTGTCATATTTGACCCTAAAATGAGCTTCTGACCACATATCTGCCTATTTCCACCCCCATAACATCGTGCGTCTCCGCCCTTGCCTCAGCTCATCTGCTGCTGAAACCTTCATCCATGCCTTTGTTACCTCGCAACTTGACGACTCAACTTGGCTGGCCTCCCACATTCTACCCTACGTAAATTGAGATTATCTAAAACTCAGCTACCCATGTCCTAACTTGCACCAAGTCCCATTCACCCATCACCCCTGTGCTCACTGGCCTGCATTGGCTCCCGGTTAAGCAACGCCTCGATTTCAAAATTCTCAACCTTGTTTTCGAAAATCCCTCCATGGCCTCGCCCCTCCCTATCTCTGTAATCTCCTCCAGCCCCACGTCCCTCCCGAGATAACTGTGCTCTTCTAATTCTGCCTCTTGAGCATCCCTGATTATAATCGCACTACCATTGGTGGCCACGCCTTCTGTTGCCTCGGTCCTAAGTTCTGGAATTCCCTCCCAAAACCTCTCCGCCTCTCTTTCTTCCTTTAAGACGCTCCTTAAAACCTACCTCCTTGAGCAAGCTTTTAGTCATCTGCCCTAATTTCTCCTTATGTGGCTCGGTGTCAACATTTTTTGGTCTTCTAATACTCCTGTGAAGCACCTTGGAACATTTTGCTACAATAAAGGTGCTATATAAATACAAGTTGTTGTTGTTATATTTTAAACTTGCCCACATTAAAGTTCATCTGGTCACACACATTCCACTGATACTGCCTGATCTGCTGAGTATTTCCAGCTTTTTCTGTTTTTATTTCAGATTTCCAGCATCTGCAGTATTTTGCTTTTGCATTAACGTTCATCTGCTTTGCTTCCTTTCCCCCACTTACATATTTTATCCAACTCATATTGTGGTTCCTGAGCTGTGTCCTCAGAATCAACTGCCCCTCCTTCTGGTGTCAGGCTAACTGCCCCTCCTAGTTTGGTAGTAGCAGTAAATTTGACTAATTTCATTTGAGTTTATGAATCCAAGCGAATTAGTGAATTAGAAACTGTGGGGATCCCAATACTGATCCTTGGGCTACCCCACACAACAGTTTTCTTCACCCTGATATAATTGCTCCATCACTGATTGGCACCCCATCCACCACCTTAAACATTCACTACCTCTACCACTGGCGCACCGTGGCTGCAGTGTGTACCACCTACAAGATGCACTGCATCAACTTGCCAAGGCTTCTTCGGTAGCACTTCCCAAACCCGGGTCCTCTTCCATCTAAAACCACCTGCAAGTTCCCCTCCAAGTCACCCACCATCCTGACTTGGAAATATATCGCCGTTCCTTCATCATCGCTGGGTCAAAATCCTGGAACTCCCTCCCTAACAACACTGTGGGAGTACCTTCACCTCGCGGACTACAGCGATTCAAGAAGGCTGCTCACTGCCACCTTCTCAAGGGCAATTAGGGATGGGCAATAAATGCTGGCCTTGCCCGCGACGCCCACGTCCCGTGAATGAATAAAAAAAAGTACCCACAGCCTTCTACCCTCCAACCAATTTCTTACTCATTCCCAAGTTTTATTCTGAATTCCTACTGCTTAACTAGTTGCTTGTCATGAGGAGCTTTGTCACATCCTTTTGGAAGTCCAAGCTGACCGTGTCATTGGGTTTCCCACAGACTACTGGGAAAAAGTCAAGGAGGTTGATCTGGAATGGTCTTCGTTTAGTGAACCCATGTTGGTTGCTGTTTATTAGATTAGAAACACACACGCAATCCTCAAGTTTACTCCTTATAATTGATTCCATTATTTCCTCCACTGATCACATAAAATAGCTGGGCTCTGAACCCTTTATCAAAATCAAATAAAGATTTTTTCATTATCAGAAATATAATTTTTAAGCAACTTTCTGTCCGCAATGAAGTATTTTGAGTGTTTTCCCCTGGCTGGGATTTCCCCTTGCAGTCAGCAATCAGTGCAACAGTCGAATGCCTAACTGAACTGAAAACTCTAAGTGCTCTCAGTTGCCTTGTTTCAGGTTTATTTGCAAATTCTCAAGTTTGGCTCACACGTGGGATAAAAGGAAGTTTCACAGGTGCCTCGACCTCTTCAATACAAATTCTGTTTGTAGGAGTACAAAATGTTACCGGTGTTCATCCACCAACACCATTTTTAATTTCCTCCGCGCATACACACAAAGGCAAAATGCCTTTCTGCCAATCCAATGTGCAATGTAATTTTTCATCAGTATTTAATTTGGGGCGTAGATTGCGGAGTGGGGGCGGGGGTCGAAGTGGGAATGAATTGTCCACCCCCGGAATGTGAGGTCTGGGGGGGTTTTAACTCCCGGGCTTTGTTCAAATGTCCCGACTATTTATCTCACCCGAAACTAGTGGGAATGACATCACCTCCAGTGGTGGGGGAGGGGGTGGGGGGGGGGGTTAAAATCTATGGGGGAGATGTGAGGCGGGGGGGTGGGAGGTTGTTGCCATGCCACTACTGACGACTCACAGAAACGTTCCCGATAAGGTAAGTAAAACATTGGGCTGGGGATCGAGGGAAGAGAAAAGCCGAGCCTCCAGTTGCCAGGATCTTGGCTGTAGCCAGCTTTCATTGACGGGGTTGAGGCCATGTGGGTCTTAGTCAGGCCTGTGGTTAAAATGCCACCTGCATCCCGATTACATCATCAGGATGCAACATTGTCACTTACATTAGTGGAGCGTGCAGGAACGTGGAGTTGAGGCCAACATTAGATCGGCCATGATCTTATTGATTGGCGGAGCAGGTTCGAGGGGCCAAATGACCTACTCCTGCTCCTATTTCTTATGTTCTTATTAGGCTCCTGCTGTTCAGAGGAGGGCAGTCTTCCCATGCCTGATTCAAGCTAGTTCAAATGGTGGTGAGCAGATCCACGTCAGGAACAACACCCACTCCCCCACCATCTTAATACTCCAGCCACCATCTTAACCACCCACCACCATTTTAATCACTACACACACCACCATCTTAACCCTCCCCCCCGCAATATCTTAACCCTCCCACCCACCACCATCTTAACCAGCCCCCACCATCTTCACCACCCCACCCACCACCATCAGCCCCTCATCCGCGTCATCCCCTTCTGGGCTGGGGAGGTAAAAAATCCTCCCTTTATGTTCATTATTGTTGAGATTGCCTGAGCCAATGAATGGTTTGTTTTACGTTGTTGAAATATTTTGATTTTGTATGTGTCTGACTGTGTGCATGTGTGTGTCTGATCTCTGGTGGTCAACTGGTGATTATTTGTCTATGTTCCCTGGTGGTTTGCGCGATTCCAATCCATTCTGGTGGGGATATCTGGCCTTTGCCAGTCTATTGCTGGAAAGGAACGATGTATATCGATGATTTGGATGACGCGACCAAATGTAATGGGCTCAATTCTCCCCAGTGATTTGCGCCGTTTTTTTGGCGCGCGTCGCTTTTTTGGGCCTAAAGTTAAAAATCCAAGTTTCCCAAAGATTGTGCGCCAGCGTAACTCAGTTAGTTACGATTTCTTTAGCTTAGTTTTTCTTTGTGTCATAGGGGGCGTAATCTGATGTCTGCACCAGTTTGTCACAATTATGCAAGTTTGGCCAACTTACAATTCTCCCAGGACGGCGTATGTGACCACTCCCAAAAAACCTTCTGAGCACTTAAGAAAAACCAGCGCACATCAAAACATCGGTGCAGAAAGACGCCATTGTTTTTAGGCAAAGTTTTGGAGGGAGTCAAGAACACATAAATATGCATCATCAAGCGAAAATTTTTCCAACTGAAAACGCAGAAAATGGAAGTTTCATGCAAGTGCCACGCCACCACCAAACGTCTCCAAACGGGGCTCGAGGGTCGGAGCATTGGCTGGCAGAATCGGTCCCTCGCCCGGACACCGGCTCAGGGCTCGGCTTCAAAAGAAGCCCGGCGGGGAGGGGGGTGGCGGGGCAATGGACGGGGGTGGAAGCCAAACTGCAGGCATGAGAAGCCTTACACTATGCAGCAAGCAGCATCAAATGAAGCCCGGGGGGGGGAAGTGAGGGGCAGGGGGAGTTTCTCGATCTAAGCAAGCCCATTGCACATGCTCAGACGTGGGTGTAGTCCATTCTAGGGCGTCGACCTTGGAGAGAGAGACAACAAAGAAGCTTGTCCTGCCTGCCATTTTGAACTTCTTGCAAAGGTACAATTTAATCATGGGGGCAATATTGACAATGCCACACCACGTGCAAGCCTTCTGCATGATAGTGCTGCGGAGGAGACAATTGATTCGACGTCATCGCATGAGGAACCTCAGAGCGTGTAGGATGATGGGCAGGAGGTCTTTCTCACCTCGGGTATATCGAGACAGGCATTCGTACCTGCACCTGAGTGATGCAGACTGGGTCCGAAGGCTGCGTTTCCACAAAGAAGTTGTAATTGAAATCTGTGAGTTAGTAAAAGCAAACCTACAACCTAGAAGGGTCAGGAGGACTGCTTTGACAGTTGAGGCGAAGGTTACAGCTGCACTTTCATTCTATGCATCTGGATCGTTCCAGGCCACAGCTGGGGATGTGTGCGCCATTTCTCAACATGCAACACATATCTGCATTCAGCAGGTGACTGTTGCACTATATGCCCAGAAGAATGACTACATAAAGTTCCCCTGACCGCCCAGGCAATGCGTGAAAGGGCTGTGGGCTTCTCCAGGATTGCTGGCTTCCCAAAGGTACAGGGCTGCATTGATTGTACCCACATCGCCTTGCGAGCATCTTTGGAGGATTCCGAGATGTATAGGATCAAAAAAGGCTTCCAGTCCATTAATGTGCAACTCGTGTATGACGACATGCATCGCATCATGTCAGTTGATGCAAGATACTCTGGGAGCACCCATGATGCATTCATTCTACATTTGCCATGTTTCAGCAGTAGCCAGAAGAGCAGAGCTTAACTTGCTGCTTGGCATGAGGAACTTTGTCACATCCTTTTGAAAGTCTATGCACACCGTGTCCTTGGGTTTTCCGCAGTCCACTGGGATGTCACTTCTTGGAAAAAGTCAAGGAGGTTGGTCTGGAATGGTTTTCTTTTTGTGAACCCATGTTGGTTGCTGTTTACTAGATTACTAGATTAGAATCATACATGCAATCCTCAAGTTTACTCCTGATAATTGATTCCATTATTTCCCACAGTGTTCACAAAGCAGAGTTTAGAAGAATGAGAGATGATCTCATCGAAACATACAAAATTCTTACAGGGCTTGACAGGGTAGATGCAGCGAAGATGTTGCCCTTGGCTGCAGAGTCTAGAACCAGGGGTCACAGTCTCAGAATAAGGGGTCGGCCATTTAGGACTGAGATGAGGAGAAATTTCTTCACTCAGAGAGTGGTGAATCAATGGAATTCTCTACCGCAGAAGGCTGTGGAGGCTCAGTCGTTGAGTATATTCAAGACAGAGAGCGATAGATTTTTGGATATTAAGGAAATCAAGGGATATGGGGTAGTGCAGGAAAGTGGAGTTGAAGTAGAAGATCAACCATGATCTTATTGAATGGCGGAGCAGGCTCGAGAGGCCAAATGACCGACTCCTGCTCCTAGTTCTTATGTTCTTATAGACTTTCGGCATCCATCCGCCCATTTACCGCCCATCTAGTGCCCATGTTATCACTGTGATGCTGTTTACCGCCCATATTTGATTATAAATGGAAACTACCGCCCGTTTACCGCCTATTTATCACCGGCAGTACATTCAGCATTCAATTACCGCTGGCAATGAGCTAAACCGCCCGCCCATGGTTTTTTTTAAAAATCTGACGTCATCACTTGTGTACCGCCCGGAAGACTGTTTATAATGAAAGTTACCATCCAAATACCAGCCAAATTATCAGCGAGCGCTATTTTCGGCAAATCGCCCATGTACTGCCCAAATTATCGCCCGCCCAAAAAGACGCTCAGAAAAAGTTGCATTCACCTGACCTTAACCCGGCGGTATGGACGCCATGTTGTAAATCAGATGAAGTTGAAGAAAAGGCTGCTTAAAGTTGTTGGGAGCATGGGAGCATTGAAGTAATTTGTGAGTGATTTTAAGGGCATTTTAAAATCTTGACAATTATCTGAGCACATTGTGATCAATTTTGAGTTTATATTGTGTTTGCTGAGGACAGTTCAAGAATTTTGAAGACAGATTAGGGCATTTATAGTAATGGGGCCTGTAATTTCTCAGCCAATATTGCTGACTACTCACATGCTGCAGAATACAGATGGGAGAAGGTTCATTGAAGAGCATTTTGTGCCCAATCAAAGAGGTGGCAGAATGCTGAGGAGGAGGAGACCTTACACCCAACGCAGTTACAGGCAGCAGCGTTCATACCTGAACCTGTCCAATAGGAAGTGCGTTGGAAGGCTGCACTTCCGAAAAGAAGTCATCAGTGAGATATGCCAGCTGCTTACGGGAGACCTGCAGCCTACGAGCACCATCAGGACCGCACTGCCCTTGAGGTTAAGGTTATGGTGGCACTTTCCTTCTACACATTGGAGTCCTTTCAGGCCTCACTGGCGACATTTGTGGTATCTCTCAGCCCGCCACACATTGCTGCATTTGACAGGTGACTGAAGCCCTTTATGCTCGCAGGGTGGACTTTATAAACTTCCCTATGACCAGGGAGGCACAGAGTGAGAGGGCTTTGGGGTTCACGAGAATAGAAAATTTCCCCAAGGTTCAGGGTGCAATAGACTGTACGCACATCGCCATGTGAGCACCTTTAGAGGAGTTAGAGGTTTACTGTAACCGAAAGGGATTCCACTTCCTGAACATGTAGCTCGTTGTCGACCACAAGCAAATAATCATGGCAGTAACTTCAAATTTTCCAGGTAGCATTCATGATGCGCACATCTTGCGTGAGAGCACTGTCTCTGACCTGTTTAAGAGTCAGCCACAAGGTCATGGTTGGATACTGGGGGATAAAGGATATGGTCTTGCCAGCTGGCTCATGACGCCCCTGCGAAAGACTCAGACAGAAGCCGAGAAGCGCTACAACGAAAGCCATATAGCCATATAGCCACACGCAATATCGTTGAAAAGCCAATTGGAGTTCTGAAGCAGCGCTTCTGATGCCTGGACCATTCTGGAGGCAGCCTACAATACCACCCTGAGCAGGTCACTGAGTTCATTGTGGTGTGCTGCATGTTGCATAACTTAGTTTTCAGGAGGGGACAACAATTGCCAGATGGGACTGCCGGTCCACCTCAGGAGAGAGGGGAGGCAGAAGAGGAGGAGAAGGAGGAGGAAAAGGAGGAAGAGGAGGAGGAGGACGAGGACCTCGGGGAAGACAATCAGCCTGGCAATGAACCCATGCCCCCACCCCTCTCTCCCACCCCACTACACCACAGGAGAAGCCCCGTGGTAGTTACACAACTGCAAGGCTGTTGCATTAGCAGCTCATAAATGAATGCTTTGCTTGAAGTTACGTTGGTGACAGTTATGTTACATTACGTTTCATCCTTGCCTGGCCTGGCCATTGTTTGCAATCCTTGTATTGATTGTTAACTTTCTGTTTGTAAAATACACTGCACAACAATTGTAAGTTAAATAAAAATCTTTTATAATTTAACAATTGAAATGAACCTTTTTTTAAAATTTTAAACTTTAAATGTGAATAAACAAATAACAGATACATTACAGAATATAAACATCCATCTTTCTACCTCTCCCCGCCCCCCCCTCCCCCCACCGCTCTCCGACCCCAACAATCAACAATTTCTCAGTAACAATTCAAATATAACAGCACCCACTCACTTACTCTAGCAGATGCAACCAGGTCGTTCCAGCACTTACGGCAATGTCTCGGCTCACGGTAATCATGTGCCGCTGATGACGCCACTTCGACGATCTCCGCCCAAATTCATTGGTACACATTCGGGGGGGCGGGGGGGAGGGTTTCCTACGCCCACCCTGGGTTAATTGGCCCTGTCATGTCTCCACCTCGTGCACCAAGGCTGCATTGGCCTCATCAGAGAACATATTGGCCCTTTTCAGCTCTCCAACCTCCGCCACCTCACCCACATTACTAAAGACAACTTCTTCAATTCCATTTTTTTTAAACTTTGGTTTTCTAAAGCTGCAATTTTAACTTGAGGGCCTCGATCGATTCAAACTGCACTTGCTCAAAGCTGTCTGGGGTGCTCTCTCTCTCCCTCCCTTTGTCTTCTGCACATGCACAGGTGACCCCTGACCTCCCGAATTGCGGGACAAGTTAAGTGACCGAAAAAAAAAATTGCTCATGTGCAGAACAGCCGTTGCTATGGATGCCTGCCTTGCACGACTGAATACATCGCTACCGCCCACTTCACATCGCTACCACTATCGGCCAAATTAAAAAGGCGAAACTAGCGGTTTTAAAAATGGCCGATATTCCGGTGGTTGTGAAAGGTTGTGACAACCACTACCGCCAGAAATATCGCCCATATAAGTCGAAAGTCTCGCCCTATGTTCTTATGTTCATATGTTCTTTGGTAAATTAGCATGAAATTTGAAGTAGTGGACACATTATGGGTAGATACAAGGGAAGGAAAGGACTTGCATTTATACAGCATCTTCAATGACCTCAGGACATCCCAAAGTGCCTTACAGCCGATGAAGTATGTTTGAAGTGCAGTCACTGTTGTGATGTGGGGAAACACGGATGGGCCCTGTGGTTTTGGATTGGATATAATTGTTTGCTCTCATGTTGCTGTATGGGTTGGGTGTTGGGTGGTAAGTACAAGGGTCAATTCATAGTGGTCAAATTCATGGTGTGCATGGATCTGTGAGCATTACTCATCTAGTTGATTGCAGTGTGGTGTCTAATCACTGTCCATGTAGTGGAGGAAACAGATTCTTAGCAGGTTGTGCTAATTACACTGTGGTATGGGGGTACTGCTGGTGGGCAGTGTACTCAGAGATGTCCAATTCCTGGGAGCCTTGCAGTAGGCTTATATCCTTGTATCTAGCTTGACTGATGCCGGATTATCCAGGGAGGTGCAATTGTATACATACTATTCCGAAGCAACAATTGCCCTTGCAATCTCATCCTGATTTTTTGTTGCTGCAGAAAGCTCCTGAATTGCTACATTGAGCAGGGTGTTCTTTGATCCCTGACATACCTCCTGCATTACAGATGTGGATTAGAAGGATATGTTGATGGGGTTAAATGAAGAAGAGTAAGAGAAAGCTCGTGTGGACATCAGCATCACTTAAAAAGATTATTTGGTCATTATCACATTGCTGTTTGTGCGAAGTTGCTGTTTAAAAGTTGGCTGTCGCATTTCCTACATTACAGTAGTGACTTCATTTCAAAACAGCAAATGGCTGTAAAGTGCTTTGCTATGCCCTGAGCTCGTGAAAGGCGCTATAGAAATGCAAGTTTTTTTTTCATAAACACCGGCATAAATGTATTGGGTAGAATGGTCTGCTTATGTGCTACTTGGTAATACTTTGTAGATCATAAGCTTCTCCAATTTGTCCATTATTAGTAACACATGAGCTGAGAATATCTGCACAGGCTAAATTATGAGAACAGTTTGCATGGACTAAGCTTGTATTCTCTCGACTTTAGAAGATTAAACGGTGATCCAACTGAGGTGTTAAAGATGATTGAAAGACAGGAGTCCAGAACAAGGGGGCATAATCTTAACCTTAAAATTAGAGCCAGGCCATCAGGTGTGAGGTCAGGAAGCAATTCTTCACACAAAGAGTGGTGGAAATCTGGAACTCTCCTTCTCCCCTAAAAAGCTGTCGAGTCTGGGGTTCACTTGAAAATGTCAAAGCTGAGAGTGATAGATTTTTGTTGGTTGAGGGTATTAAGTGTTGCAGAACCAAGGTGGATAGATGGAGTTTAGATACAGATCAGCCATGATCTAATTGAATGGCGGAACAGGCTCGAGGGGCTGAACGACCTACACCTGATCCTGTGTTCCACTGCCCACACATGAGACTCATGCTCCTGAATCATTGGGGGGAATTTTAACCTAACAAAAAAGGTTGGGTTTGGAGCGTGGGCTAGTTAAATTGTTAAAAATTGGATTCCCAATCTGAAACATAGAAACATAGAAATTAGTGCAGCAGTAGGCCATTCAGCCCTTCGAGCCTGCACCGCCATTCAATAAGATCATGGCTGATCATTCAACTTCAGTACCCCTTTCCTGCTTTCTCTCCATACCCCTTGATCCCTTTGGCTGTAAGGGCCATATCTAACTCCCTTTTGAATATATCTAACGAACTGGCCTCAACAACTCTCTGCGGTAGGGAATTCCACAGGTTAACCACTCTCTGAGTGAAAAAGTATCTCCTCATCTTGGTCCTAAATGGCTTACCCCTTATTCTTAGACTGTGACCCCTGGTTCTGGAACTCCCCAGCAACGGAAACATTCTTCCTGCCTCTAACCTGTCCAATCCCGTCAGAATTTTATATGTTTCTATGAGATCCCCTCTCATTCTTCTAAACTCCAGTGGATACAAGCCCAGTTGATCCAGTCTCTCCTCATACAACAGTCCTGCCATCCTGGGAATCAGTCTGGTGAACCTTCGCTGCACTCCCTCAACAGCAAGAATGTCCTTCCTCAGACTAGGAGACTAAAACAAAACTGAACACAATATTCCAGGTGTAACCTCTCCAAGGCCCTGTACAATGCAGTAAGACCTCCCTGCTCCTATACTCAAATCCTGTAGCTATGAAGGCCAACATGCCATTTGCCTTCTTCACCGCTTACTGTACCTGCATGCCAACCTTCAATGACTGATGTACCATGATACCCAAGTCTCGTTGCACCTCCACTTTTCCTAATCTGTCAACATTCAGATAATATTCTGTCTTCCTGTTTTTGCCACCAAAATGGATAACTTCACAGTTATCCACATTATACTGCATCTGCCATGCATTTGCCCACTCAGTTAACCTGTCCAAGTCACCCTGCAGCCTCCTCCAACCCACCTCCAACCCACCCTCTTCTGGTTTTAATGGAGGCGGAACAGGGGGGGGATGGGGGCAGGCTGCCAACCTTCTCCAGGGAGGTGGGATATCAATTTAAATATTATAATGAGGCTGCAAGCATCTTTTTTAGCCTCCATTTTGTTTTTAACTGTATGTGGACAGGTTTTACACAACTTGTGAAACCCGGCAGCTACAGCAAGGTGGGGACTGCTGGATCCAGGAGTGCATTTATATCTACCTCCTAGATCCAGGATCCCTATAAACTCAGCTCCTGCGATCAGAGACCCACCCCATGAGGCTTCTGATCACCCCCCAGGCATTCCCCCCCACAACCCAGCAATGATGCTGAGGCTGGCCACGATTCTCCGGTGGCCAGCCACGATTACCTTTCCCCCTGACAGAACCTCCGGTGGCCAGCTCCAATCTGTAATGATATAATGTATAGCGCCCTCTAGCTAGGAGGTAGCGATATAATGTATAGCGCCTTCTAGCTAGGAGGTCTAGAGTGCTAAATCTGTATTTAAGAAACCGGCTTGTCTGATGAGGAACTCCATTTTAATCTGCACATGGCTGTCTGAGATCTCCCAAATAAATAGAGTTAATTTGAACGAAGAGTGTTCAAGAGACTATAAAATACTTGGTGTCAGAAGCGGAGACTTCCAATCTTTCGTCAAACGCATCGACGATCGAAATATTGGAACTGTAAGACTTTTTCGAGCTGATCGAAATTGACATTAAGCAGTGCAGTGCAGAGCGTGCTTCCGACACATCACGCGTGGATCCATGAAGGGCGATAAATAGTCATAAGCTTGTAAAATAATCTAGCGGCATTAGTAAAGTAAACTCTAAAGTAAAAGAAGCATAAGCTATTGTAGAGCCTTGATTGAAAATGGATTTCTACAAATACATGGCCACGATATTTTACTATTAGACTTGCTCTAGTCCTTTGGGTATTTGAACTGTATACATTATGTGACAAACTCAAAGTCCTAAACTGTAGCGAGCTATCATGACCATCACGGTGCCAACTTCCGCGCACATTCCTCTCCCACCTCCATTGCAGGTGACTGGCGATTTGAAAGCCAACTGGAAAAAATTCAAACAGCTGTGGGACAGCTATGAAATTATCATGAATATTGTGGAAAAGCCAGATAGAATTAGAGTTGCAATGTTTATCACTGCCATTGTTAGCGATGCTCTAAATATCCACAATAATCTTCCTATGAATCAGAGGAAGACAAACAGGAAATTGAGATTATTTTGAAGCTTTGGGAAGAGCACTGTAAAGGTAAAACCAACATCATCTATGAACGGTACCAGTTTAACAACTGTGTACAACGAGACGAGTGGTTTGACAGATATTTCGTGAAAGTGAGAGAGCTAGCATCGTCATGTGATTTCGGCAATTTGAGGGATGATTTCATCAGAGACAGCATATTTTGCAGCATATCTGATAACACTCTGCGTAAGAGGCTGTTGCAAGAATCAAGCTTAACACTAGATAAATGTATGATGCTCTGTAAAGCTACAGAGGTCACAGTTGCGCAAATGAAATCCATGAAGCTCACTAAAACAGATTTAGACTTTGAAGATGTCAAAGCTGTCAGACAGAAACCCCGACCCATGAAGAAAGAATTCACAGACAAAGAGTTCAAGAACAACTATAGATATTGTGGCAAACGATATGAGCTGTCAAAAACTAAATGCTCAGCATATGGGAAGATCTGCACAAGTTGCCAATGAGCTAGAGGGGGAAGAGAGCGCTGCCAAACGAAGGGCGATCCTCCTCACCGTCTGTGGGGCACCAATGTATGGCCTCATGAAGAATCTGCTCACTCCAGCGAAACCCATGGAGAAATCATACGATGATTTGTGCACACTGGTCCGGGAGCGTTTGAACCCGAAGGAAAGCGTTCTGATGGCGAGGTACCGGTTTTACACCTCCAAAAGGTCTGAAGGCCAGGAAGTGGCAAGTTATGTCGCCGAGCTAAGACGCCCTGCAGGACATTGCGAATTTGAAGGACATTTGGAGCACATGCTCAGAGACTTTTTCATACTTGGCATTGGCCACGAAACCATACGTCACAAACTTTTGACTGTAGAGACCCCAACCTTGAGTAAGGCCATAGCGATAGCCCAGGCGTTCATTGTCACCAGTGACAATACTAAGCAAATCTCTCAGCACACAAGTGCTGCTACAAGTACTGTGAACAAAGTGATGCTGTTTTCGAATTGCAACGTACAGGGCAGGTCACACATACCTGCAGCTGCACGTGCGCAGATGTCTCAGCGTCCACCATCAAGGGTGACGAATGCAAGGCCATTAACACCTTGTATGCATTGCGGGGATGATCATCATTTCCATTCATGCCAATTCAAAGGGTACATTTGCAAGGGCTGTGGAACAATGGGACATCTCCAACATATGTGCAGGTGAGCTGAAAATCCTGCTAAACCTGCAAACCACCATGTTGCAGAGGAGGACAGATCCACGGAGGATCACGAAGAACCAGAGCCTCAGACCGAGGAGGCAGAGGTACATGGGGTGCACACAGTCACCACGAATTGTCCCACGATAATGCTAAATGTTTAACTAAATGAACTCCAGGTGTCAATGGAGCTGGATACGGGCGCAAGCCAGTCCATATTGGGCAAAAAGATTTTTGAAAGATTGTGGCCTCAAGGCCAGTCTTAACTCCAGTTCACACGAAACTATGAACTTACACAAGTCTGCTTCAATGGAGCGGTGCATAAGCTACTACTCTGGGTGGTACCGGGCGATAGTCCCACGCTGCTCGGCAGGAGCTGGCTGGGAAAGATACACTGGAACTGGGCCGACATCCAAGCGCTATTGCCCACTGACGACACTTCGTGTGCCCAGGTCTTAAACAAATTTCCTTCGCTGTTCAAACCAGGCATCGGGAAATTCCAAGGAGCAAAAATGCAGATCCACCTAATTCTGGGGGTGCGACCCATCCATCACAAGGCGAGAGCAGTACATGATGAGAGAAAGGGTAGAGATCGAACTAGACTGGCTTCAGAGAGAGGACATCATTTCACCGATCGAGTTCAACGAGTGGGCCAGTCCGATTGTCCCAGTCCTCATGGGAGACGGCACCGTCAGAATCTGTGGTGATTACAAAGTAACTATCAATTGTTTCTCCCTGCAGGACCAATACTCACTACCAAAGGCCGACGACCTCTTTGCTTTGCTGGCGGGAGGAAAGACGATCACGAAGCTAGCTGGATCTGACTTCAGCCTACATGACGCAGGAACTGGAGGAATCATCGAAACGCCTCACCTGCATCAACACGCACAAAGGTCTTTTTATTTATAACAGATGCCCGTTTGGAATTCGATCAGCGGTGGCGATATTCCAGAGAAATATTGAAAGCTTACTGAAGTCAGTCCCGCACACCGTGGTCTTCCAGGACGACATCTTGGTTACAGGTCGGGACACAGTCGAGCATCTGCAGAACCTGGAGGAGGTTCTTACTCGACTCAACTGCGCCGGACTTAGGTTAAAACGCTCGAAGTGCGTTTTCCTGGTGCCTGAAGTGGAGTTCTTGTGAAGGAGGATTGCAGCAGATGGCATCAGGCCCATCAATGAGAAGACAGAGGCAATCGAGAATGCAGCGAGACCACAGAACGTGATGGAGCTGTGTTCGTTTCTGGGACTCCTGAACTACTTTGGTAACTTCTTACTGGGTCTCAGCACACTGTTAGAACCACTGCATGTCTTACTATGAAAAGAGGACAAATGGATTTGGGGCAAAAGCCAAGAAAATGCCTTTGTAAAAGCGGGAAATTGTTATGCTCAAACAAATTGCTTGTGTTGTATGATCCATGTAAGCGTTTGGTACTAGCATGTGATACGTCGTCATATGGCATCAGGTGTGCATTGCAACAAGCTAATGATTTCGGGAAACTGCAACCAGTTGCTTATGCATCCAGGAGTCTGTCTAAGGCTGAGAGAGCCGACAGCATGATTGAGAAAGAAGCGTTGGCATGTGTCTATGGAGTAAAGAAAATGCATCAATACCTGTTTAGGCTAAAATTCGAATTGGAAACTGACCATAAGCCACTCATATCCCTGTTTTCCGAGAGTAGAGGGATAAATACCAATGCATCGGCCCGCATCCAGAGATGGGTGCTCACGTTGTCCACATACAACTACGCCATCCGCCACAGGCCAGGTGCAGAAAACTGTGCCTATGCTCTCAGTAGGCTGCCATTGCCCACCACGGGGGTGGAAATGGCGCAGCCCGCAGATTTAGCCATGGTTATGGAAGCATTTGAGAGTGAGCAATCACCCGTCACTGCCCGGCAGATCAAATTCTGGACGAGCCAGTACCCCTTATTATCTCTAGTCAAAAGCTGTGTACTTCACGGGAGCTGGTCCAATGTTCCTGTGGAAATGCAGGAAGAGATAAAGCCGTTCCAGTGGCGCAAAGATGCAATGACTTTACATGCAGACTGCCTTCTGTGGGGCAATCGTGTAGTGGTTCCCAGGGAGGGCAGAGACACCTTCATCAGTGACCTCCACAGTACACACCCAGGCATCGTAATGATGAAAGCGATAGCCAGATCCCACATGTGGTGGCCAGGTATCGATGCGGACTTAGAGTCCTGCGTTCACAGATGTAATACTTGCTCATAGTTAAGCAATGTATCCAGGGAGGATACCTAAGTTTATGGTCTTGGCCCTCCAAACCGTAGTCTAGGGTACACATCGACTATGCAGGCCCGTTCTTGGGTAAAATGTTCCTTGTGGTTGTAGACGCGTACTTCAAGTGGATTGAATGTGAGATAATGTCGGCTAGCACGTCCGCTGCCATTACTGAAAACCTGCGGGCCATGTTTGCCACACATGGCTTACCCAACGTCCTGGTGAGTGACAACGGGCCATGTTTTACCAGTGCTGAGTTCAAAGAATTCATGACCCGTAACGGGATCAAACATGTCACATCTGCCCCGTTTAAGTCAGCATCCAATGGTCAGGCAGAGAGAGCAGTGCAAACCATCAATCAAGGCTTGAAGAGGGTAACTGAAGGCTCACTGCAGACTCGCCTATCCCGAGTCCTGCTTAGCTACCGCACGAGACCCCACTCGCTCACTGAGATCCCACCTGAACTGCTCATGAAAAGAGCACTTAAGACAAGGCTCTTGTTAGTTCACCCTGATCTACATGAACGGGTAGAGAGCAGGCAGCTTCAACAAAGTACATACCATGATAGTGCAAATGTGTCACACGAGATTGAAATCAATGATCCTGTATTTGTGTTGAATTATGGACAAGGTCCCAAGTGACTTCCCGGCACTGTCATGGCCAAAGAGGGGAGCAGGGTGTTTCGGGTCAAACTTTCAAATGGACTCATTCACCGGGTACACCTGGACCAAATCAAACTCAGATTCACGAACTATCCTGAGCAACCCACCTTGGACTCTAATTTTTTTGATCCCCCAACATACACACCAGTGGCAACCGGCACCACAGTTGACCACGAAGCAGAACCCATCATCCACAGCAACCCTGCAGGGCCCAACACACCAGGCAGCCCAGCAAGGCCAGCTGCACAGCAGCCCAGCGAGGACCCAACAAATGATCCAACAACACCAGCTTTCACACCGAGACGATCAATCAGAGCAAGAAGGGCCCCAGATCGACTCACATTGTAAATAGTTACACTATTGACTTGGGGGCGGGGTGGGGGGGGGGGGAGTGTTATATATGTAAACTTGTATTTACTCTGTACAGCCACACGAGGGCTCATCCCCTGGAGTCCCAAGGGATTCCATAATCCCTTGGGAGCAGAGGTATTTAAGGAGGCCTCACAGGTTGGAGAGGCACTCTGGAGACCTGCAATAAAAGACTAAGGTCACACTTTACTTTGAGCTCACAGTGTTCAGTCTGACTCTTTCTCCATACACAACAGTAAAAATGCAAATAGATTGTGGGGCCACATGCAATGTGCTACCTCTTAGAAACTTACCTAAAGGCTTAAAGGTAAAAGAATCTAAGACAATACTGTCACTATATGACAACCATGCAACCATTCCAGTGGTAGGAACTTGCAATGTGCCACTGGAAAATAGAAAGAACAAGCAAAAGTACATTGTGCCCTTTGTGATCATTGAGGGCCAAAGTGCATCACTGATTGGCTCACGCACCGCTCAACAGCTACAACTGATCAGTGCAGCATCAGAATTTCGCAGTCGTAAATGAACCACGCGAATCGCAAACTAGGAACAAGGCAAACATCTCGCTAGCATCAAAAACTGATGTCAACGATGCGTATCCGGATGTGTTTAAGGGACTTGGATACATGCCAGGGACAGTTCACCTTGAACTTAATGAATCAGCGACACCAGCTGTAATGCCATCCAGACGGGTACCAATAGCGATCAAACAAACACTGAAAGAGGAACTCGATCGTTTGGAAGGACGACAAATCATCACGAAAGTGGTTGAACCGATCGATAGACTGGGTATCCAGTCTAGTTACTGTACAAAAGCCAAATGGAAAGATACGAGTATGTATCAACCCTCAACATCTGAAGAATGCCCTGAAATGTGGACACTACCCACTTCCTGTGATCGGTGACATCTTGCCACAGATGTCAAATGTAAAGATCTTCACTAAAGCAGAATGCAAGGAGGGCTTCTTGCAATGTGAACTAGACACAGAGTCCTCCTACCTCACGACCTTCCAGACTCCATGGGGATGATATCAATATAATAGAATGCCATTTGGCATCAGTCCTGCCCTGGAAATCTTCCAGCAGAAGCTAGACCAGCACCTCAAAGGTCTAGATGGCGTCTACAAGATTGCAGTTGACATCTTGATCACTGGACACGGTGAGACACTTAAAGAGGCCAATCACGATCATGACACAAACTTAACCAAATTCATGCAGAGATGCAGAGAATTAAACTTTGATAAGTTTGAATACAAGAGCTCCTAAGTGAAATACATGGGACACATACTGTCTAGTGATGGACACAAAGCCAACTCAAGCAAAGTGGTCGCAATCAACAAAATGCAGAAACTGTAGGATGTTGCAGATGTACAACGATTTGACGGCATGACAAAATACCTCGCAAATTTCTTGCCAGATCTTTCAGACCTCAGCGAGCCTCTGCAACTGTTTACTCATAAAGACATGGTCTGGAACTGGGCTGAAGAACAAGACAAAGCGCTTGAAGCTATCAAACAATGTGTGACAGATTCTCTGGTGCTCAGGTACTTTGACCACAAACTTGCAACTGAAGGTCAAGGAGATGCTGCGAGCAAGTGTCTTGGTCCTTCTGCAACAGGGACAACCAATTGCATACGCGAGCCGAGCGCTCACTCCAGCAGAAACACGATACTCTCAAATTGAAAAAGAGCTGTTCGCTCAAGTCTTCGGAATGGAATGAAACTATCAATATTTATACAGTTGCAAGATCACGCTATGGACAGACCATAAGCTTTTGGTTGCCATATGACGCAAGCCGTTATTGGCAGCACTCAAGCGACTACAACGTCTGCTCATTCGGCTCAAACAATATGACGTCGAAATAAAGTATCAAGCAAGAAAAGGAATGTACCTAGCAGATACCCTCTTGTGCGCATACCTCAAAATTGAGGCGAGATCACCAACTGAAATTGCAGTGGAATACATCCCACTTTCTAAACAAAGATTAACATACAATGCACAACTTCAAGCGACTCCACACTACAACTGGTCATACAACAAATCACAATGGGATGGCCAGAAACGACACATGAATGTCCGCCTGAAACTTATGTATACTGCAAACTCACAACACAGGATGGGAGTGTTCAAAAGCTATCTCTGTGTCATACCAAGAATCCTGAGATCCGACATTCAGCAGCGACTTCATGTTGCTCACACTGGTGTCGAGAGCACTCTTCGACGTGCCAGAGAATCCGTTTTCTGGCCATGACTGAAAAGTGCCAGAAAAAACTATGTTTCAAAGTATGAAACATGTAACACCTCTCAATCGAGCCAACCAAAAGTCATTGATAAGTCACGACCTCCCTGAGACCGTGGGAAAAGATTTGTTCTGACATAGTCACACTCAATGGCAAAGACTACTTATGCACAGTGGACTACTACTCGGACTATTTCAATTTAGACAATCTGCACGGAAAGAAAGATGCCACTGTCATCATCAAACACCTCAAGAAACACTTCTCTAACCGTGGTATTCCAGACAATGTTCGATCCGACAATGGACCTCCTTTCAACTCACAACAGTCAACAGTTCACAAACTTTGCCACAAAATATGGATTTGATCACACAACTAGCTCACCAGAATATCTACAAAGCAACGGAAAGGTTGAGAATGCGGTTAAACTCTCAAAGCGTTTAATCAAGAAGACAAAGAAAGACTGTGGTGACTTCTACATGAACCTTCTCATCTGCGAAACACACCAACTGAAGGCCTTGATAGTTCACCAGCACAACGCTTACTCGGTTGCCGCACAAAGACAAACATCGCAATCGCAAACAAACTACTCAAACCAAGAATCATACACAACGTCATCATCAACAAAGAAAGGAACCATGTCAAACAAACACACTGCTACAGAGAAGTGCTACAGCACTTCCTACACTGCAGGAAGGAGAAACAGTGAGACTCAAACAAACGCGAGAAAGCAAAGTTGTGGCAAAAAGCTCAGGTTCAGAAACAAGTTGGCATTCGTTCATATCAGGTCATTACAGAAGATAGCCATGAGTATCGGCGAAATAGGAAACATCTGAGAAAGAGCAGAGACATTCATCGAAACTCCAGAGATCTCAGTGACACCCACACACGATCTGCTGCCAACACAGCTGACTAATATGCGAAACATCACTTCAACAATAACACGTGAAAACACGGATGTGTTGCCTGATATTTCCCCTCAGAGCATGATAAAGAGACTAAAGCGATCAGTGCACAGGACACCACTGAAACAATCAGTTTGAGGCGAAGCAACAGAATCAACACAACACCAAAATACCTGGAGCACTATGTACAGAAATAAGAAATCATGGACACTGAACACTTGGATAAATAATCAATGAGACAAGGGTTTTGTTGTTGTTTGTTAAATTTGTAGTTGTTTACTTCATGTATTCATAAGAAGTTAATTACCAGTTGATACTGAAGCTCACTTTAATCCAATTTGTTTCTTATGAAAGGAAAGGTGTAACGATATAATGTATAGCGCCCCTCTATCTAGGAGGTCTAGAGTCCTGGATCTGTATTTTTAAAACCTACTTGTCTGATAGGGAACTCCATTTTAATTTGCACATGGCTGTCTGAGTTCTCCCAAATAAATAGAATTAATTTGAACTAAGAATGTTCAAGAGACTATAAAATACATGATCCTCCAGTGGCCGGCCATGATCTTGCCTTCACTTACCCCCCCACACCCCCGCCACCATGATCCGACCTCCGATCCTCTACCCACCCCACCCCATCCGATCCATTTAACGGCGCGGCCCACATGCGATCGCTCCCTTCCTACTCTGTGCAGCCACAGGCCTACCCGCCCGCTGACAATCAATGCAGCTGGCTGTGGCGGGAAACCGAGGCCTCACATGCAAATTAGGCCTTGTCGTTAAACAATAACAACTTGTAGTTATATAGCGCCTTTTACGTAGTAGGATGTCCCAAGGTGCTTCACAGGAGTGTTATAAGACAAATATTTGACACGAACCACATAAAAAGAAATTGCAGCAGATGACCAAAAGTTTGGTCAAAGAGATAGGTTTTAAGGAGCATCTTAAAGGAGGAAAGGGGGTAGAGAGGCAGAGAGGTTTAGGGAGGGAATTCCAGAGCTTAGGGCTAGGCAACAGAAGGCACAGTCACCAATGATTGAGCAGTTATAATCAGGGATGCTCAAGAGGGCAGAATTTGAGGAGCGCAGACATCTCGGTGGGGTTGTGGGGCTGGAGGAGATTACAGAGATAGGGAGGGACGAGGCCATGGAGAGATTTGTAAACAAGAATGAGAATTTTGAAATCGAGGCGTTGCTTAACCAGGAGCCAATGTAGATCAGCCGAATTTAGGATGATCTCAAGTTTACGTAGGGTAGAATGTGGGAGACCAGCCAGAAGTGCATTGCAATAGTCAAGTCTAGAGGTAACAAAGGCATGGATGAGGGTCTCAGTAGCTAATAAGCTGAGGCAGGGCAGAGGTGGGCGATGTTACGGAGGTGGAAATAGGCGGTTTTAGTTTTGCCGCGGATATATGGACGGAAGCTAATTTCTGAGTCAAATATGACACCAAGATTGCGAACAGTCTGGTTCAGCCTGAGACAAGAGTTGGGGAGAGGGATGGAGTCGGTGACTAGGGAACAGAGTTTATGGCGGGGACTAAAAACAACAGCTTCGGTTTTCCCAATATTTAATTGGAGAAAATTTCTGCTCATCCAGTACTGGATGTCGGACCAGCAACCTGACAATTTAGAGACCATGGAGGGGTCGAGATAAGTTGTGGAGAGGTAGAACTGGGTATCGTCAGCGTACATATGGAAACTGATTCCATGTTTTCAGATGATGTCGCTAAGGAGCAGCATATAGATGAGAAATAGGAGGGGGCCAAGGATAGATCATTGGGGGACAACAGAGGAAACAATGCGGGAGTGGGAAGAAAAGCCATTGCAGGTGATACTCTAGCTATGATTAGATAGATAAGAATGGAACCAGGCAAGTGCAGTCCCACCTAGCTGGATGACGGTGAAGAGACGTTGGAGGAGGATGGAGTGGTCAACCTGGTCAAAGGCTGCAGGCAAGTAAGAAGGATGAGGAGGGATGGTTTACCTTTGTCACAGTCACAAAGGATGTCATTTGTGAATTTGATGAGAGCTGTTTCGGTACTGTGGCAGGCACGGAAACCTGATTGGAAGAATAAAGTTGGCAGGGCCTGCAGGAAACGCAACCTCCTGGGTTTCCCAACTGCCTCGGAGGCCACCCACCCCCAACTCACCTTCCTCCTTAAAATTCTGGCCATTGTCCATTTGAAGATTGGATCGCTGAGTTCTGGGCTCTTTAGCTCCTCAGCCAACACTGGTCAATTCTGCACTCCCCTCCCCGCAGAGAGAGACGGCTGGTTGTACATCGCCCATGCCCAGTTCCTGCTGCTGACTGCAATACACCCTCTGTCTCACTATTTGCATGCACCTGAGTGGGACTATCTAGTCTGATGCTTGAATAAGTCAAGTGCCATGCTGGAGTCAGGGAATTAGGTGCAGGAATGGACACCGTGGAGCTGCCAGGCACCCATCAAAATTGCAATGCCTTCTAGGCCTTCTAACTACTGCAAGCACACTAGATTTCCCTCCCTCCCAGCGACCGAGAACAACTATTTAGCAGTGCAATTCGCGCCGTTAGCCCAACCTACATACTTCATTAAGGTTCCCTAAGGAAAAGACGGAAGTCCATCATGTTTCTGACAGGTGCTGGAAAATCTAGGCCTTTGAGCCTAAAAATATCCAAATAATCAGTTCTGTTAACTAGCACTAACCACACAGTGCCTGTTCACTGCAAAACATGTACACAGCTGTAGTGGTGTGGCACTGCCACATAAATTATATCCCAGAACAATAGATAAGCTATCCCGATAATTATCATAAGTTGACTATTTTAACTATTTGTGTTCTGACATAAAATTGCTCCTGCCACTTTCTCAGTCATGTTTTGGAAAGAAATGAATCCAAACTATTGGTACTTCATATTGACATTCCTCAGTGAGGGTCAACCATGTTTAAATGAGGTCAAAGTGCAAGCATTTCACCAGAACTATACCTTGTAGGGCATTGCAATTAACAATTTATGCTTACCTGGATGTCAGGTGAATCACAGAAAATCAAGCTATATCCAATGTGTAGTTAGACTTGTCGAATTCAATATTTAACCCAAACAAACTGTCAGATTATGTCATGTTTAAATTGTTGAATGTGACTTAATATGACAGTGTGTAGGAGCCTTGAGATTTTGCCACTTATCATTGAAAATACTTCAGTGATGTGATAATGGCATCATTAATAATCCATCTAAAAAAGGCATGGTTCGTTCTATTGTATTAACACATTGGTGAATGCACATAGCCCATTTGGGGCAGTACTGTGCAGAAATGTGTCAGATCTCCAAAGCTTTTGAATACGTAAAGGCCAGAATATCAAATCAAGACTTAATATACTAAGATACCTACAGTCTAGATATATCTATGGAGTATTTGGATGATGGTTCTGACAGGCCATGTTCCTAAAGTATGGACATTATTAACTTAGTTTCTTGGACCTAAAGCTCAACCTAATTATATACACGCAATCCTTGCTCAAAATAGGCAAATACTCCAGGTAAAAAGGATCCCTGTGTAATTAATTCATAAATAAAGAAATGCTTGGTTCACACTGCTGTGCATTTGCATCAGAAATGTTAGCAATTCTTAATTTTGGAAAAAATGTGATCATCCATCTCCTGGGGAAAGGAAGGTGGATTTAAATCCTGCTTTATAACAATAATAACAATTTATATTCTGCCATTCTCTAAAGCAATTGGCTTTATATGTTTCCATAAGGGATTCTGATTCTGCGTCTGCTGGTATTCCAGACTTCAGTAGGCTTCTGAACATCTCAAAGATCTTGTCAGCTTTTCGATGTTGATTGGTGATGTTGTACCTACCTTGCATACACTACCTGCCCCAAACTTCCTTTTTTGTTGTGCAGAGCTGTAAGATATGAAAGTAAGCATGTCAGTTTAATCGTGTGCTGTAGTAGCTGCCACCGCACAATGACGGAGATACTGAGCTTTTAGGAGACATTTTATTTGAAGTGGCAAATCTTTGAACGCCATAGAACCCGATGTATAATCAGCTCACTGTTACAATTTTTTCTTGCTTTCTGTTCAGTTCTGTGGAGTTGTGCATTTTTACTCTGTGATTTGGATGACAACCTGCTTCATCCATATCTAACGCAAACTGGTCTGACATATGTAGCATTCTAACTATGAGAAAAAATAGATGCTGAAATACTAAATTCAATCTGCTGGAATATGACTTGTATCTTAACTCACTGTCCAAGCACAACAGATACCTTTCCCCCAAGTAATTACACATAAACTGTACCTGCACAGATTCCATCATTACCTACTTAATTACACTAATTAGAAACTTTACTGGTAGAAAATAGACACCATTCCTTCAAGTACCTGTACCAGGTAATGGGCTTCCTGCAGTGAGATGGACCTCAGACATTCTGGCATCATATTCTCTTTGAAGGTTAAAGTACGTTTCAGCCATAAAATATTCAGATACTTACTAGACATATGCAATGATTGAAATTTCTGTTTATCTTATCGCACAAAGGTTGGAACGTGAGATACTTTCCATTTTGTTAGAAGGATTGCAGTTGGCAGAATATCCCACCTCCCCACAGGAAGTTGACTGACTTACAGACTGCTATGGATGTCCAGAATCAGAAGCTCGAGTATGTTGCAATGTTCACACTAAGTGATGGATATTTTCAAAGTAGAGTCTGAGAGATCTTTCATCCAACAGCTGAGGTTCAATTGCTTTCATAAGATTCTCTCGTTCCCTCCCTCCACCCAAACACGCACATCTGCACACAAACTCACACACACATAACCGCACACACATGGAAACACATATTTTTAATATCTAAAATGCCCTATAAATTTACTGGCTTTACGAGCAACAACAACAACTTGCATTTATACAACACCTTTAACATAGTAAAGCATTCCAAGGTGCTTCACAGGAGTGATTATCAAACAAGGTTTGACACCGAGACACATAAGGAGATATTAGTACAGGTGACCAAAAGCTTGGTCAAAGAGGTAGGTTTATAGAAGCGTCTTAAAGAAGGACACAGATATCTATCATTAATATGCAGCCCAAACAATTACCTTCCCCATGGTGCAGTTCCTGAAATAAGATACAATCCATGGTAAAGCTGCAATTGATATAAATTGAACACAGTTAAATGTGCAACTAGCTTGAAATGTCTTTCAATGGTCTATACGTCAAGCTCTGACAGAATCTCTGATGCCCTTGTTTTTTTAGTCATGCAACATTGGATTGAAAAAATGTAGGTGGTGAATCAGCACCTGGAAAGGGAAAAGACGGGTTAATGTTTTGGGTATGGCTCCTTATCACAACTGAAAGAGTGTTTTAGTTCCAGTTCCTAGTTCTTATAAAGGGTTAGGGTTACACCCATTAGGTAATCTTTTCTTTTTAAAGGTGTTGTCAGGCTTGCTGTATATTTACATTTTCTGTTTTCAATTCTGATTTCCAGCATTTACAGTTTTTTTTTTCTTTTTAAGAGAGAAATCTAATTTCGTCCAATCAAATCAACCGCACTCAGTTAATTTATTTTCCCAAAGTGGACATTATTCTTTGGTAGCAATTATGATCTTATTTATGCACTTTTAGTAGAGATAAGTGTAAAGTCCTTACACAATACCACAAATCCACACGAGGCACATTCTATGGACAAGGTCACTCCATGATCTGAACCTTTATTCACAGGACCAAGAAGTGATGACCCTGCGTGGGACCTCCCTTTATATACCTGGATGATCAGGTGAGGAGTGTCTCCCACAAGTTCACCCTCTGTGGTCAAGGTGTGCATTTCTTACGTATATACAGTATTGCAGTGTTGTTACATAAAGGTTACATACATGACATCACCTCCACCTCAACATCTTATTGGGATCATAGGTTAAGTCTCTCGGGTGGTCTGCACTCTCTCGTGGAGCGCCGCAGTTGGGGCTCTGGTTGTTGAGCCTTGGTATGCGTGTCTGTCACCTGTGGTGATTCCGGCCTGTCCGGGCTGACCGCCGGGACTGTGCACGCTGCTGAATGTTCTTGTTGCTCATTCACTGGCGGTGGTGTGAATACCATCTCATGATCTTCCTCAGGTTCCTCAGTGTCCATGCTGAACCTTTTTTTTACTTGGTCCAGATGCTTGCGGCATATCTGCCCATTGTTAAGTTTAACCACTATGTCCCTATTCCCCTCTTTGTCTATTACAGTACCCTCAAGCCATTTGGGCCCCAAAGCGTGATTGAGAACAAATACGGGGTCATCAATTTCTATACATCTCCCCCTTGAATTTCAGTCATGGTACTCGTTTGGGGACTGGCGCTTGCCTTCAACAATGTCAGACAGGACTGGATGAATGAGGGACAGCCGAGTTTTGAGTGTTCGTTTCCCCCGTGAGCGAGTGCGGTCGGGACCTATAGGCCAGCAGGAGGCGTGATAGGCGGCATTGAAGGGAGGGTCCTTGAATCCGGAGCATGCCCTGTTTTATGATTTGGACCGCACGTTCCGCCTGGCCATTGGAGGCTGACTTGAACAGTGCTGTCCTGACATGGTTAATGCCATTACCCGACATGAATTCCCGAAATTTGTAACTTGTGAAACATGGGCCATTATCGCTAACAATGATGTCCAGCAAGCTGTGGGCTGCAAAGACCGCGTGCAGACTCTCCACGGTGGTGGATGTCGTGCATGAATTTAAAATGATGCACTTGATCCATTTCAAGTACGCATCAACCACAATGAGAAACATTTTTCCCATGAATGGGCCTGCGTAGTCTACGTGAATACGTGACCATAGCCTGGTGGGCCAGGGCCACGGGCTGAGCGGGGCCTCCCTGGGAGCATTACCTAGCTGGGCACATGGTCGTGCACCTGTGAACACAGTGTTCCAGGTCTGAATCAATTCCCGGCCACCACACATGTGACCGGGCAATGGCCTTCATCAGCACGATGCCTGGGTGCTTGCTGTGGAGTTCCCTGATGAATGCTTCCCTGCCCCTCTGGGCCATGACTACCCGGCTGCCCCATGGTAGGCAGTCAGCTTGGATGGAGAGCTCATCCATCCGTCTGTGAAATGGTCTGACCTCCTCAGGGCATGCCCAATTCCCAATCAGGACACATTTTTTAATCAAGGAGAGGAGGGGATTTCTGTTTGTCCAGATTTTCATTTGGATGGCTATGATGGGGGAGCCTGCACTGTCAAAGGCATCGACAGCCATGACCATCTCGGCGCTTTGCTCCGCTGCCCCCTCAGTGGTGGCCAGTGGAAGCCTGATGAGCGCGTCAGCGCAGTTTTCGGTGCAGGGCCGGTGCCGAATGGTGTAGTCATACGCAGCGAGCGTGAGAGCCCATCGCTGTATGCGAGCTGACGCATTGGCATTGACAGCCTTGCTGTCTGACAGCAGGGATGTTAACGGCTTGTGGTCCGTTTCTAATTCGAGCCTCCTGCCAAAAAGGTACTGATGCATCTTTTCCACCCCATAGACACATGCGAGTGCCTCCTTCTCAACCATCCCATATTCCCGTTCAGCTTGAGAGAGCGACCTGGAGGCATAAGCCACAGGTTGTAGTTGGCCTTCAGTGTTACCCTGCTGCAACATGCACCCAACCCCATAGGACGATGTATCACATGTCAGAATCAATTTCTTACGGGGGTCGTACAGGATCAACAACTTATTTGAACAAAGTAGTTCCGCGCCCGATTGAAAGCCCGTTCCTGACAGTCCCCCCAAAACCAATCGCATCCCTTATGCAGGAGCACGTGTAGCGGCTCCAACAATGTGCTTAAGTTCGGCAGAAAGTTCCCGAAATAGTTCAGGAGTCCCAGAAATGAACGCAACTCCGATGTGTTGCAGGGCGCTCGTCGAATCGCCTCTGTTTTGGATTCGGTAGGCCGAATCCCGTCTGCAACAACCCTCCTGCCCAGAAACTTGACCTCGGGAGCCAAAAACACACACTTAGGCTTCTTGAGTCGCAGGCCTACCTGGTCCAGTCTGCGTAGCACCTCCTCCAGGTTGTGGAGGTGTTCCTCGGTGTCATGACCGGTGATGAGGATGTCGTCCTGAAATACGATTGTTCCAGGAATGGATTTGAGCAGGCTTTCCATGTTTCTTTGAAAAATCGCAGCCGCTGACCGAATGCCAAACGGACACCAGTTGTAAACAAACAGTCCCTTGTGCGTGGTGATGGTGGTCAGTAGTTTAGATTCATCGGCCAGTTCTTGGGTCATGTAGGCTGAAGTGAGGTCCAACTTGGTGAACAGCTTGCCGCCTGCCAGCGTGGCAAAAAGGTCCTCCGTTCTCGGGAGCGGGTATTGGTCTTGTAGGGACACCCGGTTGATAGTGGCCTTGTAGTCACCACAGATCCTGACCGAGACATCCGCTTTTAGGATGGGAACGTTGGGGCTCGCCCAGTCACTGAATTCAACGGGCGAGATGATGCCCTCTCTCAGCAACTGGTCCAACTCGCTCTCAATTTTCTCCCGCATCACATACAGCACAGCTCTGGCTTTGTGGTGCACTGGTCTGGTGTCCGGGGTGATGCGTATCACTACTTTGGTACCTTTGAACATCCCGACGCCAGGTTGAAATAGTGACTCAAATTGCTGTAGGACCTGTGAGCATGAACTTCGTTCCACAGATGACATGGCGTGCACATCCCCCCCAATTCCAGTTCATCTCAGCTAACCAGCTCCTCCCCAACAATGCAGGACCATTGCCCGGGACAATCCAGAACGGCAGCCGGTTCACCGATCCATTGTGTGTGACCGCCAACATTGCACTGCCTAGCACTGGAATGATTTATTTGGTGTATGTCCGTAATTACATCTCAATGCATTCTAGTTTTGGTCAGCTGGCTTTGAGTGGCCACAGCTTTTCGAATTGTTGAACACTCATGAGTGACTGGCTGGCCCCTGTGTCCAGCTCTATATGTACAGGGATGCCGTTTAATAGGACTTTCATCATCATAGGTGGCGTTATGAGCTGTGAATGTTTGCCACATGAACCCGCTGAACTTCAGCGTCATTGATTTGCCCCAAGAGTTATCCTGCCTCGCAGACCCCTCATCTGGTTCATCCGCCTCATATATTAGCCTGGTTACAGGCTTTCTGCACATTCTGGCTAAATGGCCACTGAGGTTACAATTTCTGCAGACAAACTGTTGAAACCTGCAAGTCCTGGCAGCATGTCTGCCCCCATACCTCCAGCATGAACTGAGATTCCCATTGTTGTGAACAAAAGAGCTGTTGCAAGGCATTCCTCACTGATTGTCCCTTTGACTGCTCTTGAGCACCCTGTTAGTGGGTGTCAATGGCCCCATCCTAGGCCGCATTGTCCACTGGGGGGGCATAAATGTCCGTTCAGCCTGCCATTGTCTCTGTTGGAGACTTACTCTTGGGTCCATTGCTGCCTGGGGTGTGTCGAACTGCCCTTGCCTGCCTGCGGGGCTCTGTGACGCATTTATGATATTGACTCCCTGATCCATCGCCACATTGGAGGCAGAATTGCGCGCGTCTATTATCTTGGTTTCCTCCTCCCCCCCCCCCCATAAAAGTCTGAGCCATCAACGCCGCCGCTTTCAAGGTCAAGTCCTTGGTCTCAATTAGCTTTCTGAAAATCCCAGCATGAACGATGCCCTCAATAAAGAAATCCCTTAGCATCTCCTCCCTGCAGGCGTCTGTGAACTTACAGAGGCTGGCCAAGCGCCGGAGGTCCGCACCGAAATCCGGTATGCTCTGTCCTTCCCGACGTCGGTGTGTATAGAATCGGCGTCGGGCCATGTGTACGCTGCTCGCCGGTTTGAGGTGCTCACCGATTAGTTTGCTGAGCTCTTCAAAGGTTTTGTCTGCCAGCTTCTCGGGTGCTAGCAGGTCTTTCATGAGCGCGTAAGTCTTAGGTCCACAGCTGGTCAGCAGGTGAGCCCTTCGCTTGTCAGCCACTGCGTCTCCCAGCCAGTTCTTCGTGACAAAACTCTGCTGGAGCCTCTCAATGAAATCGTCCCAGTCCTCACCAACACAGTACCATTCATCTGTGCTGCCAGTGGCCATTCTCATGGGTCGTTGATTCCCGTTTCTCGTCGCCAATGTAAAGTCCTTACACAATACCACAAATTCACATGAGGCACATTCTATGGACAAGGTCACTCCATGACCTGAACCTTTATTCACAGGACCAAGAAGTGATGACCCTGTGTGGGACCTCCCTTTATATACCTGGATGACCAGGTGAGGAGTGTCTCCCACAAGTTCACCCCCTGAGGTCAAGGTGTGCATTTCTTACGTATATACAGTATTGCAGTGTTGTTACATAAAGGTTACATACATGACAGTAAGGGTGCTGAATTAATCCCTTGTTTCGAGTCAATCTTTATAAAGCGCACCAAATGAGTGCAGTGGCCAGGGTATTTTGGGAAAACGACATTTCTATATATCTCACTTTTTCTACCGGGTGTGACTTTGGTCATTTGAATCACGGAACTGCAAAACTGCTGGGAGTTGATGGAGAGGTCTGCCGCCTCTATCCCTTGGCCCACTGTGGCTCAAGGGTGCATAGAGACAAAAGAAATTAAAATTCAACTTGGGCGGGAATGCTAAGCAAGCGGAATTGCATCTGCTGCCAGATATACGGCCCATTCGAAACGGAATATTGGACAGGATGTAATGCAATACCATCCATTTTGCATCTCCGCTCAAGAACAATTTCAAAAAAAATGTGCTAAATTTAAATAATAACAAGCCAGTTTTAGTGCCAGTGCTTTTAAATAAATAATGATGAAATAGATAACTTTGGTAGCAAAATAATACTAATGCCTTATTGGACAGTTTCCTATTGGCAAACGAATGATGTCATGAAGTTTCTTCTTTATATTCCCTACCATTCTTGCAAACCTGATATCATAAGAGGTAGAAAAGCAAGATGAATTAAAAAGCAGTTTTATTTTTAGCGCTTCTGAAGTTACTTTCCTGTACATTTATGTAACACTATAGATGTTGTTCTGTACATTGTAGGTCTATATATTAAATATCTGCTAAAGGAAAGAAAAACATACATGAACTAATTACATTGCTAAACTTTACAGACTTGGTATAAATTGAATTTGTTTCCATAATATTCAAAATATGAATTAAAAGTACCTTTCAATTATTATTGTGTGTATTTATTTGTATTCATTGCACTGTTCACTGAATTACATCCGGAAGATGATATAATGGCCTGGATTTTGCAATAGGAACAATGGTGAGGCTATCAGCGCTCAATGTTATTGAGGATTAATTGGGACAGCAACTTCTGGAGTCCGTAAATGCGCACTTAAATGCGAAAATCAGTAAGTTGCTTTCCGAGTTGCCCTATTCCTCCAGAAGTTGCACTATACCGGTATCTCGTCGAGAGACTCGGCATTGAAATACATGGAATAACGTAAAGTTGCGGTACTTATGTTCTGGCCCTGAAAGTTAATTTTTACAAGTGTGGCATCTCATTCCTTCAGATTTTACTTAGTATTCGCAAATTTTTAATTACATTTTAAAAAATTTTACTCTCTGACTCTTTTATTTCTCTCTCTTTCTTAATCCCATCCTGTGTCTCAGTGAGGATACTTCAATCTGATTAGCTAAAGAGACCCACTGTTGCTTTCCCTGCTCACACAGGTCCCTGACCACTTGTAGAGAGCTGTTTCCGACTTCCGATGACCGTAATTTGACGCTGAAAACCCACAAAATGTCTGTGAGCAGCTGCAAGCATAATGAATGGTGAGTGCCATTCCTTCGCCGCTGACCCCAAAACACGGGCCATTGTGACTGTTATCGCTCTCAGTAATACACAGACAGACAAACAGAGCATTTTCATTAAGGAGCTGTTCAACTTTTCCGATATAAATTTCATCTACAGTAAATAATCATTGAGCATCTTATCCAGTGACATGACTGAATTTAAATATTTAAGGTAATATAAATTTCAAGTATAATGGGCGGATTTATCAGTGCAACAATGAAATATGGTAAATATCACCATAAGTGAGGATGACCAGATAACCCATGGGTGACAAAATCATGACTTACTCGGTGTTAGCCTCAATAATATTCTATTTATCTATAAAATATAACTTTTAAAACTATAGTTTAAAAAAAATTAAATTGCAAATGAGGAGTAATGGAACATATTGCTGTGTGCTACAATCACAGAATCATAGAATGATACAACACAGGAGGCTGCCATTTGGCCCATCATGCCTGTGCCTGCTCTTTGAAAGAGCTGTGCAATTAGTCCCACTGCCCTGACCCTTACTAACTTGGTGATTTTAATGTGCCAATAATAAACCCGAAAGCATCTAATTGCTATCTTTTAACAATCTTAGAGGAAATCTCACAATCACTACCCCTGGTAAAATTTAAATCAATGGAAATATTACAATGGTAAACTTTACCTTGCTTTTTTATCTATATTTTTAAAGAACGAGTGCTGATAAAATCATCAGGGGAACTGACTTGAAGAGGTAATCTGATTTAACCATGTGAAAGAGTCAAACTAACACCACTGGAGGTACAAACCTCAATTCTGATAGTTCAGCAGCCAGGTATTCAGATTCAGCTACTTCACATTATCAGAAACCCTTGGCGTGAGCTTTGCCTGATTATGTCTTCACCCTTCCTGTTCAAACAAAGATATTCCCCAAATCAACCTAATTTGTGCACTATTTGATTTCTGAACGGGTGCGTATCAATGTCAAACTTTCTAAAGTTAATTATCAATTACTGTACTCAATGACAATTTATAAATTTTATGGGCAGATCTATAAAAGCACAAAGATGTTTATGCAGTTTCATTTCTGTAAAAGGTGCACACAGAAAAAGGACAGATGTGTTCAAAGGAGATATCAGATATCACATCTACTGCATTAACAAATTTGGAATATCAACGCATTGCTGTATGTTAATCTTAAACCTGTATTAAAAAGATTGCATTGTAGCCACTGTATTATGCTTCTTCTACATTTCTTTTCAGTATAGACATTCCATAGTATTCTTTCTGTAGTTTCAAAGCAGTGCGGCTTTAAGAAGTGTTAGCAGAGCCCTCTGCAAATTATCCTTAACCAAACATGTTCTTTCCTCTGACTATAAGATGTCATTAGGGGATGGTTATAGCCTAAGGCTGTGCATGAACTTTTTCTTCTAACTGTACACTTTATCTATAATTTAGTTTGCATTCCTAAATTATTCAAACTGACAGTGGGTGAAAATAATGGAATTCACTGAATCCCTCCTTTAGGTTTTTAAAGTAAAACAGTTTTTATGTTGATTTGAATTTTTAAGTTTTTTTCCTCTTTAATCAGAGCTCAGAAATGGAATATACATGTTTCATTTGATTCTGCCTTCTCTACTCAGAATGCCTTTTATTCTAATCAAGTGAAAGTCGATTCATCTCATGTTGAATTAGGTTGAATGCACTGTACAGTTAATAAAAATTACTTTCAAGGTTAATGTGGGTGAATGATGCTAAACATGTTTATTAGAGATTCCATAGGCCCAGCAGCTATTTATAATTTTGTTGCAATGAATTGCCATGTATTTTTTTCTTTCAGAACCACCAGAAAACCTATCTGTCGAGTGACTTAAGTATTGGAGATAGCCTGATGTCTTGACTGAAAATTCCATACTGTATTCTCTACTATTCTAAAATACTCAAAACAGCCTAAGAAAGCAATCAGATGCTGTGGGGTTTAATAAAAATCCTTACACACTGTACTGAGAGTTTACATGTAAGTTCTGATGGGTTCAAGCAATTATTTCATAAATTAGTTATAATATTCTCTTCATTAGTGAAACATGGCTGGAACTGCCCATCACTAATGAGATAACCTTTCTCTCCTAATTATTATTGCTGCATTTTTGTAATTTTATTTCACACTCTTTAGATTCCTCTGACTCCATCCATCAGTCCTCATTTGAGATAGAACAGAGGCAGCTTGTTCCCTGGACTGTGCCGATGCCCCACTGCTGCTCAGAGGTGTGTAAGATCATCAATGGTTTGATTTTCTGCCCCAATCTGTTAGACCAGACCTCGGCCCCAAGTTTCCACATGATTTGCTCCTGATTTTTAGGAGCAACTGGTGGAGAACGGAATATCTTAGAAATCGGAATTCTCCACATTTAAGTTTTCTGCAGTTCTAGTCAGGTAGAACAGTTTCACTTTTGAACAGAATTTTTTTTTCAAAAGGGGGCATGTCCGGCCACTGACACCTGATTTGAAAGTTTCCATAGTGAAAACGTACTCCAAACTAACTTAGAATGGAGTGAAGATTTTTGTACGCTTAGAAAAACCTTGTCTACACAGTAAAAAATCAGGCGCAGGTTACAAATTAAGCATCAGGAACGAGGTGGGTGAGGGGGGGGAAGGGAAGTCATTAAATTCTACAATCAATCCTTAGTTATACTTATACAAATATTATACAAATAAATCCAACCTGAATAAAAATTTATAAGCAAAGAAAAGATTAAATAAACCATGTTCCTACCTGTGTGAAAGTGCTTCAGGAAGGCCTTTCAGGCAGCGGTGTGGCGTCGGTCCCGACGGCAGGGGCAAGAAGCAGCAAGCAGCCTCAGTGCTGATCATGGAAGGGCAATGTGGTTTTATTAAAAATGTTAAAAATTGAACAACTACAAAGAATTTGAATAGTCTCAAACAAGTGCATGTGTCCCGTTTATCACAGTCTATCTTTAATTACAGAATGAGTGGTGGAGATTGAAACGGTAATGAGTTGTAAAGGCTGAATTAAAATGCACAGTTGCTGCAGTAACACTGGTTAAAGAGCCAATGTTAATTCAGCAGGTGATTTATTCAGCAGTGCTGCTAAAAGCACTCCCTCACACACAGAAATATCAAGAAAATTAAAATGCAAGGGTTCAATAAACAAATTTTCACTTTTTCTGCAGCACTTTTAAAAATGGCCGAGTGCCAATGTTTACTTCAGACTGCGCGTGAGCGAACGCTCCAACGCGCACGCGCAGGGTTGCCGGCACCAAAAAAACTCATGTAAGTTGTACCCGCCCCCTCCTACTTACAAAATCGGCGCGAGTGGTAGGCTCCGCCCCCTGTGCGCCGCGCCAAGCAGACATCGAGCTCCAAGGAGCTCGAGAATACCGCGTTTTTTTTCAGGCGTGGGCGCCTTTTTCGCCGCGTGTGGAAACTTGGGGCCCTCATTTCTGTTTAGTAGCTCTCCAATTGACCTGCCTTAGACTTGACTGATCATGTCGAGAATTGCAATTGTACACCTGCATCCATGAAGAAGCACATTGTAAGCCATGTTCTCATTAGCATCCAATGTTCCATAGAATCAAGAAATCACATTATAACATAGCACAAAAAAACAAGCCATTTTACCCATCAAATCTGTATTGGGGATTTCCTCCACATGCTCTTACTTTCCTGCTCACTCTCCATATATATGGTCTACAGCAGCGAATAGCCTAATCTAAACATCCTCTGATATGTGTTTAGTGCAAATAGAAACATTCATCCATGCAGATTCTGTTTTATAATTCTATCTGAGCATAGGAACAGGAGTAAATAATTCAGCCCCTCAAGCCTGTTCCACCATTCAATTAGATCATGGCCGATCTGTATCTTATTTTCACCTACCCGCATTGGTTCCATAACTCTTAATACCCTTGTCTAATAAAGATCTATCAACCTTGGCTTGAAATTTTCAACATAAGTGAAGGACCCTAGAAAATGCATTAATTTGTGTCACTGGTCAAAAATCATTGAGTATTACTTGAATAATTTTACACCTATGACAAAATTATGTAAATATATATATAAGTTTTGATTTAATCGTTGTCTCTTTACAGCTCAGTTATTGTGCTTCAGGAGTTTAATAGCCAGCAAAGTCCGACTGTCATACCAAGCAAGGATTGTTGGCCTGGTCTCCCTGGTAACTGACTTAAGATGCAGTCTAACACAGACTTTTCAAATGTATTCAGACTGTGTGATTTTTTCAGGTTGTATTTTGAGTGACAGTTTTCTCTTACATTTGAGGGATCAGATGTTCAAAATCCAGGACGTCCAGTAACTCTTTCTCCGGAATATAAAAAAGACTATTTCTAATCAACAAGGTGCAGTGGAAAATTCTTTGATAAAAGCACTACGCAAAAGCTCAAAGAGGCTGTTTGAAAATCTCAGAAGAGACAGGCTAATATTTCTGAAAGATAGAGAAATATCACACGTATATATCTACTAGATGCAGTGCAGCAACTCGCCAAGGCTTCTTCAACAGCAGTTCCCGAACCCGCGACCTCTACCGCCTAGAAGGTCAAAATCCTGGAATTCCCTACCGAGTAGCACTGTAGGAGTACCTTCACCACACGGATCACAGCGGTTCAAGAAGGTGGCTCACCACCACCTACTCAAGGGCAATTAGGGATGGGCATTAAATGCTGGCCTGGCCAGCGATGCCCTGATCTCGTGAATGAATAAATAACATTTATAAATGTTGAAGTCATTGATAAAAGATTAGTCTTTGGTATTACAATCTTTTAATTATTTTTTCCACTTAAGGAGTTAAACAATTTTTGATTGTAAGTATATAGCTATTATGTCACTGCTGGATTATTCACTTGTTCGTTTAATACATTTATTTCAGATTCTCAACTTTAAACATGGTCACATGCAATGTTCTAATGCATTTGGAGATTGAAGTGAGAGCTTATGGAAGCGTTACGATAGTCCAGTACTTAAAAGCAGTTACCAAACAGATTTTGTTGACCGTTTGTTCCGTATTATGTCAGTAGATGCCCCTGCAACTACAGGCACTGTGGGGATTGATGCAATAGTCACCTGGGCCAGTGTGCTATGTGATGCATCGATTGTCACTTCAGCTGTGCGTTAAGGATGTGACATCACCCTACGAGAGATCTCCAGCATCGTTTGCAATCCTTTCAGTTTTATGGCCAGAAATATGTGTGAGAACAAACTGGCCAAGAAGCAATGTTGATGTCCTGTGGTACTCCGGAGTGTCTCCCTCCAAACTAAGAAGATCCACTCTTCTCTCTATAGTACTGCCAAGGAAACATTTGGGAATGGTGCTGTTTTGCCTCTGTGCCTTGCTTCTGCCCCTTCTTATACTCCTTGCAGCTAGTTTCCCTGTGCCAAGCCCAGAGCCTCCCCGATGTGTGGTTCAATAAGTGACAAAGATGCTTTGAATTTCTGCCCACACGGGATGGAGTTCCAGGCAACCCTTTTGGCAGAACGTTCAATGGGGTGGAGCAGAGATACATAAAGTGTTGTCATGTATTCCTTACAGGATTGTGTGGCTGTTCTGCTTTCCCCACCTTTAATGAAGTTTAACCTATACCATAAGTACTGCACTATAAGTAATTACATTTAAAGAACAATTTTATTTTACTTTCAATAACAAATATTTCAATTTTGCAAGATTCTACAAAAATCTCACTAAAAAAGATTTTCTGTTTACAGGATTGTTGTTTCTTGTCTGTTTTGCATTTCTTTGTTTCAATATTGTTTTTAACACAAATTAAAAACTTGCCTCTGTCGGTCTTCGGGACTCTTGTTTGAGATTAGTGCAAGCATTGCTTACTTTGCTAGCTCAGTCCATGAGCTCAGTTTTTGCTTGCATTTTACTGCTTTTAGAGATACTACCATTACGTTGACCATTTAACAACAGGCAAATGCAAAGCTTATTCTCGGAGGCTTGGACACCATTTCAATTTGATCTGCCACAGTCAATTCATATTTAAATCAGATGTTAATTGTGTGACTGGCACGTCTGTATGCCCATTCACATCATGTAGAGCTCCTGCTGAAACTCAGGGGCCCCGCAATCAATTTGAAATAAACCTCAGGTTACTAAGACCTGAGTCTTCTGCCCTTGAAACAACTAAATGTATCATTAAATGTTCTTACAAGCCTGTCTATTGATAGGTGCTAAATTGTTGTATTTAGAGACACGGATGTTTAAGAATTCTATCAGCAGCTTAAATTATTTGTCCATGTCCTGGAAATTCACAAGGATGTGAACACAAAATCCCTGATATTATCGCTTAAATAGTTTAGCCCAGAATTGTGAAAACGTGTGCATATAAAATGGCTCCCAAACATTTTGAGAATTGATCCCAAACGTGTAATGCAAATCTTTTTACAACATTATGTGGATTACACTGAAGAGTAGACTTCATTATTGCCGTGCTTGTCTTGAAATAAAATATATATATTGTCCTGAAATAATATATATAAAACTAATTTGGATCCCACTCCAGGTATATTACAGAAACCATTTTATATTTCTTATTTCCTTTGTGTCCTTTAAATTGGCTCCTATATCAGTGCACTGCTAAAACTAATGAAACTGGAGATTTCATCAGGAAGCAAGTGAAACAAGATTAAAATTCAATCTGCAGTGTATGTTTGGCATTTACAGTGAAACTCATTTATAAAAAATATCACATATTATATAAAGGTATAGTATACACATTTGGGAGCACGGAAATGAATTCAGAAGAGGAATAATTTAATTGTTAATCATTAATGATGATATTTGGCCAATACATCATCTAAAATATTCATTCATATGGTCCCGAAGATATAAAATGAGGATTAAAGGACCTTTAAAGAAAGTGTGGATAAGAATGTCACCTGGTGCAGCATCAGACCAGTAGAGCCCAGATTATATTCTTGGCCTGTCATTAGTTAGCCTATCTCAACTGAGGCAAGATTTGAGTTCCTACAAGTTGCCTCCATCCTTGGGCTAGGGAAAGTACATTTTAGCCGGGGTTCCTGCTCCTAATTGCTATCCAATGACCCCTATTGGAATAGCATGTGTGTGTGAAGGATAGGATTGGGCTGAGCTGAATGATTCTTTCTGTCATCAAATGGCCTATGAGTGTACACTGTCCACACCGACAGAGAGATACCAGCCACTAGAGAGCAGTCAGGGTTTGTGGACCCATGCCTTTGGAACAATCTGTGCTTTCATGAAAGGAGACATAAAAAAAGTACAAAATTAGAAAAAAACATGAATCAAACAACAAAGGCTAACCTTGTGTGCATTGGTATGTCAGCGTGCAAACCTGGAATCCAGAACATCCATTCAGGAAATTTGAAGTGCCAGTTGGGGAATTTGGGAGCGTACTGGAGGAAGCGCAGGATATCAAACAGGGAAACTGAATGTGGGGAGGGGAGGGGAGGCGATTTCATTGTTTCTCTTCCCTCCCATTTCTCAAATATTGTTTGAAAATATGGGAAAGGTTCTGGTCCATTGAGGACTGCAGCTCAGTCCTGTCCAAAAGAGGGAGTTACCTCTTTTAATCATTTGATTGCCAGCAGGTTTTGGGAACTTGCAATCTCTCTGGGTCGGCTACTTGCTTTAATGTTCTCAGTTCACATAGCATAGCACTGCAAGAAACATTGACATTACATTAATAAAGCTACTCAATGGCCAAAGTAACATTATTATTCTACATTACTTTATTAAACAAAAATAAATACACTTACAAATAGAAATCAAATCTTAGAAGGCTTTACTTCTGCTTATCCTATCTTTTCTCTTTTCCCCATTTTCTCCTCATTCTCTCCATTCTAATGTAATTATTTTAATTACTTTTATTTAATTTGAGTACAAATTCACCATGTTCTAATGATTCCAACTCTGCTTTTCTTTGAAAGCACATCCTTTAAACATTTCACGAACCCATTTCCGTTGGTCCTACTACATCCTGTGCATGTGTGACCAAATTTGAAAAGAGGATTTACCCAATAATTGGCTGAAAGCCAGCTCCAAAGACTGGTTTGTTTCAACCAATTGAGTTTCTTAACTTTAATTATTGACCTGGTCACGTCATAGATGTGATCAGGCTTACCTTTAATGTATTTTTACACATCAATCCAGGAAAGGCTGCCATGGGACTAGTTATCTCATTGGCAGCCCGAGAAGCCTGATTGTATCCGCAACAATATAACTTGTCGAGGGATAATTTTAAATCAATGGTGCAGGATTAACACAAATCTTTCAAATGGAAAAACACATCAGTGGTTCTTCCAACCCACCCTGATTATCTCATTCCACTTCTGAAGCTGTGTCCTCGCTAGTAAAATCACAATGTTAACAGAGCTAAAAATATTACTTACCCTGGCAGTAGCAGTTACCCCAAGCTAACAGTCACTCAGAAGTCTGGCAACAACCTTCCAAACCAAGAAAATGGATGTAAAAGTGTACTCTGGGAGCACCATCACCACAAGGAGTTTTCAAATCCCTCCATGGCCTTGCCCCTCCCTAGCTCTGTAACCTTTTCCAGCCCTACAAGCCTTCAAGATCTCTGCGTTCCCTCAATTCTGTCCTTTTGCGCAACCCTGATTTTAAGTGCTCCACCTTTGGTGGCTGTGCCTTCAGCTGTCTATGCCCTAAGCTCTGGAATTGCTGCCCTAAATCTGTTCCTCTCTACCTCTCTCTCTTCCTTTAAGATGCTCCTGAAAACCCACCTCTTTGACCAAGCTATTGGTCATCTGTCCTAATATCTCCTTACATAGGTCGGAGTCAAAATTTGTTTGATAATCGATTCTGTGAAGCGCCTTTGGACAATTTATGTTAAAGGTGCTATATAAATGCATGTTGTCATCATTGTTAAGTGCAGAGGTTCAAGAAGAACTTTCTCAGGCCAACTAAGCAAGCGTAAAAAATGTTCCATGCCAGCATTACCCGCATCCTGAAAGCAATAAAAAACAATCCACTGTTGAGCTTATTGCATATGTTAAACATTACTGTGACACTTTGGTGAATTATCTGCCTTCACTTTGGACATCTCCAAAGTCTTCGACAAGATCTGGTACTGTCCACTTTCAATCAAATTACCATTATATGGCCTTCACCTGTGATACATTTATACAGCTACAAACAAGCACACAACCTACAAGATGACTGCTTAACAAGACTGTCATCATGTGACCTTGCCACATAACATTTTATTGTTACGACATCAGTAGTTGTATTACATCAGTAGTCCACTAGGTGAAGCTCTATTAAACTTTTCCCTTCTTAATGAAGAAGTAGTCGTAACAAAATAATCATTATACATAACGTGCATGGTATACACAACAAAATATATTTCCATATTTACAAATCAAGCCGAATCACTGGTTTTCTACTTACACAGAACTTCCCAATCTTGTTTTCGGACTTAGATTCATTCTAGGCTGAGCCTGAGGAACGTTTTTCTCCAAGGGCAACCCTTGATATACTTTTGGAGTCTCTAGAACTTCAGACTGTTTGTCTGTCTGACTCGGACTCAGAACTAAATTCTGACTTTCTCTTGGACTTGTTTCTAGTACATCTGATGTAGGCTTTGCTACTGATAATCTACTTGTAACAAGACTATCTGACTCATCAGAAATAATCAAAACATTCCAAGTTTCAACTCCTTCCACATCTGTAGGTAAAATATGATCAATGTGAACAAAAATAACCTTTCCATGATCAAACATCTTGACCAATTATGTGCGAGGACCACATATCATCACTGTTCTTCCTGGTAACCACTTTAACCATTTATGGTGATGGTTCTTCACTCTCATCTTCTGATTCAATTTCGCACTTTTCTCTCTTACTCTACCTCTATCTTGACTCTCTTTCTGTCTTGATTGTTTCTCTTCTACTGACTATGCCAAGTTTGGCTTTAACAATGAGAACCTGGTTCATGGCTGTCGTTGGAGAAACAACTCTACTGATGTTCTACGAGTAGTTGTATGAGGAGTATTATGATATGTAATCAGAAAATTTGCCAGTTTTGGTCCAATGACAACTGCCATTTCTTTGGATTTGGATCCAACATTTGCTTGATGGGGGCACGTTTTACAATTTGTACTGTGCGCTCTGTTGCACCATTTGAAGCAGGGTGGTGTGGTGGAACTTTGGTATGTTTCACACCGTTTCTGCTCATGACCCGTGCAAATTCTTCTGAACAAAATTGCAGCCCATTATCAGACTCGATTTCTTCTGGGAGGCCATATAAAGAAAAAAATCTTCGAAAATTGTCTAGTGTTTTACTTGTTGTTATTTTCCACATCAGAAACACTTCTACCCACTCCCAATGATTATCAATCACAATGAACAATTGCTGTCCTTCTAGATCAGCAAAATGTACATGTAACCTTTGCCACACCTTGGGACGCCATCTCCATGGCTGTTATGGTACTGATTGACATGTTGTACATTGACTGATGATGTACTCTATCTCTGTATCTAACCTGGCCATCATAAGTAACTGCGTGCCAATCTCTTGGTTAAGCACAGTCCCAGGCGCTGGTCATGAAGACCTCCAAGCAATTTGGACATGAACTTATTTGTAACTCTTGCTCCCCACATGATACAATCTTTATCCACTGATAATTCATTCCTATGAAGGAAGTATGGATGAATATCTTGCTCTGATACCTGGTTTGATCATCCATTTGCTATGTAATCATACACCTTTGACATAACTGGGTCACTTTTGGTTGCTCTACCAATCTCTTCAGCTGTTACTGGCAGCTCATCAATGCATGAAAAATAGAACACTTCTTCCCTGGTGTAACTTGTGATGGGGATGGCAACCTGGACTTAGCATCAGCATTACTGTGATCAGCATTACTTAGACCTATCTTCGAGATAAAGTTCTCAGTTTCTAGTCTGTTGAGTTCTTGCTCAACTTTCTCCTTGAATGGGTCAGGTATGGGAAGTGGCTTGCAGTAAACTGGTCTTGTGTCCTTCTGCACTCTGACACTCAACTTGAAGTCTTGGATTGGACTGCCTGTTTCATGGAGCACCTTTGGATGCTGCTTGATGACACCATCTTTCGATGCAAATTTCATTTCCACATGAAAAATCTCATTCCAATCCAGCTTCAGTGATCTCAAACAATTCCTACCTATCAAGGCAGGTTTAACTCCTGCCACTACTATGAGAGGCAAGCTCTGAAACTGATCCTTGTATTTCATCAGTATGGTGATACTTCCTACCACAGGGATTTGCTCTCCTCAGTAACCTCGTAGCTCCATCTTCGATGTCTCCAGTCAAAAATCGCTCACCTTGTCGAGATATAGCGATTCTGGTACTATACTCACGGATGCACTACAGTCGATTTCCATGGGTATCCTGGTTCCTGCAACATCTACTTGGATAACGATACTTTGTGAATCGCTGTTAGATACATATATGAAGAACGACTGGATTGACTAGGCTTGCATTTAATGGAATTTAGAAGAATGAGAGGGGATCTCATAGAAACATATAAAATTCTGAGGGGATTGGACAGGTTATATGCAGGAAGAATGTTCCCGATATTGGGGAAGTCCAGAACCAGGGGTCACAGTCTAAGGATAAGGGGTAAGCAATTTAGGACCGAGATGAGGAGGAACTTCTTCACTCAGAGAGTTGTGAGCATATGGAATCCTCTACCACAGAAAGTTGTTGAGGTCAGTTCGTTAGATATATTCAAGAGGGAGTTAGATGTGGCCCTTATGGCTAAAGGGATCAAGGGGTATGGAGAGAAAGCAGGAATGGGGTACTGAAATGCATGATCAGCCATGATCATATTGAATGGTGGTGCTGGCTCGAAGGGCCGAATGGCCTACTCCTGCACCTATATTCTATGTTTCTATGTTTCTATACCCTCGTGCTCCTGATGACGTGTATCTCCAGAACCTCCTCGTCCTGTTGCTTCTCTTCAATGCTATGTAGTCTCTGGCGATTTCTACTTCTAACATTGAAAGTCAGTTTACTCTTCAGTCGCCATGCCTTCACCAGATGCCCTGTTTTCTGGCAGAAGAAACACTCTGCATTCACATATGGACAGCTTTGAGAAATGTGTTGTCCCAGACACTGATAGCACGACTTTAATTCACTGTTACCTTGGCCAGTTGCTGAGGCCTTGGGGCCCAACTGCATTTTACTTTTAGCGTAAGGCGACTCACCTCGGTTGTCTAATGACTGGAAATGGCGCAAAATTCGGAGTAGTATTGGTCGGCCATATCCATCGACATAGCTGTCTGACAAGCTAAACCAAAAATCAAATTAGGGGTTGTAACAATTTCCTTCTGATTTGTTCATTTTTCAACCCACAAACAAAGTGGTCACACAATGCTCGATCCTGAAAGTTTCTGAAATGACAGTGAATGGATAGCTTTTTAAAGCTACTTTGTACTCACTGATACCCTTGTCAATTTATTGATTTTGTGTACCAAAACGATAACTTTCAGCAATTTCCAAGGGTATTGCTGTTCCAACTTGGTTAGAATCTCTGTCAATGGCGTATCCTTTGGCTTGATGGGAACAAACAAATTGTTCAGGGGTTCATACTCCTCCAGCCCTACTTTAGTCAAGAAAATAGCTTGTTTCTTTTTTAACCCACCCGCTTACGGTTTTCATCATCGGAGACTTTGACTATACTATTCGCAGTGAATTTCTAGCCACTCCACCAACACCCCGAAAGTCTCTTGATTGTGATGGAACTCACCCAAGTACCCTATTATTCCCATAGGCGCATCTATCTGGACTCTGGCAACGTCGACAGTTCAGCCAAGTGTGCTTGAAATTTGCCTTGGATTTTTTTAGCTGTTCTGCAAAACAAGGAACCTCTCAAAGTATCTGTCGATTGGCAGGAGTATCCATTAACACAAATTTAGTTAGGGAATCAAATTATCTTATCCTCATCACCAATCTGTGATATCTTTATACAGCTGCTAACACACACACCCTACAAGATGTCTCCTTAACAAGACTGTCATCATGTGACCTTGCCACATGACCATTTATTGTTAATACATCAGTAGTTGTATTACATCAGTAGTCCACTAGGTGGAGCTCTATTACATCACCAATACTATGTCCATGGCTATCAAGTTTCCAATCAAATCGCTCCATCGGTTCTGTAGTTTATGGCCCATTGTGTAACGCTTTTCTCATTAATTCATTGTTTCCTCAGGGTCCAGTCTTCTCTTCCACTCTATTGCTTCTCAATACCAATAATCTCTTGCACTCATCATCCAAGTCTATCCACTTCACATTCATCAACTTCCTTCAGATCACATGCTTTCAGTATTCAGAACCACCAGTCCTGTCACAAATCACATTGGTCTAGGAATTGGGCCATGTAGTCCCCACTTTTACAGGCGCTATGCGGCCTCCTAAGTCCTTGAAATGCTAGGCAGGAAGCGATACACCCGATCACCGCCATTAATGGCACCCCTGCCCCGAGATCCTCCCCTCACCCCTCCCCCTGGCCCCTCACCCTTGGCCCCTCACTCCCTGCCGTGCAATCCCCTCCATGGTCCTGAGATCCTCTGCCCGCTTGCATAGCTCAACTCCCCTCTGCTGACACTTCCTCCTTGGCCCCACCAACTGCCCCGATCCGCTCCCAGCCTCTCCCGCCAGCCCTAGGAACCCCTCCTCCTGTACAGCCCCCTCGGTCCCGAGATCCCTTCAGAGCTGAATTGAGGGAAGCCGTTCCACCAACTATCCCCTCAATTGAGGGACGTCTACCACCATCTATTCTCTCAAGCAGCTACAGCAAGCGGATTAGAGAGACCGCTTGCTGTAGCTGCTAAGAAAGAAAAGTTGGAGAACATAGAACTCCTTTGGGTTGAATTTCCCAGGATACTTAGATGCTGAAGAGCCTCCGCAATGGCCAAAATGGGATCTTAAGCTGAAACGCTGGTTTAGTGCACGTTTTGCACAAGATGCCATCTTGGTAAAGGAGTTGAACCTTGCGCGAGGAACGGCCACCCGGAGGATCGTTAAGGGGCTGATTGTCATTTAAATTGCCGGCTAACGCTCATTAACGAATCTGCACGGCGTTGTGGTGGCTAGCACTTGACCTAACGTTCTCTCCTAACAGCGACCAGTTAATTGGGAATAAACAAGTTGTTGCTGAGAATTTTGAGCACTACTTAAATGTATATCACATTTTGCTGTTCACTTGCTCCTGGAGGTTTGAAGAGGACTTATGAAACACACCGGGAGACTTTCTGGGGCACTTTGTCAAGTCTTCACGAACACTCTGTCAACATTTATTCTGGAAATTCTCTGAGGACTTCACCCAAAAAGAGTAACTGCTGTGCTACTCTACCTTATTTGACCCTTTATAAGAGTCACCAGGAGAAAGGGAGTACTTGGTCATCGGCATCTTGCTCGGGGTCCCTCTTGGTCTGCAGGAGGAATGGGAGAAGGACATGGGGCCAGGAAGAGCAGCACCAGCTGCTGCAGGAGAGAGGGACAGGAGGGACAGGAGGGCAAGGTGGAATCCTTCTCCCTGTGGATGCAGGACATCCCTCCTCCTCTGGACTTCTTCCACCAGGACCTCCAATGCCGTGTTCCTCTCCCTCAGTCCCCAAGCCATCCTGAAACTTTCCGCTGTGTGCTAGCCAGAACACTTCACACTTTCAGTGGAAATGGATGCGTGGAGCCCACATATACTGCTCCAAGAAAATTATGTCTAATCAGTGCTTGAATGCTAAACCTGCATTCTGTTTAGCACCTCCAGGCAAGCTTAAATTATGGTAATCAGCAGTTAGGACCAAAATTGCGTGCTTAAACCAGACTTTTAAACATGCATGTCTTATTAGCACAGCAACCATTTAGCGCCTGTTTCCACCCTTTGACCAAAATAACCCTCCCACTGTTAAAAACACATCTTACGCACCTATGTATAATTAACTAGTGGACATTTGTCACAGCCAGCCAACTTTTGGATGGCCTATAATTAGGTAGGAAAACTAAATGAAAAGATGGAACATTCATATAAACTTTTCAAAAAATACCCCTTTGATTGTTATGTATTAGTTATGCTTCTATGTCATCACGTTAACAAAACTTTTCAAAGTAAGCATATAATGCATCTCTCGGATTATCAGCTTCTGGCCGACATAAACCTGCATATGCCAAAGCTAACACGAGTGGCTTGTATTCCTGCCGCTCTGTTGGAGCCAAGAATGTACTTGGATTTTTCAATATATATTTTACAGTGGAGCGTGACAGGGTAATACAGTGGCTCTATGGGTCAACTGCTCGGTTTAAGTTTGGAATTTTAGTTTCGTTTGACCCAAACCGATCCCCTCCAACCCATGAAGCTTCAACTCAAGTCCATTCTGAATAGATGCTTTACTGTTAAAGCCAGCAGGTGAGGGGAAACTTGGCTCTTGTCCCCAAAGCCTTTTTTTCTGATAGTTTTGTGACTCCTTGTGGGAGACCGGAGGATTCATTTTTGACACTAACACTGCTTCTCGACATTGGTGCTCCTGTAATTTGGATTCCAGGAGGACATGTTTTGTGAGCCAGCTCTCGGTTACTGCATGGCGAAATCCAGCTCTCTCATCCTGCCAGCAGATGCCTGGACTCTGTTTCTTGTCTGCAGTGTAAACACCGAGAGCTGGCTCATGCAATCCGGTGCTCTGAAATCCACATTAAAACAGAGCCAACATCACAGTGGCCAATGACTGATTCCAAATGCAATCCAGTTTAACAAGAATTGCAAGTAGGGTTAAGGTTTCAGCTCAATGCAGCGTAAAAATTATTTGCAGCGATGGGTTGAGACTCTGCTTTTCTTTCGATCAGATCCTTGCAATTACTTAATTCAGAACTGTTATTTGTACTGTTGAAGCACTTACATATCCCATGCTTACCAATCCAACATCAATAATGTGGTCAGTTTCACTTAAGTAAATATCTGACAAGTGAATATTTCTGCTAAATAAATACAGCTTCAAAAAACCCAAACCATTTCTGTCTACACCATTTGTAGTCATCCTGTTAAGGTTCTGTTTGCAAAAGTAAACTTCTGTTAAGTGAATTCTTTTTATTTTTGCCCAGATGACACATTTTGATTTAAACCCTGCCAAAACAAGTTTTACAGTAACTTAAACAAAAATGTCTGACAGTTCTGTGAGACATAACATCATGCCTCTGTGGCATTTAGTGCAAAAAGCATCCGTTTGCAAATGTGACGGTCTCTCAGCAGGACAATGGATAGTAAAGTGCAGCAATTTTTTGGCACAGTCACATGGGTAAGATTGACAGGTGATTAAAAAATTTCTACACCATTGGATGTGTTTTAATGCAGAGTTATTGCATAAAGCCTGTACTGTGTTCTGAATGCACAGTTGGTGTTATGAATTACAGTAATTGTTTGGCTTGATCATCCTTTATGTCCTTGCCAGCTGGCAGCAACTACAGCTGTGACACATGACACTACAGCTGTGTCCACATGTTTCTGGGCCGTGGTATCAAGTTATATAATGTACGCCTTTGATCAGTAGTAAAAGTAGTCAATTGCTTTTTAGAGAAAAAAAAAGTGTTTTGCGAGTAATCTAAATCACAACGTCTTCTGCTATTTAAAAAGAAATATTTGGCTCAGCAAAATGTTTATTTTTGACAGCCAAAATGCTGTAGTATAGTCTTAAACATGAAAAGATTATTATTTAAAAAAGCTATTAATCATCCTATGTTAAAATAAAATGGCAAGCGCTCCAAGAGAGTTCACAGGCCCAAATTGTGATAGTTCCTATGTATCAATAGACAGTTGGAGGATGCCAATCCTTACTGTCTCACCAAGTACTCTGGTTCTGGAGGTGGAGTTGAGGTAGAAGATCAGCCATGATCTCATTGAATGGTGGAGCAGCCTCAAAGGCCTATTCCTGCTCTTATTTCTTATGTTCTAATGGAGGTGCACTCAAAACACCACTGAGACTGAGGTGTGCTGAAGTTAATTCTAATGTTTTGCCTGTTAATTACTGGGTCCTTAAAATCCTCCAATGTACTTTCACTGTATCTTCAGGAGTCCGATGGAAGGGCCGGCAGTTTAGACCAGGGCCCAGATATGCTGGGTCCTGACTTTATGCAAGAATTCTCGTTAGAAGCCTCACCCATTCCTTACAATGTAAGGGGCATCAAGGCTGGAGGGGGTGGGAGTTGCTGCATCCCCAGCTCTCTGAGGAGCTCAACCTAAGTTGGTGGACGTGCTCCTGGTGAGACCGGGCATACGTCACCATTGACCATGGAAGTTGGGTCCAACTGGGGGAAATGAGGGGGTGGGGGGTGGAGCATGTCAGCCATGGCTCAGTAGGTAGCACGCTCACCTTTGAGTCTGAAAAGTGTGGGTTCGAGTCCCGCTCCAGAGATTTGAGCACAAACATCTACGCTGACACTCCCAGTGCCAGTGCTGAGGGAGTGCTGCACTGTCGGAGGTGCCATTTTTCAGATGAGACGTTAAACCGAGGCCCCGTCTGCCCTCTTAGGTGGACATAAAAGATCCCATGGCACTATTTCAAAGAAGAGCAGGGGAGTTATCCCTGGTGTCTTGGTCAATATTTAGCCCTCAACGAACATAACAAGAACTGATTATCTGATCATTATCACATTGTTGTTTGTGAAAGCTTGCTGTGCAAATTGGTTGACATGCTTCCTACATTACAACAGTGACTACACTTCCAAAGTACTTCATTGGCTATAAAGCACTTTGGAGCATCCTCAGGTTGTGAAAGGCACCATATAAATGTATTTTATTTTCATTAGTGTGGCTCAGTTAGTCAGTGCAGTACAGAGTGTTGAGCTGAAGCATACTGACCAGGTAGGTGCCAGTTTTGACTCCTAGTTTGATCTCTGCTGTGTTAGTCTTTCTTTCTTTTGAATCCACGAAGAACATGGTAAGTTTTCTTGTCCAAATTATTTCAACACAGCTCCTCCCCCTTACCAAGGCAGCTCCTAGGGGCAGTTACCTTCAGTTTCTGTCCCTCCGGTACCCTTTCAGCCTGGCAATCTTCAAATTTTAATCACTCCCCTTCATCTGCCTTGGCCCTAAACTCTTGAATTCCCTCCCTAAACTTCTCAGCCTCTCTACCTCTCTACCTCTCTTTCCTCCTTTAAGATGCTTCTTAAAACCTACCTCTTTGACCAATCTTTTGGTCACCTTTCTTAATATCTCCTTATGCGACTCGGTGTCAAATTTTTGGAAACGCTTCTGTGAAGTACCTTGGGATGTTTTACTATGTTAATGGCGCTAGATAAATGCAAGTTATTGTTGTCTCTTCGGCAGATGGCAATCATAACCCCTTCACCGCCCCCCCACCCCAACACCACAAACCCTCCGCCCCCTCCGCCCCGCCACCCCACCACCCCCCCCCCCGAGCCCTGTCCCCGCCCCAGTGATTTTTCGAGGCCTTGATTTTTTAAAATATTCTATTTGGAGGCAAGAGTAAAATTCTTCTGCATCATATCCATTTAATTTGCAGAATGCGACATGGTTGTTAAACTGTGTTGTTTTAAACGCAAGATATAAGAAAAAATAAAGTAGTGTCATTAGGAATTTTGTCCAACATGAATACACGATTTCACTGGTGAAGGATTAATGATTTTAATATAATTAAACTGGGATAATCAATGATGTTTTTCAGAGAGTTGACTGGAAGGCTGAGTGCAATGTATCCCTTCACACCAAGCTTCTGCAATGTTTTGGGAACAAAACAGTTTTTTTTTGTCTGTCTTTTGCTGCCAATAAACAGATTACATTTTATAGTCATCAAAGCTCAATGCCAAGAAAACGTTCTTTTAATTGTCACGAAGTGGAGGATGCTACAAATGTGGACAAATAGGATGAGAGTTCAGTGGTAGCAACAGCTCATGTCTTTTTAGCTGGGTCTGTAAATAATTTGCAGCTTGCTAAGTGAATTATGGAGAAACTGCAGTTCTCCTCCACTTAAATAGCAAGCTTGGCAGAGGATGGTGTCTCGTTGAAGACTATCATTTGTTATTTTTCTTTCTTCTTTCTTCAGGAGTGTTTGCAAATCACTCTCATTTTCAATAACATGAAAACTGCGAAGTTGAAAATTAATTTCAAACTGACGTGTTTGCACAACAAAAGCCAAAATTATGGGAAGAATTTACATGTTAACAAATAGAGAGGACTGTATTATTTGGGACGTTAAATTATTAATCCGGCACTAATAACCAAAAGCATATTGATTGTGCATTCCTGGCAACAACCATACTTCACTATTACTTTGACCATGAAGGAAAGACGAGTGATTATTTTAATCCAGCAATACATTATTCATGAATAATGCACAACCTGCTGCATAGTTACATAGTCCTGCACACTCCTACTACATTGGTTGCAAATGAATCATCCTCATATTTTAAAAGGTCACAATGATGATCACTTCCGTAATAATCAACTGTCAGAAATACTGGTAATGTACTTAAGACATGAATAGGATAGTGACATGTTAATGTGTCCTATGCTGAAACAAATAACATCGCTAAACTGGTTCGGTTGTATTTAATATATGTTTTGCTTATTCTGTACTTTTGGAACATTATCCAGATAGCCTCGTTTATCCTGAAAGCAAACATCGCACACTTGGAGAGATTCATGCCACACAATTTCTTCAAATTGTGCAATAGTAGTTTCTAAGTTTGCTACCATTGAGCTAGATGTATTCCAGAAACTGGTAGACAAACTAATCTATATTAGTACATCTTAAATGAACAATTAATACTTACCTAAAAGACGCAGAATTTTGCAAATGAAAACAATGGCTTTTGTGACAGTCGACTGGATTCAATTGTGAAATTCTGAGATCACAACCATATTTAATTGATACCGTACATTACGGCATTAGGTTAAAGTCACACTTGTGTGCACCAATGCACTGTTCCATCTGCTAGGCATTGTAATGCTCTGTGCTATGCAGCAAGTATATTCTGTCCATATCCCACAAAAGGCCCACTTTGCTTGAAATAAATGTACTCAGTTGCATTCTGTTCTGCCTGTCACTTGCCTGATCACTTCAAAAGGAACTTCTTTAACTTTTTTATTCTTTCAGCTCTTTACACATCTCATAATGATGTTACACTTGATGAGGCGAGGTGTAAGAAGCCTCACTGTAATTAGATAGGATCAGGTTCAGGTATTAACATTTTCCCATTGGCTCAATACATAAGAAAAGGGCTGAATGTTTGCTGTTTGTCACAGTGGAGGTAATATGCGTCATGTTTGCACTAGGGGATGCAAATCATTAATTTTTATTCCGAAGCAAGAACCACCATACTTCATATGAGAAAATACAATTTCAACCTGGGGCCTAATTCGATAATTCCCTCTTGAAGAATTCAAGAAATAGAAAAATACAAATAATTTACATTTGGAGTGATGGTTTTCCTTTAGCTTCATGTGTGCGTGCCATCCACCAGTCAAATGCTGGACAGTCCTATTCCATATACCACAACAAGCACTGCAGGAACACTTGTCATCTGTCAAGATAGGAAAGGACAGACATGATCAGCTTCATTACAGTGCAATTGCCTGATCGCTGCCAAGTAGTTCAGCTATCAACCCTACTGCTTCTAAAATCACTTGATGGAAGAACTATATTGACAGTAGCCTCAACACTTGTCAATTTAGCCACAATCATGTGCTATATTCTCTAAATCAAATGTTGCATTTCAATTCTGAGGGAATAAGTGCTTTATGATACCAAATGTGTTGAATTATACCTTTGAAGGAGTTGTGAAGAAATTGGATAAAAGGAGCATTTGGACATATTGACTAGGGAAAGGGTTGAAAGGTTGTCATTCCTTGCTTGAGAGGCTCTGTCCAACACTGAGCATGTGTTTCCTCTCTTCAGTCAGTAATAGTAGTAAAAGAACTGCTTGTTTTCTGCAGAGGATGTCAAAAAAGATTTCAGCCAGAGACAATGAATGATAAAAAGGACTCCATATACTGTTCGATACAGTTTCATAGAGAATAGGTAGTTACTATGTACAAGTGCATAAGATCATACTGTTCTTGAATAAATAAATTGCACAGAATTTTGCAGAACATACAGTGCAGAATCAGGACATTCGGCCCAACTATTCTGTGCCAGTGTTTATTCTCCACGCAAGTCCCCTCCCATTCCATCTGCCTCACCTCAGTCTTTCAGCATATCTTTCTATTCCCTTTTTTCTCATGTACTCGTATAGTTTCCTTTTGAAAGCATCTAAGCTATTTGCTTCAACCGCTTCCTCTGGTAGCGAGTTCCACATTCTAACCACTCTCTGAGTAAAGACATTTCTCCTGATTTCCCTAGTTTTGGATTCTCCCACAAATGGAAACATTCTCTCCACATATATCATGTCCAACCCATTCATAATTTTATGACCTCTATCAGCTCTCCTCTAAGTCTTCACTTTTCTAAAAAAAAGCCCACCTTCTTCACCATTAATCATTATTTTAAAAACATCATCTACTTTGAAACAGTGAATTAGTGGACCTGGTGGGAGTGGTTAGAATTGTAAATCAGTTGTAAGATCAAATTCGAACTTAATCTTTGACACGAGCTCAGCTGCCGCTCCTGGAGGAGATTTGCTCAATCTCACCTGGGCCACTGGGTGCTCTGCCTGCGACTTCAGGCTGGTGGTGAGAGGAGAAAAACATGTGCAAGATTGCCCGAGTGATGCCTACCTCTGCCACCAAGCACAAAGACACGTTGATGGGGGCTTTTTTTGGAGAAGTCCATGACTTACTCAAAAGAGGCAATATGGAAACAGAAGCCTGTGCCAAGGAACATAATGGACGGAAATTGTAAGGATTGTGTCTTGCCTTTATAATTAGCTCTTGTTTTAATTCATGTGAGACAGACAGTTGGAAACCATGCTGTGCCACAAAGGCTGAAAATATGACATGGCTATTTATAGTAGTAAAAAAGTAGTCAGATAAATAATAATATGAAAAGATTAAAGATTGAAAACATGAAATAGGATATTACTATTAGTTATTATTAATCATGGTATATAAATTGTACAATATGGCAGTGTATTTTTAATGAGTAAAAACTCGAGGTATAAATGTGTGCATTATAAAATTGTATATGGACTATGGACCAATCTTATTGATTGCTGATAACTAACATGACCATTTCTTCCAATTAGATGCTTGGAGCCTTGCCAAGTTCACCAGGTTGCTAATTATTATTGACTAAAGTCTAGTTTGTGACTAAAAATGTGAAATACTTCCTGGCATTACAAAGTTTATTCACCCTGTTCAAAACTTTGATTGAACTTTGCACTTAATTTACCCTTCTTTTGTTTTGATAATTATTTTGCAGTCTAAATCCCGCTGTCCGCTCAACACAAGCCCACAGGCCCACCGCCCCACAGACCCACCGCCCCACAGGCCCACCACCCCACAGGCCCACCGCCCCACAGGCCCACAGGCCCACCGCCCCATAGACCAACAGGCTCACCACCCCACAGGCTCAACGCCCCCATAGGCTCAACGCCCCAGAGGTCCACAAGCCCACCGCCCCACAGGCTCACCACCCCACAGGCCCACAGGCCCACCGCCCTACAGGCTCACCACCCCACAGGCCCACAGGCCCACCGCCCCACAGGCTCACCGCACCACAGGCCCACAGGCCCACTGCCCCACAGGCTCACCGCACCACAGGCCCACAGGCCCACCGCCCCACAGGCCCACCGCCCCATAGGCTCAATGCCCCACAGGCCCACAGGCCCACCGCCCCACAGGTCCACCGCCCCACAGGTTCACCACCCCACAGTCCCACCCCACAGTCCCACAGGCCCATCGCCCCACAGGCTCACCGCCCCACAGGCCCACCGCCCCACAGGCCCACCACCCCACAGGCCCACAGGCCCACCGCCCCACAGGCCCACCGCCCCACAGGCCCACAGGCCTGCCACTCCACAGGCCCACCAGCCCACAGGCTCACAGGCTCACCGCTCCAAAGGCCCATCGCCCCACAGGCCCATCATCCCACAGGCTTACCGCTCCACAGACCCATCGCTCCTCAGGCTCACCACTCCACAGGCCCAAAGGCCCACAGGCCCATCACCCCACAGGCTCACAGGCCCACAGGCTCACCGCCCCACTGACCCACCGCCCCACAGGCCCACCACCCCACAGGCCCACCGCCCCACAGGCCCACCACCCCACAGGCCCACCCCCCCACATGCCCACCACCCCACAGGCTCACCACCACACAGGCCCACCCCCCCACAGGCCCACCACCCCACAGGCTCACCGCCCCACAGGCCCACCACCCCACAGGCTCACCGCCCCACAGGCCCACCACCCCACAGGCTCACCGCCCCACAGGCCCACCGCCCCACAGGCCCACCACCCCACAGGCCCACCACCCCAAAGGCCCACCACCCCACAGACTCACCGCTCCACAAGCCCATCGCCCCACAGGCTCACTGCTCCACAGGCCCATCGCCCCATAGGCCCACCACCCCACAGGCCCACCACCCCACAGGCTCACAGGCCCACAGGCCCACCACCACACAGGCCCACCACCCCACAGGCCCACCATCCCACAGGCTCACAGGCCCACAGGCCCACCACCACACAGGCTCACAGGCCCACAGGCTCACCACCACACAGGCTCACAGGCCCACAGGCTCACCACCCCACAGGCTCACCACCACACAGGCTCACCACCACACAGGCTCACAGGCCCACAGGCTCACCACCACACAGGCTCACAGGCCCACAGGCTCACCACCCCACAGGCTCACCACCACACAGGCTCACCACCACACAGGCTCACAGGCCCACAGGCTCACCACCCCACAGGCTCACCACCCCACAGGCTCACCACCACACAGGCTCACAGGCCCACAGGCTCACAGGCCCACAGGCCCACCACCACACAGGCTCACAGGCCCACAGGCTCACCACCCCACAGGCTCACCACCCCACAGGCTCACAGGCCCACAGGCCCACTGCCCCACAGGCTCACAGGCCCACAGGCCCACCACCCCACAGGCTCACCACCCCACAGGCCCACCACCCCACTGGCCCACCACCCCACAGGCCCACACCCCACAGGCTCATCACCCCACAGGCTCACAGGCCCACAGGCTCACCACCCCACAGGCTCACCGCCCCACAGGCTCACAGGCCCACAGGCCCACCGCCCCACAGGCTCACAGGCCCACAGGCCCACCACCCCACAGGCCCACCACCCCACAGGCCCACCACCCCACAGGCTCACCACCCCACAGGCTCACCACCCCACAGGCTCACCACCCCACAGGCTCACCGCCCCACATGCTCACCGCCCCACAGGCTCACAGGCCCACAGGCTCACCGCCCCACAGGCCCACCGCCCCACAGGCTCACCGCCCCACAGGCTCACCGCCCCACAGGCCCACCGCCCCACAGGCCCACCACCCCACAGGCTCACCACCCCACAGGCTCACCGCCCCACAGGCTCACAGGCCCACAGACTCACCACCCCACAGGCTCACCGCTCCACATGCTCACCGCCCCACAGGCTCACAGGCCCACAGACTCACCACCCCACAGACTCACCACCCCACAGGCTCACCGCCCCACATGCTCACCGCCCCACAGGCTCACAGGCCCACAGGCTCACCGCCCCACAGGCCCACCGCCCCACAGGCTCACCGCCCCACAGGCCCACCACCCCACAGGCTCACCGCCCCACAGGCTCACAGGCCCACAGACTCACCACCCCACAGGCTCACCGCCCCACAGGCCCACCGCCCCACAGGCTCACCGCCCCACAGGCCCACCGCCCCACAGGCTCACCGCCCCACAGGCCCACCACCCCACAGGCTCACCGCCCCACAGGCTCACCGCCCCACAGGCTCACCGCCCCACAGGCCCACCACCCCACAGGCTCACCACCCCACAGGCTCACAGGCCCACAGACTCACCACCCCACAGGCTCACCGCCCCACAGGCTCACCGCCCCACAGGCCCACCACCCCACAGGCTCACCACCCCACAGGCTCACAGGCCCACAGACTCACCACCCCACAGGCTCACCACCCCACAGGCTCACCGCCCCACAGGCTCACCGCCCCACAGGGTCACAGGTCCAGCTCAAGCTCCAGCTCCAGAATTTTATTCATGTTTCAATTCGGGTACTGTTATTGAACTTTAATTTGAATATCTGTAATATTTCTCAGTTTAAATTTGGCTTTTTAGTGATTTCTGCAGCCTTAGAAATCTGGAACAGTGCATCTGGCTCAGGAGACACTGAATTTTATTTTTAACAAAATGTTTCTTTGCATTTTATTAGGTTGTTTGGTAGGAACTTGATGACTTTACCTATCGAAGAAGGAAATTGTCACAGCCCTGCAGGCTCACAGAAGAAACCCTACTGCCGGCCTTGGGTAAGCCATGAGCGATATCATAGGAGAGGTAATGAGTAAACCAGAGGCAAAGCCAGACCGTCAGAAATGTACTGTAAAAATATTTTAGAATGATTTACCCTCATAAAACCCTTGCATCTGTCACATTGCTGACAACAATTAGGCAAACCATAATATACTGGAAGGTTTTTACAGCCTGAGAATTGAGCATTTTCTGAGAAATGTACAGAATGAAAGACTTGGCAAGTCGTCTTGTTGGATTTTCCTTCCTTTGAAATGAATGGAAAGAAAACCCAACTGCTTCTGTAACAGGCTGCATAGCTCCCGACTAGATTTCTCTTTCTGGACTCTGCCTAGGCAATGCTTAAGACCGAGTCAGTAAAGGCAAAAGCCAACCCCATTGTATTTAAGGCAGCGCTAACTCAAGCCAACGTACACATGTCTTGTTCAAATTATCCAACTGCATAATACGTGTTTAATTTGAGTGGGCCTTTTGCAAATAAGCTCTAGGATGTGAAAATCGAGCTTGAAAGCCACAGTTTTATTTTAATCGAAAGATCAATCAACAGTTTTCAATATGTGCACTCTTCAGACTGGTTAAGTGGAAAGATGACTGGGTTGATACTGCAAACCATTGGTCTGCTGGGAGCAAGCTGGGTGCAGGGAGCCATTCCGATGGATCCTTATCCACCAGAATGGTTAAGCCCGAGGTCCCAATTAAATTATGCCTCGGGCCTGCCTGATTTAAATTAGACCGGCGAGCTGCGTACACCTGCTAATAGGCAGCTAGCCAGTGAAAGAGACATCCATGTGAAGCCACTGAGGCAGCGGCCTTGTGGCAAGCCCTGGGAGGAGGGTTGGAGCGGGCTATGAGGTCCGATCGCCATGCCTGTGGAATCAGGGAAGCTCTCCTGCTCCTCCTGGCACCATAGGAAGGTGTTCTTTTTATAAATGTTTTTTTATAACTTACCTTTTCATTGGCGGGCACAGGGTTGCTGAAGACCCCCGAGCGAGGCAGATCGATAGACCTGCTCCGCTACTACTGGCTAATTTTGAAACAGGGGTCCTTCAACAGGCCCCTAATTTACAACACAACAGCTTGACTTATGCAGTGCCCTTAATGTAGTAAAATGTTCCATGGCACTTCATAGGAGCATTATCAGACAAAAATTTGTCACCGAGCCACAAAAGGAGATATTAGGACAGGTGAGCAAAAGCTTGGTCAAAGAGATAGGTTTTAAAGAGTGTCTTAAGAGAGGAAAGAGATGGCGAGGTGGAAAGGTTTAGGGAGGGAATTCCAGAGTTTAGCGCCTCGACAGCTGAAGGCATGGCCACCTATGGTGAAGCGATTAACATCGGGGATACGCAAGAGGCCAGAATTGGAGGAGCACAGATATCATGGAGCGTTGTAGGGCTGGAGGAGAATACAGAGAGAAAGGGAGGGGCTAGGCCATGGAGGCATTTGAAAACAAGAATGAGAATTTTAAATTGAGGTGTTTACTCATTCAAGGGACATTATGTGTGTGTGTGGGAAATGGGTGCATTCCATACCACTTTGTACCCTATTGATGAAGCTAACATTTCGAACGACTATGAAATAAGCAAGTCTAATAGGTCAATAAACCAATATGTACACAATAGGTCGTTAGTGTCACCGATTAACTCCCATGTGTTATTGGAAGTTTTATATTTCAGCCGGCTATCTGTACAAAATTATACATTGTCACTATCCACGTTTAGGCAACAGGTTAGTTTGTGACTAGGATGGTTGTTACAAGTCAACAGTTTGCACACAATTAAAGTCGATAATCCCTTTTCAAGTTGAAGTGCACTGCAGTCTAATGAATGTGGTAATGGAATCCATGTGTGCGCATTTCCTCAGCAGGGAGCAGATTATCATAAGTGTCATATTCCGTCAACATGCTTGTTATCGCGTCTTGGGGTCTGTGCACTCTGGAGAGTTTTCAGATGCTCAGAGTGAGCTTTACCTGTACACTTACAGAACAGAATCCATGTTAGGTTAACCTAGAATGAATCCAACCTAAAAGTGAATTTAAAAGAACAAACTTTCAGTATTACAATCCAGTTCCTTGTGACCTGTGACCAAACTCATTTGTATGTAGCTCTTACGGTGAGTTCAAGATAGAACTAGCTATGGAGCCTTTACCATAGAATAATTAATCCTAAATAGGATTTTCTCTCCATGCACATTGATATTGATTCTCTGCAACTAGCCCAGGGATACATATTGTTATATGCTGGAAACTTCGAATGGAAGTAAAAAGGATATTCTACACTTATCTACATTTAGCCTCAGAATTAAAATACAGCCTCTCACAAAAATTATCTATTAGGAAGGTGATCCAATACAGAATTTTATCTTAAACACTTGGGGGTAGAAAATCTTCTCGGGCAGTGGAACAAAACGTGAAGCGCAGCACCTAATATTTAATTCCATTGACCGCAGTGCAAGTGACAATCAGGCGCTGCGTGTAATGGGCGGCCAATTTAATCCCGCTCGCTTTGCTCCATCGCCCGAGACAAATTTCTATCCATTGACCTTATATGTAAAATATCGAATCAATAACAATTCAATGGTTTAACAGGGTGCGTATTATCTTCACTTGGTTATTTTATAATTGGAAAGCAATGCCAATAATATCACATGATGTGAAGAGTAACATTTCACCACCATTTCAAATTATGACTTTTTAAAAAGTAGCATTATTACTGTACAACACGAACAGGCATATGCACAATGCCACTACTGAGTAGGAAGTGTCCATACACGGAAAAGGTTGGATTGGAGAGATACAACAGGAAATTAGTTCAATTATTGATCTTGAAAGCATGAAAGCCACTTGCCTTTGAGCTTCTGTGACCTCTTCCCAGTGTTAGTCTGTGAATTATTTCCTGTATTCCACAGCTCTCTGTCAACTATTCAATGCATATAACAGAGGGCAGCAATGATTTTACGCATAGAAATAGTTGATCTCAAGTGGGACTTAACCTGATCAGAGTGAGTCTTAAGGGGGATTTGCTTTGGTTTTTTCTCACTGCCTCAATTTCTTAATTCTTTGCACTTTATCACGGCCCTTAATTTAGTTGGATTATTTTTATTTGTTGGTAAAAGTTATTGATATGTGTGTGGAGATAGTCAATGGTTTCTCTTTACAGTTTTGGAGCTTTATATTAGTTTTAATTATGCCAGGATTTTAACTCCAGGTGGATTCCCCGCTCTGCCTGAGTTAAAATTACAGTCAGGTCTCAATGATATCATTGGGTTGCAAAGTGCACATGTTAAGAAGGACCCTGTTAGCTCCGGGTGTGTGTCCTCGCTGCCTGCTCAGGAGAGCAGGTTAAAATTGCAGATGTTGGGATCATGGCAACTTTGGGACAGGTAAAAGCCAGGGCGATTTTAAATGCTCACCCACCAGGTTTCCGCTGATCAAGTCATGTAAAAATTACCCCAATGTAACTGTTTCATTAACTTTACTGCAATTGGAGTTCAAATACTGAATTACAACAGGCACACATAGAGTAAATTATTAATATATAAAGAGGTCGCAACTCACTCGGAAGTTACACTTTAAAGAGCTGTAATGGGTGGAGTTGGTATTCAAGTAAGGTGAGATCAAATGGGTCAAAGGATTTCTTTCATCTGAAGGTAATTTGTGAATAACACAGCTAAATTGAATGGATTCTGCACATAAATTGCTATATTTAGGGCAACAAGGCAAGTGTATACACAATAAATTGGAGGGTACTGAGAGGTGTGGAGGAACAGAAAGAACTTGGAGTATATGTCCACAGATCCTTAAAGATAGCCAGACGGGTCAATATGATAGTTAAAAAAGCATACAGAATGGTTTCCTTTATTAGCTGAGGCAAAGAATACAAGAGCAGGGAAGTTATGCTAGAACTGTATAAAACACTAGTTAGGCCACAGCTGCAGTACTGCGTACAGTTCTGGTCACCACATTACAGGAAGGATGTGATTGCACTACAAAGGATATGGAGGAGATTTATGAGGATGTTGCTAGGAGGAAAGATTGGATAGGCTGGGGTTGTTTTCCTTGGAACAGAGGAGGTTGAGGGAAGTTTAAATTGAGGTGTATAAAATTATGAAGGGCCTAGATAGAATGGACAGGAAAGACCTATTTTCCTTAACAGAAGGGTCAATAACCAGGGAGCATAGTTTTAAAGTAGTTGGTAGAAGGATTAGAGGGGAGATGAGGAAACCTTTCATCACCCAGAGGATGGTGGGAGTCTGGAACTCATTGCCTGAAAAGGTTGTAGTGGCAGAAACCCTTATCACATTTAAAAGGTACTTGGATATGCACTTAAAGAGCCGCAGCCTACAGGGCTACAGACCTCATGTTGGAAAGTGGGATAGGCTTGGTAAATCTTTTTCGACTGGCATGGACACGATCGGCCGAATGGCCTCCTTCAATGTCATAATTTTTCTATGATTCTATGGGGCCGAATTTGGTCACCGCACATTTCTCGGCGGCCCCCGGGTGCCATCTACCTTTTTGCCGCCCGCTGCCGCTGGGTCCCGACGGGAGCCACTTTCGGCTCCGATGTGTGGGTGGCAGCGGCAGTGGCAGGCAGCAGCAGTCGCCGGGCGGGAGCGAGTGGGAGCGGGCATGAGCGGCCGTCATCATCGGTGTTCGGCAGTTGGAGGCCTCTCCACTCGGGGTTCTTCAGAGGGCCTCCAATGCGCATGCGCGAGACTGCGGGGTTTTTTTGTAGTTTTTCTCTTCGGACGTGCCGTTACTTCGGGGCTGTTTGAGGCTGTTTGTTATACTGCGCATGCACATAAAGGCGCAACACTTCATTCCACTGTGAGAGTTGAGAGGGGAGAGGAGAGAGTTGAGAGGGGAGAGGAGAGAGTTGGTGGTTGTCGAGGAGAAAGTGTTGGAGGTTATAGAGGAGAGGGTTGGAGGTTGGAGGAGAGAATTGGAGGTCGCAGAGGGAGCAGTCGGAGAAATTGAGACACACAAATTGTTGAGCATCCATTCATTTCATCATTGACAATGAGTGGTCAGAAACCAGCAATGAAGACTGGCAAAACAAGGCCCAGAGCTCCATGGTTTACTGAGGAGGATTTGGAGGAGCTATTAATGGAGGTGGAGCACAGGTACAAAGTCCTCACCCGCGATGGTCGTGGCAAGCCTCCATCACCCCAATACTGACACATTTGGAGGGAGATCGCTGAGATTGTGTCCGCAATGGGCAATGTTGAGTGGGATAGTGACCAATGCCAGAAACGTTGGAACGATTTGGTGGCGGCAGCAAGAGTGAGTAAATATGTATTCGTCCCTCCCTGTCCAACGCCAAAAGGGTTGTGCCCCAGATGTGTGTGGGAGTGCGTGTGGGGGACATGAGAAAAAGGGCTAAAGGCTGCAACGTTTCTTTGTGCAGAAGTAAAACACATCCAAGGCAGCAAGCCTGCGTGGATGGGAGGGTGACCAGCAGATGTGGTCGAATTGAGCAGGCTGGAGGAGCGTGCGTTGGCATTGGTGGGTGACCGCCGCCGTGCAGCCACAACAGTTGATGCAAATCCTGTGCTACAGCATGATAAGGTTATACTAATCTGCGATCTGAGCAATGCTCATGGCATGAACGGTCATGCAATGTGAAGGCACTCACGGTTTACCACACACTTTGTTGCCAAGTATTGGTGTGCCCATGTAGAGATGCAACTCCTTGCTGGCAGAATGTGAGATGGCACGGCTCATATCTCAAATGTCAGCTTGACAGCAACCCCTCCCCCACAGACTGAACTGTCATCCTCTACTTGCAGATGTTGACTTGGGCAACACGGATCAAGGCACACCATCAACCTCTGGCCTTCAGAGAAGCCATCAGATCCTATGCAGAGAGCAAAATTCACCAGAACCCCCCTCTGTGTTTGGGCTCATTCGAAAGGAAATTTAATTTGGGACTATCTACCAAAAAGTTTGGAATTCTAAAGTGCTTATGGAAGAAACTACGAACCTTAAGAGAATTATGAACTTTTACAAGACAAATTCAAGCCTGTGGGCGGACCTAGGGAACAAAAGAAGCCCACTTGATTATTGGAGCTGTCTGGGTGTGAGGATTGAGGTAACCTGTCTGGAAGAATGAGTATTTTGAAATCTTCCTCCACAAGAGACATTACCATCACAGTATCACCCAGAGATAGCTCCCCATCAACATGGGTCTGGACAAACTATTTCAGCATATACATCACAAAGAGGCCCAATCCAGCCTGTATGCGAAAGACTAAGTACAAAAGGATATTGCAATTACCAAACTAATATTTCCATCAGGAAACAGTTTCTCGAACATCAACCCACCCAAGACATATCAACTTTAACGAGCCTGACAAAATATTACAAAGAAGAACCAAGCCCGCCAAAATTATACAAAGGATTGTGAACAGATTGGGCAGCAAGATTAGAACACTGAAATCGTATAACTGGCCATTGGTTTCAACAGAGGGAGGGAGAGAGGAGAGACAAAGAGAGAGGGGGAAGAGAGGTGGTTGCTACTACCTCATCAAGACAAGGAGAGAAACCAACACGACAATTGTAAAACTAACTTCTCCAGCCTCGAAGTCTTGAAGTCCTGAAGAAAGGAAGAACATCACCATCTACCATTAACTATCAAAAGGATTGGTAAGCATAAGTCCCTGCCCTGGAGTCTAACCTAGCTAGAATTAGGTATTGGGAGGTGGGAGGTATAATTTTACTGCAACCCCCTTTGAATGTGTAGTGTATGGTACATTATTATAGTGATTATAAGTTTGACCTTGTTCTTTATTAGAGTGATTTTAAGTTTGACCTTGTACCTTTCCTTGTACTGTCCTTTATTAGAGTGATTGTAAGTTTGGCCATGTATTTTCTTACTAGAGTAATAAGCCTATATTACTTTGACTGTAATAAAGCTAAAGTTCTTTGCATCAAACCAGTGTCCTCTGCACTTTTGTCACACCCCCCAAATAAATCCAGAGTACAGAACCCAAGGGAGGGGGAGCGATTCGAAACCGCTCAAGTTGGTCAGAAGGGAACCTGACCCCCTCATAGAGACCACACACCCACCCTCCTTACAAAATGGCGACCGTGGCAGGACTCTGGTACACGGGGTGTGATGTGGAGAGTGCTGGTTTGGGGCAAAGAACCAAAATGGAAGAGAGGATTTCCTCCTATGTGTATAAGAAAGTGAATGTAACTAAGGAATGGGTGCTTAGTCTATTGCGCTCTGAGCGTCCGGCTGACGCTGCAGCCCAGTGGACAGCAAGTAAAGATCACAAAGAAGCAGTAGAGAAAGCAATTTGGTTGGTCTGCCTACAGCGACAGGTCCAACTGCTAGACAGAATGAATGAAACATTACAGGCAGAGTTATGGGAATAGAAACATAGAAACATAGAAAATAGGTGCAGGAGTAGGCCATTCGGCCCTTTGAGCCTGCACCACCATTCAATAAGATCATGGCTGATCATTTACATCAGTACCCCTTTCCTGCTTTCTCTCCATACCCCTTGATTCCTTTAACCGTAAGGGCCATATCAAACTCCCTCTTGAATATATATAATGAACTGGCATCTACAACTCTCTGCAATAGGGAATTCCACAGGTTAACAACTCTCTGAGTGAAGAAGTTTCTCCTCATCTCAGTCCTAAATGGCTTACCCCTTATCCTTAGACTATGTGCCCTGGTTCTGGACTTCTCCAACATCGGGAACATACTTCCTGCATCTAACCTGTTCAGTCCCGTCAGAATTTTATATGTTTCTATGAGATCCCCTCTCATCCGTCTAAACTCCAGTGAATACAGGCCCAGTCGATCAAGTCTCTCCTCATGTGTCAGTCCTGCCATCCCGGGAATCAGTCTGGTGAACCTTCGCTGCATTCCCTCAATAGCAAAAACGTCCTTCCTCAGATTAGGAGACCAAAACTGAACACAATATTACAGGTGAGGCCTCACTAAAGTCCGGTACAACTGCAGTAAGACCTCTCTGCTCCTATACTCAAATCCCCTAGCTATGAAGGCCAACATACCATTTGCCTTCTTCACCGCCTGCTGAACCTGCATGCCAACTTTCAATGACTGATGTACCATGACACCCAGGTTTCGCTGCACCTCCCCTTTTCCTAATCTGCCACCATTCAGATAATATTTTGCCTTCGTGTTTTTGCCACCAAAGTGGATAACCTCACAATTATCCACACTATACTGCATCTGCCACGTATTTGCCCACTCACCTAACTGTCCAAGTCACCCTGCAGCCTTTTAGCGTCCTTCTCACAGCTCACACTGCCATCCAGCTTAGTGTAATTTGCAAACTTGGAGATATTATACTCAATTCCCTCATCCAAATCATTAATATATATTGTAAATAGCTGGGGTCCCAGTACTCATCCCTGTGGTACCCCACTAGTCACTGCCTGCCATTCTGAAAAGGAACTGTTTATCCCGACTCTCTGCTTCCTGTCTGCCAACCAGTTCTCTATCCATATCAGTACATTACCCCCAATACCATGTGCTTTAATTTTGCACACAAATCTCTTGTGTGGGACCTTGTCAAAAGCCTTTTGAAAGTCCAAATATACCACATCCACTGGTTCTCCCTTGTCCACTCTACTAATTACATCCTCAAAAAATTCTAGAAGATTTGTCAAGCAGGATTTCCCTTTCATAAATCCATGCTGACTTGGACCGATCCCGTCACTGCTTTCCAAATGTGCTGCTATTTCATCTTTAATAATTGATTCCAACATTTTCCCCACTCCTGATGTTAAGCTAACCAGTCTATAATTACCCATTTTCTCTCTCCCTCCTTTCTTAAAATGTGGTGTTATATTAACTACCCTCCAGTCCATATGAACTGACCCAGAGATGATAGGCTGTTGGAAAATGATCACCAAGGCATCCACTATTTCTAGGGCTACCTCCTTAAGTACTCTGGGATACAGACTATCAGGCCCCTGGGATTTATCGGCCTTCAATCCCATCAATTTCCCTAACACAATTTCCCGCCTAATAAGGATTTCCTTCAGTTCCTCCTTCTCACTAAACTTTTGGTTCCCCAGTATTTCCCGAAGGTTATTTGTATCTTCCTTCATGAAGACAGAACCAAAGTATTTGTTTAACTGGTCTGCCATTTCTTTGTTCCCCATTATAAATTCACATGAATCTGACTGCAAGGGACCTACGTTTGTTTTCACTAATCTTTTTCTCTTCACATATCTATAGAAGCTTTTGCAGTCAGTTTTTATGTTCCCAGCAAGCTTCCTCTCATACTCGATTTCCCCCCTCCTAATTAAACCCTTTGTCCTCCTCTGCTGAATTATAAAATTCTCCCAGGCCTCAGGTTTGATGCGCAGAGAACTATCAGGAAAGGGTTATGTCAGAAGAAAGATTGTCAGCAGAACTCCGTAAGCTAAAACAGGAAAGGACCCAAATAAAGGAAAGGTTTAAAAACAGTCAAGACTATTTTTAATGTCAGGTTACCGAGGCCAAAAGTAATAAAAAGTCACTGAGGGAGGAAAGCACTCGCCTCACCCTAAAAGAGTAAAAGAGCTCCAGGAAAGATTAAAAGATGTGCAGGCAGCGTATAAATTAGCTCGCACGAATGAGTTTGAATCGGGAGACCACGGTCCCTGCCAGCAACAAATTAAAAGTTTAAACCTTGCTCTGTCCAAGGCAAAAGGCATGGTATGCCTAATAAGCCCGTAAACCTGGAAGAGGAGGAAGAAACTACCTGGCCACTACCTGTGGTACCGGTGACTACACCAGTTCAGCAGCAGGAGGGGTAAATCAGTTGCGGGGCGGACAGGGATAGTGAACCATCACCACCTGTAGCACCAAGTTTCAGCTCGGCTTGGCCGCAGGGAAGAGAGGGAGGCAAGCCAGAACAGGGAGAGCCAGAACCAGGGCCAATGTACCCGGTCCGGCAACAGAAGTTTGACCCGCCCACCCTTAACGGGGGTCCAGGGCCCTGGAAAGTCAGTTTGTGGTCCCCCACACTCCCTGCCTGCCCTGGAGTCTAAGCTAGCTAGAATTAGGTATTGGGAGGTGGGAGGTATAATTTTACTGCAACCCCCTTTGAATGTGTAGTGTATGGTACTTTATTAGAGTGATTATAAGTTTGACCTTGTTGTTTATTAGAGTGATTTTAAGTTTGACCTTGTACCTTTCCTTGTACTGTCCTTTATTAGAGTGATTGTAAGTTTGGCCATGTATTTTCTTACTAAAGTAATAAGCCTATATTACTTTGACTGTAATAAAGCCAAAGTTCTTTGCATGAAACCAGTGTCCTCTGCACTTTTGTCACACCCCCCAAATAAATCCAGAGTACAGAACCCAAGGGAGAGGGAATGATTCGAAACCGCTCAAGTTGGTCAGAAGGGAACCTGACCCACTCACAGAGACCACAACCCCCCCGCTACACTAACGTCTCCCACGCCGATTTTGCCTCCAGCCCAAGACAGCGGATTCCTCCTCCACAACCCCACATTCCCCCAGATCATCCATTTCCATGGCTCCCACCTCCACCACCCATTTCCATGAAGAAGAGGAGAGATAGGAGGGAGAAGGGCCCGTCTTTGAGCCCCTTGAGCTCCAGGAGCAGGAACAAGATGACAGCAGCCTCCTACCATGTGAGCCAGGTGTTAGCAGAACCTCGGCGTTGGCCTCTGAGTTCCTGGGGTTTGGAACGGACTCCACACTGGCAAACTCAACCAAGTGCAGAGGCCATGGCGCGAAGGCAAGCAAGGCGCCAGGACCCACCAGCAGCGAGCTTGCACCTGCAGATCCACCACGGCTCTCTGCAATTCTGGAGATGGTCCAGCTATCACGGACAAGCGTGCAGATAAGTTGTGATATGCTCCAGACCATGACTGGGATAGCTGGCAGCATGGCTACCTTCACCCAGCAGCACGATGACAAGATGGACCGGCTCATTGCTGTGTTGGAGCGCACAACCGAGAACATTGAGGCGATGAGGCAAGAGATGGCTTCTGGACAAGAAGTGCAAGCCCCCGAGCTCACACCCTGAAGGCAGACAGATCCGGAGAAGCAGGAGATCCCGGCAATTTCGGTCACAATCCCTGTCTTCTCACCAAGATGTCTGCAGACATCCCGGTGCCCTCCTGCACAATCTCGTCAACCAGAGGCAGTGAGGGGCAGGGGAGCGGGACGCCGTGGTATAGGCAGGCCGAGGAAGAGGAGCTTGGGCATGGCTTCAAGAGGGGGAAGAGAGGTGTTGGTGCCGGGTAGAGGGGTGGGTGATGGTGGTGTAAATGTTTGTAAATATAATAATGTTATGTAACCTTTGTTATTGTGCACTTGTAAATACACTCACATTGTTGACCCTCTCTTGGTGACTGTCTGATTTTAATGTCATGTGTGGTGCCTTGCGAGAAACACACATCTGTCCCTCGGGTCATCTGCTTTATCAGGAAAATCTTCCCATCCACAAATGACTGCACTGTATAATGGGTAGGGTCATCAGGCCATCGCAACATGCTTTATGTGCTTTGAGGGTTATTTGATGTGTCAGATTAATTACATCTCTCAGAATAGACTTATGTCCATCACCACAACAAGGCACGCTGGGTACAGGTCTTTTGTGATGAATCAGAACAGATTTTATGAAGTAGTTTCCTTGCAGTACAAAGAAAGACACATTAACAAGGTGATAGTGACAGTGTAATCATTGAAACCTCAACGGTAGGCTACTGAGTCACCGTGGCGATTGCCTCTTGCTGTGCTCTATTGACTGTAGTCCTTCCTCAGTTTGGTCTGTAATCGCGTTGCCCCTAAGGTTGAATAGCTGTAACTTTATACCCTTTTCTTCCGATACAAATGTTGTCAGAGTCTGCAGCTGTCTCAGGCTTACAATAGATCATTCTAACCCTCACCCCCTCACTCTCTATGTGATATGTAGTGCTTCCCTGAGAACGTCTTGAAGGACTGTGTCACAGAATTAATTAATCAGCTTGGATGGACAAAATGTGACTTTTCACTTATTCATAATTATTTTGCCTTCGCCATTGGGCTTCTCAATGAAGGGCTTTCAGCAAGGTCAAAGAAAAAAGTTTCCATTAGCCTAGACACATTTCAGTCATTTTTATCACATCCAAATTAAACATTACCATCAGCAGTAAAGTAAAGCAACATCCACCTAACTTTTTTCCAGCAGTCCCACTCATGCTGGTCCAGCACCTGCACCATAGCCGCGATGTGCAGTGCTGCAGCACTCGGAGCCCTTCTCCCTGCTGCCCCACTCACGGCCAGCTCACACCTGCTTTTTGCGAGTGGTCCTTCTGGCGGGCGGCAAGTCGACCTGAGACCAGCACCCCTGACCAAAATGGCCGATTTGGAGCATCCAACATAGGCGGGCGGCATGACGTCACGCCGGCGGATCCATCCACAACCAATCTCATGCCGGGCGGAATCTGGTCGGCAGATGGGCAGTTCCGGCGGAATCGGCTAAAAATCATACATTTCCAGCGGATCCTCGGCGACTGCGGGCACAACCTGCACCAAATTCGGCCTCTATGATTCTAGGAAGCCAGTGAGCAAGAATACTGAGGATTTTGATAGTTTCTAACTACTGGTATTAAATATTTACCACTGTGTTAAACCAATGTTGGAAAATGTAAACTAGCACAACAACCCAATGGCATCCAACACTTTAGCAGCCATTTCCCACCTGGTCGTAAGTCAGGATAAGAATTGACTACAGGCTTTTGAAGGGAGAAGGACTAATAATGGATTGCCATCTGCCATTATTGAAGCTGTACAAGGATGTCAAAAACTCTTTGGCCAGAGTTTTCTGTGCCCAAAGACAGAGGCTCGAGAATCACGCGAAAGGTTATTCAGTCCATTACACAGTACATTTTATCTAATTTTCTTACATGTCACACATTTTTATTAAGCATTTTGAATAGCTTTCACTTATTTTATTTACCAGAGTCCTATCTGCAATTCTAATCATGCTATTTATAATTTTGGATATGAAATTTTAATGAACACTAAATAAAAAGATAAAGAAAAGTACAAATGCTGGAATTCTGAATGAAAAACAGTGAATGTTAGAGTCACAAAGCAGTCAGTCAGCATCTGAAAAGAGAAATAAATAGTTTAATGTTTTTTGATGAGTTTATTCACTTTGGTAGGAAGAATAGAAAAAGAAAATAATTTTTAAATGGTGAGAAACTATTAAATGTTGGTGTTCAGAAAGATTTAGGTGTCCTCGTACAGGAAACACAGAAAGTTAGCATGCAGGTACAGCAAATGGCATGTTGGCCTTCATTGCAAGGGGATTGGAGTACAAGAGTAAGGGGAGCCGAAATTACCCCTTTTTATAAGACCCATGGCTGCCTGAAAGCTCCCCATCAGTTTTCCCCCACAGCGTGCACGCGCTGACCCCTTACCAACTGGCGGCAACCCCTTCCCAAAATTGCCCCTCAGGAAATTCCTCCTTTCCTGGAATTGCCCCGAAGGAGCGGTGCCATTGCTGGTCGGTGCCACTGACAGCTTTTGCTGTCGGTAACCTTTGTGTGGCTGGGCGGCCACCCTTAAAGGGGAGGATTTGCTGCTGGTGACGCCATGTTATTTTTTTTTGTCGACCGATCGGGCCGACAATTATGGCCGCAGTTCAGCCGGGCCGCCAACAGGCAGCCTGGCATCCCGTCTTGGGTGTTATACCGCTGGCCAGGCCGAAACTTTCCCTGGTGGCCCAGTATTTGTCACTAAAGTGGCTGCAGAGTTCGCTAGGAACGGCCACTCTGACCCGCCTCCACTTCCACCCCAGTGATGAGGTTACTTCCACCCCGTTCCATAAAAAAGCACAAAGTGCTGAATTTCTCCGGTTTGGCCACCCCAGGCATTGGGGCAGGTGCCAGAACACTTCAAGAGCAGTACATGCGACTCATTTCAGGCGGTGGGCAATTTTGGCCCCAAGAAGTCTTACTACAATTGTGGTGAGACCACACCTGGAGTACTGTGCACAGTTTTGGTCTCCTTATCTGAGGAAGGACATACATGCCTTAGCGACGGTACAATGAATGTTCACTAGATTTATTCCTGGGATGAGCGGGTTGTCCTATGACTGTTCAGTCCCCCTAAGAACTTATTTTTAAAGTGGAAGCAAGTCTTCCTCGATTCCAAGGGACTGCCTATGATGATCGAGTAGATTGGGCCTATACTCTCTGGAGTTTAGAAGAATGAGAGGGGATCTCCTTGAAACATATAAAATACAGAGGGGGATTGACAGAGTAGATACTGAGAGGTTACTTCCCCTGGCTGGAGAGTCAAGTACTAGGGGGCATCATCTCAGGATAAGGGGTCGGCCATTTAAGACTGAGATTAATAGGCATTTCTTCACTCAGAGGGTTGTGAATCTTTGGAATTCTCTGCTCCAGAGGGCTGTGGATGCTCAGTCATTGAGTATATTCAAGGCTGAGATCGATAGATTTTTGGAGTCTAGGGGAATCAGGGGATATGGGGATCGGGCAGGAAAGTGGAGTTGAGGTCAAAGATCAGCCATGATCTTTTAGAATGGCGGAGCAGTCTCGAGAGGCCAGATGGCCTACTCCAGCTCCTATTTCTTATGTTCTTATGCCTAAAAATGGCAAGTACACAATATGGCGGCAGGCACACCAGCAGTGCAGATCTGGTGCAAAACGCGCAGTCAGAAATTGGTGCCCATTTAACACTCGAATTGCAGGTGCACCTTAGAGAGTTCTCCCCCAATGAAGGAACTGTTTCAAAGATTTCAAGTTTGGCAGCATATGAAAAAGTAATTGTTTAATTTAACCATCACAAAAGGGGCTGGAATTTCGCAATGTTGATACTTTTAACAGTGGCTCAATGCCAGGTGAAAAAAATAGCACTTTCAATGTTAAATGTTCATTTACTCTACAATAATGCCACATTGTGGGTCAACGCTGAGCACTTGTGAACTAAAACACCAATTGAGCCTGTTATTACAAGGTGTGCCCAATCCAACTGAGGAAGTGTGTTGTTTGTGACTATTACAAAAACGATATAACATAAGTTCTGTGGAGTAGAATTTCTGTGATGTTCACAGAGGTGGCGAATCAGCGCAATCCTCGATTGGTGCAACCTTCCGAATTAGGCACACGGCAACGATCCCCAACATCCGAGTCACAAATCATTAACTATTCACAGCAAACTCCCAGAACGAGTTGAGCTAACTGCTGGGAACTTATACAGTCGGAGCGGGCAGGATGTCCAGCACAGGTGCAGATCCGTACCATGATTTTTACCAGCTGCAGAATTAAAGAGGGCGAAGGCGATGGAGCGGCGCCAATTCAAAAGTGCAATTTCTGGAAGCAGAATTGCAGCTACAATGATGCAAGAGATTTAAGTTGTTTGGAACTTCAGGGAACACTTTTCCTCACGAGCGAGGAAAACAAGAGTGTCTGGGAATACGTTATAGTTACTGTGGAAGCAGATGAGCCAAAAGTTTTTGGCCATCAAAAATGTGTCAATTTAAGGCAACCCAACATTACCACTATAATAAGATTATAGACAAAGTAGGCATGCAAAAATGTATTTTCTCTTGACCTATTACATATTGCTTACAGTTGATTGAAAAATTTTGAGCTAACCGTTTATCTCTTATCATTGTTGAACATGCATGGCCATTCTATGCATGCTTTGCACTTGCAAATTACTACTGGAATTTTTCTTAATGCACCAACTGCTTTAAAGATATGCCCTGTAAAAACAAACATGCTACATGAAACATACCACACACAACCTGGGATGCAGGATGGCACCACTGTATGTACTTTTGAGAGTTCAAGGATCATAGAATCATGGAATCATAGAATGGTTACAGCACGGAAGACCATTCGGCCCATCAAGACCGTGCTGGCTCGCTGCAAGAGCACCTCAGCTAGTTCCACTCCCTCGCCCTTTCCCTGTAACCCTGCAAATGTTTTTCTTTCAGGTACTTATCCAACTCCTTTTTGAAAGCAGTGATTGAATCTGCCTCCACCACTCTCTCAGGCAGTGCATTCCAGATCTAAACCACTTGCTGTGTAAAAAAGTTTTTGCCTTTGGTTCTTCTGCCAATCACCTTAAATCTGTGTCCTCTGGTTCTTGACCCTTCCGGCAATTGTAACAGTTTCTCTCCATCTACTCTGTCCAGAGCCCTCCTGATATTGAACACCTCTATCAAATCTCCTCTCAACCTTTTCTGCTCTAAGGAGAACAACCTCAGCTTCTCCAGTCAATCCACAAAACTGAAGTTCCTCATTCCTGGAATCATTCTCATAAATCTTTTCTGTACCCTCTCCAAGGCCTTCACATTCTTCCTAAAGTGCGGTGCCCAGAATTGGACACAATACTCCAGTTGAGGCCGATCCAGTGTTTTATACAGGTTCATTATAATTTCCATACTTTTGTACTCTATACCTCTATTTATGAAGCCCAGGATCCTGTAAGCTTTTTTAACCGCTTTCTCAACCTGCCCTGCCACCTTCAACGATTTGTGCACAGATACCCCCAGGTCTCTCTGTTCATGCACCTCCTTTAGGATTGTACCCTTTAGTTTAAATTTCCTCTCCTCATTCTTTCTACCAAAATGTGTCACTTCACACTTTTCTGTGTTAAATTTAATCTGCCACGTGTCCGCCCATTCCACCAGCCTGTCTATGTCCTCTTGAAGTCTATCACTATCCACCTCACTGTTCACTATCCTTCCAAGTTTTGTGTCATCTGCAAATTTTGAAATTGTGCCCTCTACATTTAAGTCCAAGTCATTAATATATATCAAGAAAAGCACTGGTCCTAGAACCGACACCTGGGGAACACCACTGTATACCTTCCTTCAGTCCAAAAAACAACCGTTCATCCCTACTCTCTGTTTCTTGTCACTTACCCAATTTAGTATCCATGCTGCCACTGTCCCTTTTACTCCATGGGCTTCAACTTTGCTGGCAAGCCTATTATGTGACACTTTGTCGAAACCCTTTTGGAAGTCCATGAACGTCACACCAATTGCATTGCCCTCAGCGACACTCTCTGTTACCTCATCAAAAATACGATTTGTCTTTAACAAATCTGTGCAGGCTTTCCTTAATTAATCCACACTTGTCCAAGTTGTTATGTATGTGAACCTAACCTATGTGTAAGATGTGCCACTAGGGGACACACCTGTGGGAGACCTATGGGTCACCTGTGTACCCTGTAGCAAGCAGGTATAAAAGGAAGTCCACCATGCTGCTGCCTCACTTTGGAGTTATATTAAAGAGACCAACGTCACAATGGTTTGAGCTTACAACATAGTCTCGTGAAGTTATTCTGAACATAACAACTGCCGATGAGTTACAGATCACGACCTTTCACGCTGCCGTGGTATTCTTGAGAGATTTGTTGAGGGTGATGACTGGGAAGCCTTCATTGAGCATCTCGACCAGTACTTCGTGGCAAACGAGCTGGACACGGCTGAGACAGAGACCAAGCGCAGGGCGATTCTCCTCACCGTATGTGGGTCGTCGGTATATGGCCTCCTCAAAAATCTACTGGTCACAGACAAACCAACGGACAAGATTTACACAGAGCTGTGTGTGCTAGCTCGAGAACACCTCCAGCCAAAGGAGAACATCTTAATGGCCAGGTATCACTTTTACACGCACCATCGCTCTGAAGGCCAGAACGTGACGAGTTTTGTCGCCGACCTAAGACGCCTTGCGGGACAGTGCAAATTTGCAGGATCTTTGGGGGAACTGTTGCGGGACATTTTCATGCTCGGAATTGGCCACGAGGTCATTCTTCGCAAACTGCTGTCTGCCGAATCCTTAGATCTGAGCAAGGCCATCACGATAGCCCAGGCCTTCAGATCCACGAGCGACAACACGAAACAGATATCTTCACAGAAACGAAGCTCACCGGCAAGTACTGTGCATAAAATAATGCTTTCAGCAGGCAGAACTGTACATGGTAGGGCCCACATGACCGCAGAGGCCAGGCCTAGGGTGACTCAGAGGCCGCTGTGGGGTGCTAATGGAACAATGGGGCATCTCCAGCGAATGTGCAAGCGATCTCGGACTCACCACATGGCAGAGTCAGCAGAGGACGATCGATCCAGCGCGGATCACACTGAACGAGCAGGAGAGGCAACTCAACCGAAGGAAGTGTATGGGGTACACACCTTCACCAACAAAAGCCCTCCGCTAATTTTAAAAGTTAAACTTAACGGCATTCCAGTCTCCATGGAATTGGACATGGGGGCGAGTCAATCGATTATGAGTCAGAAAGCTTTTGAGAAACTGTGGAGTAACAAGGCACAGAGGCCAAAACTGAGCCCGATTCACACAACGCTGCGCACTTACACCAAAGAACTCATACCTGTTATCGGCAGTGCGGCAGTGAAATTTTGTATGATGGAATGGTGCATGATTGATTGGTGCACTATGGATTGTACCAGGCGATGGCCCAACGCTGTTCGGTAGGAGCTGGCTAGACAAGATTCGATGGAAGTGGGATGACATCAAAGCACTGCCTTCGGTGGATGATGCCCCGTTCACCCAGGTGCTAAACAAATTCCCGGTGTTATTTGAGCCAGGCATCGGTAACTTCACAGGCGCCAAAGTGCAGATCCATCTTGTTCCTGGGGCACAGCCCATTCATCACAAGGCCCAAGCAGTCCCATAAATGATGCGAGAGAAAGTCGAAATCGAGCTGGATAGACTTCAATGAGAAGGAATCATATCGCCAGTTGAGTTCAGCGAGTGGGTCAGTCCAATCGTGCTGGTGCTAAAGAACGATGAGACGGTCAGAATCTGCGGGGACTGCAAAGTGATGATCAACCAGACTGATTCCCGGGATGGCGGGACTGACCTATCAAGAACGACTGGATCAACTGGGCTTGTATTCACTGGAGTTCAGAAGAATGAGAGGGGACCTCATAGAAACGTTTAAAATTCTGACGGGGTTAGACAGGTTAGATGCAGGAAGAATGTTCCCAATGTTGGGGAAGTCCAGAACCAGGGGACACAGTCTAAGGATAAGGGGGAAGCCATTTAGGACCGAGATGAGGAGGAATTTCTTCACCCAGAGAGTGGTGAACCTGTGGAATTCTCTACCACAGAAAGTTGTTGAGGCCAATTCACTAAATATATTCAAAAAGGAGATAGATGAAGTCCTTACTACTAGGGGAATCAAGGGGTATGGTGAGAAAGCAGGAATGGGGTACTGAAGTTGCATGTTCAGCCATGAACTCATTGAATGGCGGTGCAGGCTAGAAGGGCCGAATGGCCTACTCCTGCACCTATTTTCTATGTTTCTATGTTTCTAACCGAGTCTCGTTACAGGACCAGTACCCACTACCCAAAGCGGAGGACTTATTCACAATGCTAGCAGGGTGAAAGTCATTCACCAAGCTAGACCTAACCTCTGTTTACATGATACAGGAGCTGGCAGAACCGTCAAAGAAGTTGACGTGCATCAACACGTGAGGGGTCACCCGTCACAGCTCGCCAGATCAGGACCTGGACTAGCCAAGATCCCATGCTATCACTAGTAAAAAGCTGTATCCTCAATGGGAGCTGGTCGACAGTTCCCGAGGAAATGCAAGATGAAATCAAGCCATTTCACCGACACAAAGATGAATTGTCCATCCAATTGGATTGTTTCCTATGGGGGAATCGCGTGATCTTGCCCAAAAAAGGCAATGAAATGCTTATAAGCGAGCTATACAGTACCCACCCAGGCAAAATCATGATGAAGGCTTTCGCCAGGTCGCACGTCTGGTGGCCTGGCATTGACTCCGAATTGGAGCCATGCGTACACCAATGCAACATTTGCTCACAGTTGAGCAACGCACCCAGGGAGGCCCTCCTGAGCCTGTGGTCATGGCCCTCCAAGCCGTGGTCCAGGGTCCACAGAGATTTCGCTGGCCCCTTTCTAGGCAAGGTGTAGTAGCAGTGGACGCTTGAATGTATAATAACATCATCATGTACGTCCACTGCCACCATTGAAAGCCTTAGGGCCATGTTCGCCACCCATGGTTTACCCAACATCCTTGTCAGTGACAATGGACCATGTTTCACCAGCTCGGAATTCAACGAGTTCATGACCCGTAATGGCATTAAGCATGTCAGGTCTGCCCCATTTAAGCCCACATCCAACGGCCAAGCAGAATGGGCATTCCAAACCATCAAGCAAAGCTTGAAACGCGTAACGGAAGGCTCCTTGCAGACCCGGTTATCTAGGGTCCTGCTCAACTACCGGACGCACCCCCACTCGCTCACCGGGGTTCCCCCTGCAGAATTGTTAATGAAGATAGCACTCAAAACCGGGCTCTCCTTAGTCCACCCGGATCTCAATGATCACGTAGAAACCCAGCGACACTGGCATAACATGTACCACGATCGCGCGGCTGTATCGCGTGACATTGAGGTTAATGATCCTGTTTGTTCTAAATTACGGTCACAGTCCCAAGTGGATTGCTGGCACTGTCTTAGCCAAGGAGGGGAATCGAGTGTTTGTTGTGAAATTGTTGAATGGGCAAACATGCAGAAAGCACCTGGATCAGAACAAACTGCAATTCAAGGACAACCAAGAACAGTTTGAAGAAGACCCTACCATCTATGATCCACCAACACACACTCAACCAGCAATTGACCTCGCTGTCAACCATGAGGATGAACCCACCATGCCCAACAGTCCAATCAGACCAGCTGCGTTGCCGTGCACCAATGATCCAACCAACTCACCCATGCCAGGATTTCAACTCGGCAATCGACCCGGGAATGCAGAGCGCCAGATCGCCTCAACCTGTAAATAACTTGTACTTAAGACTTTGGGGGGGGGGGAAGTGATATTATGTATATGAACCTAACCTATGTGTAAGACTTACCACTAGGGGGCACACCTGCAGGAGACCTATGGGTCACCTGTGTACCCTGGAGCAACCAGGTATAAAAGGCAGTCCACCATGCTGCTGCCTCACTTTGGAGTTATATTAAAGAGACCAAGGTCACAATGGTTTGAGCTTACAACACAGTCTCATGAAGTTATTCTGAACATAATACAAGTGACTGTTCATTTTGGCTCCGATTACTGTTTTGAAAAGCTTCCCCACTATCGATGTTAAACTAACCTTCTTCCTTTGTGAAGACCGATGCAAAGTACTCATTCAGTTCCTCACCCATACCCTCTGCTTCCCTGCATTGGCCCCATCCCTCCTCTAACTACCCGTTTACTATTTATATGCCTAAAGAAGGCTTTTGGATTACCTTTTATATCTCATATCTCAGAACTATCTCTCTGCTTGCAGGATAAGTTGGGGCACAAGCAGAGAGAGAAATGGCATAAGGGAAAATAGGAACAGGAAAAGGCCATGCAGCCACTCAAGCCTGAACAGGAGACCATTCTGAATTTGATTGGCATGAAGAGCATAGAGGCAGTTGGAGAGGGTGAAATCAAAGGCAGCTCCCCAAACTAGTTCTAGCACCGTTCTTCTTATTTTGTCTTCTCCACTTACTCACTCAAGCACTCTCATACAGGCATACAACAATATTCACCATTTGAGGATAGAGCACTGACTGAACACAAAGCTCGAGCCAAGAGGAACATATAGTGATGATAGTGGAGGATCAGGAATCTGCTAACCAGATGGCAATTCATGTCCTTATTACAGAGCGCAGGGATTCAGACTTCACAGGACACATTGAAAAGAATTTTGCTAACTAAGCACCATTGTCTTCTGGAATCTTTTGAACTGTGTACAACACACTGTAAGGTTTAGCAGTGACTTTGGAAGGGTCCACTGGTCGGATCTACGCAATTATGCGCTGCCCACATATCATAACTCCAGTCCACCATGGTAACTCCATAGAAATTTGCTGCTGAACCTTCAACGACTGAGGTCCTCCACACAGTAGGAGTTTCCCTCAGGAATGTTCTTGCATTTCTGCCATGGACGCTTTGGGCTAAAATGAACATCTGGCTCCTTTTTCTATCCTCAGCACGCTTGGGGTAATAGCAATCATTGTTGAACAAGCAGTCTGCTCCCATGAAAATCGTTAGACTACTGAGAGAGCATCTGGCAGCAAGGGCACTGTTAGAGTAGGAACGGATGAGATTGCTATCTCTCAGGTCGGTATCACAATCAGGCCATCTTGCCCCCATCTCAAATGACAGCAAGCAAATGGGATCAAGCAAACCACTGCACCTCCAAGGGCCACCGCATAACTCAGCACAAGATACTAGCTGCAGTGCCACCTCAATCCCAAGAGACTCCGGTAGACTTTAATGGATTGAATAAACACCTCCTTCCAGGTCAGTCACCTACTGGGTGATTATATGGGGAACGAGGTATTTCTGGTCATGTTCTACTCCACCACAAGTCCCACTTCTATTTTAATCATTTGGGGTTCCTGTGGTTTATTTTTTAATCAAGTAGACTATTTTCTGATCGACAGTCCTATTGGTATCATTGGACAATTATGTATTTAAAAATCAAAGGCCTATATCTATCTGTTAAAATGGCTTACTTGTGATTATATCTGCCCTTCATAATTGAATGCCTGAACTAATCTCCATCAGAAATTGAATAATTCAATGAATGTGAAAACAGAGCTAATTGTTCTGGGCAGTAACTATAACATGGTTACTGCGAATCAAACTAGAGTTGTGAGAGTGGGGCCCAAGGAAAATCACTAAATAGGTTTTCACTGTGGGTCCAAATCCACGGTTTCAGATGGAACAGTCACTCTACACCTGCATCACAGACCACAAGTCTGAAATTCCTCTGACTCAAGCTAATGGTTACTTCATGACAGCTTCTAAGAACCAACTAGGGAATTCTAAAATTCCTGGCATTTAGATCACAGTTACAAGTGAGAAGCAACTAACATCCCCAAATGAAAGAATTTTCCTACGTTAACTAAATGACAATAACAGTGAAATGGAGAAGGAAAATATGAGACCAGAGAGCTCCAAAGGAGAGATCAAATCCAGATGAAAGGATTGAATAAGGTGCAAAGCCCCTCAATCCATCCTCAGTATTACAGCTGGTGGCTATCGAAGAAGCACAAATGAAGTGTGAAGGGCCCATATGACACAGGCAGTGACTAAAGCAAAGCAGCTCAGCCAAACTATCACATGACTGGTAGTGAAAATTTGGTGAAGAAGTTGGAATTAGTAACGTACAGAATCGATCTATTATAAAAGGGGTCACTTTTGACTTTATGCTTCAACAACAACTCGCATTTATATAGCGCCTTTAACGTGGTTAGCAGTCCCAAAGCATTTCACAGGAGTGATTATCAAATAACATTTGACACTGAGCCACAGAAGGAGATAGTAAGACAGGTGACTAAAAGCTTAGTCAAAGAAGTAGGTTTTAAGGAGTATCTTCAAGAAGAAGACCGAGGTGGAGAGCCGGAGAGGGTTAAGAAGGGAATCCCAGAGCTTAGGGCCGAGACAGCTGAAGGCACGGCCGCCAATGGTGGACCAATGAGAATTGGGGATGCACAAGAGGCCGGAATTTGCTTCTTGCAAAGTTATTCTCAATCTCCCATCTCTCTCTCTGACCAATCTTACTCGCTAGACCAGGCCGACAAGAGTGATTGCCTGTTCTTCTGGCTCGATTAAATTTTCTGAATTAACCTCCTCCTTCGCAAGAGGCCGTATTTGCCAACAGCATACAGTGGAAATTTAGACAGTAGTGAGTTTCCAATCGTTATTTCAACTGTTCGAAAAATTGTTCACAAGTGCAATCTGACTTTCGAAACTTGTACAGCCAATGGGGGAGTTACCCACAGCAGGACATCTCTAGAACAAGCATGGTGATTTATAGACTCCACCTTGTCTGGGCGGATGCTCACTGCCTGGTAGGCCCAACATTCAAATAGCAACCAGATTTCTGGAGTAGCTTGGACTCCCATCAGACACATTCCCAAAAGTGATGTCAAGATGATGCTTTGGGGGTGACAGGTGGAAAGAGCACCTCACCCCTTCCCCCTTCTGTCCGAAGTTCCAGGTGTAGGCAACTAAGGTGTAGGCGTTTAGAGGAGCATGCCAGGAGCAGCATCGGGCGTACCTAAAAATGAGGTGCCAACCTGGTGAAGCTACAACACAAGACTACATGCATGCCAAAGAATGAAAGCAGCATGCTGTAGACAGAGCTAACTGATCCAAGAACCAACGGATAAGATCAAAGCTCTGCAGACCTGCCACAACTAGTCGTGAATGGTGGTGGACAATTAAACAACTTCTGGGAGGAGGTGGCTCCATGAACATCCCCATCAACATGATGGTGGAGCCCAGCACGTGAGCATTTGCAGCAATCTTCAGCCAGAAGTGCCGAGTGCATGATCCATCTCAGCCTCCTCCTGAGGTCCCCACCATTACTGAAGCCAATTTGATTCACACCACGCTGAGTGCACTGGATACAGCAAAGGCTATGGGCCCCGACAACATCTCAGCTGTAGTGCTAAAGATTTGTGCTCCAGAACTAGCCACACCTCTGGCCAAGCTGTTCCAGTACAGCTACAACACTGGCATGGAAAATTGTCCACAAATAGCAGGTCAGATCCAATCTGGCCAATTACCATCCCATCCGACTACTCTCAATCGTTAGCAAGGTGATGGAAGATGTTGTAAACAGTGCTATCAAGCGGCACTTACTCACCAATAACCTGCTCACCGATGCTCAGTTTGGGTTCTGCCAGAACCACTCGGCTCCAGACCTCATTACAGCCTTGGTCCACACATGGGCAAAAGAGCTGAATTCCAGATACCTTTGTCACCTTTGACACCAAGGCAGCATTTGACCGAGTGTAGCATCAAGGAACCCTAGTAAAACTGAAGTCAATGGGAATCAGGGGGAAAACTCTCCACTGGCTGAAGCCAATCCTAGCGCAAAGAAAGATGGAGGCCAATCATCTCCGTCCCAGAACATCGCTGCAGGAATTCCTCAGGGCAGTGTTCTAGACCCAACAATATTCAACGACCTTCCCTCCATCATAAATGGGGATGTTCGTTGATGATTGCACAGTGTTCAGTGCCATTTGCAACTCCTCAGATAATGAAGCAGTCCATGCCCACATGCAGCACATGGACAACATTCAGACTTGGGCTGATAAGTGGCAAGCAACATTCAGGCCACATAAATGCCAGGCAATTACTATCACAAACAAGAGAGAGTCGAACCACTAACCCTTGACATTCAATGGCATTATCATTGTCAAATCCTCGCAATCAGCATCCTGGGGTCACTATTGACAGAAGCTTAACTGGGCTAACCACACAAATACTGTGGCTACAAGAGCAGGTCTGCAGCTGGTTATTCTGTGGCAATTTACTCACCTCCTGACTCCCCAAAGCCTTTCCACCATCTACAAGGCACAAGTCAGGAGTGTGATGGAATACTCTCCACTTGCCTGGATGAGTGCAGCTCCAACAACACTCAAAAGATCGACACATCCAGGGCAAAGCAGCCCGCTTGATTGACACCCCATCCACCACCTTAAACATTCACTCCCTCCACAACAGGAGCACCGTGGCTGCAGTGTGTACCATCTACAAAATGCACTGCAGCAACTCGCCAAGGCTTCTTCAACAGCACCTCCCAAACCCGCAACCTCTATGACCTAGAAGGTCAAGGGCAGCAGGTGCAAGGGAATAACACCACCTGTAAGTTCCCCTCCAAGTCACACACCATCCTGACTTGGAAATATATCGCCGTTCCTTCATCGTCGCTGGGTCAAAATCCTGGAATTCCCTCCTTAACAGCACTGTGGGAGTACCTTTACCACATGGACTGCATTAGCGCAAGAAGGCAGCTCACCAACACCTTCTCAAGGTCAATTAGGGATGGGCAATAAATGCTGGCCTTGCCAACGATGCCCTCATCCCATGAATTAAAAAAAGGAGTAGTAAACTTGCAGAAACAGGTTCTGCCCTATTTTCTTTTTGCCTTTGCTGTATGTCTGATCAAGGAACACAATTTCTGTACTGTTGTTTTTTTCAACTATCTTTTCTAGTTTCGTCAACTAATATTTTCCCTTTTCTCAGTGCTGCATTAGAGGAAATATTTATTTTTTTACTGTAATTGCAGCACAAAGTTATTCATTTTTTGCAATTGCATGCAATATGGCCTGAAGGGATTACAGTGACAACTCTGCAGTGGTTCCTGTAGAGGGTTATATTCATCAATCTCATCAATTGGCAAACAAAACACTTGCATTTCTTTTGGGTCAAATGTTGAACGGTAATTCCCCCACTAAATTGATCACCTTAAAACCATAATAACTGTTACATTAAGGGGAATATATTAATCGGGGAACCTGAAACACCTGCATAAAATCATGTATTATGTGGTGTATCAATGCGTAGTACTGAGGGGAACTGTGGGGATTAGAAATATCTGAAGTTCTTCTTGGCTATGGATGAATTTACAGGCTTCCCTGTTTATTTTAATCAACTAAAGGAGCCATGGATGGCCACACTACGGCAGTTTAATCCGACACTGTAGACTGGTGTTCTCAGTCAATTATCTTCAACCTCCTCCACTACTTGCTTAAAATAATGGACATGAAGTCAATGCAAAAGAAAATTGGCAGAGGTGTAAAACGGGCTGCCGATTCACTATCACTTGTAAAATGACCCCCATATAAGCGCATGGTATTGGGGGTAATGTATTGACGTGGATAGATAACTGGTTGGCAGACAGGAAGCAGAGAGTCGGGATAAACGGGTCCTTTTCAGAATGGCAGGCACTGACTAGTGGAGTGCCGCAGGGCTCAGTTATGGAACCCCAGCTCTTTACAATATACACTAACGATTTAGATGAAGGAATTGAATGTAATATCTCCAAGTTTGCGGATGACACTAAACTGGGTAGTGTTGTGAGCTGTGAGGAGGACGCTAAGAGGCTGCAGGGTGACTTGGACAGGTGAGGTGAGTGGCAAATGCATGGCAGATGCAGTATAATGTGGATAAATGTGAGGTTATCCATTTTGGGGGCAAAAACACGAAGGCAGAAAATTATCTGGATGGCGGCAGATTAGGAAATGTGGAGGTGCAACGAGACCTGGGTATCATGGTTCATCAGTCACTGAAAGTGGGCATGCAGGTACAGCAGGCGGTGAAGAAGGCAAATGGCATGTTGGTCTTCATAGCTCGGGGATTTGAGTATAGAAGCAGGGAAGTCTTACTGCAGTTGTACAGGGCCTTAGTGAGGCCCCACCTGGAATATTGTGTTGAGTTTTGGTCTCCTAATCTGAGGAAGGACGTTCTTGCTATTGAGGGCGTGCAGCGAAGGTTCACCAGACTGATTCCAGGGATGGCTGGACTGTCATATGAGGAGAGACTGAATCAACTGGGCCTTTATTCACTGGAGTTTAGAAGGATAAGAGGGGATCTCATAGAAACATTCAAGATTCTGATGGAACTGGACAGGTTAGATGCGGGAAGGATGTTCCTGATGTTGGGGAAATCCAGAACCGGGGACATAGTCTTAGGATAAGGGGTAGGCCATTTAGGACTGCGATGAGGAGAAACTTCTTCACTCAGAGAGTTGTTAACCTGTGGAATTCCCTGCTGCAGAGAGGTCATTGGATATATTAAAGAGGGAATTAGATATGGCCCTTACAGCTAAAGGGATTAAAGGGTATGGAGAGAAAGCAGGAAAAGGGTACTGAGGGAATGATCAACCATGATCATATTGAATGGCGGTGCAGGCTCGAAGGGCCGAATGACCTACTCCTGCACCTATTTTCTGTGTTTCTATGTTTCTATATAGTACAATGAGTTGATTCTTAGTTTTTCCATAAAGTACTTAGAAAAATATATCCTAAGCCACAATGAATTGTGTTAGGATTTTGGGACCAAGTTTCCACAAGAAAAAAAACGGGCGCCCCTCCGAGCTGGGCGCCCGTTTTTCGCGCCTAAAACGGCGCCTAAAAAAATCCTCGGTAGTCTCCACCGACTTACAGGTCCTGTGGCACTCGGCGCAGCCGGCACAAGCTGTGGGGGGGGCGGAGCCAGGTCCCTGCGCTGAAAACAATGCCGGGACCTCTGCACATGCGCGCTACAGTCTGCACGCAAGTGCAGTAGCTCCAGGCGCCGAACTGTGTGGGAGGGGCCCGAAGCACACAGCCCCTAGCCCTGGCCCAATGGCCTCACTGGGGCTGCGTGAATGAGGCTCCTCCCACGGCCAGCTCCTGCTCCCCGCCCGACCAGACCCGACACTCGCTCCCCCCCCCCCCCTCGCCGACCAGACCCGACCCGACACCCGCTCCCCCCCGTCCCGACCGAGACCCGACACCCGAGACCCGCTCCCCCCCCCCCCCCGCCCGCCCCGACCCGACACCCGCTCTCCGCCCCCCCCCGCCCCGACCCGACACCCGAGACCCGCTCCCCCCCCGCCCCGACCCGACACCCGCTCCCCCCCGCCCCGACCGAGACCCGACACCCGAGACCCGCTCCCCCCCCCCCCCGCCCGCCCCGACCCGACACCCGCTCTCCGCCCCCCCCCGCCCCGACCCGACACCCGAGACCCGCTCCCCCCCCGCCCCGACCCGACACCCGCTCCCCCCCGCCCCGACCGAGACCCGACACCCGAGACCCGCTCCCCCCCCCCCCCCGCCCGCCCCGACCCGACCCGAGACCCGCTCTCCGACCCCCCCCCCGCCCCGACCCGACACCCGAGACCCGCTCTCCCCCACCCCCCGCCCCGACCCGACACCCGCTCCCCCCCGCCCCGACAGAGACCCGAGACCTGCTCTCCCCCCCCGCCCTAACCCGAGTCCCGCTCCCCGACCCGAGGCCCGCTCCCCCCCCCCCGACCCGACACCCGCTCCCCCCCCGACCCGACACCCGCTCCCCCCCCCCGACCCGACACCCGCTCCCCCGACCCCACCCCCTCTCTCCCTCCCCCCCTCTCTCCCTCCCCCCTCCCTCTCCCCCCCCTCTCCCCCCTCCCCTCTCCCTCCCTCCCCTCTCCCTCTCTCTCTCTCTCCCTCCCTCTCTCGCTCAGCGGCACGAACAGCTGCAGAATTCTCCCTGGCTGAAGCACTTTCACACAGGTAGGAAGATGGTTTATTTAATCTTTTCTTGGCTTATAAATGTTTATTCAGGTTGGATTTATTTGTATAATATTTGTAGAAGTATAAATAAGGATTTATTGTCAAATTTAATGAGTTCCCTTCCCCCCCCCACCTCGTTCTGGACGCCTAATTTGTAACCTGCGCCTGATTTTTTAATGTGTAGAACAGGTTTTTTCAGTTCTACAAAAATCTTCACTGGCGCCATTCTACTTTAGTTTGGAGTACATTTTCACTGTGGAAACTTTCAAATCAGGCGTCAGTGGCTGGACACGCCCCCTTTTGAAGAAAAAATTCTGTTCTAAACTAGAACTGTTCTACCTGACTAGAACTGCAGAAAAAAAAATGTGGAGAATTGCGATTTCTAAAATAGTCCGTTCTCCACCAGTTGCTCCTAAAAATCAGGCGCGAATCATGTGGAAACTTGGGCCCTTTATTCTCTCACATGTTATAGGGTAAATGCATATCATCGCTTTTTTGCAAGTTGCTTTTGAATGATCCTTCACTGAAAATCCCTCTACCAAGGCACAAAGTTTCAACGTTCCAATCAAGAATTTTCTGTACTGAGACAAGAACTGGTAATTCTGTGTGCAAATCTCACTATCTGTTGGCATTTCCACCCTGCTCTTGCCAACAAGCCTGCCCTCACAAATATCAGACATTATGTCCTCTGTCACTTGGTCAAATTGCCATCTGTCCCCAATGTTAGGTGAACTTCCCTCCATCCAGTGAACCAGAGCTCCCATTAGAAAAAGGCGGAAGATCATGCATCTGAGCAAATTGAGAGTGGATGAAGAAATTAGATCCCCAATGCTATTTTCCACACTCTGCCGGCTTGAATACCACCAGTCCCTACTCCTATGTATAGTACAAGCCGGGATGTGGCCAATTCCAGTGAGAATAAAAAGGGTTCTTCAGCTGAAGTCAGAAAAAGCTGGATGGAGAGTTAGGGTGACATTTTTTATGGTATTCGCTTGAGGTTTTCAGGCTTAAAGACTTTTTCATTTAATGTATTTGTAGCTGTCAGTTCTGCATAAAAAATGCTTACTGTCCTTGAGGTGTTCCTTGTTTGCATTCCCCATGCCTATAACCCTCTCCTTTAAAGTGCTGCCACCAGCTCTTCATAAGAAAACATAAGAAATAGGAGCAGGAGGAGGCCATTCGGCCCCTCGAGCCTGCTCTGTCATTCAATAAAATCATGGCTGATCTTCAACCTCAACTCCTCCATCCTGCCTGATTCATATCCCTTGAATCTCTGAGTGCCCAAGAATCTATCGCTTTCAGTCTTGAATATACTCAATGACTGAGCATCCACAGCCCTCTGGGGGAGAGAATTCAAAAGATTCACAACCCTCTGAGTGTAGACATTTCTCGTCATTTCAGTCCTAAATGGGGGATCCCTTATCCTGAGACTATGGATTCTATTTTCCCAATATCCCCAGACACGATGGGTTGAATGGCCTCCTTCTATTAAGTTGTTGTTGTTGACAATACAACTTACATAGGGGTTAAGGTATTCTGATCAGAAACACTGAAAACTTAGCTGTTAAAGTTGCTAAAACTAAGGAAGCCAGGACGATAACTGAAAACAATGTTCATTGCAAAATAGGGAAGTGTATATACCTCCCAACATAAATTATTCATCAGTTAGCCTCTGACTTGTTCCAGTATAGTAATGTGTGCATTTTTTAGTCTGCATGAAGGAAGATAAAGTATTGAAATGTAGTCTAGATTCAGGAAAAAAAGCATTGGAAATCTTTTGGGGAATCATGCACTGGGTAGATGCTTACTGGCTGGTTAATCCCAAGACTATACTCATTGACCTAATTTGACTGTACATCTTGACACTAGGACTGTTCTGTCAAAATATGCCCCACGTGGCCTGCTTTGATATTGGACTCAAAAGTTATTGAAGATTGACTGAGTCTGTCTTGTGAGAGGTTTTGGTCACCCAGAAACTGACAATTGGCATGAACTATTTCCTGGCAAAAGGCACTTCATTATGTGACCTTCTGGGTTACAGCAAGGAATTATAATTGGTCTTGCTTAAGAATAAAATAACCAGGGTTATCAATTTCACAGAACATTCCCTCATAATAAAACTACCCCTTCTACAAACATACAAACGCGCGTGCACACACACTTCACACACACACACATGTGCACACACACACACATACATGTGCACACATATATACACACACATACACGTGCACACATACACACACACGCATGCTCACACACATCATCATCTTCATAGGCAATCCCTCAGAATCGAGGAAGACTTGCTTCCACTCTTAGCATGAGTCCTTAGGTGGCTGTACAGTCCAATACGAGAACCACAGTCTCTGTCACAGATGGGACAGACAGTGGTTGAAGGAAAGGATGGGTGGGACTGGTTTGCCGCACGCTCCTTCTGCTGCCTGCGCTTGATTTCTGCATGTTCTCGGCGATGAGACTCGAGGAGCTCAGCGCCCTCCCGGATGCACTTCCTCCAATTAGGGCATTCTTTGGCCAGGGATTTCCAGGTGTCAGTGGGATGTCGCACTTTACCAGGGAGGCTTTGAGGGTGTCCTTGTAACATTTCCGCTGCCCACCTTTGACTCATTTGCCGTGGACAAGTTCCGTGTCGAGCGCTTGCTTTGGGCGTCTCGTGTCTGGCATGCGAACTATGTGGCCTTGCCCAGCCGAGCTGATCAAGTGTGGTCAGTGCTTCATGCTGGGGATATTGGCCTGGACGAGGACGCTAACATTGGTGCATCTGTCCTCCCAGGGGATTTGTAGGATCTTGCACACATACACACATATACACACATACACACACACATGCACACACACACATGTGCACACATACAGACACATGTGTGCACACATACACATACACACAAACACACGCACACACATGCACACACACACACATGTGTACTCATGCACACACAGACACGGATGCACACACACACATACACACACATGGACACATGTGTACACACGCACAGACACAATGGTCACTGGAAGGAAAAAAGGTATGAGTTCAATCTCACAATCAAAAATGAAATTGTTTCAGGTCTAATGATGGATGCAAAACTGTTATCAGCGTGTCAATCAGCTGACTGAGCAAGCAAGTTAAGTGGATATATATCCATCTGAGGTAATTACAAGGAAGCAGATGGAAATGAATTCAGTCTTTTTGAGATCTTTATGAACAACTGAATATGTCACAAGGTAATGAAAGGCATTAAGAAGTTTAGAAACCTTTTGCTCTCTCAAAGTCATCACAGACATGAAAAGACTCCCTGAATAAGCTAATAACTTTACATAAGGTAGATGCAGAAATTGTCTATTTACTTCCTCAGGCGTCCCCTCAGGCAGACAGCTACTCCACTGGATTGTGTACAATTGTATAAGACATGCCGTACTCTCCTGCAGACTCAGGTATTTAATGAGGTGACTAAGTGTTCTCTAACAGATTCCTTTCACTTAGCAGCCATTCCTACCCACCCTTAACCTGTAACTGTGTAATAGTTACAGACCCATCTCTCTCAGTAGCATGATCTGCAACCCTAGAGATACACTGGAACCAAGAACAATCTTCCCAGAATCACAGAATCTTCACATCGGGCCCAGAAAAAGGCATTGGAGGAGACAGAATAGCAGATCACCAACTGGTAGGATGTGTGCGGCACATGACACTGGAGGGGAACAAATATCTGGACTATAAGGGCCCGAATTTGATGGAGGTCTCCGCCCACCCAAGTGCTGCCCAAAGGACCGCCGATGGCCGCCAAGGTATCTGACTGTACTTTGAACGGGGTTTTCATCTGAGAGGTCCCTCGAAGGTCAGCAGGTGGCAAATGAGCGACTTATGCTGCCAATCTGGGCGGCAGCCGGCGGGAGCTCTCATTCTTGGCGGCAAAGGCGCTTGCCATCCAAGTGCCGCTGAGGATAGAGTCAGGCCCACAGAGGGTCGAAGAGCTGAAAAGCAAAAGCATTCAAAAAAAACATCTGAAGACCTTCAGGGGACCCCATCCAGGTAAGTCCCTGTAAAGAAAAAAATTACAAAAACTGTACTAACCTTTTTTTCCCCATCTCCCTACCTACTGTCGGGGACAGACCAGCCTCCGGCCAGTGGTCCACTCCCATTCTGCCGCTGACTGCCACCGACTCGCGCCCGCATGAATATTGCACAACTCGGCTGGCCGCTGACATCAGCGGGCGCTTCCCGGCGGCTCTCCCCTCCTGCCCGCTCCAGGCGACGTCGAAAGTGGCACTGGGCGGTTCGACGAGAGGAGTGTCGACAGCAGTGGGCGGCAGTCAGCGGCAGTGGCCGATAAGTTCTTCAATTTCGGGCCCTAAGGTTTCTAACCAGAACACCTACCATGATAATAAAATGATTAAAGGATTTGATAGGGTAGCTAGAGAGGAACTATTTTCTCTGGTGGGGGAGTCGATAACAAGGGGAAATGGCGTTAAAATTAAAGCTAAGCCGGTTCAGGGTTGATATCAGGAAGCACTTCTTCACACAAAGGGTAGTGGGAATCTGGAACATTCCCCCCAAAAAACTGTTAAGGCTAGGGGTCAATTGAACATTTAAAAACTGAGACAGATAGATTTTCCTTAGGCAAGGGTATCAATGGTTATGGAACCAAGGCGGGTAAATGGAGTGAAGCTACAAATCAGCCATCATCTAACTGAATAGCGGAACAGGTTCAAGGAGCTGAATGGCCTCCTCCTGTCCCTATGCTCATTGTGTTTAGTTGGACATAATCAGGTGAGCTTCATAAAAGGGTGCATTGGGTAAGATGACATGTGATACCGTGATATCCATTGGCATGCAAGAGCAGATAGCTGTGGTCAGGTTTGCTGCAGAAAAATGATTTGATGGGATACCTGTCCCAGACATTGAAGGAATTGAGCTTCAGTGTGAGCTATATTGATGCTTCAATCAGTCTATGAAATCCCCGTAAAATCATCAGCACTCAAATCGTTCCAACCACCTTTTGCTTCGACTGCAATCAGGATGACTGCTGCTTTCCATTCTAACTTTAGTGTTTTTAGTTTTGGTTCTCAACGACCTGCTTCAGTCTGTGTTTGCTCCGCTCCTCTGACACCAGGCTTGCCCTCCTTCCACCCGCTCCCTCTGTTTTACCATTAGTGGCTTCTCATGTGCCCATTATGTTGCTGCCCTCTGGAACGCCCTCCCTAGATTTCTCCACCTTGTCATCCTCTTCCTTGCATTCAAGGACCTTCAAACCCTTCTCTTTGACGACACTTCTGGCTCTTTCCTTTAACCTTCTCCGTCTTCCCCTTTATTCCTGCAACTCAGCACGCACTGTGTGCACTCCGCTCCGTTAAACTTGTTGAGACATCTTCCTGTACATGAGAATCATTGGGAAAATATAAGAGGTTTTTGCGTTGCACTGATTATCTGCTCACATTTGTGGAGGGAATCTGCACTGGAACCCTTGATCACGCAATTTTCTAGCATACTCATTTTTCTGAATGATCTTATGCTCTGTCTGGAAGTGATTAATTGGGTCCCTCAATTCTGGATGCAAAATGAATATGTATTGCCCATCTTCTAGAATTATTTCCAAGATAAGTATTTCTTTATGTAAACTATAGGTTTGTGTAAAATAGGCATTATAGTGTCATCTAATTACTGGTGACTTATAACTTAACCATATATTAATTACATAGGATATATGGCATACAAACAGGCCATTCAGCCCAACCAGTTCATGCCGCCGTTTATGCTCCACTTGAGCCTCCTCCTGTCTTTCCTCATCTGTGGTAGCGAGTTCCACATTCTCACCACTCTCTGGGTACAGATGTTTCTTCTGAATTCTCTTTTTGATTTCTTGGTGACTATCTTATATTGATGGCCTCTAGTTATGCTCTTCCCCACAAGTGGAAACATTCGCTCTGTTTCTACTCTATCAAAACCTTTCATAATTTTAAACACCTCTATTAGGTCACCCCGCAGCCTTCTTTTTTCAAGCGAAAATTGACCCAGCCTGTTCAACCTTTCCTGTTTTAAAATTATTTCTTTACAGGTACTTACCAGTGGCTCTCCCCTCCCATCGAAAGTGGCACTGGGCGGTTCGAGCGGAGGAATGTCGGCAGCAGTGGGAGGCAGTCGGCGGTAAGTTCAGCAAAATTGGCCCCTATGCATATTAAGGTTTAATGGTTGAAATTAATTTTAACATAATCATCTGTTATAGCAGTAACAGTCTCCAAGATTGTATATCAGCATGGATTTGTGAAAGGGAAATCATGCTTGACAAATCTTCTGGAATTTTTTGAGGATGTTTCCAGTAGAGTGGATAAGGGAGAACCAGTTGATGTGGTATATTTGGACTTTCAGAAGGCGTTCGACAAGGTCCCACACAAGAGATTGATGTGCAAAGTTAGAGCACATGGGATTGGGGGTAGTGTACTGACATGGATTGAGAACTGGTTGTCAGACAGGAAGCAAAGAGTAGGAGTAAATGGGTACTTTTCAGAATGGCAGGCAGTGACTAGTGGGGTACCGCAAGGTTCTGTGCTGGGGCCCCAGCTGTTTACACTGTACATTAATGATTTAGATGAGGGGATTAAATGTAGTATCTCCAAATTTGCGGATGACACTAAGTTGGGTGGCAGTGTGAGCTGCGAGGAGGATGCTGTGAGGCTGCAGAGCGACTTGGATAGGTTAGGTGAGTGGGCAAATGCATGGCAGATGAAGTATAATGTGGATAAATGTGAGGTTATCCACTTTGGTGGTAAAAACAGAGAGACAGACTATTATCTGAATGGTGACAGATTAGGAAAAGGGGAGGTGCAAAGAGACCTGGGTGTCATGGTACATCAGTCATTGAAGGTTGGCATGCAGGTGCAGCAGACGGTTAAGAAAGCAAATGGCATGTTGGCCTTCATAGCAAGGGGATTTGAGTACAGGGGCAGGGAGGTGTTGTTACAGTTGTACAGGGCATTGGTGAGGCCACACCTGGAGTATTGTGTACAGTTTTGGTCTCCTAACCTGAGGAAGGACATTCTTGCTATTGAGGGAGTGCAGCGAAGGTTCACCAGACTGATTCCCGGGATGGCGGGACTGACCTATCAAGAAAGACTGGATCAACTGGGCTTGTATTCACTGGAGTTCAGAAGAATGAGAGGGGACCTCATAGAAACGTTTAAAATTCTGACGGGGTTAGACAGGTTAGATGCAGGAAGAATGTTCCCAATGTTGGGGAAGTCCAGAACCAGAGGTCACAGTCTAAGGATAAGGGGTAAGCCATTTAGGACCGAGATGCGGAGGAACTTCTTCACCCAGAGAGTGGTGAACCTGTGGAATTCTCTACCACAGAAAGTTGTTGAGGCCAATTCACTAAATATATTCAAAAAGGAGTTAGATGAGGTCCTTACTACTAGGGGGATCAAGGGGTATGGCGAGAAAGCAGGAATGGGGTACTGAAGTTGAATGTTCAGCCATGAACTCATTGAATGGCGGTGCAGGCTAGAAGGGCTGAATGGCCTACTCCTGCACCTATTTTCTATGTTTCTATGTTTCTATATTGTTATCGATAAAATATCATTGCCTCATACAATCAAATGTTGGAGATTGTTATTGCTTACACATATTCAGATTGTTAACTTGTTATCTTTGGGAATTCCCTTGATAACTTATTCTTGAAACAGGCAACCTGCACTTCCTAAGATTGTTCTTTTAACAACAGAAACAACAACTTGCATTTAAATAGCACCTTTAACTTGGTAAAACGTCCCAAGGCGCTTCACAGGTATGTTGTCAAACAAAATATAACATCGAGCCACATCAGGAGATATCAGAACAGCTTGGCCAAAGAGGTAGGTTTTAAGGAGCGTCTTAAAGGAGGAAAAAGAGGTAGAGAAGCAGAGAGGTTTAGGGAGGGAATTCCAGAGCTTAGGGCCTTGGAGGCTGAAGGCACAGCTGCCAATGATGTGGCGATAAAAATGGGGATGCTCAAGAGGCCAGAATTAGAGGAGTGCAGATATCTCAGAGGGTTGTAGGGCTGGAGGAGATTACAGAGATAGGGAGGGGTGAGGCCATGGATGGATTTGAAAACAAGGATTAGAATTTTAAAATTGAAGCATTGCTTAACCGGGAGCCAGTGTAGGTCAGCGAGCACAGGGGTGATGGGTGAATGGGACTTGGTGCAAGTTAGGACACGGGTAGCCAAGTTTTGGATGACCTCAAGTTTACGTAGGGTAGAATGTAGGAATGTGTTGCAATAGTCAAATCTGGAGGTAACGAAGGCATGGGTGAGGAATGTTTTAAGGATTTTGCCTTTGCCTTGTTGGTAAAAGAAGTAAGTCCTCAATGACTTGCTCAATAAATGAAGATAAAAATGTGGAGGATTACCTTCGTAAATGATTATTTTTTCATTTTCTAGCTGTCACCAAAGAATCTCCCGTTATTCAAAAATGAAGGACAGCAGCTGACGCAGGCTGTGGTCAGTATGGCCACAAGAAAGAATAAAAGCCACAGAACACCTGGAGCTAAAAGGCAGCTGCTTCATTCCTGTTCCTTCCACACCCACAGGAGTTGACTTTCTGACAACAGGACAGACCTCATTAAATCAAATCCCACTGACTGGGTGAAGGAATGTAAATTAGCCCTTCTTACTGAAGTACATGTACACTCCACAAATTCACAAGTAGCCTCACTGTATGTGGCTTTTAAAGCTGGGTGGTAAATGTATTTGTGACCTTAAGGAGCAGGGCTGTTAAATTGACCTTGGTTACTTAACTGAAATTGTATACGTGTAAATTCAGTGTAAATCCCTTTCCTTTTACAACTTCTCTCCCACTGGAATTCAGATCACAGGAAGGTTTACAAGAAGCCATGATTCATTTTTGGATAAAGAGCCCTGACACCAGAAACATATTTCTATTTGAAATTTTGGTAACTTAAGCTTGAAAAAATATGCTTGAAGCGACTTAATGAGGATGATGTAATCAACATGAACAAACTATGGATAACATCTCAAAGTGACCCAATGCAAGGGTCTAATAACAAAATGTAAATGCTTCACTTTGATGGTTGAGTTCTTGATAACTGTGTTCTGAGCTTTTGTGGAATGATATATTAAACAAATATTCATTGTTTTAAATATGACCACCTCTATTTTACTAAACCATATATTTATTAAATTAGTATACTAGGCACTCATCTACTTGTTTATTGTTTTTGTTGGTTTTAATCTGCTTTCTGCAAACTTCAAAAAAATGTATTAAATATATAGATGGACTATCAGATTATACAATGTTACAGCATTGTTAAAACCGGTCATGTTGTTAATGTTCCCTCTTCAGATTTGAAGCTTCTCCACATGTAGTATTTTGCAAGAAAAGTGGGCCAAGCTGAGCTTCTTCATTTTCTATAGATTATTCCTCCACTCTTCCCTCCTCTCCTTCCCTCCCTCCGCCTCATTCTGCACACCATTCGATGAAGATGCCTGGTCTTCCTTTATGTCAGATGGGAGCTTGGTGTCAGCTTGTGGTTCAGTGCTAGCACTCTTGCTGAAGATTGTGGGTTCAAGCCCCACTCCAGAGACTTCAGCACAAAAATCTAGACTGAGACTTTCAGTGCAGTACTAAGGGAGTGCTACACTGTCAGAGGTTCTGTCTTTCGGATGAGGCCTTAAACCGAGGCTCTGTCTGCATTCTCAGGTGAACATAAAAGATCCCATGGCACTTTTTCGAAGAAGAGCAGTGGAGTTATTCCTGGTGTCCTGGCCAATATTTATCCCTCAATCAACATCACTAAAAAACAGATTATCTGGTCATTATCATATTGCTGTTTATAGGAGTATATTGCGCAAATTGGTTGCTGTGTTTCCTACATTAGAACAGTGACTACAATTCCAAAAAAAAGTACTTCATTGGCTGTAAAGCGCTTTGGGACATCCTGAGGTTTTGAAAGGGGCTTTATAAATGTAAGTCTTTCGTCCTTCCTTTCTTCCTTCCTTTCTTTCTTTTTTACTTTTAGTCTGTTACCAGCGCTATGCTGTTAGATTTGGTTCCTGTATAACTGGTGAGAAATTTTTAGATTGAGTTTTACTTGGGTCGAGATATCTGCTACCAGTCTGCAGAAACTGGATTCCACAGCATGAATGGCAGGAACTAATTCATATGTATCAGACTCCTAAAATCCAACCTAAAACGAAGACCAATATAAAAACAGCCAACCATGTTTCAGGGTTGATGGACCAGCTGGTCTTTTTCTACCTGTTAATTTTGTATGTATATATTAACCATAATGAAACCTGGACTCCAAGGGCTAAATTACGAGGAGAGATTACACAAATTAAGGTTGTATTCCCTGGAATTTAGAAGTTTATGGGGTGATTTGATTGAAGTTTTCAAGATATTAAGGTGAACTGCTAGGGTAGTTAGAGAGAAACTATTTCCATTGGTTGGGGGGTCTCGGGGATGGATTTTCAGCTTTCCCGATGTCAGGGCGCTAATCGCAGCAGGGCGATCCCGATACCACCGGAAAAACATTTGCATCTTCGACTGGAAATTTCGGCAAAAAATGAGGATCCATGATCATGGGTGTTAAATCAAGTATTACACAATGGACTTTGTGCGCTTGAGTCTAAAATCGCGGCGGTAAAAGAGGCGGCCATTTAGCGCATGCGCAGTCGCGGGTTTTTTTCCCCAGGTGTAAATATTATTTCAGGGCGCGGCAGCCCTGTAAAAGGGAATATTATTTGAATGGGGAGAAATTACAACATGCTGCGGTGCAGAGGGACCTGGGGGTCCTTGTGCATGAAACTCTTTTTGGAGTTTACCTGCAAAACATAAACATTAAAACCATGCCACCCGCCTGGGTGACACAGCAGACATTTTCAAGGCCCGTTTTTTTTTTCTTTTTTTTTCTTTTTTTTTTGGGGCGCTAAAATCAAATTTTTCCAGTGCCCCCTATAAAAGGGGAGGGGGACACTAAAAGTACCGGCAATGAAAACAAATTAAACTTTAAAACGTAAAATCAAATTAAAATTTGGTTGCCGGGCGTGATGATGCACTCCAGTCCCTCCGGTGCCCACCTCTCGCGGAAGGCCGCGAGCGTACTGGTGGACACCGCGTGCTCCATCTCCAAGGACACCCTGGACCGGATGTAAGAGCGGAAGAGAGGCAGGCAGTCAGGTTGAACGACCCCCTCGACCGCCCGCTGCCTGGACCAGCTGATGGCACCCTTGGCCGTGCCCAGGAGCAGTCCTACGAGGAGGCCTTCGGACCTACCCGCTCCCCTCCGCACAGTGTGCCCAAAGATCAGGAGAGTGGGACTGAAGTGCAGCCAGAATTTCAGGAGCAGCCCCTTCAAATAATAAAACAGGGGCTGCAACCTTGTGCATTCCATAAAAACATGGAACACGGACTCTTCCAGACCGCAAAAATTGCAGGCGGCCTGGGAGTCCGTGAACCGGCTTAAAAATTTGTTGCACGGCACTGCTCCGTGCACCACCCTCCAGGCCAAGTCCCCGATGAATAGTGGGAGGACCCCTGCGTAGAGTGCCCTCCATCGGGGACCCCCGCCTCCTCCGGACGGCAAGATGGTACGCCATGGCGTGTCCGGACGGCCGGCGAGGATGGCAAAGTTGAGGGTGTGCAGGAGCAGCCCGTACAAGAAACCCCTCCGCGCGGAACTGAAAGGCACGGAGGGGATTTCCCCGAGGCGGCTCAAGTTGTGAGGCGCCGGCCCCCGAGGGAGGTTCCGGGGTTTGGCGCCGATGAGGAATTCCGTCCGGACGGGGGTCAGTTCGGACGGGATCTCCCCACGTGCTTGAGCCTCCTCGATGCACCTAACGGAGTCAGGGCCCAGAGCTGTTTTTAGCGACTCGATGGCATCGGCCGCGTGGCGGACGTTGGCAGAATTTAGGCGCCGCGCCAGCGTGTCTGGCGCCATCCAGCCCGCTCCTCCGCCATCGAGCAGGTCCCTGACCCTGGTCACCTCACCAGCCACAGCCCTCTCTTCCGACCGCCACATAAAACCTCGGCCGTGGAGGTACGGATTCCCGAGCAGCGGTTCCTGCAGGACGGCCGCCACTCCAGCCGGCGGAGAGCTGCGCTTGGTGGAGACTTTGTTCCAGACCCTGATGAGTTCCCTGTAAAAGACAGGCAGCTCCCGGAGGGCGGTCCTGGCACCCCCCAAGTTCACAAACAGGAGCTGCGTGTCATAATTGAGGTCGCGCTGCTGGCGGAAGAAATACCTCGCCAGAGCGCACCACCTAGGAGGGGGGTCAACGTAAAGGTATCTCTGCAGGGTCTGAAGACGGAAAGTCGCGAGCTGGGCGCTGACGCACACCAACGACTGACCGCTCTCCTCAAGCGGGAGACTCAAGACCGCGGCAGAGACCCAGTGCTTCCTGTTGTTCCAGAAGAAGTCCACCAGCTTCTTCTGTATCTTGGCGACAAACGCAGGGGGAGGGGTCAAAGTGACCAGCCGGTACCACAACATTACGGCCACCAGCTGGTTTATGACTAGCGCTCGAACGCTGTAGGACAGCTGTAGGAGCAGTCCTGTCCAGCGCCCTAGGCGAGCGGCGACCTTGGCCTCCAGCTCCTGCCAGTTCGCCGGCCAGGCTCCCTCGTCGGGGCTAAGGTAGACTCCCAGATAGAGGAGATGGGTCGTGCTCCAGGCAAAAGGCCTGAGCTCCTCCGGCAGGGAGTCCACCCGCCACTGACCCACCAGGAGTCCGGAACATTTCTCCCAGTTGATCCTGGCGGAGGACGCGGCCGAGTAAATCTCCTGGCACTCACGCATCCTCCGCAGGTCAGCGGGATCCTCTACCGCGAGGAGCACGTCATCGGCGTAAGCCGAGAGGACGACCTCCACGCCCGGCCCTTGCAGAGCCAGTCCCGTCAACCTCGTCCGCAAGAGGCGCAGGAAAGGCTCCACGCAAACGGCGTATAACTGGCCGGACATGGGGCATCCCTGGCGCACCCCTCTCCTAAAGCGAAGGGGCGCCGTCAAGGACCCGTTAACCTTAATCAGACACTCCGCGGCGGCGTACAAAAGTCGGATCTGGGCGACGAAATGCGTCCCGAACCCGAAAGCGCGCAGAGTTCCGAGCAGATAGTCGTGATCCACCCTGTCGAACGCCTTCTCTTGGTCGAGGGATAGGAAGGCGACCGACAGACCAGCCTCCTGGGAACAATGGATGAGGTCCCGGACCAGATGGATGTTATCGTGGATTGTCCGGCCCGGGACCGTGTAGGACTGGTCGGGGTGGATCATGTGGTCCAGCACGGCACCAAGGCGAGCAGACATCGCCCTGGCGAAGATTTTGTAGTCCGTGCTGAGGAGGGAGACCGGGCGCCAGTTCTTAAGGAGGCGGAGATCGCCCTTCTTAGGCAGCAGGACGATGACTGCCCTGCGCCAAGAGAGGGGCATCTCCCCGGTCGCCAGACTTTCCCCCAGGACCCGCGCGTAGTCGCTCCCCAGGACGTCCCAGAACGCCCTGTGGGACTCCACGGTCAGCCCGTCCAGCCCCGGGGATTTTCCCCTCGAGAGCCGGGCGAGGGCACCGGTCAGCTCCGCCAGGCTTAGTGGAGCTTCCAGATTTTCGGCGCCCTCCGGGCTGACCTTCGGCAGGTCCTCCCACAAAACTCTACGCGCTTCCTCGCTGGACGGATCCGGAGAGAACAGAGCCCCGTAATATTCACGGGCCCTGTTGTTGACGCCCTCCAGATCCGAGACGAGAGAGCCGTCGTCGGCCAGCAGCGTCAAGAGCTGCTTACGGACACTCTGCCTTTTTTCCAGCGAGTAGAAGAAGGGGGAGCCGCGGTCCAGATCCCGCAGGAACCGGATCCGCGACCTCACGAACGCGCCTCGGGACCCGACGAGCTGCAGGTCCTTCAGCGCGGCCTTCTTCGCTTCGTACACCGTCCGCAGGGCCGGGTCCTGGACGACTTGACCGAGACGGGCTTCCAGGTCGAGCACCTCTTTTTCTAGGCGCCCGACTCTGGCCGCCCGCCTCTTGGTCGACCCCCTCGCGTACTCTTGACAGAAGATGCGGACGTGAGCCTTGCCCACGTCCCACCATAGCCTCAAGGAGGGGAAGCCCCCCTGCTTCCTTCTCCAGTCGGACCAGAATCGACGGAACGAGTCCTGGAACCGCACGTCCTCCAGCAGCCGGTTGTTAAAGTGCCAGTACGCGGACCCCGTCCTCGCGCGGAGCGAAGCGAGCTCCGCCCACACCAGGTGGTGGTCCGAACACGGCACCGGCCGCATGGAGGCCGCCGGGACGCAGGAAACGTACGCCCGAGACACGTAAAGGCGGTCGACTCTAGACCATCCTACTCCAGGCCTCACCCAAGTAAAGGCGCTGGAGTCGGGGTGGAGATTTCGCCAGACGTCCACCAAGTCGAAGGACCCGACCAGGTCCCTCAACTTCTCCATCGCCGTCATGCACTGCGGGGCACCGGAGCGGTCCCTCGCCTCGAGGGTGCAGTTAAAATCCTCCCCGAGGACAATGCAGTCGCCGACGTCGACAGAGCCAAGAAGAGCGGACACCTCTTCAAAGAAGCGCGTTTGCTGCGGGCCGGGCTGAGGGGCGTACACGTTCACGAGATGGAGCGGCACGTCCCCCAGGCGAACCGTTACGTGCAGCAAGCGGCCTGGCACGGGCTCCTCGACCCCCAAGATCTCCGGCTGAAAATGCGGGCCCAGCAAGATGGCCACTCCACTAGAAATGGCGGTGAGGTGGCTCATGCGGACCTCTCCTTGCCATTCCAGGAGCCACGTGGCTTCGTCTCCCGGAACGGTGTGGGTTTCTTGCAGGAAGCACACCGCATATTTCCCCTCCCGCAGGAGCGAAAAATTGTCAAATCTACGGCGTGCCCCTCTGCCGCCGTTGATGTTGAGGCTGGCTATGGTTATCTTCATGGCAAAAGCATAGTGCAACCTCTACCTTAACCTATTGTGGGGGAGGGAGCGGAGTCTTTTGTTGAACTCCGCTCCCTCCGCAGCCCAGCGAGGAGTCCCTCGAGCTCGCGCAGCTCAAGGTGTTGCGCCTTTGTCAAGGGCCCACCCGCGGCCAAGGTTTTAACGGCGGCGCGGACGGATCCCTTGATCAGCTCTGGCTCGGACCATTTTTCCAGGGCCAGTCGGGCTTGGTTGCAGTGACCCCGGCTCTGGGCCAAAAAGTCCCGGAGTTCCTTTGCAGGAATGAGGATGGTCTCGGCGGCGGCCGCGAGCAGATCCACCGCCTCGCTGGCAGTGGTCTCTAGGTCTTCACCCGCGTCCCCCACCGAGTCCCCGTCCTCCTCCGGGAGGTGGCCGCCAGCAGCCGGCCCATCGACCGCACAAGGTACGGCAAATGAACCGGCCGCTCCAACCGGCCCTGTCTCTGCCCCGATCCCACCCCCAGGATCGTCGGCAGAGGAGTCCCCACTGGGCTCTTTTAAAAATGGTGCTGGGTCGGGAAATGACAGCGGAAGGGGTTCCCCCTCCGCCCCAGGAACCAGTGAACAAGGAGAGACCCGGCCATAGGAAATCCCCAGGCTCTCCAAGTGCTCCAGCTCCACAGCAAGAGGCGAGGGTGGGTGTTCCTCCCCCTCCCCGCTGCCACCCCCCGGCCCAGCATCTACAGTGTCATTATAAACATTTGTTTCGGTTTCTGCCGGGTCGAGCGACTCCCGGGGGAAGTTGGGTATTGGCTGGGCGGGCTCAGGTTCGGCCTTTTCGGCCCCGCCCGCCTCAGTCCCCGGGACGCCCGGCCCGGCGGCAATGCATTCCTCCGCGGTCCCCACGCCCCCCACGACAGGCAGATCTTCCGCGCCATCCCCGGGAGGCAGAGGCTGGGCAGCCTCGACTGTCTCACCCTCCCCGGGGACAGACTCCTCCCGCCTACGGCGCTGCTTGGGGGCGCTGGTGGGGGACGCGGGACACGCGGCGGTCACCGACTCCTCCGCTGAGGGATGTTGTTCCCCCTCCGCCTCAACGGAGCGGCGCCTCCTTTTGTTGCTGGAGGTGCGCTGAGGCAGGGAGACCTCCATGTCTGCCGAGGCCTCCCGCTCCGCCCCCCCCTTTTTCTTTTCTTGCCCGCGCCCGGGCCCCTCTGCGGTGTTGTTCAAGGGCTCGGGCACGGGCTCAGGGCACCCCGCGCTCGCCGGTGGCTGGGTTGGGCCGAGCGCGGTGGTCAATCTTTCTGGCGCACTGAGGGGACCCGCCTCTAGATGTTTCTCCTTGTTCCGCGCCTTCTTTCCGTTCGGACGCTCTCCCTCCCCCCCGCCGGAGGCCCCGAAAACAAAGGCCTCCGACGATGCCCGCGCACCTACGGCTCCCGGCACGCGGACGCAACTAGGGGGAGGGGTGGCGGCGGCGCCAGCCTTGGCCGCCTTCGGTGGTTTGGCGGCCTTGGAGGCGGGGCAGTTCTTGCGAACGTGCCCCACCTCCCTGCAGGCATGGCACCGCACGCCGTCCAACGTCCAAAAGACGCGGTAGGCAGTCCCCTCGTGCACCACATTAAAGTTCCCCTCCGTCGTCTCCTCCCGCGCCAGCCGGACAAAGAGCTGGCGGCGGAAGGAGAACACGTGGCGCAGGCTGTTCTCCCTGAGGCCGAGCGGTATGGGGTTGATCCCCGACCTTACCTCCCCCAGTTGGTGTAGGTGAGGGAGGAGGAGCTCAGCGGGAACAAAGGGCGGGACGTTTGAAACGATGACCCTCTGCACGGTGGCCTCAAGAGGGTCCACCGGCAGGAACGTCCCGCCCACCGTGAGCCCCTTTTCGAGGGCCAGGGACACCGCCCGCTCCGACCCCAGGAAGAAAACAGCCTTCCCAGACATCTTGGAGGCCGCGACAATGGCCGAGGGGCCGACTACCCCAGCCATCGCCCGCACGCACTCCTCAATGCTCATTGTGGGGTGAGTGTAGCTCTTGACCCCGTGTTTTCTGGTAATAAGTCGAAAGGGTGGCAGGGCAGCAGGTGGCTCAGGAGGTGCCGTGGAAGCGGTTGCCACCTGCGCATATGTTCTTGCTGGCCCTGCCACCGGCGTGGATGGAGTCGCCATCACGGGGTCCCTTTAAGGGCTACACCCACCCCAAAGTCACAGGCCTTAATGGTCTTAATTGGCCTCGTTTGATTTGACTGAGCAGAGGAGCTCTTAACGAGGCACCTCTCCCCTAGTTGGCAATTGGGGAGGGGCCTTGCTCCCTCTGCTCAGTTGTCTCAATTGTTTTTTTTTAATTAGGAGGAAGGGGTCTCAGAGAGAGAGGGGAGAAACAGAGTAACAGAGAAAGAGAGAGGGGGGTGGGAAGGGGGGGGGAACTGCGAGGGCAGGTCTCCCCTCGCAGCTGTGGGTGGGTGCAATCCCAGATGGCAAAACACAAAGTCTTTGGGGTGGTCTTCAGGTGAGGGGAGAAGATGTCTTCACCTGGGGCAGCTCGAGCCACCAGGCACACACTCCTAATGATGTTTAAATAGGGTGATTAAGGAAAATCTTCAGCCTGGTAGCTCCAGCTATCCCAGGCTAGGCAAATGTGGGGGGTGGGGGGGGGGTTCCAATTGTGGGGGGGGGGGCCTAGTTGTAAGCAAGGCCCCCACGCACACTTCCACACACACACACACCCCCCGAGATGTTCCGGCCCTCAGTGGTCTTCTTTCCTCCCCCCACCGATATAACAAAGTCTTTTTGGGACTGCACCAACACCCACTTGTAGAATGGTAGAGTCTCCCTCCTTCCACACTGGATGTTTGTTTTGGTCTTTCCCCCTCTCTCCAACTCTTTGCAGAAATGATAAAGTTGTTCAAAGTTTTCTGCTTTTTCCTCCTCTCCCTCTGGGTGAAAGTTGGTGGTGAAGCCCCTTCCTTCCTTCTTTTCCTGGGCTGGTCTCAGGGCTTTCCAGGCAGGAGCAAAAGTTGATAGCTGCTCCTCTCACTGCTCACAGCTCCAACTGAGCAGGACACGCCTCCACTGCTCCACAATTGGTCCTTGTGCATGAAACTCTCCAAAAAGTTAGTTTGCAGGTGCAGCAGGTAATCAGGAAGGCGAATGGAATGTTGGCCTTCATTGCGAGAGGGATGGAATACAAAAGCAGGGAGGTCCTGCTGCAACTGTATAGGGTATTGGTGAGGCCGCACCTGGAGTACTGCGTGCAGTTTTGGTCACCTTACTTAAGAAAGGATATACTGGCTTTGGAGGGGGTACATAGACGATTCACGAGGCTGATTCCAGAGATGAGGGGGTTACCTTATGATGATAGATTGAGTAGACTGGGTCTTTACTCGTTGAAGTTCAGAAGGATGAGGGGTGATCTTATAGAAACATTTAAAATAATGAAAGGGATAGACAAGATAGAGGCAGAGAGGTTGTTTCCACTGGTCGGGGAGACTAGAACTAGGGGGCACAGCCTCAAAATACGGGGGAGCCAATTTAAAACCGAGTTGAGAAGGAATTTCTTCTCCCAGAGGGTTGTGAATCTGTGGAATTCTCTGCCCAAGGAAGCAGTTGAGGCTAGCTCATTGAATGTATTCAAGTCACAGATAGATAGATTTTTAACCAATAAGGGAATTAAGGGTTACGGGGAGCGGGCGGGTAAGTGGAGCTGAGTCCACGACCAGATCAGCCATGATCTTGTTGAATGGCGGAGCAGCTCGAGGGGCTAGATGGCCTCCTCCTGTTCCTAATTCGTATGTTCTTATATTCTTATGTTCTTCCTGCACACATGCGCAGATGACCCGCCCGACTTCTGGCACTTCTGCAGAGATGGAGCAGCAGGAGGGCAGGCCGCGAGCCACGTGTTTCTCCAATGAGGCTGCTGAGGCCTTAGTCCACGCAGTGGAGAGCAGGTGGTCATCACTCCATCTGGCTGGGGGAGCGAGCCACCTGCCAGCTATATTTAAAATGATTTGATGTGAAATTGCCCAGGAGATGTCTGCGGCAGACATGGTTACCAGAACTGGCACACAATGCCGCAAAAAGTTCAACGACCTTACTAGGTCTATCAGGGTGAGTACCATTCACATTTATTTATGCCTGCTATCCTTCCAACATGAATGTCAGACACTATGTGAAGTATCTCATGTATATGCCCATTCTCAAAGTCTTGCAGCCTGTGGGGTGGGTTTCACAATACCTCAGAAAGCTCAGTCTATGGGGCCAAAATTGATGGTCCTACCGTCGGCTTCCGCCGCGTTTTCTTGGCAGTTTCCTTGTTTTTTCGGCGCTCTCCTCCGTGGGATATTGGTGAAACCTTCATGCTGGCGGTTTGGAAGGACCGCTGGGGAGCGTCCGTTGGTGTGTGCCGGAGTGCAAAGCTGAAAAAGGTCCTCCCGCCATGATTCATCTGAGCGGTTCTCCGCCCCTGCAGGAGAAAAGACCGCAGTGTGGGAGCAGGTCTTGCCTGGATGGTAGGTATGAAGACATGCAAGAAAAGTTAAGTGAGATTTTTTTTTTTTACTTCTTTTGCAGCAATTTTATGTAAAAGCGTCCTCTGAAGGTTTTGTGATTTTTTTTGTTTTTTATTTTTTGAACATTTGCTTTGTGCATTCCCCCTCCCCAGGCTCAACTCCAGCTTCAGCGTAACTTTCTTCAGGATTCCATTTGCCGCTCAGAATCACCCCTACTGCCCTCTACTGCCCAGAATCGGCGTGTAATGGCCTTTTTGCCTCAGGGTGCTTTTTTTCCTCCTTTTTTGACCAAAGTTCCGCCCAAAGTACCGACAGGATCTTAGCGGTTTTTTCGACAGTGAATGGGCGGAACTTGCCTTTGATCAATTTCGACCCCATTGCCTCTTAATTAAGGATGCACATACACTCTTGTTCACCAATCATTGAGAATCTTACTCGCAATCCACTTCAACTCCTGATACGGGTTTCATGAAGATCACCTGCAGCCCTTATGTTACCTCCCTCTCACCTCCTAACAAGCTCTCACAAAGCTTATGCAACATCCACACATAGAAACATAGAAACATAGAAAATAGGTGCAGGAGTAGGCCATTCGGCCCTTCTAGCCTGCACCGCCATTCAATGAGTTCATGGCTGAACATTCAACTTCAGTACCCCATTCCTGCTTTCTCGCCATACCCCTTGATCCCCCGAGTAGTAAGGACCTCATCTAACTTCTTTTTGAATATATTTAGTGAATTGGCCTCAACAACTTTCTGTGGTAGAGAATTCCACAGGTTCACCACTCTCTGGGTGAAGAAGTTCCTCCGCATCTCGGTCCTAAATGGCTTACCCCTTATCCTTAGACTGTGACCTCTGGTTCTGGACTTCCCCAACATTGGGAACATTCTTCCTGCATCTAACCTGTCTAACCCCGTCAGAATTTTAAATGTTTCTATGAGGTCCCCTCTCATTCTTCTGAACTCCAGTGAATACAAGCCCAGTTGATCCAGTCTTTCTTGATAGGTCAGTGCCGCCATCCCGGGAATCAGTCTGGTGAACCTTCGCTGCACTCCCTCAATAGCAAGAATGTCCTTCCTCAGGTTAGGAGACCAAAACTGTACACAATACTCCAGGTGTGGCCTCACCAATGCCCTGTACAACTGTAGCAACACCTCCCTGCCCCTGTACTCAAATCCCCTTGCTATGAAGGCCAACATGCCATTTGCTTTCTTAACCGCCTGCTGCACCTGCATGCCAACCTTCAATGACTGATGTACCACGACACCCAGGTCTCTTTGCACCTCCCCTTTTCCTAATTTGTCACCATTCAGATAATAGTCTGTCTCTCTGTTTTTACCACCAAAGTGGATAACCTCACATTTATCCACATTATACTTCATCTGCCATGCATTTGCCCACTCACCTAACCTATCCAAGTCGCTCTGCAGCCTCACAGCATCCTCCTCGCAGCTCACACTGCCACCCAACTTAATGTCATCCGCAAATTTGGAGATACTACATTTAATCCCCTCATCTAAATCATTAATGTACAATGTGAACAGCTGGGGCCCCAGCAAAGAACCTTGCGGTACCCCACTAGTCACTGCCTGAGCGGAAGACATTAGAACATCCACACAGTCTCACCTATTGAACTGTGGTAGGCATATGTGGCACAACAGGAGGTGTACCCTTTTTGAACCCTTCCTAGTTTTCTCTTTGCAGTTGAAGCTCTCACACAACAGGCGAGAGCAGCTGCGCACAGGCAGAGATCCACCTCAAATCCTAGAATTAACCGATGTCAAAGAACGGGTGTCTGCCCTCATTGGAGCACCAGATCGGGCAGTTGCCGGGGGGCGATGCAGAGCCCCCTTTGGATAGTGAGGGTATATAAATGGATTGAGCGACTGAATTGACTTCTGTGAGACGTAATATGAAGTGACAGGGGGGCCTCAAATGTACATGTCCAATGCCTGCTATCACCCTGCCCCCTCATCATATCATCATCATGCCCTGCTGCTAACTATACGTCTGTTGTTTTGTGCTTACAGAAGAACAGCCACAATCGTGCCAGGCGTCCAGGGAGCCATCAACATCTGGCCCTGGGGGAGATGACGAGGCTTGTGATGAGACTGCAATGCCTGAGCCACAGAGCCCACCAGTTGGCCCCTTGGAAGAGACTACATCTGGAGATGATGCCAAATTCCAGGAGTTTGATTCATCGGAGGCTCCTGGCCCCAATCGCCTACAGCAACGCGATGCTAGAGGGGGAATCTTGGCATACAGCTCTCCGGAGGGTGAGTTGGCAAAATAGGCCTGCTCAACAACAGGCAGACATGGAACTGGACTTGGTGGAAATCTCCAGGGAAAACACAGGCATGTACCGCGAGCTCATGGCTGCATTGGGTCGGAACCCAGAAAGCATCGACAAGCTTTCTGCGACTGTTGCGGAGGCAGCGTCGCGCATTGTTGGTGCAACTCAGGACACCAGCGAGGCCATCATTGCCCACTCACAGAGGCTGGTGGCCTCCAGCAGCGACAGTGGAGTTCCAGAGTGCGTAGCACGGCCCTCCATCACATCACAGCATCGATCAAATCACAGGTACAAGCTACGCTGCTGCTTAGTGATGTGATGTGGTTGATGACTGGTGCCAACCTCTCTGTGTTCCCCACTGTCCAATGGGGAAGGGATGGTGCTGAAGCAGACCAGCAAGTTGTGGAGACACATTGTGCTCTGGATGTTGAGGCCCAGGCCCGTTGGAGTCTCAGTAGCTCCCAGGACATGGAAGGTGCTGTCCTTCTGTATTTGCTCCTCACGATGTGGTCTCCTCATGCAGATTGGGTGACCGCTTTGCAGAACAGTTCAGTCCGTAAGCTTAATCCCGAGCTTCCGGTCGCCTGTCACTTTAATTCTTCGCTGCACTCCCACTCTAATCTTTCTGTCCTCGGCGTCTTACATTGTTGCAATGAAGCTCAACGCAAGCTTGAGGAACAGCATCTCATCTTTTGTTTAGGCACTTTGCAGCCTTCTGGACTCAACATCGAGTTCAACAATTTCATAACGTAACCCCTGTCCCTATTTTTTTTTGTTTTTTTCCCTCTTTCCCATGGCAGTTGTTGATGATTCTGCCATCTCCATTTAGACCCTATTCAGACTCGTATTTTGCTTCTTAACTTGTCCCATTACCATATCCATTTGCCTTGCACCCATCCCTTCCATCCTATCACAGACCTTGCCTTTTGTTCTTTCCTCCCCTCCCCCCTTCAACTTCCCCTACACTTGCTTAAAACCTGTTACATCGCTAACTTTTTCCAGTTCTGACGAAGGGTCATCAGCCTGAAACATTACTTCTGTTTCTCTCTCCACAGATGCTGCTTGACCTGCTGAGTATTTCCAGCAATGACTGTTTTTATTTCAGATTTTCAGCATCCGCAGTATTTTGCTTTTGTACTAGGACTAGGGGGAATAGTCTAAAAATTAAAGCCAGACCTTTCAGGAGTGAAATTAGGAAATACTTCTACATGTAAAGAGGGGGATGGGGGTGGAGCAAGTAGCATGGGGAAGGAAGACTAGGGAATACCAGGTAAAAGTGAATGGTGACAAAGAGTAATGGGGTGTGGACAGTGGTGGCTGGGAATTAAAACACAAACAATTCAGTATCCCCCTCAGCATCCGGCCAAAGCTGGGGTTGCGCTCAGGCACTCCAACCACGTTATGGAATGGCTGCCTCATTTATACCAAAATTGGGGGCCTAATGAGCCTAGCACAGAACTTGTGTGCCCACTGCACGCAATTGGGAGCACTGGATGTTTCTCATTCAGAAACAGGAGCAGAAGTAGGCTATTCACCATCCGAGTCTGCTCCGCCTTCAATAAGATCATGGCTGATCTTCTACCTCAAATCCACTTTCACGCCCAACCCCTATATCCCTTGATTCCCTTAGTATCTAAAAATATATCGATCTCTGTCTTGAATATACTCAACGACATGGTATCCACAGCCCTCTGGGGTAGAGAATTCCAAAGATTCGCAACCTTCTGTTCAAAGAAACTTCTCATCTCAGTCCTAAATGGCCGACTCCTTATTCCGAGACTGTGACCCCTAGTTTTAGACTCACCTGCCAGGGGAAACATTCTCCCAGCATCTACCCTGTCAAGCCCTTTAAGAATTTTGTATGTTTCAATGAGATCATTTCTCGTTCTTCTAAAGTCTAGGGAAATAGACCTAATCTACTCAATCTCTCCTCATCGGGCAATCCACTCATCCAAGAAATGAGTCCAGTGAATGAACCTTTGTTGCACTCCCATTCATTATAGCCCCTGGGCCTCTGCACCATATCTACCCAGATTGTGCTCAAGTCCTGGAGTACATAATATTTGATGATTTTTCCTCCTTCTGTTGTCTAAAGTGCAACCGGCAAGATTACAAACTAAATAAAGTCATAAAACGACATCCTATGACACTGCCATGGTCTGTTGGAGAACCTATGCACCAGACTACTATGGCGCTATCCTATCTTTATTTTCAATGTAGCAAGAGCGTAAACATAGCAAACATATCGACCTCCACTTGGTCAATGTATGTGGCGCGGAACAGCATTGATAAATACATGTTATCTCACATAGGTGGAATACCAAATATATTCCACATACTTGGGATAACAGTACGACCGGAGTCACTTTCTTGTGAGCCAGTAACAGTTTAAAAATAAAACACAAGTGCTTTGTCTCATCAACACCGAGCTGTAACCATGACAACACCCTCATTATGACTAACACCAAACATTCTGAAGTGTCAGCAATACAAACTTCTGCCATGCAGTTGACCCATTAAACAACACTTCTACAAATCTAAAACAAACACAACTTATTTAGAAGTAGAACTAAGAACAATCTCCGACGACAGCCATGAACTAACTGCTCAGATTTTAAGCGGGGCCAGTTTTCGGCGGGTAAGTTTTACAAAGAATTACATGGAATGTACAACAAAGGAACAGGCCATTCGGCCCACCTGGTCCATGCTGATGTTTATGATCCACACGAGCCTCCTACCACCTTTACTTCATCTCACCCCATCAACGTATCTCTCTATTCCTTTCTACCTCACGTGCTTATCTAACATTCCCTTAAATGTATCCATGCTATTCGCCTCAACTACGCCTGGTCCACATCCTCACCACTCTTTGGGTAAAGAGGTTTCTCCTGAATTCCTTATTGGATTTATTAGTGGCTATCTTATATTGATGGCCCCTAGTTTTGGTCCCCCCCACCCCCCTCAACCCTCAACAAGTGGAGACATCTTTTCTATGTCTATCCTAGCAAACTCCTTCATAATTTTAAAGACCTTTATCAGGTCACCCCACATCCTTCTCTTTTCTGAGAAAAGAGCCCCAGTCTGTTCAATCTGTCTTGATAGTTATAACCTCTCAGTTCTGGTATCAGTTTTTTTTAACATTTGATGTCAGCTCAGAGCTCACCTGCTCTGGAAAAAAAAAAAGAAAACGCGAGTGTTTTAGCTCCTGGGTCTCATTTAAACGGTTCAGGCTGGAAACAGTACAAATTCAACAGCCCTCAGCCCGCTCCCCGAACAGGTAAGTCTATGGGATGAGGTGCTGGGCCATCCCGCAGGGTTCTCTGCGATTGGGGGGGTGGGGTGGGTGTGGGGTGGGATGGGGGGTTGTAGACATTGGAAAAGGGTAGGCCTCAGATTTGCTTGTGGATCCTGGGAAACCAAGGCCTCGTCTTCTCTCTCAGCTGGGCGTAATAGATGCCACGGCCTCAATTTTATAATTCTCATCCTTGTTTTTAATTCGCTCTATGGCCTCCTCCCTTCCTATCTCTGTCACTTACCAAGCTAGGTGGGAATGTAAGGTGTGAGGAGGATGCAAAGATGCTTCAAGGGGATATAGACAGGCTAAGTGAGTGGACAAGAACATGGCAAATTGAATATGATGTGGGGAAATGTGAAGTTTTCCACTTTGGTAGGAAAAATAGAAAAGCAGAGTATTTTTTAAATGGTGAGAGATTGGGAAATGTTGGTGTTCAGAGGGACCTAGATGTCCTTGTACACGAATCACGGAAAATTAACATGCAGGTACATCAAGCAATTAAGAAAGCAAATGGTTTGTTGGCCTTTATTACAAGAGGATTGAGTATAAGAGTAAAGACGTCTTACTGCAATTATATAGGGCCCTGGTGAGACCACACCTGGAGTATTGTGTACAGTGTTGATCTCCTTACCTGGTGAATCTTTGGAATTCTCTACCCCAGAGAGCTGTGGAGGCTCAGTCGTTGAGTATGTTCAAGATAGAGATCGATAGATTTTTGGATATTAATGGAATCAAGGGTTCTGGGGTTAGTGCAGGAAAGTGGAGTTGAGGTAGAAAATCATTCAATATCTTATTGAACGGCGGAGCAGGCTCGATGGGCCAAATGGCCTACTCCTGCTCCTTTTTTTATGTTCATATATTCTTATGTCACCTCCTCCAGTCTTGCAACCCTCCAAGATTTCTACACTCCTCCAATTCTGACCTCTTGTGCATCCCCGATATTAATCGCTCCACCATCGGTGGCTGTGCCTTCAGCTGCTTAGGCCCTAAGCTCTGGAATTCCCTCCTTAAATCTCTCCACCTCTCTACCTCTCTCTCCTCCTTTAAGATGCTCCTTAAAACCTACCTCTGTGGCCAAGCTTTTGAAGACCTGTCCTAATAATTCATTATGTGGCTCAGTGTCAACTTCTGTTTGATAATCGCTCCTGTGAAGCACTTTGGGATAGTTTGCTACTTGAAAGGCTCCGTATAAATATAAGTTGCTGCTGCTGTTGTGGCACTATTCGAAGAAGAGCAGTGGAGTTCTCCCTGCTGTTCTGGGCCAATATTTATCCCTCAACCGACATCACTGGATTATGTACAAAAGTAAAATACTGCAGAAATCTGAAATATAAACAGAAAATATTTCAGATTTCTGCAGTAACCTCAGCAAGTCCCAAAGTACACTTTTTGGACGTCACTGTTGCAATGTAGGAAACGCAGCAGCCTATTTTCATTCAACCAGCTCCCACAAATGCATGAGGTAAATGACCAGATATTCTAATGATAAAAACAGAAAATGCTGGAAATGATCAGCAGGTCAGGCAGCATCTGTGGAGAGAGAAGCAGAGTTAATATTTCAGGTCGATGACTACAGTTCTGATGGAAAGTCATTGATCTGAAATATTAACTCTGTTTCTTCTCCACAGATGCTGCCTGATCTGCTGATCATTTCCAGCATTTTCTGTTTTTATCATTAGAATATCTGGTCATTTACCTCATGCATTTGTGGGAGCTGGTTGAATGAAAATAGGCTGCTGCGTTTCCTACATTGCAACAGTGACTTCCAAAAAGTGTACTTTGGGACTTGCTGAGGTTGCGAAAGGCGCTATATAAATGCAAGTCTTTCTTTGATTACGTTGGCCTGGTGGCACTCCGACTGTCCTTTCCCACTCAGGACCCCGAGTAAATATTGCAGTCGGGTCCCAATGAAGCAGGTAAATAATCATCGCTCGCCAGCACCCAGCAGCTTCAGGGCAAGTAAGTGACCTATGGGAAATGAACTGCCCACCCACCCAGTTTCTGCCCAGTCCACCGGGCAGGCACGGTTAAAATCACCTCCAAACATCAGATGATAACTGCAGGAACATCGATACATGACTACCTGGAATCATCCTCACTGCTCCGACTTATTACTGGGAATCATGCAACAAAAGAATTGTGTTCTGAGACCAAAACTTTGTTATGTCTTGAATAAAGAGTCAGACTAGGTACTGCAAGCTCAAAGTAAGGTGTGACCGTAGTCCTTTATTACAGATCTCAGAGTGCCTCTGCAGCCTGTGAGGCCTGCTTACATACAGGTACTCCCAAGGGATTGTGGGATCCCTAGGGACTCCAGGGGATAAGCCCTCTGGTGGTTAGACATGGTATTTACAGATTTACATACATTACAACACTCCCCACCACCAAAGTCAACAGTGTAACTATTTACAATTTGAGTCGATCTGGGACCTTCCTTTCCCTGGTTGATCGTCTCGGTGCAAATGCTGGTGTTGGTGAGTCGTTTGTTGGGCCTTCGCTGGGCTGCTGCACAGCTGGCCTTGCTGGGCTGCTGGGGGTCGTGAGGCTTGCTTGGCTGCTGGGGGTGATGGGTTCTGCTTCGTGGTCAACCATTGGGTTGGTTGCAACTTGTGTGTGTTTTGGAGGGTCGAAAAAGGTAAAGTCTATTGTGGATTGTTCTGCATAGTATGTAAATCTGAGTTTGGTTTGGTCCAAGTGTTTCCTGCAGGTGAGTCCATTTGCGAGTTTGACCACAAACACCCTACTCCCCTCTTTGGCCAAAACAGTGCCAGCAAGCACTTGGGACCTTGTCCATAGTTCAACACAAATACAGGATCATTTATTTCAATTTCACGTGACACATTTGCGCGATCATGATATATATTCTGTTGAAGCAACCTGCTCACTACCTGTTCGTGAAGATCAGGGTGAACTAGCGAGAGCCTTGTCTTAAGTGCCCTTTTCATGAGCAGTTCAGCGGGAGGGACCCCAGTGAGTGAGTGGGGTCTTGTGCGGTAACTAAGCAGGACTCGGTATAAGCGAGTCTGTAGTGAGCCTTCAGTTACCCTTTTCAAGCTCTGCTTGATTGTTTGAACTGCTCTTTCTGCCTGACCATTGGACGCTGGTTTAAACAGGGCAGACGTGACATGTTTGATCCCATTGCGGGTCATGAACTCCTTGAACTCGGCACTGGTAAAGCACGGCCCATTGTCACTTACAAGGACATCAGGCAGACTGTGCGTGGCAAACATGGCCCATAGGCTTTCAATGGTGGCAGCGGACGTGCTTGCCGACATTATCACACATTCAATCCATTTGGAGTACGCATCTACAACCACTAAAAACATTTTCGCAAGAATGGACCTGTATAGTCGACATGAACCCTAAACCATGGTTTGGAGGGCCAGGGCCATAAACTTAGTGGTGCCTCCCTGGGTGCATTGCTTAACTGGGAACATGTATTACATTTGGACACGCAGGACTCTAAGTCTGCATCGATACCGGACCACCACACGTGGGATCAGGCTATCACTTTCATCATTACGATGCCTGGATGGATACTGTGGAGGTCACTAATGAAAGTGACCCTGCCTTTTTTCGGCACCACTACCCGATTACCCCATAGGAGGCAGTCTGCCTGTATAGACATTTCATCTTTGCACCATTGGTACGGCTTTATTTCTCCTGCATCTCTAACGGGACACTAGACCAACTCCTGTGGAGCACACAGTTTTTTACTAAGGACAGTAAGGGGTCCTGGCTCGTCCAGGTTCTAATCTATCGGGCGGTAACAGGTGATTACTCACTCTCGAATGCTTCCATCTCCACCCCTGTGGTGGGCAAAGGCAGCCTACTGAGAGCATTAGCACAGTTTTCTGTGCCTGGCCTGTGGCGGATGACATAGTTGTATGCGGACAACGTGAGCGCCCATCTCTGGATGTGGGCCGATGCATTCAGATTTATCCCCCTGCTTTCAGAAAAAAGGGATATAAGCGGCTTATGGCCAGTTTCCAATTCAAATTTGAACCCGAACAGATATTGATGCATTTTCTTTACCCAGTAAACACACGCTAACGCTTCTTTTTCAATCATACTGTAGGCCCTCTCGGCCTTAGATAGACTCCAGGATGCATAAGCACACGGTTGTAATTTCCCAAATTCATTAGCTTGTTGCAATACACACCCGACCCCGTACGACGACCCATCACATGCTAGTACCAAATGTTTACTTGGATCATACAACACAAGCAATTTGTTTGAACATAACAGCTTCCTAGCTTTCTCAAAAGCATTTTCTTGGCTTTTATCCCATACCCATTCATCTCCTTTACGCAGTAAAGAGTGCAGGAATTCTAACAATGTGCTGGGACCCGGTAAGAAGTTACCAAAATAGTTCAGGCGTCCTAGAAACGACTGCAGCTCCATCACGTTCTGTGATCTTGGTGCATTTTTGATTGCCTCCATCTTCGAATCAGTGAGCCTGATGCCATCTGCCATGATTCTTCTACCCAGGAACTCCACTTCAGGTGTCAAGGAAATGCACTTCGAGCTTTTTAGCCTGAGCTCACACAATTAAGCCGACTAAGAACCTCCTCCAGGTTCTGCAGGTGCTCGACGGTGTCCCAACCTGTAAACAAGGTGTCGTCCTGGAAGACCACGGTGCGTGGGACCGACTTCAGCAAGCTTTCCATGTTCCTCTGGAATATCGCCGCAGCCGAGCGAATCCCAAGCGAGCATCTGTTGCAAATGAACGGACCTTTGTTCGTGTTGATGCAGGTGAGGCCTTTCAATGATTCCTCCAGCTCCAGCGTCATGTAGGCCAGGGTCAAGTCCAACTTCATGAACTTTTTCCTCCCGCCAGCGTCGCAAATAGGTCGTCTGCCTTTTGCAGTGGGTATTAATCCTGCAGTGAGAAACGATTGATAGTTACTTTGTAATCACCACAGATTCTGACGGTGCCATCTCCCTTGAGGACTAGAACAATCGGACTGGCCCACTCATTGAATTCGATCGGCGAAATGATGCCCTCTCGTTGCAGCCTGTCCAGCTCGATCTCCACTCTCTCTCTCATTGTGATGGATGGGTCGCGCCCCTGGAATCAAATGTATCTGCCCTTTTGCTCCTTGGAACTTCCCGTTGCCTGGTTCGAACAATGAGTGGAACTTAATTAGGACCTGGGCACATGAGGTGTCGTCGATGGACGAAAGCGCTTGGACACCGTCCCAGTTCCAGCGTATCTTTCCCAGCCAGCTCCTGCCGAACAGCGTGGGGCCATCGCCCGGTACCACCCAGAGTGGTAACTCGTGCACTGCTCCATCATAGGAGACCTTTACGGTAGCGCTGCCAATTACGGGGAACCAGTTCCTTTGTGTGCGTTCTCAGTTTAGTACGAATGGGAGTCAGGACTGGCCTTGAAGCCTTGCTGCACCACAATTTATCGAAAGTCTTTTTACTCATTATGGACTGGCTTGCACCCATGTCCAGCTCCATGATCACCGAGAGTCCATTTAATTCAACCTTCAGCATTATCGGGGGACACTTTGTGGTCAATGTGTGCACCCCATATACCGCTGCCTCCTCGGTCTGAGACTCTGGTTCGTCGTGATCCACTGTGGATCTGTCCTCCTCTGCAACATGGTAGTTTGCAGGTTTAGCAGGGTTTGCAGCTCGCCTGCACATGCGTTGGAGGTGTCCCCTTGTTCCACAGCCCTTGCAAACGTATTTTTTGAATCGGTGTGAATGGAAATGATGATCACCTCCGCAGAGCCAACAAGGTGTTACAGGCCTTGTATTCACCACCCTTGATGGTGGACTCTGAGTCATCTGCGGACGTGCAGCTGCAGGCGTGTAAGTCCTGCCATGTACATTTCGATTTGAAAACAATGTTACGTGGTTCACAGTACTTGCAGCAGCACTAGTGTGCTGAGAAATGTGGTTGGTATTGTCACCGGTGGAGATAAATGCCTGGGCTATCGCTATGGCTTTTACTCAAGGTTGGGGTCTCTACAGTCAAAAGTTTGCGAAGTATTACTTCATGGCCAATGCCAAGTATAAGAAGTCCCTGAGCATGTGTTCCAAGTGTCTTTCAAATTCGCAATGTCCTGCAACGCGCCTCAGCTCGGCGACGTAGCTCGCCACTTCCTGGCCTTCAGATCTCTTGTTCGTGTAGAACCGATACCTTGCCATCAGAACGCTTTCCTTCGCGTTTAGATGCTCCCGGACCAGTGTGCACAACTCACCGTGCAACTTGTCTGTGGGTTTCGCTGGAGTGAGCAGGTTTTGCATGAGGCCATACGTTGGTGCCCTGCAAATGGTGAGGAGGATCGCCCTTCGTTTGGCAGTGTTCGCTTCTCCTTCCAGCTCATTGACCACGAAGTATTGGTTGAGTCACTCCTCGAAGGTTTCCCAATCATTTCCCTCCCAAAATTTCTCCAGGGTGCCCACAGTTCCCTGCATTGTTGCGGTGGGGTTCGTCATCTGTATCTCATCGCCAGTTGTTATGTCTTGAATAAAGAGTCAGACTAAATACTACAAAGTAAGGTGTGACCGTAGACCTTTATCCCTTGGGACTCCAGGGGATAAGCCCTCTGGTGGTTAGACATGGTATTCACAGGTTTACATACATAACATAAAATATAATGGCACGGAATTTGCAGTTGGGATGACTGTGAACTGGCAGCGTTCGTCGTTATTTAGCCTTTGAAACTGACCATAGCTTTGGGGTTTGGCACATGCACAGGCTAACGCGAAAATCCTAAAGTTGTGGTCTGTCAATGACAGCTCCGAAACTGGCTGCACTGTGCCCACCCCACCCCCCACCCCCCACCCCCCCCCCCACCCCGCACAGTGCTGGAAATCAGTGAAATCTCGTAAATCATTGAAACTGATGAAAACTTTAGCTGTTCCACAGTAATTATGCTGTTAAATTCCCACTAGATGTTCTTCTTCTTAGGTAGTCACTCGGAGTCGAGAATGACTTGATTCCACACAAACATGAGTTCTAAGGTGGCTGATGAGTCCAATGCGGGATCTACAGACTCTATCACAGGTGGGGCAGGTGGTGGTTGAAGGGACGGGTGGATGGGTTGCTTGATTTGTTGTACGCTCCTTCCGCTGTTTGTACTTGACTACTGCGTGCTCCCGATGAAGAGACTCGAACGTTCGGCGCTTTCTCAGTTGCTTCTTCTCCATTTTGCGTGGTCTTGGGCCAGGGATTATCAGAAGTCGGTGGGGATGTTACATTTTCTCAGGGAGGCTTTGAGGGTGTCCTTGAAGCGTTTTCTCTGCCCTCCTGCGACTCACTTGCCGTGACGTAGCTCAGAGTAGAGTGCTTGTTTCGGGAGTCTAGTATCGGGCATGTGGATTGCGTAGCTCGCCCATCAGAGCTGGGCAAGCGTGGGGTCAATGCTTCAATGCTGGAGATGTTGGCCTATCCTGCCAATGGATTTGCAGAATTTTATGAAGGGAACATTGGTGGTACTTCTCCATTGCTTTGAGGTGCCTACTGTACATTGTTCATGTCTCTGAAGCATAAAGGAGGGCAGGAATCACTACTGTTCTGTAGACCATGAGCTTGGTGCCAGGTTTGAGATCTTGGTCTTCAAACATTCTTTTCCTCAGGCGACCGAAGGCTGCACTGACACACTGAAGGTGGTGTTAGGTTTTGTCATCGATGTCTGCCCTCGCTGACAGGAGGCTCCCAAGGTATGGATAGCGGTCCACGCTGTCCAAGATCTTGTTCTAGATCTTGATGATCGGGGGGGGGGGGGGGCAGTACTGTGAGGCGGAGGCAGATTGGTAGAGAAGCTTTGTCTTACGGATGTTTAATGTAAGGCCCAGACTCTTGTACGCTTCAGTGAAGGTGTCAACGATGGTTTGGAGTTTGGCCTCTGAGTGCTAAACTACAGAACCAGTGGGAACCTGTTCAATCTTCGCTGTCTCCAGGCCAGGTCCAAGACCACCCCAACCTCTGTCTTCGAGCTACAGTACATGGACGATGCCTGCGTCTGCGCACATACAGAGGCTGAACTCCAGGACATAGTCGACGTATTTACTGAGGCATAGGAAAGCATGGGCCTTACACTAAACATCCGTAAGACAAAGGTCCTTCACCAGCCTGTCCTCGCCGCACAGCACTGCCTCCCAGTCATCAAGATCCACGGCGTGGCCCTGGACAACGTGGACCACTTCCCATATCTCGGGAGCCTCCTATCAACAAGAGCAAACATTGATGATGAGATTCAACACCGCCTCCAGTGCACCAGTGCAGCCTTCAGCCACCTGAAGAAAAGAGTGTTCGAAGACCAGGCCCTCAAATCTGCCACCAAGCTTATGGTCTACAGGACTGTAATAATACCCACCCTCCTGTATGGCTCAAAGACATGGAGCATGTACAGTAGACACCTCAAGTCGCTGGAGAAATACCACCAACGATGTCTCCGCAAGATCCTACAAATCCCCTGGGAGGACCAACATTAGCATCCTCAACCAGGCCAACATCCCCAGTATTGAAGCACTGACCACGCTCCGTTGGGCAGGCCACATTGTCCGCATGCCAGACACAAGACTCCCAAAGTAAGCGCTCTACTCAGAACTCCTTCATGGCAAACGAGCCAAAGATGGGCAGAGGAAACGTTACAAGGACACCCTCAAAGCCTCCCTAATAAAGTGCAACATCCCCACCGACACCTGGGAGTCCCTGGCCAAAGAACGCCCTAAGTGGAGGAAGTGCATCGGGGAGAGTGCTGAGCACCTCGAGTCTCATCGCCGAGAGCATGCAGAAATCAAGCGCGGGCAATGGAAATAGTGTGAGGCAAACCTGTTCCACCCTCCCTTTCCCTCAATGACTATCTGTCCGACCTGTGACAGGGACTGTGACTCTCGTATTGGACTGTTCAGCCACCTAAGGACTCATTTTTAAGAGTGGAAGCAAGTCTTCCTTGATTCCGAGGGATTGCCTATGATGATGACTAGAAGACACCAGAAGTTAGTCCCAAAGAGATTAGGTGTAACTGGGGTTTTACCAGTGTATTGACTTCTAAACAAATGTTAAGGGCTTGGAAAACTAATTTTAATTTTGTGCAGTGTGAAATTTGTCATTTTTAACAAACTTTTCAAAAACATTTTTTTTTAAATTTGGTTAAGGTTGTCCATCTTTATTTCAGGATTGCTTATTCCCCGTGTGAGAATCCCAATCTTTATTTTGCTCTTTTTAACTATTTGAAAAAGATGGAATTTTAAGGGCTTACCCACTTCCTTGTTCGCTGATTGTGGAAATTCTGCTTTTTAATTGATTGCATACAGAGCCGGTTGACGTTACAGCAGTTCGAACAAGACGATCCCTGTAAGTGCTGTTGATTTGAATTGAACATCGGAAAACCCAAAGTTCTCTGGGATACTGGGATTGTGAGATCCTGGTGCAGAGTGTAATTCGGAGCCAGCTACGAATGTCTTTGTGTCACTGCTGGCTGCAAAATCTGGGCCAATATTCGAATTGATTTTAACCATATTATATAAATCATGCAAATTTGTACATATAGGCCATATTAATAGAACAATAGACATGATGCTGTTGAAACCGTTTAGTCCAATTTGCAGGGACACTAAAGTTGTGGTGTAAATACACCCACATTTTAATTTATATTGAATAAACATGGATAGAAAGCTACAAAATAAAAATCCCATTTTTGCAAATGCAACATGGAAAATGAGTCTGTTTTGCAATCTGGAAAGAACATCCAATGCTCAAAGAGTTAACAGATAGCCAGTTCCTACATGCTCCGGAGCAAGAGTCCCATATCATGGTTATTTGGTGTGCCCTTCACAACATCACAATACAGTGAGGACGAGACATGTGCTGGCCCAATACTGTCCAGCCTCTTGTGTATACACCTGCCTTGCAAACACATGCCTGCAATTAATGAGCCCCAAATGAACACAACATGGATGGGACTTCAATACATGTAGCAAGTAGTCTGGGGGAAATACTCTACTTTCTATTCCTGCTTGAGACTTTTAATTTTGTACTCGCGCCCTCTAGTGCTGTCCCGACACTCCACGTTAAATAACACACTTCTAGCCATATTATTAATGTCTCACAGCATTCTAAAGACTTGCTTAATGTTCCCTCACCATTTTCTTTTCTCCAATGAAAGCAAGTTCAGTTCCCTCAGCCTTATTTTGTTGGCACTGTTACCTGCCACAAACTGCAGCTAACCGCCCCCCCACTGCCAACTATGTTCTTGCTTTAACTTTGAAGCATTGGGTTGTGTATTTGCATGACTAGATAATGGGCAGTAAAGGAATTTGATTATAGAAAAAAAAGCCTTGCATTTATATAGCCCCTTTCACAATCCCAGGACGTCCCAAACCGCTTTACAGCCAATGAAGTACTTTTTGAAGTGCAGTCACTGTTGTAATGTAGGAAACGCAATAGCCAATTTGTGCACAGCAAGCTCCCACAAACTCCAGCTCCAGCAATGTGATAATGACCAGATCACCTTTAGTGATGTTAGTTAAGGGTGAAATATTGGCTAGAAGACTGGGAATTATATCCTTGTTTTTCTTCAAAATAGTGCCATGGAATCTTTTACGTCCATCCGAGAGGGCATACGGGCCTCAGTTTAACGTCTCATCCAAAAGATACCACATTTGACAGTGCAGCACTCCCTCAGTTCTGCACTGGAGTGTCAGCCTAGATTTTTGTGTTTGCTTCTTTGGAGTGGGACTTAAAACCACAACATTCTGAATCAGAAGGCAAGAGTTTTACTCACTGAGCAACAGCTGACACTCTCGGGGACATGGGATCCACTTACAGGCTGGAAGTCTGACACCGAATCTGAGAGAATATCTGCTACTTACCCGAAATTTGTAACATCCACAGAGCACATATTGGAAATTCAAGTGCACACTGCTCATGGTGAATTTCTGATATACAGTGGGTAAGGAATTCAAGTTGGAAAATTTGCCTTTGAACATTCTGCTGATTTTCATAGATGAAGCGGCTGATATCCACTTATACAGAAGTAAATTTGAATAATTTCAACTAATATTCTTATCTAAATGCAAGGGTGGGTTAAGGTGCAGTGAAGTTCAGCATTAATGGCTTGATAGTAAATTATGCACTTACAAAAATCATGTCTGCGATGTGTTTATGCCTGGTGTACCGAATGCCTGCCCCTTTATGACATAACCAAAGCAAGAATTAGAATTAATGATCTGATTGATAGAAGGGTATTACAAGGTTTTGCTTTTAGTGTGAGGCCAAGTTATTCAGTCCATTACACAGTACATTTTATCACATTTTATTACATTTCACACTTTTTTATTAAGCATTTTGCATAGTTTTCACTTATTTTATTAGCCAGAGTCCCATCTGCAATTCTAATCATAGTATTTATAATTTTGGATATGAAATTTTAATGAACAACAAAATAAAAAGATAAAGAAAAGTACAAATGCTGGAATTCTGAAACAAAAACATAGGCCCAGTTTTCATGAGCTGCAAGGCTCGTCCATGTGTCGCCCAAAGGACCGCTGATGGCAGCCGAGAGGCCTGGCAGTACTTTGCCAGGAAGATTAATCTAAAAGAGGTGGCAGTACCGCCCGGCGGCTAAATAACAGCTTACATCAATCTGGGTGGCAGCGGGCGGGAGCTCTCAATCTCGATGGCAAATGAGCTTGCTGCCCAAGTGCCGCCGAGGATGGAGTCGGGCCCAGAGAAGCGGGAACTCTGAAAACTAAAAACATTACCAAAGGAAAAAAAAACATCAGAACACCTTCCGGGGACCCCATCCAGATAAGTCACTGTAAAAAAATATGTTTTAAAGATGTTCACTAACCTTTTCTTTCATGTCTTCATACCTACCGTTGGGGTAAGGACATCCTCCACGCAGCGGTCCTTCCCCCTGCTGGTGCCAACTACTGCCGGCTCCTGCCCGCAACAATCTGGCATCTCGGCGGGTGGGAGGCCAGTTACGTGACTTGGCCACCAGAGAACGTCAGCGGGCGGTTCTCGGCAGTGCGCCCCTCCCGCCCGCTCCAGCCCAAGTGGAAACTGGGAGTGAGAGGAAAACGGCAGCAAAACTCGGCGGCAGTTGGTGGCAGCAGGTGGCAGTGGGCAGTAAGACCACCAATATGGGGGCCAGAGAGTGTTAGATTCACACAGCAGTCAGTCAGCTTTTCACTTTGGTAGAAAGGATAGAAAAAGAAAATCATTTTTAAATGGTGAGAAACTATTAAATGTTGGTGTTCAGAGAGATTTAAGTGTCCTCAAACAGGAAACACAGAAAGCTAGCATGCAGGTACAACAAGCAATTAGGAAGGCAAATGGCATGTTGGCCTTTATTGCAAGGGGATTGGAGTACAAGAGTAAGAAAATCCTACTACAATTGTATAGGGCTTTGGTGAGACCACACCTGGAGTACTGTGCACAGTTTTGATCTCCTTATCTGAGGAAGGACATACTTGCCTTCAAGGTGGTGCAATGAAGGTTCACTCGATTGATCCCTGGAATGAGAGAGTTGTCTTATGAGGAGAGATTGAGGAGATTGGGCCTATACTCTCTGGAGTTTAGAAGAATGAGAGGTGATCTCATAGAAACATATGATACCAAGGGGGATTGACAGGGTAGATATTGAGAGGTTATTTTACCTGGCTGGAGAGTCTAGAACTAGGGGGCATAGTCTCAGGGTAAGGGGTTGGTCATTTAAGTCTGAGCTGAGAAGGAATTTCTTCACTCAGAGGGTTGTGAATTTTTGGAATTATCTGCCCCACAGAGCTGTGGATGCTGAGTCGTTGAGTATATTCAAGGCTGCGATAGATTTTTGGAGTCTAGGGGAATCAAGGGATATGAGGATCGGGCAGGAAATTGGAGCTGAGCTTAAAGATCAACCATGATCTGACTGAATTGTGGAGCAGGCTCAAAGGGCCGTGTGGCCTAATCCTGCTCCTAATGCTTATGTTCTTATAACCTTTCCTCAGGACAGAAACTATGGTATTTGTCAACTTAAAAAACTAACAGAGCTTTTCATTCAAGGTTACAGATGAGCAGGTTAAGATGGTAACCCGCGGGATTGGTACGGGTAAGTTGCACTGCCGATTTTAACTGCCCGCCCGCCCGGTTTACGACCTAAAATGATCAAATAAATAGGATAAGGCCATTAAAGTTGGTTTTCTCAACGCTCCCTCTGGTGCAAAAGCCCAGCCTATTTCCACATTAACAAGCAGTTTGCTTTAACGTGATAGGTTTCAGGGTAACACTTTCAGGCTGTGTTAAGTGATTTCTGCTACATTTGCAATAAAATGTTTTGCATGAGAATAGTGCGTTTGAAGTGACATTTGTGCATACCAGATTGTAATATGTATCTTTCTCCAGCTTGGGGAAAGCAAGCCAGCAGCAACTACATTCAAACTATCCCATAGATAGATATTAATAATATGGAATGGGGTAACTTTTCATCCTTGGCTGCCCTGACTACGTGCTGGAAAATCAGCACCATGCAGCACTTGATTTACCATGCAGTCACTTTAACAGACAGGAAAACAGTATGCCATTTGCATCCAGTTTTCCGATGTGCTCTCACGACATGAAGCTCTGCGCGGAGGCTAAAGATGAAAATTTAACCCAATGTTTCTTACGATTTGAATGGAGAGAGTTCCTCTTTGGCACATTTACAATCTGCGGACTTACGGCTACAGAGGTAACTGTGCTACCCGGGGGGACCAACAGGACGCGAGATCATTTGAGATTTCCCAGGATAAGACCATTAAAGTTGGATACTAGGGAGTTATGGAAGAAATTTGTGGATGAATTAATATCAACACAGTTGGTAGGCCAGAGAAAGTGGAGATTGGAATTTGTAGGGGTGTTAGTGAGAATGTGCGGAGGAAGATTTATTTTACCATGGGGGGTGGGGGGGAGTGGTCAAATGACAACGTGTAGCAAAAGGGAGATAAGAAAGTAGCCTGAGAGAGTTCTGTTAGTGATAGAGAATTCTGAGGTGACAAGGTCCATGTGAGAACCTTTGATGATATCAAGAACTGGAGGGTTGCTACGCAGCCCATCATATCCCACCCAAAAGGAAAGAGAGAGAAGCAGAAGAAGACAAAAGAGAGAAGCAACAAAAAACATTTAAAAAGGGAGAAGAGAAAGAGAGAAGCAGAAGAGGAAAGAATCAGCAACACAAATATATCAGAAATAGATAAGAGAGTGATCATATTCTGATACTTATTTTTCAATATCATGGGAGATCACCAAATGCATGTGCACTTTGATAGCCTTGGCACGCATGTGAATTTTAAATAAGAAATCATGTATGTAACTTTTGCCAGTCTAGTGAGTACTCATGTTCTTGAGGGGAAATGCACACTTGCTTGTAAGCTTGTGGTATGGCACCATTTTGGTGAGTAGCTGAATTTTATTTGTTTTATTATGTTCTCCATGCCAACCTAACTGCATGCTAGGTTTTACCTGGTTACCTGCCTCAGTGTTGGGTCTTCCACACATGCTCATCTCATTGTTTGATCCTTCATTCCAAATGTTGCCCAAAGTTCATCTGACAAAAAAGGCATGCATATTATGTTCTCGTAAAAATGAAATATATTCTTTCTCCCAGAGCAAGGCAGGATTCCTTATCCAGGCATTGAATTCAGTCAACTAACTGAGGAAAAGTTAAACACAGTCATGGAATATTTGGATATGGACATCTGCCACTGCCATTGCTCATATTTGAGATTGTAGCAGTGTGAAGCAACTTCTATGCTTCCTGAGTAGTCAGAACTCCCAGATCAGATACTAAAATAAAAGAAAGACTTGTATTTATATAGCACCTTTCACACCTCAGGATGTCCCAAAGTGCTTTACAGCCAATGACGTACTTTTTGAAGTGTAGTCACTGTTGTAATGTGTGAAACACAGCAGCCAATTTGGGCACAGCAAGCTCCCTCAAACAGCAATGTGATAATGACCAGATAATCTGTTTTTGAGATGTTGATTGAAAGATAAGTATTGGCCAGGACACCGGGGATAACTCCCTGCTCTTGTTCGAAATAGTGCCATGGGATCTTTTACGCCCACCTGAGACGATGCCTCAATCTAGACGATGTCTCAATCTGAAAGATGGATAACAGTAATATGTTTCTTTTGTGTAATTCATCTAACAAGATTTAAATGGAGTTTAAATGTAAGAATTAGTAGTGGAACAAAATTTGCAATTGAAATAGACTTATTTGGAAATAATCAGGTGTCCCTTTCATAAAAATGGCAGCATATTTTTTTTTTTTGTCAAGTGTATGGATTAGGGGAATTACAGATTAGAAACACTTTAAGAAAATCAAAATGGAACTTTGGCCTGGGAGGGGCCTGTGGCGGTGATTCTTGAATCCACCAGTGGCGACGCCTCTGACCTGATTGTAAAACTCCTGAAGAGTTTGTGGTAGTCTGGGTTTGTAACTCTCGACCAGATGAACCGGCGATTCATGCGGGTGTTTGATGCCATGCCGGATATCAGTCTAGACTTGCTTCGCAAGAGGGTACTTCCACCTCCCCTCCTTCTCTCCCCCATCCTCTCTATCCCCCTCTCCTCCCCCCTTCTCTCTTCCTCCCCCCCTCCCCCCCAGCCCTGGCCAAATGGGCCCGCTGCGTTTTCTAAGATGGGACTTCTATTTTTTATTTGTTATTTACTGATTGATTTTGGAGCTTCAGGTGCAGGGTTCCTTCTATTTTTTTATTTGTTATTTATTGATTGCTTATTACTTTGGTCTTGGTGCTTTATGGGCAGGGTTCCTTATATTTTATTTGTAAATTAATTGCTTATGACTTTTTGTGCTTTGTTTGATGCTTGGTGGTGCTTTAAATGTAGTTACTTGCGCCGATTCCTTAACTGTAAGGTCTTTCTGTGTGGACAAAAGTGGACACATACGCTGCCCTAAGTTAGTTTAGTACAACTTTTTTCTGGCCAAATTGGCATAAATGGTGTAAGTGGCTGGGAACGCCCCCTTTTGAAAAAAAAAACTGACCTAACAAAAAACCTAACTCACTTACACTGGCGCCATATTTGCAACTAAAAAGATACACCAGAAAAATCAAGTTACACCAAAAAAACGGTGCAACTCATGGGGAAATTTGGGCCCAATGTTTCTGCAGCATTTATTTCCTCAGTGATCCAGTTGGCTATCCTACCCGCTGAATCCATTTCCCTTCTGCTACAGAAAGATATCCCTCTGTCTAAGCTTTGTGTTTCCCAGGTTATTTGGGAAGCACATACCCCACATGCACTGTCATTTTTCAAAATGAATTTTGGTGGAATTCAAATGTGAAGCCTGAATTTATCTGTTCATCTCTCTTGTCCCCTCCCCTTTAAGTACTTAGAAGCATTCTTAGGATGCAAACTGAGATAGTGGTCAGTACGAAAGCAGATTTAGAAATGAACATTTGGTCTGAAATGTTAAAGTGAAAGATTATTTCTGGCATTGGATTCATAAGAAAGACTAAAATGTTGAATAAGGAAATAAAAGTTAAAACTGTAGAGTCCCCTGTTGTTTCCTACATGGATCAGTGGACACTTTGAAGACTCAGCTTGACAATGATGTATTACAAAATATAATCTTCATTGTTTTTCTGGTATGGTGATTGGAACAGTCTCGACTTTGCAAAGAATCTTGGACGATGTATGTTGAATGAGTTTGTCTGCGATATGGCGATTGTTAACAACACAGCTTGCGTACTTCTCCAAGACGTGGATTCATTACTTGTGCATATTTCTTCTTCAGAGGAGCTGTGCTTTGAGCTGAAGACTGTGCATGACTTTTCTGCTCCGCTGGCAGTGCAAAATGTGCCAATCCCATTCTCCAGCCACGGTTCCTGTCTCAGGATCAAATGTTAGGATTTTAAAAAGCTAAAGTTTGATGTGGCTGAACAACTGCCTATGAAACACTTTAATCCCTCACCCTGTAATGTATTTAATTTCACACTGACTGATGGTATTGCCCCTGAAAGGATTACAGCAGGGGGCTGCCATTTTCGCACTTATACTAGAAAGAGTAGGAGATACTTGGAGCATCAAGACTAAGTAGGAAGCAGTGACTGAAATATATATACCATTGAAGAAGAGAAAAAAGAAAATTGCCTCGGATTTCTAAGGCTTTTTATAAATTCATCACTTTTGCCTTTTAGAATGTCTGAAAGCATGAATCTTTATTTCATGGCTGTTTTGTCAAACTTTCTCAAAATAATCCTCTGCCTTGATTCTCTTTATGCAGTGATTTGTTCATTGCATCTCCACTTGTGTGCTCCTTTTGATTTATTTGCTTTGCCGTTTCTCCCATAGTACAATAACTTACAGCACTTACTCCACTAAAAAGCAAACATGTTTCCCAAGCATGCAGTAAGTCTGAAGGTTGAATGACCTGGGATGCCCGCAGAGATCATCTCGCACACTGGCTAACAGATCCTCTTACCAGTTTGTATTTGCTAATAAGGTAAATATTAGCATGATTTTTTTTCTTTCTGAAAGGTAAAAAAGTGTCGACCCATTTAGCTTGGCTTGAGGTTCCTGAGCACATTATGGAAATCTTTGGAATAGGGTCACATTACTGAAGGGCTGTTCCTGTACACTGCTTCACTCTCCGATGCAATGCTAACTTGGTCACAAATCAATCAGTACCTCAGCTTCAGTGGAGCACCGCCAGTCACAGTAAATGAACCATAGTTTGTTTTGTTTTGACTCACAGTACATTGTGGTATCCTGTCATTTTCTAAAAAGCATAAGCAGCTCTTCTTTTTGATTTTGACGCAAAGTGTGGTTCACAAGCTTTTCCTTGTTGAACTTTATTATCCCTAGCTGATAATTCTGGGAAAATAATGTTGCTGAGATAATAAAGGTGAGCAAGGATTTCATGCTTTTTTTTACAAAATGGGAGATAGTTTAGTCTTTGGACTTTCGTTTCATAAAGAGCCGAGAATGTTAGAAGTCATCAAAGACGTGGCTGGGATAGACAGTGTTAATTCTTCCATATCTAAGCCTCTTTGCAGTAACTCCCTTTGTCTCCTGCCTCTAGTCATTAAACACTAATCCTATCACCCTTCCTAATCCTCAGCAGTGGAGACAGAGTTTAGTTTCCTAAACTGTCTTTGTTCCTTTCCTAATAGACAGGCCGACATTTCTGTCAGAAGAGTCACATTCACTGCACTCTATTTCAGCTTCCTAATGAAGTGCCATTAATGAATCTTTTCCTCTCTTCACACGGGGTGAACGGATTTCAATCGGTTTAGTGCTAAGAAGGGAGATGCATTGTAATTTTATTGGTCTTTGCAAAGAATTGTCAAGACCCCAGCAACAAGACCAATGCAGCCTGTCGTCATTAAGATACTCTTAGGTTTTAATTACAGAGAGTTTACAAAAGAAAAGACCCTGTTCAAATTGACAGAGCCCACAAACTATGGAGAGATCTGAAGAATTCTTCTGAGAAGAAATATGAGTGTATATTTTAACAGCTTGTATTGAACTTCATTCTGTCAGTCTACATTTCGGCATTTAAAACTATAGGATGTGGTTCAGTTTTAATTCAAGCGCACCTTTAACAACTGAAAACATCATTAAATTATAACTTAATTCATTGTGTTGCTAAAATGTCCATGACACATCCAGTGGATGAAGAGAATAATTAGTTATCTGATAGTTTGCGAAACAGTTGTGACTATGCTAGTAAAGTTTGGTGGTACAGAAATTAAAATCATATTTCTGATATCTACATCATGACTCATCATAGAAACATAGAAACATAGAAAATAGGTGCAGGAGTAGGCTATTCGGCCCTTCGAGCCTGCACCACCATTCAATAAGATCATGGCTGATCATTCCCTCAGTACCCCTGTCCTGCTTTCTCTCCATACCCCTTGATCCTCTTAGCCGTAAGGGCCATATCTAACTCCCTCTTGAATATATCTAATGAACTGGCATCAACAACTCTCTGCGGCAGGGAATTCCACAGGTTAACAACTCTCTGAGTGAAGAAGTTTCTCCTCATCTCAGTCCTAAATGGCCCACCCCTTATCCTAAGACTATGTACCCTGGACTTCCCGCATCTAACCTGTCCCGTCCCATCAGAATCTTATATGTTTCTATGAGATCCCCTCTCATCCTTTTAAACTCATATGTATAAAGGCCCAGTTGATCCAGTCTCTCCTCATATGTTAGTCCAGCCATCCCAGGAATCAGTCTGGTGAAGCTTCGCTGCACTCCCTCAATAGCAAGAACTTGCTATTAGGAGACCAAAACTGAACACAATATTCCAGGTGAGGCCTCACCAAGACCCTGTACAACTGCAGTAAGACCACCTTGCTACTATACTCAAATCCCCTAGCTATGAAGGCCAACATACCATTTGCCTTCTTCACTGCCTGCTGTACCTGTATGCCAACTTTCAATGACTGATGAACCATGACACCCAGTCTCATTGCACCTCCCCTTTTCCTAATCTGCCGCCATTCAGATAATATTCTGTCTTCGCATTTTTGCCCCCAAAGTGGATAACCTCACATTTATCCACATTATACTGCATCTGCCATGCATTTGCCCACTCACCTAACCTGTCCAAGTCATCCTGCAGCCTCTTAGCATCCCCCTCACAGCTCACATCGCCACGTAGTTTAGTGTCATCTGCAAACTTGATGATATTACACTCAATTCCTTCATCTAAATCATTGATGTATATTGAGAAGAGCTGAGGTCCCAGCACTGAGCCCTGCGGCACTCCACTAGTCACTGCCTGCCATTCTGAAAAGGACCCGTTTATCCCGACTCTCTGCTTTCTGTCTACCAACCAGTTCTCTATCTACGTCAGTATATTACCCCCAAATACCATGTGCTTTGATTTTGCACACCAATCTCTTGTGTGGGACTTTGTCAAAAGCCTTTTGAAAGTCCAAATACACCACATCCACTGGTTCTCCCTTGTCCACTCCACTAGTTGCATCCTCAAAAAATTCCAGAAGATTTGTCAAGCATGATTTCCCTTTCATAAATCCATGCTGACTTGGACCGATCCTGTCACTGTTTTCCAAATGCGCTGCTATTTCATCTTTAATAATTGATTCCAACATTTTCCCCACTACTGATGTCAGGCTAATCAATCTATAATTACCCGCTTTCTCTCTCCCTCCCTTTTTAAAAAGTGGTGTTACATTAGCTACCCTCCAGTCCATAGGAACTGATCCAGAGTCGATAGACTGTTGGAAAATAATCACCAATGCATCCACTATTTCTAGGGCCACTTCCTTAAGTACTCTGGGATGCAGACTATCAGGCCCCGGGGAGTTATCGGCCTTCAATCCCATCAATTTCCCGAACACAATTTCCCGCCTAATAAGGATATCCTTCAGTTCCTCCTTCTCACTAGACCCTCGGTCCCCGAGTACTTCCGGAATGTTATTTGTGTCTTCCTTCGTGAAGACAGAACCAAAGTATTTGTTCAATTGGTCTGCCATTTCTTTGTTCCCCATTATAAATTCACCTGACTCCAACTGCAAGGGACCTACATTTGTCTTCACTAATCTTTTTCTCTTCACATATCTATAGAAGCTTTTGCAGTCAGTTTTTATGTTCCCGGCAAGCTTCTTTTCGTACTCTATTTTCCCCCTCTTAATTAAACCCTTTGTCTTCCTCTGCTGAATTCTAAATTTCTCCCAGTCCTCAGGTTTGCTGCTTTTTCTGGCCAATTTATATGCCTCTTCCTTGGATTTAACACTATCCTTAATTTCCCTTGTTAGCCACAGTTGAGCCACCTTCCCCGTTTTATTTTTACTCCATACAGGGATGTACAATTGCTGAAGTTCATCCATGTGATCTTTAAATGTTTGCCATTGCTTATCCACCATCAACTCTTTAAGTATCATTTGCCAGTCTATTCTAGCCAATTCACGCCTCAAACCATCGAAGTTACCTTTCCTTAAGTTCAGGATCCTAGTTTCTGAATTAACTGTGTCATTCTCCATCTTAATAAAGAATTCTACCATGTTATGGTCACACTTCCCCAAGGTGCCTCGCACAACAAGATTGCTGATTAGTCCTTTCTCATTATACATGATCCAGTCTAGGATGGCCAGCTCCCTTGTTGGTTCCTCGACAAATTGGTCTAGAAAACCATCCCTAATACACTCCAGGAAATCCTCCTCCACCGTATTGCTACCAGATTGGTTAGCCCAATCAATATTTAGATTAAAGTCACCCATGATAACTGCTGTACCTTTATTGCATGCATCCCTAATTTCTTGTTTGATGCTGTCCCCAACCTTACTACTGCTGTTTGGTGGTCTGTACATAACTCGCACTAACGTTTTCTGCCCTTTGGTATTCCGTAGCTCCACCCATACAGATTCCACATCATCCAAGCTAATATCCTTTCTTACTATTGCATTAATTTCCTCTTTAACCAGCAATGCCACCCCGCCTCCTTTTCCTTTCTGTCTATCCTTCCCAAATGTTGAATACCCCTGGATGTTGAGTTCCCAGCCTTGGTCACCCTGGAGCCATGTCTCCGTGATGCCAATGACATCATACCCGTTAACTGCTATCTGCGCAGTTAATTCTTCCACCTCATTCCGAATATTCCTCGCATTGAGGCACAGAGCCTTCAGGCTTGTCTTTCTAACACACTTTGCCCCTTTAGAATTTTGCTGTAATGTGGCCCGTTTTGCTTTTTGCCTTAGGTTTCTCTGCCCTCCACTTTTACTTTTCTTCTTTCTATCTTTTGCTTCTGCCCCATTCTACTTCCCTCTGTCTCCCTGCATAAGTTCCCATCCCCCTGCCATATTAGTTTAACTCTTCCCCAAGAGCACTAGCAAACACTCCCCCAAGGACATTGGTTCCAGTCCTGCCCAGGTGCAGACTGTCTGGTTTGTACTGGTCCCACCTCCCCCAGAACCGGTTCCAATGTCCCAGGAATTTGAATCCCTCCCTTCTGCACCACTCCTCAAGCCACGTATTCATCTGAGCTATGCTGCGATTCCTACTCTGACTAGCACGTGGCATTGGTAGCAATCCTGAGATTACTACTTTTGAGGTTCTACTTGTTAATTTAGCTCCTAGCTCCCTAAATTCGTCTTGTAGGACCTCATCCCGTTTTTAACCTATATCGTTGGTACCTATATGCACCACGACAACTGGCTGTTCACCTTCCCTTTTCAGAATGTCCTGCACCCGCTCCAAGACATCCTTGACCCTTGCACCAGGGAGGCAACATACCATCCTGGAGTCTCAGTTGCGGCCACAGAAATGTCTATCTATTCCCCTTACAATTGAATCCCCTGTCACTGTAGCTCTCCCACTCTTTGTCCTGCCCTCCTGTGCAGCAGAGCCACCCACGGTGCCATGAACTTGGCTGCTGCTGCCCTCCCCGGTGAGTCATCCCCCTCAACGGTACCCAAAGCGGTGTATCTGTTTTGCAGGGATATGACCGCAGGGGACCCCTGCACTACCTTCCTTGCACTGCTCTTTCTGTTGGTCACCCATTCCATATCTGGCTGTGTACCCTTTACCTGCAGTAAGACCAACTCACTAAACGTGCTATTCACGTCATTCTCAGCATCGTGGATGCTCCAGTGTATATCCACCTGCAGCTCCAGTGCCGCAATGCGGTCCATCAGGAGCTGCAGGCGGATGCACTTCCTGTACACGTAGTCGGCAGGGACACCCTGACTTCCCACATAGTACAGGAGGAGCATAACATGTGTCCGAGCTCTCCTGCCATGACTTAACCCTTAGATAAACTTAATTTGGCAACAACAATGCTAAAAGGTTACTTACTGATAAAGAAAAGAAAAACTACTTACCAATCACTTACCCCCTTGGCTGTGACGTCACCTTTCGATTTCTTTCTACTTCTTTTTTGCCTTCTCTCCCTGCTGCAGCTGCACCAGCTGGCCTCTCCGACAACGCTGCTCCCCCGCTGGCCTTAGGAATGACGCTGGGCCTTTTATCGGCCTCCCCATGCTGCCTCTCCAACAACGCTGCTCCCCGCTGGCCTTAGGAATGACGCTGAGCCTTTTATAGGCCTCCCCATGCTGCCTCTCCGATGACGCTGCTCCCCCTATCATCATAGGCAGTCCCTCGAATCGAGGATGACTTGCTTCCATGTCAAAAAGTTCACAGGTGTTTCAATGATGGACCTAAAATTCCAGGTCCGAACTGAATCTTGAAGGGTGGAAGATGCCTGTTCTTGGATTTTCTTTTAACGTGTGGTGGCCATTGCACACCAGCCACCACACAAGCTTGACAGAGCTAGGTCTTGGTCCGGTAGCAAGGATTAACCAAGACGACCGGAGATCGGCTCTGCTGCACAGACCTAGTGCGCACACATATCGCAGTGAGGGCTGGCCCGTGCTGCCCTTGGGCCCTCGCCTCTTCTGGGCCCCGAACTCGCGCCTCTCCTGCGCCCCAATCACTTCCCTCTCCAATCTCTCGCTGCTCCTTCGCCCTGACCTTGCCGCTCCTTCGCCCCGTTCTCACCGCTCCTGCTGTACCTGCCCATGCTCCAATCACCGACCTGGACCTTGATGACGTCCCTTTTCACTGCCGTTGCTCTCCTACTGCAGCACGTGCTGCTCCCTGGAGTGGTATGCCACCACGCTGCTCCTTCTCTTCCCCTGCCTGCTTCGATGGTGCTCGCAGGCCGGGGGCTGCTCAGCCTGCTGGGCTAGGCCGCCACGCTGCTCCTTCCACTCCCCGCCTGCTCCGAAAATTGGAGCAGGAGTAGGCCATAGGGCCCCTCAAGCCTGCTCCGCCATTTAATAAGATCATGGCTGATCCGATCATCGACTCAGGTCCACTTCCCTGCCCGCTCCTCATAACCCATTATTCTGTTATAATTTAAGAAACTGTTTTCTTCACCATCGGAGCAGGCCGGGGAGCGGAAGGAGCAACGTGGAGGCCTGGTCCAGCAGGCTGAGCAGCCCCCGGCCTGCGAGCGCCATCGAAGCAGGCCGGGGAGCGGAAGGAGCAGACTGAATGGCCCCCGGCCTGCGAGCACATCATGATTAAGGCGCGCATCGCCTCAATATCTATCTTTCCTCTTCAAATCTGACATTTGGCGACTACTACGATCATCTTTCCTAAAAGTTACTGCTGCCCCCCAAAGGCTGCTATCTCTCTCCCTGAAGAATGCACCCTTCCTCCTGATGACTACTGCTGCCTATCACACAAGTGACTGCTCCCATCTCCAAGAGTCACAACCCACTTTCTCAAAAGCTATCTTGAAAGCTATCATTCCACTTCCTAACCACCCCACCACCCCCCAACTCCCGTCCCTCCCCCACCCCCACTTCAAACACTCTGCTGTCCAAGCCCAATTCCTAAGACCCCCAAATCCTTCTCAGGCCCCATTTCCCCTCTTGCCCAAAAAGAACCTGACTCTCTCCCGACACTTGGTCATTAAATGCACCATGTCCTTGTAACACAAAGCCATACACACCAACAAGATCTCAGGCTCTTGTGCTTAGTTGGTCACTTTGGAATTTAGGCAGCTCGGAGCAGGATATTTGGCCCTAACGTTCTGAGGGGAAAATGAGGGGGAAATAAACAAATGGAGTTCCTGACTGCTACTCAGCAGCCCTGCTGAAAGTGTGGGTGGGGAGTGAGTTTGGGGTCAGGTTGAATAGTCTGCTGCCACTCAGTGTCAGGCTCACACATGAAATATAGACACTTGGAGGAAATGCTGCTTGCCATCTTTGGAACAGCATGAGTCACTGCTTTCATGAGCGATGTAGCTTAGGGGAGAAAATTAGTGTGAAAATTGGAAGATAGATAAAAATAAAAGTCTGACCTTACAATTACTGCTCAAATATGACAGTGTACCAAACTGCTGAATAAAATCCATTCTAACTTACTTTAATAAAAACCGTACACAAATCAATAACAACATAAATTGGTAATGGCTTCCGTCCAGATGTCACACAGACAGCAATTGTTCTAGTGTGTATATCACCCAGCTGATTAGGTCATTGAAACATCTTCCTAGATGCGTCCAGTTTTGGCAAAGACGAAAGGAAGAATCCAACGCATCCCTGATTTTCATCACTCCACTATTGGTGGCCGTGCCATCAGCTGGCTCAGCCCATAGCTCTGGAATTCTCTCCACCTCTCGAGCTCTCTCTCCACTTTTAAGATGCTCCTTAAAATTTACCTCTTTGACCAAGCTGTTGGTTACCTGTCCTAATATCTTCTTATATGGCTCAGTGTCAAATTCTGTTTGATAATTCTCCTTGAAAGAGCCTTGGGATGTTTTACTATGGTAAAGACGCTGTATAACTGCAACACTAGGTATTGGGGCTGATTATTTCCCAGGTTCATTTTTAAACCTTGAGGTAAGTTTTAGATAAGGTTTTGCTAACTTAGGTGTCAGCTGTCGTTCAGTGGGTAGCACTCTTGCCTCTTAGTCAAAAGGTTCTGGGTTCAAGCCCCTCTACTGAGATTTGAAAACAAAATCTAGGCTGACACTTCACTGCAGTACTGAGGGAGCGCTATGCTGTCTTTCAGATGAGATGTTAAATTGAGGTCCTAGTTGCGTTTTCAGATGGATGTCAAAGATTCCATGGCAGGCAAGCTGTATTTCATCCACCCTTGCCGAACTTGATTTTTAATGGTGGTTAATGATCAAAAATCAACAGTAACAGCAAGGAAGGCAGATTGTTTTGTGATTTACTGAGAGCCCGTATATTTCAAAGAAGAGCAGGGGAGGTGTCTGAAGAACCTTTAAGGGTCCTTTAACCAGACATACCAATAGGAAGCAGTCAATATGGTTCGTGCAATAGATTAGATTTATTAAGCTTCCAACAATAGTATACTTAACAAAAAGCGATAATTGTACAAAAGCTCGCAGGCCCAGGTCCCTGTTTTACTTCCGGACACAGCCGATGTTGTGCTAAATCTGTCTATTGCTATCCCAGCAGTTTCTGTGCAAAGGTATTCTTTGAGTATCGATTTTTTAACCAATTTCTTATCTAAGGTTCGATTGGCCAATGTCCATATATGGTCTTTAACAAAATTACCTTAATTGGTTGTAATGGTCAAAATACCCTTGTCACTCAGACCAGAGTGAGTATCCTGGCCACTCCTGCCTCAATCAACATCACTAAAACAGATTATCTGGTCATGTATCTCATTGCTGTTTTTGTGACCTTACTGTGCAAAATCTGGCTGTTGGGAGTACATCTGCAGTTAGGTGTGGAATGATTACCATATCTGGGAAAACTATGAAGAGAAAATACAATTGCTGCACAAAGGGATTGTGGTAAACAGCCTCACCAATCACTTAGTATATGCATTGTCAATTTTGAGATTTTTCATATTTTAGCGACTAATTCAAACATAATAACAAAGAGCCGATTTTTAATTAAAAATAGGATGTTTAGTGCACACATTGTTAACTTAAAAATCACCACTGTGATTTGTCCTCAGCATTTCAGAGGACTTTGTCCCTGATCACTTCTGAGTAAACCTGTTCCAGTTGAGAAGTGAGTTACATTTATTGGTAAGTGTTCAGTTTGTGGAGTGTGGGCAATGGCACTGGCTGATTTCTGTGCATCAGAGCAAGGGATATCTTGATTTGGAGGCGAAAACAATATTGGGAAAGGCAGGTTTATAGAATGAGTGCCTCCGTCCTCCCTCAGATGCACCAAGGTTTCCTGCAGCATGGTTTCCGTGTTCTGGGAAGCCCGGAGGCCAGAGATGAGAGAAGGATCAGCAATCAGATAACCAGCTTTTTCTTGTATTCTGTCTAAGGCACAAGAGCATTGTTAGAAAAGCCTCCCAAATCTTGGGCAGGCGCAGGTTTCATAGAACGTTAAGAATTGTTGAGGGGAAAATAATTGTTTGGCACAGAAGAAGTAACTGAGATTCTTGAAGGCAGTTTTAGCATTAGAAAACATGTGGGAATTCCATTTGAGGTCAGAGGAAATAGTGAGAAGAATGCCAATGGATGAAAATCTTGTTGATGTATTCGTAGTCCATCTTTGAAGGTTTCTCTCATTTCATAGCTATCCACATTTTTCTTTACAAATGCCTTCTGTCTGTATTACCTGTGACTTGTAATGCATCTCTTCAATGTACCTTCTTCAATGGGCAGTACTAATTCCTCTTTGCCACTTTTGTACTCATTTGCAAGGGATGTTACCAATGTTTTGGGTAAATGTGCATTTGTTGATGTGCTGGCAATTGCAAACTGATGTTATATTTGTGCTTAAGTATTAGGGGTTTGGAATTTCTGTATTATAAAATCTAATTAATATAGCCAACATGGATTCAAAAGAGAAATCCTGCTTGACCAAACTCCTTGACTTCTTTGAGAAAGTAACATCCCCATTGTACTGTGAAAATCCCTACAACAAAATGTGCTTAGACTTCCAAAGGCATTTGACAAAAGTCCCTCATGAAAATCTATTCGTCAAACTCAAAATGGTGACTTTCATAGTAAACCCTGGGAATGGATGAAAACTGGGTGCACAACAGCAACAATAGCGCCTTTAACATAGTAGAGAGGGAGCAGCGGGTAACTCAAAAAGGAGTGCCCGAGACCAGCGGCGAGAGCGGGAGTATCGGGTAACTTAAAAAGGAGCTAGCTGGGAGCAGAGCGAATGGACCTGTGAGGGGGGAAAAAAATCAAAGTGTGTCGTCACAGGCAAGCAGGTAAGTGATTGGCTGGAGAGTATTTCTCCCTTTTTTTTTTAAACTTGGGCATGGGTTTAAATTAAGAGACATAATTACAAATTAAAAATTATACATAGATAATTGATATTTCAAAACTTGAAAACCTAATTTGTTAAAGAAAATACAATAGACATGGCAGGGCAGGCGATGTGTTACAGCATGTGGGAGCTGGTGGACCCCAGCGTGATCCACGCTGACCACATCTGCAGTAAGTGTTGGCAGCTCAAAGAAATTTGGCTCAGAGCTGGAGTCCGAGCTTCAGCCAGTGCAATACATCAGGGAGGGGAAGAGTTACCTGGACACTTTGTATCAGGAGACAGTCACACCCCTAAGGTTGAATACTTCAAATTTGGTCTGCGGTCAGGGCCAGGAGGGTGTGACTATGAGTGAGGAAGGTATGGGGATCCAGAGGTAGCATTGGAGGAGCCTCAGCCCTTGCACTTGTTCAACAGGTACAGGGTTCTTGCAGCCTGTGTGGACGAGAGCAGAGACTGCAGGGAGGATGAACAAACTGACCACAGCACCATGGTACAGGGGCCATTCAAGTTGGGGGAGTAAAAAGAAATGTTGTCGTGGTAGGGGACAGTATAGTTAGGGGGATAGATACCGTTCCTTGCAGCCGAGAGCATTAGTCCCGAAGGCTGTGTTTCCTGCCCGGTGCCAAAGTTAGGACATCTCCTCTGGGCTGGAGAGGAACTTGAAGTTGGAGGGGCAAGATCCAGTTGTCATGGTCCACGTATGTACCACCAACATAGGTAGGACAAAGAAAGAGGTTCTGCTGAGGGATTATGAGCAGCTAGGAGCTAAATTAAAAAGCAGAACCACAAAGGAAATAATCTCTGGATTACTGCCTGAGCCACGAGCAAATTGGCATAGGGTAAATAAGATCAGAGAGATGAACACGTGGCTCAAAGATTGGAGTGGGAGAAATGGGTTTCAATTCATGGGGCACTGGCACCAGTACTGGGGTAAAAGGGAGCTGTTCCATTGGTATGGGCTTCACTTGAACCATGCTGGGACCAGTTTCTTGGTGAATCGAATAACTAGGGCTGTAGAGAGGGCTTTAATCTAAAGTGTTCAGGTGAAGGGAATTTTAAAAAGTCAAAGAGAAAGGAGAAGGCAATAGTGCAGGGTAGCGATAGGGATAATGATAACCAGAGTGTAACAGGAAGGGATAGAGCATACACACGCATCAGAAAGTGGGGTCATAATAGGGAAAAAAGGTAAAAAGACTAAATTAAAAGCTCTTTATCTGAATGCACGCAGCATTCATAACAAGATAGATAAGTTGACGGCACAAATAGAAATAAATGGGTGTGATCTGATAGCCATTATAGAGACATGGTTGCAAGGTGACCAAGGCTGGAAACTGAATATTCAGGGGTATTTGACATTTTGGAAGGGTAGGCAAAAAGGAAAAGGAGGTGGGGTAGCTCTGTTAATAAAGGATGAGATCAGGGCAGTAGTGAGAAATGATATTGGCTCAGAAGACCAAGATGTAGAATAAGTTTGGGTGGAGATAAGGAATAATAAGGGGAAGAAGTCATTGATGGATGTAGTCTATAGGCCCCTTAACAACAGCAACACTGTAGGATAGAGTATAAATCAAGAAATAATGGGGGCTTGTAAGAAAGGTACTGCAATAATCATGAGCAATTTAAATCTTCATATAGATTGGACAAATCAAATTGGCAAAGGGAGTCTTGAAGCGAGTTCATAGAGTGTATTCAGGATAGTTTCTTAGAACAATACATTGTGGAACCAACCAGGGAGCAGACTATTTTAGATCTGGTAATGTATAATGAGATAGGATTAATTAATGATCTCATAGTAAAGGATCCTCTAGGGAAGAGTGATCATAGCATATTAGAATTTTAAATTCAGTTTGAGGATGAGAAACTTGGGTCTTGAACTCGTGTCCTGAACTTAAATAAAGGTAATTACAAAGGTATGATGACAGAGTTGGCTAAAGTGGACTGGGAAAATAGATTAAAGGGTAAGCCAGTAGATAAGCAGTGGCAGACATTTAAGGAGCTATTTCATAGCAAAGATATATTCCAGTGAAAAAGAAACATTCTAAGAGAAGGATGAACCATCCGTGGCTAACTAAGGAAGTTAAGGATGGTATCAAATTGAAAACAAAGGCAAACAATGTCTATAAAATGCTGCATTACAGAGGGATCTGGAAGTCCTTGTGCATGAAACACAAAAAGTTAGGATGCAGGTACAGCAACTAATCAGGAAGGTAAATGGAATGTTGGCCTTTATTGCAAGGGAGATGGAGTATAAAAGTAGGAAAGTCTTGCTACAACTGTGCAGGGCGTTGGTGAGACCACACCTGGACAACTGCGTATAGTTTGGTCTCATTTAAGAAGGGATATACTTGCATTGATGGCAGTTCAGAGAAGATTCTGAGGGGGCTTGATAGGGTAGATGCAGAGAGGATGTTTCCCCTCATGGGGGAGTCTAGAACTAGCGGGCATAGTTTCAGAATAAGGGGCCTGTTTAAAACGGAAATGAGGAAGAATTTCTACTCTCAGAGGGTCGTGATTCTTTGGCATTCTCTACCCCAGAGAGCTGTGGAGGCTGGGTCATTGAATATATTTAAGATGGAGATAGACATATTTTTGAACTATAGGGGAGTCGAGGGTTATGGGGAGTGGACAGGAAAGTGGAATTGAGGCCAAGATCAGATCAGTCATGATCTTATTGAATGGTGGAGCAGGCTCGAAGGGCAAATGGCCTACTCCTGCGCCTATTTCTTAGGTTCTTACATAAAACATCCCACAGTGCTTCACAGGAGCGTAATCAAATGAAATTTGATACCGATCCGCATTCGGAGATATTAGGTTTAAAAAGCGACTTAAAGGAGGAGAAAACATAAGAACATAAGAACATAAGAATTAGGAAGAGGAGTAGGCCATCTAGCCCCTTGAGCCTGCTCCGCCATTCAACAAGATCATGGTTGATCTGGCCGTGGACTCAGCTCCACTTACCTGCCCGCTCCCCGTAATGCTTAATTCCCTTATTGGTTAAAAATCTATCTATCTGTGACTGGAATACATTCAATGAGCTAGCCTCTCTCTGTCCTCTACACAACCCGCTTTCCCACTAATCTTTGTGTCATCTGCAAATTTTGTTACACTACACTCTGTCCCCTCTTCCAGGTCATCTATGTATATTGTAAATAGTTGTGGTCCCAGCACCGATCCCTGTGGCACACCACTAACCACCGATTTCCAACCTGAAAAGGACCCATTTATCCCGACTCTCTGCTTTCTGTTCGCCAGCCAATTCTCTATCCATGCTAATACATTTCCTCTGACTCCGCATACCTCTATCTTCTGCAGTAACCTTTTGTGTGGCACCTTATCGAATGCCTTTTGGAAATCTAAATACACCACATCCATCGGTACACCTCTATCCACCATGCTCGTTATATCCTCAAAAAATTCCAGTAAATTAGTTAAACATGATTTCCCCTTCATGAATCCATGCTACATCTGCTTGATTGTACTATTCCTATCTAGATGCCCCGCTATTTCTTCCTTAATGATAGTTTCCAGCATTTTCCCCACTACAGATGTTAAGCTAACCGGCCTATAGTTACCTACCTTTTGTCTGCCCCTTTTTTTAAACAGAGGTGTTACATTAGCTGCTTTCCAATCCGCTGGTACCTCCCCAGAGTCCAGAGAATTTTGGTAGATTATAACGAATGCATCTGCTATAACTTCCGCCATTTCTTTTAATACCCTGGGATGCATTTCATCAGGACCAGGGGACTTGTCTACCTTAGAAACATAGAAAATAGGTGCAGGAGTAGGCCATTCGGCCCTTCTAGCCTGCACCGCCATTCAATGAGTTCATGGCTGAACATTCAACTTCAGTACCCCATTCCTGCTTTCTCGCCATACCCCTTGATCCCCCTAGTAGTAAGGACCTCATCTAACTCCTTTTTGAATATATTTAGTGAATTGGCCTCAACAACTTTCTGTGGTAGAGAATTCCACAGGTTCACCACTCTCTGGGTGAAGAAGTTCCTCCGCATCTAAATGGCTTACCCCTTATCCTTAGACTGTGACCTCTGGTTCTGGACTTCCCCAACATTGGGAACATTCTTCCTGCATCTAACCTGTCTAACCCCGTCAGAATTTTAAATGTTTCTATGAGGTCCCCTCTCATTCTTCTGAACTCCAGTGAATACAAGCCCAGTTGATCCAGTCTTTCTTGATAGGTCAGTCCCACCATCCCGGGAATCAGTCTGGTGAACCTTCGCTGCACAATCAGTCTGGTGAACCTTCTGGTGAACCTTGAGTCCCATTAGCCTGTCCAGCACCACCCCCCTAGTGATAGTGATTGTCTCAAAGTCCTCCCTTCCCACATTCCTGTGACCAGCAATTTTTGGCATGGTTTTTGTGTCTTCCACTGTGAAGACCGAAGCAAAATAATTGTTTAAGGGCTCAGCCATTTCCACATTTCCCATTATTAAATCCCCCTTCTCATCTTCTAAGGGACCAACATTTACTTTAGTCACTCTTTTCCGTTTTATATATCTGTAAAAGCTTTTACTATCTGTTTTTATGTTTTGCGCAAGTTTACCTTCGTAATCTATCTTTCCTTTCTTTATTGCTTTTTTAGTCATGCTTTGCTGTTGTTTAAAATTTTCCCATTCTTCTAGTTTCCCACTAACCTTGGCCACCTTATACACATTGGTCTTTAATTTGATACTCTCCTTTATTTCCTTGGTTACCCACGGCTGGTTATCCCTTCTCTTACCGCCCTTCTTTTTCACTGGAATATATTTTTGTTGCGCACTATGAAAGAGCTCGTTAAAAGTGACTTTTAAGGACTTTTAAGGAGAGAGAGTTAGATAGAGGTTTAAGGAGGGAATTCCAGAGCTTAAGGCCCAGGCAGCTGAAGGCACGACCTCCAATGGTGGAGCGATGAAAATCGGGGATGTGCAAGAGGCCAGAATTGAAGGAGTGCCGAAATCTTGGAGAATTCAAGGGCTGGAGGAGGTTACAGAGATAAGGAGGGGCGAGGTCATGGATGGATTTGAAAACAAGGATGATAAATTAAAAATTGAGGCGTTGCCAGACCATGTGCCAAATGTAGGTCAGCGAGCACAGGGGTGAACAGGATTGGTGCGAGTTAGCATACGGGCAGCAGATCTTTGGATGAGCTCAAGTTTATGGAGGGTGGAAGATGTCAGACTGACCAGGAGAGCGTTGGCATAGTCGAGTCTAGAGGTAACAAATGCATGGATGAGATTTCATCAGCAGATGAGCTGAGGCAGGGGCAGAGATGGGCGATGTTACGGAGGTGGAAGTAGGGAGTCTTGGTGAACAGTGACAGGTGCTTTCAAGAGGAATTAGATTTGGGTGGGGTGATATGATTGAGATGATGGACAAATGAGAAGAGTCCACCACCGCCTCTACAATACATTGCAGGTGGTTTCCCTTGATCAGGAGGTTACCCAGGAACCTGTGACAGCCCCACAGTGCTCTCTTCCAAAGGGCTGTGGATGCTGGAGGTCAATTGAAATTTTCAAGACTGAGATTGACGTATGAAGAGATATGGATCACCTACTGCTGTTCCTATGTAAACCTAGGGTATTTCTGCAGCCTCAAGACACCAGGAGCACTTCTAAGGACATTGGTGGCGTGTGTAGTGGCAGCTACCACTGCTTCAATAGATGCCTTGAAAGTCAGCTTGAATGCTATACAAGCTTCCAAGATCTAGTTGGGACTATTCAATCTGTCAGGATACCAACCAGTGATAACTCTGAGGCTGTTCCCAGCACCAATGGGCTGCAAGGAGTGGCTGCAGATGTTGCTGTTTCTCCAGAGAATAGGACTGATCTAGCTTCATTAAGGCCCCTTCCAATGCCTACTCGCTAGGGAGTTTTAAACATGGGCACAGCATCACTTGCCTCTGTAATAGAAAGACGGCCAGATGTCAGTCCCTCTGGGACAGCAGCTTCCCTGAGATGAGGATCAGCTCAGGACTCTCAGCTTCCAGGCGAACCATCCCAGCCTCTCGCCACTCAAGGCCATTTCCCTCAGGGAGTACCTCATAGGAACAGTAGATTCGCAGCTCAAGCCTTTAGGGTAACTGGCACAAAGAATAGATATAGTGCAAAGAAGTTGGAGATTGGGTGATTAGGAATGTTGGCAGTTTTTGACGAATATTAATCAGTAAAGTAAACACGGCTTGTGCGTTTAGAATTCTGAGTTTGTTTCTGTGTATGCTTTCAACTTTTAACTTTTAACATCTGTTTTAAGAAAGAACTTGGCAGAGGTCTTTGACAATGAGAGACTTTATGAGGGCATGGAGTAGGACAGCCAGGTGTGAAGTGACTTTATTTTAGTGTGTCACCTTGATTTATGGAAAGCTCGAGGCCGAGAAAATCCCTATCTTATCGCCACCCATTAGCACTGGAATCTTGGTGAAAAATGGCAGCCGTCACTCTAATGCCCTTCTCTGGTGCAGGAATCAGTGGCCATCATTTTGGTGAGGGCCTTAATGGCCCTGGAGATGAAAATTGGCAAAGTGTGACGTCACTCACCATGCAACGGCAACTTAACGTCACACTCAGTGTACTTCGATCTTAGCACTGAGTTCAGCACAGGGTCCGAAGGTTACACTGAAAAGCGAGCATGCAGCAGATTGACAGAGATGCTGTCAGTACTTCTCAAAGGAACACACACATCTTTCAGGTAAGTTTGCATTTAAGCTTTTGCACTGGATTTTTTTGAGTTTATTGAAGTAGTGGCTTGCTGCAATACATGTTAAAAGTTTTTTAAGTGTGCAGGGAGTGCTGCTGGAGGCTTGCAAGGCCTCGGATGGTAAAGGAAGGCCTCTGAGAAGACAGAAAATGCTGGAAATAATCAGCAGGTCAGGCAGCATCCGCAGAGAGAGAAATAGATTCCATGTCTTGGGTTGAGATGCTGCCTGACTTGCTGAGTATTTCCAGCATTTTATGCGTTCATTTTAGATTCACAGCATCTGCTCACAGCGGGAAGAGAAAGATGCAGAGGAGGAGGAAGCAGAAGGAAGGATGCAATCCAGACAACCCACTTCTTCGGGCACTGGAGCCAAGTAGTGGGGATGACACTGCTGGCAGTGACAGCCTCGGTGATCTGGTCCCACATCCTTTTTTCTGTGGGGGGGGGTCCACCTGGTCCCTGTGGCTAGAGGATCTCTTTTGCAGCATTGACCCCCTGCACAAAGGTGGAGTGCTGCGCGCGAGACACTGGCTGCCCCTTCCCTGGCTTGCTGAGCCATTTGTGTTAGTGCTAAAACACTTTTAGCACTTCTTTTAGGCGCAGAAGGCAATTCAGCTTCAGCAGCTGAATTCCCATTTGTGTAAATTTATTTTTTCAGAAGGCTGTAATGATTTTCATTTTTGTCATTTCAAAATGCAATTCCCCTTTAAGGGACTGAACTGCTTTCTGAAATGACAGGCTTGCTTTAAGAGAAGACTGTTGTTGCTGCAATGTTGCTACGGCCAAGTTGTATTGGGGCCTCCTGCCGGGAGGAATAGTGACAGGACAGCGTTGCATGGTAAGTTTGGCGCTGGGCTAATGTTAATTAGGCCCCAGCGGCAAATTACCGGTGTTGCCAGCGCCATCATTTTCGGCGGCTGTGGGCACTGACCTGCGGTGGCATCGGCAGGTTTTTACCGATATCCAATTTCTAGACTTAAGACTCTCAGTTGTGTCCTCCTGACTCTGGCTGCTGGCTGTCCTATCTATGTTCTTCTATTCCTCTGCACTCTGTTCACACTGTGGGGATTGAGATCCTTCCACACCCTTACTAGCATCGCCTTCAGGTTTCAAAAGCAGTAAGCTTCTCTTCATTGCAATATAGTATGCAGCCTGCTATAGTGATTCTGGAGATCCTCACTGGGCATTAATGCAAGGCTCCACCAGATTTATCTAGGCACCTAAACCAAGACTTGTGAATTCCTATAGTCTGCTTTATGTCACTTGTTGTAGTGGCATGGACCACAGTAGCCTGCATATTTACTGGGCTGAGATACGTAGGCAGGGGCAGAGTTTTGGGCGGAAAACCCAGAAGTCTGGGTTTCTTCTCCTGTTGTAGAGTTTTAACCCCACAGCGTGCGTCATTTCCCCTGATAGGTTTCCTGCCCAGAGGCCAGCCTGATTGAGAGGCTTGGCTTCCAGTTGGACTGGGAGCACTCCGAGGCAGGCCACAGGACCAGATAGGTCTGATCCACTACCCAGGCGGTGTCCGATGCCGGGGGGAGGGGGACTGATCTTTATATGTGGGGTGTGCCACTTGATGGGGGAAGCTTGGCGGGACAGGGAGGAAGCAGTCCTGCTCCTCCTGGCCCAGAAGCAGTGCTGTAGAGTCACTTACCTTTTCCCCGAAGCTCTCCGCGCCTTGCTTCAGCTGTCGGGTTTTCCGAAGCCTGGGAAACCCAGCCGGCCACTGTAAAACCTGCAAAGCAGGTTAAATCCAAGGCTGCCAGCCTCATTAAGATATTTAAAATGCCAACCCGCCTCTTTGGAGTAGGCTAACTGATCGGCTCTTGTCCCTCCTCTGTAAAACCCGAAAGATGCACTCGGAATTTTTCCCAATTTAACACTCCACCCATACTCAATCCCACGCGCTGATTGCTTTGAGCTATTGCTTGTGACATCTTGCATTTCTGGAGGTTTATTTTGGGTTCCACTGTATAATACTGTTCCCAGAAAGCACTGTTTCCTATGAATGGTTTTTGCAAACATCATTAAAGAAAAATTTATATGAAATAAATAATCCTGTCTGCAATGCAGATGGTAGCCATAGAAATAGCTAATATAATATTTGAACCATTAAGAACTAATAAAGTCCTGTAATAAAAGGATTACGCTTAAATTTTATGTTCTCCTCCTGTCACGAAAAAAAAAGAGAAAAAGTAACGACCTCCTGTTCCTTTACTAGGCTATAATTTGAAACAATGCTGGTTCACAGATACCTAGACCGCCGCACTCCTCCAATTCTGGCCACTTCCGTATCCTCGATTTTCATCGCTCCACCATTAGCGGTCGTGCCTTCAGCTGCTGAGGCCCTAATTGAGCTCTGGAATTCCCACACTAAACCTCTCCATCTCTCTACTTCTCTCTCTTCCTTTAAAACGCTCCTTAAAACCTACCTCTTTGACCACGTTTTTGGGCACCTTTCCTAATATCGCCGTATGTGGAACCAGACAGCCTAAGTTACAGTAATGGCTACCATGCCGAACGAGAATGATTGCATAGCAACACACAAGGTTCAAAAAAAGACAAGGAAAACTCAGTTACAATGATAGTGAGAAAATCTAAAACATTAAAGGCAAATAAATTATCCTTTGGGTGTTTGGAGAGCCAGTGTCACTTCTGAAATAATCTGGTCGACCTTTCTGACATCATAATTATATCACTACTAGTCAATCACCCATGGCCTTGCACACAAGCTGTCAAGACAAAGTTTAACAAGCAAAGTTAGAAGGCGGAGGAATAACTGGAGTCAGGCGAGGGAGGGGATTACAGAAGGTGGGGGAGCAGGGTAATGTAGCAAGGAGGAGGATGGAGCTTGTGGGAGGTTGATGGGGAAGTGGAGTGGGAGAGTGAAATGGGACCGGGAAAGACGAGCGAAGAGGAAGGAGGAACAGGGGATGGAGGAGAGAGTGTATTGGGGAATGGGAGGGGAAGGTGCAATGGGCCAGGGTCCATTTTCATCACAATGGGGCAGGCAGACAGGGAGGGAGAAGAAGAGAGGAGGAGAGGGACAGAGTGGGTAACGGGGGACAGAGAAGAGGTGGGTGGAGCTGGATCAGCGTCCATTTTGTTCTTAGTGGGAGGAAAGTTGCAATGGTCCAGGGTCCATTTATTTTACATTGGGGGGAGGAGATGTCACGATCCAAGTTCCATTTCCATCTCAGTGAGGGGAAAGGGCATTCTTCTAATTGGGAGAGAAGGGCAGGTTGTCTCTCAGTTTGGAGGAGGTGTGTGCAGAGAGAACCTGGTGCACAGTTCCTTATCACTGCGGGGAGGAGGAGTGCATTGGCCAGAGAAAGTTGTTCTTCTCAATAGGGAGCCCCAAGTTGTCTTTGGAAGAGGCAAAATTGTTTTTCAGTGAGGGGTGAGGGAGGGCGAGTTCTGAGCTGCTCCAAGTTTGGGGAGAGTTTAGATTTTTCCTCGGTGCTGGGAGTGGGTGGGGGGCAGGGACAAAAAGTCTGAGTTACTTCTGAGTTACTAGGAGAATTTTGACGCAGCAATTTGTGATCTGGAATGCACTGCCTGAAAGGACAGTGAAAGCAGATTCAATAGGAACTTTTAAAAGGGAATTGGATAAATACTTGAAGGGGGAAAATTTGCAGGGCTCTGGGGAAAAGTGCAGGGGATGGGATTAATTGAACAGCACTTTCAAAGACCTGGGCACAGGCTCGATGGGCTGAATGGCCTCCTTCTGTGCTGAATCATTCTATGATTCTATATAAGTAATAATCAGCAAATCAATAAGATCTTTGGAAAGCAATAACAATGTCTGAACCACTACTGACTCTAGCGTCCAACTCCCTCAGTGAATTAGCAGAGCTGCCAATTGTGTGGCAGCCGTTCTCGCACCCTGACCTGGTGACAAACTCATCACTTCTCAGCTTAGGGCCTGCTCACGAAACAGTCGACCAGCCAGCTGAATTTACAACCGGGCCTGTGACAATACGAAGAAGATGCACAGTTCAGAAGGCAGGCAATAAGCTACAATTGTGTGTGCGGTGATTGGGGAGTTGAGATAGGACAGTCGCAGTAACATTTGGTGACACTACACGACCCTCACAGTGTCACCTTAAAGCATACTACCAACAGACCATTGCAGCCACTGTTTTTGATGTATCATAGATAAAACAGTACTACAGGTACAAAGACCGAATCCGGAACTCCGAAAACCTGAATTGTCTGAAAGCCGAACATTTTGTGCATCCCAGATGGAGTCGTCTGGAATCCAGATTTATTGGCTGAAAACCTGACATTTTTGAGGCGGACAAGATGGCAACATCGGGCAGTGAGGGACGAGGAAACTGGTAAAAAGTGCAGCGCGGGGGGGTCGCGGTGGCGGGAACCGGCGGGCGGTGAGAATTGAGGGAGCACTGTGAATCGGCGAGTGGTGTGGTCCGAAATCCGGCAAAAGCCAAAATCCAACACAGATTCAGTCGAAGATTCCGGATTTCAGACAAGAAAATCAATAGTCTGAAATCTGGAATCCTCGACCGAATCCATGCCGGATTTTGGGTTTTGCCGGATTTCGGACCACACCGTTCAAAACCCGGCATGGATTTGGTCAAGGATTCCGGATTTCAGACTATTGATTTTCTTGTCTGAAATCCGAAAAAACCTGAAAACCGGCACGGACTCGGTCCTGAGAATTACGGATTTTGGACGTTGTACTTGTTAGGCAATTGTGTAGACATAATAGATAATGGGCCTGAAATCCCGGCCTCCCCGGATCCGTACGGAGTGTGTACCCGACCTGGGGAGGCATCGCAAAAGCCTGTTTTCGCTGGGCAATGCACATGCGCCAAAAACCGGCTTTTCCAATCTGTCAAGTTCTGGCTTGACAGATACAACACATCTTCAGGAGAAGGACATTCGCATGGGCGAGATTGTGGTATTTGCCCATCTCTTGCCCAGTAAATGTCCTTAAAACTCTTGTGCCTGGCACATAGTCTATTTTTGCCAGCATAAGAGTTTTAAAACATAGAAAAAAACATATAAAAATAAAATTTTAGTACACATTTTCATGTTAAAAACCCTGCCCACTAAGGTAAGTTTATTTTAAACCTTAATTGCAAAACTTTTTTAAAAATCCAAATAATATTTTTTTTCTAACATATTTAATAACTTTAATTTAAATTAATGTTAAATATGAGAGGTGTGTTTTTTATTTTTTATTTTGTGATTAGTGTGTTTGTTTTTTTTTCCATTAATAGCAATAAGGACTCGTAGATGCGGAGTTCTCATTGCTAATAATGAGAATACTGTACCTGATTGGTTGTGCAGTCACACGTGACTTCACCTTCTGCATTGGAACTTGGAGGACAGGAGTGCACTTTGCAGCGTGGGAAGAGAAGGCTCCCCCACCGCAATCGCTAACCCCTCCGGGACCACCAGGTAAATTTGTAAACAATTCTCGTCCAAAAGAAGCCTCCGAACAAAATTTCAAGCACAATATGATGACAGCGAGTGTTAGTGAGCATGCTGATGCTCAGTGATGATGTCATCGGGTCGGATGTCTTAGTGTTGTCAGGACCCGGAGAGGTTAAAGGAGATAAATTTATGATCATCATATCAGAATGTTCATTGATAGTGCCGCATTGCATTAAGCTGCTATAACCTCACTCTTGCCTCCTTTCTCTGTCTTTGTTGAACCATAGTTGTTTCCCCTCCCTATCTTCACTAGTATGTTTTTTGCACTAGTTTATTATCTGATATTACTGTGTGATTATCAGCACAAAAATTGCAATTTGTGGTAACTGTGCATCCTTTGATTTACTTTTCCCAATGTTGTTTGTTGCGTTGGCAAATGATTATAACTTATAATAAAAAACCTTTTCCAATTGAAAGTAAAAGTAAATACTTTAGGTAGATATTCAATGTTTTGGACACAGTAAACTCACTAATGGCTTAGTTGGTAAAGGCAGAGTATAGTCGGCCCATACAGACCAGAGGGTATCAGGTTTGATTAACAGTTTGTGCTGAGTCAGCTGATTTCATTAAGGGTAGCAATAAGGCTCTTAAAGTTGAAGGTTCTTAAAGTTGGGGTGACAGTAAGGGTGTTAAAGTATGGGAGTGAGGGTTCTAAGGATCAGGGAGGGGGTGGCAAGAATATCGCGGTCGAATGGCGGCAATATCAGGGCCAGGTGGCAGGAACATTGGGGTAAGGGGGTGCGAGGACCATCGGGGGATGTGAGGATCATCGGGGGTGTGGGGCTCATTGGGGGGGTGTGGGGAATATCAGGAGGTGTGGGGATCATCAGGGGTGTAGGGTACATCAATGGGGGGGGGACATCGGGGGGGGGATGTGGGGAACATCGGAGGGTGTGAGGAACATCGGGGGGTGTGAGGAACATCGGGGGGTGTGAGGAACATTGGGGAGGGAGACGTGAGGAACATGGGGGTTGTGGAGAATATTGGGCGGTGTGAGGAACATTGGGGGCTGGTGACTGGCGGAGGGGTGGGGGTTGGCAGGGGCGGGGGGGGGGATGTTATGTCTGGTGAGGATCGCGGGGCGATGATTGGGGTGGTCTGCAGAATATTGGGGCCGGGAGGAGCACAGATAAGGCCAGAGGAGTGGGGGTGGGGGAGACACCTTGTGGAGGGATCAGAGGCATTGTGGGAGGGCAGGAAGGGTTGGAGGGGGGTGCGTGGAAGCCCTTGTGACGGGTCTCCAATCACAGGGGGAAGGCAAAGCAGGGACCCTGGATCCAGGAGGTAGGTATGAAGGCACTTACTTCCTGGTTCCAGCAGTCCTCTCACTGTTGTAGCTGCCACGTTTTACGTAGTGTGCAAAATCCAAGCAGCTGCAGTTAAAAACAAAATGGAGGTTAAAGAGGAGGCTTCCAACCTCATAATATTTAAATTGATGTCCCACCTCCTGGCAACGGATTGGCTGCCCGCCCCTGCCCCGCTGCTGTTAAAAGCGGAAGTGGGCAGGTTGGAGGCGGGATCAGGTTGGGATTGCAATTTTTAACAATTTAACTACCCCCACGCTCCAAGCCCACCCTTTCTTTAGGTTAAAATTTGCCCCTATATTCAAGTGACCCTTGCTACAAAGTACACATGTATGGACATTGCATTTGAACAGTTGACCAACATTTACCGTCTAGGCTCACACACAAAGAATGGCCACTTGGTTGTGATACCAGAGGGCAGCCAGCATCCATGGAAATACAGCACAGCGCAAATCCACAGGAAAGAATCATTTACAGAGAAAAAAAGAGAGGCCCTGGAATTGTGCTGTATTCCATAGATTACTAAAGTACAAGTTTGTCAGAAATTCCTCTCACTACTATTTTAACAAAAAGTGTCACCCCATTTATTTTAAACTGGTTAATGCACCCACTAAAAGAGAGAGGAATGTCAGGCAAATATGTTAAACAATCAAATGGCAGTATTTCACGGTGTAAAATCAGGCGACGAGTGAAAGCTGCTAGAGTTTTATAGTAGACAGCATCAGCCTGGGGTATTCTATCCCACATGCAGATAAAACAATCGTCGTACCCTCAGCGTTACTTTTAAGATCAATATAGTTACATGCAGTCTCGCTGGCTACTGGCTTCATTACAATCCTCTTCCTCTTTGATCTTGGAGAAGCTCTGTTACAGTTAGAAAGAGAGATTAAACTCATTAATATGAACCCCTAACAGTCTCCAAGACTGTTGCAATAGAATTCAACAGTCCATTCCCTCTGTCCATCTACCAGATGTGTAAAACTGGAGCATTTTATTTGAAATGAAAGTATTGCACACATTGTGTTACATGTATTCTTTGTCCATTAGTTTCTTACTTCTTAGACATTAAGGGAAGTTGAAATACTCAAGAAATACCTTAGGAGCACAAGTCATGCAGTTATTGAAAAATTCCAACCGTAATTGCCTAATGGTGTTGTTTACCAACAAACTTAAGATTTTTGGAGTGTCGAACATTGTTATGTCATAATCCTTAAAATATCTCGTCCCAGGCTACCGAAACAACTCAGGTTCTTTCGCAAAAGTATTTAAATTTCATCACTAAATATGACTTACGTTTATTAGTTTTAACATGCTTGAAGCAAAAGAGATGGTGTTGCAAATTTTTATTTTCCCTCAATTATCTCACAAGTGCACAGATGTGTGAACGGAGATAATGCACTTTTTGAAGGTGCTTTATTTTTTCAACACACTATTTATTCAAAAAGCACCATGAGGACTAATCTGTGAATTACCCTATTCTTGTTTTTTCTTTCAGCCACAAGTTTAAAGGTAACAGGTAAATAAGAAAAGTTTGTTGTGGATGAAAGCATCCACAACATGGTGTCAGTGCCAGTCATTTGCATCTGATTGAGAACTGAGCTGTGAGTGGTCATCAATCCCCTTTCTCATGGCGTATTGACACCTGTCAATCTTCGAGGTCAGTTGTTAAAATTGCAAAATGAAAGGCAAATCAGTTTGAATGCTTTGGAATGAGCAAACTCTCCCTGTGTGTGTTCCACACCTGTAGTGCTGTGGTATGTGTGAAAACTAGTACACCGTTTTAAACTGGCAGTGCTGGCCAATAGCTCGTCGTTCCAATTTTCCTCAGTACCTTACTTGATCTTTAAGAAAAGCCGCACTCACAGGCAGATTGAATGACATGGCTGCGGTACTCTGGAAAGCTAATGTTGCACTAAGCTTGCAAGTACTCGCTGCCTTGAAAATTGATTCTAATACTGTACAAAAGTATAACATTGGAGACACAAATTGTACTAAAACCCCATTACTATTAGCTGAATATTAATCACTTTTAACTTGGAAAGATCAATGAGATTTAGGGCTATATATTTGGATGGATTGTTTTTTTTCAGTTTTCCCCTCTTCAATAGAAAGCAGGAAATTCATACAGCTATGTAGCAGTGAGTTGTACATCCATAGCAACACTAATAATTTTATGAATAATAATAACTTTTTAAATTTCGTAAATAAAACAGGTTCCAAACTTTTGAAAAATGGTCAACCATCAGGCATACAGCTTTGATTATTGTGTTGAAATGTATTTGCAAATGTTCAAAAGCTCAGCTGATTCTTTGAATGCTGTTATCTTTGCCGATGAAATCTATAGTTTAGATTTAAAAGGGGGGAAAGTACCAAAGAGAGTATTATGAAATTGGGATGGCTCATTTCACTGATAGAGGTTGAAAAGGGAATGGTATCTATTTGTAAGCTTAGTAACGTCTCTTTAAAATGAACGAGAAAGAAAAGATCAGAAATTACTGTTTGCGACATTGGCGTAAGGGAATACCCTTAAGGTATTCATATGACACTCCTTCTTCCCCCATTTTATTGGAAAACCTTCCATCGTCTAAAATAAATGGGCTAATGCTTCCATTATAACAGTGGGCAGAGGAATGTTATACCAACAGGCTAAACATTCAAATGCTAATATAAGAAACAGTGATTTCTCATCTCAAATATTCATATTTTAAAGTTGCAGATAACATGTTCAAGATCTGTTATAATAAATTCCAAAAGTGGCTACACATGATTGCTGCAGTTTAAAAACTAATCATACAATAATGTTTAAAATGATGTCACTCATGACTATCAGAGTACTATAAATTAATGAAGTGATGAAACAGTTTTACAGCAGAAAAGATTTATAGAAATGCTTTTAGCTAATGCACAATTTAACATAAGAATATATTATCCTGTTGAGAAATTAATGAAAGATAATCTGTCCCTAGTTAAATGTGACAAGGTTAACATTTTCACTGTCTTTACTGAATGGCACTTGTAAAACAATGTTCCAAGTTTTTTTCTTTTTTTTGCAAATATTAATAATATATGTAAGGTCAGGAGATTTAAGTTAATTTTATAACTCTTCTGGAAAACTGACTACGTAATATATGTTAAATAATTATGAATTATGTAGTGCATTTCAGCAAGTTCAAAATGAAGGAAAAATTGTTCTGAAGTAATGGTATAAAGATGCAGAAGGAAAGACCCAACTTGATGGCTCAATGAGAAAATGCACTGCATGGCGTGGTCCTGTGCCACACGGAGTGGGTAGGTTCCATATTTGATACCGGGACTGAGCTGATCTAGCCCATCTCAGCAAGTGTGGCAGTGGGTTTATTACAATTGGCCTCAGAAAACCGGCTATAGGGAGGCAAAACAAATTGGCCAAGGCTCATGTGCCTAATTACTGTTCAGTGACCTCTGATGGAAGTGTAAAAGCAAGGACGTTGGAAAAGAATTGGACCTGGCTGTGAAAACCTTGCATTGTTGGATAGCCTGCCAATATTCACTGTGGAGACTCACACATGCAGACGGGCTATTTGGTTGAGGTATTGGATGGCATTTGCTGTCCCAAGAGCTGTACCCCAACATGAATTACTGCTTTCCCGGAGTAGGGTGATAATGGCAGACATTGAATAAGAACAGAAAATAAAGAGACGCAGAGGCAACGTTTAGCGATCTCCATTAAAAAATTATTGTGCGGCTTGAATGCAATTTTGCAGTATTGCAAACATTGTACCATATTCTCCTCCCTCCATTACCAGCTCTATCTGTTGTTGGCAATACAATTTCATGGAAGGAATAATATTAAAATGGCACTTTAGTAACATAATTTTGCACACTTTTAGGGTCTTCATTACATTTGAACACTGGGGCATCCATGTAGAATAAACTTGAGGAGTTTTTTTTTCAGGCTTATAAACCCTGAACCCGGGTGCATTATTCTTTCCCAAGATTTTTTTTCCTTATTTTTATTTGCCCATTCTCCACTGCCAAGTACAATTGACTCGTTTTATGTTGGGATGCATGGGAGAGAAATTCAAGTCACCACTAGTGACTGTGCCCAGATCAGGCATTAGGAATGGCCAATAAAAACAAAAAATGCTGGAAACACACATCTGTGGAGAGAGAAACAAAGTAAACATTTCAGATTGATGATCTTTTGTCAGAAATGGAAAATGTTTCAGATGTAATAAATTTTAAGCAAGTTCAGAGGCAGGGTAGAGGGGAGGGGAGGGAAGTACAAAAGGGAAGATCTCTGATAGGGTGGAGGGCAGGAGAGATTAAATGACAAAAGGTATGATTGTACAAAGCAAAAGAAGATGGAAATGGTGCAAGTAAAGAAACAAAAGATGGATCTAGAAGAGGTGTAAATGGAAAAAGCAAAATCATAAACAGCTGCTATCTGAAAAAATGGGGATAGAGGTTATGGTCTGAAATTGATAAACTGGATGTTGAGGCCAGAAGGCTGTAAAGTGCCTAATCGACAGATGAGGTGCTGTTCCTCGAACTTAGGTTGAGCTTCATTAGAACAGTGTAGGAGGCCGAGGACAGAAAGGTTTGGGAGTGGAGCGGAGAATTAAAGTGAGAGGTAACGTTTCATCAACCTGCAACATTAACTTTGTTTCTCTTTCCACAGATGTTGCCTGACCTGCTGAGTATTTCCAGCATTTTCTGTTTTTATATCCGATTTCCAGAATCCGCAGTATTTTACTGTTGTATTCGGAATGGTCACTTGAGCTAGGTGCCAAGGAGCTGCACAACTTAAGATGTGTAGTCCAGCATGTGTCACCACCTTCAGGAGAGTGGGGAGAAATCAAATAATTAGTTCCAACTGAACACCTAGAAAATAATACGGCTATACTGTAATAATATTTCATTCTCTAGTGCCATCAACCTTCTCTTTTACTTCCCAAAGAAGGTAAAGAAAGTGAGCTGTTGGCTTAGAAATTACATGGCATCCAAAAGCTTAATGCACTTGTACGATAAGTACTTTGTCCGCTAAATAAACAGGCTCGTGTCTTCCTTAAAATAGTGGACAAAGTAATTTTGCATTAATGGGTTAAACATAATCATACAAAACATATGGGGCTAGAACCCCCACTTTTGTGGTTATTGCTCAAAAATGGGCGTTATTTCCGGTGTGGGCAGTAAAAAAGGGTTTTCAGATCGCCGGCTTCTCGCCCATTCTCAAAACACCTAGTTTACATTTTTGAAAATGGGCGTTACCGCGAGCGATATCAAATGGGCGGCAGAGTTAAATTTTTCTGACCTTCTGCTGTAAAGTGTGGCCGTCCTTAGCAACGGAATGGCAACGCTCGATTCCCGCAATTCTGGAGGTCAAGGGTCACCATGACATGCGCAGAAGAGGAGACAAATAGAGAGGGAGCTCAGAGACACTGAAGGTGTGGCTGGGTGTGGTGTGGCTGCCTTGGGAGGAAGGGGGGAGACTTTAGAGCTTCACAGCAAGTAGGCAAACAAAAATTAGCTGTTAACAGCTACTAATTTGACCGAATTTGCCCTATAATGGGGGGAGAAGAGGAGGCATCACAGCACGCTGTGGAGACTGACGCTGAAGAGAGCAGTGAGGTGGGAGAGGAGCACATTGGAGGCTTCAAAAGAGCCAGGAGGTTTACAGATGAAGCAAATGCCTCCCTCCTGCAGGACGTCGAGTTACGCTGGGGTGATTTGACACAGGGAGGGCGTGGGAAGCCCACCCCAAAGGCTTACCAGAGGATATCGACCGAGATAGCACAATTGGTCTTGTCGACGACCAACGAGGTATGTGAGGGCAACCAATGCTGCAAACGATGGAACGACCTTGTGGGATCCGCGAGAGTAAGTATTACATTGACTTACATGTACTTATGTATTTATATAATTTGATTTGTAATAATCATGAGTGAATATCAGCAGATGTGAGGTCTTGCACTTTTACCAGGAATGTTTTACTCAAAACCTGCCGTCACAGTGTACGTCTTTAGGTAAAGAATGATAATTATCATAATAATCTTGATTACATGTGTCGGTTATGTGTTGTATCAGTCTCTGTGACAGTACCTAGCATTGATATCATGCAATGATCTCATGCCATGTCATCCTGTCACCTTTTACAGAAGAAGCTATTGACGATGAGGTCTGAGCAGAAGTGAACGGGTGGGGGGGGGGGGGGCCACCAGTCCACAGCGACACCACTGATATGGAGGACCAAGTGCACGCCCGGACAGCCACGGACACATCTGTAGACCTTGAAGTGATGCCACATAAGTACACAAAATTGCGTGATGTGAAGTCAATAGATGCCACACCCACTCATATCCGAACAATCATATATGATAGATGATTTCTAAAAGTGTCATAGAAATAATGCTGGTCTCATGAAAATCATTGCAATGCACAATGTGTTGATGGTCATGAAATGTGATGTCTGCAATGATTTTGACAGCGGTGGTGCTTTTGTCGTACATATGCTGTGTGTAGCGCTAGTCACCCTAGCACCCCCTTCTCCTCTAATAACCTCATTTGTGTCTTGCAGCTCAACCAGCAGCAAGGCTCCAGGCAAGGCCACAGAGGCCAGAAGGTGGGGGCGCGGGGCAGGAGTCAGTGGATGATCCTACTACATCTAGTGCTGAGGAGCTCCGATTCTCGCCCGTCAATCTGCTGGGTCTGTTCTCCACGGATGAGAGCACGGACTTCGAAGAACCTACATTGACACACTCCAGAAGCCATTCCACCCCAAGGCAATCTAGTGATCCTCCGGTCATTCCCTCCTCCACTCTGGAGGGCCGGCCCCGAGCACCTCTCCACAGGGCACCCCATTTGGCCCCAGGATGGCACCGACCCCGTGGAAACCTCGTGGATGTGACAGGTCTGTTCCACGAGCGCGACATGACAGCAGAGAGATGGTACAGTTGTCCAGGAGGACTGTAGACATTGGTGACCAGCTCATCAAGGCATTGGGGGGCATATCCCGACACCTGGCCACCATGACTGAGTACATTCCATGCATGGCGGAGTCCCTGGATGTGATAGCCAGGAACACTGCTGCCACAGGCCTCCCAGTGGTCCCCAAGCATGGCACTCCACCTCTAGGTTCTGCTCCAACACTGCAAATGACAGATGAGAGCAAGGACCAAGATCCTGCTTCTGCATCAGAGAATGTTGCCCCCTTGGCACCCCCCACTCCTGTACCCATGCAACCACTGCATCTGCCTTCATCCCCCCCTCAATGAGGCACTGCCTAAGGAGCTCCTCGGCCAGGTGCCGTGGAGCGAGGAGGGGAAAGGTTAGAGGTGGGGAGAAGAAGGAGAGGTGGGAAGGAAAGTTAGGTGCATGTGTGCAGGTGATGGCTGTGTTAGATCTCCATCTGGGTGTATGCAATTTGTTGCAATATATGAGGGCTGGGGACCACGCTCCTGCTTTGCCTTTGTATTCTATGTTGGTGGAGTTGAACATGTGATTTATGTCAATGGTGGAAAAAGTTGGGTGTGGGCAGGGTTTGGGTGTTATTGGCTGTGATACTTATGATTTCAGATCAATGTTGCTTTAAACTTTTGTATTGAACATAACCTTGTTGCGCATTGTCTCAGATAGCTGCACACTTACACTCTGGTGATTCCTTAATATGAAAGGGTTAAATACAACTTAACATCAATCAATGTAAACTTTAACTGACACCAAGATGATGGGCACCATTGATGTCTGAGCTGCATGCACACAGCAGTGTGTCAACGTTGTTACTCACATCAGCGCTCTTTCAGGCAAATCTTTCCGATATCAGCTCCTCACATAAGAGTCGGATTTAATAAATGCCAGCCACACCGCTGGCGTTCGTCCTGGTTAGTTCCACTTTTTGTGGGCAGTTTTTTGAGCGAGCGATATTCTGGGCGATATGTGTGCGAAGTGGTGAAATTGACGGTGGGCGATCTCCACGGCTGCTAGTTTGGGTAAATATGTTCTTTATGACAAAAAACAGTTGCCGGACGTTAATATTGAATCTCGGCGTTAATTCTGTGAGGAAAGTAATGCTGGGTGATAATATGGGCGTTGAATTCGCATATTCTGCTGATTCCGCCCCAAAAAAAGTGGGCGGGCGGTAATAATTTTTTTCGGCATTAAGCCCACTGGAAAATAACGCTCAGCGATAAGTCTCCACAAAAGCCCGTCAGTTTCCATTTTGTGCCAAAATGGGCGATATATGGGTGTTATACATCATTTCAGCGGCAAAATAGGCATTAAGTGGGCGTTAAGCATGCCAAAAAAGTGAAGGTTCTCGCCCATGGATTTATGTGATTAAAAAATTTATTTTTATCTATGTTTCTGTGCAGTTCAAACCCAGTAACAATTTTCCAGATGTGAAACTAACTTTTTGTTGAATGTTGCCAAAGTTACTGTGTAGAATCTAACTGAAGTTATTGATGTGACCAAACCTTCACCAAAGTCAAACATCAATTCCAAAGCAATATTTCTCCCAATCCATTTTTAATCTATTCATGAAAAAAAACTGTTTATTACATTTCCTAGTTTTGTGTCATCTGCCAATTTTGAAATTGTGCCCTGTACCCCCAAATCCAAGTCATTAATGTATATCAAAAACAGAGATGCACTACCTGATAGAGTGGTGGGAACAGATTCAATAATAGCCTTCAAAAGGAAATAGGATAGATACTTGAGGGAGAAAAAATTGCAGGGATATAGGGGAAAGAGCGAGGGAGTGAGACTAACTGGATTGCTCTTCGAAGGAGTCAGTGCAGACTCGATGGGCCGAATGGCCTCCTTCCTAACTGTACTATTCTGTGATTCTATGATATGATTCTATAGAATGATATATTTATTATAAGGAAAGTATAGTCTGGCGAATCACTCAAAGCCAGATAGAAACTCCCGAGTGCTTTTAAAGTAATACTCCAGTTATACTACACTTCTGAGAGCAGTAAGACCTCTCCCAAAAGTGCAGTATGGAATCTCTGATGCTCTCCAGATCAGGTTCAAATGAGACCACCTTTAAGAGACAGCCTCATGATAGATTAGAATTTCCTGACTGTGTTACAATTGCACTCAGCATCTCCTATCAGCTTTCATGTACTGCAAGACAAGGTTTATTCAAAAGTGGTACAGCATATTTTATTTACATTTTAAGCTGCAACTATGCAATGTCTGGGCCCCACTAGGTAGAATGAGACAATTGTAACTGTGCATTCATGTAAAACGGGAAGAGATGTAAAACGGGCTACCAATTCGTTATCACCCATTTTACAATATCGCAAAAAAGTCAAAATTACCCCCAATTGAAATCCTGCGTACATTATATTAGGATGCGCAACATAATAAAGTTACAGCTCAAAATTAATTAATGCTGTCTGATTTGAAATAAAACTGGTCATTTTTAGTCACAGTTAGGGCCTTTAGAAAACAGAAGTCACCAAAACCAGGAGATCATGCGATAAAAAGAAAGAGTGCAACTACTAAGAATCTGAAACCAATTCTGATCAAGGGTCCCACCAGAAACATTACTCTCTTTCTCTTTCAGATGGTGACTTTCCTACTGTGCGTTCCCTTTGTTACTGGAGCACACATGTAGATGCCAAAGCACCAAACATGTGGAGAAGATCTACTCATGCAGAACTGTAGCCGTAAGTCAAACTGAAACAGGCATGCTAAGTCAGTTACTACATTAGTCACCGTGATGCTACGTGCTATAGTTTCCATCCACTCTACACATGTCCTGTACCCACCTTGCATCTTTTCCAGCCTATGAGTGTCAGTGGGAATTATGGCAATTCATTTTCCATCTCTTCCACTGGCCTCGTAACAAAAGGCCTAGAGCAACACTGACCAGGGCAGATCAAAAGTTTGATTCAGCACTGACAGATGGCCTAAGCTAGGATAGCAATTGATCTGAGAGAGAGGAAAAGGTAGCCAAGTTTCTCATCCTGATTACTGTCTAACACATCCTGCTCTAAAATGTACATGAGTGGATGCCAGAAGAGAAAAGCATCAGGTTGGAACAGGATTGAGCTTTGCTGTGCATTCACTCAATAGTTGAATATCCTAAAATCACTCGTTATAAAGGTTCATACATCAAGCCTGGCCAGTTGGGGAGGTTTTGCTGATGTGTGTGGACCCCAGCTTGACACAGCAGGGTAGAAATGAGTCTAGGACAGTAGTGTCATAACGTATCAGCTCCGGTTATACACTCGCTTGTTATTTCGTTCTATGAAAGTGAGTAGAACTGAATATCGGGCGGCAAGTATGAAAATGCTCATTTTGCGTTACCACTTAAGATACCAGCAGCTTCAGACAAGGAGTGGTACAAAATTGGGGAAAAAATTGTCATTTTCAGTACTGAATGAGTTAAGCGAGTAGTTAACTCTATTGGTTGGTTTTGCCCTGTCTAAGCTACTGTAGTTCTCAGACTGATTCATAGACCACTGAATAAGAGTAAGGATAGGGAGACAAAGATGCTTAATCAATGCCATATTAATGGAATGAGCTTGTGAATTCTCCACTGGGATAATTGTCACCAAAAATGCTGAATATTATAAAAGAAGGTGTTCTGGTGACAGTAAAAGGGTAAAGTAGATTAATTAGAATTAAGAAGGGACCAAAATGAAGAAACTTACATAAATTAAAAAATATTCTTAAAAGGACAATATAGCTTCAATCCATTACCAAGATAACATTTTTAACTTCATTGCATGGCTATATATTTTTTGCGTTTTAAATCAAATACTACAGCGTAGTGGTAAGCGACAAGGAGCCATTCCAAATAAGTTAACTGAGTGACTTTATACTTAAGACAAGCTTTAGTGGCTGTATCACGGATAATAGTGTAGAACAGTACTGGATGACTTTTGCCACTTAAACACTGAGAGAAATGTATTGAGTGAGCAGGCAAGAAGAGTGGTGCCCGCATCCCACCTTAAACCTAACAGCCCGGATTTTGTGATAAAATTAACGGTGAGACTATCAGCGCTCACCGTTATTAAGGAGTAAATTGGACAGCAACTTCCAGCATCCATGCATGCGCAGTTAAACGCAGAAATCATGAAGTTGCTGTGCGATTTGCCCTGCTCCTCCACAAGTTTCGCGATAACAGTACCTCACCAAGAGTCTCAGCATTGAAATACATTAAAGACCAAGACATTGCTGTACTTATCTACTAGATACCCATTAAACACACAAGAAAATCTTACATATGTTACATTCAGGTGTAAGTTCATTTTTAATGGCCTGATGTCTTAGTTACTACCAAACAACCTCTATGGCCCTGAAAATTAACTTCAACAAGTGTGGATTCTCATTCCTTCAGATTCTAATTATTGTTGAAGATTTTAAAAAGTTGAAAAATTAAAATCATTTGTTTTTAATTTTCCTTTCTGGCTCTTTTATCTCTCTCACTTAATTCCATCTTTCTTTCTCTCTCTGTAATTCACTTTCTGTACATGATTTGACATTGAATTGAATATTCTAACTTACACTTCCTGGTTCAGATTCTGCACATCTCAGTAAGGATTATTCAATCTGATTGTTAAAGGAGTCACAGTATTTCCTTCCCTGTTCTCACAAGTCCCAGATCCCCCGTAGAGCGCACCATGCTGTTTTGCTTTCTAATCACAGCATGTTCTAATGCAAAAGCGCACAGAAAGTCTGTTCATTTCGCACTGACCACAAAATACGGACCATTGAAAGACAGCAAAGGCTGGATTTTTTTAATTCCACCCTGACTTTGGTCCAGTTTCCTGGGTCAGAGGCCATTATATATTCCTGGCAGGATTTCTTACAGCAGCAGCCAGGAAAATGAAGGCAGAGCAGCAGAGGGCCAAAGGCACCTTAAAGGGGCCATGTAGACTGATCCAAGTCATCCACCAAAGGCCTTGGCTGAGACAGAGACCTTCAGAAAGTGAGGCATGGTGGAGAATAGGAGGGGAAATCCTTAAATCATTACAATTTGAAAAATGGAAAAAGAAAGAATAATCTGGATGTAATCTAGTTATGACTAGATGCCATTTAATATGGAAAATTGTACCTAGAAAAAATAAAATGCCCATTTGTAAGCATTTTGTAAATCATGGCTGGGATTTTGCTCACCTTGGCGGATCCGTGCGGGCATCATCAGTGGCATTTCCCAACCCGGCTGCTGGCTCCAGCCCACTCTGTGAAATGACATTTTGTTGATTGGGCTTGTTAAGCCCACCCAGCACATTTCCCAGCCAATTAGGGGAAGTGGGTCTGATGACATAATTTGATGACGCTTCATCAGCCGGTTTCCTTAAAGGGACCATGGCCACATTTGTCTTGACATTTGTGCTGTCAGTGTTCTATAGCATTGAGGTGCTGCAAATACAGATAATGACTGCACAAAGGGCTGAACCCAGGATCTCCCATGACTCCCTCTATATGCTTATGGAGGGAATCACAGCACACAGCGAGGTTCTCTTCCATTCCCATGGGTGGAAGGGACTCCCCCTGAACACCAATGCATTCTGGTTGCAATTGCAGAGGAGGGCACATGCAGGGATGTGCTCAGGAGGACCTGGGTGCAGTGTCACAAATGTTTCAATTATCTCAGTAGATTACGTTAGTGCAAAGCCACACTCAACCTCATCCTGTGCCTCTCATCACATCCCCATCACTCTTCCTTCCCTACCCTACTCTTGCACATCCTTACTCACACCAACTTACCTTGCACCTTCACCCATCCCGCTCTATCTATGTTAACACTTCCCCATCTCACTAGCCACCCTTCACACACACCTTGGACAGATTTGTGTGAACCTTTGGAAGTGGCTTAATGAATTTCAGTGAATGGTGAGACATAATGGTACTCCCTTAAATGGTCATGGGTGTGAAAGGAATGACATAGGCATAATAGAGATGCTTTATGGTGTTGGTGTGGGGTGGTGTCAACCTGGCATATCATGTGGCAGCCAGTGTGTACAGCGTCAAGTGAAGTAAATCTGGCCATGGTGAGGCCATTTCTGGCCTCCCAGGCAGCAATGTGGTCAGGCGCTGACGACCTCTGTCCTGTACAGCATCAGGTGATACAGAGAAGGTTGGTGGTGTGGTTGTTGGTGCTGGTGTTGGGGTTGATTGTGGTGGGATTCTGAGACTAAGGTGAGAGAGTATAACGGATACCCATGCTGATGGAATAGATGGCAGGTGAAGTCATCATCATAGGCAGTCCCTCGAAATCGAGGAAGACTTGCTTCCACTCTAAAAGTGAGTTCTCAGGTGACTGAACAGTCCAATACGGGAATTACAGTCTCCGCCACAGGTGGGACAGACAGTCGTTGGAGGAAAAGGTGGGTGGGGAGTCTGGTTTGCCGCACGCTCCTTCCGCTGCCTGCGCTTGTTTTCTGCATGCTCTCGGTGACGAGACAGGTGAAGTAGAGATGATAGAAATGATCTGTCAATGATGAGAGAGGTAATGAGGTCAGACTGGATGGAGGCTTGTGTAAAGACTTGCAGCATGGTGAATCTGTTGTGGAGGGGTGATCTTATAGAAACATTTAAAATAATGAAAAGGATAGACAAGATAGAGGCAGAGAGGTTATTTACACTGGTAGGGAAGACTAGAACTAGGGGGCACAGCCTCAAAATACGGGGGAGCCAATTTAAAACTGAGTTCAGAAGGAATTTCTTCTCCCAGAGGGTTGTGAATCTGTGGAATTCTCTGCCCAAGGAAGCAGTTGAGGCTAGCTCATTGAATGTATTCAAGTCACAGATAGATAGATTTTTAACCAATAAGGGAATTAAGGGTAATGGGGAGCGGGCGGGTAAGTGGAGCTGAGTCCACGGCCAGATCAGCCATGATCTTTTTGAATGGCGGAGCAGGCTCGAGGGGCTAGGTGGCCTACTCCTGTTCCTAATTCTTATGTTCTTATGTTCTTATTGGAAATGCAGTGAGACAGAGCTTGTGGCTGAGGGAAGATATCTCTGTAAGGTAAGAGCTTTTACTTTACATTTGAAGCTGTCAACTCAACACCGAACTCCTGCCTCAGCTTGACAGGCATGGTCCACGACCAGCATGGACTCCGTGAGAGAGCACATAAAATCAAACGGTGAGCTCAAATGTATTCTTAATGATCTCTAAACAAGGTCATTAATTACCTGAATTGAATTCCCCACTACTGTATGTCGGGTCAGCTCAGCGCTGACAGACCCAACATTTGGTAAAGGCATGTGATGGCTGGTTCACAGCGTGATCACGGCCCACTGGGGAAAAAAACACTTTCCCACCCGACCCACCACTGATCGCACCCACCGACCCCTGGTAAATCATGGCCGATGTCAGGATAGCAAAGGGTGAACTTGGTAGATATCTAGTGGTATTTGCAGATTTTGCATTTTACAATCACTGAGAAGCAGCAATCGGCAGAGTAAATAGAATGCAAATAAAGTACAGAACAAAGCAGAGGAAAACATGCTTGAACTCTGCGGTGCTCTGGTTGATCTGCACCTTGAACTCTGCGGTGCTCTGGTTGACCTGCACCTTGAACTCTGCGGTGCTCTGGTTGACCTGCACCTTGAACTCTGCGGTGCTCTGGTTGACCTGCACCTTGAACTCTGCGGTGCTCTGGTTGACCTGCACCTTGAACTCTGCGGTGCTCTGGTTGACCTGCACCTTGAACTCTGCGGTGCTCTGGTTGACCTGCACCTTGAACTCTGCGGTGCTCTGGTTGACCTGCACCTTGAACTCTGCGGTGCTCTGGTTGACCTGCACCTTGACTGCTCTGTCCAGTTCTGGTCATTGAGGCACAAAGCAAACATCCAAGGTTTGGACGCGGTGTAAAGAAGAGCTCTCGGACTGATTGCTTTATGCTGGAAATTTCCTCGCGGGTTCTCCCAGTCGGTGGAAGGTCGGTGGAAAAACTTACGGCAGCCAATCGGGAGAACCCCAAAGGAAATTCCCGGAAGCAATGCCAGAGGATTCAGTAATGAGGAAGGAAGCAGAGTGGGGGTGGAAACTTGGGTTTTGCCGCCTTGAAAGGAGGTGACCTAAAGAAAATTTCATAGAGGATTATAAAGCTAAAGACACCAAGCTCAGTTTGGTAGCTGTAGTCTGGCTGAACCTTGTTTGAATGCAAATTTGACTCTCCTGGCCAGGAGAGAGCTTGTTGCACATGTTCTTACATGTATGCACGGAGCTCCACTCCCTGCTGGTAAACTTTAAAAATCTATTGCAGCATCTGTACTCTTAAAATTATTTAAATAAGCTCGACTTTCATTTGTAACATACCCAGGAGGACCAATGGACTCTCTGAGCACTTTTAAAATTGCACGTGGCACTTCATTGGAGCTACTCTATAGGTCATGGTGTGAACGGGTTTCCTCTGCAGTCGGATTCAGACCTGTCTCTTAAGTTACACATTCAATTTTTGCATTATTGCAAAGTAGGAACCATTTTAACACCAATGCCAAAGCAGCAGCAGAACCGCAACCTGGGACAGTAAACAGCAAGGAAAAGATAAACTCAGAACATATCCATAAATTCAACCAGGACAGTACGATGAGGAACTTCAAATTCGAACTGACAACACAAAAAAAAATAGGACTGATGCCAAAAATTTCTCTTTCACGTAACAAAAGTTCAACACCTGGAACAAACGTGCCCGTAAGTGATGGGAGTGAGAAACCTTGATACATTTGAAGCTGCTTTTATATTGCCCTTCTGCTGCTCACTTCTAACACAGGAGTTCACCACAGCCCACTGTCAGATGTTTGCTAAATTCCCAAGATTAGTTAGGACAGTGAGGTAGAATCATAGAATCATAGAATGGTTACAGCATGGAAGAAGGCCATTCGGCCCATTGAGTCCATGCCAGCTCTCTGCAAGAGCACTTCAGCCAGTCCCACTCCCCCGCCCTTTCCCCGTAGCCCTGCAAATTTTTTCCTTCAGGTACTTATCCAATTGCCTTTTGAAAGCCGTGATTGAGTCTGCCTCCATCACCTTCTCAGGCAGTGCATTCCAGATCATAACCACTCGCAGAGTAAAACAGTGTGTTCTCATGTCGCCTTTTGTTCTTCTGCCAATCACCTGAAATCTGTGTCCTCTGGTTCTCAACCCTATGGAAACAGTTTCTTTTCTATCGACTCTGTCTAGCCCCTCATGATTTTGAACCCCTATATCAAATCTTGTCTCAATCTTCTCTGCTCTAAGGGGAACAACCCCAACTTCTCCGGACTATCCACGTAACTGAAGAACCTTATCCCTGGAATCATTCTCGTAAATCTTTTCTGCACCCTCTCCAAGGCCTTCACATCCTTCCTAAAGTACGCGGCCCAGAATTGGACACAATACTCCAGTTAAGACCGAACTAGTGTTTTATACAGGTTCATCATAATTTCTATGCTTTTGTACTCTATGGGGCAGTAAGTGGCCCCCCAAAAAGGCCGGAAAGCAGCGGCCAGCCGGCGGAGTCGAGTGGTCGCCGACTTCCGGTCCAATGGCCACCGCCACGATCGAAATTCACCTCGGGGATTTTTCTGGCGGTACCCACTTCTGTCCCGCTTCTGCCAACCATCCGAAGCGCGTCATCAAAGCGCGGACCATCGCTCTCCCGCACCTCTATGGCACCCCCCTCACCCTGCGAAATTTAGATGGAAGAATCATAGATCCACTTTTTCTGTCGCTGCACTTCCTTTCACTGTGTGAACCATGGCAACACAGCGGCCTTTCAAGGAGAGGAGGGCGTACTGCCACGGCTGCCATGTTTTTTTTTGCTGGACGACTTTCCGATCAGCCAATAATGGCCCTGGGTTCAGCCGGGTGGCCAACAGGCAGCCTGGCACCCCCTCTTGGGTGCCAGACCACTGGCCCGGCAAAACCCTTCCTGGTGGCCCAGTGGCCAAGTCTAAATAATCGCTGCTTCTCTCCCCTTTAGATGAGGGGCGAGACATGGTGATGCACACGCGCACTGACGTCAGCACCACTCCGCTGCTGACTGACAGCGGCGGAGACTCCGTTCCGCACCACTTCTGCCCCTCTAGAGTACTTACCACCGCACCTCTGTCCGCATTATGACTGACTTCCGGTCCACTCAAAAGAAATTGCCAAAGAGTTGAAAATAGATCAAGAGTCCGCCTCATCTGACAAGCCAGTAAAAACACTTAGAAAATGGTAGGTGCGCCAGTTTCCCGCAGGGGTGAATTTCTACTCCTATACTGTACCTCTATTCATGAAGCCCAGGATCTCATAAGCTTTGTTAACTGCTTTCTCAACCTGTCCTGCCACCTTCAATGATTTATCCCTAGGTCTCTCTGTTCATGCACCCACTTTAGGATTGTACCCTTTAGTTTATATATGTCTCCTCATTCTTTCTACCAAAATGTATTACTTCACACTTTTCTGCGTTAAATTTCATGTGTCCGCCCATTACACCAGCCTGCCTATGACCTCTTGAAGTCTATCACTATCCTCCTCACTGTTCACTATACTTCCAAATTTTGTGGCATCTGTAAATTTTGAAATTGTGCTCTGTACACCCACATCCAAAGCATTAATATATATCAAGAAAAAGAGTGGTAGGCAGACTTAGTTCTCACTGGATCCTTCCTAAGGACATCAGTCTGTCTGGCCCCACTAAGTGCACTGTTCTAATGGCAGTGGGTAGATGGAGTTAAGATACAGATCAACCATGGTCTAATTGAATGGCAGAACATGCTGGAAGGGCTGAATGGTGGTCTCCTGATCCTGTGTAACAGGCTGGAGGGGTTGAATGGCCTCCTCCTGATGTTGTATAACAGGCTGGAGGGGCTGAATGGCCTCCTCCTGATATTGTGTTATAAGGTTGGAGGGGCAGAATGGCCTCCTTCTGATGCTGTGTAACAGGCTGGAGGGGGAGAATGGCCTTCGCCTGTTCCTTTGTTCCGTTGTTAGAATGCAATTCTCAGTAATTATATCATGATGATTAGATGTCATGACATCCCTCCTCTCTGATGTTATGATTTGACATCTGGTGCATTTTCAGGGGGGATTGAGCACAGAATGTTCATTTAGCACCCAGAAATCGGGCGTGATGTGGGCCAATTTCTCCCCCGATAGCACAGCAGCTTAATGTGAAGGGTCACTCCCTAATCTATAACCTACCTTTCTCATTTTCACATGCTAAATGGTGTGATGGATATTTCCTTCACTTGCTATTTTTATTTCACCATTTGTTCTTATTTCTGTAACTATATTATGGCCTATTTTGAAAATGTTAAAACATGATTGTTGATTTTGCATTTTCCTCTCATTTCAATGTATTCATCATTGGAAAGGGTGAAAAAATAGCAGATATTGCAGAAGTTAATGTGAGAGCTGGAAAGATATTCCAACGATCAAAGGGATAAATGAAAAATCCGTAAATGCAATATGATTTTCAGTCCAGTACAGAAACACTTGTGCAGCTCTTAGTAAGTTAAATGATGTTATAGGTCAGTCATGATTTTAAAATGGAACTTGTGCATTTGGTGAGCTGCTGCTACTTTAAAGTGAATCTAAAAGTCTACAATTAATTCAGAAATAATGAATGATTTTTCACATTCAAGAATGTAAATGCATGACAAAGGGTTAGCACCACAGTTTAGAATTGGGATCTTACTTTACTCTGATATCCTATAGACCTCACAACACCATTTTTCTAAAGTCACCATTATAGCTTGAATGCGAATTACAATTAATAGTGTAAACCTGTGTTCATTCCTGCAACCTTAGATTGAAATATGAATCCCAATTTCAAGAGCTCCATCTAAATCTAGCCCGTGTAACAGAACACTATAAGTATGATTAAATTCACAGTGGCTTGTAGTTTCCGTTCCATTGTGCTGGTTATTTAGGCACAATTCACCCGAAATCAGTGTAAACCACGCAAAAGACTGCAGGATTTTAAGCGCAAATCACATGCCGCGCAAATCGAGTTTCAGTGATCTTTTGCACTGGTTTAAGAAGCTTTGCACGAAAAGTCAGCTCTACCCACAAAACTGGCCATGCCCCCAGATCGAATTAATCACTGGGGTGAGTTTACGCTAATTAACCCATTTGCGGGTCTTCGAGGAGGCTCTTAAAATGAAATTAGTTCTTTTGGGTGCAAGCTCACTAATAGGCACATTTTAAAAGTTTTTGAATGTAATTTTTTATAATTTACTAAGAAACTGACTACTGTACACCAATGTAACGAGCAAATGGTTCTGTATAGTTTTTAAAAGTCGTTTTCAGTAATTTGGGCCGGAATCTTGGCAGCGTTCAAAGGGCGGGTTTGGAGGCAGGTCCACTGTCAAAATCTAAAAGATTGACAGCGGGGCGGTATCCTGCACTGAACCCGCCTCCTTGTTAATTTCCCAAGAGCCAGCTCTGCCTGCACTTTGCAGACCCGGCACTAAGGTATTTAAGCATTTTACCATTTTTCCTAACCATTTTTCCAATTTTTTTCACGAGGTTCCCGTCACTCAGGGATCACATCAGGTAAGTGTGTCAGGTTCTCAATGACTCTCCATTGCTTTGAATAGCTTCAATAGTGGTACAAAATCTATCATTTCACAGCCATTCAATTTTCAATCTTACAAGCTGGAGCCTTCAGGATTTGGAATAAACTTGCCACCTTAAAGGAGGTTTGAAGTGTTTGGAGTAAACTCTCTATCCAGTGTCACCTCCTTGGAGTAACCTATTTCACCATTGACAGATCACTTCTGCCATCTCAACTTCTGCTGCGATCTATTCTATCAACATCAGTGCCCTTGAAAAAACCTCACCTTGGTCCTCAGAATCCCACCACAATCAGCCCCAACACCAGCATCACCAGCCACACCAGCAGCACCAACAAGAGCACCAACCTTCTCCGCAATCACCTGATGCTGCACAGGACACAGGGCATCAGCATCCGACCACATTGCTGCCCAGGAGGCCAGGTATGGCCTCACCTTGGCCAGATTTACTTCACTTGACGCTGTACACCCTGGCTGCCACATGATGCGGCAGGTTGGCACCACACCACACCAACACCGTAAAGCATCCCTGCAATGCCCAAGCCATTCCTTTCACACTCATCTACAATGTGGGTGTACCGTTATTTCTCACCATTCACTACAACTCACTAAGCCACTTCCAAAGATGCATACAGATCTGACCATGAAGGCAAAAGGTTCAAAATAAAGATTTCAATGTTTGACACCACATTAACAGAAACTTTACATGAATATTTGCGATAACACCCAAGTGCTATTAGTTAGTATGATTGGACAAGGATGAGGGTTGAATGGGTGGAGTGGCTAGTGAGATGGGAAGTGATAATATAGATAGAGAGGTATGGGTGGAGGTGTGAGTAAGGATGTGCAGGAGTAGAGTAGGGAAGGCAGAGTGATGGGGATGTGATGAGTGGCACAGCAGGATGAGGTTAAGTGTGGCTTTGCAGTAATGTTTCATGATCTACTGAGATCATTGAAAGGTTTGCCCCACTGCAGCCTGGTCCTCCTGACGACATCCCTGTTTGTGCCCTCCTGTGCAATGTGCAACCAGACTTGGAAGGGAAGAGAACCTCCCTGCGTGCTGTAACTCCCTCCAGAAGTATATGGCAGGAGTCATGGGAGAGCCTAGTTGCAGCCATGTACCTCTGTGCAGTGCTTGTCAGTGTTGCAGCATTTCAATGCTGCAGAACACTGACGGCACAACTGTCAAAATGAATGTAGGTATGGTGCCTTTAAGGAAACTGACTGATGATGCATCATCAAATGTTGTCATCAGACCAACTTCCTTTTAATTGGCCGGGAACCTCGCAGGGCGGGCTTAAAAGCCCAATCATCGTAAAATGCTGTCGGAGGACAGGGTCGATACAGCTGCGGGTTTGGGACTCACCAAGGACGTCGCCTGCCCCAGACCCGCCGAGGTTGGTAAAATCCAGCCCTTATGATCAGGTTACTGGCAGGTGGTGGACTGACACAATGAATAAAAATACTTATTTTTTGTGATAATCCATTTTCAACTGTATTAATCAAACAAAATTTAACACCGAGCCACATAAGGAGATATTAGGACAAGTTGGTCAAAGAGGTAGGTTTTAAGGAGCATCTTAAAGGAGGAGAGAGAGGTAGAGAGGTGGAGATGTTTAGGGAGGGAATTCCAAAGCTTAGCTTAACCCAGTGTGTTAACATATTATTAAAGACAATCAGGGTGATTTTTCAGGGTCATTTTCAGGTGGCTCCCAAGCCACCCACTGGCATTTTCATTGGAGCCTTCATATGGATGGCCTAGACACATGCCTGTTTCAAGTGGAAGCCTACTTCAAATATGCAAGTCAGGGTCCTACACCAGATGTAGGAGCCAGATGCAATTTTGAGATGGGACATTGGCACTAGGCATTGAGCAGCCTAACTAGTGGCCCTTAAATGGACTGACCACTGCAGGTTGCTCTGGAAACAGTCTTCCGTCTATCCATATTTTTGCTGGGTGAGGAGAAACATGAATGAATTGAGGCCTGCCCACGGCCACTGCTTTAGGGGAGGGTCTTCCTCTTCCACTTCGTAATGATGATCTTCTGACTTATCTCCTATATGGGGATGCCAGATGCTTCTGCCCCACCTCCCCAATTGGCAAGTGGCCTTCAAGCCCTGAGTCAGGGCTCGCAACTTGCCGGTGTCTTGCAGTTGAGGTCAGCTCATCAGAATTGTTCAGGACTCACAACGACGATACCGCCCGAGGTGAATATCAGTCCTAACATAAGATTATTTATGCATCTGCGTACTGTCTTGGTCTACTGTACGAACTTTGGCATCCACTTCTGATCTTCTCGGGCAATGTGTGCCACCAAATGAAATGGGGTAATTTATTTGCATCAGAATTACCTAACTGGGTCAGGCTATGTATGGAATAATGACAACAACTTGCATTTATATAGCACCTTTAATGTAGCAAAACATCCCAAGGTACTTCATAGGTGCGATTATCAAACAAAATTTGACACCGAGCCACACAGGGAGATATTAGGACAGTTGACCAAAAGCTTGGTCAAAGAGATAGATTTTAAGGAACATCTTAAAGGAGGAGAAGCAGGTGGAGAGGTTTAGGGAGGGAATTCTAGAGCTTAGGGTCTAGGCAGATGAAAGTACAGCCACCAATGGTGAAGAGATTAAAATCGGGGAAACACAAGAGGCCAGAATTGGTGGAGCGCAGAGATCTCGGGGGGTTGTGGGGCTGGAGGAGGTTACAAACATAGGGAGGGGCAAGGCCACAGAGGGATTCAAAAACAAGGATGAGAATTTTAAAATCAAATAGGCTTAGCTTGGTTGCCTAACTTGCTTTGTGGAGTCCAATTTAGCGTGCTCACAGGATTCCCTTTTAAGCAAGACCAAATCGCATCATTTACTAATTTTGTTACAATTGTACTTACCCTTAATTTGTTTTCCTGAACATGTGTGGTGACTACTGTTATGTATGTATGTTAATGTATGTACTGTAACACGAGACCACAGAATGTACCGCCACACTGTATACACCATACCTGTACCACCAGAGGGTGCTACTGGTAGAGACCTAAGGGTCACCTGTACACTGCAGGTAACCAAGTATAAAAGGCTCACCTCTTGGCGTCCTCACTCTAGGAGCTGCAATAAACGGACTAAGGTCACTACAGTTCAAGTACTATACCCTTACCTCGTGGAGTCATTATTAGAGTGCTTGCACATACTACAACTACTGTATAGGTCACCATGTAAATCAGTGATCATGCATTGTTCAGTAAAGATAATATTATTTCTTTCCTTATATAGAGAGACACTTGCTTATTTTTATCTAACCTTATTTTAAGTGGAACAAAGCATTGTTGTCATCACTTTGATGCACCCTTTTAATTGTCTAGACAATAGTTTATATCTTGCAAACACCAAGAAGCAAATCTGTGTAAAGAACAAAAACTGGGTGCTAAATAAATCTTTTTTCAAAAATAAATGGCAAAGTACTTACTTATGACATTTCGCCACCAGTACCTCTTTCAAAAATGATTAACAGTTACAAAACACTTGTGGGAAGATTCCTCTTTTGACTATTTATAATGAAATCGTAAATGTAAGTATAAAGAATGTGTTTACAGCTTTGCTAAACTAACAAGCACTGGAAACCTTCCCTCCACAATAGTGCCTTTTTTATGGCTATGTTTTTAATTGCTTGATTTAAACAGTAACTCCTGATAATCACAGCAGGAACTTTCGATCAGTCGATGCGAGGGAGGTGAAGTATTTGAAATAAAAGGATCTGCTTGCTTGATGTTTCAGTTGGCAAAAGTGGTTTGTGGTTGAACCATACAGACCACAAACTGACAAGTTAAACCGCTGGGCTGCACTCACGTAGCTAAGCTTAGCTCAGGTGATAATGGAGGTGTTATAATTGAGCTCAGTACTATTGGCTTAGGTTGAAAAACTCAGGCCAAAGTTCCTGATTCTGATTCCTACCCAATTATTCTAACTGAAGAGTATATGTATGTGTGGATATCAGGGGAAAGAAAGAAAGAAAGAAGGAAAGAAAGAAAGAAGGAAAGAAAGAAAGAAGGAAAGAAAGAAAGAAAGAATTCAAAGCGTTTTACAGCCAATTTGGGCTGACGATTTGGGCTCATGCACGATGAATGGCCACTTCAGTAAGAGGGTGCCTAACACCGGTGGCACTCCCATTCTGGCCTCTTACGTATTCAGCTGCCTAGGCCTTAAACTCTTACATTCCCTCCCAAAACCTCTCCACCTCTCTACCTCTTTCTTCTCCTTTAAGACGCTCCTTAAAACCTACCTCTTGGTTATCTGCCTTAATATCTCCTTATGTGGCTCGTTGTCAAATTTTGTTTAATAATCGCTCCTGTGAAGAGCCTTGGCACGTTTTATAAGGTTAAAGGCACTATATAAATGCAAGTTGTTGCTGTTGTTGTTGTTCAGTTGGAGTCAACAGCTTTAGCAGAGGGATAAAGGAGCAAAGCAAACTGGAATATCTGAGTTAAAAGAATTCAAAGAGTGTTTGACAAATGCTTGTGTGTCAAAAGATATCACTGAGTCAAGAAAGCATTATTGTATGGCTTGTGCAAGATGAGATAATGAAAATAATATGTGGATATCTGGCTGCGCTACCTCCCAAGGAAAATATCAACACTTCCTTAATGAATGTATCTCTGCCATGATTGTCTCTGCCTCACACTATCAGGCTCACTAACTTCTCTAAACCAGGTCTCCAATCATATCTCCAAAGCTCGCTTTCTGCAACAAAAATATTAAAATCTACAACAGCCAAATGAAGCAAGCTGAAGTTAATAATAAATCTTTGTAACTGATTTTAAAAGAGGGGAGATGTTTAACATATTTTATTCAAAAGGTGAGTTTTTTTGATGGTTGGAAATCATTTTTTTCCAAATCAATTTTTTTTTTACAAATTCACTTACCTTGAAGAATGTGCCACAACTATTAAAGTGAAATTATATCCTTAGGGGAGTTAGCACTTAATCAGTTAAATAGGGGAATTAAAGGCCCATTTACACAGCAGCGACTAATTCAGTTTTTGTATTGAGTTTGCAGCTGGTCCTCATTAAAATGCACCGTGTAAATGCCACAAGTGTGTTTACTCTTACCATAGTAAAAGGGAACACCTCAAGCTACCACTTTTAAAACAGCTGCAATTCACAGGGATCTAAATCCAGCCCATGTAAAGAAATTGATTCATATTCCCTCGCTAGTTTCCTACTTCCTTGTGCCGGAGAGTGTGCACTGGAAAGCAATCTGATATTAGCACTAGTTGTTCTCTCCTTGAGGAAGAAGGTGCCTGTAAATAGGGCATAAAATAACTTTCAGTTGGATCAAAGATTCAAACCAAATTTCATCTGGTGTAAGGGAACAATCATAAAGCATGTATGCTGATGAGAAAGAATTTAAAACAGCATACATAAGCGTACAGGGGTGGATTTATCTAAGCGTGCATACACCATTTACAAGTTGCTTTGGGGTTGCACAGCACTGGTGCTGACTCTGAGTGAGCAATTTGAACGTGCCAAGCCTTGTTTCCAAATAGAGAATGGGGCAGCATAGAAGTGGTTACTGGGTCATTTCAACAACAACTTGCATTTATACACTGCCTTTAATGTTGTAAAATGTCCCAAGGCACTTCACAGAAGCGATTGTTAAATAAAATTTGACACCGAGCCACATAAGGAGATATTAGGACAAATGGAGGTAGATTTTAAGGAGCATCTTAAAGGAGGAGAGAGAGGTAGAGAGGTGGAGAGGTTTAGGGAGGGAATTCCAGAGCTCGGGGCCTTGGCAGCTGAAGGCACGGCCACCAATGGTGGAGCGATTAAAATCGGGGATGCTTAAGAGGCCAGAATTGGAGACGTGCAGAGATCGCGGAGGGTTTTAGGGCTGGAGTAGGTTACAGATAGGAAGGGGAAAGGCAATGGAGGGATTTCAAAACAAGGATGAGAATTTTAAAATTGAGGCATTGCCAGACCGGGAATCAATGTAGTTCAGCAAGCACAGGGTGATGGATATATGGGACTTGGTGCAAATTGGGACAAGGACACCAAAGTTTCTGTATGAGCTCAAATTTATGTAGGGTGGAAGAAGAGAGGCTCAAATAGTCAAGTCTAGAGGTAACAAAGACATGGATGAGGGTTTCAGCTGAGGCAGGGGCGGAGTCGGGCGATGTTACCGAGGTGGGCCGTATTGGCCCTGGTGCGCATATGTATAATGGCTGAGCGAGAAAGCCTATTCAGTCTGTACCTGAGACTATAAATATGTATAACGGCTGAGAGAGAAAGCATATTCAGTCAGTACCTGAGACTATAAATATGTATAAAGGCTGAGAGAGAAAACATGTTCAGTCAGTACCTGAGACTAGATATAGGTAACTAAAGCCCTCTTGAATTTGAGGCTGAATTAATTTTTAGTTGGTGAGAAAAGTCAAAAGTGCGCATCCTTTAAAGGAGATGTTTTGGAAAAGTGTACATTGGCAATGGCGGGGCGTGGGGGGCTGGTGAATGGGACAAAATAGAAATCCTAATTTCCTTTCAGCATTCATATTTTATAGATGACTGCTCAGAGGCTAACTTAAGAGTTGCGAATCTGCAGATGCAAAGTCTGGCTGTGATTCTGCTTAACTGCATTGTAAAAATGAAAGTACAGTGTAGTATCAAGGGCTGGCATTGTTGCCTGGATCCCCTTCATCTTGGCTTGGTAGGAAATACATTTCTTCACACCTACACACATGCCCCTTTCTCCCACTCTCCCTGCTTCTCAGGTGCTGATCAATTAGCAGGCTCTCACCGAGGTGTGAGGCTTGTCCCTGCACTTCACAATTGGCCTGCACATGACACTCTCTCCTGCTTCCCAGCAGCACTGGCCCCAGCGCATCACAATGGCTATGTTCACTTTTCACCTCTAGGCTACATTCATGTGCTCCAGGCAACAGATGCTGCTGGTACCTGAAAGATGGAATCACACTAATCCTTGGATTTTTTTCACACTCTTCCAATCCCATTAACATCATCATCATAGGCAATCCCTCGGGATCGAGGAAGACTTGCTTCCACTCTTAAGTGCAGTCCAATGCGAGAGCCACAGTCCCTGCCACAGGTGGGACAGTCGCTGCGGGTAAGAGAGGGTGGGACAAGTTTGCCGCAGGTTCCTTTCATTGCCTGCGCTTGTCTTCCGCATGCACTCGCCGACGAGTCTCGAGGTGCTCAGCACCCTCCTGGATCCACCTCCTCCACCCAGAGCGGTCTTTGGTCAGGGACTCCCAGGTGTCGGTGGGGATGCTGCACTTTATCAGGGAGGCTTTGAGGGTGTCCTTGTAACGTTTCCTCTGTCCACCTTTAGCTCGTTTGCCATGAAGGAGTTCCGAGTAAAGAACTTGTTTCGGGAGTCTCGTGTCTGGCATGCGGATGACGTGGCCCGCCCAGCAGAGCTGATCAAGTGTGGTCAGTGCTTCAATGCTGGGGATCACGGAGGTTTTTAGGGCTGGAGTAGGTTACAGATAGGAAGGTGAAAGGCAATGGAGGGATTTCAAAACAAGGATGAGAATTTTAAAATTGAGGCGTTGCCAGACCAGGAACCAATGTAGTTCAGCAAGCACAGGGTGATGGATATATGGGACTTGGTGCAAATTGGGACATGGACACCAAAGTTTCTGTATGAGCTCAAATTTATGTAAGAAGAGAGGCTCAAATAGTCAAGTCTAGAGGTAACAAAGACATGGATGAGGGTTTCAGCAGCAGCTGAGCGAGAAAGCATATTCAGTCTGTACCTGAGTCTGTACTTGAGTCCTGGTCGAGGACGCTAATGTTTATGCGTCTGTTCTCCCAGAGGATTTGTAGGATCTTGCGGAGGCATCGTTGGTGGTATTTCTCCAGCGACTTGAGGTGTCTACTATACATGGTCCATGTCTCTGAGCCATACAGGAGGGCGGGTATTACTACAGCCCTGTAGACCATTAACACACCTGAAATAATAGCTTCTGTGACACATGCCCTCTTTATTTCTCCTCTTCTGTTGTGTTGTTATTCTATTTGGGGGTTGTTAATGCTCCGTGCTTCTTGATTTTCATATAGATAAGAGAAAATGGTGTCTCAACACACCTGCAAGGCCATGAATTCTCAGCTACAATTGAATTGCAGAAACTTCTATGAGCCTTAGGCAAGCATGTGAGAATTGACATAAAACTATCATATGGTTGTGGAGAAAAGCCTTTTTTTTACCAAATAGATGTCACTGAGGCTTTCACTTCATTGGCCTGAACTGGTGCTTGATATCAAAAATAAAATGTGCACATTGTATTTTAAACAATGCTAATATCTTTAAGAGGACTTTAAAGTTAAAAACAAAAATTTATAAAAAGTAGAGATTTCCCATGGAGTGAAGAATCTTTCTTAACAAATGCATTCCACCTTTTCTGAGAAACAATTGTATTTTTTAAAATCTTGCATTGTGTGTGTGTTTCTTTCCAGTTACATGGGCTAATAGCTACTGATAGTTATTGCAAGCTATACTTCACGTAAAATTCAGTTAATAAAATGCTCATATCACTGTAGCCTGAATCGTAGGATATATTATTACAACAGTGAATGGTAATGTATTCCCTACATTACAACAGTGACTTCAAAAGTACTTAATTGTCTGTAAAGCGCTTTGGGGTGTCCTGGGGTAGTGAACGCCGTCATATAACAACATCAACTTGTATTTATATAGCACCTTTAAGACAGTAAATGTCCCATGGTGCTTCACAGGAGCGTTATAAAACAAAATTTGACACCGAGCCACATAAGGAGATATATGGGCAAATGACCAAAAAGGCTTGGTGAAAGAGGTTAGTTTTAAGGAGCACCTTAAAGGAGGAAAGAGAGGTAGAGAGGCAGAGAGGTCAAGGGAGGGAATTCCAGAGCTTAGGGCCTTGGTAGCTAAAGACACAGCCACCAATGATGGAGCGATTAAAATCGGGGATGCTCAAGAGGCCAGAATTAGAGGAGTGCAGATATCTTGGAGGGTTGTGGGGCTGGAGAAGATTACAGAGATAGGGAGGTGTGCGGCCATGGAGCGATTTGAAAACATGGATGAGAATTTTAAAATTGAGGCATTGCTTCACCGGGAGCCAATGTAGGTCAGCAAGCACAGGGGTGATCGGTGAATGGGACTTGGTGTGAGTTCGGACACGTGCAGCAAAGTTTTGGATGACCTCAAGTTTACGGAGGGTAGAATGTGGGAGGCCGGCCAGAAGTGCTTTGGAATAAATGCAAGTTTTTTCTTTTGATATCATTACAATTTGAGTCACGTGGTAGGTTCATTTGACCTCCATGGGAGTATGTTGTGCTTTTGTTTTAGAATCTGGCAAATTACCACTCTACCACTCTACTATAATTATGTTCTTAGAAAGAGGAGGTACTTTTCTTTTTATACATATAATAATTAAGAATAGCATTTTAACAGTGTATATTCAAAACAGTAATACATATCTAGATTCACTTAACATTGATGAAACTCTTGTGCTTTGTCTTGTACTTTTGTAACTTTGGAACTTGCCTTGTGTTTATGCCTTTTAACCTGCTTTGTCAGTGTGGATGTTGTTTTCATAGGAAATGAGGAAAAATCCATTGAAGTCAAACAGTTATTCCTTTTGAAAATACAGACCACATAATTGAAGAGTATAGACATTAAATAAATAAAGAAATGCTGTTGACTCTTCTTACCAGCAGCTTTTACCTAAAATCATGATACGTAGCAAATAACTGTTTTGGGAAAGCAAACATGAATTTACATCACAGAAATTATTCTCACAAAAAGCAACATTGAATCACTGGAGTTTATGCTTTTGGATGGTATGAAATCTCTTCAATGTTTTCTTGCTGAGCTGTGAGCTGAAAGAGTGGGGTGGATTTTGCTCAGCAGAAACCAGACGCCTTAGTTACAAAGCAGAGATGAGAAATTCAATGTGGTGGGTATTTTGTTTGTTTTCAGAATGGGGCTGGTTAATGGCCATCTTTATGGCCCAGCTCTAGTTGCCCTGTGACGGTGCTGGTGGGGCTTTTCCTGGATCTGCTGAATCCCTGTGTTGACGGTGTTCCCACAATGGTGTTAGATGTGCTGATGGCACCAGGCTCTGCCTCACCATTGTCTCCATAGATCCCTCCACTGCCTTTCTTTTGTCACACTGCCTGTCCGACATCCAGTCGTGGATGAGCCGAGATTTCCACCAATTAGATATTGGGAAGACAGAAGCAATTTTCTTCGGTCCCCGCCACAAACTCCATTCCCTAGCCAACGATTCCACTCCCCTCCCTGACCATTGTTTCAGGCTGAACCAGACTATTCACAACATCAGCATTCCATTTGACCCTGAACGCAGCTTCTGACCGCATAGCCTCTCCATCACCAACACCATCTACTGCCACCTCTTCAACATCACCCCTGCCTCAGCCCATCTATTCCTGAAACCCTCATTTATGCTATTATTACCTCTAGCCTCGATTATTTCAATGCTCTCCTGGCCAGCCTCCAACTTTCCACCCTCCATTAACTTAAACTCATCCAAAACTCTGCAACAGTCTCCTAACTCGCACAAGGTCCCGTTCACCCATCACCCCTGTGCTCGCTGACCTACATTTGTTCCCGGTCCAGCAACGCCTCCAACTTCATGTTCAAATTCCTTCCTGGTCTCATCCCTTCCTATCTCTGTAACCTCCGCCAGCCCTACAGCCCTCCGAGAACTCTGTGTTCCTACAGCTCTGGCCTCTTGCCCATCTCCCACTTCCTTCGCCCTGCCATTGACGGCCGTGCCTTCAGCTGCCTAAGCCCTAAGCTCTGGAATTCCCTCCCAAAACCTCTCCACCTCTCTGCTCCTTAAAACATATCTCTTTGACCAAGCTTTGGGTCACCTGTCTTAATGTTTCCTTCTTTGGCATTGTGTCAGTTTTTTTCTGATTGCGCTTCTGTGAAGCATTTTGGGACATTATATTATTTTAAAAGCACTATATAAATGCAAGTAGATAGGGAATTCCAGGATACTGATCCAGCGACGATGAAAAAACAACAATAAGTGTGTGCATTGGAGGGGAACTTGCTGGTTTTGTCCTTCTCGATGGTTGAGGTTGCGGGGAGGGAAGTGTTGTTGGTGAGATTTGCAATGAATCCCATAGCTCATACATACTGCTGCCATGGTCACTGATGAAGCAGATGGATATTTGAATCCAGTGGCAGGAGCACTAATCAATTGGTCCTCTCGGGTTTGGATGGTATCAGGCTTCTTGAATGTGGCTGCACCCCAACACGTGCTAGATAAGCATTCCATCACATTCCTGACTTGAGCTTTCTGGATGGTGGCTAGGCTTTGAAGGGTCAGGAGGTGGACCATTTGTCACGGAGTATGCAGCCTCTGCCCTTCTTTAGTAACTATAATGTTCCTACAACTGGTCAACTTAAACTTCTGGTCAAGATGTTGCATTCCTATGCTATGTAGAACCATGTGTTAATATCTAGTGTGCTTTTTATTTTGGCTTTGGATTTTTTGAACAGTCTTGGTTTATTAAAATATTTGGTTCTGTTTTTGTCACTGCCATTCAACAAAAGATTGGCTGCTTCTATAATTTCTATAATTTCCCCCCTCCCCAAAAAAAGATATCTGAAAGTATAAATGATAATTGCTATTGGGCTCATTTACAGTTTATAAATTTCTGACAAATAACCGTGTTATAATATGTAATGGATGTAAGGATCCTCTATAATCAGTTGTAGATTATTTCACTGCAAACCTGCAATAATGACATTACAAATGCCTTTGATGCTCTTCCATAAATATCATACCACTGTGAGGTACTTGCAGCTGCTAATTTACTGTAGAAACTCAGCGAGGTTTTTTTAAAAGAACTTGATACTTCAAAAGAGTATTCCAATTTCACTGCAGCTTCTGCACAGCTTCCTTTTCTCACTGCAATTGGCAGCAAGAAAATATTTTCATCAAGCAGTGGTACAATTGCTAAACATTAACAAAAAAACTGTTACTGACAGCTGCATGCAACTTCTTTACCTCATGTTCCCTCCAGATATAGGACCTTGGCCCAAAATAGCAATATTTACACAATTAGTGATATAAATTAAATGTACAGCATGAATTATAAATAGTAACATTGATAGAAGGGAGCAATTTCAAAGCTATAGTTCGGTCTTGAGTTTCAGATGACATTCATAAATGACTTAAGCTTCACTCTTACTGTTACATCATCTGTGCCTCCTTGATTATATTACAGCTTTGATATTATAGCCTGCTATCCATTATTCTGAATAATATGCAAAATGTACTCACTTTTTATATTAACTATGCATATTTCTAAACTTCTGTTTCTATCCTTTGATTGTCACTTTAAATGTTTTTTTATTTTCCTTCAGAAGCCCATTTTCAATATGATTATGCACTTGCCCAAGTGTCTATGAGGTTTCATAGTTAATCATATGCAACTTTTTGTATTATCACATAAGAAAGGTATGTTGCAGGAAAATTTACCACAATGAACACTTTTATTCGTACCCCACCACATATAATTCAACAGTATGAAAGGCTAATACTTTACAAGATAGAGGTTGAAGTTGAAATCAGATTTTTGACTATTCATTTCTTTGGATGCAAGAACATGAATTTTGTTCCTTGAAATGAAGGGTGTAAGTTTAATCGATTACATTTTCTTTCTACATACAAGGAGAAATTCCATCCAAAGTTTTCACATCCTCAAAAACTAAACTATATATTTTTTAAACTAAGGCAGGATTGGGAACTATTAAGTAATTCATTATTTTTAAGATGGCATTATAATATTTAGATTTTTGATGAGCAGCAAAACAAAATTATCCATGGCATGTTTCTGGAGCAGATTTTATTGTTCTACAGTATGCAGGTGACTGGGATTGGTTGTGTTTGTATTTTATTTTGTATTTAGAGGTCTTGTTTTAAATGTAATGTCTTGCCAGTATTGTATTCAATATTACATTTGATAAAAAATGAATCATCTATTGAACACTTTTAGTACAAACAAAAACACTTCAATCATTTGTGAAAGCCTTATTTCTTCTTTTAACACAGTACAAAGGAAAAACTTTGAAACTCTGAGACGCACATTATATTTTAATACTTACAAACATCAGTGGCAGCAGTGTATCACGTTAGCAGATTGACAGCACAATCCACATTTCCAAGGAATGAACTGTACAATTTCCAACTTGAATCACTTGTATGTATCTACCTTTGTATATCCTGATGTGCATTTTAAATGTTTTATGCATGTAAGTAGGTAGATTTGAATGTAGAAATGTTAGTAAATAGATATCTTTGTTGACAAATGGTTTTGATGACCTCAATCTGAATATTTTAACTTAAAACATCTTAGCATCAGGATTACATTAAATTGTGATAGTTTTATTGATTTTATGCAGTGAGGGAAAGAGGAATGAATGTAATTAGGGAAGTGAAAGTCAAAACGCAAATGTTGAATGTGTAAATGAATGTATTTATTTGTACAATTGTTCATTTATGAAAAATTATAATTTTGAAACCAATTAATTTATCAAAATACAAATAAATTGACGTGTTACAGCATCAAGCATATAACAGGCTGCTTATATGCATGCAATTACATTCTGAGGACATTAGGCATTTAAAAGCTTTACACTGTAAAAATTCACAATTGGGTATAAATTAGACCCAGTATATTTATTGCTGGCCCTGAAAGAGTTAAAGATGCCACTGATATAACAATCATTTTGTAAGTACTATACAATACAGTATTAAACATTTAACAGCTTTTTGATGTTCCAGGGCTCTAATTCTCTTTCCATCCAGCAGTTAAAAGAATTAAGCAAAAACAATTCCAACAATTTATATTTTGGCCAATGATTTAAATTTATTATTAAAGTTTCACCAGGACTCAAAAAAAATCCTTCCAAATATAATCGACGCTTCAGAACAAAAAAGTGATGTTTACGCTGATGTACATTTCTCCCATTCGCGTTTTCTCCAGAATGAAAAGCCATTGAGTGTTCTCTACAATATTTCACACTAATAAATTCATTTGGAGAAACTGACGCGAGAAGCTTTTACAAATGTGAAAAGATTGGGTGATTAGATTGCGTTACTGAAATAGATCCTACTCGTGGTACATTCATATGCAAAGATAATTGTTATTGAAGAGAATTACCGAGTCTGTAAAACTTTACTAATGTTGGCTAAGGTTTGGATAAGATTTTCAACCTTCGGTGGAAGACGTATCAGTGTGTATCAAACAGATAGTCTTCTGTAATGAGAAAGGGTCGGAACTAGGTATTGTCGCGTCTTCTTTTACCTTGCCTGTTGAGGAGATTACTCAGTCTTTTCAGATTGTCCCATCTGAACAGCTTTTGAATATTTAACTAATATCCGACTTTAGTATTTCGACGGAACGTTACACATCTATGAATAAACGCAGTCAGGGTGTTGTGCAGGATTGCACTCTTCCCTATAGAAGTGACTGTTGGATGTCAGAAAATGTGCAAACACAGCTTCGAAATCGGAAGAATTTTAAAATGAATGTATTGTCAATATGCAAATATCCTTTAAAGAACCGAAATCTGCTTTCCTCGACTAACTGGAACCTTTTATATATCATATAAATTAAACACAAGGGAAAACCAGAAAGCTTTACAAAGAGCAGTAATGGTTATATGTAGGAGGCAGGATCAGGCAGATAAGCATCTGGAAAAATAGAAATTCACTATTATTATCATTGATTTATCTTTCAAACATTTGGCAGATAAAAGGCATATTAACATATCTTTGCAAACTAGTTTTTGTGTCCTGCGTATCCATTTGAGCAACGCAAGCTCCGATACTTTTAAACCAACATAACTCACGTAAATCGTTGCTTCATTTAAACTCACAATTATTCTTTCATCTATAATACTTCAGGAAAGCATTAATGAATTAATTTAAAAGATTGCAGATTAATGCGCCACTTACAATGAATCTCCAGCAGTGACACCTGTACAAAACATTAAGGCGGAGAACGGCTTGTAAACAGGCAAAAACAGGGGAATCCAGCAAATAATGTATTTATTATATATGGAGCAATATTTACAACAACGGAAGTGATCATAGTTAATCAATAATTTATGTAAGATCGTTTTATGTATGATTAAACGTACTAATATACACTTAAAATTCAAAGATTGGCCACGCATTACAAAAATAATATGCATTTAATGGCAAATAAATCGCATTAATATCGATACGTGAAAACAGTTTGTTTTAACAAAAAGTAATAAGCGTAAAGCAAATTACATTTAAACTAGACTGTCAGTGTATTGACACAAACATGTTTTCTGATTCAATGGTTTGTAGATACTGAATTTCCAAATGTTGCTGTCTGGGTTCGACTTTTCACCAACAATTGTACAGTTTATTCCATACATTTGAAAGGGGGCGGTCAGTTTCTGAGCAACCTTCGGTGTTTTAATTTAAATGGTTGTAACATCGCATCTTTGAATTCTGCAGCGGGAATTGAAAAGTAACCTTGTGACAATGAAAGATTTATTTTAATGTGACAGATTACAGTTCTCCAACTCTTCCAGAACCCAGCCTCCTCCGCAAATAAGTATTTTCGGCTCCTGCTTCCATTCATTCAGTATTGGAGTGAGTTGGAAAACGGGAAGAAAATGTACAATGTGGACATTTCTAATTCATTGAAAAGTTCTCAGATTCGGTAAATAAAAGATTGCCGCATTTAACATTAATATTAAACTTAAGAAAAAATGCAAAAGGCGCCATTATTGAATTCGGTGGCAAACTCTGGTCAGTTTTTGAAATGATACCTTTTGTGCGTTTCAACTATTCGGGTTTGTCGGGATTGCTGCTGTTGTGAAAATGTCCTGTAGACGGCGCCAGAGATTCAGCCTGAGAAAGGGAAAGACGGTACAGAGCCGTCTCGACCATCACAAGGAGGAAACACAATCACACCAGAGATCGGGCCAGTTCATGGCAAGCCGTCAATTCTATTAGTGGCAATTTTGACCATTTTTTAACAAGCCGTTCTATAGAATTTACCGCGGGGACACGTCCTTCGATATCCTTCCAACGCCTTTCCTTAACCTTAAACTAAATAAAATGAAGAAGCGACAAGTTATGCTCACTTTATTTTGTTATCAGGAACACAATCGATACCGCAAGTTACTCACGGTTAATGTGAGGCGGAACATTATACATCTTTCCAGAAACAGGAACAAAACATTTGCTTGTTACCTTTCCTGAAAGCCGTGAGAAATGATTAACACTGCATTGCCCGAAGGAATGTTCCCCACAGTGTAAAACATAACACGCGCTTTCGTCTTTGCAAATCTTAACATATTACAAGTTAAAATATTATCATATATATAGTGATAACTTGTGACACGTTAAGGAGATTTGTAAAGAGGAAAGCACGTGTTTAATTTCACACAGATATATCCGTACTGGAAATATTGCTAATTACTTATCTTGCTTAAACCGTTTTTGCTAACAGAACACTGCACTGTGGACTTGCAGCTTTGTATTTTGACTTTTATCGGTTCTGTTTATTATTATTACTTTGCAAATACAGTAGAAGTTCAATACTGTTATGACTGTGCTTACGAACATATAATGAACATCCTTCTCGTCGAAATGTTATGTAATTACAATGACGGTGCGACTTCAGAAGAGTAAAGCAATCAGTATCTTAACTCTCGCCAACGACTCACACCCCGTCAGCTTGTAAACTTGCAGTTTTTCTTAAAATGTCGCAAGTTATTTTGTTTTCATTCCTTGATTGTGAAAACTTGGTTGTTTTTTTTTAATTGTGATACGACCAGCGAGAGAGCGGCGGATCTAAAAGAATTTCTTGGGAATTTGTGTCCTGAATTGCGGCAAGTATTTGGGGCTAGGGTTGTGGAAATGTGCTGCCTTGTAACCCAGGCTGACCTCTAGATGACACAAGGAGTGGACAAGGCAGTCCTCTGTTTAAAGAGACATTTCACCGCCCCCCGCCCCCCCAACTGTAACCTCCCTCAAACAGTAAACAAATATAAAGCGTTACACACCCAACAATCCCTTTAAACTCTTCCAAATAAAAGGCACTGTGGTAAGCAAAAACCACAAGGAGTTTGTTTAAAACCTGCTTTCATACTAAACGGGGAGCTGGTGGATTTGCAAATAAAAGTGACAAGCGACTTGCGCGCCTATCACTGGCATCTTATTTTGTTGAACATCTGTCGTGTAGCAAACTTTATGGCGATGTTCAGAGAAGAGTGTTTTGTTGATAACTGTGTGTCAAGGTGGCTTGTTGGGAAATAGACCTCGGTTTCTGTTTTAACACGACCAGGAACAGAGCAAATCTTTAACAGCACTTGCTCTGGCTAGAAACAACCCAGGGTGCAATCTCCAGCAATGCTTGGAGCCGTGGCCGGATTGCTCTCTGAACTCATGACCTTGATCAACTTCATACGCATCTCTCTCGCTCTCTCTTCTCTCTCTCTCTCCCTTTCCTTCCGCTTGTCTATTTTACCCTCTCCCTCGATTGCCACCAATATTCGCAGATTGGCTGGGTTGAGGGAATCTGAGCGAAAAAGGCAGCCTTGGACGAAAGTATCGAGTGGCGGATAGGCGTTTGGCCCCGGGCGGGACTGCGCTCGGCTCCGTGTCCGAGACCCACCCCCCAGTGTGAACACACAGGAACCAAGCTGAGTTTTAATACATCAGATAAATTAATCTCCAATCTACCGAAGATAGGAAAACTAATACTCTGCCATTCGGTTTGTCGGTTCCAATCGCCAAAAACCAGCAAGTGGCGGCGATTATTAATAAAGATTCATAAATAAATCCAAGGTTTTCATGACAAAACTGGCCGTTCTTGGATTTGTATTCCAAGTTTTTAATCGATTGGATGAATAGTTCCAAGATAATGTTTTTAATGTATGTACCGTGGCATCCCCTGTAAATAATGTGATTTTAAAATATTACTGTTTCCAATTCCACATGTTAAGAAAAGCACGTTGAGTCTTTACAGTGTTTATACACACATATGTGTGTGTGTGTGTGTGTGTGCAAATAGATTGATAGACAGTCAGAGATAAATAGATAGATAAACAGATAGATAGACAGCCATAGATAGATAGACAGTCATAGATAGACAGATAGATAGATAGACAGACAGACACAGACAGACAGGTAGATAGATAGATAGATAGATAGATAGATAGATAGATAGATAGACAGACAGTCATGGATAGATGGATAGATAGATAGATAAAATATTGATGTAATAAAAGCCACTATTACCTGCTAAATGTTGAAATGATTGTTATCTGTTCCAAAAGTACATTACATTATAAATATGCCGCCAGGTATATAAGTTAAATGTTATACAACTTAACACACATATATCGAAATGAGATATATTGAAAGTTGTTCCTTAATATTCAGCACACTTTCCAAATCGCCAATTGACTTTTAATCTAGTAGGCTAAAATCCGTTGTCGCGTGTATACATTAAGTGGCGTTTGGAAGAACGTGCAATATTTCCACTCTACTCTACCTGTCGCTCCCTCTCCCCTCTCCGCTTTAATGTCAAGGAATAAAATGCCATGTTACGATTAAACTGTCTAAAGTTTGTGGAATGTGATCCGGTGGATTGTGTGTAACCGTAAGGGAACTTTGTAAACGCGTTGGCAGTTTAATCATATAATCTTAGTTATAGATTCTTCTATTTCGCCCCATTTAATAGACATTGATGGTTGTACCGTGTAATGATTTTATGGCTAATCTATTGCAACTGTCGGTGAGATCAGAACACCCTCTCGCCCGCGTGTTCCAACCATAATAACTGCTCAGTAACTGTAAAAATCCTATCCAGATGAAATCTGAGTAAACAAATCATATCCTTTAACGTTACACTGTTAAACTAGATAACTATTAATCTTGGGGGGGGGGGGGGGGGGTATACTGGTTACTATTTGAATGGGATTTGTCGTGACTTTTGTTGCTTAAATGTAACGTTTCAGATCACTGATTTCGAATCAATTACGTTAGTCTTTTAAGAACTGTAAGAAAAGACGTTCTTACCTGAGATACTCGATTTCTTTGAATACTTGTGAGAGCCGGGTTTGGATCTGTAATCGTTTCCCGGTCGTATGCAGGAGTCCATCAGAATTATGTTACCACAGGAATGATATTTGAATATTTTTTCAAAACAAATGGTGAGTGTTTCTGATTTAATGTTTCTCAGTCAAAAAGACCATCGCTTGTATCTTTCATTGTCCCATACTGAATAGCTCACACGCGAAGCATTTAGATTAAATGTTTTTTTCACGGCAATTTAACCCTTGCAAATGTTGACTTCAGTAATCTCTCTGCGACTAGTAACAGTGCACCTTTGGTCTTGTGAATGAATATTGTTTTATTTCATGTGACATTTTCCCCTCTCTCCAACTGCCCTAGATCTTTTTTGACAGATTTTTTTCCCTACAGACGCGTTTTAAAAGAGTAACCTTTAGGGAGGCGTTCGCCAGAGTAAACGGCCAGGTGTAGCACTTGCAAAGAATAAAGAAAAGTTCCCCTTTACAGAAGAAAGTTATTCTAATGGATATGGCGAGGAGGGGGGTTGCTCTGAAGAACTGGAGAGGGTTTTTTTGGACAGAACTGAAGCTGGTGGCAGTCAGTCAGTGCTGAAGTGTGGATCCGCCCCCTCCAGCAGTTTAAGCCAATCAACTTGGCAACTGATGCATCCTGCGATAATTGATCACTGACAAAGCCAATCATATCGCGGCGTTCCCACGGCAGGCCTTGATTGGACGTGGGCGCCAGCTCCAGCGCCCACAGAGCTCCGGGCTAACTCATTCTCCCTGTAAGACAGGGGGGTGGGAGAGAGACATGCAAACCGTGAGTGACCATAACTTTCTGCATCAAACACACATCTAGGAACACCTTTGTAAAGTAATATATAACGACACGAGAAACGGGATGTAGGCGCAATTGTTGATTTTATTCGAAATTAGGCATAACAATTAGGAATGGAAAGTGACAAGAGGAGAACATGCATGAAGCTAATAGAATTGGGCAAATGTACAGTCGATTTTTAAAGACTGGAGCAATCCCATCTGAGATTGTCATGAACCAGCCCGCGGAACAATGAAACAGTCTTTTGCAACAACATAGCAGAGTATATCATAGCGCATGAATATTATACACTGTGTCATTAAAGAGAAACATTGAACCAAACCAAACAACGCGGAAAGACAAAGCTAGTTACAATATAAAGCGAGCTGAGACTGACCACTTTTATTTAGCAAACAATGTTGCACCAAGCTAGATAAATCAAAGCAGTCCAGAAGAAGCTTGCACATTCAGAGTAGTTACCTTCCTCCCATTATTTTGATAGGAAGAAGTGTCAGACAAGTGAGTTCGCCATTTGTACACAATTTGCCAGCAATTCACATTATATGATCAAATGACAAATTAAATGTTTATTTTTAAGTTAACGATACAAAGAAACAAGGCTGAACACAACACTCAATTGTTGAAAATCAACTTTGGTCTGAAGACGATGTGCTGGGATATCGTTCACTGAAAATTATTCGTGGAATTTGCACATCGTGTTCAATTTTTCTTTTTAAAAACTGAAAAATGTAAAATGTGCAGGTTCTAGGTGTGGGTAAAGAATCTGTACCTGCCGGTTGGTCTGCTTTTGCTTGGATTGTATATGTCTCTGTATCTGTCTGTCTGCAGCTCTCTCCCCCACCCCTCCTGTATGTGAGAGATGAGGTAGTCCGGTGCGCATTGTGTAAGACGCGACCTGTTATGGCCACCACTGCTTCCGGGTTCCAGCATTCTCTCCAAATCCACCTCTGGCTCCGCAACAGTGGGGCAGCGGCATCGGGCCCTTTAAAGAGCTCCAAACTCCGCAGAGAGTGAGATTCCCCTGCACCATCTCTCCGAGGCGCACGGCGCTCGCAGGCTCATTGCACACACAAGGCGATCCGGAGCTGGACTCCTCCGGGCAGATCTCGCTGCCATCACTGAGGTGTCCCCCCGACCAGTGGAAGTGCACGGCGGATCATCATTCATTCACTACCTTGACAACCTTGCCTTGATTGACAGCTGGAGTGGCAGAAAGCCATGAGACTCGGCAGTTTTGTTTGAGGGGCGCTTTTTCTGGCTTTTGGGGGAACGAGATTCTCTATCCGCCGGGGTGCTGTGGTGAAAAATAATATCTTGTCTATCGATATATATATATATATATTTTTGCTGATCAAAAAATATTTTCCCCGAGTGCATCCAAGTTAAGCTGCAGACTTTGGGGGCTGATCATCCACATAAGGGACTTACAGGGATCTTGATCTGGCTTTGGAGTGGCGTGTTTATTCCTTATTGATATTGGCCCTATAGAGCAGAGCAGAAGCTGCCACAGAGAGAAGGGTTCGAGGCAGGCCGATGGCGCAAAGGGTAAGTGTTGATAGTGTCGCTTCTCAAACAGTGAGCGAATCGAGTTGCGATGGGACCGAGTTGCGGGTTACTTCGACAAGACGGCGCGGTATTCACTGGCTGCGGAAACTTTTCACAGAAATGTTCGCCCTATTCCGTCAAGAACTTTGAGAATGAAGTTGCACAGTGCGTTTCGGAGTTGAAGTTTGTTGATATGCTGATTTCCCTCCCCTTACGTTTTTTTTCTCTCTCTGTTGTGCAGTACGATGAAATCTCACATTACGGTGGTATGGATGGAGTAGGGATACCGACCACTATGTATGGTGATCCTCACGCCCCCAGGTCTATGCAGCCTGTCCACCACCTCAATCACGGGCCGCCGTTACACAGTCACCAATACCCGCACACAAACCATGCTAATGCCATGCCGCCAAGCATGGGATCCTCTGTAAACGATGCATTAAAGAGAGATAAAGATTCCATTTACGGGTGGGTAGCTGGCACATTTTATCATTGTTCTTCAAATTATTTCTGATCTGTGGCAGAGATCTATGTGTGACATTTTTTTAAATATATATATATATATTTTAAAAGAAAAAGCAAAACTTTCATTAGCATGTGGACCAAAAGGTCTTTGAGATTTACTTTTTGTGGAAGATATTTAGAGTCGAAGTTTTCGAATAACTTGTCTTCGGTTTAATTTCATGTGCAATTGTAAATAGTAAACTGACTCCTCGCTGATGATTTTGATCAACAGTTTTGTATATATAGTTTTTGACTATAAGCTTTCTAAAATTTGGCGTCCAAAATGGCTGCTTAAAGTTTACTTCTGGGCCATTTTACTAGCACATTTCCACTTATTTTGTGTGTCTTAATCGTTACGTTTTGCAAACTATTGTTAAGATTTTCAGTGACGAGGAAGGGCCGCGGTGTTTCTCCAGTAACTGATTTTGCCACAATTTACGACTGTAATTTATGTAAAGTCAGAAATCAACAAGTACTTGCTGAAGTTCTAAGCACAGCTCTGCCGTGTTGGTTATTCTTCTACTCGCCTACAAGAGAAAAGACAGTCTCCCTTTACTTTTTACATTGTTTTGACGTTCAATCCTCTTTTGCAGACATCCGCTGTTTCCCCTTTTAGCACTGATTTTTGAGAAATGTGAATTAGCAACTTGTACTCCTCGAGAACCGGGGGTAGCAGGCGGTGATGTCTGCTCCTCCGAGTCTTTCAATGAAGATATAGCAGTGTTCGCTAAGCAGGTCAGCTAACACACATGTCAACTTCAATCTTAAGACCTTTTATTTAAAAAAAACATTACCAATAATTTAAGTGGCTAAACTGATGTTTCCCCTGGACTGCAGCATGTCTTATGCAAACCAAAAACTGTTTCACGATTATTAAAATAATGAAAGATGTTGTCTAATAACAACTGCGAAATGGACTGTCCCGAATCATGGAGTGAAAGGGACAATTCTACTACCCCATAATAATTAGAGTATTTTGAAGTTACAACTGCCAGTGGAAATATAGTCAGTTTAGCTCTACTGTTAAAAATAACATTTTTTTTAAGTTGTTAATATCTTGAAGCGTTCCTTAGAAATGTCGAAGCTTATTTTCTATTCAGACAAAAACCAATGTTTTAATCCTAATACTGGGTAAACCAAACTTATCTTTTATGTAGCTTACTGAGAATGTGTGATATTAAAGTGCATTACAAAATACGGCAAAGTTTGGACATCTATTTGAATTCATTGATTATGATTAATGTTAACATTTGGAGTAGGGGGATCACGATATTATTATCTTCTCACTTTAGATCCGAGCAGAGAAACCTCTTTTTTCTTCCAATCCTGAACTGGATAATTTGGTAAGCCTAGAAGGAAGGAGATGCGGATAAACTTGTGAGCGCGTTCTAGGAAACCAAACCAAAACTATTATTAGCAAAAATCACACATGCCTCCTTAGAAATAATTGCGGCATACACCGTGATGCTTTCGGTTACATACAGTCCGTGTTTTGTCAGTCAGTGAAAAAGGATAATGATCGTTACAATCCATTGCAAATCTGCGCTTTTGATTTTATGATAGCGTTGGCTGTCACTAACGATAACCATCGCGTTTAGTTATTGTACGCCCGTCACCCCACTTAAGATGATGTGTGATTTTTATTTATTTATTTTTTTGCTGTATGACCGTTTCTCCTAAAATCTTCAGTTTCAACAAATGTTAACGAGACTCCGGGTTACAACACCCCTCCCATAGAACTCGAGCTCCAGTTATGTAAATCGGCATTGACTCTCAGCTCAACTAAAGAGTTGCTTTTAAAACGTAGACCACCCCCCCCCCCCCTAACTGATTTCATTATGCATTTCAAAAAAAAATAAAGTTTCCATAATTGCTAGGAGGGTGCAAACATGGTAACTGCGGGAGCGCTTGTCGGGAATGTCTGTGATTGTACATGATTGTGTTCTCTGACAGCTCGGTGTATGTTCAATGTAAACTTTTGACGTTAAAATCAGTACATAGGTAGGATGGAAAAAATGGAGCAGGCACTGGTTGTATTTTACTGCTGTTACGGCACATCCAACTACTGTGCGCCCCCTCCCCCAACCCACAGACACACACAGATGTTAGGAATATGAAAGGTTTTACCATTGCAACTAATAGAATTAGGAACTATAATAACAACATTGTGTTGTGTTCTGGGAGCTAATAGATGTTTACACCTTTCTTTCCAGATGATTCAAGCCATACAAGTATTAAGGTTTCACCTTTTGGAATTAGAGAAGGTAATTTTCATGTCCCTCTTTCTTTTGATTGTGTTATACAGTAGTTCTTAGTGCGAGTAGATTTGCATAAATGTCTTAGTTTCTGGCCCCTTGTAATTAGTGTCAAAGCCAATGCTGCCGCACATTTCTCTTGCTGTCTAATTGCAATCTATGCCACTAAAACCCTGACCACAAACGCCCCAGCGATTTGTTCATTTTTAATCTCGCGGTTGGATTTAATTTTAAACATCTTTTAACATAAATCCTCTTTTTTCCCCTATTGAGACTCGATATTTCAAATAGTCTGAAGATGAAAACAATCTGCCGATTATGACTAATTAGACGGGAAATCATAATATTTTGTCCCATTAGGCCACGGGGAATATTTAAATAAAATATAAAAAGGCGAATCGTGCTTTTTTTGGAGGAGATATCACACACGTGCGACGGAAACTGTGAGCGCCGCGTCTTTTTATTTTGCCATGTTTAAAATCTGCTCTCCCAGGCCACAATAAAAATGCTTCTTAAGGTCTATGTACAGTGTATATGAGAGCTCGCCATTGATAGACATCTGTGTCATATTCAAATTCTGCACATCTCCTTTGTGTGCGCAGAGTTCCTCAAAGGTTATAATGAAATAACTAGATGAAATTAAACTGTTTACCTTAAATGTCACTCATGCAGGTCAATCCTCTAATGGCCACAACCCCGGGAGCAGATGAATTTAACACGGGTGTTGAATATGTTGTAGCTGTGAATCATCTTGTCACTGTCAATTTTCAGCGATATCTCTATTTTGCAGAAGTTATTCCAAATTCTTGATGCGTGTGTCTCTGGAGAATAATTGTAATGTTCCCGAGTGCTTCCAACTATTTTGAACCTCATGTCATAGGCCGAGCGTGCACTTGTCACATCCATTTGTGTCTTTATGTTTTTGCCTTATTATTATTTTCCCCCCCACTTCCTCCCATTGTAGGTACACGAATTATGTGACAATTTTTGTCATCGGTACATAAGCTGCTTGAAAGGAAAAATGCCTATCGATCTGGTTATCGATGAAAGAGAAGGCGGTTCAAAATCAGACAGCGAGGAAATCACTCGATCGTCCTCTGTTAATATCACAGATCAGGTATGGAGCTCCTGGATTTGAATTCTGAATGCCTGCTATGGCAATACGCCTCCTCATTATTTGCATATTATTAAGGCCTTTTAGGTGAATTTTGGTCCAAATGAATATTTTACATAAGTGCCTATTATGTGCTCATTAAGGATCAATCTTAGGTTGGACACGGCAAGATTGCCCAGTAGAGTGATGGTTGGAAAGTTGACCCGCTTCTTGACGCTTTTAATTTTGATCTTTTTGCAACCAAAAAAAGGAAGTAATTGTTGTCGGTGAGGCTACAGGGAAAAGGACACGGACCTTTTAAATGAAACTAGCTGCCGCTGAGAGAGGTGGTGTTTAAAATGTGTGGAGAGAGAGTGAGAGAGGGAAAGCTCTTGTCCTGCGGTTCATTAGGCTGGCCTGTCGCTTTCCCCTGGCCGATCGCATGCCCAGTTGAGCCATTCAGTGCGGGCGGTGTGGGGCCGATGCTGATTCAAATTAGAGTGACATCGGCACTTTTAAAGTAAAAAAACACCCCGACAAGGGGTGAATATAGCGACCGGTGGCTTAGAAAAAAGTATATGCTCGGGGGCGATTCATTAAAAACTTGGTCTGAGGTTCACCAGAGCCTATCTGATTGTTTTTTTGTTTGTTTTGGCGGGTTCATTTAAGATAAAGAGCGAGTGAGAGAGAAAGAGAGAGAGAGCGAGACTTTGTGGACACGCCGGCCCGCCCAGAGCGCACCGGATTCGGGGAGACTTTCTCAAAAGCGAGTCGGCGCCGTGGGAACGCGGCTATTTGTAACGTCCATCGGCCGGTCTTGTACAAAAGGCAGCGACTGAGGGGCTGTAACAGCAGCGATCACAGAGAATGCATTAAATTCATTGCTATCCTTTTGTCACATGTGGAAAACGCCACTTGCGACGCAGTCAACTGCATAGATTCGCTTGCCGCTTTAACACCAGCCAAACGCCATCCCAACCAACTGTTTCATTTCATTTCATTCCAATCGTGATTCTTCCCGCACACAAAAGCACACCTACGCAAACTGTTAGCCCCCCTCCCATACAGTGACATTAGTGAACGTGTTGACTTTTCACAGAAAGGGGAGGGTGGCGACATATTTAAATAGACTGCCCTACTTTTCCAAGGAGATATGCCGAGCTCTTGGGAGACACGAGGCAGGTAAAGCTCTCAAAGCGGGTTAGAAGGTGTGTTAAAATCGCATTGCAATATTTTAATAAAAACATACAGACTTTGATGCGGTGCTTGGTGGATAAGACCACGGGGGTTTGCACGGCCCTGTCAAAGAATAATCGTATAGTTAGGATGTGTTAACCAATAATCAGTTCTAGTTGTCTAACTAGATGGAAATTTAATTGAAAGCTTTTTTAAAGCAATCGCGCCGCTTCAAAGTGAAATACACTTTCATGCGGATTACTCGCATTAACTAAATCACGTGTAAATAGCCTCGTTTCATATTTGGGAACCGCTGGTATTGCTTCTTCAATGTACCACATGAAAAACTGCTTTAGAGAAAATCAAAAGTTTTCAAATTTTGCACCGAATTCTGTTTTGGGCACAACTGCGAATTTTGAATTGCCACGTTTGTTCAGTTAAAAATCTGTTAGCAAAAAGCTCGCTAGACACGGAGCATAAGAGCTATTTGCAACAAAAAATCCACATATTGCTTAGGGGCATGAGTGAAATCAACACGTTAATTGCCTCCAAAATGAAGATTTATTCCCTTTTTCTTCAACGAGTCATTATCCATGTTATGTTCTTACTCAGGCCACAACAGAAATCAGGCTTATTTGTAACTGTGGTTTCGATTTCACCATTGCACGTTTTTTTTTACCCCAAAATAAAACAAGTCGCATTGAGAAAAGTTTAAAGGCGACCACTGCCCCCCTTCCCATCTTGTTTTTTGTGTATTTTCCGAAAGGTTTCTAGTTTCTGCACATTTAGTTGTGATTCCTGACGTTAGTGATGTGCCATCTCTGGATTATCCCATCCCATATGTATTTTTAATATCTACCTTCGGGCGAAAAAAAAAGGAATTGATCTGGAAAAATAAAATCTGTTGTGTATTTCCCAGCAATGTCAAAAAAGGGAAGGCGTTTTGTTTTGAGTACATACACATTTTACTCTGGTATCTGGCGTGCAAGACTTCGGTTGTCTGATTTGTCCTATTTGGGATTACATCTGTTGTGAACCTTTGCTCTCAGTGCTGGCTAAGGCAATCATTCTGACGGGGTGGGCAGAATCCGGGCTCCTCTCTGTAATAGACGAGAAGCTGAACAATAGTCTCCAATGTGGCTGATCCAGTTTAAGACTCTTCCCAGTGAACCTCAGCACGTATTTGACCCGTTAAGAATCAGGCGAGCTGAGGTTAGTGCCTACCTGGTGAAACGAGCAAATACGCGAATAACCGAGGAGATGTGAGTGTAGTTTGCGTATAAACTGCACGATTCCTGGATAGTACGGCATTGTGATTGCTGTACATTACTGTACAATCTCGCCTCAGCGGTTGTGTGCAATGTTGCTCTGGTTAGGAAGGGCAGTCTGTGCCGGAGTCTCTTTCAGTTTTTCATCCCATTTATTCCAACAAAATACCACTGAGCCAAAACAACCCTCTCATTTTCAACATATATTTTCTCGCTCCTTTTATTTGGGGCAGGTAGTATTCTTTAGGCGTTAACTGCCATCTCTCGAGTTCTAAGCTCATGGGGAGCTGCTCCCATTGCACCTCGACTCCTCTCGCTTTGCACGCTGATGCCGCGTCAATCTGTACCAATCAGGCGCGGGAATCCCACCCTGCCCATTGTTACATTGACTGGCACTATGTGACACATCCTGCCCTTTGTTACATTGACTGGCACTGACATGTGACCACACCCTGCCCATTGTTACATTGACTGGCACTGCCATGTGACCCACCCTGCCCATTGTTACATTGACTGGCACTGCCACCCAACCTGCCCATTGTTACATTGACTGGCACTATGTGACCCACCCTGCCCACTGTTACATTGACTGGCACTGCCATGTGACCCACCCTGCCCATTGTTACATTGACTGGCACTGCGAGGTGACCCCACCCTGCCCATTGTTACATTGATTGGCACTGCCAGGTGACCCCACCCTGCCATTGTTACATTGACTGGCACTGCAATGTCACCCACCCTGCCCATTGTTACATTGACTGGCACTATATGACCCATCCTGCCCATTGTTACATTGACTGGCACTGCCACATCACCCACTCTGCCCATTGTTACATTGACTGGCACTGCCATGTGACCCACCCTGCCCATTGTTACATTGACTGGCACTGCCACGTCACCTACCCTGCCCATTGTTACATTGATTGGCATTGTCATGTGACCCACCCTGCCCTTTGTTACATTGACTGGCACTGCCACGTCAACTACCCTGCCCATTGTTACATTGATTGGCACTGCCACGTGACCCACCCTGCCCATTGTAATATTGACTGGCACTGCCACGTCACCTACCCTGCCCATTGTTACATTGATTGGCACTGTCATGTGACCCACCCTGCCCATTTTTACATTGACTGGCAAAGCCATGTGACCCACCCTGCCCTTTGTTACATTGACTGGCACGGCCACGTCACCCCCACCCTGACATTTGTTACATTGACTGGCACTGCCATGTGACCCACGCTGCCCATTGTTACATTGACTGGAACTGCCATGTGACCCACCCTGCCCATTGTTACATTGACTGGCAAAGCCATGTGACGCACCCTGCCCATTGTTACATTGACTAGCACTGCCATGTGATCCACCCTGCCCATTGTAATATTGACTGGCACTGCCACGTCACCTACCCTGCCCATTGTTACATTGATTGGCACTGTCATGTGACCCACCCTGCCCATTTTTACATTGACTGGCAAAGCCATGTGACCCACCCTGCCCTTTGTTACATTGACTGGCACGGCCACGTCACCCCCACCCTGACATTTGTTACATTGACTGGCACTGCCATGTGACCCACGCTGCCCATTGTTACATTGACTGGAACTGCCATGTGACCCACCCTGCCCATTGTTACATTGACTGGCAAAGCCATGTGACGCACCCTGCCCATTGTTACATTGACTAGCACTGCCATGTGATCCACCCTGCCCATTGTAATATTGACTGGCACTGCCACGTCACCTACCCTGCCCATTGTTACATTGATTGGCACTGTCATGTGACCCACCCTGCCCATTTTTACATTGACTGGCAAAGCCATGTGACCCACCCTGCCCTTTGTTACATTGACTGGCACTGCCACGTCACCTACCCTGCCCATTGTTACATTGATTGGCACTGCCACATGACCCACCCTGCCCATTGTTACATTGACAGGCACGGCCACATCACCCCACCCTGACAATTGTTACATTGACTGGCACTGCCATGTGACCCCACCCTGCCCATTATTACATTGACTGGCACTGCCATGCGCCCCCACCCTGCCCATTGTTACAATGACTGGCACTGCCTTGTGACCCACACTGCCCATTGTTACATTGACTGACACCATCATGTGACCCCACCCTGCCCATTATTACAATGAATGGCACTGCCTTGTGACCCACACTGCCCATTGTTACATTGACTGACACCATCATGTAACCCACCCTCCCCGTTGTTACATTGATTGGCACTGCCATGTGACCCACCCTCCCCGTTGTTACATTGACTGGCACTGCCATGTGACCCACCCTGCCCATTGTTACATTGACTGGCATTGCCATGTGACCCACCCTGCCCATTTTTACATTGACTGGCACTGCCTTGTGACCCACCCTGCCCTTTGTTACATTGACTGGCACTGCCACGTCACCTACCCTGCCCATTGTTACATTGATTGGCACTGCCACATGACCCACCCTGCCCATTGTTACATTGACAGGCACGGCCACATCACCCCACCCTGACAATTGTTACATTGACTGGCACTGCCATGTGACCCCACCCTGCCCATTATTACATTGACTGGCACTGCCATGCGCCCCCACCCTGCCCATTGTTATAATGACTGGCACTGCCTTGTGACCCACACTGCCCATTGTTACATTGACTGACACCATCATGTGACCCCACCCTGCCCATTATTACAATGAATGGCACTGCCTTGTGACCCACACTGCCCATTGTTACATTGACTGACACCATCATGTAACCCACCCTCCCCGTTGTTACATTGATTGGCACTGCCATGTGACCCACCCTCCCTGTTGTTACATTGACTGGCACTGCCATGTGACCCACCCTGCCCATTGTTACATTGACTGGCATTGCCATGTGACCCACCCTGCCCATTGTTACATTAACTGGCACTGCCTTGTGACCCACCCTGCCCATTGTTACATTGACTGGCACTGCCACCTCACCCACCTGCCTATTGTTACATTGACTGGCACTGCCATGTGACCCACCTTGCCCATTGTTACATTGACTGGCACTGCCATGTGACCCACCCTGCCCATTGTTACATTGATTGGCACTGCCATGTGCGCCGGGTCCTGCTCAGCGCCAGCTGACTGTGGCCCGAGTGTCTGCCGGCTGGGCTCCGCCGCTATTTCCCCGGGACCGATTCCGTCTCCAGCCTCGTGCTCACGCTTTTCCCGGGATTGTTGCAGTTTGCCGCCCCCGCACTGTGTTATTTCGGTACTTGTACCCGAGCAGCCAGCCACTGCAAGCGGCTGGTTTTTCACCGAAGTTACTGTCCTTCTGTTATGTTTAAAAAAAATAAAAGCCGGTAGTTTTTCCCGAGAGAGGGTTCTTGATATTGACGATTGCAACGTTGTATGAAACATACCTGCCGAAGGTAGTTCCTGTTTCTGGGGTCCGACTCAAAAAATAATCCCAAACCTCCCGAATAAAAAGACTTGCATTTCTCGAACGCCCTTCACGACCACCGGACGTCTCAAAGCGCTTTACAGCCAATGAAATACTTTTGGAGATTACTACTACTATAATGTGGGAATGTAGCAGAATATACTTAAGTAGCCCTTGCTCTGTGATGTCAGTTATTAAAATGTTTTAACTATTGGCATTATGTTGTAATTTTGTACATAAGTTGGGTTTGAATAATATACTTTAGACAGGGGATAATTCCATCGAGTTGTTTCAATGATAAAGTAAACTAAAATAATACAATTCACATGGCATGGGAAAGGCCGCAGGAGTTTGAGACTCAGTTCGTGCCTTTAACTTATCTTTTACTTTATATCTAAACTTTCTGGTTTTTCGATTTTTTCCCCCTTATATAGTAAACATGCTGTGCTTTGTAGAGGTGGTGTGATGTAATGGAGAGGGTAGTAAAGATGCAGTGATCATGGAATTGAAGCTGTATGGAATCTCGTGTCTCAAACAATAGAGTTTACCCCAGTAATGGATTATTGGGAAGTAAAATATTTAGCACAGTGTCTTTATAATCCAATGTTGGAATGCCCGATATTATTTCAACAATGAGCAAAATCCAATAACTCACAAGTGGGATTTAATGTCACTCACAGCAATTTTTATTTATCTAATGCATGTTGCTAACTTTAGTGATATAAATTAATTTAAATTGTGATAAACTTTTTTACTTAGCTTTCATGAGGATTATTCTAAGTGCTAAAATACTCCAACATTCCTTCACATGTCTTGTGAATTGCAGTCTCAGCTTTGTCCTGAGATAACCAACCACTGCTAACGGCTAAATCCACAAGGCCTGCTTTAGTCCAATTAATATTTGTTTTAGCAGTGAGTTACAGAACACGTATGGACCTGTAGCTTCCTGACTTTGTGTAGAACCCCCAAGCTTAGAAACTGCTACAAAATACTCAATGAGCCAAGTTTATAGCAGCCCCTGTATGTTTGGAAGGAAAACACAAAATAATCCTTGTAAAAATATATCATCTCAAAGACATGGAATGAATTCTATTCCATGTATACCAGATAGTAAATAATTGCAAACAGTTCTTTGCACTATGTGCTCTATAATGTACAATTCTATTTTCAGTGTTAACTGTATTTTAAATGAGCACGTGCTTTCTGTGTTGTAAGGCATGTTCTTTTTTGATTGGCTTTTTATAGTTTTATTTTATAAAATTCAGAGTCAAATTATGTTGCAAGAAACTGTGACAAATCTCTCATTGTAAGAAACTTCTCCCATTATAGTTGGTAGAGCAGCAGAGATCTCAATTAAATGTCTGCTTATGTCTTGCTCCACACGTTTTTTTAATATGGAGGTTAACAATAAATAAATGTACATGCTCAAACAATAAAAAATCTTTTATTTCCTCCAAGGATTAAAAGTTATGAAAATTGTTTGTAGCATTGTTGTTATCTGTCTCTCTGCCTTGAGGGATCTTACATTGTATAGTTTGTGGAATTTGTACAAGAGAATATGTTAAAGGTATTATATAAATATATGTTGTGATTGACGATCATTAACTGAATAGTCATAATTCAAACATCTTGTTTCAGAGTTTGTTTCTTGAAGCTATTTGATTTCATTTTTGATATTATTTTGAGAAGTAACAGTCAAAAACAATAGGGTTATGACATATCAGATGGTAAATATTAGTGTACTGCAGTTTCAGATTGCAACAGACAATCTTATAGACAGAGCAAGATGTACGATGGTTTGAGAAATATTTAATGGTGTTACTTTAGCAACATGTTTGTGTGTTAGATAGAGGATACCACATGGGTCCTCATGTGATACCATACTTAAACAGTGAAGATACCCCATTATATAGGTCACAAAGGTGTTGCATCTGGTAGATTAGCTTTAACGTGGTATTCTATTTGTAGAATGTTAATTGTTAAAAATCTGAAATAAAAACAATTATGAATGAAGTAAATTCTGCACCTACCTTATATGTTTGCACTGTGTCTTGTTAAACCATAGTTGTACGTAGTGATTCAGGAGTGATTGGGTCCTCTAGAAGCATGGATATTTCAGAGGGTTATTTTTTATATTTATGATGTGTTTGAACACAATATCACCATGTTTAAATATGTTTCTAAGAATTTTTGGGCTGGGTGGTGGTGTTGTTTCAGTTTAATTGGTACTTTTTGCAGAAGTATGACTGGAGGAGAGTGGGCTGAAGTGTGACACCTGGTCACATGGTGCAGCTCGTGATAATGGAAAATATATTGATGAAAAAATTGTGTTACGCTGGTAATTTTACAGCACTGTGGAGACCACCGCCACTGTATAAATTATGTTAGTTCATTCTATATCTCCGTGCCTTTATTATTAATTTGATACGAAACCTATTTTTCTAGTTTTTCTGTTTTTGTTTATAAATGCAGTACTTCATAGCTGTAAACCTATTTCATGTCTTTTCATTCACCTTCACACGCTTTCTATGTGTGTGCCACATCTCAGTATTCATTTTCGTGCTCGCTTAGTTTTCTGTTGTGATCTGATAATGTTCTGAGCTGAACGTACAATTGTTTTGCACGTGGTAATTGCTGCTTTGTGACACAGCCCCAAAGCCTCAGCTGTATTCTTTATTTTACACTTTCACGTGTAGGTAACAAAATGAAGACATTTCAACATGATATTGTAAGGCGAAGTGGGTAGCCAATGTGGGATATTCCTACCTGTGCAGTTTGCAGTTAAACATCTACTTTCTCAATTGAAAGCATTTTGCCATCACTACCACAGTTTGTGCTGGCTGAATAGATCCAAACGCAGTTTCTTATTAATAATCTCTGTCAACATAAGTATTTTTGTGACATTTTGTGAAGTATAGGAAAATGAAATTTAAAAAAATCTAACAATTTAAATAAATAGGTGTAACTTAAATAAAAATGGGCTGTGCCAATCTTTTTAAATTAGACACTTTACATTTAAGTTACTGATATACTAGTTAATTTAATTTAAAATTTAAAATTTATCTGGGAAGTAAAATAGAATGAATGACATTCATATATGCTTTTTTCCAAATTTGCATAATGTGTCTTTAATGTTGTGTTTATTACAAATGAAATAACTTAAAAATCAAAATGTACCTTTTGCCAGGCAGCTTGTCTCACAGTTCTTTATATGGCTCTGTATTGAATGATATATGTCTTATTGTTAGACTGATATTGTATTTTTATTCAGTTGTCATTGTGGGCCACGGAGGTTTTACCTGTGGTTATTCACTGTCAGGAAATTAAATACATTAGAAACAGTCTATGGTCGTGCAAATTGTATGTGGTCCATTGAAAGAATGGGATAAACAGCCATTTCTCATTCCAGTCATTCTAATGTTGTAAACTGACAGTGCAGAATTGTACCTTATTAAATTAAAGCTTGATCCAAAATCTATAACATTTATCTTAAATTATATTTTCCTATATAAGCTTTAGTTATCTATTGGGCCACTGATGCCATCTGTATTTGAGTTCTTGCTTTGAAAGGTTGAGCCTTTGTCTCTTTGACTTGTAACAAGCTGGAACCGAAAAACAGTCAATCTGAATCCTAAAAGTTTACTTTTGCAACTACGTGTTTTCAGAAAATGTTCTTAGTTTGAGTCAAAGGGAGAGAGGAATAGAATCATTGTGTATTTATTAATCTGACTTGTGTAATAAGCAATTTACTAAATTCTATCACTTCTGCCATAAAAGATATTGAGGAAACAAAGCACAATGTTTTAGTATGTCTTAAATTCTATAATGAGGTGTCAATAAATTGCAGTATTTTTGAATTAAAGGTAAAATAGAGAAACTGTCTTGATGTATAATTACTTATAAAGCATTGCTTTATGTTTTATAGAATTTGCTCTCTGAAGCATTGTTCAGAAAACCCAGTTTGCACAATGTTTCTACATTTGTCACACACTGTAGAAGGTTGCACACAGCACAATGCTTCATGGTACACTAATCACATCTGGTTATTATCAGGTACATGTTGAAAATACTGGGCGATAATTAAAATAACAGAAAGAAAAAAAACAATTTATGTTGTATATGTAAAGCTTACATAGCAGCATATGACAAGAAAAATAGCTTCAGGCTGCCTTTTGGAAAGTAATCTGCCCTAGAGAGCACAACATCCTAGCGTATAGCTTTGACTAGGTCTAAGAGGGCTTGCTTCTAATAACCCAAACCTCCTTTCTTAATATCCTGCTTTTGTCCAATACAGTGTTCAAAAACTTGTGTAAAATTTGTCTAATTTGGTAACAGAAATACTAGTATGTGGCATTCTAGTACGTTTCTGAGCTGACTACAACATAACAGCTGGACAAAATCATAGTAACTTTTATGGCTAAACAAACATCCCATTAGAATTATTACCACCAGTCAGTTACTAGTTAAAGATCTTAATCAATATGTCTTTAGCATGTGCCTATCTACACTGCGTACTTCAACATGACAGAGCTTTCTCTACAGAATAGAAACACTTTCATAAATACTATTTCTTTAACTCTTAGACATCAATGGGTTACTTTATTCAGCAGGAATTCTATTTGATTTCTATAGCAGCAGTTAACAATGCACAAATTAAAAAGATTGTGAATCAGTGGTGTTGTAGTTATGAGTCGTGATTTTGATTTTTAACCATGCTGATCGTAGATGTGAATTGTATTCCACAATTAAAGTTGGCCAGGAAACTGGAACCACACAGTTGTATAGACCTTATTTGTACAGACTGAAGTTAAAGCGAAGAGTGGTATTTATTTATAGAGAGCAGTTGTTTGAAAGGAGTTCTGTGCACTTATTGTGGCAATTGTATTTGGCCATATAAAGTGATGTGTCTAGATTTATAATGTTAAACTGATATCTGTAGGGTTGCTTCTTATATTTTTTAAACATTGAAAGGGATGCCTGGATTCATTTGTATGCCGAAGAATAAAAAGAACAAAAAAAAACTTGCATTTATATAGCGCCTGTCACAACCTCAGGACATCCCAATTATGTATATTAAAAGTATAAGTCACTGTTGTAATGTAGGAAACACAGCAGATAATTTGCACACAGCAAGCTCCCACAAATAGCAATGTGATAATGACCAGATAACCTGTTTTTAGTGATGTTGGTTGAGGGATGAATATTGGCCAGGACACCAGGGATAACTCCCCTACTCTTCTTTGAAATAGTGCCGTGGGATCTTTTACATCCACCTGAGAGAGAAGACGGGGCCTCACTTTAATGTCTCATCTGAAAGAAGGCTCTTCCGACAGTGCAGCACTCCCTCAGCACTGCACTTGGCGTGTCAGCCTTAATTTTTGTGCTCAAGTCCCTGGAGTGGGACAAATTATATAGCAAGAAGAAAATAAAGTGCAGGAAATGTTAGTGAGCAATAGAGACATTTTTCTTCTAATGTTTACATCATCATAGAACCCATTTCGTTTTTTCAAGATAAGTCCAGTAGAGCGATACGTAGATTATCATAGACCGTAGTATGTAAAACAATATTGCCTCTCTCTAAATCAATAGTCACTTTCCAAAGTATACTATAATTACATTCATTATGTGACAATTACTTTAGCTCTCTTTTTGCAACATTTTATTTTGTTCCCTTTTAGTTTTTAGAATACATGGTTGATGATGGGAATTTAGTGTGAGTGATAGTGGTGCACTGGTAACAAATGAAAGGGACAACATATGCAATATGACACATATCAATGTATAATTGTTGAAATCAAATCAGGGAAAATACAATAGATCTAATATTTTTCTGATTACTGGTCATATTTGTGAAATGGCTGCAGCTGATTCATGGGGTGTGGGTGTTATTTTAAGCTTCATATAATAAACCTTCATTGTGCCATGTGATATTGAACTGCAGTTATCAGTCAAAGCATGTTACCCTTTGGTTAATGGAAGTTTCAGAGGGAAGTCTGAGTGTGTATGGTACATATAGGACTATTATGTTACATGTTTTTGGGACCAGTATCTTTGGGTGGTAGGGGTGATAAAATACATTCTTAATATTTTATATACAGTATATATATCATATATATTTTAAGTTTACATTTTGATACAGTTCAGTCCAAATAAATGCCTTGACGTTTGCTCTCGATTAACTCCTTTTCCAACTTCTGATCAGTTAACTGCCTGTCCTTGCCCCAAAGCACACTGACATTGTTATTGGCACCCTGTGCACAGGCATTCTTCCCATCACTTTCAAACCTTCCATCGTCATCCATCCTCAAAAAACACCACCAAACACTGAGCCCTGCATACTCTCCAATAGTGTTCACTATCTAACCTGCCTTTCCTTTCTAACCAGCTCATTATTGTGAGTACAACAACAATTGCCTGTTTGAATCCTGTCTGCCCACAACACTGACACTGCCCTGGTGAAAATCACTAGTGGCAACTTTTGTGACTTCTATCATGGTGCATTATCCCCTTTTGTCTTCCTTATCATTTCTGTGGCATTCAACATGGTCATTTACTCCATCCTCACCCATTGCCTTTCCTCAGTGGTACATCCATGAGGCTGCCCTTGCTTGTTCCTACTCCTACTTGTCCCAAAATAGCCAGCTTATCCCACCAACAGCTTACCCCACCAACCGCTGTGCCCAAATGGTCATCTCCAGTGTACCTCAAGGTTCCATCAATGGCTATCTCATTTTCATTTACCTGTTTCCCCTTGGCGAGGTTATCTGTATGTACAATGTCAGTTTCCATCTGTATGCTGATGACACCCAGCTGTCCACCACCCTTGATTCCATGGCCCTTTCTGTATTTTCTGACATGGCAGCTCTTACTAGAAACTTGAAAGCCTTATCTCTGACTTTAGACCCCTCCTGGCTAAACCTAATGGTGCACAACCTCAATTTCTTGTTCGGCCCTTAGCTACCTTAGAACATAAGAAAGGAGTCGGCCATTCGGCCCCTTGGGCCTGCTCTGCCATTCTATAAGATCATGGCTGAACTTCTACGTCAACGCCACTTTCCCGCACTATCTACAACCTTCTATCCGTCATCGAGACCATTTACTTCCACTTCAACAACATCGTCCGCCACTGCCATTACTTCACTCGTAACGCTGCCAAAAGCCTTAACTAGCTTTTGCTTCTCCAAGCCTCCTAACTAACTTCCCAAGCTTCATCCTATCTAAAGTTCAACTTCTCCAATCATGAGGTTCAGAATGAAGGAGCATAGATTTAAAATTAAAAGTCAAAGATTTGGGACAGGAGAAAAATTTTGACACAGAAAAAGAAAAAGAAAAAAAGACTTGCATTTATATAGCGCCTTGCATGATCCCCAGATGTCCCAAAGCGCATTACAACCAATTAAATACTTTTTGAAGTGTAGTCACAGTTATATAGGAAATACAGCAGCCAAATTGTGCACAGCAAGTTCCCACTAACAGCAATATGATAATGACCAGATAATCTGTTTTGTTAGATGTTGATTGAGGGATAAATATTGACTAGGACACTGACGATAACTCCCCTGCTGTTCTTCAAAAAGTGCCACAAGATCTTTTACGTTCACCTGAGAGCTCAGATAGAATTTTGGTTTGACAGTTCATCTGAAAGACGGCACCTCCATCAGTGCAACACTCCCTCAGCACTACAGTGAAGTATCAGCCTAGATTTTTGTACTCAAGTCTCTGAGGTTGGGCTTAAACCCACAACCAAAGGCAAGAGTGCTACCCACTGAGCCATGGCTGGTTATGAGGCTGAGTAATGTACTACCAGAGTTAGTGACTAAAGCAAAGACCATGTCAACATTTAAGAATAGGTTAGATTGATGGTTGAAGGAAAGGGTGATAATGGAATCTGGGAACATGGTGGGTACATCAATTTAGGATGACAGCTTCTGTGGAGGATAAACAACGCAGGCTGGTTGGGCTGAGCAACCTTATTCCTTGCTATAATTTCTAAGCAATTGTAACTAATTCTCTCTCCACATTAGGACACCTCCTTAAAACCTATCTTTCAATTATATCTCCTAATTCTTCTACTGTTGTTTTGATCCATTTCTCCTCCATGAAGTACCATGGGAAACTTTCTATATTACAGGTGCTATCATGAACTGCAAGTAATTATAATAAGTAATAATGTTTTACTGATAATAAGCACAACAACCTGAGTTGTGCAAAACAGTCAAGACATGATTTTTGCTTATTGCATCTTAGGGGGGATTTGTCATTTTAAGGAAATAATTTGTATTTGTATATGACTTCATAGCACTCCATAGACAATGAATTATGTCAGCACTTTTATTGTTAAGGCAGAGCAAGGCAGTCATTTGGCAGGCAGCAAAGGCCTACAAACAGCAACAAGGTGTATAACGTATCTATTTTTGGTGGTGTTGGTTCAGGGGGAAATGTTGGCTAGGACATCAGAACATTTAGGGCAATTCCTTGCTTTTCTTTTTCATCCACTTGAACAAGTGGAACAGCTAAGCAGGAAATTAGTTTGAGATCTTATCCGAAGGACAGCAGCTTTGAAAATGCAGCATTCCCTCAGTACTGCACTTCATCATCTTCATCATAGGCAGTCCCTCGAAGCGAGGATGACTTGCTTCCACATCAAACAGTTCACAGGTGTTTCAATGAAGGACCTAAAATTCAAGGTCGCGAACTAAATCATGAAGGGTGGAAGATGCCTGTGCGTGGATTTTTTTAATGTGTGGTTGCACACCAGCCACCACACGGGCTTGTTAGAGCTAGGCCTTTATCCAGTGGCAAGGATTAACTAGGACGGCTGGAGACCAGCTCTGCTGAACGGACTTAGTGTGCACACATATTGCAGTGTGGGCTGGCCCGTGCTACCCCTGAGCCCCCAATCACATCCCTCTACAATCTCTCGCTGCTCCTCTGTCCCGACCTTTCCGCTCCTGCTGTACCTGCCCATGCTCCAATCACCAACCTGGATCTTGGTGACATCCCTTTTCACTGCCGTTGCCCACCTGCACCAGCACGTGCTGCTTCCTGGAGTGGTATGCTGCCATGCTGCTCCTTCCGCTCCCCAGCCTGCTCCGATGGTGCTCGCAGGCCAGGGGCCGCTCAGCCTGTTGGGCCAGTATCAATCTAAATGCTGTGCTTAAGCCCAGGCTGGAAGTGACCTCACAGTAAGGCAGAGGATGTCTGTAAATGAATACTTTGCCACCTGTACATGTTCTAAATGACTACAGCATCAATTCCTTGCGTTGGTATCCTGACAGTTATGTTGGGTCGATGCTCGACAATACTTTCCAATGCTGACTTTGCCATCGTTTGCAGGAGTAATGGGTGCATCTCTGGTGCCCATCTACCTATGACTGCTGGAAATCCCAGCTCTCTCGGCCTTTGGGGAGAGGTGGGTTGCCCATAGTTTTCCCCTCAGACATTGTGGCTACATTCTCTTGAGCCCCCTGTGCAAGGAGATTAATCTACAAAATTGAAAATCAATGCAACTCTTAAGGGTCCCCTGTGGAGGCCTCCGGTATGCCTTCACTCATTCAGTATATGGGGCAGCATTGTATTTAGGGTTCCCTTCCAGCCTGAGCAGTGGGAACGCACGGCCTGGAGAGTCCTTACTCCTTAGCTCCATTCCCTGCTTGGCATTTGCCTTATAAGGGGTGGACAGAGGTTTCACCCTTTACAAGGCATCTAAGAACATTTTGGAAGTGGTGGAGACCCAGACCCCAATCTGTTTTCCCAGGGGATTCCACTCGCCGACCCCTGAAGTTACAGAGGGAGATTGGCCGAACCCCAAGGAATTTTGGCCCCTATTTATTTTTTAGCTTTGTGGCCCGAAGGATAAATGTCCCCAAGGGGCATTTGTCCAGAGTGCCGACCATTGAAGTTGATTGGTCAGGTCAGCGCTATGTAGTTTAATGGGTGAATGCATCACCAAGTAAGGTCATCATCATCATCATAGACAGTCCCTCGGAATCGAGGAAGACTTGCTTCCACTCCTGAAGTGAGTTCTTTGGTGGCTGAACAGTCCAATACGAGAACCACAGACTCTGTCACGGGTGAGACAGATAGTCATTGAGGGAAGGGGTGGGTGGGACAGGTTTGTCGCATGCTCTTTCCGCTGCCTGCGCTTGATTTCTTCCTGCTCTCGGTGATGAGACTCGAGGTGCTCAGCGCCCTCTTGGATGCACTTCCTCCACTAAGAGCGGTCTTGATTGTCAGTGGAGATGTCGCACTTTATCAGGGAGGCTTTGAGGGTGTCCTTGTAGTGTTTCCGCTGCCCAGCTTTGGCTCGTTTGCCGTGAAGGAGCTCCGAGTAGAGCACCTGCTTTGGGAGTCTCGTGTCTGGCATGCGAACTATGTGGCCTGCCCAGTGGAGCTGATCGAATATGGTCAGTGCTTCAATGCTGGGGATGTTATCCTGAATGAGGACGCTGATATTGGTGCGCCTGTCCTCCCAGGGGATTTGTAGGATCTTGCGGAGACATCATTGGTGATATTTTTCCAGCAACTTGAGGTGTCTACTGTACATGGTCCATGTCTCTGAGCCATACAGGAGGGCAGTTATTACTACAGCCTTGTAGACCATGAACTTGGTGGCAGTTTTGAGGGCCTGGTCTTCAAACACTTTTCTCAGGTGGCCGAAGGTTGCACTGACGGACTGGAGGCAGTGTTGGATCTCGTCGTCGATGCCTGCTCTTGCTGATAGGAGGCTCCCGAGATATGCAAAGTGGTCCACGGTGTCCAGGGCTGTGCCATGGATCTTGATGACGGGGGGGGGGGGGGGGACAGTGCTGTGCGGTGAGGACAGTTTGGTGGAGGACCTTTGTCTTTCGGATGTTTAGCGTAAGGCCCATGCTTTCGTACGCCTCAGTAAATACGTCGACTATGTCTTGGAGTTCAGCCTCTGTATGTGCGCAGACGCAGGCATCGTCTGCATACTGTAGCTCGATGACAGAGGTTGGGGTGGTCTTGGACCTGGCTTGGAGACAGTGCAGGTTGAACAGGTTCCCACTGCTTCTGTAGTTTAGTTCCACTCCAGTGGGGAGCTTGTTGTCTGTGACGTGGAGCATGGCAGCAAGAAAGATTGAGAAGAGGGTTGGGGCGATGATGCAGCCCTGTTTGACCCTGGATTGGGTCTGTGGTGGATCCATTGGTAAGGATCACGGCCTGCATGTCGTTGTGGAGCAGGCGTTGAATGGTGACGAACTTTTGGGGGCATCCGAAACGAAGGAGGACGCTCCATAGACCCTCACGGTTAACAGCTATTGAGGCATGGAAGGATCTATATTCAATTCATAGCACGTGCTGAAGGTAGAGAATCTCTGCCGGGCAATGGGAGTACTACAGTTGACCTAAGTGCCCTGCACCAAGGAGGGGAAGAATTAGCCAGAGTTGTCTCTCCTAATCACTGTCCAATGACCGCTTCCAGAAAGAACACATAACGGGATGTCTGGTGACGGCAAACACGGGCTTGAAGATGAAGGCTTCCATGATAAAATAAATGATATGAGGCTTTTTCCCCTGGATGTCTAGAACTAGGGGTCATAGTCTCAGGATAAGGGGTTGGCTATTTAGGACTGAGATGAGGAAATATTTCTTAACTCAAAGGGTTATGAACCTTTGGAATTCTCTACCCAGAGTGCTGTGGCTGCTGAGTCGTGGAGTTGATTCAAGACTGCGATCGATAGATTTTTGGACACGAAGGAAACCAAGGATATGGGGGTAGTGCAGGAACGTGGAGTTGAAGTAGAAGATTGGCCATGATCTTATTGAAAGGCGGAGCAGCTTCGAAAAGCCGAATGGCCTACTCCTGCTCCTATTTCTTATTTATTAATGTAACCTAATCCATCTGGCAGAAATGTGAGGAATTGGGTCAGATGCCCCAATTTACACCCTGCACAATTTTATGCTCTATTAACTTCAATGGGGTTAGGTTAGAATTTCCCCCATTGATTTAGCAAGGAGGAAGATTTAAAAGTTATCAATCATCACGACAGTGAAAGAAGTGTCTAACTCATTAAACCTCTGTGTTGATCATCCATGTAGCCTACTAAATGCGTCTTTAGCTAGCACTAGTGGATGGTAGCATAGCTAACTAGCAAGCGGCAGACATAACAGTTCCTTTATCTCTAGCTGTAATTAGCGTTGACGACTTGCATCATTACCAGGGTCTTCTTTGCTGCTTTTTTTTGGATGCAGAGCACTGCGCTGACTCTCACTTGTGCAGCAATAGGTGATGGCATAGACATGAATGCCAATTAACTGCTCTTGTACTGGTCCACATACCCCACTGGCAGAGCAGGGCATTTCATCATGATGCCTACTGATCTCGGAATTTTTCATAGTTGCCTGTAACAGCGCTTCAAGGATGATGAGGCAGTCCACGTTGGAATTTCATCTTGGAATTTTGGATCCCAAAAACCTCTATAGCAACAGTGCGAGCATTCATGAGGGATGCTATACTGTGGCTTTGGCCTGTATCACTAAGGTCTCTACTGCAAATACCACTGGTGTAGCCACAAGCTCAGAGTTCGGATGAAGTACATACAATAAATGGCCCAGTGTTGGATGTGTTGGACTCCCTCCTTTGCAACTCAGGCCATCATCAACTACGGTGTGCATGGATGCAAATAGCCTCTTCATTGCAAAGCAGGTCCATTGAACCCAGGGGGGTTAATCAGCATGCTGGCGTCGCACCTTGCACCAACTGGCCCCGTATCAACTCCTGTTCTTGGCAGTCCTGTATCATCAGTGCTCAATGCCTTTCGCTGGCTTTCTCCTCGCCATTGCTATCTGCTGTAGTTTGCTATCTACGGCGGTGTCTACGTAAGTGGGGTAGTGATACTTGGTGCTCAGGTCAGTGGTTACCTGGTCTTTGAAGAGGGCAGCTGGGGCATTATCAGCAGTAGAGTGACTTCTTCATTGAGTACTATATTCTTATTACTTGCACCAATATGTATTTATGCACAATTAGTGTACATGAACATGTTGATACAAGAAATTGTGCAAATCATAGTGGTTAATATTCTCTGTACCTCTCCAATCTCCTCAGTCCCAACAATTTCCCGATCCTCTGCCCGAAATAAAGCACTATTGCTTCCTGTTGTGGACTGAGTTATTTCATACACAGGGCTGAATTCCCGGGCAATGATGGCAATGCGGCGTTCCGGTCTGTCACTGTTGGGGTTGTCCATGAGGGTCCTGACGTTCCAGGTCCCAAACTTCATTTTGAAGTAGTGGAAGATGCCTGTGTGTGAGTTCTTTTAACGTGGGGTGGGCGTTGTACGTTAAACTAAACATCCGTAAGACAAAAGTCCTCCACCAACCTGCTACACAGCACTGCCCCACGGTCATCAAAATCCACGGCACAGCCTTGGACAATGTGGACCATTTTCCATACCTCGGGAGTCTATTATCAGCGAGGGCAGACATCGACGACGAGATCCAACCGACCGCCTCCAGTGTGCCAGCGCAGCCTTCGGTCACCTGAGGAAGAGAGTGTTCAAAGACCAGGACCTCAAATCTGGCACCAAGCTTATGGTCTACAGGGCTTTAGTGATACCCGCCCTCCTATATGGCTCAGAGACATGGACCATATACAGTAGACAGCTCAAAGCGCTGGAGAAATATCACCAACGATGCCTCAGCAAGATCCTGCAAATCCATTGGGAGGACAGACGCACCAAAGTCCGTGTTCTCGATCAGGCCAACATCCCCAGCATCGAAGCACTGACCACACTTGACCAGCTCCGTTGGGCGGGTCACATTGTCCGCAATCCCGACACAAAACTCCCAAAGCAAGCGCTTTATTCAGAACTCCTACATGGCAGGCGATCCCCAGGTGGGCAGAGGAAATGTTTCAAGGACACCCTCAAAGTTTCCTTGAGAAGGTGCAACATCCCCACCAGCACCTGGGAATCCTTGGCCCAAGACTGCCCTAAGTGGAGGAAGAGCATCCGGGAGGGTGCTGAGCACCTCGAGTCTCGTCGCTGAGAGACTGCGGAGGACAAGCGCAGGCAGCGGAATTGAGCGTGCGGCAAATCAGACTCCCCATCCGCCCTTTCCTTCAATGACTGTTTGTCCCACCTGTGACAGAGATTGTAATTCCCGTATTCCCTGAGAACTCATTTTTGGAGTGGAAGCAAGTCTTCCTCGATTTCAAGGGACTGCCTATGATGATGATGACAAAGGGCTCACCACCTATTCCGCACTGTGTGATTAGGTGTTGGCTGGGGCTCGGTGGGTAGCATTCTAGCCTCAGAGTCACTGAAGGTTGTTGGTTCAAGTCCCACTCTAGAGATGTGCAGAAAAATCTGACACTCCAGTGCAATACTGAAGGAGTGCAGCCCTGCTACAGGTATCATCTTTCGGAGGAGATGTTAAACCGAGGCCCCACCTGCTCTCTCATGGCATCATTTTGAAGAAAAGCAGGGGAGTTCACCCTGGTATAAAAGCAAAATACTGTGGATGTTGGAATCTGAAATAAAAACAGAAAATATTGGAAATCTGAACGGGTCAGGCAGCATCTGTGGAGAAAAAAAGAGTTAATGTTTCAGGTCGATGACCCTTCATCAATTCTCCCTGGTGCCCTAGCCAATATTTATCCCTCAACATCACGCAAACAGATTACCTGGTGATTATCGCATTGCTGTTTATGGGAGCTTGCTTGTGTGCAAATTGGCTGCCACGTTTCCTACATTACAACAGTGACTACACTCCAGAAGTCCTTCATTGGCTGTAAAGTGCTTTGGGACATCCTGAGGTCATGAAAGATGCTATATAAATGCCAGTCTTTAGATTTTACCCATGAAAATCCCTTTCTGCAGTACTTTCTCTTCTACCATCATGGCATGTATAATATGATTTGCATAACCTAATTATTTTTACTTCTAGTGCCATTCTTCATCCTTGCTAACATTTCTTTGAGTCTTGCCAGCATTTTTTTTGCATATTTCTTTTAACAACTACAACTTTTTTTCACATTCAGTGTGTCCGCTGCTGCTACTTTGCAGCAATGTTCAGTTCTTTTTAACATATGCAACTTCTTCCAGATCTCCAACCAGTTCCTCCCAAGTAGGTGGCACCTTGCTCACTCTTTCAGTGATATATTGCTGCTCTTGATGCCTCATTTCATATCTGAAAAATGTCCTCTCCCACAAAAAAAATCTGTTTGCATTTCGTAATAACTGAGGGTATCAACACACGCAGAGCCTCATTAGTAAATCAAGGATTTCACCATTTTCAGCCATTTTACACCAGAATCAAACACTGAAACAGCTGGAATCACAAACTTTCTGACATTTCTACCAGTTAGTTGGCAAGGTAGCTGTTTGTGAAGTATTAAAGGGTCATTATTGGAGGTACATCTTGATTAGCAGGTACTTTCTTTTGTTACCAGTCATAAAATCATAATCTTGGGAAGTGCGTGTTTCAAAATTGCATGTCCCAGGATTTGGTAAACGGTTGTAAATTATGTTCGGAAACAAGCACTTCTCCTGTTTTTCACTCAAAGGGGAAAACTAACCCTTACTTATTTTACTGCCTCGCCTGCTGAGACTCAAACAGTTGCCACGATGGTAACTTACATCGTTAAGAGAGAAATGGACAAAGTGACAATTGCTGGCAGATCGAATAAATAGGAAAGAATATGCTTAAATGCTGAATATTTTAAAATTTTTAGCAGCAATAAAATATCAACTTATTTAAATTTGGCTATTGGAAAGGGCAAAATATTTGTTTAGATAAATTGTACTTATACTCTTCATTTAATTGCATATTTATTTAATTTTTATTTAGGCTTCTAAACTTTCTAATGGTTTTCTGAGTGAACTTTTCAAAGTTGTATCCTATGTTTTTGACTATATTTTGTATCTTTCTTCCTGCCCTGGCCCTTCCCTTTGCCACAATCTTCCTTCAAGTTGGCCTTCACATCTAGACTGTCCTCTTCAAAGTGAAAAGCTAGATCTTTCAACCAGCATACACTTCCAGGAGCACCATCAATGCCACTCCCGAGTTGATTCACTTGCAATCACGCATTTGTGTACAGGAAGAGACATTTTCCCTGTTCAATTTACCCTCCTCCAGAACCAGGCGAATGCAGATCAAACTTACATAGAGTTACATAGTACAGCAAAGAAATAGGCCATTCGGCCCAACTGGTTCATGCCGGTGTTTATGCTCCAACTCACCCTATCAACATATTCCTTTCTCGCGCATGTGTTTATCTAGCTTCCCTTAAATGCATCTATGCTTATTCCCTGGGGGAAACCCAAGTGTGACAGTAATTCAAGGCTGGATTTCAAACCTGCAACTGCTCATTGGCAGAGTTCAGCTACCAGTGTAAATCACAAGTTATGCTGTTCAATTCTAAATGTTAAAACGAGCATTTAAAATGAAACAAAGTGTTGAATATGTAATGTTACCATAGGAAATTAAACTTACAAGTGTATAAAAGTATGAAGAGCCTAGATATAGATAGGAAGCACCTATTTCCCTTAGCAGGGAAGCCAATAACCAGGGGGTATAGATTTAAAGTAATTGGTAGAAGGATTAAAGGGGAGTTGAGGAGAATTTTTTCACCCAGAGGGTAGTGGGGTCTGGAACTCACTGCCTGAAAGGGTGGTAGAAGCAGAAACCTTCATTTCATTTAAAAGTACTTGGATATGCATTTGAAGTGCCGTAACCTGCAGGACCAAGAGCTGCAAAGTGGGAGTGGGGTGGATAGCTCTTTTTCGACCGGCACAGACACAGTGGGTTGAATGGCCTCCTTCTGTGCTGTAAATGTCTATGATTGTATGATTCTATGAAATGGTATGCACTGAAAGTGAGATTCGGGTATCTGTGGGTAACGTATTCCAAGATCAAAGCTGCTATTCACTTCTTTAGAGTAAAATCAACAGTTTCTATACTTTAATACCCCAAAAATGTACTGCTTCGAAGCAGCGAAAGATTTGTACATAACTAATATAGAAATCCATTTTTTGTTCAATGCATTTTCTTGCCCATTGAGCATTTCTACTTACACTGGTATGCAGAAATGTACAAAAAGTTAAACAGCACTACATCCTTTAGATTTTCTTTTTGCCATTTTGTAATCCAGACAGGGCCTGCTGAAACCCTGTGTCACTTTGGACAGGAGTTTGATTCTTTGGATAAAAAAGAGTACAATTTGTTTTACAAAACATTCTATTGGATGGAGAAAACAGCTTTCTTCAGTATCTCTGCTCTGTGCTTTTGTCTCATGAACAAGGGAAAAATTTAGAGGCTTCAAAACTGATTTGTACTCACCCTCCTTTAAGTGCTAACTTTCCTGTGCTCCCACTGATGGGAAGGCTGATAGTACAAATCTTCCCTCTCCATTTGTGGTAGTGCGAGAATGAGGTGCATTGTTTCTCGATTCAAAAGACTACGGTTTGTTGAAATGTTACAAATGTTTTTAATACCATTGCATCTGTGGCATTTTGTTGTAGCAGAATTGTATTAATAAAGTTGCTTTGAATACAACAGATGTCAAACATTGAACGGAAAGCAGCCTTTAATTTTTTTCAACCGTAATTACACTTAGGAACTGTGGAGTGAAAGAGAAGTATTATACTTTTAATTCAGCAACCAGTTTGTTGTGAGAAAGCACCAGTTTAAACGACTTCTCGTCTCACTCATATGTAAAAGATATATCAACATTTTGTGCATTTTTTTGAGATCACATTAGAGAGTGACTGTAGCAGAAATTGTAATAACCCGCGCTGGAATCCAACATTTCTTGCATGGTCGCCTGTATAATGTGGAGATAGCTGTGTGAATAGGGAAGGTGCCCAGCATCTAAGACCCAACACAATGAAAATGCAATGAATCGGAATGCCTCACAGATCATAGTGGAATCGGAATCTCCAGCAAGGAAAATCTTTTCATGGTGAATTAAGTGGTGGAGGAGAAAAATAGTGATGAAAAAAGGTATGCTCAGTTTCACAAATGCTGCACCCGGAGCTCTGTGGTGGAAGATTTAAGAACCTTAGTGAAGGCTATGAAGAATAGAATGTGGAAAATTGAATTTACTAAACAATTAAGCATTGAATTAGCCTGCATCCAGTATTGGAGAGAGAGAAAGGGAGGAGGGGGAGGGGAAAGGAGTAGGAAGAGACGAATAAATCGGAGCAGCTCATTAAGGGATAGTGAATATGTCAGCTCAGTTGTGTGGCAGAGGATAGTTGCCAGTGAATCATTGCACAGTTCTTTTAAGCAACCTTTTCTGAAGTCATACACTTAATCTGGTTAATAAAAGCTTTTCTGCTGAGACCAGTCTGTTTCTCCATATTTTCTCATATTATATCCAGCTTTTCTATTAATTACAAGTTGTATTGCCAATCAACAAGAGTAGTAAGGGACAGAATAAATGGAATGAAAGTGCCCTAGAGATGTCACTTCTCGAATCTGATGTATCCCGGAACTCCCATGGGTCTGTGCAACCTCCCACATGCCTTGCTGGTCTTTTGTTCAATTACAGTTAATGCAATAGTTTGCCATTTTCTCCTTCTAATTATATTTTCAAGTGGGATTTGTACCACATAGAAAAACATCCTTTTACATGTTGAGGCACCAGGGCTTTGTGCCTGGTATTGTCAGTCCCCTGAGTGCTGTACTATTCTTTCGACAGAGCTCTGAATAAACAAGTCCCCCTTTTAAAATCTGCAATGGTGTGAGCTGACAATAAATACTTTAACCCTGCACACACTGAATATGTGTTCGAGATTACAGCTAACAGCTTATTTTCAATCGCTTTCAGTGTCAAATCTTTCAGTGGTAATTTTGCCACCTGTTAATTTTGCTTGTGATCATTAGCAGTTTTTTTTAAAAGGAAGTGTGCTAGAGCATTTGTTGGCCACTTGTAAAATGAAAAATGAACATCATGTTTAGTGATCAAACATCCCATGAGGTACAATGTGAAGATTCGTGAATCAGCCATAGCAGCAATTAAAAACCTCCCATAAAGTCTCTGTTTCTCCTTTGTGACAACAGCATTTGATATTTCTAACATTGTCACCGTCTCCCCTTTCCATGCAGCACAAATAGAGTTTGTCCCCAAGCCAAGCACAAAACTATGTTTGAACCTGGGTCAGTATTTTCATCTCCCTACTCCCGCCTCACACAGATGCTCAGAAACCAGAGCTTGGGTTTATGAAGGCAGGCGGACACACACACAAACACACCAAAAAACAGATAGCTGGCAAGACAGTTTCTCTCTATGAGTTGGCCACAAACAGACCTCTGGATTTATGGGCAGATAGAAATCTGCCTGGAATGGTTTTATCTCTGTGGATGGGTTTTTGTATTGTAAGTATGTACATAACAAAAAAATAATCTGCAATAAAGAGAAAAAAATGACGTGACTCCTGGTCCCAACTGGATAGAATTCCTGCAAATAAGCAAGAGTTCGGAAGGGGGAAAAGTACTGATGTGAACAAAGGGGCCCTTACCTTGAAGGGGTTATATTTGTGCATTATTCCAGTGGGGAGCTCTGGAAATTGTTGCTAAGCACACATATGTGTGCACTATCATTTCCATTAGCTTAAAATTTAAATTTACTCTCCTCAGAGCCCTTAACGTTTCGCATCGGCGCAAATCAGAGCAGTTTGCACTCAGCTGCTTAATGCATTTGAGGGGGGTTCTGGCACTGGGACATCTTAAACTGTGCAGGTAATGGAATTGTTTTAAAATATAGTACATACAAGCATGTAGTTATTATGATGTTTTAAAGGGAATGTTTTTTCGCACACCAATTCAAACCCCTGCCATATTAAAAAAGTGTTTACTGAATAGAAGTGGTTAAATGTTCCTTACCAACTTGCTACTCATCCTTTTCATGGATACTGTTAAACATTTTTTTTCCAAAGTAATAAAAACTACTTATGACAATGAAATACTGATCGGGGTTGTTGATTATTTTGAAATACAGCTTAGATTTGTCCAAATACATGACACAAGAAATTCAAAATTATCAAAATTAATACAGGATTCAATTTATACCATATAGTAACTTTCTTTCATTATAGATATATTGTGAATGTGCTGGCCTGTGCATATTTAGTGACTGTGGTAAGGGATATTGAGACTGGGAGCTCTAAAAGGGAATTAATACTGCTTGCATCATAGAAGTGTGATGTTTTAGTGACTTTTCACAACTAGTTCAATTATTCTTCCTTAAGCTGACTTTGGACGCCATGTGTAAGTTTACCCTTTACATCTAAAAGCTCATCCAGGATAGTCTGCAACATACTGCTGCATTTTAAAAGCTTATCCTGAAAGCGAATTAAACTTTTTTTTGTTCTGGTGACAAAGTACGGATTTGGGAGGATAACTAGCTATAATTGTTTTTTTTATCCTTCCAGAATTTAATTTACAGCCAATTTCTTTCCTATCTAAATTTAACTTTGAAACATACCCAGAGATAAGAAGCAACATCTGTTTTCTGCTCAACAGTACAAGGTGGCAGGATATGGGGCTGAGTGTACAGAGTTACTTTTTATTCCAGATCTGGTCCGTTTGCTACATACCAATCGACAAACAGCTGACTCTGTGACCCAGTATGGTCCTGGTTTTATCATGAAGCAAATTTTAAGCAACTTCCCCACCCACTCTTTATTTCAGCTCCTGCAGCCTTATAGCAGGAGCTGAAATACTCTTACTGCTTTGCTGCTAAGGGCAACATGCATCTTTGATGCTGAATTACCATGCTCAAAATTAAAGAATGATCATAGTTTAATTTCACCATGCTTGTTCAATCTCATTGTTACAGATAGCTTGCTTTCCTGATGTAATATCTTTTGTTGCTACTTTCTAAGGCAAAGGTGCCTTTGAAAATAGATTGCCCATAGGAATTAACATAGGAATAAGAGGAGGCCATTCAGCCCCTCGAGCCTGTTCCACCATTCAATGGCTGATCTATATCTTGGTTCTGTAATACCCTTGCCTAACAAAAATCTATCAACCTCAGTTTTGGCATTTTCAATTGACCCCCAGCCTCAACAGCTTTTTGGGGGGAGGAGAATTCCAGCACGACCCTTTGTGTGATGAGGTGGTTCCTGACATCACCCCCGAATGGCCTAGCTCTAATCTTGTTATTCTCCCTTCTTCCAAACTCCCCCCCCCCCCACCGCCCCCAGAGGAAATAGATTCTCTCTATCTACCCGATCAAATCTTTTAATCATCTTAAACACCTCAATGAGATCACCCTTTAATCTTCTAAACTTGAGGGAATACAAGCCTAGTTTATGCAACCTACCCTTGTAATTGAACCCTTTTAGCCCCGGTATCATTCGTCCAGAAAGTTGATGATATGCAAAACAGCACGAAAGAAACCTTTGTGCAAATGGCAGGTCAGGTGAACCATTTCCGTTTAATTTGTCAACACTGTGAGCAGCTTACGCGGCAGTTTGCCATATCGTTTCTTGAAATTTAATTTGTATGGAAAATGACGGATCATTTTTGGCAATCAGTTGGGTTTTGCAGTTTACAAAAACCAACCCATGTTTCTGCATGAAGCCGCACAAACCTCCAGCCTACACAACAAACTATTGCTTAGTTTAGAGTGCTATTGGTTCTAATTACGGTGCGCAGACTGTAAAGGCCGAATTTTAACTCCGGGCAGAAACCGTCCGGCATTCCACACCACGAGTCCTCATCTGCCTGGGTCCCTTCAATCTGCTGCCTGAACCTGGCAGGAAGAACTGACTGTCCTCCGGTCTTGGAATGGTCCCCGGCACTCAGGTAAGTGCTGGGGGGGATGCGGAGTGGGTGGGGGGGAGGGAGGGTGATCTGGAAGGCATCGCAGTCAGGGGAGAAGGGGGAGGGAATCCTGGTGCAAAGAAGGCCCAAGGTTTCCTGCTCCATCCGGTACCACAGGGGAACCTTTCTGAGGCTCCCCTGGCTCCAGCTCCTTTTGCTGGCAGCTTGGCCTGGTGAGGAAGCCACAGCGGCTTTCCTCCCCCCGCCCCCCCCCGCACAGGCCGCAGGTTAAAATTGCAGTTGGGCCCTGCTGCTTCCTGGCAGGCATCTGGCTGGCCTGCGTCAACCTGTGGGGAAGGCAGCGAGATCGCATCAGGCGAGTAGCCATGGCCTTTAGAACTGGCTGCTTTCTAAACGGGTGAGCAGGATTAAAATCGGGCCTCAATCGTTTCACGCACAAAGGCACATTTGTGTTTAAGCAGGGATTGCAGAGACAACATCACTCAAATGGAGGGCTGCAGCCTCTGCTTACAGTTCCTCCCTTTATTTCCTTTGATTCCTTCCGCTGCTCCAGTCAAAACCTGTGTATTTTCAGTGAGGCGGAGATAGAACTGCACAATACCTAAGGAAACCCGAGTTTCCAGTGCTGTTGTTCCTTGAAAGACCCCAATCTTCAGACTGTAAACTGCACCGATGGCAGGAGAACTGCACATCTGCAATCAGTGGCGCACTATCGCCATGTAAGTGCTAAATTGAACAAATTCACTCTGAATACTATTAACCTGGATGTCATTTAAACAGCGCACTTGCATAAAGTACCCACAGGACCAAAACCACTCGCAGTAAATCACTGGGCTAGTTAATGGGTTAAACATTACTGTCATAGTGCTTGCACTACATATCTGTTCAAATGTTAAGACCTCACAAGTGCACTATACCTTCCTGTACAAAACAGCAACTTGTGGAAGCAATTAGTTAACATTTGCTGCCAATGAATATTAAAAAAGCTAAAAGATCAACTTTTAATTTGCAGACAAAGACATAATCTGCTACTTAGGAAAATTGTGCTTTTTCTTTTGCCCGGAAGGGTAGGATTAACAGAAAAAGAATAATATGCTCCCACGCAGTGAGTGCCTAATCTCGGCCAGCTCATCTGGGAGTTGTTGCAAATGATGACAAGCCATTTCCCATAGGAAAACTGGAGATCAGATGGAGCTGTGCTACTCTTGCACATCTCCCAGCTGCCAGTCGAAAGCTGGCACCAGTGAATGTGTGCAATAAATCGCTATCATTTGGAGCATCGCTTGTAATATGAGTAGATCTAAGGAAGTGGGCAGGCGATGGTGGAGGTGCGGGGGGGAATAATTATGGTGAGAGGGGAAAATTAATAAAGTAAAAAGTCCTCGATGTTAAATTGCAGATTCTTTAATGTTTTTGTTCTGTATAAATGCATCTACTGTATTTGTATCTTGAAATAATTGTTGAATCCAAGTCATGTTAACTAAGTTGCCCCATGCATCTGTATTCTTCTGTCTGTGATAATGTCAAATGATTTGCTGATTAAATAGAGAATTGGCTTGAAAATGTATATCAGTAATGGAAATATTAAGGAAGAGTCATTTCCAATACTTACAGAGTACAAGTTATTTTGCGTTGTGTAAATAGTTATGTTGTAATGATGAGAACCGTGCAGATATGATTTCACACCTGTGGCACTGAACGAGTTAGTGTAAGTGTCCTCAATGATCGGACTGTGCCAAGGGTAAAGTCTGTTTTTCACATGTGGCAGAATATAGGCAAAGGGGTAGGATGAAAGATCCATACTCAAGCAAGAACTTACATTTACATAGCGCCTTCAGTATGGAAAAACATCACAAGGCACTTCACAGGGGTGCAATCAGACAAAATGGATGCCGAGCTAAAGAAAGCGATATTAGGCAAGGTGATCAAAAGCTTGGTCAATAGTTTTATATATATATATAAAAAACAGGCAATTGGAGTGGGAGTGTGAGAGCATAAACGGGACATATAAAGACAGGGCTTGTCGTGAAAGTAATGAACTATTAATGAACAAATGTCTTTTTTTGGAGAGGTGGGAGTTACTTTGTATTTGTTGACCAATTCCACCTGTGGGCTGCTCATGCTAAGCATTCTCACTCCTTGCAAAGAGGGGCGGGAGACCTAAATCAGACCTGTGCTAATGCCGCATACAGCCAGCTGCCAGGAAGCCCTTTTGATATTTCCTCATTCCTTGGGTAAAGTGCCTGATCTGTTCTTGCTGCCACTCCTTGATACACAGCTGATATCGGAAACTTGCCTGTGTGGATTCACTGGGGTGTACAATGCTGTGTGCACTCCAAAGCAATTCCGTGTCGATGCTCTCGCCAAGGGTGTGAAAGTGCGGCCCAAGAATAGGACAAACCTTCTGCCCATGCTTCGGGCATGAGGTAATGTGTGATGTAGTGACGATGCTGTCAGCATTCAGAACCCTTATCAGTATCGTTCCCTCCTTCAGACTTGGAACAGAGACCATGATGACACGGCATCAACGCGGTCAGGTGGGACACCAGGGCCCTCCAGTGGGGGACACACGTCACACAGTGGGGATAACAGCAGCGAACAAGGTAAGAGACCAAATGATAAGGCTGTGAAAAAAGCTGATAGACTTCTAGGTATCTCCAGAGGCATAAAATATAAAAGCCAAGTGGTGATGATGAATCTCTGTAAACATTCATAAGACCTCAGTTAGAGGACTGTGTATAGTATTGGGCTCCGCACTACTGGAAGGATATAGAGGCACTAGAGAGAGTACAATGAAGATTCACTAGGATGCTGCCTAGTATGAGGAAATACAATTATGAACAATGCAGATTACAGAGCGATATAATAGAAGTGTTTAAAATGATAAAATGATGGGACAGGTTAGATAGAATTAGACTGTTTCCAGTAGTTGGAGGGTACAGAACAAGGGGGCACAAATACCAGAGTAAATGTAAGAGCTTTAGAACAGAGGGCAGGGGGAAACATCTTCACACCGAGAGTTGTGAGGCTGTGGAACTCACAGGGTGAGTGGTTGAGGCAGAAAGAATGTCAATAGTAGTGAGGGCAATTATAATGGCCCACGGCTACCGTGCTAAGATCAGCTAGCTCATCACAAATCCCGGATTAAACAACAGACTTTCCTGGCCTGTCTGGTTCAGTAAAATGCAAGGAGAGCCACCGGAGGCAAACAAAAGGTTATCCTGCAGTGTTGAAGACTGATTCTGTGCTATTTTCTTGTCTTCCTCCATTTTTCTCCCCCTTACTCCTTCCCTAAGACAGTGAGGCATGTTGAGATATGGTTCCACAGATGTTAGTGACCCTCAAACAACCATTGTTCATGTGTGAGCCAGCAAGTGAGGGGATGGGGAGTGAAGGGGGAGGGGGAGGGGGTGAGGGGGGAGGAGGAGGGGGAGTGAGAGGGGTGGAGAGGGAGAGGGGGAGGGAGAGGGGAGGGGAGGGGGAGGGGAAGTGCCGTGGATGGAGAGGGGAGGGAGGGGAGAGGGAGGGGAGGTGAAGGGAGAGGGGGAGTGGTGAGGGAGGGGGAGGGGAGAGGGAGGGGGAGGAGAGAGGGGAGGGGGAGGGCAAGGGGGAGGGAAGGTGGAGGGGATGGGGGGAGGTGGAATGCAGAGGGGAGGGGATGGGGAGTGAAGTTGAGGGAAGGGGAGAGGGAGGGTAGGTGGAGGGGATGGGGAGTGGGGAGGGAAGAGGAGGGGCAGGGAAGGGGATGGCGAGTGGGGGGAGGTGGAGTGTGGAGGGGAGGGGACGGGAAGTGAAGGGGAGGGGGTGTGGAGGGGAGGGAAGGGGAGGGGGAGGAAAGGTGGAGGGGATGGGGAGTGGAGAGGGAGTGAGTGTGGAGGGGGATTGGAGTGGAGGATGGGGGAAATGGGGGGAGGTGCTAATGGTGGAGAAGAGGTGGGGGGGAGGGGAATTTGACCGTGATAGGCAAGGGCTACTGAACAGTATGGCAATGCTGATTAAGCGTTTCCCCTTGACTAGCCGAGGAACAGTCAAGCCAAATTTACAGTTTGGATCATTATCCTTGCTGAGATCAGATAACATAACACAAATCAAAGTGGGGAACTTCAAAGTCGGTTTGGCTCTGTGCAACACCATTTGGTGCACTTGCCCAGTACGGAGGGTGCAGAGGGTGGGCTATGGTCTCAGGTGTTCTCCATGAATTTTGACTAAAATAAACTGTATATACCATACTTGTGTGCGACATTGTGCCGCATCACAATATATTGTAACCGTTTAAGTGATAACTTCAGTAAATCCCCCACGTTAGTTAAATGCATGATGGACTACACCCAGACCTAACTGAGGCCTGTGTAAGACGGACATTGTGTCGTGCACTGTAAGTGAAGTGTGATCATGTAGATTGTTCGTAGACTGCTTGAGTAAGCTCAGCCTGCATTATAGGATTAATGTCATGCAGTCATTACTTTGTAAATCTGTTTTTATGTTGCTGAACTTTGAAGAAACTTTTGAAATTCAATACAGTTAATTTTCCGTGGCAGCCGAATGTTTCTTCAAATAAATTCCGTTTCAGAAGGTGCAAAATTGTGGCTTTTTTAAATGTTGGTTCAAGCACTATCGCTGATTGAGATGAGTATTGTAATATTAGCAAGGTGTTGAAAGCAGGAAAAAAATAGGTTTTAGGATTAAAATTCTAGCAAGTTGCAGAGGAGAATGAATAATCTTTTAACCTCTTATGATTTTGAAAATTGTAATTATTCACAATTTGAATTTGCCACTTGTAATAGATGTGTTGGTTTAACCACAGAACTTGCTTTCAGATGAAATAACTTTTTAAAGGGCTAGCTCAATCAACAAATAAGAACTAAGCAAGTGTTACTGCCAGAAATAACAATAATAGTGAAAGATTTCCTACCTGCGTTAGATAGGAACTACATTGGAAGCCTGTTTTTACAGAATAGTTTATAATTTGGTTACACAGAGGAAATCTTCCACCAGCATTTTCAGGTTGTTAAAAGTGTGTATGAGATAAACAGACAGAGATGGAGAACATGCTTTGGCGAGAGGACGTGTTTGGAGTGCTTTGTACAAACTACACTTTGCACTGATTTAATACTTGGTATATTATCTTCCTGAATGAAAACATGACTAAGATTAAACCTCCAAAAGAGATTTTCCTTGGTTATGTTGTGTGTGTTACGGTGTGTCTTACAGTGTGTGTGTGTTACTGTGTGTGTTACGGTGTGTCTTACAGTGTGTGTGTGTTACTGTGTGTGTATATCGGGTCCTTCATTGAAACATCTATGAACTCATCCCTTTTGGTGTGGAAGCAAGTCATCCTCATTCGAGGTACCACCTATGATGATGATGATGATGTTATGGTGTGTGTTATGGTGTGTATGTGTGTGTGTTACTGTGTGTGTTACTGTATGACTTACTGTGTGTGTTATGATGTGTGTTATGGTGTGTGTGTTATGGTGTGTGTGTGTTACTCTGTGTGTTATGATGTGTATGTGTTGTGGTGTGTATATGTTGTGGTGTGCGTGTGGGCTAGAACCTTCACTTTTTTTGCATGCTTAATGCCCACTTAATGCCCATTTTACCACTGAAATGACGTATAATGCCCATATATCACCCATTTTGGCACAAAATGGAAACTAACGGGCTTTTTTAGGCGATTTATCGCCGAGTGTTATTTTCCCAATGGGCTTAACGCCAGGAAAAGATATTACAGTCTGTCCACTTTTTTAGGGCGGAATCAGCAGAATGGGCGAAATCACCCAGCGTTAATTTCCGCACGGAATTAACGGCAAGATTCACTATGAACGCCCGCCTACTGTTTTTTGTCGTAAAGAGCATATTTACCCAAACTAGTGGCCATGGAGATCGGCCATCATCAATTTCACCACCTCGCACAAATATCGCCCACAATATCGCTCGCTCAAAAAACTGACCAGAAAAAGTGGAACTAACTGGAATGAATGCCAGCGATGTGGCTGGCATTTGTTAAATCACACTCTTACGTGAGGAGCTGTTATCGGAAAGATTTGCCTGAAAGAGCGCTGATGTGAGTAACAACGCTGACACACTGCTGAGTGTGTGCAGCTCAGACGTCAATGGTGCCCATCACCTTGGTGCCAGTTAAAGTTTATGTTGATTGATGTTAAGTTGTCTTTAACCCTTTCATGGTAAGGAATCACCAGTGTGTAATGTTTCAGCTATTTGAGACAATGCGCAACAAGGTTATGTTCAATAACAAAAGTGTAATACCAACATTGGTCTGAAATCATAAGTGACACAGCCAATAACACCCAACCCCCGCCCATATCCCACTTTTTCCTCCATTGACATAAATCATATGTTCAACATGTCCAACACAGAATACAAAGGCAAAGCAGGAGCGTGGTCCCCAGCCCCCATACATTGCAACAAATTGCATACACCCAGATGGAGATATAACACAGCCATCACCTGTGCACATGCACCTCACTTTCCTTCCCCCTCTCCTTCTTCTCCCCACCTTTACCCCTTCCCCTCCTCGCTCCACGGCGCCTGGCCGAGGAGCTCCTCAGGCGGTGCCTCATTGGGGGGGATGAAGGCAGATACGGTCGTTGCACGGGTACGGGAGCAAGGGGTGCCAAGTGGACAACATTCTCTGATGCAGGAGCAGGATCTTGGTCCTTGTTCTCATCTGCCATTCGCAGTGGTGGTGCGGAACCTAGGGGTGGAGTGCCGCGCTCGGGGACCACTGGGAGGCCTGTGGCAGCTGTGTTCCTGGCTACCAGCTCCAGGGCCTCCTCCATCCCTTCCATGTTATATCTTACTTGTTGGACAAAAACTCAGTGACAACTATGTTCTTGGTGCTTAGAAGGCTTTTTGCTGCTGGTGAATCTCCGTCGTGCCTCCCACAACAACCAGACAAGCACCAACCACAGCCACACACGCTTTCAGTGCCTCTGAGCTCCCTCTCACTCTGTCTACTCTTCTGCGCATGTCATGATGACCCTTGACCTCCTGAATCGCGGGAATCCATCGTTGCCATGCCGTTGCTAAGGACGGCCACACTTTACGGTAGAAGGTCAAAAAAAATTTACGCTACCACCCATTTGATATTGCTTGCAGTACCGCCCATTTTCAAAAATGTAAACCAGGTGTTTTAAGAATGGGTGAGAAGTCGGCGATCTGAAAACCCTCTTTTTTAATGCCCACACCGGAAATAACGCCCATTTTTGGGCACTAAGCACAAAAGTGGAGGTTCTAGCTCTGTGTGTGTTACGGTATGTGTGTTATGGTGTGTGTAATGTTGTGTGTGTGTGTGTTACGGTGTGTGTGTGTGTGTGTTATGGTGTGTGTTATAGTGTGTGTTACGGTGTGTGTTACGGTGTGTGTGTGTGTTATGGTGTGTGTGTGTTACGGTGTGTGTTATGGTGTATGTGTTATGGTTTGTGTTGTGTGTGTGCGGGTGGATGTGTGTGACTGTGTGTACCATGTGTGCAAGAGCGCGTGTGTGGATGTGTGTATTTACGAATATGTGTGAGTGTTTTTGGGTGTGTTTGGGAGTGTGTGTGCATTGGTGTGGGTGCAGGTGTGTGTGAGAGTTTGTGTGCATGGTGTGTGTGCTGGTATGTGTAAGTGTGTACATTTGTAGGTGTGTTTGGGTGTGTGTGCAGGCGTATGTAAGTGTGTGTGTGTGTGGACCTGTGTGCGCGCGGGGTTTTGTGTGGGTGTGTGTGTTTGGGTGTGTGTATGTGTGTGTGTGCGCGGGGGTGTGCGGCTGTGTGTGTGTGTGTGTGTGTGTGCGGGTGTGTTTAGGTGTGTGTGCATACAGTGTGTGCGATTTGTGGGTGTGCATGTGTGTTGTGAGTGTGTAGATGTGTGGGTGTGCACATGTGTGTGGGTTTTTGTGTATGAGTGGGGATGTGTGTGTGAATGTATGTGCATGTGTATGTTTGTGGATGTGTGCTGATGTGTGTGGTTGTGTGTACATTTGTGGGTGTATGTGGGTGTATGTGCGGATGTTTGAGAGAGTGTGTGCACGTGTGTGACCGTGTAGGCGTGTGTGTGTGTGTGTCTGAGTTTGTGTGTGCATGTGAGTGTTGTGTGTGTTACAGTGTGTATGTTATGATGTGTGATATTGTTTGTGGGTGTTACTGTGTGTGTGAGTGTGTATGCATGGTGTGTGGGTGTGTGTGAGAGTTTGTGTGTGTTAGTGTATGTGTACGGTGTGTGCACATTTGTGGGTGTGCTTGGGTGCATGTGCATGTGTGAGAGTGTCTGTGTATGTGTACGGGTGTAAGTGTGTGTGTATGCAGGGTGTGTGTATGTGTGGGGATTTGTGTGCAGATGTGTGTGTGGATATGTGTGCGGGAGTGTGCGTGTGTATGTGTATATGCGGCTGTGTGTGAACATGCGTATTTGGGTATGTGCATGTGTGTGAATCTGTGTGGGTTTTTTTGTATGAGTGGGGTATGGGTGTGTGTGTGAATGTGTATGTGTGGTGTGATGTGTGTTTGTAGGTGTGTGTATATTTGTGGGTGTATGTGTGTGTGTGCGCACAAGCGTGGGTGTGTGTGTGTGTTTGGGCATGTATAAGTGGGCAGGCGTGTGTATGTGTGTGTGTGTTTGGGCATATGTATGTGGATGTGTGTGAGAGAGAGTGTGTGTGTGGGCATGGTTGTGTTACGGTGTGTGTCACAGTGTATGTATTACGATGTGTGTTCCTGTGTATGTGAGTGTGTGTGTTTTGCGTGTGAGCATTGGGTGTTTGTGTGTTTGTGTGTGTGGGGGTTTCTGTGTGCGTGAGTGTGTTTGAGAAGGCGTATGTGTGTGTGCGCGTGGGCGTGCGTGTTTGGGTGTGTGTGCAGTGTGTGTGTGCGGTTTGTGGGTGTTTGTGGGTGTGTGCTGGTGTGTGTACATTTGTGGGTGGGTGTGGTTGTATGTGCATGTGTGTGTGAGAGTGTGTCTGTATTTATGTGTGTGTTTGTGTGTGTGTGTTTGGGTGTATGTGTAAGAGAGTGTGTGAGTTTGTGTTAGTGTGTGTATGTGTTAGTGTGTGTGTGTTATGATGTGTGATAGGATGTGTGTCTGTGAGTGGGTGTGCATGTGTGTGTATGTGAGTGCGAGTGTGTGTTTGTGTGTGTGTGAGTGTATGTGTGTTTGGGAGTGTGTGTGTGTGGGTGGGTATACGTGTGAATGTGTGTGTGGGTGTTTGTGTATGAGTGCGGGTGTGTGTGTAGTCTGCAGGTGTGTGTGAAAGTTTGTGTGTGTGTGTACAGTTGTGGGTATATGTGTGGGTGTGTGTGAAAGTGTGCTCGGGTGTAAGTGTGTGTGTGTGCAAGTGGTGGGGGCGGGGGAGGTGTATGCCGGTGTGTGTGTGTGTGTGTATGTTTGTGGGGGTGGGTGTGTGAGTGAGTGTGTGTGACTGAGTGAGTGTGTGAGTGAGTGTGTATGTGTTGTGTGTGTTATGATGTGAGTTATGGTGTGTGTGTTTGGGAGTGTGTGTGCAGGTATGTGTGAGAGAGTGTGTGGGTGGGTGGATGTGTGTGTGTGTGAGTGTATGTGCATGTGTGTGCGTGAGTGTGTGTGTGAATGTGTGAGTATGTGAGTGTTACTGTGTGTGTGTGTGAGTGTATGTGTATTTGGGAGTGTGTGTGCATGTAAGTGTTTGTGTGTGCAGATGTGTGTGTATATGTGTATGCATGTGTGAATGTGTGTGAGTGTGCATGGGTCTGTGTGCATGAGTGGGTATTTGTGTTGTGTATGTGTATGCATGTGTATGCGAGTGTGTGTGCGTGTGTGGTGTGCGGGTGTGCATGGGAGTTTGTATGTGCATGTGTGTGTGTGAGAGTTTGTGTGTGCATAAGTGTGTGTGTGTGTGTCTGTGTGGATGTGCGGGTATGTGAGTGTGTGTGTGTGTGAATGTGTTTTTGTGTGTGTTTTACTATGTGAGTGTGTGTATATGTCAGTGTGTTAGTGTGTGTGTTGGTTTGGTGAGTGTGCAGTGTGAGCGTGCGGTGTGTGTTTGCATGTGTGTGCTCAATGTGTGAGTGTGCATGTGTGTGTGGGAGTGGGTATAACTGTCTGTGTGTGTTACTGTGTGTCTGAGTGTGCATCTGTTACTGTGTGTGCGGTTGTGTGTGTATGTGTGAGTTGCATGCGTGTGTATTACTGTGTGTGTGCAGTGTGCGTCTGTGCAGTGTGTGTCTGTGTAAGTAAGTACACATGTGTGTTTGATGTGTGTGCATGTGTTAAGATGTAAGTGTTTCTGTGTGTCAGTGTGTGTGTGGGTGTATGTGAGTGTTTGCTGTGTGGGTGTTGTTTGTTTCTGGGTGTGCATGTGTGTGTGTGCTATGGTGTGTGTGCTATGGTGTGTGTGTGTGTTATAGTTTGTGTGTGTTACAGTGTGTGTGTGTGTGTGTGTGTGTATGTGTTACAGTGTGTGGGTGTTGTGTGTGTTCAGTGTGTGTGTTGTGTGTGTGCATCATTTTTGTGTTACGATGTGTGTGTGAGTGGGTGGGTGTGTATGTGTTTGTGTGTGTTAGTGTGTGGGGGTGTGTATGTGTGTTTGGGTGTGTGTGTGCATGATTGATTGTGTGTATGTGTGTGTGTATGTGTGATTGTGTGTGTGATTGAGTGCGTGTGTGTTTAGGTGAGTGTGGATATCTGTGCACTGTGTATGTATTACACTGTGGGTGGGTATGTGTTTTGATGTGTGTGTGTTAATGTGTGTGTGTGCATCGTGTGGGTGGGTGTGTGTTATGGCGTATTTGTTTGTGGGTGGCATGTGTAGGTGTGTGAGAGTGCATATGTGAGTATGTGAGCATGTGTAAGAGAGAGTGTGTATGTGTGTTACAGTATATGTATGTGTTATGGTATGTGTGTGTTATGGTGTGTGTGTGAGTTACAATGTGTCTGTTATGGTGTGCGTGTGTTATGGTGTGTGTGTGTGTGTGTTACAGTGTGTCTGTTATGGTGTGCGTGTGTTATGGTGTGTGTGTGTTATGGTGTGTGTGTGTGTTACAGTGTGTCTGTTATCGTGTGCGTGTGTGATGGTGTGTGTGTGTTTTACAGTGTGTCTGTTATGATGTGCGTGTGTTATGGTGTGTGTGTATCACTATGTGTGTGTATGGGCTCGATTTTCCACTTCTTTGCATGCATAACGCCCACTTAATGTCTATTTTAATGCTGAACTGACGTATAATGCCCAGATATCACCCATTTCGCCACAAAATGGAAACTGACGCTCATTTTTCGGACACTTATCACCAGGCGTTACTTTCCCCGTGTGTAATGCCAGGAAAAATAATATCACCCTTCTGCTTTTATGGGGGAGTATAATCAGAATGGGCGAAACCAATACCCATTACATCGCCAAGCATTACTTTCCACACGTAATCAACACCGAGTTTCAATAATACCGACCGGCCACTTTATTTTGTCGTAAAGATCACATTTGTCGAAACTAACGCCCAGGAGATTATGCAGCGTCATTTTCACCACCTCGCACACATATTGTATGTGTGATTGGGTGTGTGTGTGTGTGGGTATCTATGCAATGTGTGTGTATTACACTGTGGGTGGGTATGTGTTTTGATGTGTGTGTGTGTGCGCGTCGTGTGGGTGTGTGTGTTTGGTGTTTGTGTATTATGGTGTATTTGTTTGTGGGTGGCATGTGTACATGTGTGAGAGTATGTGTGTGAGTGTGCGAGCGTGTGTGAGAGAGAGTGTGTATGTGTGTTACAGTATGTGTGTGTTTTATGGTATGGTGTGTTATGGCGTGTGTGTGTTACAGTGTGTGTTACAGTATGTCTGTGTTTGGGTGTGTGTGTATGTTTTTGTGTGTGTGTGTATGAGTGTGTGTGTGTATTTGGGGTGAGTATGTGTGTTTTGTGTGTGTGTTTGTGCGTGTGTGTATGATTTGGTGTGTGTGTGCATGTGTGTGTGGTCTGCAGGTGTGTGTGTGAGAGTTTGTGTGTGTGTGTTTGAGTGTGTGCATGTATGTTTCTGTTTGGGTGTGTGTCTATGTGTGTGTTTGGTTGTGTGTGTATGTGTGTGTGGGAAAGTGTGTGTATATGTGTGTGTGTGTGTTTGGGGTGTATTTGTGTGTGTTACTATGTATGTGTGTTTGTGGTGTATTTGTGTGTGTTACTATGTATATATGTATGTGTGTGTGTGTGTTATAGTGTGTGCTGTGTTCCAGTGTGTGTGTTGTGGTGTATGTGTGTGTTGTGGTGTGTGTGCGTGGGTGTGTGTGGGTGAGTTTGGGGTGTGTGTGTTACTGTGTGTGTGTGTGTGTGTGTGTGTGTGTGCGCATCGTGTGGGTGTGTGGGTGAGTTTGGGGTGTGTGTGTGTTTTTGGGATATGAGTCTGTGTGTTACTGTATGTGTGTGTGTGCATCGTGTGGGTGTGTGTGTGTTTAGTGTGTGTGTTATGGTGTATTTGTTTGTGGGTGGAGTGTGTAGGTGTGTGAGTATGTGAGCGTGTGTGAGAGAGAGTGTGTATGTGTGTTACAGTATGTATGTGTGTTATGGTTTGTGTGTGTTATGGTGTGTGTGTGTTACAGTGTGTCTCTTATGGTGTGCATGTGTTATGGTGTGTGTCCGTTACTGTGTGTGTATGGGCTAGATTTTCCAATTGTTTTGCATACATAACGCCCACTTAACGTCCATTTTAACGCTGAAATGACACAAAATGCCCAGATATCGCCCATTTAGCCACAAAATGGAAACTGACGCCCATTTTTCAGACACTAATCGCCAGGTGTTACTTTCCCCATGTGTAACGCCAGGAAAATATAATACCGACCGCCAAGATCACATTTGCCGAAACCAACGCCCAGGAGATCGCCCAGCGTCACTTTCATCACCTCGCACACATATTGTGAGTGTGATTGGGTGTGTGTGTATTTGGGTGTGTGTGTGTGTGTGTGTATCTATGCAATTACACTGTGGGTGGGTATGTGTTTTGATGTGTGTGCGTGTGCGTCATGTGGGTGTTTGTGTGTTTGGTGTCTGTGTGTTATGGTGTATTTGTTTGTGGGTTGCATTTGTGAGAGTGTGTGTGTGTGTGTGAGAAAGAGTGTGTATGAGTATTACAGTATGTGTGTGTGTTATGGTATGTGTGTTACAGTGTATATGTGTTACAATGTGTCTGTTATGCTGTGCGTGTGTTATGGTGTGTGTGTGTTACTGTGTGTGTGTGTATGGGCTAGATTTTCCACTTTTTTTGCATGCATAACGCCTACTTAACGTCCATTTTAATGGGCATGCATAACGCCCATTTAGCCACACATTTTTCAGACATTTATCGGCAGGCATTACTTTCCCCATGTGTGTAACGCCAGGAAAAAATAATACCACCCGCCCACTTTTTTGGGGCGGAATCATCAGAATGGGCGAAATCAACGCCCATAATATCGCCCAGCGTTACTTTCCATACGTAATTAACACCGAGATTCAATAATACCGACCGCCCACTTTATTTTGTCATAAAGATCACATTTGCCAAAACTAATGCACAGGAGATCGCCCAGCGTCACTTTCACCACCTCGCACACATATCACCCACAATATCGCTCACCCAAAAAACCGCCCAGAAAAAGTGGAACTAACCGGAACTACTCACAGCGGTATGGACGCCATGTTTTAAATCACATGTCGCATCATTTAAAAGGCTGCTCTGCTTCAACCTCGGGGGAGTTCGGATGTACTCTCGAGGTCTTTGGCGGTGATGTGAACATCTGAACAAACATCTTTATCATTGGGTACCCCGCTCCGGGACCACTGGGAGCCCTCTGCCACCACTGTTCCTGGCTACCAGCTCCAGGGCCTCCTCCATCCCCCATCCCTCCCATGTTATATATTATTTGCTGGACAAAAACTCGATACCAACTATGTTCTTGGTGCTTAGTAGGCTATTTGCTGCTGGTGAATCGCCCTCGTGCCTCCCACAACAGCCACACAAGCACACACCACACCCACACACGCTTTCAGTCCCTCTCTGCTCCCTCTCTCTCTGTCTCCTCTTCTTCACATGTAATGATGACCCCTGACCTCCTGAATCGCGGGAAATGAGCGTTGCCATGCCGTTGCTAAGGACGGCGACACTTTACGGCAGAAGGTCAGAGAGATTTAACGCTACCGCCCATTTCATATCGCTCGTGGTTAACGCCCAACTTCAAAAATGGAGACTAGGGGCTTTGAGAATGGGTGACAAGCCAGCGATCTGACAAACATTTTTTACGACCCACACCGGAAATAACGCTCATTTTTGGGCGAGCTGCACAAAATGTAAAACCTAGCCCCTGGTGTTACTGTGTAAGTGTGTGTTTGGATGTGTGTATTTTGGTGTGTGTGTATGTTTGTGTGTGTGTGCGTGTATATATGTGTGTGTGTGTGTCCGTGTGCATGTTTGTGTGTGTGTATATGTGTGCGTGTGTGTTCGTGTGTATGTGTGTGTGTGCGTGTGTGTTTTTGTGTGTGTGTGTTTGTGTGTATGTGATTCGGTGTGTGTGTGGATTTGTGTGTGTATGTGTGTGTGCGTGTGTGTGTTTGGGTGTGTGCGCGTATGTTTGTGTTTGGGTGTGTGTCTATATGTCGATATGCAGGTATGTGTGTTTGTGTGAGTGTGTGTGTGTGAGTGTTTTTGTGAGTGTGTGTGTTTGGTGTGCAGGTGTGTGCAATTTGTGTGCAGTGTGTGGATGAGTATACGTGTGTGAGTTGGTGTCTGTGTGTTACTATATGTGTGAGTGTGCGTGTGTTACTGTGTGTGTGGTTGTGCCTGTGTGTGTATGTGTGAGTTGCTGTGTGGGTGTGCGTGCATGTGTGTTAATGTATGTGTGGGTGTGTGTGTTTGTGCGTGTGACTGGGTTTGTGTCTGTGAGTGTGTATGTGTGTTTGTGTGTGTGACTGGGTGTGTGTCTGTGCTGTGTGAGTGTGCGTGTGTGTATGTGTGTGTTTGGTGTGTGTGTTGTTTGTTTCTGGGTGTGCATGTGTGGGTGTGTGAGAGTATGTGTGTGTTATAGTGTGTGTGTGTGTTACAGTATGTGTGTGGTGTGTGTGTTACAGTGTGTGTGTTATGGTGTGTGTGTGTTTTGTGTGTGTGTGCGTTATGCTATGTGTTACAGTGTGTGTGCATGTGTTACAGTGTGCGTGTGTGTGTGTTACTGTGTGCGCGGTTGTGTCTGTGTGTGTGTGTGTTACAGTGTGTGTGACAGTGTGTGTGTGTATTATGCTGCGTGTTACAGTGTGTGCGTGCATGTGTTACAATCTGTGTGTATGTGTGTGTGTGTGTTACAGTTTGTATGTGTCACGGTGTGTGTGTGTTACTGTGTGTGTGTGTGTGTGTTATGGTGTGTGTGTTATGGTGCGTGTGTTACAGTGTATGTGTGTGCCATGTGTGCATCGTTTTTGTGTTACGATGTGTGTGAGTGGGTGCGGATGTGTTTGTGTGTGTGTTTTTGTGTGCTTGGGTGTGTGTCTGTGTGTGGGGGTGATGCATATGTGTGTGTGTGTTTGGGATGTATGTGTGATTGTATGTGTGTGTGTGTGTGTTTGGGTGTGTGTGTGTTTGGTTGTTTGTTTGGGTGTGTGAGTGGGTGTGCAGAGTGTGTGTGAGCATATGTGTGTGGTGTATGTGTTATGGTGTGTTTGTTTGTGGGTGGCGTGTGTAGGTGTGCGAGAGTGTGTGTGTGAGTGTGTGAGCGTATGTGAGCATGAGTGTGTATGTGTGTTATGATATGTGTGTGTTATGGTGTGTGTGTGTGTCACAGTGTGTCTGTAATGGTATGTGTATGTGTTACTGTGTGTGTTCGAGTGTGTGTGTTTGGGGTGAGTATGTATGTGTGTGCTTGTACGTGTGTGTGATTTGGTGTGTGTGTGTTTGGGGTGTATGTGTGTGTGTTACTGTGTGTGTGTGTGTGTGTGTGTGTGTTTGGGGTGTATGTGTGTGTGTTACTGTGTGTGTGTGTGTGTGTGTGTTATTGTGTGTGTGTATATAGCTTTGTGTGTTGTGGTCCCTTTCCAGAAGAAGGTGTAACCTCCACCTTGATCCAGCACCAACCCTTGTACATGGCCTTCTTTGACCTTACAAAGGCCTTTGACACTGTCAGCCATGAGGCACTGTGGAGTGTCCTCCTCCGATTCGGCTGCCCCAAAGGTTTGTCAACATCCTCCGCCTGCTCCACGACGATATGCAGACCGTGATCCTGACCAATGGATCCACCACAGACCCAATCCACGTCCGGACCGGGGTTAAACAGGGCTGCGTTATCGTGCCAACCCTCTTCTCAATCTTCCTCGCTGTCATGCTCCACCTCACAGTCAACAAGCTCCCCACTGGAGTGGAACTAAACTACAGAACCAATGGGAACCTGTTCAACCTTCGTCGTCTCCAGGCCAGGTCCAAGACCACCCCAACCTCTGTCGTCGAGCTACAGTACGCGGACGATGCCTGCATCTGCTCACATTCAGAGGCTGAACTCCAAGTCATAGTCAACATCTTCACCGATGCATACGAAAACATGGGCCTTACACTAAACATCCATAAGACAAAGGCCCTCCATCAACCTGATCCCGCCACACAGTACTGCCCCCCAGTCATCAAGATCTACGGCTCAGCCCTGGACAACGTGGACCACTTCCCATACCTCGGGAGCTATTATCAACAGGGCAGACATTGACGACGAGATTCAACACCGCCTCCAGTGCGCCAGTACAGCCTTCGGCCGCCTGAGGAAAAGAGTGTTCGAAGATCAGGCCCTCAAATCTGCCACCAAGCTCATGGTCTACAGGGCTATAGTGATACCCACCCTCCTGTATGGCTCAGAGACATGGACCATATACAGTAGACACCTCAAATCGCTGGAGAAATACCACCAACAATGTTGCCACAAGATCCTGCAAATCCCCTGGGAGGACAGACGCACCAACGTTAGTGTTCTCAACCAAGCCAACATCCCTAGCATTGAAGCACTGACCACACTCGACCAGCTCCACTGGGTGGGCCACATTGTTCGCATGCCTGACACAAGATTCCCAAAGCAAGCGCTCTACTCGAGACTCCTTCATGGCAAATGAGTCCAAGGTGGGCAGAGGAAACGTTTCAAGGACACCTCAAAGCCTCCTTGATAAAATGCAACATCCCTACCGACACCTGGCAGTCCCTGGCCATAGACCGCCCAAAGTGGAGGAAGAGCATCCGGGAGGGCACTGCGCACCTCGAGTCTCGTCGCCGAGAGCATGCAGAAAATAAGCGCAGACAGCAGAAGGAGCATGAGGCAAACCAGTCCCACCCACCCTTTCCCTCAACGATTGTCTGTCCCACCTGTGACAGAGACTGTAATTCTCGTATTGGACTGTTCAATCACCTATGAACTCATTTTTAGAGTGAAAACAAGTCTTTCTTGATTTTGAGGGACTGCCTATGATGATGATGATGTTATGGTGTGTGTGTGTTATGTTGTGTGTTTGGAGTGTGTGTGCGTTTGGGATTTGTCTGTGCCTGTGTTATTGTGTGTGTGTGTGTGTTTGGGGTGTGTGTGTGCGTGTGTTACTGTGTGTGTGTGCGCGAGTTACTGTGTGTGTGTGAGTGAGTATGTGTGTGAGTGAGTAGACGTGTGTGTGAGTGAGTGTGTGTGTGAGTAAATGGGCATGTGTGTGAGAGTGTGTGTGAGTGTGTGTGTCTGTGAGTATATGTGCATGTGTGTGCGTGAGTGTGTGTGTGAATGTGTGAGTATGTGAATGTTACTGTGTGTGTGTGTGAGTGTATATGTATTTGGGAGTGTGTGTGTGCATGTATGTGTTTGTGCAGATGTGTGTGTATGTGTGTCTGAATGTGTGTGAGTATGTATGAGTGGGTGTGTGTGTTATGGTGTGTGTATGTTACAGTGTGTGTTGTGTGTGTGTGTGTGTTACATTGTGTGTTTGTGTTACAATGTGTGTATGTGTTACTGTCTGAGTGTGTGTATGTGTGTATGTTCGGATGTGTGTGTGAATGTGTTTGGGGTGAGCATGTTTGTGTTTGGGGTGAGTGTGTGTGTTTTTGTGTGTGTGTTTCTGCATATGTGTGTGAGATTGGGTGTGTGTGTGTATGTGTGCGTGTGTGTGTGTGTTTGGTTGTGTGTGTATGAGTCTGTGTGTGGGGCAGTGCGTGTGTGTGTGTTTGGGTGTGTAGGTGTGTTTGTGAGTTTGGGGTGTATGTGTGTGTATTATGGGGTTAGATTTTCCACTTTTTTTGCATGCTTAATGCCCACTTAACGTCCATTTTACCACTGAAATGACATATAACGTCCATATATCACCCATTTAGCCACAAAATGGAAACGGACAGGCATTTTTTGGACACTTAACGCTGAGCATTATTTTCTCCATGTGCGTAACGCCAGGGAAAAAATAATTCTGCCTGCCCACTTTTTTGGGGCGGAATCATCAGGATGGGCGAAAGCAACGCCCATAATATCGTCCAGCGTTAGTTTCCACATGGAATTAATGCCTAGATTCAATAATATCGCCCGCCCAACTTATTTTGTCGTAAAGATCACATTTGCCAAAACTAACGCCCAGGAGACCGCGCAGCATCACTTTCACCACTTCGCATACATATCGCCCTCAATATCACTCGCCCAAAAAAATGCCTGGAAAACGTGGAACTGTTCTGAACTAAAGCCAGTGGTGTGACTGCCATTTTTAAAATCGCAGGTCGCTTCATTCTCAAGGCTGCTTCAACTTCGGGAGAGTTTGGATTGACTCTGAAATTCTTCTCAGATGGTGACCATCTCAACAGACATATTTTCAAACTTTGGACTATTGGGGGTTTACTCTAGATGTATTTTAGTGAGGAAATTATTGCTTCTGATCAATCGCTATTATACTTTCATTGCAATGGGGCCAGCCATTTCTCAGCCTGCATCGATTAATATGCAGATGCTGCAGAGTGCAGATGGCTCAATGTGTGATGCACATGATTATGTCCCCAATTTAAGACGTGCAACAATGAGGAGGAGAGCCAGACCATACACACCCCACACGTACAGGGAAAAGAGGTCTTATCTCGACGTGTCCGACCACACCTGCCTTCGGAGACTGCGCTTCCACAAGGTGGTGATCAATGAAATATGTGAGCTCAACAGGCCACATATGCAGCCTGCCATCAGGACATCAGTGTCGGTTGAGGTCAAGGTCACCGCGGCTCTGTCTTTCTACGCGTCCGGTTCCTTTCGGGCCTCCGCGGTCGAGATTTCCCCTCTGTCTCACCATGCAACCCATCGCTGCATTAGACAGGTCACTGAGGCCCTGTACGTGAGAAGGATAGACTTTATCAGCTTCCCCATGACCACGGGGGCGCAGACTGACAGGGCTGGAGCATTCTACCGCATTGCTAAGTTCCCCAGGGTGCAGGGAGCAACACTCACATCACCATGCGGGCACCTTCTCAGGACCCAGAGCTTTTTCGTAACAGAAAAGAATTTCACTCCCTGAAGGTCCAACTAGTTGTCAACCACAACCAGATCATAATGGCACTGAATGCCAAATGTTCGGGCAGCTTCAATGAGGCTCACATCCTGCACGAGAGCGTTGTCTCTGACATGTTTAAGAGTCAGCCACAAGGACAATGCTGGATGCTTGGTGATAACCGATATGGCCTGGCCACCTGGCTGATGACCCCCCTACATGACACTGAGACCGAGACCGAGAAGCGATACAACTAGAGCCACAGAGACACACGTAATGTAGTCCAGAAAACAATAACTGTGCTTAACCAGCGCTTCAGATGTCTGGACCACACAGGAGGGGAGCTATAATACAACCCTGAGCAAGTAGATAAATTTGTGGTCGTGTGCTCCATGCTGCACAATCTGGCTATCAGGAGGCTCCAAGAATTACCAGAAGGGACTGATGCTATACCTTAGGAGAGAGAGGAAGAGGACGACGAGGGGCTGGACGCTGACCTAGGACCAGACAGCCAGGCTGGCTATGCAACCATGCCCACAACCCCCTCCAGACCGCAGGAAAGGGCCTGTGGTGGCTACATAGCTGCAAGACTCTTACGTGAGGAGCTGATATCTGAACAATTTGCCTGAAAGAACGTTGCTGTGAGTGACAACGCTGACACACTGCTGTGTGTGTGCAGCTTAGACATCAATGGTGCCCATCACCTTGGTGCCAGTTAAAGTTTACGTTGATTGAAGTTAACTTTTATTTAACCCTTTCATGTTAAGGAATCACCAGTGTGTAACGATCCAGCAATCTGAGACAATGCGCAACAAGGTTATATTCAATAAAAAAAATGTTTAACAACATTGGTTTGAAATCATAAGTATCACAGGCAAACACACCCAACCCCTGCCCACAGCCCACTTCTTCCACCATTGACATAAAATCACATGTTCAACATGTCCACCAACACAGAATACAAAGGCAAAGCAGGAGCGTGGTCCCCAGCCCCCATACATTGCAACAAATTGCATACACCCAGATGGAGATATAACACAGCCACCTGCGCACATGCACCTCACTTTCCTTTCCCCCTCTCCTTCTCCCCATCTCTACCCCTTCCCTTCCTTGTTCCATGACGCCTGGCCGAGGAGCTCCTCAGACGGTGCCTCATTGGGGGGGGATAAAGGCAGAGCCGATGATTGCACGGGTACGGGAGCGGGGGCTGCCGAGGGGGAAACATTCTCTGATCCAGAAGCAGGATCTTGGTCTTTGCTCTCATCTGTCGTTGGCAGTGGTGGTGCAGAACCTAGGGGTGGAGTGCCACGCTCTGGGACCACTGGGAGACCTGTGCCAGCAGTGCTCCAGGCTATCGCATCCAGGGCCTCCTCCATCTGTGAAATGTACTCGGTCATGGTGGCCAACTGTCAGGATATGCCCCCCAATGCTTTGATGAGCTGGTCACCAATGTCTACAGTCCTCCTGGACAACTGTACCATCTCTTTGCTCTCATGTCGCGCTCGTGAAACAGACTTGCCGCGTCCACGAGACCTCCGCGGGGTCGGCGCCGTCCTGGGGACAAATGGGGTGCCCTGTGGCGAGGTGCTTGGGGCCGGTACCTCCAGAGTGGAGGCGGGAATGACCGGAGGGGCATTAGATGGCCTTGGGGTGAAATGACTTCTGGAGCGTGGCCACCATGACCGGATCTGCGCTCTCAACCGTGGAGAACAGACCCAGCGATTGACGGGCGAGAATTGGAGCTCCTCAGCAGATGTAGGATTGTCCGGTGAGTCCGGCCCCGCGCCCCCACCTTCTGGCCTCTGTGGTCTTGCCTAGGAACGCGTTGCTGGCTGAACTGCAAAACACAAATGAGGTTATTAGAGGAGAAGTGGGTGCTAGATTGAAAAGATGATTCTAGCGCAACACACAGCATATGCACGACAAAAGCACCACCGCTATCAAAATCATCGCAGACATCACATTTCATGACCATCAACACATTGTGCATTGCAATGAGTTTCATTAGGCCAGCATTATTTATAGGACAATTTTATAAATCATCTATCATGTATGATTGGTCGGATATGAATGGGTGTGGCATCTATTGACTTTACATCGCGCAATGGTATAAACTTTATTCACTTCAGGGTCTGTAGATGCATCCATGGCTGTCCGGGGGTGCTTCCCCACAAGTGCGAGCACTCTCTCCTCTATCTCTGTGATGTCGCTGGGGACTGGTGGCCCCTCACCCGTTCGCCTCTGCACAGACCTCATCGTCGATAGCTTCTTCTGTAAAAGGTACCAGGGCCACATGGCATGAGATCATTGTGTAATATCATTGCTAGGTACTGTCACAGAGATTGATACAACACATGTAATCATGATTATTATGATAATTATCATTCTTTACCTAAAGATGTGCACTGTGACCGCAGGCTTTGAGTACAACATTCCCGGTAAAAGTGATAGTCACTCATGACTGTTACAATTCAAATTATATAAATTCATAAGTGCATGTAAATAAATGTAATACTTACTCTTGCGGATCCCACAAGGTCGTTCCATTGTTTGCGGCATTGGTTGCCCTCACGCACCTCGTTGGTCGCCGATGAGACCACCTCTGCTATCTCGATCCATATCTTCTGGTAGACCTTTGGGGTGGGCTTCCCACGCCCTCCCTGGGTCAGATCACCCCAGCGTAACTCGACCTCCTGCAGGAGGGAGGCATTTACCTCGCCCAAGAACCTCCTCGCTCTTTTGCGTCCTCCAATGTGTTCCTCTCCCAGTTCACTGGTCTCTCCAACGTCAGTCTCCGCAGCGTGCCTGCTCCTCTCCCTCCATTATAGGCCAAATTCAGGCAAATATGTGGCTGGTAACAGCTGATTTTTGTTTCCCTATTTGCTCTAAAGCTCTAAACTCTCCCTCCTCTAAAAGCAGCCATACCACACCCACACACGCCTTCACTCCCTCTCAGCCCCCTCTGTCTCCTATGTCTCCTATGCGCATGTCATGATGACCCTTGACCTCCTGAATTGCGGGAATCGAGCGTTGCCATGCCATTGCTAAGGATGGTGGCACTTTATGGCAGAAGATCAGAGAGATTTAACATTACCGCCCATTTGATATCGCTCACGGTAACGCCCAATTTTAAAAATGGTGAGCTTTGAGAATGGGCGAGAAGCCGGTGATCTGAAAACCCATTTTTACCGCCCACTCCGGAAATAATGCCCATTTTTGGGCGATCTGCACAAAAGTGTAAAATCTAGCCCATGGTGTGTGCTGTGGTGTGTGTTTGTTATGATGTGTGTGTTATGGTGTGTGTTTGGGTGTGTGGGATGTGTGTGTGTGTTTGGGGTGTGTGTGTGTATGTGTTTGGGGTGTGTTTGTGCCTGTGTTACTGTGTGTGCGTGTGTGTGTGTAAGGGTGTGTGTTACTGTGTGTGTGTGTGACTGTGTGTGTGTATTTGGTGTGTGAGTGTATGTGTTAGCGTGTGTGCAAGTGTGTGTGTTTGGGGAGTATGTGTTACTGTGTGTGTATGTGTGGGTGTGTAGGTGTGTGCTTGTTTGGGTGTGTGTGTGTGTGTGTTTGTGGTGTGTATATGTGTTGTGGTGTGTGTGTTGTGTATGTGTTATGATGTGTGTGTGTGTTGCGGTGTATGTATGTTATGGTGTGCGTGTGCCATGTGTGCATCGTTTTTGTGTTATGATGTCTGTGTGAGTATATGCGTATGTGTGTGTGTGTGTGTTTGGGCGTGTGTGTATGTATGTGTTTGGGTGTGTATCTGTGTGTGGGGGTGATGCTTTGTGTGTGTGTGTGTGTTTGGGATGTGAGTGTGTGTGTGTTTGGGGTGTGTATGTGTGTTGTGTGTGTGTTATGGTGTGTGTGTGTTATGATGTGTGTGTATGTTATGGTGTGTGTGTGCCATGTGTGCATCGATTTTGTGTTATGCTGTGTGTGTGAGTAGATGCGTATGTGTGTCTGTGTGTGTGTTTGGGTGTGTATCTGTGTGTGGGGGTGATGCTTGTGCATGTGTGTGTGTTACTGTGTATGGGTGTGTGTGTTTTGGTGTATGTGTATATATCTGTGTTTTGGATGTGTGTGTGTTTGGGTGTGTGTGTGTGTGTGTGTTTGGGTGTGTGTGTGTGTTTGGGTGTGTGTGGGTATCTATGCAATGTGTGTATATTATGGTGTGGCTGGGCATGTGCTTTGCTGTGTGTGCATGTTGTGTGGATGTGTGTGTGTTTGGTGTTTGTTTGGGTGTGTGAGTGGGTGTGTGTGCAGAGTGTGTGTGAACGTATGTATGTGTTATGGTGTGTTTGTTTGTGGGTGTGCGTGTGCGTAGGTGTGTGAGAGTGTGTGTGTGTGAGTATGTGAGTGTGTGTGAGCGGGAGTGTGTGTGTGTTACAGTATGTGTGTTTGTGTTATGGTATGTGTGTGTTATGGTGTGTGTGTGTTACAGTGTGCCTGTTAATAGTGTGTGTGCCTTATGGTGTGTGCATGTTACTGTGAGTATGTGTGTGTGTTTGGGTATGTGTGTGTGTTTGGGTATGTGGGTGTGTTTGGATGTTTGGATGTGTGTGTTTGGGTATATTTTGGTGTTTGGAAGTGTGTGTGTTTGGGTATGTGTATGTTTGGGTATTTTTGTGTTTGGGTATGTGTGTTACTGTATGTCTGTGTGTTACTGTGTGTGTGTTACTGTGTGTGTTGCTGTGTGTGTATGCTTTTGGGGTGAGTATGTATGTGTTTGGGGGGTGTATGTATGTGTTTGGGGTGTGTATGTGTGTGTTTGGGGTGTGTATGTGTGTTTGTGTGTGTGTCTGGGTGTGTGTGTGGGTATCTATACAGTGCATGTGCATTAGGGTGTGGGTGCATATGTGTTATTGTGTGTGTGCATATGGGTGTGTGGGTGTTTGGGGTGTGTGTGTGTGTGTTTGGGTGTCTTGAGTGTGTGTGAGCGTAGGTGTGTGTTTGGTGTGTGTGTGTTATGGTGTGTTTATGAGTGGGTGTGTGAGTGTGCATGTGAGTATGTGTGTTACGGTATGTATGTGTGTTAAAGTGTGTGTTTGTTATGGTGTTTGTGTTGTGTGTGTGTTATTGTATGTGTGTGTTAGTGTGTTATGATGTGTGAGCGTGTGTTATGGTGTGCGTGTGTTATGGCGTGTGTGTATGTTACAGTGGTGTTTAGGGTGTGTATGTGTTATTGTGTATGTGGGTGTTTGGTTGTGTGTCTATGTGTGTGTTTGGTTGTGTGTGTATGTGTGCATTAGAGTGTGCATGTGTAGGGTGGTGCATGTGTGTTTGAGTGTGCTTGCATGTGTTTGGGGTGTATGTGTATTACTGTGTGTGTGTTATGGTGTGTGTTTGTGTGTTATGTTTCGTGCCTTATGGTGTGTGTGAGTTACAGTGTGTGTGTGTTACAGTGTGTGTGCTTGTGTGTATTGGTGTGTGTATGGTGTGTGTTTGTGTGTTATGTTTCGTGCCTTATGGTGTGTGTGAGTTACAATGGGCTCCATTTTCCCCAAAGCTGCTTTTTGGTGTACTTGAAGAGTTACACCTGTTTTTTGGGGGCCCAAGTATGGCAAAAAAAATCATCCAATTTTCCTGTTTGATTTATTCATTTTGGTACCACCTAGCCTGTTGTTTAGTTTTGGGGGTGGAGCCCAAGATCTGCGCCAAAAAGATCGGGTTGCCACGGTAACCAGGGACGCACTGCGGGCTGAGGCTGGAAAGTGAAACATACAACAGTCAGCTCACAGCAACCTGCACAAGCACATTAAACATTGCAGCAACTTACCTCCATTAAATTATTAAAGTCCCCCCTCCCCCCCACTTCCCAATGCCGATGTCAGTCCCCAGACCTATCCCAGGCCGAAAGGCCTCCTCCCCCCTGGTCCCTGCAGCTAACTACACCCGAAAGACTTCACCCCCTCTCTCCTCCTCTCCCACTCTCTCCCACTATCTCTGCAGCTGCTGTCCGGGCCCTGGAACTGCATCTGCTGCACTGATTTACTTACCTGCACCGATTTCCTTAACTCACCAGAAGGTTTTTCTACAGAAGCCACATACACTTGCCTACGCAGAACTGGAGTAACTCTCAGCTGGTCAAACTTGCCTAAATGGCCAGAATTGGCACGGGTGACAGGTTTGACTGAAAAAAAACATACCTAAAAAAATCGTTACTGAGTTACGCTGGTGCAAGTTGATTGGGGAAACTTGGGTTTTTTAACTTGGGCCTAATAAAGTGCCGCGCGCCAAAAAAAATGCCGCAAATCACTGGGGAACATTGAGCCCAATGTGTTTGTGTGTTATGGTGTGTGTGTTACAGTGTGTGTGTTATAGTATGTGCATGTTATGGTGTGTGTGTGTGTTTGGGTGTGTGTGTGTTTGGGGTGTGTGTTACTGTGTGTGTGTGTGTATATGTGTTTGGGGTGTGTGTGTTTGGGTGTGTGTGGGTGTCTGTATGCATGTGTGTTTGGGGTGTGTGTGTGCATTTGGGTTGTATGCGTGTGAGCGTGTATGTGTGTTCGGGTGTGTGTATGTGTTTGGGGTGTGTATGTGTGTTTGGGTGTGTGTGGGTATCTATGCAGTGTGTGTGCATTAGGGTGTGGGTGTGTATGTTTTATGATGTGTGTGTTTGTGCGCATGTGGGTGTGTGTGTGTTTGGGGTGTGTTTATGTTTGGGTGTCTGAGTGCGTGTGAGCGTATGTGTGTGTTTGGTGTGTGTGTGTTATGGTGTGTTTATGAATGTGCATGTGTGGGTTGTGTGTGTTAGTGTGTGGGTGTGTGTTACTGTGAGTGTATGGGTGTGTTTGTGTGTGTGTGTGTTACAGTGTGTGCACTGTGTGTGTGTGTTTAGGTGTGTGTGTGTGTATGTGTTACTGTGAGTGCTTGGGTGTGGGGGTGTTTGGATGTGTGTGTGTGCAGTGTGTGTCTGTGTGTGTGTGTGTGTGTGTGTTTTACAGTGTGTGTGAGTCTGTGTGTGTGGGGTTGTGGATGTATGTTTGTGTGTGTTTTTGTATGTATGTTACGGTGTGTGTGTGTGTGAGCGTGTGTGTGTGAGTGTGGTATGGTGGGTGTGTGTTATGGTGTGTCTGTTACGGTGCATGTGTTACAGTGGGTGTTTGTGTGCGATGTGTGTGGGTTTTGGTGTGCATGTGCGTGTGCATGTATGTGTGTGTCGTATTTGTGTTACGATGTGCGTGTGTTTGTGTGTGTGTGTTTGTGGATGGGCATGTTTGGAAGTGTGTGGGTGTGTGCATGTGGGTGTCTGTGGTGTGTGTGTTGGTGTGTGGGTGAGTATGTGCGTATGTGTTTATGTGTGTGCATGTGTGTCTGTTACTGTCTGGGTGTGTGTGTGTGATTGTGTATGTGAGCATGTGTGTTACTCTGTGTATGTGTGTGTGTGTGTGTGTGTGACTGTGGGCGTGTGTATGTTACAGTGTGCGTGTTGTGTATGTGTCTATGTGTGTGTGTGTGTGCTTAGGTGTGTATTTGTATATGTTCAGATGTGTGTGTGTATGCATGTGTGTGTGTGTGTGTGTTTGTGTGTATGTGTTATGGTGTGAGGGTGTGTTAAGGTATGTGTCGTGTGTGTATGTGTGTATTTGTATTATGTAGGTATTATGTGCATGGCTCTGTGTGTGTGACTGTGTGTCTGAGTGTTTGGTGTGTGTATGGGTTAGGATGTGTGTGTTTCTGTGTGTTAGGGTGTGTGTGTTGGTGTATGTGTGTGTTTGGTGTGTGTGCGTGTTATGGTGGGTTTGTGAATGTGCGTGTATTGGTGTGTGAGAGTGTGTGTTTGAAAGTGTGAGCATGAGTGTGTAGTATGTGTGTTACGAGCAACGCCTCGATTTCAAATTTCTCATCCATATTTTCAAATCCCTCCATGGCCTCGCCCCTCCCTATCTCCGTAATCTCCTCCAGCCCCACAACTCACTTGAGATGTTTCCGCTGCTCAAATTCTGCCCTCCTGAGCATCCCTGATTGTAATCGCTCAACCACTGGTGGCCATGCCTGCTGTTGCCTAGGTCCCAAGCTCTGGAACTCCCTGCCTAAACCTCTCCGCCTCTCCATCTCTCTTTACTTCTTCAAGATGTTCCTTAAAACATACCTCTTTGACCAAGCTTTTGGTCACCTGCCCTAATTTCTACTTATGTGGCTCGGTATCAAATTTTTATCGCATAATACTCCTATGAAGCTCCTTTATCGTTTCACTATGTTAAAGGCACTATATAAATACAAGTTGTTGTTGTTGTGATTATGGTGTGTGATTGTATGAATTACAGTGTATGTGTGTTATGGTGTGTCTGTTCCGGTGCGTGTGTTACAGTGGGTATTCGTGTGCCATGTGTGCGTCGTATTTGTGTTAACATGTGTGTGAGTGGGTGCGATTGTGTTTGGGTGTGTGTGTTTGTGGGTGGGTGTGTTTGGAAGTGTGTGGGTGTGTGCGTGTGGGTGTGTGTTTGCGGTGTGTGCATTGGTGTATGGGTGAATGTGTGCGTATGTGTTTATGTGTGTGCATATGTGTGTGTTACTGTCTGGGTGTGTGTGTGTGACTGTGTGTGTACATATGTGTGAGTGCTGTGTGTGTGTGTGTTTAGGCATGTGTATATTAGGGTGTGTGTGTGTGTATGTGTGTGTGTGTGTGTGTGTGTGTGTGTTCAGGTGTGCATGTGTGTCATATTTGTGTTATAATGTGTGCGTGAGTGGGTGCATATGTGTTTGGGTGTGTGTGTTTGTGGGTGTGTGTTTGGAAGTGTGTGGGTCTGCGTATGGGTGTGTGTTTTATTTGTTTACGTTGGTGTGTGGGTGTATGTGTGCGTATGTGTTTATGTGTATGCATATGTGTGTGTTACTGTTTGGGTGTGTGTGTGTGTGTGACTGTTTCTGTGAGTGTTTGGATGTGTGTGTATTTCTGTGTGCTGTGGTGTGTGTGTGTGTAAGTGTGTTACTGTGACTGTGGGTGTGTGTGTGTTACTGTGAGTGCTTGGGTGTGTGTGTGTTCGGGTGTGTGTGCGCGCGGTGTTATTCTGTGTATGAGTGTGTGTGTTTTACGGTGTATTTGTGAGCCTGTGTGTGTGGTGGGTGTGGATGTATCTTTGTGTGTGTTTGGTGTATGTGTGATACAGTGTGCGTATTTGTGTGTGTGAGAGTGTGTGTGTTACATTGTGTGTTTGTGTGTGTGGTGTGAGTGTGCAGTAGTTTATGTCTGTGTGGTTGTGTCCGTATGTTAATGCGTGGGTTACTGTGTGTGTATATGTGTGTAGGTGTGTGTGCAGTGTGTGTGGGTGTCTGTGTGTGTGCACACACACAGTGGGTGTGGGTGTGTGCTGTGTGTGTGTGTGTCGGTGTGTGCGCAGTGTGGGTGTGTGTGTAGGTGTGTGCGGTGTGTGTGTGTGTGGGTGTGTAGGTGTGTGTGTGTAAGCGTGTGTGTGGAGTGTGTGTGTGTATATTTGGGTGTGGGTGTGTGTGTAGGTATGTGTGTAGGTATGTGTGCGGTGTGTGTGTGTGGGTGTGCAGTGTATGTTAGTGTGTGTGTGTGTGTGCGCGTGTATGTGTGTGCAGTGTGTATGTATAGGTGTATGCAGTGTGCGTGTGCGCAGTGTGAGTTGTGTGCACTGTGGGTGTATGTGTATGTGGGTGTGTGTGAGTGTGTAGGTGTGTGTGCAGTGTGTGAGTGTGTGTGTGTGTGTGTGTGGTTAATCGGAGGCAAAAAGCAACTCCATTTATTATTGAAGTGAACATTAAGGCGTTTGTTTCAGGTCCTGTGAAGCTAGCAGGCAGATCTGGATTGAGGAAAAGGGTCCACATTATGTTCCAGGTGACTGAGCAGCGATTTACTGGCGATAGAAGCTTCCTTTTTACACAAAGAAAGAAAGTAATAACAGCATCGGCCTAGGCACAGAAACAGTCAGATGCCTAATGTTTAATGGGATAGGTGGATAGGAGCGCTCTGATTGAATGTCTTAATGCGCATATTTCGTACAGAGTGACCTTTACTCTTTATCGACCAATCTGACACATCATTTTTCACATTCTTCCAATTCTCACTTAGCTAAAGGGTTGCCCTATCCCCACTCTGCTTTCCCCCCTTTATAGACACTTGTCTAGCTGCTTGAGTTGGAGCATCAAGGACTTTATAATTTACAAAACTAGCAATTCAGGCTCAGAGTGATATCTGAAACTGATGTCACTGTTGTCACACAGTTACACTTTATCAAAACAAGAAGCACAGGCAACTTTACAGGTAACTTACTGATAACTTACAGGTAACTTACCCTGCACCAAACTCTTGGAAAAAATAAATCATCATCAATTCAGTACATTTATCAGAAACAAAATGCTCTTTCAAAGTTTATAGTATTTTGCTGATTGTACAAGTATTGTTTTTTTCAACAATAAAGAATAGTTCGACGTAGAATTACACAGAATATACAGCACAGAAACAGGCCATTCGGCCCAACTAGTCTGTGCTGGTATTTATACTGCACACGAGTCTCCTCCCATTCTATCGACCTCATCTCAGCCTTTCAGCATATCTTTCTATTCTCTTTTCTCTCTTGTACTCGTCTAGTTTCCTTTTGAAAGCATCTATGCTGTTTGCCTCAACCACTTCCTGTGGTAGCGAGTTCCACATTCTAACCACTCTCACATTCTAACCACTGAGTGAAGACATTTCTCCTGATTTTCCTGTTGGATTTATTAGTAACGATCTTGTCCACATGGCCCCTAGTTTTGGATGAGTTTGTAACAGACACACAACACAACACTTCGCTCTTTGCCACCATTTGACTCCATGTGGTATGAATATGCTGCAGCCAGAAGGAATCAACATGTGACTGAGGGTAGATTGCACAGGCACATGACCAGGGCACGCCTATTTAAAAATAGTTTGGCAACTGATGCACTTTATCACAAATCAGCCTGCAGTCTGTGGCAGTTTCCTGGAGATCTGTTTGAAAGGTGAGGGAGGAGGGGAGGGAGGTGGGGGGGGAGGGTGGAGAGATTATGCATAATCAACCTAGTTCACTTTCACCAGCTAAACGGTCAGAACACCAACCCCTCTGATTTCTGTCAAAGAGATGTGTATTGAAAGTTCACGCACTTTTTATGTATAACCAAAACCTTTTTTGCTGGGGTTGGGGGATGAGGGGAGGTGACATTTGACAGATGAATTAAAACTGAAATATTAAAATGGGCCGAACAGTATATATTAAGACACACAGGGGATGGCGAGGTGGGGAGCCAACAAAAGTAGGGCGACCTCGGTCAGACTAGGATACCCGGGCCAGTTTAGCTGTATGTCATAGCTGCGTTACAGTTACTTCCCACAGGGCTGCGTGCAGCCGTGCCTCATTCAATAATCGCAGGATGAAGTAGGGAAGAGCATTATTGTACACAGCTGTGGGCATAAAGTAATGGATGAAAGTGGCTTCCTGGTGGGAACAAGCAGGTATCAGATAAAAGGAAATTCCCAGGGCCCATGACCCCGAAGGGTTCCAATAGAGATACAGAGCTGACAAAAGATGCCACTTAAACATCACAGAAATCATTGTGTCGACAAGACTATTGATGGGTATCCATCCGTGAGCTTGGCACTCTCACCAATTTTAAGCTGTATACTGTAACACTGCGATACCAGCAGGGGCTGGATACTTCTCCCCTGCCCCACCCCCCCACCCCCGTCCCCGCTTTTACCTTCCATAGCCATAAAGCTGTGTATATTTGAACTATAGCAGAAGCCTGGAGGGGTTGGGGGACAAAAAGGAGAAAAGACATTTGCTGGCTGACTATTTTGTATGCTCACCAAATGGAGGAAAATAAGCTTTGTATATTACGCAAGTATAGAGGTGAAACGGGCTGACCTGTAAGCAGGCTTTTGACCACTTAAAAAAAAAACAATTGATCACCATGAGTGCAGTTGTCATTAGCAGACATCGACTGATGGCAATTTGTCACAAGCTTAGAAGGTCATTCAGACTGCGGATGCTTTAACCTGTCTTTGATTGACCTTTACTGCTGCCATTGTCACATGATTGTTTCAGCTCAACATGACCCTGATCTGCAGGAAGGCAGACGGGGCATCAGTCACAGCTTCCCAGCATGCAGCTGGCCCTTGCCATCCCAAGTTGCACTTAGTATTTTTGCAGGCATTACGACATTGTAAGCGAATAATAGTGATTGTGGAATCTTCTGATAAATCTTTGCTTTGTGCCATGATCAATTCTTCCGCTACCAACAGGGAACTCTATCTGCTCCAATTCCGTTATATACGGAATTTCTATTAACTCTTACTGTACAGGGGCAGCATTTAGGAGCATAAGAACAGGAAGAGGCCATTCAGCCTCTCGAGCCTGTTCCGCCATTCACTGAGATCATGGCTGACCTGTATCTTAACTCCATCCGCCCGCCTTAGCTCCATATCTTATTATACCCTTGGCAAGCAAAAATCTGTCACTCGCAGATTTTAAATGATGAATTGAGCGAGCATCTACTGCTTTTTGTGGGGGAGAAGTCCACAGTTCTACCACCCTTGGCGTGACACCACATGCTGAAAGAGAAAAAGATCAGCGAGGGCAATTTTAAAACAAGCCCGCATCCCGACCAATTCTGAAAGTCACCTACTGGGTTTTTGCAGGCGGATGAGGCGGCAGCCTAAAGCAGGCGGGAGACTCTTAAAATTTATGAAAATGAGGGTCCTATGACATCAATAGGACCATGATGCAGTTCCAACCGGGGTTGGAGCAGGGAAAACTGCTGCAGCTTTTTCACGGGAAAGTGAACCAGGGGCAGGAGGGAAGGACACAAGAGCATCAGCACCTTTTGTTTCTGCTTTCTGGTTGACGCGGCTGCCTCAGAGTATCAACAGGACAGTGCCATGAAACTAGAAGCAGCAAGTTTAAATACTGACTCGGGATTACAGTACAAGTGTGATTCCAAGTAATTAGAAAGGATAATGAGCTTTTCGTCACATTTATGTATGTTGCATGTGAGTGAAGAACGTTTGTGATGAAAGTCATTAATCAAATGATGAAGAGCAGAGTTAAACCATAATGGAAGACTTTTGGGTTGTGCAATATTCACGGCCGTTTTCTGAGCGGAAAACCGGAGCACAGAAGTACAATTTCAGGCGCCAAACTTCCTGCGCCCAAACAGTGTCGGAAATAGTTTGACGCCATATTGGTCTGGCCGCTGTACAGACACCTAAAACAGGCGTTAGGCCCCTTCAGTATGGTGTAGGAGCCATTGTGGAGATTCGTTTTCCCTGAGCTCAGAATTACCTGGTTTACATGTGGCTTAAGAAATGGTTGTTAAAGGACCACTGGAGACGTTCACCAAAAATCTTAAGTTTTTTTGTAAACAATTGGCTACCTTATTGCGGAGTTGGGAGGAGCTAAAGTACTCCTCTCAGCTGCTTAGCACCAGTGCAAACCGCTGCTGGCCTGCGCTCAGCCCCGCTGCTGTTGTGCACCCACCCCCACCCATACTCACCTGACGGCCACTGCTGTACTTGGAGGGGACCTGAGCTAGCTGCCTCTGGAGGTGCGACAGGCTTTGGCAGATCGGCAGAATGATTAAGGTAAGGCCCGTGGATCAATTTTGGGCGGCCCACTTCTGGCACATGCAGCACTCGGTCCATGCCTGAAAATGGCACGGACCAATCAATGTTCCCGTTAATTTTATTTTGGGGTACGTGGTCCCTTTAAGGGGCTGCACGGCCCATTCAAAATACTGCGCATGTGCGGCTTTTCCCACTGAAATACCGGTCATCCTGGCACGGCCACGCAGCTGAAAGAACATTGGGAGCAATTTATCCCCCAGAGTGTCTGGCATTTAAATGGCCCCAATCTAAATGATCAACACTTGCTGTTATACATGTTAACCTGTAAATACCATGTTTAACCATGAGAGGGCTCATCCCCAGGAGATCCAAGGGATCCCACAATTCCTTGGGAGCACCTGTACATAAGGAGGCCTCACAGGCTGGAGAGGCACTCTGGAGACCTGTAATAAAGGACTACGGTTACACCTTACTTTGAGCTTACAGTATCTGGTCAGATTCTTTATTCAAGACATAACAACTGATGATAAGATACAGATGACGAACCTCACCACAACAATGCAGAGAACCGTGGGCATCCTGGAGAAATTTTCGGAGGGAGATGATTGGGAAACCTTCAAGGAGCAACTCGACCAATACGTCATGGCCAACGAGCTGGAAGGAGAAGAGAACGCTGCCAAACAAAGGGCGATCCTCCTTACCGTTTGCGGGGCACCAATGTATGGCCTCATGCAAAATCTGCTCGCTGCAGCGAAACCCACAGAGAAGTCGTACGATGATTTGTGCACACTGGTCCGGGAGCATCTAAATCCGAAGGAAATCGTTCCTATGGCGAGGTATCGGTTCTATACGTATAAGAGGTCTGAAGACCAGGAAGTGGCGAGCTACGTCGCCGAGCTAAGACGCCTTGCAGGACATTGCGTATTTGAAGGACACTTGGAGCACATGCTCAGGGACTGCTTTGTACTTGGCATTGGGCTTGAAGTAATAATTTGCAAATTTCTAACTGTAGAGACCCCAACCTTGAGTAAAGCCATAGCGATAGACCAGGTGTTCATCGCCACCAGTGATAATACCAAACAAATCTCTCAGCACACGAGTGCTGCTGCAAGTACTGTGAACAAAGTAATGTTGTTTTCAAATCATAACATACAGGGCAGGTCACACATACCTGCAGCTGCACGTCCGCAGATGTCTCAGAGTCCACCATCAAGGGTGGTGAATGCAAGGCCATTAACACTTTGTTGGTGCTGCGGAGGTGATCATCAGTTCCATTCATGCCGCTTCAAAGGATAAGTTTGCAAGGGCTATGGAACAATGGGACACCTCCAACGTATGTGCAGGTGAGCTGCAAACCCTGCTAATTCTGCAAACCACCATGTTTCAGAGGAGGACAGATCCATGGTGGATCATGACGAACCAGAGCCTCAGACTGAGGAGGCAGAGGTATATGGGGTGCACACATTTACCACAAAGTGTCCCCCGATAATGCTGAAGGTTGAATTAAATGGACTCCCGGTGTCAATGGAGCTGGACACGGGCGCAAGCCAGTCCATACTGAGCAAAATGACTTTCGATAAATTGTGGTGCAGCAAGGTCTCAAGGCCAGTCCTGACTCCCATTCGTACTAAACTGAGAACGTACACAAAGGAACTGATTCCCGTAATCGGCAGTGCTACCGTAAAGGTCTCCTACGATAGAGCGGTGCACAATTTACCATTCTGGGTGGTACCGGGCGATGGTTCTATGTTGTTCAGCAGGAGTTGGCTGGGAAAGATATGCTGGAACTGGGACAACGTCCGAGCGCTCTCGTCTGTCGACGACATTTCATGTGCCCAGGTCCTAAACAAGTTCCCCTCGCTGTTCAAACCGAGCATCGGGAAGTTCCAAGGAGCAAAAGTGCAGATCCACCTGATTCCGGGGGCGCGACCCATCCATCACAAGGTGAGAGCGGTACCGTACATGATGAGCGAGAGGGTGGAGATCGAGCTGGACTGGCTGCAGTGAGAGGGCATCATTTCACCGATCGAATTCAACGAGTGGGCCAGTCCGATTGTTCCAGTCCTCAAGGAAGACGGCACCATCAGAATCTGTGGTGATTACAAGTAACTATCAATCGTTTCTACCTGCAGGATCAATACCTGCTACCAAAGGCAGACATCCTATTTACGATGCTGGCGGGAGGAAAAATGTTCATGAAGCTCAACTTAACCTCGGCCTACATGACGCAGGAGCTGGAGGAATCATCAAAGGGCCTCACCTACATCGACACGCACAAAGGTCTGTTCATTTACAACAGATGCCCGTTTGGGATTCGATCAGCCGTGGTGATATTCCAGAGGAACATGGAAAGCTTGCTGAAGTTGGTTCTGCGCACCATGGTCTTCCAGGACGACATCTTCGTTACAGGTCAGGACACCGTCGAGCACCTGCAGAACCTGGAGGAGGTTCTTAGTCGGCCTAATCGTGTGGGGCTCAGGTTAAAACGCTCGAAGTGCATTTTCCTGGCGCCTGAAGTGGAGTTCCTCGGGAGAAGAATCGTGGCGGATGGCATCAGGCCCAGCGTTTCGAATATGGAGGCAATCGAGAATGCACCGAGACCACAGAACGTGACGGAGCTGTGGTCGTTTCTAGGACTCCTGAACTACTTTGGTAACTTCTTACTAGGTCTTAGCACACTGTTAGAACCACTGCACTCTTTACTGTGTAAAGGAGATGAATGGGTATGGGGTAAAAGCCAAGAAAATGCCTTTGAGAAAGCTAAGAAACTGTTATGCTCAAACAAATTGCTTGTGTTGTATGATCCATGTAAGCGTTTGGTACTAGCATGTTGTCATATGGTGTCAGGTGTGTATTGCAGCAAGCTAATGAATCTGGGAAATTGCAACCGGTTGCTTATGCATCCAGACGTTTGTCTAAGGCTGAGAGGGCCTACAGCATGATTGAAAAAGAAGCGTTAGTGTGTTTATGCGGTAAAGAAAATGCATCAATATCTGTTTGGGCTCAAATTTGAATTGGAAACTGACCATAAGCCACTGATATCCCTCTTTTCTGAAAATAAGGGGATAAATACGAATGCATCGGCCCACATCCAGAGATGGGCGCTCACGTTGTCCGCATACAACTACGCCATCCGCCACAGGCCAGGCACAGAAAACTGTGCCGATGCTCTGAGTAGGCTGCCATTGCCCACCACAGGTGGAGATGACACACACTAACGCTTCTTTTTCGATCATGCTGTAGGCCCTTTCAGCCTTGGACAAACTTCTGGATGCATAAGCAACCGGTTGCAACTTCCCAGATTCATTAGCTTGTTGCAATACACACCTGACACCGTATGATGACATGCTAGTACCAAACGCTTACATGGATCATACAACACAAGCAATTTGTTTGAGCAGATTTAGTCATGGTAATGGAAACATTCGAGAGTGAGCACTCACCCGTTACCGCCCGACAGATTAGAACCTGGACGAGCCAGGATCCCTTACTGTCATTAGTAAAAAACTGTGTGCTCCACGGGAGTTGGTCTAGTGTCCCGTTAGAGATGTAGGAAGAAATAAAACCGTACTGCCCATACAGGCAGACTGCCTTCTGTGAGGTAATCGGGTAGTGATACCAGAAAAGGGCAGGGACACTTTCATTAGTGATCTCCACAGTACTCACCCAGGCATTGTAATGATGAAAGCGATAGCTAGATCCCACGTGTGGTGGCCTGGTATCGATGCAGACTTGAGTCCTGTGTGCACAAATGTAACACATGTTCACAGTTAAGCAGTGCACCCAGGGAGGTGCCACTCAGTTTATGGTCCTGGCCCTCCAAACCGTGGTCCAGGGTCCATGTCGACTATGCAGGCCTATTCTTGGGAAAAATGTTCCTTGTGTTTGTAGATGCGTACTCCAAAAGGATTGAATGTGAGATAATGTCGGCAAGCGCGTCCGCTGCCATCATTGAAAGCCTGCGGGCCATGTTTGCCATGCACGGCCTGCCTGATGTCCTTGTGAGTGACAACGGGCCGTGCTTCATCAGTGCCGAGTTCAAAGAGTTCATGACCCGCAATGGGATCAAACAAGTCACTTCAGCCCCGTTTAAACCAGCGTTGAATAGTCAGGCAGAGCGAGCAGTGCAAACAATCAAGCAGAGCTTGAAGATGGTAACTGAAGGCTCACTGCAGACTCGCCTATCCCGAGTCCTGCTTATTTACCGCACAAGACCCCACTCGTTCAGTGGGGTTCCCCCTGCTGAACTGCTCATGAAAAGGGCACTTAAGACAAGGCTCTCGTTAGTCCACCCTGATCTACACGAACAGGTAGAGAGCAGGCGGCTTCAACAGAATACATATCATGATCGCGCAAATCTGTCACGTGAAATCGAGATTAATGATCCCGTATTTGTGTTAAACTATGGACAAGGTCCCAAGTGGCTTCCCGGCACTGTCGTGGCCAAAGTGGGGAGTAGGGTGTTTCAGGTCAAACTTTCAAATGGACTCACCTGCAGGAAACACTTGGACCAAACCAAACTCAGATTCACAGACTATCCAGAACAACCCAAAATAGACTCTACCTTTATCGACCCTCCCACACATACACAAGTGGCAACCGACCCAGCGGTTGACCACGAAGCAGAACCCATCACCTGCAGCAGCCCAACAGGACTCACCACACCCAACAGCCCAGCAAGGCCAGCTGCGCAGCAGCCCAGCGAGGGGCCCAACAAACGACTCACCAAAACCAGCATTTGCATCAAGATGATCAACCAGGGAAAGGAAGGCCCCAGATCGACTCACATTGTAAATAGTTACACTATTGACTTTGCCGTGGGGCGGGGGGGGCGGAGTGTTGTTATATATGTAAAGCTGTAAATACTATGTTTAACCACCAGAGGGCTCATCCCCTGGAGTCCCCAGGGGTTCCCACAATCCCTTGGGAGCACCTGTACATAAGGAGGCCTCATGGAGAGGCATTCTGGAGACCTATAATAAAGGACTACGGTCACACATTACTTTAAATTTACAGTATCTGGTCAGATTCTTTATTCAAGACACAACACTTGCTGCCTCTGTTTCCTTATGGTAAGTGCATGTTGTAGAGCTTACACTACATCATCACCCAGTTCCTTGGTAACATCTGTTAGATGGCCACATAAATCCTTTTGTCCAAAGGCTGGATTTTCAGTTGTCTAACACGTCAGTTAGCGGCCAGAGTTAATGGGAGCGTAGAGCGCAGTGTTTAGCGCCCCGACTGAAAAATCATTAGAGGTTCACCGGGGGCACAAACCAGTAGCGCCTGGCTGCTGATGATCACTCTGATCATCACGTGTTCCTGGTACAATGCTCACGTTTGTGTCCCACTCGTAAAATTAGGTGCGGCCGCCTCATTTAGCAACCGCCAAGAGCAACTTCTGGAAAAACAGTCGGTACAGACCTGCAGAGTTGCTAACTGGTAGCTACTTAAAGGGATGAGGAAGCTCTTCCCTCGGAGTCACAGTTAATGCATCGGTTCCACACAGTACGATGGTGAGCCTCCGAGTTTGCAGTGGCAGACAGATATAATAGTTCCACTTGAGAAATAGTGATTTTTGAAAACTTTAATGGGATCGTTAATATGCCGCACCTTTAAGACTCGGCTTTTCCCGGGATCTGAATCGGAGTTTGCATATGTTTGCAATGACTCGGTTAAATTTAGCGCCGGTATTTTCGTTATCGCCCCCCGCACCCCAGCTCAGGTCAAGCTCTTAGAATGATTCTGACGAGTTTCTGGGCGTGTGGCGCAAAAAGTACCACTCCGTCTGGATTAACGCCACAACAGAGACGCGACCGAATTTTTCTCCCCAAATATTTAAATGTAATGTCGAACGTAACTAAATTGTGCATGCACATGTAGGCTGCACCATCTCTAAAGAACTCTTTGGGAGCTGTGCACAAAGCATGTTATAATAGGGTGTGAAAATGGTGTTTGCGTGATTTTTAAAATTAAAGATGGAGTTGTAAGCACTGTGTGTTATATCTAAGGCTCTGTATGATGCATGAGGTTGTGATATATGGTTTTTATAGTGAGGGGTTTAAGGTACTTGATATGCAGAGTGTTAAATCCCAAATCTGAAATATGAATATTCTTCAAATGAGTTCCTGAATTTTCAGCTTATGGTTAAAATTCATTCTTCATGGTACGCTACCTTGTAATTTAGATATTTAGACCGCTATTCAGTAAGCATTTGTGGATCTGTAAAATTGTGTTTTCCAGAAAATTTTCCACAAAAGCCATTTATGGAGATTTTGCAGGTGTGAAAAATAGTATTGAGCTGCTGAAACTCTGCTGAATACTAAGATTAACCACTAAAATGGATGTGGTGGCCTGCAAATGAGTATTTCTTTGCTCATCCACTAAACAGTGGTGATCTGCATTATGGAGAATTTAATTCCAGGAGCTTCAAGGTGTTAATTGTTTCACCCACAAGTAGTTTATGTACCAAAGTGCACAGCTATTGATTTTAGCAACGATTTATAATAACCACATTATAGGAAGGTGGGGGATGCATTCATCCCACTCTCACCCATCTTCTCTTGATATCAAAGACCAGAGGTTCTCCTAATTAGGAACATAGGAACAGGAGGAGGCCATACAGCCCCTCTAGCCTGTTTCTCTATTCAGTTAGATCATGGTTGATCTGCATCTTGGAGATAGAATATCTGGGGAGAAACTATTGCCACTGGTGGGAGATTCCAGAATAAGAGGGCATAAACTTAATATTAGAGCTAGGCTGTTCAGGGGTGATGTCATGAAGCACCTCTTCACAGAAAGGGGAGTGTAAATCTGGCAGATCACGCTCGAGGGGCTGATTTGCCTCCTCCTGTTCCTATGCAACAATAGTCTGTCTCGGGCAAGTGTTTGCTCAAAGTGTGGAGCAGGCTTTCCAAATCTCCTTGGTTCAATCAGTTGGACTTGTGTGAGACTGAGCCCACCTGTCTGATGACAACTTTGAGGAAAACTGTAGGGCAATGACAAGAACATGCAGTCATCTGCGATTGCATGTTTAATATTTCTCCAATTGCACAACATAGTGATCGGTATAGGCCGCGAGATCTGCTCAGATCCTTCTCAGTACACACTCGACAGTAGCTACATGCTGATCTAAAAACGTATGCAATTCTTATGTTGTATACAGCTTTAGATTACCTCACACATTTTTGGTTATGAAGCTCCACTTGACTTGTGTTGACTTTCAATTACATAGAATTGCATCAAATCTATAGCACAAAAAACAGACCATTCAGCCCACTGGTCTATGCTGACGTTTATATTCCACTCGAGCCACATTTTCCTTAACCCTCTATTCCCTTCTTCCTCATTTATGCACCAAGACTCCCCATAAACACAATGCTATTATCTGCTTCATGTGTCAATGCGTTCCTCATTCTCACTACTCTCCGTGCAAATAAATTTCTCTTAAATTCCCTTATTTGATCTGTTAGTAGTGATCTTGTGTTGATGCCCCCTTATTCTGGACTTCCCCACAAGTGGAAACAGTATATTCACATCCACCATGTCCAACTCCGCCATCATTTTAAACATCTCTATCAAGTCCTTTTAGTCTTCTCTTCTCCTGAGAAAAGAGCCCCAGCCTGCTCAATCTTTCCTGATAGTTGCATCTTCTCAATTCTGCTAACATGCTTATAAATCTTTTACAACATAAGAAATAGGAGCAGCAATAGGCCATTCGGCCCCTCGAGCCTACTTCATCATTCAATGAGAACGTGGCTGATCTATGACCTTAACTCCACTTTCCCACTTGATCCCCCATATCCCTTGATTCCCTGAGAGTCGAAAAATCTATCGATCTCAGACTTGAATATACTCAACGACTAAGCCCTTTGGAGTAGAGAATTCCAAAGATTCACAACCCTCTGAGTGATGAAATTCCTCCTCATCTCAGTCTTAAATGGCCGACCCCTTATCCTGCATCTATATCCCCTAGTTATAGACACTCCAGTCAGGGAAAACAACTTGTCAATCCCCCTCAGAATCCTATATGTTTCAACTAGATCACCTCTCATTCTTCTAAACCCCAGAGAGTAATGGCCCAATTTACTTAACCTGTCCTCATAGGACAGTCCTCTCACCCAGATATCAATCTAGTGAACCTTCATTGCACCTTCTCTAAGGCAAGTATATCCTTCCTTTGATAAGGAAACCAAAACTGTGCACAGTACTCCAGATGTGGTCTCAATTGTAGCAATGAAATTGTAGCACTTTCTCCAGTGCTTCAATATCCTTTTGGTCATATGGAACACTTTTTGGCAGAACTATAGGCATATTCTGTAGGAGGACTCTATGGAACAACCATAAATCGTCTTGTATGACCAGCTAGTACCACTGTCTGGACACTTCAGGCATTGATTTCCGTTTCCTTAAAAAAGGAGACAGACAGAAAGCAGGAAACTATGGACCAGTTAGCCTAACATCTGTCGTTGGGAAAATGCTGGAGTCCATTATTAAGGAAGCAGTAGTGGGACATTTGGAAAAGCATAATTTAATCAAGCAGAGTTAGCATGGTTTTATGAAAGGGAAATCATGTTTGACAAATTTGCTGGAGTTCTTTGAGGATGTAACGAGCAGGGTGGATTAGGGGGATGTGGTGTATTTGGATTTCCATAAGGCATTCGATAAGGTGCCACATAAAAGGTTACTGCACAAGTTGAAAGTTCACGGGGTTGGGGGTAATATATTAGCATGGATAGAGGATTGGCTAACTAACAGAAAACAGAGAATCGGGGTAAATGGGTCATTTTCTGGTTGGCAAACAGTAACTAGTGGGGTACCACAGGGATAGATGCTGGGGCCTCAACTATTTACAATCTATATTAATGACTTGGATGAAGGGACCGAGTGTAATGTAGCCAAGTTTGCTGATGATACAAAGATTGCAAGTTGCAAGTTGTGAGGAGGAAACAAAAAAGGATATGGACAGGCTAATGGAGTGGGCAAAAATTTGGCAGATGGAATATAATGTGGGAAAGTGTGAGGTTATCCACTTTGGCAGAAAAAATAAAAAAACAAATGATTATTTAAATGGAGAAAAATTATAAAATGCTGCAGTACAGAGGGACCTAGGGATCCTTGTGTATGAAACACATAAAGTTAGTATGCAGTTACAGCAAATAATCAGGAAGGCAAATGGAGTGTTGGGCTTTATTGCAAGGGGGGTAGGGTATTAAAGCAGCGAAGTCCTGCTACAAATGTACAGGGTATTGGTGAGGCCACTGCGTACAGTTTTGGTCTCCGTATTTAAACAGGGATCATAGGCAGCCCCTCGAACGAGGATGACTTGCTTTCACACCAAAAGGGATGAGTTCGCAGATGTTTCAATGAAGGACCCAATATTCCAGTCCTGAACTCCAGGGGTGGAAGATGCCTGTGTGTGGATTTTTTTAATGTGTGGTGACCGTTGCACATCAGCCACCACACAGGCTTGACAGAGCTAGGCCTTTATCCAGTGGCAAGGGTTAACCAGGATGACTGGAGACCTGCTCTGCTGCACCGACCAAGTGCGCACACATATCGCAGAGTGGGCTGGCCCGTGCTGCCCCTGGGCCCTCGACTCTTCTAAGTCCCGTACCCTCATTTGCTGCACCTCTGCCATGAACTCTCACGCTCCTCCCCCACCCCCCCCCCCCCGATCATTTGCTGCATTTCTGCCTTGATCTCTTGCCGCTTCTACGCCTTAATCATTCGGCGCACCTCCGCCACGATCTCTCGCTGCTCATCCGCCCCAACCTTCCTGCTCCTCTGCTGTATCTGGGCTCCGCCGATGTTCCTGCCCATGCTCCAAACGGCGACATGGGTTTTGATGATGTCACCCAGTCGCCCACCTTGAAGTTGTCGCACCCTTGGAATGGCTTGCGCTGGAAGCTATCAATCCTGATAACCCAACATCCACACACATACAAGCACTTTCTAACTGGTTAGTGATTAGGATCAGGTACTGGATAATTTCCCTGTTCCCCCTCTGTCGGGGGACACAGCCCAAGAACAACTGTAAACAGTTGCCATTTAAATTTACCAGAAACACGCAATTTCCTCCTATATTCCCATTGTACAATCTAATTTAAAGCTTGCTATTTAAGGAAGGATATACTTGCATTGGAGGCAGTTCAGAGAAGGTTCACTAGGTTGATTCCGGAGATGAAGGGGTTGACTTATAAAGATAGGTTGAGCAGGTTGGGCCTGTACTCATTGGAGTTCAGAAGAATGAGAGGTGATCTTATAGAAACATATAAGATAATGAGGGGGCTCGACAATGTAGATGCAGAGAGGATGTTTCCACTCAGGGGAAATCTAGAACTAGGGGGCATATTTCCAGAATAAGGGGCCATCCATTTAAAACTGAGATGAGGAGGAATTTCTTCTCTCAGAGGGTTGTAAATCTGTGGAATTCTCTGCCCCAGAGAGCTGTGGAGACTGGGTCATTGAATATATTTAAGGTGGAGTTAGATTTTTGAGCAATAAGGCAATAAAGGGTTATGGGGAGCGGGCGGGGAAGTGGAGCTGAGTCCATGATCAGATCAGCCATGATCTTATTGAATGGCGGAGCAGGCTCGAGGGGCCAAATGGCCTACTCCTGCTCCTATTTCTTACGTTTGCCATTTTCCATCTATTTCATTTCCCTGTCTCTCATGCCATGCTGATCCTTTATCTAACACAATAGATAAATCAGGGCACCTGTTATAAATATATTCACAAATAAGGCGACTGAATACCAGATTATAAAACACGAGCTCCCTTTTCTAAATTCAGTAGCAACAGAAAATTACGGATTTCAGTGAAGCAAGAGCACACATGTGGCTTGCAATCGCTGCAGAATCGTTATTTACATATTATTACCACAACGTTCTTACGTTGTTTGTTTCAGCAGAATGCCTGATCTGCAGATTTATTTTCAACACTACGTGACAGATCAGCACTTAACTGGATTCAACAAACTTCTCAAAATGCAAGCCACACTTGCAAACAATTTATTGAAAAAAATGCTAAATGTTTAGTGACTAAGAGAGTACTGCCACTTTATGATAGACACCTTGTATATTTAAGTACCATTGTATAATTTTTGAAAGATTTTTTTTTCCCCCCATTGCAAACTATCTTTGCAAATCAGAATATTGCTGGACTGTGAATTCTCACCACCTCAATAGTTGACAATAGTTGGCAAAGATTGGCAGGTGATTGCCTCCATAAATGAATGCCGTCAAATGATAATTGTTGCAACAGGATTGTTTGATTACCTGGAAATTGCCTCTTTCCCTGTGATAGCTTTCAAATCACTTGTTTGTTGTGAGCAATTGTTAGCCATACTGTTTATTACCTAATTGAATATCAGTAGCAAATGCACCCAAAGATAAACGAAAATGCAAGTACTTATTGACCTTGACTTGTTTTCACAAGTTGTTGGAGTTGATGGCTTTATTGCTGTTCAGTTGATAACGGTTGAAATCTTGTGCTGCGAGGGAAAAAAGCTTTAATTCCCAGAGGAAGAAAAATGTGGGTTTGCTCTGGGAACTGGTCCTGTGCTGAGGCAGTAAAGTCAGCATACACCTGAGCTGTGAGAAAAAGCAGACAGAGGACGATGGCACCATCTTACAGCTTCATGTTCAAAGATACTGCAGACAAATACAGACCAAGGTTCTGCTTTTCATGTAATAAAAGAATTACAACCTTTAAACTCGAAAACAGCTCGATATTTTATACACTCTGCTAACTAATAATTTACAGCAAAATATGGGATAACTTTTAAAGACAAAAATATTTAACCATTTGGAATACTTTTTAGATATGTAGGAAGAGACATGGGAACAGGAGGAGGCCATTCAGCCCTCGAGCCTGTTATATAGGAACAGGAGGAGGCCACTCAGCCCTCGAGCCTGTTATATAGGAACAGGAGGAGGCCCTCAGCCCCCGAGCCTGTTATATAGGAACAGAAGGAGGCACTCAGCCCTCGAGCCTGTTATATAGGAACAGGAGAAGGCCCTCAGCCTTCGAGCCTGTTATATAGGAACAGGAGGAGGCCCTCAGCCCTCAGCCCTCGAGCCTGTTATATAGGAACAGGAGAAGGCCCTCAGCCCCTCGAGCCTGTTATATAGGAACAGGAGGAGGCCATTCAGCCGTCGAGCCTGTAATATAGGAACAGGAGGAGGCCATTCAGCTCTCGAGCCTGTTATATAGGAACAGGAGGAGGCCCTCAGCCCTCGAACCTGTTATATAGGAACAGGAGGAGGCCATTCAGCCCTCGAGTCTGTTATATAGGAACAGGAGGAGGCCATTCAGCTCTCGAGCCTGTTATATAGGAACAGGAGAAGGCCCTCAGCCCCTCGAGCCTGTTATATAGGAACAGGAGAAGGCCATTCAGCCATCGAGCCTGTAATATAGGAACAGGAGGAGGCCATTCAGCTCTCGAGCCTGTTATATAGGAACAGGAGGAGGCCCTCAGCCCTCGAACCTGTTATATAGGAACAGGAGGAGGCCCTCAGCCCTCGAACCTGTTATATAGGAACAGGAGGAGGCCCTCAGCCCTCGAACCTGTTATATAGGAACAGGAGGAGGCCATTCAGCCCTCGAGTCTGTTATATAGGAACAGGAGGAGGCCCTCAGCCCTCGAGCCTGTTATATAGGAACAGGAGAAGGCCCTCAGCCCCTCGAGCCTGTAATATAGGAACAGGAGGAGGCCCTCAGTCCCTCGAGCCTGTTATATAGGAACAGGAGGAGGCTACTCAGCCCTCGAACCTGTTATATAGGAACAGGAGGATGCCCTCAGCCCTCGAGCCTGTTATATAGGAACAGGAGGAGGCTACTCAGCCCTCGAGCCTGTTATATAGGAACAGGAGGAGGCTACTCAGCCCTCGAGCCTGTTATATAGGAACAGGAGGAGGCCATTCAGCCCCTCGAGCCAGTTCCGCCATTAAATTAAATCGAGTCTGGGGGTCTGTATTTTACCTCCATCTACCTGTCTTGGTTCTGTAATTCTTAATACCCTTGCCTAACAAAAATTTATCAACCTCAGTTATGAAATTTTCAATTGATCCCCAGCCTCGACAGCTTTTTGGGGAGAGAGTTCCGGATTTCCACTTGTAATGCCTGATGTGCTGTTGAGCTGATCTTCCTCTTTAGATCGTGAAAAGGAATTTCAAACAAGCTCATTAAGCATTTGCATGCTTAATATATTCGTCTGAAATTACTACGGTACAATTTCAAAGCTTTTGAGGGCAGATGCTTTAGACATAAAAGGGTAAATTCACTGATCGCTTGCTTGGTGCGACAGTGCTGTTGCCCTGTCCTAGATCGGTGCATTGTTTGAGTATGGCTCCGTACTGGGAGTGTGCAGGAGTGCTGAGATTTCCTGAAAGTTTCTTTATTTAGTTTCTCATGTGTTAAAGTTAAATGAACATGTCATTCAGTTACAACAAATAGATTATGAAACATAATTAGGTTTCCAGATTTTAGCTGCAACCCGAATGGAAAATTTTGAAGATAGCAATGCTGATAAACTGAAAAACAGGCTTAGCTACACATGTGTCTGGTACACCTATGTTTCGCATATTCAATTTATGACAATGGTGTTTTCTCGAGAAGAAGAATGTTACTTTACTTACTTGAGTCGCGAGACAGATGAAAGTTTCTGACCCCGAAATTGAGTGACCGGAGGTGAAGCAACGGAGTTTTATACATTATTTTTGCAACCTTACTTTATAACAAAAGAAAAACGGAAAGCATTGACAACCTCAGATTTAGTGCAGCCAAAAATATATGGCTAAAAGCCATAAAAAATGAAACATAGAAAACAGGACCCCCAAACAATTTATATTTGCTTGGTTTATAATATAGAATAATGGCACAAAGAATATTGGGGGAGATTTCCTCTATAGTGAAATTATACAGCTGTTTATAGAGAATGGTTTTATGATTTTGCTATACCTGGCACACAGACAAAACCTTTTCTCATTCTTCCCACGGTACTGGGCCGTAATTTGGGGCCCCTACGGGTGCGTGCAAGGTGCGCATGCGCTCATAGGGGCTGTGCAAGTTCCGGATTTAGGCATGTGCTTAAACCTGGAACTTGCGACCCGTCACAAATTCTCGTGACAGATCGCACGCATCCCTGGCTATTTGCTCAACTTCTGCCCAGTCAATGCCCGTAAATTTCTTACACCTGGTACAAGCAGGCATAAGACGTGCTTTGACCAACGTAAGAATTTTAAAAAACATTAAAATAATTTAAACATTTATATTTATTTTTCAAATAAATATATTTTTGTTTCAAATGTTTAATTATATGGGGCAAAATGTTTAATTATACGGAGGGGGGGGGCGCTACCGCCTCCCGGGAGATTGACCAGGAGGTTTGGGGGAGGGGGGGGGCGCGCTGTCCCGGTGGTTAGCGCCCAGGTCAGTGCGGAACCGGCACTGACGTCATTGCCGTGTGCGCCGACCCCTCACCGTCCCGCGCCGACCCCTTTATGGTCCACGGGGCTGGCGGGGGTGGATGTCAAGGCCAGGTTCGCGGGTCGCGAAGCTGGTGGACATCCGCTGCAGAGGTGCCCCTTTAAGGGGAGGCCTTTAGCACTCTGGGCCGCCATCTTTATTTGTCGGCCAACTCTTGGATCAGCCCGACAATAAAGGCCCACACGTCGACCGGGCCGCTATTGTTCAATCCGCTAGGCTACTGGTCCGATCGATCGCATTCCTGGTGGTCCAACGGCAGCCACCAAATGGCCTGCAGAGTGCGCAGTGGCCCTCCCCTTTAATGGAAGGGGAGGGGCATTGTAGCGCATCAGCGTTACACGGAGCACTGGTCTGCTCCATGCCTCGCTGCACTCAGCACATGCTACCGCCCTGGGAGCGCCCCTCAAAGGGAAATGGCGTGCCAGAGACAGCGTTTTGCTTCCCTTGAGGGGCATATGGCCAATTCCTGGCCGGGCATGGGGCAATTTCTAGCCTGTAATTTTTAAAAATTTGTAATGTTAAATGTATGAATGGGAATTCTCTTCTTGGATTGGTTGGGCCAATCCATGTGATCCCAGGATCGCTTGCGAACTGTATGCACCGCTCGAATACGTGGGCCTCTCGTCCGGCCCACACATAGACGCCCAGGTGCGTAAATCTCTGTGGAGCCCGAGGCAGAAGGTAAGTTCTTAGATTTTTTGCTGGTCGGAGGCATCTGCCCGCAGGAAGCCTCTGACCGCAAATTCAGCCCCATTATTTTATGGTAAAACATTCTTGGTGAATGCAGATAAAGCGAAGGCTATTTGCATTACTATTTCCTACAAAAGCAAAGACTTGAGTACAATCGAGGCTGACACTCCAGAGCAGAACTGAGGAAATTCTGCACTGTCGAAGGTGGTGTTAAACCAAGGCCCCATCTTCCCTCACAGGTGGACGTAAACAATCCCTTTGCACTATTTGCAAGGGAGTTCTCCAAAAGAACATAAGAAATAGGAAGAGGAGTAGGCCATATGGCCCCTCGAGCCTGCTCCGCCATTCAATAAGATCATGGCTGATCTGATCATGGACTCAGCTCCACTTCCCCGCCCGCTCCCTATAGCCCCTTATCCCCTTATCGTTTAAGAAACTGTCTATTTCTATCTTAAATTTATTCAATGTCTCAGCTTCCACAGCTCTCTGAGGCAGCGAATGGCACAGATTTACAACCCTCTGAGAGAAGAAATTTCTCCTCATCTCTGTTTTAAATGGGCAACTCCTTATTCTAAGCTTGTGCCCTCTAGTTCTAGTCTCCCCATCAGTGGAAACATCCTCTCTGCATCCACCTTGTCAATCCCCCTCATAATCTTATACGTTTCGATAAGATCACCTCTCATTCTTCTGAATTCCAATGAGTAGAGGCCCAACCTACTCAACCTTTCCTCATAAGTTAACCCCCTCATCTCCGGAATCAATCTAGTGAACCTTCTCTGAACTGCCTCCAAAGCAAGTATATGCTTTCATAAGTATGGAAACCAAAATTGCACGCAGTTTTCCAGGTGTGGCCTCACCAATACCTTATATAGCTGTAGTAAGACTTCCCTGCTTTTATACTCCATCCCCTTTGCAATAAAGGCCAATATACCATTCCTGATCACTTGCTGTACCTGCATACTATCCTTTTGTGTTTCATGCACAAGTACCCCCAAGTCCTGCTGTACTGCGGCACTTTGCAATCTTTCTCCATTTAAATAATAACTTGCTCTTTAATTTTTTTCTGCCAAAGTGCATGACCTCACACTTTCCAACATGCCCACTCACTTAGCCTGTCTATGTCCTTTTGCAGATTTATTGTGTCCTCCTCACACATTGCTTTTCCTCCCATCTTTGTATCATCAGCAAACTTGGCTACGTTACACTCAGTCCCTTCTTCAAAGTCGTTAATATAGATTGTCAATAGTTGGGGTCCCAGCGCTGATCCCTGCAGCACCCCACTAGTTACTGGTTACCAACCAGAGAATGAACCATTTATCCTGAATCTCTGCTCTGTTAGTTAGCCAATCCCCTATCCATACTAATATATAACTCCCGATGCCATGAACTTTTATCTTGTGCAGTAACCTTTTATTTGGCACCTTGTCAAATGCCTTCTGAAAGTCCAAATACACCACATCCACTGGTTCCCCTTTATCCACCCTGTTCGTTACATCCTCAAAGAACGGCAACAAATTTGTCAAACATGACTTCCCCTTCATAAATCCATGCTGACTCTGCCTGACTGAATTTTGCTTTTCCAAATGTCCTGCTCCTGCTTCTTTAATAATGGACTCCAACATTTTCCCAACCACAGATGTTAGGCTAACTGGTCTATAGTTTCCTGCTTTTTGTCTGCCTCCTTTTTTAAATAGGGGCATTACATTTGCAGTTTTCTAATCTGCTGGGACCTCCCCAGAATCCAGGGAATTTTGGTAAATTGCAACCAATGCATCCACAATCCCTGCCACTACTTCTCTTAAGACCCTAGAATGCAAGCCATCAGGTCCAGGGGATTTATCTGCCTTTAGTCCCATTATCTTACTGAGTACCACCTCCTTAGTGATTGTGATTATGTTAAGTTCCTCCTCCCCATAGCCCCTGGACTATCCACTGTTGGAATATTGTTAGTGTTCTTTACTGATACAAAATATTTGTTCAGTTTCTGCCATCTCCATGTTCCCCATTACTAATTCCCTGGTTTTGTCCTCTAAGGGACCAACATTTACTTTAGCCACTCTTCCCTTTTATATACCTATAGAAACTCTTGCTATCTGTTTTTATAGTTGGTGCTAGTTTATTTTCATAGTCTAGCTTCCCTTTCTTAATCATTTTTTTAGTCATTCTTTGCTGGCTTATAAAAGCTTCCCAGTCTTCTGTCCTCCCACTAATTTTGACCACCTTGTGGTGGTAATGGAGTGATATCAAATGTCTTTTTTTCCGTCATTAACGCCAGTCACACCAGCATCTTACTGAATCCATCTTTGTTAATGCCTATGGAGAGGATTTTAAACCTTAAATCCACTCCCACTGAGTGCAATCTATCATGGTGCGCTCGATACACTCTTGCACACTGGCAGAATTTGCTGGATTTTTCAAGATGATCAGACTCCTTCCTCAAGGGAAGTATTTAAACTGCTGAAGGTGCCCAAATTCTGAAGCACTGAGGCATTTTGTTTCTCAACGACACTGTGCCCCCCCGCAACCCCCCTCCCACCCCTCCCCGCCACCTCCGCAGGCTCCCTTATGCAGCCTGGGATTATGCCAGGAAACCACCGAAAGTATTCAAATACCTCGACACATTGGGACAATCGACGCAACTGTCAGGCGGGCAGAATTCCCATCCCACCACTATTAGAGCAGCCTCGTTGTTGATTAGGAAAATCTAGGCCTGTATGTTCTGGTATTTATCTTACATCAATCTAACACCAGCTTTTTTTACAATAATCTACATTATGCTATCCAACTACATTGGGCACACATTTTGTCAGCTTTTTCATTGTTGACAGAAATCATCCAAACTCACCTTTTTGTTTGCCATGATGGATTGCATCTTGTGACAAAGCAGTGAGTGACAATGAATGGGAATTAGTCAACAGCCACAGAAAGGCATAGGGGTGCTGAGAGACACCATCTGATACACGTTAGCCAAATTTCCAGGGAAGATCTGATAGCACATGGAGATTCTGTATCTCTAACTGATTGGGATAGCAAGGTCGGGTGGGCGTGGTAAGAGAGGGGAAGTCTAATGGTGGCAGAGTGATGGATGTGATAGAGAATTTAACTCTTTTCTCAGTCCCTATCTCTGTATTTCGTACAGCTAATCCTACGGGGTTTGTTTTGAGTGTTTGATTAGGAGATTAGGTGGGTATCTATCAACTGAATGAGTTGTATCTATTTGATCCTCATTCAATTGTTCTGCATTATCATTCACTAGCTTTAAATCCTATAAGGGAGCGAGCTAGTTACTGCCTGTGCTGTTTGAACAATAACTTTGACCTGCTGCAGATCTCTTCTATTTCATCTTTGTCCTAAATGATACATCAAAGTGCTCAGCAACCACTTCAGATTTTATGAAATCATTTAACGGATGTAAAGATATCGCTGGAGCTAATTCCTGTCTTTCAAAAAAAAAGTGGTCCTGCGGCGGAGATTGTGATAAATATCCTGGTCAGAAGTTTAATTGCTCATTTTTTTCTCTTTTGATTGTCAGAGTAATGATAGAAATATTGTTTGAAATGTGGCTCTCGGAGTGCGCGTCACTATTACATGCATTATCGAGGCACAGAATATCAGACTGAACTGAATCATGCTTAATGCTGCAGTGTTGTGCTAATTTTAGCATGGAAAGAGGATGAAGATAAACTGGCCACAGCTAGGCTCCATATGCCAGGCCGGTGATAATACTGTATTGTGCGATACTCTGAATAATATCACTATTGCTTTATTACATTTTTTGGGGGGGATATAAAAGTCGAAATGTTGCGTTACCGAATGCCTGTTGCAACTGTTATACAGAATATATGGTGCTGTTTTGTTCAATTCCTGCACATTCAATGAGCATTAGAATCTCTAATGCTATTAGCGTCATTGTATCGCTGCATTAGCCTATCAAAAAGGTCTCAAGCATAGGTTTAATTCAGAGTTTGTTTGGCTGAAAAATGAACACATTTGTTTGAATTGTTTTCAAGCCCAATATGTTTGGATTCCGAAAGGCTGCCAAGGTGTAGCGTGCTCTTGCTCTCTCTCGGTTGAAATGAAATTCCAACAAAGCCACGATTTTTCCAAACAGATGATGGAGCGGGTCCATATTTAGGGAATTTTCGTTCTACAGTTACAGCTAAAGAGTGTTTGACCTTTTTATTTGTAACTGAGACCACTTCACAGGGCGGGGATTATTTGTTCCTGCTAAGCTGAGAAAACCCCCCAGTGTGGACACTGCAGATGGAGTGAGCCTTGTTGTAGGACTTGGAGGGTGGATAGAAGCTTTGTGTTCACAACTGGCAAAGAGCTTGACCTGTGGGTGACCCTGGCCAAACAAACGCAGAGCTGAAGAGGCTCCTTTTGACATGGATACCCATTGAGGGTTTTTAGCAGAGAGATAACCTGACCCTCACAGATTTCCAGGGAGTTAGGTTCAAAACGCCTGACACAAGGTATTCCCAAGTTTGTCTTGGAGGAATTAAATTGTTGTAAGGTGAAAGATATCAAATACTGCCAGAGAGAGGTTAGTACAAAAGGTGGTGTTGATGCATCCCTCAGTGTGTGCAAGATGGTGGAAGGTGCATTTTAGTAAGTTCTGTTGCTTTGTGTTGCCTTGATGAAGAAGTGCACACATTTTAACAGGTAATTTGATCTTTGCAGCAGCTCATGAAGTTGAGAAATAGGCAGGGCTCCATTGATGGAAATGTATGATAAGTGCTGAATAAAAGGGGCCTGGCATTAAGCAATGCCAAATCTCCTCTCTGCTGTCCCTGCTCTTTGTCTCCTTAAGGTCTTTTTCACAGGAACAAATACATCCAAGTAAATAAAAGCAAAACAACAGCAGTGGCCCATATCATTGCAGCACACATGCTCACAAGTCAGCTTCTGCAGGAAGCTGGGAAGGCCTGTTGCATACCACTTCCATTGCATCTTTATCTCTCCAGCTCATTGTTTGCTGCTAAGAGCACAAGCTGCAATTTCCCCAAGTAAAAGCTTCCTGTTGCCTGCCTTTTTAAGGGAGTGTTTTTACAGCACGATTCTTAAGACCAGTGAATGAATGGTGGAAAAACCAAGCAACGTCTTAAATGTTCACAGGAACAGTCACAATGCTTAAGAGCAATGAAGATTCCACAAAGCAGGTGGTTTGGGGGGGTAAAAAAGCACAGCAAGATTCCGTGTCTCAGAAGACACTTTAGGTGATAGATTCAAATAATCAGAGTAGCAACAACTTGCATTTATATAGCGCCTTTAATGCAGTAAAATGTCCCAAGGCGCTTCACAGGAGCGATTATCCAAAAAATTCAACACTGGGCCACATAAGGAGATATTAGGGCAGATGGTCAAAGTGCTAGGATTTAAAGAGTGTCTTAAAGGAGGAGAGAGAGGTAGAGAAGCGGAAAGGTTTAGGGAGGGAATTCCAGAGCTTAAGACCTTGGTAGCTGAAGGCACAGCCACCAATGATGGAGTGATGAAAATTGGGGATGGGCACAAGGCCAGAAATGAAGGAACGCAGAGATCTCAGAGGGTTGTAGAGCTGGAGGAGGTTACAGAGATAGGGAGGGGTGAGGTCGTGGAGGGATTTCAAAACAAGGATGAGAGTTTTAAAATCGAAGTGTTGCTGGACCGGGAGCCAATGTATGCCAGCGAGAATTGTTCATCCAAGTTATTCTGAGGAAAACATAATTGTAGTTTAGACTGAATCTTGATGTAAATTGAATTTGAAAAATGGAAAGGATGGATATGGAGTAGCATACATTAAATTTATTCAGAGTTACAAACTTTACTCATCTGTAAGAAATTACACGTTTTTCCCAGCACAAAGCACAAACATATTTCAGCCCCTTTTATTGACACACATGGATGAAGATTTATGCTAATAACCATAGCTAAGGTACTCTCGCTGCCCCTGCATGTCTGGCCAGTACTCAGGAGTTAGTACAGTATTGCAGAGAGGCAGTCCTGTGCCCTAGGGCTGTGTCATCAATTTCTGTATCCTGCAAGTAATTTTCTCACCGTGAAAGCCGCAGGAATCTGTGCTCTGTTAAGAGTTAAGTCCTAATGTGATGCAATGAGAAAGTAATATGTGAAAAATAAAAAAGCATATTACATTCGCATGGTGTCTAAGTTGAGAAAGGAGTCCTCAAATTTTAACTATTTACTTGTTTTAAGAAAAAAAAACATGAGAGGAAGTTATGTTTACTTGATCGTAGGGTTTATTAATTTTATTGACAGTAAAGTAGTGATTTGTTGTACCACATTGACAAGACAAAAATAGATTATTTACTGCAAGGTTATCTTCTAATTTCAGTTTATCAAGACAACTAAGGTGTTACAAACCACATTTGCTCAAGCCTATATTTTAAAATAATGTTACATTTTCCCCTGGTTTGACAACATTAAAGTATGCATCTTAGGTTTTATGTTTGAGTGTTTTAATAAAATGGCCCTAGAGAAATGGGAGAATGTTCCATTTTCCAGCATGAGCATCCTTCATCTTAATGACCCACAAAATTCACCCAGAAAAAACTTTAAGAACTGTACAAGAACAGTTTCTTGAAACAACATTCGTTTCTGGCAATTATTGTAAAGTTCCCATTAAACTCACTGTTGAATTCAATCTCCGAAGCTTTCATTGTTTTGCAGTATTGTGCCTCAGAGCTGCTGCTGTACATTTAAAAGAATCATGGAAAGCCACAGGACATAAATTTAAAAAAAAACTTAATATGTATGCTCACAATCTAATAGTAATAATGAATTTAGAAACATTACTTTATCTTGGTTTAACCATTCCAGGGTCCTTTTTAGTCCTTGCCTTTGCCTATGCCAAAACAATCGCCCGCTGTTCTAATATCCATGACAAGTACATATCTCAATTATTATCACTCAATTGCATTTTTGAACTTGGGTGAAGTGGTGGAAAAATTATTTATGCAATAAGTGGAAACACGCATTGTAGCTTCTCTGAGTGATTGGAGTGATCTTTTCTGAGTTGTTTGTTTGGGGGCCATCAGCTGAGACAATAACAAAATATGCTTTCAATATTTGGTGGAAGAAATCAGTGTCCCCCTCCATCCCCACTCCACCAATTCAACAAAAATGTCAAGAAATGATGAGAACCCTTGGTGTTGGTCTAAATCCTTGCACTGTATTATCATTGTGGTTTGAGTTTAGCATAAGACATGTTTGTTGCAGGAAAAAGCCATACACATTACTTATCTCCAGTCTGTGTCGTTTAGATAAGTGCTATATCAGAAATTATTCATCCACTGTGTCAATAGTTAATAAAAGAGCTCATTTTGGTAAACTGCAGAGCTGAGTTTATACAATGAATAAAGAAATATTTGGAAACACGTTAAAAGGCCTGGAATGCAATCACCAGCTGTTTCAAATGGCACACTGGTGCGTTTTTGCTCTCTGTCGCTCTGTCTCTCAGTCACTCTTGAGACTGAAAAGAAACAGAGGACTTTATTACCCATGCTAACATTGCAATCAGAGTTACACATTAAAATAATAAATCAAATTGGTTTGCACTCTAAATGACACATTGACCAAGGCCGTATCCAATAGTTGGAAGTACAGTATCTGCAGTCAGTGATGCGGGCCAGTTAGTGGTGTGTGATTTTTAATGGCAGGAACAGAGATGGATGGTGAAGTTGATGGATTAAAAAAAAGAGTGAGAGGAAGGAAAATATGAAATGGGATCAATCCATAAAAGTATTGATTTTAGAAAATATCAGTACTGTAGAACTCGGGACTGATGGCTGTTTTTGTCAAGAGGCAGTCCCTATTTACTGTTATTGAAGACTCTGTTCTGAAGGACTGAACACTTGCTAGAGGTGACTGCCTAATTGGTATGACCACAAGGGCAGGTTTCACTGTAGCGTACAGGCTGATATTGAGCTTTTTGAATATGGTGTTAGCTTTGTTAGATGGGATAATGACTCTCTTGAAAAGGGTAAATGCTCCAGCATGCCAACCTCTCATGAATTCAATAAGATTGTTTTTTTTCTATATTGTAGTGCCAGTATTGTAAGACATTTTTTGCAAATAGTACAATAACTTTGTTGAACCTTTTAAAGATTATGGTCGCAGTTTTTGAAGGAACCTCAAAACTATTGCCAAATTTATTGAGATTATTTGAAGGATAATGTGAATGAAAGAATAGCCCCTGTTATGTTTATTCAATTCCATCCCCTGGCAGTTGGATCAGGACTTTTACCCCTTTTTATGGAAGGCTTAAAATGATGCAATGTGTTTATTTATTTTTGAAAGCTGCAGAGAAAATGTGATGCACTTTGAGAGGTTAAAGAATTCATAATCTGTTTTGTCCACCTAATTGTCAAAACCATACCTATAAATGTGCAATAGAAAATCTCCCATTGCTTTTAAAGACAGTAATTGGGAAACAGACCATGTGAAAGGTTGTCTGCCATATTCATATTCAAAATTTGGAAGCACTCTGAACCTTGATTATTCATTTAAAAAATAATCACCAACAACCAATACATTATTACACATATTTGTGCAGAGATTTGTTTTAATTGAGCCATTTGTGCAGCTACTGAAGAGCTGATTCAAATATAAAAGTCTCAATATGTTTTTCCTTCATACCACATGTTCTTTAGAAGATTCCTGTATTTTTCTTTCTCTTGACTCGGCCAATTTTCTTTCCCACCTCCCCACCACTGCAACTCGCATCACCCTCCCCCACCTCCCCCTGCCCCAGGCCACCTGAAGGGTTTGACTCCATACTAGAGCATGATTCTGTAGGCACCTAATGGCTGCTTTGCTCAAGTGGCCATTAGTCACATGGGAGCCTTGGCAGTCAGTGTAGGCTCATGGGCTATTTGAGTGCAGAGGACACCACAGCTGATCCTGATTCTGCAGAGTTTCTGGTCTTTGCTGGTGTTTATTATTTCTTCTTTCTTCTTAGGCGGTCCCTCGAATCGAGGATGACTTGCTTCCACGCCAAAAAGGGATGCGTTCAATGAGTTCACAGGTGTTTCAATGAAGGACCTAATATTCCAGGTCCCAAACTGAAGGGTGGAAGATGCCTGTGCGTGGATTTTTTTTTAACGTGTGGTGGCCGTTGCACACCAGCCACCACACGGGCTTGACAGAGTTAGGTCTTGGTCCAGTGGCAAGGGTTAACTAAGACGACTAGAGACCAGCTCTGCTGCACAGACCTAGTGCGCGCACATATCGCAGTGTGGGCTGGCCCGTGCTGCCCCAGGGCCCACGCCTCTTCTGGGCCTTGAACTCACGCCTCTCCTGGGCCCCGATCACATCGCTCTGCAATCTCTCGCAGCTCCTGCACCCCGACCTCGTCACTCCTGCCCACACTCCAATCAGCGACCTATCATCTATGATAGCCCTCTAGTAAAATACTCTGCCACACATAGTGGGACTTACAGCGGAACTGATCGCACTGTCTGCTGAAGAGGGCGTTTCTGATTGGAGTCGGAACTATTTGGTTTCTCTGAGGCCCTGCAGACAGGTGATGTACGTCACTCTAGTGGGGTTTCCCTGGGTTTTGGCTAAGGCACATTACTGGGCTGGCCTAAAACATCCGACGATACCAGTGTGCGGTTCAGTGAGTTTGTTATTTATAACGGTGACACAACTGCATGCCTTGTGCACACATTTACAATTCCGTTGCAGATAGAAAACGGAGGAAATGGTTAGGGCCCCCCTCCCTCACCCCCACATCAGCCACACATTTCCAGCAGAGGTGGATGGGTAGCTATCTGCAGTGAGGACCCAGGCCAACTTCTCTTAACCCAGGGACACAGAAGCAAATTAAGGCACCTTCATTGCTACCCTCGCTGAGATCAGCTCATTCAGAACAGGTCAGAGATAGAACCTGAGACCTTCCAGGTCTGTATGGTGGAGGATGTGAAAGGTGAAGCTTTTTCTTTCTTTTAAAAATGATTTTTATATTATCACCCCCCCTCCCCAAAAATAAATCCATGTTGCGCACGTCCATGTACGAAGTGCACAATTTAATGAATTAGTAAGGAAGCGAGCCAGACTTCGTGATGGAAAGCATGTTGAGAGCTATTGCGTGCACTTATTATTCTTCCTCTTGGAAACTACTGAACAAAAGGAATGTGGTATTTATCGTTTTGGGGGGGGGCGGGGGGCAGTAATTTTAACCTAACTGGCTGGGCGGGGAACCCACAGGATTGGGTGGAACGCTGGTTTTACACCCTAGTAAAATGGGGCGGGGTATAAAGCCAGCGTTGCACCCGATCCCATCAGTTTCCCGTTAGTTTTCACATGTTATATAAACAATGTTCATTGTGTTACATAGAATTGCATAGAATATACAGCGCAAAAACAGGCCAATCGGCCCAACCAGTCCATGCCGCCGTCTATGCTCCACTCGAGCCTCCTCTCACCTTTCCTCATCTAACTCTGCCAGCCTCACCCTCTATTCTCTTCTCCCTCATATGTTTATCAAGCTTCCCCTTAAATGCATCTATGCAATTCGCCTCAACTACTCCCTGTGGTAGCGAGTTTCACATTCTCACCACTCTCTGGGTAAAGAATTTTCTCCAGAATTCCCTATTGGATTTCTTGGAGACTATCTTTTATTGAGGGCCTCGAGTTTTACTCTTCACCACAAGTGGTTAGCTGCAGAAGTCAAATAGTTAAAAAAAAAATTACCTGTGTGTAGATTAAGAGTTGAATTCAAGCCTCACGGCATGCAGCCAATCCCCAGAGTGGAATACTAACCTCTTAATATACAAAACTGCTGAGATGAGAAGTCCAGACTTGCAGTAACTCATTGACCCACAGGCAATCCTGAGAAATCAACAGAGGGAGTTCCTGCAACCTCAAAAACCGCCTAGATCTTTTAACAAAGAACAACTTTAATACCAAAATAAAGTTGAAATTGATATGAACGTTTCTATGAATAAAAATCTTCCTTTCATGAAGTGATTCTTTTTAAATAGTCGTGTGCAGGAGATCTTAAGAAATCCTTCCTGATTTTGGAAGTGAAGAAGCAAATGACTGCTGTTTTATTATACAATACAAGTCAGGAAAAGTAACAGCCAACTGACACCGACAAAATATGTTTTCATACCAACGAAATAAAGCAACATATGTTTTCTGTGCATTGAATATTGTGAAACAGTTGTCATATAGGAAGAAGTAATGGGATATTAGTCAATTTGTATTTGTCTTACTGAGTATTTACAGCACAGAAACAGGCCATTCAACCTAACAGGTCTATGCCGGTGTTTATGCTGCACACGAGTGTCCTCCCACCTTTCTTCATCTCACCTCATCAACATGTCCTTCTATTCCTTTCTCCCTCACTCCCATCCTTTTATATCGGGTCACAGTTATTAGCACCCACCCCAGCATTTTGCTTAGTAAAGTCAATGAATTATGTCGATAATCAAAAAGTGAATTTGGAACTTCAGGTGATACCTGCTATAAGTCAGCTACTAGAACAGGAAGATTATAAAGTATTGGCCCAGAATTTGCAGTCAGCGGCGAAGCAAAGATTGCCGCTGACCTCGAAGAAAGCTGCCCATAAAGATCTAGCAATCTCTGTGGTGTGAATTTCAACTGTCGAGACCTTTTTTTGAATCTGGCGCCAAATCAAGCGAATCCTAAACGTTCAGCAACTGTGATGCCACACAACTGGCTAAGCAGCCAATCACATTGAAGAATTCTCACAGACAGCAAACCAGGATGTAAAATGCACAGATTCTAATTAACTTCTTGTAAATTTTACAGAGAGCAAAATAAAGATTGGGACATAGACATCGGATTAAGGTAGAAGCTTAAATATCATGAACCAACTTTAAATAAATTATACTACAAACTTATGATTCTGACCATATTAATGGCAACATTTGACATTCCCCAAATATAAAATTAGTTTTTCAGGGCCAAAATGGTTGTTCAGCAGTCAGTATGCCATTATAAACCCAGTTACACCTCTTTCAACAAGGCTTAAAGTTTTAAGGGATTTTTAACAGTGATATTCCAGCATAAAAGGGGAAGTTTTTGTCCTTATATGTGATTTCAACTGAATGCCAACTCTGGGGAGTCTCACAGCACAACCTGTGGTGGAGCGGTGCAACTGCAGGATTTCCCCATTTATCTGCTCGTGCTAAATTCTGAAGTCGCGGTCAGTTACAGAGGGGTAATGACGGCGATGCTGACAGTTTTACCATCATTACCACTGCAAAATTCGGGTCAATATGAATAACTCTTTCAGAGAAGAGTTCTAAAGTTAAATGAAGAAAGCCGTGCAGCATTACACTTTTACAAAGGTTGACACTAGTGAAAACACAAAATATTTTTTATCTGCATTAGCCTTCCAGGATACATAGACCCCGAAATTCCTGCCAGCTGCAATGGCGGCACTCCCTCGCTGGGGTGGGAATCCCACCTGCCTCTTCTTTCAACTCTGACTCTTACCCGTGCTCTGAGATCAAGGGCATTTTCATATGCAATACAGCGAAGGTAGACAATTGCAATAGGGAATCTGGCATTTTAAAGTTTAAATTTCCCCCAGACACCCTTAATATTTAGTGCTGCTTGGGTGCAAATAGTGGTAAATATTTTGGACAATATTATTTCACTAATTTTCTGCATTATAAGCAGCCACCAAATCCTACACAAATTCTGATGGGCAGAAATAAAATGGGGATCTGGTGTAGCTGGATCCTCCGTGGTGCCCCCACGCCCTCTCTCCCCCTCCCCCCACCTCCCTGCACTCACACACCCACATAATTTCCAGCCCATTCACGTAGATGATGCCAATTTGTCAGAGGAAATTTGGGTTAGTAGTCTCTGGCCCTACAGACTAGAGTCAATAGAAAAGTTAGAGACTAGAGGAACAAAATCACAATTGGCATTCCTCTGCCTGTAGGATCACATTGCTCATTTGTAGTACTCTTTTTACAGTCAGATTATTAAACGAGGAAATTGCCTCACTTTATATTGTGCATAAGATTCCCGATTATACGTTCATAGCTGATGTACTGAAGATACGTACTGGAGAGCAGTGTTTAAACTGCGTCAGATGTTACTAGCAATGTAATGCTCAACCAACTCAATGTGTCCCACGTGTATTCAACCTTACCTGCAGTGATTTATTAAAGAAAAATAGGAGCCTTGTTTTAATATACCCAAACAATCAACCCTTCCCCCCCAAAAAACGATACCCTTTTGCTCCACATAGCTTCAGATAAATAACATCAGACTGAGCTTGCTTGGACCTCTTCTCTTTCATTGTCAGCGGAAATGACGGGAACATGCACAGTGCTCTCTCCAACCATTTCCAACCTCAAATGGCTGTCGGGTGCTAGGACTCCAATTTGCATATTGAAAGTGGCCTAGTGCCTGTAACTTTGCTAGCCAATGGTAGGCCTCTTTCTTAATGGCACCGGTCGCATAGTCAGTGTAAATGAGGAGGTAAGGCTAGCAATGCCATTTTGAGGCCATGACTGGCCTGTTAACGCCAGACGACTCAAGTAAAATCAATCCCAAGATTTAAAAAGACTTGTTAGAAGTATGACATAGTCCAAAATTTGTGGCATACACCCAATTCATAATAAGCCTCTCCTCTACTCCAAAAATCAGATTTAGTATTTTGTATAATCTCATGGAGTGATAACGATAACAACTTGCATTGATATGGCGGATTTAATGCAGTAAAAAGTCCCAAAGCGCTTCACAGGAGCGTTATCAAACAAAATTTGACACCGAGCCACATAAAGAGATATTAGGACAGGTGACCAAAAGCTTGGTCAAAGAGGTAAGTTTTCAGGAGCGTCTTAAAGCAGGAGAGGGAGGGAAAGAGGTGGAGAGGTTTAGGGAGGGAAATCTAGAGCTTAGGGCCCAGGTAGCTGAAGACACGGCCATCGATGGTAGAGCAAAGAAAATCGGGGCAGGAAAACCATATTTATAACAGACTACTGCAACTAGCAAAGATTTGGCTAAGAAGCAGGTTCATAACTCGTGATATATTTTCCATAAGACAATAGTTTAAAAAGTTTATCATTAGAAAAAAAATCACGAAGGCCCTGAAATCCCGGTTCTGGGCTTCCCGCGGACGGTCGCCTGAAAAGAAGAGAAAAGATGCGCACTTACCTTTTGCTCGGGCGCCCACCAGCCATTGCGGTTTTTTAGGCCTCTTCTGCATGTGCATCGCAGCGCGTGTACGTCTGAACGGACGTAGAGCTGGAGCTGGAGTCACGTGGGCCTGGACACCCAATCAAGGTAAAGTATTCTCATTCATATTGGGAATTCCGTAAGTATTATTATGAATGAGAACCCTCTCCCCCCCCCTCCCCCCAGACATCTAAACACAAATTAAAAAAAATAAAGAAAAACACCCCACATATTTAACATTCATTTAAATTAAAGTTAATGTGTTAGAAAAATATATTTTTCAGATTTTTAAAAAAGTTTTGTAATTAGGGTTTAAAATAAACTTACCTTAGTGGGCAGGGTTTTTAACATAAAAATGTGTTTTTAAATTTTATTTTGATATGTTTTATATATGTTTTAAAACTCTTAAGCTTGTAAAAGTAGGCTATGCGCCTGCTTTTACCAGGCGCAAGAGTTTTAAGGACATTCGCTGGGCAAGAGATGGGCAAATAGCACAGTCTTGCCCATGGGTATGTCCTTCTCCCCAAGATGCATTGGATCTGTCAAACCAGAACTTGACAGATCGGAAAAGCCGGTTTTCAGTGCATGCGTATTACGCGGCGAGAACCGGCTTTTGTGATGTCTTCCCGGGTCTGTACACACTCCGTACCGACCCGGGGAGGCCGGAATTTCAGGCCCATTCATTTTTTGCAGAGGACGAGAATTTGCAAATGTAAAAAAATGATTGTATTATGTGGGGTTGTTCGGCAGGTTGAAGTGTGAACTTTGTGCTAAACTTACTGTGTTTTTTCAATAAATCACTGCAGGTAAGGTTGAATACATGTGGGACACATTGAACTAGTTGAGCAGTACATTGCTAATAAAATTTGAAACAGTTTAAACACTGCAGTCCATTATGTGTTCTCAGTACATCGGCTAGGTAGTGGTAATCTGAAAACTTGGTGCAATATTATCCATGGCATTGTCCCTTTGTCTTAAACTGACTGTAAAAAGAATACTTTTACAAATGAGCAATAGCAGCCTATAGAAGGGGAACGCCAACAGCAATTTTGCTTCTGTGGTCTTTAACCTTAGAATGGACACTAAGAGCAAGAGACTATGGCCTACATATTCCTTCCCCATACATAGCGCCTGACAGGCGGAGTGCACCAGAACTGCGCTGTTCCCCTCCAGCTTACCACGTACCCGAATTTCGTGTCATCGGCCATTAGCATGGACAGAGCTCCCTAGAAGTATTGGGAATCAGAGGTGGAATCAGGAGTCCAGCCAAAGGTATGAGAGGCCATCTCTAGTATTTCTTCTGGACTTCTGATATTTAAAGCTGCATAGAGTGACACCAGTAGTCCCAGCCAGATGCTAGATAATTGGGTAATTCCCCCATCAATCACGCCTGGAGACAGCACTGCTATAAGCGATTGGGATGGATTTTATGCACATCATTTGTATTATCTAACTATCCTCCAGTCACTGCAATTTGCTGGAGAAATCATAGAATCATAGAATAGTACAGCACAGAAGGAGGCCATTCGGCCCATCAAGTCTGCGCCAGCTCTTTCGAAGAGCAATCCAGTTAGTTCCACTCCCCACTCTTTCCCCATATCACCCTGCTTTTATCAGGAGACGTTGCTGCAGTTTCAGTCATGAGTTCTGTTTGCTTTAGTTCATAGATACTCTTTTTAAATAGACTCTGTGGACTGTTTGCTGTAGTGCGTTGTTTAAGCAGACTCTGTTGGTTGAGTAAATAGATTCTGTTTACTGTAAAACAAACTGTTTGCCGTGAGCCTTGCCACAAGTCACACCCTGCCTCCAACTCATTGGCTGACACAGTGGTGTGAATAGACACTCTGTATATTCAGGGGCTTGTGGACATATTGGAGGTTTTTCTCAGTTTCCATTGCACCAGTCTGCACAACTACAATCAAAATACAAAAATCAAACAAAACATATTGAAAATAACATTATTGTATTATTAAACTGATATGATATGATATGATATTTAGTTACTCAAGCAAAGTTAAAGGACAGTTATTGCAAACATATTGTGATTGGCTGATATTTGGTAATTCCCGCTAACAGCACTGTATATAATAAACTGTTCCAGTTAAGGCGATGTAGAATTGCCTCTTTGCTTGTGGGTATAAAAATCTATGGAAAGGGTACTTGGGGCTAGAAATTGGCCTACTTTGCACCTCCATTAGTGCCTCGGGGGACGGGGGGGGGGGGGGAAGATAACCGGGCACTACCAGCTCTGCGAGAGTACCGACCCCCACAAAATTGCCGTGGAGGTTTGCGGCAGCGGTAATCCCGAGCGCCACGATCTCCTGCGTCCCGGAGATTGAGACCTCATCCGGCTGAGCAGCGCCATGGATCTGAACTTTGGTTCCTCCCCCTGCAGCATAGCCGGGCTTCAACATCGGTAGCTGCAGGAGGTGTTGTTTGGGAGGCTGGCCACTTTGGGAGTGGTCTTTAGGAAAGGCAAAAAAAAATGTTATCCCTTAAGTTGTTTTTCGAACATTTTGCTGTGCCGCGATTGACCAGCCCACTCTGTTAGAGTGCTTGGGGCTGATCGTCGTGGATTGCGGCTTCCGTCGGCAAGGAGGGACATCGATTTCATGCAGAGCCTGCAACAACGACCCTTCCCTTTAAGGGATGGAAGGAGGCTCGGATCACAGCAACACTGCACTCGACACTGTGCAGGGCTGCACCAATACCCCTCCTCTTGCCGGCTATAGGGAAGTGGTTACGCTTGGATTAGTGCTCCACTTCCTTCTTGGAGGCTATATCAGACGTTCGCTTCGGCTTCAGTAGTGTAGCGCCTGCCGATAATTTTGGACTACCGCAAAAGTTATCGCCCCAGACGGGGCGCCACACAATTTCCCCCTCTCAATCTTTTTATTGGGATAAAAGAGGAAAACATAGGAAATGTGCACAATTGCTGTCGTCGTCAAAGTATTGTTGTTTAACCATGGTTATACTGCAATATAACAGTGAAAGGCAGATGCGCTTAAAGGGTTTATCGAAAGGTTTTTGATGGCAAAGGTTTTTTTTAGTTTGATTGCCAGACAAATTTGCTGAGATGATGCAATATCGGCCAAAATGGGCCATAATGTGGAGAAGACAACATCACACCGCTTACACATAATGGGCCCAAGTTTCGGGCCGCGCCTAGAACGGCGCAGCCCCGACCTGGACGCCCGTTTTTCGCGCCACAAAGTGCGCCTAAAAAATACTTACAGATTCTCCGGCTCCCTGTAGGCCCTCTGGAGCCGGGCGCAGCGCAGCACGAGCTGTAGGGGGCGGAGCTAGGTCCCTGCGCTGAAAACCGTGCCGGGACCTCTGCACATGTGCGCACTGGGGCTGCGTGAATAAGGCTCCTCCCACGGCCAGCTCCTGCTTCCTCCCCACCCGACTCGACTCCCGCTTTCCCCCCGCCCCCCCGTCCCCGGACCGGACCCGACACCCCGGACTGGACCCGACCCGAGCTTCTCCCACCCCACCCGACCTGACCTCCCTCTCTCTCCCTCCCCCACCCCCCCCCCCCGAGCCGACCCGCGCTCCCGACCCCCCCCCCTCCCAGACCGGACCTGACCCAACCTGACCTCCCTTCCACCCCACCCCCAGACACAACCCGCGCTCCCTCCCCTCCCCCCCCCGACCCGAACCAACCCGTCCTCCCTCCTTCCCTTCCCACCCTTGACCCTGACCCGCGCTCATCCCGACACGACCCGCGCACCCGACCCCGGACCCCGGACCCGACCCAACGCCACCTACCTGTAAATCTGGTGCTGGGGACGGGCCCGGCCCGTTCAGCCTCCCCTCCCCCCCGCCTTCTCCTTCCCCCCCTTTCTCCTTCCCTCCCCCCCCTTTCTCCTCCCCCCTTCTCCTCCCCCCTTCCTCTTCTTCTCCCTCCCCCTTCCCCTTCTTCTCCGCCCCTTCCCCTTCTCCCCCCTTCCCCTTCTCCCCCTTCCCCTTCTTCTCCCCCCTTCCCCTTCTCCCTCCCCCTTCCCTCCCCCTTCTCCCCCTTCCCCCCCTCTCCCTCCACCCCCCTCCTCCCCCTCCCCTCGCTGTCAGAAACACAGACACTGACAGACAGAGAGTGAGAGGCACACACAGACAGACAGACAGAGAGATAGAGACACTGACAGAGACACACTGGGTGGGGCATCCCAGCACGCTGTTGGAGGGCTCCCGGTGCTGCAGTCGGTAAGTAGAGAATGCTTTATTTATTGATTTAAAATTTTTTGATTTCTTATTAATTTTTTTGATTGATTTATTGGTTGATTTATTGATGTTTTTATCATTTATTATTGATGATGGCTCTTTATTTGTAAAACTGAAGTGTTTAATGTTTGTAAACTTCCCTTTAAACCCCCCCCCCACCATTTCCCACGCTTGATTTGTAACCTACGCCTGATTTTCTAAAGTGTAGACAAGGTTTTTCTGAGCGTACAAAAATCTACACTTACTCCATTCTAAGTTAGTTTGGAGTAAGTTTTCACTGCCTAAACTTTCAAAACGGGCGTAAGTGGCCGGACACGCCCCCTTTTGAGAAAAAAAATCTGTTCCAAACTGAAACTGTTCGAACTGACTAGAACTGGAGCAAACTAAATGCCGAGAATTGCAATTTCTAAGATACTCCATTCTAAACCAGTTGCTCCAAAAAAACAAGAGCAACTCAGGCCGAAACTTGGCCCCAATGTCATTGCAAAGGAAATGTTGCACAGCCATTTGGCTGATCCCCTTCCTGAGGCATGTGACACAACCCTTGACTCTACTTTTATCAAATCTGACCAGCGCAACAAAACAGCAGTGTTGGTTTGAGATACAGCTAGTGCCATGTGACAGAACAAATGACACTACAGTTTTTAAACATCATTTATCCAGAGAACACAACGAGGCATTTCCGGCATTGTTTGCAACAATTTATTTGTGAGATTTATTCATGAGGTACCGTGTTATTTCAGTGGTCAAAGGCAAAAGCTTGGTAAACATCAATACTTATAGCAGTAAATCGTTCTACTTTGGTTCATGGTGACGTGTGTTTGTTGGAGAATAAGTACAGACCTCCCCATTTTCTCGTGATTAGCAAAAAAAAAGCTAAGTCACAAAAGAATTACATTTTCTTCATATTTCTTTTCTAAGCAGTTTAGGGGGAAAAAGTTACAAAGAGGATAAAAAATCAACACTATTACCAGCATCTGTATTTTAATTAACTTAAACTACTTTGAAGTGAATTTCGCTTTCAGTAATCTCAAAACCTGCAGATAAAACATCAGGAGAGGCTGAAATATAAGGAGAAAAGCACACACACACACTGTCCCTCCCCCCACACACACTGCCCCCCACCCCCCCCCCCACACACACACACACTGCCCCCCTGCCTCCACACACACACACTGCCCCCCACCGCCCCACCCCCACCCCCCTACACACACACACACGTTGTTAAAAATACAGTAGTGCAACACATTCGCAGCCATGAAAGAACAGGCAACTAAAATATTTTCATAGCGTGGCTAGATTTTTGAGAGGAGGAGGGAAGAGGGCCTTGACCTATGTGAAGGGGAACCCCTGCAGACATAACCATTCTGACCCATTGAATGGTCTGAATACGATAAATGCTGCTTTATCTTTTCTTGAAAGGAACAAGATAGAGAGGGGCCTAAATGCCTGGGCATGCTTAAATGGACAACTGTGCGACGTTTAAGCTGAGTGGGTGTTTGAAATCTGAGCACTCAACAGGCTAAGAGCTGCCACAGGTCACCTGCTGCCCTCCATGGGGATAGGCCCAGACCTTACAAGAAATTGCCCATGGACAGATTGTAGTACAAATTCTTTTCTCTACTGGCTGGCCTCTTTCACCAGACCATGGCCTATAAAATTTTGTAAAAACAATTCTAAAAAAAAATATTTCAAAGGGCAAGCGGCTACGATGAAAGGTTCGACAGTTTTCACTTACAGTTCATGCTCTTCATTACAAGAATTGAATTGTGGGGCCATGGCTCAGCAATACTTGCTCCAGATCCTACGGCATTCTTAAATAAAGCCTGGTTGTTGTGCTTTTTTTCCCTCTGTGCTCGCAGCTCTAAAACAGCAATATGTCAGCTTCACTAATTTTAAATTGTATTTTGACTAAATTGTGATAAGCACAAAGAAAACTTACACCTTGACTTGCAATATGCCATATATAGAGAATCAGGTATCGGCAATTAAAGTGGTTTTTCAAACAATCATATCAAAAGAGATTACCCTAAATTCATCTGATAATGTCATGCAATGCCTAGAGAGATTGTATGGGAAGTTACAGACCATTTGAATGGCTCAAGCTCATCAGGACTAAGACAGTCGGAATGCTCACATGATGGTTGACTAAGTGCGTTGCATATGTGTGGAGCAACTGCAAGGCCTGTGTGTAGGCTCTGCCCTCCCCGCCCCCTCCCTCCCAAATAGCCAGGGGCAATCTAACAGTGCCTCTGGCCGCCTAACTCACTGGCCTGCTGCTTAATTGCCACACGGAGTCTGTGACACACGGGCAGATGATATGACATTTTCAGTTCCTGTCACTAGCGAAAGCCACAACACGGCTCACACTAGTTGCTAAGAAGCTGTCAGAAACTGTTAGCAGTTGGCAAAAGTTGCCCTATGGCATTTCCTCATGGCATCAGCAAAACGAGCATAAATCACCCAGTGGAGCCTGCTGCTGTACTAATGAGGCTGTAAGCTTGTTTATGGACTAGCGTCATTTTTATGATTATTTCCACCTTTTCAGTTTTCCCTTCATAATCTGCCTGTGTTTGGAGGCAGGAGAAGTCAAATCTAGAAATGAAGTCACTGCTGACATTTTGCAAATGTGGCCCATAGCTGCTACCATATGGCTCTCTGCGAGTTAGCTCATTGGAGTCTAAAAAGAGAGAGAGAAAAAGAAATTAGCCCCAGACCTCACAGAGGTGATTGATGGTATCAAATTACAGTGAAAATGGAAATGCCAATAAAATTGATGCTTCAGAGTTTCCTCCAAGGTTTCGCCGCTCAGAGGTCAGTATGCAAGAAAAGTTAGCAAAGAATAGGTTAAAAATGTGTTTAAAGAAAGAGGGAAAGATGCAAGGAAGAAATGGGTGTAAGAACACCATAATATCCTTTAGCATCTGGTGGGTGAAGGTATCCAGCTCTTGTTATCTCGATCTTCAACTCACTGCAGAGGAACAGAATTAGAGTTTATTGTTTTTAGGCATCTCTGAACATGCATCCGATTTTGCAGTGGATTGAAAGCATTTGCTCCTAATGAAAATCTTGTCTTAGATTACAAGCCAGCAGTGTAATTTCCCCTTGCAGATGAAAGTAAAACAGCTCTATTTGCCTAAAAAACAGTAGGAAGAACAAACTGTGCATGAAAGCTGAGGCTGTGTTTTTGGACTCGTGCTAATGATGTAACAGAAACCTGTTATTTGGGGTAAGCCACTCTCTCCAGATTGATTGAGGGGAATAGTCCTCACTTAAAAGCTTTCACCGTTGTATCTACATAAGTCTTTACTTAAAATTTCTGTTTCTAGTGTGGGCGCTTTTGGTACATGAGGAAAACAGGAAAGGTACTGGCAAGTGTTTTATATGGAATGCAGAAAGCCTTTCCTTCTCCTAATGGTGTATATAATTCAGGTGCCCTGAAGGCATGCTTTCAGGAATTCTTTTGCCTGAGGTAATGGGAAGCAAAGGCTGTTTTAAAGCCTTGATTATTCTATTGATGCGCAAAGCTGGAAAAAGTCATCGCTGGATTATAGTAGATATTTCCATAAATTATCAATGAATTCTTCTCTAGTGAGGCAGTGGGGCATTACTAGTAAATGAATCCGAAGGCTTTTTTGGCACAAATGGAAAGTTATATGTAAAGAGGAGGGTTGATGCAGAGATGGAGAAATGGGGGAGGGTATGTCATTAGATTGGACACTGTTCAGATTTTTAATCAATAGTATGTATCCTCGACTTTTATTTTCATACGTGGTTAATAATCCAGTGTTTACAGTATTTATATTCTGATTTAAACAGCTGTTGTTTTTGCTAGTCATGTTTCTTTAATAAATTATAACGTAATGGAATAAATTGCTTTCCCATACAAAAAAAACCCAGCATTCACCTCAAACTCGATGGCAGTACTACGGCATGCACTGTATGCATTATGCGTTATTAATGAAGCTGCCAGTGAATTTCTCTTTTGTCTTTCTCCACTAAATAAAATTATAATTCTAGCTATAATATTTAAGCACTTTTGGGTTAGTATTTATTTTGCAACTCCTTTGCATTTTATCTTTGCCACAAGTTTAACGGTGGTCAGGATAAGGAGAAGAACAATGCCGGGGAAATGAAACATAGTTCACTTTGCACCCAGTGTCCGCCTCCAGTAATCTCAGGCCAGCGATAATATAGGTCAGATTCATTGTGCGTTCCTCTGCAGTGGGACTTAACCTTTGCCTCAGATCGGCGCCCCCTACTGCACCAGTGTGGAATTATCATCTCCCATACCATCTGGCCTTATTTCAGTTTTGACAATTTAGTGTCAGTTCGAGTTGAGGTTATGGTCAGTCCCATGCTGTGAATTTCTATCTGCAGAGGATAAACCTGGGACTGTCCAAACTCAAATTTAAATAGGGCTCTTAACAGTCTTCAGAGTGCAGACACTTTTCAGTCCATTTGTCTCAGAATTGAGAAGCCAGCTTCACAGACTCATCCAGTTTATTAGTGTTGTAAACACTGAATAAAGTAAAAACAAAGCCAACAGTATTAGATTTATTTTACACAGAAGCTAAAGCTGAGATACATGCGTTGATAGGGGACTGAAAATCAACACTTTCTCCCCTCCGCCATAACTTTCACTGCAACGTTTAAAAAGAGACTGGCGAGTGCTTTTGAAATATTCATAGTGTTAATGGATTGTACCTGTTTCCCACCCTACAGGTGGTATCTTGTACCAGTCAGCTACATAGGAACTACAAATACTGTATTGTTAATTGTACTTCTACGTGCAGCTATGTACTGTTTTGCACTGTGTGCAGCATTGAAACAAACTGCAGCTAGGAACTCCAGGTGAGAGTAACATTAGTCCCAATTCTTCAGACTTGGCACAGGCATTAAAGCCATTAGTGCCAACCAAACTGTGCTATGTGCCCTGCGTAACCACAGACAGATGGCTTGTGTCTATGCCTGTAATGTTACTCTTTTTTGCAATCCCTGTCCAGCAGTGGTGCTAGCAAGCCAGCATTGCAGCAATTAGGAGGGATTGTGCAAGTCCAAGACAAGGTGAATGGTGATGCCACTGCCCCGTCCAGCTGTTCTCCCGTCCAGTTGTTTGATGCAGATGGAAATTTTTTTGTGTTTAACTAAGATCTGGGCACAGATGGTACACGCTAGGCTCAGTGCCACGTTGCCTTGTTTTTATTAAAACAATGAAAAGAAAGGAATTTGTTCTCTGGGGTGGGGGGGTGGAGATGGTCTCCTGTTTGACTTTTGTCCCCTGGTGCAAAGTTTCAAGGTGATCAATCGAGTGGCATGCAGTGATGCTCAACACTACCATCTGACCTGACATGGAGCATAATGCTGCTCTGAATGAGAAGGTAGATCTTAGGAGCTCAGATATAAGTCAACTGCCATTGTGCTTGACTTTGCAAACCAAATGGCACTGTGCCCCAGTGCTGGAAAATTACAGCCAATTTATTTTGATGTATCTAATAAGTTGTGCTAAAAGACCACCCAAGGATTAAATTACCTGTACCCTCTACACCTGGAAAATGTTGACATATTAAAAAAAATCTCCTCATGTTATGCAACCTAATAGAAGCAATACAAAAGTCTAAATGACCAAAAAAGATTGCCTTAAAACTGCATCTTTAATGTACTGACAGGTGATGGCTTGGACAACAGTGTAGCTTCACCAAGCACAGGAGATGATGATGACCCAGACAAGGATAAAAAACGTCAGAAAAAACGAGGGATCTTCCCAAAAGTAGCCACAAACATCATGCGAGCATGGTTGTTCCAACACCTCACAGTAAGTGAAAAATGAATTGATACGCCTTGAGACGCAACTTTGCGGGTGGATTTATAGACAACAGAGGGCAGAATGGCAAGACTACCTTCAACAAGCAGCTATGTTGAATATTGGTTGTTTGGCATTTGAAGCTATTTTAGAACTTTGCAAGACCTCAAAGGCTCAGAGAAACTGAGAGTTGGGAAATAGTCTGTCCAAAATAAAAATGTTCCTTAACTTAAGACCTTGCAAACAGTTGAGTAGCTTTGAAGGGTAAAGTGTAGTAAGGTAGAATATTGTATAAGGAAAAAATAAAAATTATAAATTATTATTTTTGGTAAGAAGATGGTAATAGTGGAACCATGACAATTTCTTGCCCTCCCCCCCATTCCCAAAGTGGCTCACTCTTTGCAGAGGTATGGTTCCAAGGAAGCCATGCATCTTCTGGTATAGTGCCCACTTGACTATTATTCAAGTGAGAGTCTTGGCAGTAAGTGTCAGCAGACTATTTGACCATGGTAGGTATTACACCCAAGCCCTATGTTCAAACACATGCACTTTCAGTGGAGATCATTGGGCAGGTGGCAGGAAGTATTGAGTGGGGTGCCCCAGGATCAAATTTGGGACCACCACTGTTTCTAATTTGTATCAATGACCTGAACTCAGACACCAAATGCAAATTGGTCACATTTGCAGATGATGCCAAAGTAGGAATGACAGTGGAATGGAAGGAGGTAGCTCAATAATTAAAAATTATGTAACTGGGCAGAAAAATTACCGATGAAATTTAATATAAAGTGTAAATTACCAACCATAGGTAGGAACAAATGGGCAACACAGGCAGTTTTTGAATGGTGTTGAATTAGCTAACCATGAAGTTGAAAAAGATCTAGATGTCTTCGTACACTCGATGCACAACATATCCAATTAATGCAGAATAGGAACATAAAACACCACTAGAATGCTAACTGTCTAGCCAACACAGTAGAATACAAGTCAGGGGAAATCTATCATCAGGGACAGAGTTACTGAGACCGGACAAGAATGACATATCAAAGAGAGTCGGCATGGATTTGTGAAGGGTCGGTCAGATCTGACTAATTTAGTTGGATTTTTTGAGGAGGTCACTAAAATGGTGGATGTGGGAGTGTCTGGATGTTGTCGACGTGAACATCCAGAAGGCATTTGGTAAGGTTATTAGCACAAATGAGAATGCACAGAATTTTAGGTAACCTTGTAACATGTGTCAGTAATTGTTTGGGAATTAGGAGACAGACAATAGGGATAAAGGGATTGTATTTTGATTGGTGAGATGTGACAAGTGGTGTTCCCCAGGAATCTGTACTGGGGCCTCAGTTTTTCCATGTCTATCCCTGACTTGGATGAAGGAATAGAGAGTTGTATATTCAAGTTTGCAGAGCGAACGGTCAAAATTAGCAGATGGAGTTCAATATGCAGAAGTGTGACATCATCCACTTTGGAGCCAACAAAGACAAATCAGAATATTTTCTTAATGGTGAGAGACTGGGAGCTGTGAAGGGTCAAGGGAATTTAGGTGTCCAGGTACACAAATCACTAAAAGCAAGTGAGCAGGGACAAAAAGTAATCAAAAATGCAAATGGAATATTAGTCTTTATCTCAAGGGGACTGGAATACAATGGGAAGGAAGTGATGCTTCAGATGGACAGAGCCTTAGTCACACACCATCTGGAGTACTGCATTCAGTTCTGAGCACCCCAGGAAGGATATATAGGCCCTAGAAGAGGTACAGCGTAGAATCACCAGAAAGAAAATGGAGCTTAAAGGGTTACATCTTTGCATAAACTTGGTTTGCATTCCCTTGAGTTTAGGAGGTTGAGGAGTGATTTAATCAAGGTGTTTACAATGGTGAAGGGATTCGATAGGGTAGATATAGAGGGCCCAAATTTGCCCAGGAGCTGCTCTTTTTTTTTGAGCAACTTGATTTTTCTGGAGTATCTTAAAAATCCCCATTCTGCACAATTAATTTGCGCCAGTGTAAGTGAGTTAGTTAGGACTTTTTTTAGTTTAGTTTTTTTTTCAAAAGGGGGTGTTACCAGCCACCTATGCCCGTTTTGGCCATTTAAGCCAGTTTAGACAGCTAATAGTTGCTTTAAACTAACTTAGGCCAGCGTATGTGGTCACTTGTGGCCGCACAGAAAACCCTTACGGGGTTAAGAAATGAACGCAGGTAGGTACTTAATGACTTGACTAATAAATGTGAATAGGATCAAACAGCTATACTGGACTGACAAACTTTGCAAAGTTAATTTACTATACAACTAGAAGCATTCATGGAGGTTTAAACGACAAAAATAAAAGAAGTAAAGAGACAAAACATATTTACATAATTTTTTCAAAATATCCAAATAAAAAATAGAAGTACCTCCGACTCGTAGGAAAGTATTTTCATCAACAGGGTTAAGGAAAGTCTTGAGTAAGCTCATTAAAATTACTGGCTACACATTTATCACACCCTTCCCCACCCGCCCCCCCCCCCCCGCCACCCCCATCAAAACTCTCCTCTCTCCCCCTCCCCCATCAAAACTCTCCTCTTTCCTCCCCCCACCACATCAAAACTCTCTTCCTTCCCCCCCCCCCGATCAAAACTCTTCCCCCCCCTCCCCCCGATCAGAAGTCTCCCCGCACCAACCTGTTTCTTGTAGCCCTCAGCGTGGGAAGGCAGTGGCCAGCCTGTGCGGCAGGCCGCTCGGCCCAGGATAGGGGCGGGACGCATTGGGTCCCACACTGCAGGCACGCATCATCACAATCATGGGAGGAGCTACTGCACATGCGCAAATGCTCCATCGCGCATGCGCAACACTGCCGGCACTGTTACAGACGCTAAGGCCCTAACCCCGCCCCCCTGCTGGCTCTGTTTCAGCAGCATGGCCCTAGCTCCGCCCCCCCCCCCCCCACTATGCTTGCCACGCCATGCCAAGGCCTAGGACGGTCCACGGAGCGGGGAGAATACAGAGCTACTTTATCGGCGGCATTTTGGGAGCAGAAAGTCGGTGCGCCGTTTTAACCAGAGGGCCAAATTTGGGCCCAAGAGAAACTATTTCCTCTGGTGGTGGCATTCAGAACAACAAAGTATAATCTCAAAATTGGAGCTAGACTGTACAGGAGTGAAATCAGGAAGCACTTTTTCACATAAAGAAGGGTAGTGGAAACCTGGAACTCACTCCCCCAAAAGGTTGTGGATGTCGGTGGTCAATTGAAATTTTCGAGACTGATATCGACAAACTTTTATTAGCGAAGGAGTATGGATCAAAGGCAGGTAAATGGAGTTGAGGTACAGATTAGCCATGATCTGATACAATGGCGGAACACTCGAGGGGCTGAATGGCCTATGTTCCTACGATTAAACGGTGTAGTGTTCTGGTCAAACCAGATCAGTATTGTGTCCAATTCTGGTCACTGAGACACTAAACAGACATTGAAACCCTGGAGGCAGAGCAGAATAGGTCCACGAGGATGATCTTCAGTCTTAGAGGGCTGAGATATGAGGAAGAACGGGAGAGATGTGGCATCAGCCTTAAAAGGAGATATCGGAGAGGTGGTTATTGAAGACATATAAGATTATAAGCAGTATGGAAAGGTATTGCTGGAATATTACTTTGAAGTAAATTGCGAAAGTAGGACAAAGGGTCACAGGATTAAACTCGTAACAGGCAAATTTTGGACAAATATCAGGAGGTTTCTCTACATACAAAGAGTGATCAGCACATGTAATGGACTTCCAAACAGAGTGGAGGTGAAAACCTTGGATTCATTAAAGAACCAATTGGATGCTGCAATTGGGGAGGAGGGGGTACTACTTTAGGGTCATTCTAGATGAATGAATGACCTTCCTTATCTGTAATTATCGTGTGATAGTGACCGGAAGCCAAAATCATGGCTGATTTTCCACTTCTCAATCTCGGGTCAGTGGGACAAATTGTAGCAACGCAACTGCTGCCTTGACTGAGGATCAACTCACTCAGCGTAGCCTTCCCTGATCTGTATAGCTCAGCTATTTACTCTAGCAGCTTGCTCTAAAACTGCCATTTGATGTAATTACTCCAAAGATGGTGCAGTAAATATTAAAAGTTGTAAAAATACGGGGAAGGAGTCAGTTGAGAAACAATGGTTGAGGCGTTTTATAAAATCAAACAAAATAATTTTTTTGTTTGGAAATTGTTTCTGTGGCATATCTTGGCCTCCAGCTGGTAAGATGGGCAAGTGGCAAGTAACTGGGCATTGAACCCTCTCCTAATGCAACTTTATGGTTAACCAGTTAGCTTAGTTCATGATTCTTTTAAGAAAAATAAACTTTATGCCAGCCCAACTATATTTTCTAGTAATATTTAATAACATTTATCTTCGGCCCAAAGAACATGCTTGTCCCACCTGCATTTAGAACTCCATGGCTGTTCCAAACCACTTGCAGCCTGCAAATTTAGAAAACATAGATTTAAAATTTGTAGATAACAATTTTAAAACAATGCACAAATAATTATATTTTGATAATGACAGATTGTTTGGGAAAAATCAATTATGAAAGAATAGCTTGAACTAAACGATTAAGAATAACAGAATGACAAGGCTTTCAAAAGCAGAAATTCCACCGCAAAACTTTTTCAGTGATCTCTTGCCAGCATCCGAAAACAGTTTCATCTGAATGCTCCAGCCCTGAAGTAAAAAGCTTGTCACTTTTTTTTATAAATGTAAAAGAAAATCAGCAGTGTGCACTCTGTAGACCTTGGTGCCTTGTTAAAATGGAATAAGACATTAATGTACCATGTGTTTAGAAAGCTTCCATTCACTCACAATGTCTGAAATACACAAGAGATAACAACCCAGAATGTGTAGTTGGCAAAGCGACAGTGATCAGCATTAACCTTGAAGAAAGCTTTCTACAAAGATCTCGCGATCTCTGTGGCAAAAACGTAAGCTTTCTCAATGTTAAATCAATTGTAACGCTGTCAAAAGGATATCCCTAGCATAGAGCAGCAGTGATGCCATCAAGCTGTCTAAGCAGCCAATCACATTGAAGAATTCTCACAGGCTGCAAACCAGGAAATAAAAAGCACTGATTCAATTCACTTTTAAACATTTTTACAGAGAGCAAAATAAAGATTGGAACATACACATGGGATTAAGGTACAAGCTGAAATATCATAAACAAACTTTCAAACAAGGGCAGCCTGTGTCGGAGCAGTGAATGACTGACCCCAATTTCACGATTTCTGCATTTAGATGCGCTTGCACTAAATCCTAAAGTTACAGTCAGTTTCAGAGGGGTAATGACAGCAAACGGCAACATTTTGCCGTCATTACCACTGCAAAATCTGGGCCAAGAGTGCAGTTGAATGTGAGCTGTCATAAAACTTCATGTATGGATGAACTAAAGTGAAATAACAAAATATTAATCCAGTTGGTAAATTTTTGCTATCACTGTAGTGTGCATGCATATCGAGTAATTTTTGAACAGCTTAAGTATGTGGCATGACCTTCAACTGTGGGGGTGAGGGAGTATCTAACACTAGCTGTTAGTCATTCAATATAATCAGTGGTGTAGTACATGGTAGTTTTATGATGGTGCTGTGGTCTTACTGGTATCAAGTTGAACTCAAGGTGTTGTCCAAATTTTCTGATGAAACATGCAAATATCTTGTTAATGCTAAGGTGATGTGTTAGTTTACCCCTATGTATGGTTGCAATCTTGTGCCCTTCCAAATAGAGACGCCATATAAGTCTGAGGGCAGCTCTGGCAAATATTGTGCCACTCTAAGGCAATTGACTTTTGCATGTGAGCAAAGACTGACGTTAACGCACTGGCACTTTGATGGACTCTCTGCCTACTACTCTAAGAACATAAGAACATAAGAAATAGGAGCAAGAGTAAGCCATTTGGTCCCTCGAGCTTGCGCCGCCATTCAATAAGATCATGGGCTCAGCTCCACTTTCCTGCCCGCTCCCCATAACCCATTACTCTCTATTGCTCAAATATCTGTCTATCTCCACCTTAAATATATCCAATGCCCCAGCCTCCACAGCTCTCTGGGGTAGAGAATTCCATAGATTTACAGCTCTCTGAGAGAAGAAATTCCTCCTCATCTCAGTTTTAAATGGGTGATCTCGTATTCTGAAACTATGCTCCCTAGTTCTAGATTCCTCCATGAGTGGAAACATCCTCTCTGCAACTACCTTGTCGAGCCCCCTCATTATCTTATATGTTTCAATACGATCACCTCTCATTCTTCTGAACTCCAATGAGTACAGGTCCAACCTGCTCAACCTTTCTTCATAAGTCAACCCCTTCATCTCAGGAATCAACCGAGTGAACCTCTGAACTGCCTCCAATGCAAGTATATCCCTCCTTAAATAAGGAGACCAAAACTGTATACAGTACTCTGTGGCCTCACCAATACCCTGTGCCGTTGTAGCAGGACTTCCCTGCTTTTATACTCCAACTCCTTTGCAATAAAGGCCAACATTCCATTTGCCTTCCTGATTACTTGCTGAACCTCCATACTAACTTCTTGTGCTTCATGCACAAGGACCCCCAGGTCCCTCTGTACTGCAGCATTTTTAAATAATAATTTGCTTTTTTATTTTTTCTGCCAAAGTGGATAAACTCACATTTTCCCACATTATACTCCATCTGCCAAATATTTGCTCACTTACTTAGCCTGTCTATATCCCTTTGCAGATTTTTTTGTGTCCTCCTCACAACTTGCTTTCCCACCCATCTTTGTATCATCAGCAAACTTGGCTACATTGCAATCCAAATCATGAATATATATTATAAATAGTTGAGGCCCTAGCACCAATCCCTGTGGCACTCCACTAGTTACTGTTTGCCAACTGGAAAATGACCCATTTACCCCAACTCTCTGTTTTTTGATAGTTAGCCAATTCGCTACCCATGCTAATATATTACCCCCAACCCCGTGAACTTTCATCTTGTGCAATAACCTTTTATGTGGCACCTCATCGAATGCCTTCTGGAAATCCAAATACACCACATCACTGGTTCCCCCTTATCCACCCTGCTCGTTACATCCTCAAAGAACTTCAGCAAATTCTTTAATATTGGATTCCAGCATTTTCCCAACAACAGATGTTAGGCTAACTGATCTATAGTTTCCTGCTTTCTGTCTGCCTCCTTTTTTAAATAGGAGCATTACATTTACGATTTTCCAATCCACTATCCATGCTAATATATTACCCCCAACCACGTGAACTTTCATCTTGTGCAATAACCTTTTATGTGGCACCTCATCGAATGCCTTCTGGAAATCCAAATACACCACATCAGAATCCAGGGAATGTTGGTAGATTACAACCAATGCAGCCACTATCTCTGCAGCCACTTCTGTTAAGACCCTAGAATGCAAGCCATCAGGTCCAGGGGACTCGTCCATCTTTAGTCCCATTATTTTACCGAGTACTACTTCTTTAGTGACAGTGATTGTTTTAAGTTCCTCCCTCCCTATAGTCCCTTGATTATCCATTATTGGAATGTTTTTAGTCTCTTCTACCATGAAGACCGATACAAAATATTTGTTCAAAGTCTCTGCCATTTCCCTGTTCCCCATTATTAATTCCCCAGTCTCATCCTCTGAGGGACCAACATTTACTTTAGTCACTCTCTTCCTTTTTATATACCTGTAGAAACTCTTGCTATCTGTTTTTATATTTCTTGCTAGTTTACTTTAATAATCTAACTTCCCTCGCTTTACTATCTTTTTCGTCGTTCTTTGCTGGTTTTTAAAAGTTTTCCAATCCTCTGACTTCCCACTAATCGTGGCCACTTTGTATGCCCTTGTTTTCAATTTGATACCATCCCTTATTTCCTTAGTTAGCCAAGGATGGTTATCCCTTCTCAAAGTCTTTCCTTCTCATTGAAATATATTTTTGTTGGGAGTTATGAAATATCTCCTTAAATGTTCGCCACTGCTCATCTCTGTCACAGTTTCTCAGTCCTTTTTACCGATGGCAGTAAAACCTAGAAGAACAATCAATACTCAAACAAGAACAAAGGTTCTCGTACCACATGTTCTTCTTAACTTCAGTCCTGCAAGCTACAACTCTTTTATCTGCTCGTATATCTCTTCACATGTTACACGTCTTGATTTATGGGATGTGGGGCATTATTGGGATGTTTTGATCTCACTTTACTGTGTCATTTATGAATTGAAAAAAAAGTGTAGAAATATTAGAAAATGGCAGAAGGCACAGGAATCTCAGATGTACAGAATAAAAAAATTGAATAATTTAGATGTAGAAGTACAATCAATATTTCAGGTACTACATAGAAATTACAGTACAGAAATAGTCCATTTGGCCCAACTGGTCTGTGCTGGTGTTTATGCTCCACACAAGCCTCCTCCCATTCTACAAGAAGCAAACATTAGGCAATTTACAGTACAGGAAGCAAATACTTCAGTCATAACCGTGTAAAATCAAAGCGTAATAAAATAACATATAATTTGTAATAAGAAATGAGAAACAGAGTAAAGTTGCTAAGTGGCAGAATCTAAAAGGAACACATCTATAGTTGACCAGAAATCAACATTTTTATGTAGTAGTGCACTCTACTCTGTCTATAATGGGATCTTAATGTGTTCTAATGAGGTGCTTATAATCGTAAATAATCTGTCATAGAATCATAGCATATGTCATCGAACCATTCAGTATGCAACTAGTCTTATAGAAAAGGTGTATCTGTAAATGTATCAGATAGAGGGAGTAGCCAAGAAACCTTCCCTTGGGCATTCATGCAAGGAGAGATTGCTACAATCTTAGCAGGGGTTGTTAAGGTCAAAAAAGAAAGAGACCCATAATTTTTTAACTTCAGTAATTGAAGTAAAATATGAATAAGAACTAAAAAGTTAGTCTTATGTATAGACATTTTTCATTTGTGATATTCTGCGTGCTGGTCATTTTGATGCCTGTCTGTCACTATGTGGAAAAAGCAATACTACATGTAAAGTAATTCAGTTGCACAGTGTTGATAGTAGTTCCTGTTTTCTGTCAGATTTAAAACAGGAAAAAACATATTTTTTGTGCCAATGTGTCAAAACAGCAATTCAGGTCATTAGTGGGTGGGTGGATCTAATTAATTTTAGCCTTTGTGCATTTTTGGCATATCTGTGTGGTGCGTTTGCATAGTGGTGTCAAGCTACATTTACACTACAACTTCCTCCAGGAATTCCCACTCTGGTTCGTTCTAGAATCAGTTTGGACAAAACTGTTTTGCACAAGTGTAAATGCACCCGAGGTCATGCTTAGCACGAGGCAGCTATCTCGGAACTCTGTCTTTTCAGAGCAGAGTCGAGATGGACGGAAGAAGTTAAGGTCACTCTGATTGTCACCCATTTTAGTCAGGGGGAGTCCTCCATGCTTTGACATGTCAGGTCACATGTACTGAACTGCCATTCTAACCGTGCACCCACATGAAGGATTGCACATCAGGGCCCCAAGTTTTCACACGTGGCAAAACAGGCGCCCCTCCGAGCTGGGTGCCCGTTTTTCGCGCCGAAAACGGCGCCTGAAAAAAAAACGTGCTATTCTCGAGCGCTTTGCAGCTCGATGTCAGCTTGGCGCGGCGCCCAGGGGGCAGAGCCTACCACTCGTGCCGATTTTGTAAGTAGGAGGGGGCGGGTACCATTTAAATGAGTTTTTTTCATGCCGGCAACCCTGGCACGAAGGAAACATTGGCACTCGGCCATTTTTGTAGTTCTTTGTAGCTGTTCAATTTTTTACATTTTTTTAATAAAACCACATTGCCCTTCCATGATCAGCACTGAGGCTTCTTGCAGCAGTGAGAAGGCTGCAGCAAGCCTCAGAAGTTGAGGCAGCCGTTTCCCGACGGGCCTGACCGACAGCAGGGGGGCCTCACCCCCCCCTGCCGTCGGGAATGGCTGCCTCAACTTCTGAGGCTTCCTGCAGCCTTCTCTCTGCCTCCTCCCCCCCCCCCCCCCGCTGCCGTCGGGAACGGCTGCCTCCTCCCTGCCGTCGGTCGGTCGGGCCCTCACTGCCTCCTCCCCTCCCCCCCTGCCGTCGGGAAGGGCTGCCTCAACTTGTGAGGCTTCCTGCAGCCTTCTCCCTGCCTGAAGCACTTTCATACAGGTAGGAACATGGTTTATTTAATCTTTTCTTGGCTTATAAATTTTTATTCAGGTTGGAATTATTTGTACAAGTATAACTAAGGATTTATTGTAGAATGTAATGACTTCCCTCCCGCCCCCCCTCCACCTCATTCTGGACGCCTAATTTGTAACCTGCGCCTGATTTTTTAATGTGTAGACAAGGTTTTTTCAGGCCTACAAAAATCTTCACTTGCTCCATTCTAAGTTAGTTTGGAGTACATTTTCACTGTGGAAACTTTCAAATTAGGTGTCAGTGGCTGGACACGCCCCCTTTTGAAAAAAAAATTCTGTTCCAAAGTGAAACTGTTCTACATGACTAGAACTGCAGAAAACTTAAATGTGGAGAATTGCGATTTCTAAGATACTCCGTTCTCCACCAGTTGCTCCTAAAAATCAGGAGCAAATCATATGGAAACTTGGGGCCAAGGAGTAATTTTACAGGTTCGTGCTGCCCGATGTAAGCCATGCCTGCCAGCAGCACAGATGGGAATTTTGGGTGAGTCCATACCCCCGATTTTCCGAGCATCAAATCCCAGATAGCATCTCTGATGAGTGTTCCCTATCGTCACACTTGCATCCAATCCCGTCACCTCATTCTATGGTTGCCTCTATGCTTACTGCAAAGTTACGTGTGACAGAGGGACAAAGGCAAAATAGAGAGGCAGTTTTCAATTATTTATTGCAGCTGTTGAACGAGTGCTAAATATGCTGACTATGTGCACTTCCTGGTTTTCCCCTATGAAGCCACTTACTTTCCACCCGGTGACTCTGTAGTTATGACAGTGTACTCAGTGCAGCCCTTCGAGAGTAGTGCCACTGATGGGGAAAAATGCATTGAGGTGACTTTAAACTTGGTGTGTGAGAATGGTGAAGGGATCAGTGGTGCTCCCTGCTGTGCAGTAACAGGGTGCGAAATGCCACAAACAGCCTCTCTGGATGGCTCTCTACCTGTGGAAGCAGACATCTGAATATCCAGAGTTGAGACTTCCTGACATCAGCGCTAAGCTGCTGATTAATCCATTGGAGCTCACTAATGGAGATGCTGCATCTTCAGCTCTTGCCACAAGCTCATGTGCCAATGAGTCACGAGCTTCCACCAGGGACAGTATTGAGGACAGACCACCATACATTCACAAGGTCAGACCAAAACGGCAGGACTGCTTGATCGGTCGTCCCCATTTCAATCAACGTATCTTAAAGCAATGCTCCTATGTTGCTCAGTTTTGGGGTCGTGGGGTGATGTAAAACGGACGTGAAGTAGATCGGTTGCCCGCTTTACACCCACCCGATTACCGTTTCCAATGGAAACAAAAAACAGGTGTGATGTAGACACTACCTGCCCATAAAATTGACAGCTCACCCCAAAGAGACTTCGCTTGCAGCTATCACCTTGGTCAATAGTCCCTCCATTCTGGACTACAGTGAAGCCATTCATTTGAACAATTTTGTATATAAAAAAGAACTCGCATTTCTATAAAACCTTTCACTTCCTCCAGACGCCCCAAAGTGCTATACCGCCAATGAAGTACTTTTGAAACGTAGTTACTGTTGTAATGGAAACATAGAAACATAGAAATTAGGTGCAGGAGTAGGCCAGTCGGCCCTTCGAGCCTGCACCATCATTCAATAAGATCATGGCTGATCATTCAACCTCAGTACCCCTTTCCTGCTTTCTCTCCATACCCCTTGATCCCTTTGGCCATAAGGGCCATATCTAACTCCCTTTTGAATATATCTAACTAACTGGCCTCAACAACTTTCTGCGGTCAAGAATTCCACAGGTTAACCACTCTCTGAGTGAAGAAGTTTCTCCTCATCTCGGTCCTAAATGGCTTACCCCTTATTTTTAGACTGTGACCCCTGGTTCTGGAACTCCCCAACAACGGGAACATTTTTCCTGCCTCCAACCTGTCCAATCCTGTCAGAATTTTATATGTTTCTATGAGAAACGAGGCAGCCAGTTTGTGTACAGGAAGATCTCATAAGCATCAATGAGATAAATGAGGAGATCATTATCAAGTAGAACATTTCAGACTGGTGTAGTAAGGGGTGGTGTGTGACGATGGTCCTGAGGTTTATTTATGAAGGGTTTTAGAGAAATGTGGAGTATTATCTCTGACCTGAGAGTGCTTGATTCTGAGACTGGATGCCTGAAATGCAAAAATGTTCCATCTGCCGATCTTGATCAACACAAAGTTCACCATTTTTGAGCTGTTTAAAAGTAGTTACATATGAAATCCAACTTTTGATGAAAAACTGGAAAATGCCTGTTTTTTTCCTTCATTTTAAACAGCTCGGTAACAGAATTGTACTCTTAGAAGTTGTATGTTTTGAAGCAGCAGTTCGTCCAAGATAACTGTTTATGTAGAAAAATAGGAAGTCTCCCATTTTACAATCAAAGATAAATGTCCTACCTAAAGAGAGGTAACATCACTAAAGGGTAACCTGACAAATTCAACAGTGTACAAACCAGCCATAGAATGCTTCGAAAGACAAATAACTGTGCGATAGCCTTCAAGCCCCAAAAGATTGAAAATGATCCCCATCATTACTTGACATGAAAAAAAATAAGGTTCTAACTGAGATAGTGTTAACAGAGAATAGTCTTGTAACAGAGCTCTGTAATGATCGGGAGATATACCGTTCATATTGTTGGTTAACCAGTGCTGCTTTTGACTCCAATAAAGTCATTAACAGTGTTATGATTGGTTATAGTTGTGTTGGAGAATCTTCAGATATTGCCTTCAGTTTCTTATTGTGTCCTTAATGCATCTCTGTATGAACCTTTAGCATGAGATGGTGAAACTTAATGGGTTGAATATTCATTCATGTATCTGATTTGTGTGATCTGAAATCTGTTTGTTTTTATTAATAATTATTATTATGCAGGGACAGGAAAATAGGTAGCAATGAATAAGGAGATATGTGGTAGAGTGGACTATATGTACAGTCACTATCCCACTCCCTCCATTATTTTCCTCTTTCATCTTTATGGTTTTCATCCTTGTTTTCAAATTCCTCCATGGCCTTGCCCCTCCTTATCTCTGTAACCTCCTCCAGCCCCAAACCCCCCCCACCCCCCAAGATATCTGCGCTCCTCCAATTCTGGCCCCTTACGCATTCCTGATTTTAATCGCTCCACCATTGACGGCCGTGCCTTCAGCTGCCTTGGCCTTAATCTTTGGAAATCCTTCCCTAACCCTCTCCGCATCTTTACCTCTCTCTCTCCTCCTTTAAGACACTCCTTAAAACATATCTCTTTGACCAAGTTCTACTAATATCTCATTATGCGGCTCAGTGTCAAATTTGGGATGTTTTACTACATTAAAGGCACTATATAAATGCAAGTTGTTGCTGCTTTGACATCTTATGCGGTGGTACGGGCAGCAGCAGCAGCTCTCTGACACTTTGGGCCCCAAGGTGATCATTCTTCTTGTGTGAATCTGTACCGTGAGTGCTGCCAGACTACTTCATTATGGGGACGACCAGAGTCAAGCCTTGTGTTGTCTTATTCGGATATCCACATGTCTCTCCCCAGCAGGGGTCACTGGACAACGATTAGGGGGCAGGACACCCTGCTGCTCTTCCCTAGTTTGGAGACACTGAGGTAGGTTCTAGTACCCCGGAGGCATGGGACCATTCAGCTCTGTGTGGCTCAGCATCACACCACATGGTGTATTTACCCACTGGGACACAAGTCTACAATGTACACTTGGGGTTGTAGCTATGCTTTGAGACAAAGTAATCATTTGGCTGGTAACTGCATGTTTAGATTTTCTGCCTAGTATACATCTGAACAATAGAAATACTTGCATTTATATAGCACCTTTCACAACCTCAGGATGTCCCAAAGCGCTTTACAGCCAATGAAGTATAGTCACTTTTTTAAATGTAGCAGCCAATTTGCGCACTGCAAGATCCCACAAACAGCAATGTTATAATGACCAGATAATCCGGTTTAATGTTGTTGATTAAGGGATAAATATTGGTCAGGACACTGGGGATAACTCCCCTGCTCTTCCTCAAGATAGTGCCATGGGATCTTTTACATCCACCTGAGAGGGCAGGCAGGTCCTCAATTTAACATTCCATCCAACAGTACTCCTTCAGCATTGTACTGGAGTGTCAGCGTTGATTTTTGTGCTCAAGTCTCTGGAGTGGGACTTGAACCCACAACCTTCTAACTCAGAGGCAAGGGTGCTACCCACTGAGCCACAGCTGACACTGTTGGACTGTGGCCATTGTATGTGTGCTGTCACAGTTAAGTAAAATACGGCTTTGAGGCACTCTGTATTAGCTGTTAATTTCAAACTTGTTGAATTTGCATGCTTGACTGAGTGAGATAAGATTGCTTAAGCATCAAAAAAATACTTGATCAAAAGTCCCCAACAAAGGGAGTATAGCAATCCAAGCTTCATGAAGTTATTTAATTAGTTTGGGAATTATTATTTTTGTGCCTTATCTTTAATGGGTGCATAAAAGTTTGAGGCGTAAAAAACTGAAAGTCACTGTTAGCCCCAGAGTAATGTTTTAGCATCGACTTTGAAGTGCCTCCACCTAGTGCTGTGGATGAGGCTGTGAGTGTTAATGTACACAGACTATGACATTTGCCGCCACTGCTGCTAAAATCTCTCCTCCTTACAAACATTGCTGACACAGTGATCGCCAGATTCACAGATACAGAGCACTGTATTTGCAACCTCTCGTTCTAGATATGCTGCTCATTGTAAATATACCAAACCTGTCACATTTGTTATTTTCAGTACCGTAAAGAAACCTTTGGTTTTTAATCTGCAGTGTTTTCACAAGTTTAATCCTCTGCTGATGAATTTATTTCATGCTGTGGAAACTGTATCGCTATTGGATTTCCTCAATCTGAGCAGAAGGACCTGTAGAGCCTGCTGTTCTTTCAGTTGGCTATGATTACCCATCTGGAGGACAGGACAAGACACACATACACACTGAGGAAAACATTTAAAATAGCAACTGCTATTGACTAGCAACATATTAAAGCTTGCCAATTCCAAAAATGTGTTTTAAGTGTCCCATTCAAAAAGCTTAGCATTTGAAAGAACAGGCCCAATTAACCACCACTACCATAAACTAGCAGATTGGGAAAATTTTAAACGACAGCAAAGACTGACTAAGAAAGCAATAAAGAAGGGGAAGATAGATTACGAATGTAAACTTGCGCAAAACATAAAAACAGATAGTAAAAGCTTTTACCGATATATAAAATGGAAGAGTGACTAAAGTAAATGTTGGTCCCTTAGAAGATGAGAAAGGGGATTTAATAATGGGAAATGTGGAAATGGCTGAGACCTTAAACAATTATTTTGCTTCGGTTTTCACAGTGGAAGACACAAAAACCATGCCAAAAATTGCTGGTCATGGGAATGTGGGAAGAGAGGACCTTGAGACAATCACTATCACTAGGGGAGTAGTATTGGACAGGCTAACAGGACTCAAGGTAGACAAGTCCCCTGGTCCTGATGAAATGTATCCCAGGGTATTAAAAGAGATGGCGGAAGTTATAGCAGATGCATTCGTTATAATCTACCAAAATTCTCTGGACTCTGGGGAGGCGCCATTGGATTGGAAAGCAGCTAATGTAACGCCTCTGTTTAAAAAAGGGGGCAGGTAACTATAGGCCGGTTAGTTTAACATCTGTAGTGGGGAAAATGCTTGAAGCTATCATGAAGGAAGAAATAGCGGGACATCTAGATAGGAATAGTGCAATCAAGCAGACGCAACATGGATTCATGAAAGGGAAATCATGTGTAACTAATTTACTGGAATTCTTTGAGGATATAACGAGCATGGTGGATAGAGGTGTACCGATGGATGTGGTGTATTTAGATTTCCAAAAGGCATTCGATAAGGTGCCACACAAAAGGTTACTGCAGAAGATAAAGGTACGCAGAGTCAGAGGAAATGTATTAGCATGGATCGAGAATTGGCTGGCTAACAGAAAGCAGAGAGTCGGGATAAATGGGTCCTTTTCGGGTTGGAAATCGGTGGTTAGTGGTGTGCCACAGGGATCGGTGCTGGGACCACAACTGTTTACAATATACATAGATGACCTGGAAGAGGGGACAGAGTGTAGTGTAACAAAATTTGCAGATGACACAAAGATTAGTGGGAAAGCGGGTTGTGTAGAGGATACAGAGAGGCTGCAAAGAGATTTAGATAGGTTAAGTGAATGGGCTAAGGATTAGCAGATGGAATGCAATGTTGGAAAATGTGAGGTCATCCACCTTGGGAAAAAAAACAGTAAAAGGGAATATTATTTGAATGGGGAGAAATTACAACATGCTGCAGTGCAGAGGGACCTGGGGGTCCTTGTGCATGAATCCCAAAAAATTAGTTTGCAGGTGCAGCAGGTAATCAGGAAGGCAAATGCAATGTTGGCCTTCATTGTGAGAGAGATGGAGTACAAAAGCAGGGAGGTTCTGCTTCAACTGTACAGGGTATTGATGAGGCCGCACCTGGAGTACTGCATGCAGTTTTGGTCACCTTACTTAAGGAAGGATATACTAGCTTTGGAAGGGGTACAGGGACGATTCACTAGGCTGATTCCGGAGATGAGGGGGTTACCTTATGATGATAGATTGAGTAGACTGGGTCTTTACTCGTTGGAGTTCAGAAGGATGAGGGGTGATCTTATAGAAACATTTAAAATAATGAAAGGGATAGACAAGATAGAGGCAGAGAGGTTGTTTCCACTGGTCGGGGAGACTAGAACTAGGGGGCACAGCCTCAAAATACGAGGGAGCCAATTTAAAACCGAGTTGAGAAGGAATTTCTTCTCCCAGAGGGTTGTAAATCTGTGGAATTCTCTGCCCAAGGAAGCAGTTGAGGCTAGCTCATTGAATATATTCAAATCACAGATAGATAGATTTTTAACCAATAAGGGAATTAAGGATTATGGGGAGCGGGCGGGTAAGTGGAGCTGAGTCCACGGCCAGATCAGCCGTGATCTTGTTAGGTGGCGGAGCAGGCTCGAGGGGCTAGATGGCCTACTCCTGTTCCTAATTCTTATGTTCTTATTAATGTTGGGGAAGTCCAGAACCAGGGGTCACAGTCTAAGGATAAGGGGTAAGCCATTTAGGACTGAGATGAGGAGAAACCTCTTCACCCAGAGAGTGATGAACCTGTGGAATTCTCTACCACAGAAAGTTGTTGAGGCCAATTCACTAAATATATTCAAAAAGGAGTTAGATGTAGTCCTTACTACTAGGGGGATCAAGGGGTATGGCGAGAAAACAGGAATGAGGTACTGAAGTTGCATGTTCAGCCATGAACTCATTGAATGGCGGTGCAGGCTCGAAGGGCCGAATGGCCTCCTCCTGCACCTATTTTCTATGTTTCTATAACCGCACAAATTTAGTACTCATTTGTTAACGGAATGTTTTAATTCTACTGCTTTTGTTTGTAATGGATTGACTGAGATTGCAGCTTTTCTATATTATGTAATAGATTACAGTATCTTGTTAGATTACATGGTAGAATCATAGAATGGAATCATAGAATGGTTACAACACTGAAGGAGGCCATTCGGCCCATTGAGCCTGTGCCTGCTCTCTGCAAGAGCACCTCAGCTAGTCCCACTCCCCCACCCTTTCCCTGAGTCCTGCAAATGTTTTCCTTCAGGTACTTATCCAATTCCCTTTTGAAAGCCATGATTGAATCTGCCTCCACCACCCTTTCAGGCAGTGCATTCCAGATCCTAATCACTCACTACGTAAATGTATTTTTCCTCATGTCGTCTTTGGTTCTTCTGCCAATCACCTTAAATCTGTGCCCTCTGGTTCTCGATCCTTCTACCAATGGGAAGTTTCTCTCTATCTACTCTGTCCAGACCCCTCATGATTTCGAACACCTCTATCAAATCTCCTCTTAACCTTCTCTGCTCCAAGGGAAACAACCCCAGCTTCTCCAGTCTATCAACATAAGTGAAGTCCCTCATTCCTGGAACCATCCTTGTAAATCTTTTCTGTACCCTCTCGCATTCTTTCTAAAGTGCAGTGCCCAGAATTGGACACAATATTCCAGTTGAGGCTGAACTAGTGTTTTATAAAGGTTCCTTGCTTTTGTACTATGCCTCTATTTATGAAGCCCAGGATCCCATATGCCTTTTGACCGCTTTCTCAATCTGCCCTGCCACCTTTAATGATTTGTGCACATATACCCCCAGGTCTCTCTGTTCATGCACCCCCTTTAGAATTGTACCCTTGAGTTTATATTGCCTTTCCTCATTCTTCCTACCAAAATGTATCACTTCGCACTTTTCTGTGTTAAATTTCATCTGCTGCGTGTCTGCCCATTTCACCAGCCTGTCTATGTCCTCTCGAAGTCTATCACTATCCTCCTCATTGTTCATTATACTTAAAAGTTTTGTATCATCTGCAAATTTTGAAATTGTGCCCTGTACACCCAAGTCTAAGTCATTAATATATATTTTTAAAAACAGTGGTCCTGGTACTGACCCCTGGAGAACACCATTCTATTCCTTCCTCCAGTCTGAAAAACAACCATTCACCACTATTCTCTTTTTCCTGTCACTTAGCCAATTTCATAGCCATACTGCCACTGCCCCTTTTATTCCATGGGTTTCAACTTTGCTGGTAAGCCTATTATGTGGCACTTTATCAAACGCCTTTTGGAAATCCATGTACACCACATCAATCACATTGCCCTCATCAACCCTCTGTTTCCTCATCAAAAAACTCAATCAAGTTAAGTCAGTGTGAAATTGTGTGTGACCCTTCGTCCTGTCAGCAGCATCGTTTACTAGATGCGAAGGAAAAATGCAAAGGCTCAGTAATTCAACAGGATGGAAAAAATGACTTCCAGTATATTAATGAAACAGTTCTTAAATTGCAGGCATAGTTTGTAAATGCTTTCTTAGAAATAAAAAAACACGTTTTTGCTGGAAGGAAAACTAAACCTCAGACAGTTTTTCTTTGTCGTTGTTGCAGTTTACATCGGGCAAAACCTCTGACACAGGCTTTTTTTAATGCCCTCAATGTAAGTGAAAGCAAGTAAGCAGGTAGCTGGAAATGATAACCCTGCCACAAGCTCTGGCTGGCGGGGTTCTCCCTGTAGCGACTAAAGTAAGACCAGTGTGCCTCTTGCAGGTGCAAATTTGTGTCAATAACCACCTCTTTATCTTAACAATACCAAATGTGTGAAACCTACTGCACTAGTCAGAAAGTAAATGTTAGCAATATGAGCTCATTCTGATTTACGTTTATAACAGGAGGATTGCCGTGAGTCATTTCTTTTGGTGAGAAATCATTTTCTGAGTAGTCTTCTCTCTCTTTGTTTTCCCCCACACTGTTTACAGTTTTCATGTTGAATTTATTGAGAAATAAATAGTAAAGGAAAAACACCGCCCGAATGCCCACTCGCAGCGTGTTTTTGCACACAGCTCCCCAGTGGAATGGCAATTTGTGAAATTATGTGATCAAGTAATTAGACGAAGCCAGGGCTTTCAGAATACTGCCATGCGTACACATTGAAGACATCTTAAATGCCGTGGCAATATGCTCACAGGCTGCAAAAAGTATCCTGGTTTATTTGTAAATAAGACTATAGGATAACCACAGATGAAAGTGCTCAAAACAGTACCTCATGAATTAGTCACAGTAAAGCCTTTGAGATCTGTAACATGCACATGTAAAATCTGAGCTGGAAAAGCTGCATGCCTCTTATAATATAATTAGGATCTAATTTACCACCCTTTGCACACAGATGTAATAACGTCTAGATATTTATTTTCTCCTTAAACACATTACATGTACCTCTGTGAAGCAGTTATTGAACAGAAACAGGTGTGGAGACATCTCTAATTCATTTCTTCACTGTAAACACAGAGCAGTTTAAAAGAAATATTTACCAAAAAGACACCGCACAAAAAAATGAGAATGCCAGTAAATGACATGTTAATGGACAGTTGCCCTTTACTTACTGATGGATTTTGTGATGGTTAAGTAAATTAAAGCAAATGTAAGAAAAATCAATAGCCGTGCAGAGGCCTGGTTGAGGCTCATAGAGTATAGACAGAATGACAGATGTTCTGCATATGACCCAGCAAGGAATTAATGCTTGTAGTACTAGGCACACATTGAACTGTTTTTTCCTTCACAGAATTTTTTTTTTTGCTTAAACACTGCTAACCCATTGTAATTATCAAAAGGCTCTTATAGCTCTAAATTCTGATTGTTTATATATGAAAACAAAATATATATATTTTTGTATAAAACAATTCAGACAAATTTATTTATCTCTATAAAATTGTCTAAATCATTTTACTTATTTATTTACCCTTTTTATGTGATTTCAAAATTCTGTCTACTCAACCGCATTGAAAATTGAAGAATTCCATTGGAGAAGGAGCTGCTCGGCCTGAGTACTGCGTTTTGAAATTCAAATGTTGCAACAGTCCTGTTCTTTCACTCGGATATTAGTGCTTGTGCAGCAATGCTCCTGTGAAGCTTGAGATGTGTCTCCCGTCATCCGACTGGATGGAAATTCACAGAATGATTTATAACGATAGTCCCTACCACTATCCAGCTTCATGCACTCCATCTACTAAACTTAACCCCTGACCCATTAGCACCTGGCCAACTTTGTTCCTTTTGATACCATCTTAGCCCTGTTCACTCTCACAAGTTAGCCTCCCTCCCTCCTTTTCCCAGGTTGTTGATGCCCCCCAGTTCCACTGCTTGACCAACCTTGAGTAGCCTGGGACAGTTTCCCTCAAGACAATCCAACTGAAACTGGCATAATCTCTAATCTTACTGGGAAGGATATGTTGGCCTCGGAAGCAGTGCAGCTTGCATTTACCAGAATGATATCTGAACTCCAAGGGTTAAATTACGAAGAGAGATTAAACAAACTAGAGTTGTATCCCCTGGAATTTAGAAGGTTGTTAAGGGGTGATTTGATTGAAGTTTTCAAGATATTAAGGGGAGTTGATTGGGTAGATAGAGAGAAACTATTTCCGCTGGTTGGGGAATCTAGGACTGGGGGACATAGTCTAAAAATTAGAGCCAGATCTTTCAGGAATGAAGTTAGGAAACATTTCTACACACAAAGGGTGGTAGATGTTTGGAACTCTCTTGATGCTTGGTCAATTGTTGATTTTAAATCTGAGAATGATAGATTTCTGTTAACCAAAGGTATTATGGGATATGGGGCAAAGGCAGGTTATATGGAGCTGGGTCACAGATCAGCCATGATCACCTTGAATGGTGGAAAAGGCTCGAGGGGCTAAATGGGCGACTCATGTTCCTGTGTCTCCCTCTGGGAAACTCCGAGTGCAAACGTCAGCTGCAACTAGGATTCTGACAAATTCAGAGTCCGCCTTTTTGCATTATAGCAAGGATTGTCTTGACAAACATTTGGTTTAATAGAAGAGCTGATTGGAGCCATCACTGGGCATTCTCCAGCACTAGGGAGGAGGTTGTTGTGGCCATTTCAGGCACTAATTTGCTAATTACTGTAATTTATTATGTATTATGACATAAGGTGTGAAGCAAATAATAAAAGCTTCTTTCAAAATACTCATTTTGCATGGTAAATTGATACCATGGAGACAGCCTTCAGCGAATACTCAGAGGGGTAGATAGTAATTTAACAGATTGTTAGAAAATTCATATAAATTATTATTTCATTAATCTTGTATTACAAATTAAGGTACTTTAGAATTTACAAATAAAAGGTTTTAGCTAACAAGCTAAATGGATTATCTGTTAGAATATATTACTTAAACTGCTAGAATTTCCAGGTTTCCATCTACTTTCAGCGAGTTTGGGGAAATCAGGAATTACAGCTTGATATTTGGAGTTTCCTTTTTAAGAGCCTTTAGTTATAGTTAACAAGCCTCAATTTAGCTGCCAATTTTAGCTGCCGAGTGCATGTTTCAGCTCATTCCTAAAGCAAATCTTAGTTAGCCCCTTTACTTGCAGTAAGTAGCCTGTGACATGTCAGAGCAGAGGAACATTTAAGAGCAGGAAAAAGCCCTTAAGCTCAACAGACCCATTCTTTTGTGATAGATCTCAACTGCACCTCCCCACCTTCTCACAAATCCCTCATTCCTTCTCTCGAAACAAATTAATTCAATTGCTGTTAGTATCCATTTATAATATCTCCTTCAATGGATTCCATCTGCTACACAGCTCCTTCCTGGTAACATTTTCCACAGCTCTATTACACTTTGCCTAAAAAAAGGAACCTCTTTATCCTAACTTACAAATTTTAAGTACAGGTACTCTCATATTTCAACTTTTCACCATAGTGAATAACTTACCTGGGTCAGCCTCATCACTTCCCTTCATTAGATTCTTGAAAGCTTCAACCTTGAAGACTTTTACTTTTCCCAAGGAAATCAAGTCCAACTTCCTTCACCTTTCCTCATAATTTAAATTCCTGATACTTAGAATTGCCTGCCGCTTACCTTCTAAAGGACAATAATATCTACCCATGATATTCTCCCAACTGGGAGAATATTTCCTCTCTGCTTTAAATCTACATTTGCTATTTCATTACAAATAGCAAACAAAGGACATCTTCCCTCTAGAACTGTACATTTAATCCCAGATGAGGTCTGGCTAAAGACTTATAAACAGCAAGAGTATCATCTGTTTTGTGCTCGAGCCTTCTACTAATACAACTCAGTATCTTATTTGCCCTTTCAACTGCAACCAAGCAGTGAGCTGAGAGTTTCATAGCTTTGTCCACAGTAACCCAGATATGAATAAGCACTAACATACTTTTTCCACAGAACTTTACAGCACATAAACAGGCCCAACAGATCTATACACCACATGAGCTTCCTCACACCTTACCTTATCAACATAATCACATAACATATTTGGAACTTGGATTCTAAGCAAAATTGTTAATTTTGAGGGTGCAATCTTTATTCATAGTTGAGAACTCTTCCCTCTCCCCAAAATAAGTGCATTCTTGTTATTGGTCACCAATAGAATTGATTTGGTTTCTACGGCTAACTACACCACAAATTTTAGTTATGATCCACCGCACACAGCTACATAAAGTGCATTCAGATTGCTGGTAGGTGTCAGTGTTATAAAAGTTAAATCTGATGTCAGTAGAAAATCAAGCAATCCTTTCAATTGCAGCAATCGGCTCAACATTAAGCACAAAAAGGCCAAAGCAGTATATTCTTTAATATTTGAGGACAATTCATGGAGCAGATTTCCATTTTCAGTGCTCCCGGCGCAGAGTGGTGTGTGGTGGAGTGCATGTGGAGAATTCGGGCATTCTATTGCTATCATTTTCTACCCATGAAGATTAATGAATGGAAAATCATTGAAGGCGCAGGCGTGAATCCCTGACATGCTCTCCTGACGGTTGAAGCTCAGTGCCGTCACATTTTATAGTTAATGTGCAGCAATTAACAAATTGGTTTGCGAAAGGTTGTGAGAGAAATCATAATATTTTTTAAATAATCCAGTTAACAGCTCTTACGAGGTTAACTATAACTACACCCTGCCAAACCTAGTGAAATATTTATTCCCCTTCCATCCTGTTTTTTAAAAGTTTATTTGAGACCAAACGATTTTCTCCCATTTCTACATTTTCATTTTCTTTGAACACTTTTGCTAACTAGTTATAAAAACATTGGAGTTGGGGGGAAATGGGCTGTTTGATTGAGAGACAAGAATCATCCAATGGGGAATGAAGAGTCTGCTCGCTTCCCAATTGGTCGTGTGTCAAGATGGATGTTCGGGTGGCCAATGGCAGAACAGCATGGGGGTGGGATGGTTGGAAGCGGGAGGTCATGTGAGGAAACCTCCAAGAATACATCCAACTAGAGTTGGCATCCCTCTCGAGATGGCCGACAGCAATCCCCTTCATCGCTCATTGCGGGTAAATGCTGGTGAGAAAGTGGAGCCTAGCTAGCCACCGTATTTTCCTGCTTACCGCCGCCGTCTCCACCGACCCCAGGGAGCACTAGGAGAAAGGCTGTAGTCGTGTCTGGGTTAGTGGCGATGTCCTCAAATTACTGGAGGGGAAAATGATGAGCTCTGGTCCCCCCCAAATAAGCGGCCAACACCTACCTCCTCTTTGGAACTCAATCACCCCTCCTCCCTAAATAGCTTTGCTGCTGCACCGTGACAATTCTCCACCCTTGCAGCAGTGGCCTGCCCCCTGGTGGTGGGGATCCTGCCCTGCACAGCTGATGAGCTGAGTTTGCAGGTGCTGGTTGTCCGCCCTGCCGTTCTCCCACCAACAATAGGAAAACATCATCATCATAAGCAATCCCTTGAAATTGAGGAGGACTTGCTTCCACTCTAAAAGTGAGTCCTCAGGTGGCTGTACAGTCCAATGCGGGACCCCTATCACAGGTGGGGCAGACGATGGTTGAAGGAAAGGGTGGTTGGGGAGCCTGGGTTGAAGCACGGTCCTTCTGCTGTCTGTGCATGGTTTTTGCGTGTTCTCGGCGATGGGACTCGAGGTGCTTAGTGCCCTCCCGGATGCTCTTCCTCCGCTTAGGGCGGTCTTGGGCCAGGGTTTCCCATGTGTCAGTGGGGATGTTGCAGCTTATCAAGGAGGCTTTGAAGGTGTCCTTGAAACGTTTCCTCTGCCCACCTGGGGCTCACTTGCTGTATAGGAGTTCCGAGTAGAGCGCTTGCTTTGGGAGTCTCATATTGGGCATAGGCCCGAGTGTCAGCGGACCCTTTGCCGGTGTGGCATTAGCAGCTAAACCGAATTCTGCCCTTCGACAGGCTGACCTCAAGCACAGGTTGCTGGATAACGATAAGAAATAGGAAGGCTGCTTTGCCTTTTATGCCCCAGCCCTTAGTGAGGCCACTGAGAGTAGTTGTAGCCACTTGCACTACCACATCAAACTAGGAACTGAATCTGAGGGTGGATTTTAACCTCTGTTAGAATGGAACGGGGACTTTCCCATTCCATCTCCATCCCTATCTGGCTGACTAAAATTTTAAACTGCAGGCGAGAAGGACGCCCTCCGGAAATGGGTGGGGTCCTTCTTTAAATATGCAGATCAGGCTCCAGTGACTGACAGGGCACCCGACTGATATTTGGATCTGAGGCCTGAGCGGGGGGTCGGGGGGGAGCAGTGGTGGCTTTGCTGCCAGGCCAGAGGTGTCGGGAGTTGCATCACGGCCAAGAAGAGGTTCAGTATAGTGCTCCTCTGGCCACGACAAAGATATCTCGGGGCCTCCCCACTTCCCCACACCCCGTCGCCCCCCGAGCCCCTCCGATCTACTTAAGTTGTGACGGGGATTGTTCCCGCAGGCCGCGGGGCTCCCCCAGCACCCACTTCCCGCCTATTCCCCCAGCCGCTTTGGTTGAGAAAGTGGACAAGGGGTATGCTAATGAAGCCTAGCTGCTAAAGCCAGCCAAGCTCCTGGATGGGCTGGGCACTCGCTCGGCCGTGTTCCCGTCGGGGAGTAAAATCCAACCTCTTGGAGATTGTATTGTTCAGCTGCAGCCTGACTCAACCATCAGGGAAGCAGGGTAGCTACAAGATTCTATGTGCTGAGTTGTCTGCCTGACAGTACAGCAAAGGGATTTGATCAAGTATGTCACATTTGTATGTGTTAGTAAAATGGCATTCTTTTGATTTTATAACAGTGAATGGAAAGGGGTGAACGATAATATGCCTTTATCATTAAATCTACGCCAATGTTCATCTGTACACAAAACAAAACAAAATTCAAGTTAAACAAATTCAGTTTTTGATCAGAGTACCTATCTCATTACTTTTCAAGTTTAATTTTATGTGAAAAATTATGACTGGCAGGTTTTAGCACAGACACCAATAAAACTATAATTATTATGTAATATTTCTGGCAAAATCTTTCAGAAGACTCTGTATAGCCAGGAATTATAATGAGAATTGTAGGTTTTTTTCCCAACCTCCAGTCTTAACATACTGCAGGTAAAGTAAAGTTCATGAGGCTGTTCTGATACTGAGCTGTTAGAATCTCCTGTTGAATGTTTTATTGTAGTGGGAATATCTTATTTTAACAGTCCACACAGAACTGCACATGTGTAGTCACTGGATGACTCTGACCATTGAATCCCATGAAGAAAGTTCTTTAACACCCATTAATCCATAGACAGAATTCACATGACTTTAGTGGCAATTTGCTACTGCAGGATCTGTCTCCGTAAATCAACTTTATGATTCATGCCTTGTATTTGTTTCAGTTTTTTCCTTTTTTTTTGCTTTTTACAAGCTGCGTTATCCTTTGGTTTGGGAGTGCAGAGATTATGATGTTTTAGAACCACGTCATTCAAATTGACCCGAATTTAAGATGTGGTCAACAAGTTAATCCGAGTGATAGTGATGCTTCAGGATATGAGCTGTGTTCACCAATATAATATGAAAATTAGATATTAAATAGACCAGGCAAACATTTACAATATTATCATGAAAGACATAGTTGCCTACTGTCGTGATCCTATATATACAGTATATATATATATATTGTATATATAGGCCTATATTCCCTAGAGTTTAGAAGATTGAGAGATGGGGGCCGAAATTCAGGGTCTCAAAGAGACCCCTTAATGTCCGTTTGCAGCGGCCATTCCTAAAAATCGAATGGCCACCGCTTTGGGGTCAACTGGCCGACCCGAGCAAAATTCAGGTCGGGGATTTTTCAGCCTGGATCCCATCCTGTTCGAGTCGTTACAACGCCAATTTAAAACAATAAAAATACTTACCTATCCATATTCAGCAGAAAAAATTGATCCCCCGCCGCACAGTGCCCCGACAGGTTCCTCTGCAGGTGCACCATCTCCGCACTGAGCACGGCCCAGCAGCGCAGCCGCCCTTAAAGAGGAGGGCCTACTGCCGCGGCGGCAATGAAAACATTTTTGCCGGCCGACTTGCTGCCCCCCCCCGGATCGGCTGGGTCGCCAACGGGCAGCCTGGCACCCTCTCTTGGGTGCCAGGCCGCTGGCCCATCCGAAACCCTCCCTGGTGGCCCAGTAGCCAAAGTTAAAAAATGATTGAATCTCTCCCCTTTAATGGAGGGGAGAGAGCGCGGTGGCGCACACGCGTTGTGACGGCACCACGACTCCACCGCTGTCGGCAGAGGCCCTGACCGACCCATTTTCTGCCAGTCAGCCTGGCTTTGAGTTGAATGCCTGCTCCCATTATGATCCATTTCCTCGAAGACTTTGAAAAAATGTCAAAGTCTTGTAAATGGATCTACTCACCGTACCAGGAATTCCAGTGGTGAGTGCCACCCTAAAAATCATAGGTGCGCTAGCTTTCTGGTGCACCTGAATTTTGACCCCGTGATCTCATTGCAGTATATAAAATTCTTAAGGGGATTGACACAGTAGATGCTGGGAGGCTGTTTCCCCTGGCAGGGGAGTTTCGAGCTAGGGGTCATAGTCTCATGATAAGGGGTCGGCCTTTTAGGATTGAGATGAGGAGAAATTTCTTCACTCAGAGGGTGTGAATCTATGGAATTCTGAGCCCCAGAAGATTGTGGATGCTGAGTCATTGAGTATATTCAAGGCTGAGATCGTTCGAATTTTGAACACTAAGGGAATCAAGGGATATGGGGATAGGGCAGGAAAGTGGAGTTGGGATAGAAGATCAGCCATAATCTTACTAAATGGTGGAGCAGGCTTGAAGGGCCAAATGACCTACTCCTGCTCCTATTTCTTATGTTCTTATAAAAAGGTAGCAACTTTTTTGAAAGGCTTATCTCACTTTTATTCTTTATAAATATAGATGGATTGATTTATAGGCAAGCATCTTATTCAGGTTACCTAGAGGAGCAATGACCGAGAAGTGTACTGTCCATGTAGATCTTTTGTGTACTAGATCTAAATCTGTAGTCTGGGTGCCAATAGCAGTTCTTCAAAACCAATGCTATTGAAGAAGAACATGTCACTTTTGTTGAGCACATTGAGATGTTATTTGCCGAATCACAATGGATTTAAAAAAGAAAAATGCAGACAGGGAGGTTGTCAGGCCTGTGCTATGTAACAGGGAGCAGGGTGCTGACAGTTCACATCCATTCCCATTGCTATGGTGACAATGCACCATGATGAAAGTTAGCATTAAGGGGCGGACAGCATGCACGGGTTCTTACTGTAGCCGGAAGCCTCCTTGTGTTGCTGTGTATTAGTGATGATGGCCGTTGTACTAGGAAAGAACCAGATATCTATTGACAATAACACGAGAGTTTGGAAACTTGCCATTCCTGGTTTATTTGCTTCCAGCATTAGCTGCCTGAATTTGTAGCTCTATCCATCAATGGGTGAAAGTTGCATTTTTGAAACATTCTTTTAATTGGCTCATCAAGCTGACCATTATCCCAAAAGTGTCTTGAGTGATATGTAGGATGGGAAGTGTTCCAGCATAAATGTTCTTGTCTTTGTGGTCACTTTTGCTCACTTATGTCATGGGTGTTTACAAAGCTGTTAATTTAAAATAACACTGCTGTATTAAAATTGTGATATGACCGTTTTGCGAGCAGAAGATCCCTCGTTGCCATGGTAGCTTGCCAACAGATGCTACTTTTCTTGAAACAGGCGGGGAAGTTGTTGGTTTGACTTTGTTGCCTCTTGAACTAGATCATTTGTCAAACTGTCCAGGCCATTGAGAGTCAAAGGTCACTCAGACTCCTGAAGTCATTAGTCATTGGTTGTTTATTGCTTGAGCCCCAGGATGTCAGTGCACTGGTCACCCATAGCAACCTGGCCAAGGCATGCTGTCATTGACTTGGCAGGGAGCCAGTATCTTATACTTCCAGTTCAGCTTCATAATATGAACCTGTTCCTGGACATTTGTTTTGATGATTTGCTTAGCCTAGATTTTATTGGGCAGAAAACAATTGATCGCAAACACGAATATAATCCAGTTTAAATTTTGAAGACTATGTTTTGGAATATAAATGAATGGACGTTGTTTTGGAAATGTTTACTTATTGTTGTTTGTGATGAATTCTAAAATTAAAATGCATTGTCCATCTATGTGTTGCAGAATCATTACACAGCAAAGAAAATAAGAAGTGTTAGAAAGTTTTGCCAACAGGTTTTAATTGAATTTAACATTTATTTGTTAAAAATTGTATCTTTATCAGTAAGTTCTTTTGCCTTTGCCACAAAATGTTACTGAATAGGGGTTTTCAGTAGTTCAAATGAGTATAGTCGCTAAACCTCACCAGTTCACTGGTTTAAGGTTTACCAACATTCTATATGCGCAGTGATAATATGTCCCCTTTCAAAAAATGGAAGAGCAGTTGGAATTAATGAGTTTATACTTACAGGAGTCACCAGTAAAAAGCACAGCTGAGTCAATTCATGCAGTTTAGCTCCCCATCGAGCCCTGATGCATCCCAATCCCACACCTTGCAGTGAAAACATCATCAATTACAGGACTGACAGGCCCTTGGGACATTGTATAAGGAGCTCCTTGGGGGTATTCACCGTCGACCAAAAACCGCTGGCACTCAGCAACATTCATCACTTCCACCCTCATAAGCTGATTGAATAAACTGCAGGGCCAGATTATCAAAGGTTGATTTAGAAAATGAATTGACAACAAATGATTTGATCAAGGGAAACTGGGCCGAGGTGTTTCTGGTCAGTTTTAACTAAGCATATCCAATACGAATGGCAACACCAACACAAATTTCCCCATTTGTATTTATTCACTTAGTTCTTCAAGTAATAATGAGAAGCCTTTGGCAATAAAAACAAATTCAGCGAAGAGAAAAGTTTGTTAAAATAGATTTCTTTTAAATATTTCATATGTTGCCAACTATTTTAGGATATAATGTTGAGGTATTAAGATGCTAACATTTATACATACTAGAAATTATCCCATCAAATACATGGAATTCATTATCTTGTACATTAGCTGTTCAGTCTTTGTAATTAATATTCTGAACCATGATTATTGGCTTATTTCCAAAGACATAACTTAGATTTTCCGAACTGGGGATTTGGCTTATCTCTCATGACCGATTGTTTTAAGCACAGAATTTGGGTATCATGGCTGTTACAGTGTACAAATAAACAAGAGATTGTAAGAAAAAGGCTTATCTATAAGCTGGGACTGGTTATCATATTGTTGTCCCTTTTTCATTAGCAGCTTCATGTGGAGAGTTAGCAGCCACTGATAACCTTTGCATATTGTTTCAATCAGAAATTACTGGACTGACAGCAACAGGCATCATTGCCTGATCTAGGGGGAAAGCTACCGCGGACTTTAATAGGGATGCAAAGTTACTTGTGAATTCAAATAAAATCCACCGCCCTGTGAGGAGAAAGCTCAGCTTTGCAAAGTGACTTCATTATTAAAAGCAAAAGATGTTATGCAAAAAAGACAATGACAGGAGAATGTGGTACGATTTTGTGCATTAGAATGATGACAGTCTTCCCCCTTGATCAGACACAGCATTGTCTTCATAGCAAGAGAAAGGCGGTTTCTAGCTATTTGGCATTAGTGGGCAATATCTGTCCAGTCGTCGGGATCACTGCTGTGCAACGCACACAGTTCCACAATGAAATAAAAAAACAGGAGGGTTATTTCTAGGACAGATAATTGAACATTAATACCCGTTGACATTGTCGTTTGAATGATATGTCAAGCTGACAGCGCCGATGAGGTTGCATCTGCTGATTGGCCGCGGACGAAAGTTATGTTTGTCAGCTCATGGCCACAGCCTCAGTGCTACGGATGAGGCAGCCATTAATCACAAGCTGCCATCTTTGGGCTGACACATCTTCTAAAAATGTACCATTCGCATGTTTCTGTGGTCTGGTGCTCCTCAAATACCAGACATGACTGCAAAGCCTTCTCCTCCAGAGCACTTTTATTTTATTAGTGCTAGAAATTGTGGAGAGGAGAAACACTATAGTATTCTTGGAAAATTGAGACCTGAAAGCAAGACATGCAGAAACAGAGGAAGGAATATAAACTGGAAGAACAAAATTAGATAAAGAGACCTCATTTCGATACAGCATATTCCTTAAAACCAAACCAAAATTTCTATTCAACCTCTTAAATCATGTTTTTATGTAGCACCACCACAGGCATAGAATTTTACTGGCTAATTTGTAAACTAAGACTCTTATCAATAACTACAGAACAGCATTGCTTCAAAAAAACCCTCTGACTTTATATTTTTAAATCATTGCAATGTTTGCAATTAAAGGGTTGTTTGTGTTGTGATTTTTATTCCTTCCATGCTCAGTCAATTCATAAGCTGTTAAAACAAATTAACTTTTAGATTTTAAAAATGATAGCCTCGCCCTAAGTTACACAAATGACATCAGTAGGGTTTAATATTATTGCAGGTTTTATAATCTGAGCACAGCCTCAGTTTTTATAGTCAAGAAATCCAAAAGTATTTCTCAACAAAACCTTTCATTATTCTCACCACATGATGCTTTCAGTAATTCATTTATTATTGGTAATTGTCTATATCACTACTTGCTCATTTGTGTTTTAATGCTGAAAGTCTGTAATTGAATTGATTGCTCCTCTGTGTCAGAAGCTGTAGAACTGGCAATAGCATAATGAGATGATATTAATCTAATATTATTCAAATACCAGAACTGACTAATGTGCTAAGCAGCTTTTGAAGTATGCACTGTGTTGAGCTGTGAAATCTGATGCATCTGAGAAATACGAATGAAAGATATGGAATAACACCTTCATTCCTAAATTGAAGAGCATTTATGGTTTGACTAAGAATAGGTTTGCAAAAGAATAGTAAGAGTGAAAGAAAGAAAAGAAAGACTTGCACTTATATAGCGCCTGTCACGACCTAAAGACGTGCCAAAGTGCTTTACAGCCAATTAATTTATTTTTAAAGTGCAGTCACTGTTGTAATGTAGGAAACATGGCAGCCAATTTGCAAATAGCAACCTCCCACAAATAGCAATCTGATAATGACCAGATATCTCTTTTTTAGTGATGTTGATTGAGGGATAAATATCGGCGCGGTCCCAGCCTGCAAGACCATCAGCAGGCCTGGGCCATTAGAGGGAGCAACGTGCGATGGCCCGGCCCGGAAATCGGCGCGGTCCCAGCCTGCAAGACCATCAGCAGGCCTGGGCCATTAGAGGGAGCAACGTGCGATGGCCCGGCCCGGAAATCGGCGCGGTCCCAGCCTGCAAGACCATCAGCAGGCCGGGACCATTGGAGGGAGCAGCGCGCGGTGGCATACCACTGCAGGGAGCAGCACGTGCTGCTGCAGGAGGGCGACGGCTGACTGCAGTGCAGGCAGGTACAGCAGGAGTGGCGAGGTCGGGGCGAAGGAGCGATAAGAGTTTGTAGAAGGATGTGATCGGGGCCCAGGAGAGGGGTTGGCCCAGGGGCAGAACGGGCCAGCCCACACTGCGCTGTGTGTGCGCATAAAATCCGTGCAACAGAGCTGGTCTCCAGTCGTCTTGGTTAATCCTCGCCACTGGACCAAGACTTTGCTCTGTCAAGCCCATGTGGTGGCTGGGGTGCAACGGCCACCACACGTTAAAAAAATCCAAGCACAGGCAGCTTCCACCCTTCAGGATATAGTTCGGGATCCCGAATATTAGGTCCTTCATTGAAACACTTGTGAACTCATCCCTTTTCGGCGTGGAAGCAAGTCATCCTCATTTCGAGGGACTGCCTATAATGATGATGAAATATTGGCCAGGACATTGGGGTTAACTTCCCTACTCTTCTTCAAAATAGTGTTGTGGGATCTTTTACGTCCACCTGAGAGAGCAGATGGGGCCTCACCTTAATGTCTCATCTGAAAGACAGCACTTCCGACATTGCAGCACCCCCTCAGTACTGCACTGGAGTGTCAGCCAGTGTGTTTCTTCATTTGCGATTCCCTCCCTCCATTCCCCCTGCCTGTCCTAAAACTGTGGAATCCTTGCTGAAGTACCATTCAGTGTTCTCTAGGATTTTGCCCAAGTGGCTAGTATTCTTGTCCGTGTGTGTCAAAAGGGCTGTTTGATTGTGAATCTGATCACCAAACATTCACACACGCACACTTCCAGCAGATGCAATCAGCAGTGCGAATCCTGGCTGAGACCTGATTGGTACCACATCCACCACCTTAAACATTCACTCCCTCCACCACTGGCGTACCGTGGCTGCAGTGTGTACCATCTACAAGCTGCACTGCAGCAACTCGTCAAGGCTTCTTCAACAGCACCTCCCAAACCCACGACCTCTGCCACCTAGAAGGACAAGGGCAGCAGGTGCATGGGAACACCAACACCTCCACGTTCGTCTCCAAGTCTTGGAAATATATCGCCGTTCCTTCATCATCGCTGAGTCAGAATCCTAGAACTCCTTCCCTAACAGCACTGTGGGAGCATCTTCACAACACGGACTGCAGTGGTTCAAGAAGATGGCTCACCACCACCTTTCCAAGGGATGAGCAATAAATGCTGGCCTTGATAACAACGCCCACATCCTGACAATTAATACATTTTAAAAAAGAGCAGCTAACCGAGCCCAGGCAGAAATCAAGCCGAGGACTTTCCTGTTCTGAGTCTCAGTCACTCATGGCTGACCTCACCGAGCCATTGAGAGGAGTCCTGGAATGGTCCCATTAATAAAAATTCAAAATAGTGCGCTCCGTTTCTGTGCAAGCTAACAGTGGGCCTGAATTTATACACTCCTCCGACAGTGACACGATCATTGCTAACAACTGGGTATTTTAGCACTCAATCAGAGAATTAGTATTGTTATCATTTTGCACTGCATATATTAAGGGTGCTATATGAATATTTAAATTATTGATCAGTACAACTATTGGGTACTAAGGGTCACGGTTGAGAATTCTTGCCAAAAATCCTTGTAAACCTCTCTCAACACCCCTAATATATTTTATATGTGGATAGATTTAACATGGTTTCAAAATCTTTTGACGGAACCACTAGTCCTTTGGGCTTTTGCCAAACTGGTCATGTGCCTTTGCAACAGCAAGAAAAGAAAACGGCAAACAGGGTACAAGCATCCTGAAATTGCCATGACTCCAATGCAACAAAATACAAAGCACAAAAATGTAAGAAATAGCAGCAGGAGTAGGCCATTCGGCCCTTTGAGCCCGCTCCACCATTCAGTAGGATCATGGCTAATCTTCAAACTCAATTCTACCTTCCCGCCCTATCCCCATTTAACTTAGTTCGCTTAGTCTCCAAAAATCTATCGATCTCAGCCTTGAATATACTCAACGACTGAGCCTCCACAGCCCTCTGGGGTAGAGAGTTCCAACGATTCACCACCCTCTGAGTGAAGAAATTTCTCCTCATCTCAGTTCTAAATGGCCGACCCCTTATTTTGAGCCTGTGACCTCTAGTTCTAGACTCTCCAGCCAGGAGAAACAACCTGTCAGCATCTACACTGTCAAGCCTCTTAAGAATTTTATACGTTTCAATGAGATCACCTCTCATTCTTCTAAACTCAAGGGAATGTAGAGCTAGTCGACTCAATCTCTCCTCATAGGACAATGCTCTCATCCCAAGAATCAGTCTGGTGAACCTTTGTTGCACTCCCTCTAAGGCACGTATATCCTTCCTCAGGTATGGAGTCCAAAACTGCACACAGTACTGCAGCATAACTCGGGCCTTTAAACAAAATATAAACTGTATCTCACTCACAAAAAAAATATGAACGTTATATTTTTTCACAACGATAACCAACATTTATGCTAATATACCCTAAACACAATTTATACCAGTGCCAACAAATATGCAATACCTCTAACTGCTCTTTGAAATTTTGTTTGTTTTCTTTGCTGTGATTCACATTTTAATTTTTGTGTCCAGAAGCCAATATTTTAACCTGAGCAGTGAGACAGCAGTGCCTTTTTGGAAGTCGGCTGCTTGTTCCACCATTAATCTGCTGAGGATTGCAACTGAATATCATCCAATTCTAGCCCCTTGCACATCCCTGATTTTCATCGCTCCACAATTGCTGGCCGTGCCTTCAGCTGCCGAGGCCCTCAGCTCTGGAATTCCCTCCCTAAACCTCTCCACCTCTCAACCTCTCACTCCTCCTTTCAGAAGCTCCTTAAAACATACCTGTTTGACCAAACTCGTCTCCTATTAGCTCCTTATGTGGCTCGGTGTCAAATTTTGTTTGATAAACACTCCTTGGGACGTTTCGTTCCAGTAAAGGTGCTGTGTAAATGAAAGTTGTTGTTGTTGTTGTTGAATGGAAAAATCCTCTTAGAAAAGATGCATTTGACAATACGGCTGACCTGTGTACCGTTAGTCAAAGTCTGCTGGGTTTTTTTGTTTCGCTATCTCCAGGTAGCTGGGAAGTTTCCTAGTAATGTCGTTCTTTTATAATGCACAGGCTGGTTTGTGAAAATGTGGTTTAACAGGACCTATAGATGAAGACTAGCCAGGAGAGAAGATCGAGCTGCACAGATGCTGCTGCACTTTATGCTTTGAAGTTGTTTCAGGAAAGCAGTTTGAATGATGTGCCTGCATAGGTTCCCTAGTGATTACAGAATGTAAAGTAGGCTACAAAGGTTGTAGATATGTTATTATTTCACTTTGGTGTTAGTTTTAATTCACAATGCCTTTCATTATACATGTTGCAGTCTTTTATATACCTAGCCATTGGTCTGTTTTCTTTTAAACGAGATCGCAGGTCTGTAAGCTCAATACCCTTGCTGATTCTGTTTTTTTTTACCTGCTAACTGTGCCTCTATCCATGCCTCTACAGATATTATGTCCCTGCAGACTCCTGGCAGCCTGCTTCCAGCTGTGGCAAGCATGGTGCAGTGAATTGGCTTTGAATGTTCTTTACTCAAATAGGCAGTAATTACAAGCTTAAAGAGGTTTAGTGGTCCAGTAAACTACATAATCACCCCTGAATTAGCCCGAGCTCATCAGTTGCAGTCCAGCAAGTTCCAACCAGTGGTCTCATGTGGTTCTTAGCACAGAAACCTGAGCAGCAGGTGTGGAGTAGCGGGCACCCCTGAAATACAGCCGTCTGTGAGGGGGTGGGGGGGAGGGCAATGATCCCTAATGGAATGTGGTTACAGCGCTACAGTGGCTTAATGGAGAACTTAACATGAATAAGCATGCTCAAAGCTCCAAGAGTCGGCAGTTGTGTACACTGGCTGCTGTTCTCTTCAGTAAACACTGATTTTCTCCCATCCTGTAGCTGTGTGGCTACCCACGGTGCTTCTGCCAGAGCCTAGAAAATTGACAGACGAGCGGTTGAATTTATATCTTACTGGCTCTAAATCAGTGCAAGTGGAGAGGAGTCTCAGCCTAGGGTTAAAGTAGTCATCGCCTTGTTCCTAATGTGGACATGAGCATCGGCACAATAATGACTTCAGTAATTTGTACTAATTCCCAGCAACAGTCACAGCTGTTCTTAGTCTCAGCCTCAGGGTGAAAGAGCCTGAACTGAGGTTTTTGATCAGATACCTTGGCCTTGGTTTACACTTTTATACAGAAAAAAAGTGTCCTGTAAGTAGCTTAAACCATTCCTAATTCAAGGGGTAAAGTTTTGTTATATCTGTGATGCTCTTAAATAACACATAGGTTTTAGAGGCCTCCTGGAAAAATAACTCCATTGGTTTTAGGATTTCTGTGCTGTCCTGTAGTGTAGGGAGAGCGAGCGGGGGAGGGTGAAGACAGGATCATCTACATTAATACAATGTGTCAAGTGCCAGTCATTGTATTTTATTATTTCTTTAAGTTTTACACAGGATCTACACCCGACAGCACTAATAAGACTACCTTGGTGGCATTGTGTGACTGCTTCATGTTCCCAGTAAATGAACCACTGCGCAATCCCCCTCTCCCTGAGGGGACAAGGACCCCTGAATGACATTTGTGCTATTTGCTACAATCTCAACATTTTCTTGACGAGGGTGGGGGCAAGTGTGAGAAAAAAAGGGGTGTGGTGGTGGGAAGTGTCTGCTTTATCTGTCGGGCAGAGGTGTGACTATTTTGCAACTAGAGAGCACGATAGCTTTACTGAATAAAAGACATTTTCACCGTGGCATAAGATCACTAGTAACAAGTACACTAATACTGATACTAATAGCAATAGTAAAACATTGCTGGCTTTTTTAAAATCCCAATATTATGAAGCAGAAGTCTGTTTTCAATAAAAAATGGTAACGTACACCAAAAATAATTGAAGATTATTATAGCTGAACTCAACCCATCATTTTTTTTAAATTCTTGTTCATATATTTTGTTTTGTTGGGTAAGGGTATTAAGGGTTATGGAACCAAGATGGATAGATGGAATTAAGATACAGATCATGATCTAATTGAATGGTGGAACAGGCTCGAGAGGCTGAATGGCCTGTTCCTATGTTCCTATATTCTAACAGTAGGCTAGAAATGACTATTGGCAATATTAGTGAATGAATGTTTAATGCATATATATGGCATTTCTCTACTATGTTAATGGAGGATTGCCATACAAATGCTTTAAGTCTAGTATCTCCAACTGTCTATTCTAGTCTCGTATGTGAAACCACCTTTATTTCAAGATAATTGCTCAGCAGAAACTGATAAATGTAATATCTCCTTACAATGGTCAGAGCAGCTGAGCAGTCCCCAAGCTCTGTATTTTTCTGCTGCTTTTGACAACGAATACTTTCATTTGTATTTACAACATAGTCTTAAAACAAACCTTCCTCCCCCAAGATTTCATGAAAACCTGACAATCTCGTGGAACATAGGTAGCCAGCGCTCCCATATACCGATTGTAAATAAGTAGCCCTCCCATTTAAATAGAAAGGTTTCCAGCAGGAAACTTTGGAAATGCTAACAAGCACCTTGGCTTCTGCTATAACTTCAAGCTGTGCCTTTACTGGACACCACAGCTCTTCACTCTCACTACTTGTAAAGTGCAAATGCAAAGCACAGAGTGGATCTTTGACCACATTCAGTGGGGAAGAAACAAAAGTCACTTTTAACATTGCTGAGCAATCTGATGCATGCTGGGCACTAAACAGGTTCTTTAGACGTAATGAAAATCTGTAAAACCTTTTTTTCCCCCGTTGTTGCAGTGAGAATCTATCCAGCCATTACATTCCGGAGTTTAGCTCAAGGTCAGCCTGTATTAGTGCATCAGGCTGAGTTGTGGAGGAGGAGGGCTGGAGGAAAAGGGATTAAAGAACTTCCGAAATTGTTCTCCAACATATTTAGTTGAGCAACAGAATGCTGTCCTGATAAGGATTAGATTGGAGAGTTGCCATGTCGCCTCCTACTTCTTAAGCACTCAAAGTGCCTGTTCCCAAAACATTTTACATCAGTTTTATTCCCCCTTCTTTCTCTCGCTCTCACTCGCACTCTTTTTTTTGTACGAGTCCTTGAAAGTGGTTTCCACCCAGTGCCACCTGGCTGCAGTTATTCAGCAGACGTTGGTATAAGCAACGGCTGTGGCGAGTAAAATTACGGATCGCAGGCCTGAAGTTAGGGAAGCACAGCCTCCCATTATCACAGCGGCTGGTTCTGCACAGGATTATTTTCAAATTTTCTGCAGCCATTACATTGTGCTGTCATAGTGAGCAGGCCTGTGAGGGAGGGAATGTTATTGATACTTGGTTACAAGCAAAAGATAAGATATAGAGTGTGTATCACTGTCCTGGCATCCACATCTTGCAGACTGTGGTGGAAAATTTGATGAAAGAAGTACATTTGGACAAGGAGTATCATTAAGATAGGAGGGCTGGAAATTTTCCATCGGTACTTAGCTGCCTTTGTTTCCCATCATTACTGCTCTGGGGGAAGCACTTCGTCTCTCGTTATTCACCAAAGGACATTTCAAAAATAGCAGTGTAGCATGACAATGTATCTTAGGAAGCTTTCACAAAGTAAAGCAGTTTGAGTATTAAACACATTTTGGGACTGTATAAATTTATGCTGACATTCGGTGAATTGCAAGTCCCAATTGGAAACTTTTTGATTTTCCTTTGGAAGTGTAGAGTGTTGATTGCACTGGCACTAATGCCTTGTACTCCATATTGTACACAATGCAACAAGTATTTGTAAGTAATATTAAAACATTCTATTTGCCAGATTGCCAGATGCGAGCTACTTGGTGTCTCAAGAAGCAATGCATTTTTCACTCTGTCGCTGACGCTTCTCTGCTTCATTCTCTTCCCAGTCGAGCCCCCCTTTTTACCTTAGCAGAGGGGTCAATAACCAGGGGGCATAGGTTTAAAGTAATTGAGTAATTGGCAGAAGGATTGGAGGGGAGTTGAGGAGAATTTTTTCCCCCAGAGAGTGGTGGTGTTCTGGAACTCACTGCCTGAAAGGATGGTAGAGGCAGAAACCCTCACTGCATTTAAGAAGTATTGGATATGCACTTGAAGTGCCATAGCCTACAAGGCTACGGACCAAGAGCTGGAAAGTGGGATTAGGCTGCTTGTCGGCCAGAACAGACACGATGGGCTGAATGGCCTCCCTTTGTGCCGTAAACGTCTATGATTGTATGATTCTTCTCTCCTTCCTTTGATGTTATGGGGAATCTTGCCACTCTTTACATCTTCCCAGCTCCTAATGATTTTTAAGAGTGTATTTCTAGAAGATTCAATTAAAATGATGTATGCTCTCAAATGGAAATCTAATTTGTTAAATTGGCTCTCATTTCATTGGCATTTAAAAAAAAATGACTCTATTGAACTATTATATACAAACTGCCAAGAGAGAAAAATAGTTTTTTGTAAGGATTAAAATAACACTTTCAAGTGGTCTTCAATTTAAATTGGTCCTCTTTTCCTACTTTATGACTCTCATATGGACTTATTTGAACTTTTGCGTATTTTTGTTCATTTTTCGGACCACTTTTTCCGGCTAAAGTTTGTGTTTCAGTTTGGAGAGTGAAAGTTTATTCAGGCAATTAAAGAAATAACCTACTTGCTAAGTCATAAATAACTTAAACGATGGCCAACCCTGATTGCAGATTATATGTCCATTGAAGGACATTTGGGGCTCTTTTGAAAACAAGTTTAATTGCTGTCAAGCTTTCGAGCAACTAAAAATGAAGAGCGTATTTAAGTTGGAGGACTGTAGCATCTTCTGGTGTATGTCCTTGGACTCTGCCATGTTCTGTGCTAACTAGAAATCCTGCAGCTAAGTCTTTCCCTGCCCTCTCAATGATATTGACCCATAGAGCTCCAATTTTCACTATCTGTCCACCAAACTGTAAAAACATTTCCTGTTATATAGATCCTCCCCAACTTGCACTCACAGTTCAAATAGACAACATTATTATACATTTTCAAAAGCCTTGCATATTGTATATTTTCAAAATGCATTCAGAAATGTCATTCATCTTTGTTTTCATATGAGCTTCTTCCAGCATTGACCCCATTTCTCATACCTCTTCACAACGATATAGAACATCACAGGTGGTGTCCATTGTTGATGTTGTGGTGATATGACACAGCAGCATCTCAAAAGTGGGACTTGCAGGCCAACCTCCAACCTGACTGAATTACCAATCTCAACCATATTACAGTTGGTTGGCGCCACATGGAGGCAAGTTGCCTTCCTGTGGCAGGAGGGGAATTTGAGGTTCATCCATCCATGGACCACTGTCATGTGCCTCCTTGTGACCAGTTCAAATCAGCATTGGTCTGAGAACATGGTGCCGAAATTCAGGGTCTCAGAAAAACCCGTTACTGCCCGTTTGCGGCGGCCATGTGGCGGAATCCCGTGGCCGCCGCTTTGTGATCAAATGGCCGCCCCGACCCAAATTCAGGTCGGGGATTTTTCGGCCTGGATCCAATTCTGCCGTGATGCTGATGACCGCTGCAAGCGCGTCATAAAAACACACACCGCCACTCTCCCTTACCTGCAAAATAAACCGCCCGAAATTCACCCCAAAAAATCAATCCCCTGCCGCACGGTGCCCCCGACAGCTTTTTCTGTCGGTGCACCTTATCCGGAGTGAGTGCGGCCCAGCAGCGCGGCGGCCCTTCAAGGGGAGGGCGCACTGCCGTGGCCGCCATGTATTTATTTTTGCTGGCCAACTTCACGATCGGCCAGCAAAATAGTGCCCCCGGGTTAGGCTGGGTCACCAACGGGCAGCCTGCAACCCTCCCTGGTGGCCCAGTGGCCAAAAATTAAAAATTCTCTCCCCTTTAACGGAGGGGAGAGAGCGTGGTGACGCACACGTGCTGTGACGTCACCACCACTCCATTGCTGCTCAACAGCGGCGGAGTCCCGGTCCCGATGGGCATTCAGCCCCTTGTCGATCTCAAGGCCCCACTATGACCGACTTCCGATAGTTTTGAAATGTAGCTTCACGCCACAATAGCGTTCCAGTGTACCTCTTTTGATCAAGCCTCTATTACGTCTAGACTCTACTATTCCAACGCACTCCTGGCTAGCCTCCCATCTTGCACGCTCTGTAAACTTGAGCTCATCCAAAACTCTGCTGCCCGTATCCGAACTCACACCACATCCCGTCCATCCATCACCCCTTGTGCTTGCTGATCTACATTGGCTCCTGGTCCGGCAACGCTTTGATTTTAAAATTCTCAACCTTGTTTACAAATCCCTCCATTGCCTTGCCCCTCTCTATCTCTGTAATCTCCTCCAACCCTCTAAGATATCTGCGCTCCTCCAATTCTGGCCTCTTGAGCATCCCTGATTTTAATCACTCCACCATTGTTGGCCATGCCTTCAGCTGCCTAGGCCCTATGCTCTGGAATTCCCTCCCTAAACCTCTCTACCTCTTTCTCCTCCTTTAAAATGCTCCTTAAAACCTAACTCTCTGTTCTAATATTTCCTTATTTGACTCAGTGTCAAATTTTGTCTGATTAAGCTCCTGTGAAGCAGCTTGGGACATTCTACTATGCAAATGGTGCTACATAAATGCAAGTTGTTGTTGTTGATGTAAAGCCTAATTGGTGTGAGCATCCTCCTTGCTTTAATGTCAGTCACACTGCTACTTTTGATGTTGACACATAATGCAGCATTATTAATGCACTGTAAATGTACATTTTAACGTAAGATTCATTGGAACAAGCATAAAATGTTCGGCAATAATGCACACCCACAGATGTGATGTATTGAGCATGTGTCTTCCTCTATTTTTGCACCGACATATTATTTTTTCCTCCTGGTTAGCCAGGACTCTCATCTAGACAACTAAGTTTTCTCTGGATGCACATGCAGTGGATTGATTCTGAAAAGGGGGCACTCAGGCTTTTCCTACTTAATCACTGTTTGATGGCTCTTTACTGGACCTCGAGGTGTTAAAGCAGATCAAATAGAGAGCACTCCCAACAGGACCACAGTATTACTACAGCATCTCTACATTGTCCTAATCATTAATTTGTATTGTAAGATCTGAAGTTAATTTTGTTTGCTCTCCTAATGCATTGCAGCTCTTCCAGTGATCTGTGGCATATCCATTCTCAAATTCCCATTCGAATCGATTGTTTGCAAATAATTAAGCTTTTAAGACATAGTGGTTTGAAGCTAGTGCACACAACAAATTAGAGGTCCAAATCATTATATAGAGTACATTGCAAAATGTATCCTCATAGTCTGAGATGGCTATGGTGATTAAAGTATGATTCACTACACATATCTTTGCTAAATATTTAGGTAGTAACGCCTGCATACTGGGGACTGTGAGCAGAGCCAGTGTAAGCAAGGGGTGCATTGGGGGCAGGGGGGGGGACATCAAGTACAAAAGTTAACAGCTATTTTGGATCCACAATGTAGGAGTTTAAAGGGTTAGTTACCAACCTATTTAAGAATGAATTCTTTATTGTCTAGCAACATCGGCAGCTTTGAAAGCTGTCCTTTTGCTTATCTCTGAATGATGGTGTAATGTCTGCCCGGGCCTATGGTACAGGCTTTGCTCTGCTCGTGGGTGGGAAGGCAACATTAAATGGAATGGAATGTTTGTATAGCAGCCTGGCCTGTGGCAAGTTGGTTCATTGTGAAGTCATGGGTTTCTATCGAGGGCAGTAATTCATTCATTTCTTCTAATTTGCCTGACAAGAGTTCACTTTCAGAGACATTTTATACCGTATCAATTTTTTTCCCCAAGAAATGGTGTATTCCTTTACTCCTTGATATTTTGGGAAGGCGGGTAACTGCGTGAAGTCGTGGTTTTCATGTGATTAGAGCAATTAATTTTTTTCTCTAAATTCAACAGTCATACTGGCAGGCAATATATTGGCTGCATTAAACAACAAATCAGATGATCTAGGGAGTTCTAAGTCCCAGGATTTCATGTTTCCCCACATTTTTGTTGTTATTTTTAGCATGGACATGTTATTCTGGTATTTAATTTAATTCTGACTATCGACCAATCCTGTGCTTTAAAAAAGAAACACCAAATACTTTCCATTTGAGAATGGAGACAGAATTCTTGAATCCTAATAGCTGGAGGCTATGTATCAATTATAGTTTAGCACATCAAATTAGATTCAGTTTACAGCAATTACCTAAAAATCAAATCACATGAAAAGTAACAGATTTGAGAACAATTATTAAATAATAAACAAGGAGGATTTATCTACTTTTTTTCCATAAGGAAAAAAGACAGTAAATTAATTTTTTAAGGTATTTAGAACAAATGAATTGGGTCCCAAGAAAGTAGATTTTGGGCAGACTGTTATTTAGGATTTGACCTGCCAATTATTTTCTGCATTCCATTGAACTGGTATGGATCATAACTACTCATAGATTCATTGCATATTCCAATACCTTTGATTTCATCAGTTCAAAGTACAATTTGATTTTTTTGATACAAATTTGATGAAAAAAAAACTGTAATTTCCCTATAAGACTTTGAACAGTTCTCGGACTCCCAACCTATATCAGAAATAATGTCAACTCGTTGCAAATTTAAAGGCGGCAGTTTGAGTCATGCCCTTCGAGCACTGGCATGGACATCAGTGGTTTATCTAGACAAAGGCTACAGTGGTTTCATCTGCATTCACCTCAGAACCATCTTTGGAAGCATCAAAGCGTTAATCAGTAATCTAAAGTCGAATTGCTGGTGCTCTTTAGGCACTGGTTCAAGTTGGGCACAATGCGTAGTTTAATTTTAATGCAGCCATTATAGTGATAATATTAGCAGTGTAAAAGGTTTTACAGTGTTAAGACCACAGGGCAGTTTCTGCTAACACAGCAAGGGGTGACTGCTCAGCAGTTTAATGAAGACTCAGTTTGCCAGTTGGCACTATAAAAGTGTTTACTGTGTTGATCTGGAATTCTTTAAAAACAATTGTAGAAAACATAAATAAACAGAGTTTTTAACACAGAAAATGGTCCTTTAGTCTGGCCTATTTAGACCGACCTTCAAAACGATTATAACGGAAATCTTTGGTATACATAAAATGTTCTATTTTATACGCTTCAGCTTTCTTGGGAAAGACCCTGATAGAGTTCCAATAAACACAATGTTATTTTTACAAGTAACAGGAAACTCCCAGAATTCTGCAATCTGTAGTTACATGAGGTAATGGAAATTGCATTAATTGTTATATCTAACCATTTACTGAAGAAATTAGAAAGTGATTGAAAATACATCGAACTTTCTTTATAATAAAGAAAGACTTGCATTTATACAGTGCCTTCTGTGACCTCAGGACGTCCCAATGAAGTACTTTTTGAAGTATAGTAACAGTTGCAATGTAGGAAACGCAGTAACAAATTTGCGTAAAGCAAGCTCCCACAAACAGCAATGTGATAATGACCAGATACTCTGTTTTATGTAATGTTGATTAAGGGATAAATATTGGCCAGGACACTGAGGATAACTGCATTGCTCTTGGAAACAGTGCCATGCGATCTTTTACATCCACCTGAGAGGGCAGACGGGGCGTCGGTTTAACGTCTCATCTGAAAGATGGCACCTCCAACAATGCAGCACTCCCTCAGTACTGCACTGGAGTGTCACCTCGGATTTTTGTGCTCAAGTCTCTGGTGTGGAACTTGGGTGCTGTCTTCGGGCCTGGCGATAAAGAGGTGTACATTGGATGGAGTTATTAAATAATTTCTATGTTAAGAGAGGGAGCAATCAACAAAGCATTTTATATCAGAGGCCATGGTGTATCGGGGAGTATTCAAATGGAGGGATAGCATTAGATGTTCCATGTATTATTGCCACTGAGCTTATTCTGTTTATTGTACCAGTATACAGTAAGTTACATCACAACTTAAGTTAAAGAAAAAATAACTTGCATTTGTATAATGCTTTTCACATTCTCAGGACATCCCAAAGCACTTCACAGTCACTAAAATACTTCTGTACTATAGTAGCTGTTTTACTGTAGCTAGTCAATTTGTGCACAGCAAGGTCCCACAAACAGCAATGAGGCAAATGAGCAGCTAATCTGTTTTAGTGGGGTTAGTTACAAAGTAGTACAAAGTATTTGCAGCACAGAATGAGGCCATTCAGCCTAACAGGTCCATGCCAGCCTAGCAAAGTAAAATAGTTACTACACTTCAAAATCAGCCAGTGACACATTAGACAGAGCAATGGACTGCTAGTCAGTGTAAAAAATCTATCATCGTTTGTGGCTTCGAGTCCGCCCAAAGTTGGATGTTAGGTCAGGGTTCCATGGTTATGGTGCTGGACAGTGAATGTTCTGTGGAGCTGGCTCGAGGGGCCATATGGCCTACTCCTGCTCCGATTTCTTATGCTCCACACGACCCTCCTTTTCAATTAACCCTATCAACATACCCTTCTATTCCTATCTCCCTCAAATGGATAAATATTGGCCAGGACACCAGGAGAACTCCTCTGGTCTTCGAATATTGCCAAGGGATCTTTTACATCCATTTGAGAGAGCAGACAGAGTTTAATGTCGAATCCAAAAGATGGCACTCCCTCAGTACTGCACTGAAGTGTCGGCCTAGATTATGTGCTCAAGTCTCTGGAGTGGCAAAAATACTTGGACCACTGATCCAAGGCTGAGGCTGAAATTAGTATGTTGTAATGTTGTTCCAATATTCTTCTTGTGTGATGCTCATCACCATACATTACTCTATTCCCCGGCACCACTTGTGATAGACTTTTAACCGCCAGTATCTCACCATCGTACTGTATAGGTAACTCTTTCAAACGAGCCAAAATCTACAATTCTGTTGTTGAGTCATTGCACTTAACTGAGTTCTAGGGGTTGAAATTCAGCCTCCCGATAAGGCCTGTTACCGCCGGAAAGCAGCGGCCACGCGGCGGTGTCAAATGGCCACCGATTTGTAGTCGCATAGCCGCCACTCGAGAAATTCTCCCCAGTAGTTTCTCCAGCAGTCCCCACTTCCACCCCGCTGTTGCCGAACCATCCTAAGTGCGTCATCAAAGTGCACACTGCCGATGTCCCGCCCCGCAAGCAAAATTCACCTGAGAAAATCTTCGGCTGCCACTCGATGCCCCAACAGTTTTTCCTGTTTGTAGTGTGTGTAAAATGGCGGTGCGGCCTCCATTAAAGGGGAAGGCACACTGCCGCGGTGGTCATCTTATTTATTTTTGTTGGCCGACTGCCAGGTCGGCCCGACAATTATGCACACGGGTTCAGCCGGGCCTCCAACAGGCAGCCTGGCACCCCCCTCTTGGGTGTCAGGCCGCTGGCCCGGCCGAAATTCTCCCTGGTGGCCCAGTGGACCGAACCTAACAAGCTGCAGAGCTCACAGCAGCCATCCCCTTTAACTAATGGGGAGAGACGTGTTGACGCGCCGGCACGATGATGTCATCAGCCCGCGCTGATGAATGACAGCAGCGGAGAGTTCGTCCCACCTCCTCTTCCACCCCCATTATGACCGACTTCCGCCCCGCTTGGATAAAAACGACAAAGTGCTGAATTTCGCAAGATGGGTCGCCGCATCCATTGCGGCGGCCAAAACACAAGAAAAACGGTAAGCGCGACCCGTTTCTGGCGGGGGTGAATTTCGGCATCCTAGTGACAATACAATTATGTCTTGGCCATAACATTTGTATCTTTGTGAGATTTGCAAGTAACTGAAGGGAATGCTAAGTAGGGACTGTTTCTCAAGGTAAAACAAAATAAATCTGTGGTTCACTCATTGTAATGAATGAAGACTAGCAACTCTACATACAGCTGCTGTTATACACCCATTTTCACTTGACATCAATGCAAATTAGGCAGTATAACTCAGGAATCACTCAGGTGATCTGGCTCCCTATTGCACAGGGGGTGGTATAACTCCGGTCCAGTGCTGCTTTTGAACAGTGTCCAGGCAGCTGTTTGAACAGTCCGGATACTTTATTGTCTTAAGCTGAATCTTTCTAATGAATGAGTGTGTGTCCTTCCTGCTTGCATTCTCAAAACATTAATAATTGTTCAGGTGGGGAGCAGAGCTCGATGGATGCACAAAGGCACACATCCTAGGACAGTTCCTCGCTGGGCTTAATGCCGAGACCCAGCATCGTGCAGCCTGCAGTATAACTTTGGTCTACGGGATATGCAATGCATTCTACACCCTCCAATCTCAGGCTGGAAGTGCAGTTTGACAGTAGCATTATGTTCTCCAATTCAGAAGCTATGAAAAAGATCATATCAATTATTCAAGTTAAAATAAGAAATATGCAGCAGGACTGCTTTTTTGAATGCTGTTTTAGTGATCCAAGAATTTAATGTGTTTTTATTATAGAACTGCTTTTATTCTCCCTAAAGTAAGGCAGAAAGCTCTTGTTATTTTTATTATTAGATTATAATAAAGAGCACCAAGAATTTTCCACACTTCAAATCAGATTCAGTTCTTCTCCGGCATCAAACCCCATTCCCTGGCCATCAACTTGAGCCCTCTCCCTAGAAACTGTCTGAGGCTAAACCAGACTGTTCGAAACCTTGATTTCATATTTGACCCTGAAATGAGCTTCCAACCACATATCCGCGCCATCACTAAGACCGTCTATTTCCACATCTGTAACATCGCCCGACTCCGCCCCTGCCTCAGCTCATCCGCTGCTGAAACTCTCAACCATGCCTTTGTTACCTCTAGACTTGACTATTACAGCACACTCCTGGCTTGCCTCCCACATTCTACCCTCCATAAACTTGAGGTCACCCAAAAGTTCTGCTGCCGGAGTTCTAACTCGCACCAAGTCCCGTTCACTCATTACCCCTGTGCTCGCTGACCTACATTGGTTCCCGGTTAAGCATCGCCTCAATTTTAAAATTCTCATCCTTGTTTTCAAATCCCTTCCTATCTCTGTAATCTCCTCTAACCCCATAACCCCCCGAGATGTCTACGATCCTCCAATTCTGGCCTCTTGCGCATCCCCGATTTAATCGCTCCACCATTGGTGGCCATGCTGCCAAGGCCCTAAGCTCTGGAATTCTCTCCCCACACCTCTGTGTCTCTCTGTCTCTCCTCCTTTAAGACATTCCTTAAACCTACCTCTTTGACCAAGTTTTGGTCGTCTGCCCCAATAACTCCTCATGTGACTCAGTATCAAATTTTGTTTGATAATCGCTTCTGTGAATCTTGGGATCTTTATTACCTTAAAGGCATTATAGAAATGCAAATTATTGTTGTTGTTGCTGTATTGACAATGGTCAATATTGCATTAGGTAATATTCAAAGCTCTTCTGGTTTTATTATATGAAATTGGGATTCATTTTGTTATTATTTGAAAACTTTCCTAACGGTGTCATCGGAAAATTCTAATTACTGGACTTCAGATTCCCAGTTTGATGGTTATTTTCAAAAATTAGAATTTTATAATATCGCATACCCATAGGAAAAATGGCAAGCAGGTACTAATTAATTTTTATGGTCTTCTGTCAAATTGCCTGTCGAGTATTCTAATAAACTTGAGTGAGCAGGTACAGCAAGCATCTTAATTAATGTAGCTGTTTCTACACTTCACTTAACTTTATAATTGGCTTCCCATTTGCTGCCATTAATTAGATGATTTCAGATCCCGCTAACGTTGAGGAGAGCACTGCACCTCAGCTTACTTACATTAATTAATGAACACTTCATGCATTTTCACAGTGCTTATAAGTACTTTTACCTGATTGTGTTGTCCTAACTGTGTCTCTTCGGTTTGGCATCTTTCAGCATCCTTATCCTTCAGAAGAACAGAAGAAGCAACTGGCTCAAGATACAGGGCTTACTATTCTACAAGTGAACAACTGGTATGTAGTTTGACTTGGTTTACATACAGACAGCACTGCAGCCTCTGGCAAATTACCGCTAATGATCTGCATTATGACAACACACCTCTCTGCTGTTTGTGTTCACTGGGAAAAAGAAAGGTGTTCCCTGTGTAGATAACCCAGTGACTATTTTGATTTTATTTTCCTCTTAATCCGTGTGCATAGGTTAAATTTGATTACATTTTAATTAAGATGTCTGTAATTCTCATCTAATTCTGCCCTCTTGAGCATCCCTGATTTCAGTTGCTCAACCATTGATGGCCGTGCCTTCAGTTGCCAAGGCCCTAAGCTCTGGAATTCCCTCCCTAAACCTCTCCACCTCTCTATCTCTCTCCTTTATGTCGCTCCTTAAAACCTGCCTCTTTGATCAAGCTTTTGGTCATCTGCCCTAATATCTCCTTATGTGACTCACTGTCGAATATTGTTTTATAACGCTCCTGTGAAGTGTCTTGGAACGTTTTTCTACACTAAATAATATATAAATGCAAGTTGCTGTAATTTGATTGAATCTCCCTATCAGTAACTGCAAAGAAAAATGACAACCAATGGTAACATTTTAAGAACTTTTTTCTGTTCTGTTGGGCGAGAAATACAGTCCAGATATATAATTCGGTTTAAATACTGAATGGCATTGGCATCGTCGGGGAAAGAGCTTGGAGCAGTCACTGGTGCCAAGCTTGACATGTGTGAGGCAACTGAATTACCATCAGTAGATACAGTCATTAACAAGGGTGCTTTAGTGTTCTTTTCATTTCAACTGTGTGTTAATTCAGCTCCCTCACGCTCCAGGCTAATTCCCAGATGATGTCATCAATACTTCCATGTTTGAACAGAAATATGCAAACAAAAATAGAAGGAAACAAAAAGATATTACAATGAGATTTTTCTCAGCTCCTTGCCACTGATCTTTAAAAAAGTGAGACACGCTCTTTCAATTTAAAGTGTCACTGTCACCTTTTAAATGTTGGTTTAACAAGGTTTAAACTGGCCATTGCACAATTGCAATAGTTCAGCTCATTTACATAGGAGAGAAGTTGCAAAACACTTTATAGTTCAAAAACCAACCTTGTCCTTAACTCAATGTCCACTACATCTGTCAAGTTCTATTTGTTCCAATTATCTGACTGAGTTATAGATTTAATGTATTTTGCCCCCTACCCCTTCCCCGCTCTCCTTTCCTGACACTTGTTGGGACATTGCTCTTTGGTCACCAACTGTACCTCAGTCTTTGGCCCCCTGACTTAGGCAGCCATTCTTTATGTGCAAGCGAGTGCCATCAGTTATTCAGCCAGAAGACTTTGTATTTATATTGCACCTTTAAAGTAGAAAAACTTCCCACAGTGCTTCACAGAGGCGTAAAGAAAAATGCGAGTGTGGAGGGGACCACGGCTGACCTGGTTCTCACCTGATGACCACACATGATCACTGTGCAACAATCAGGGATGGGAAGCGGAGCTGATTTCCCCCCCGCTGCCGAGCCTAGGGATTCATAGCGCTGCACCTACTGCCCTTGCTGAGGGCAGCTAACTCAGTGTAAACTAGAATTGAACCTGGGATCTTCTGATTTATCTGATCCATCTGCTGGTCTATGTGACTTGATTCTACAGCAGAACGTTCCATTATCTACTAGGCCATCAGGAGAACCACACTGCACATGTTTTAGATATGCTGTCATGTAAAGCTGATTTTATACCATTAAAGGATACAAGAACTTGCATTTATATAGCATCTTTCGCAACATCCCAACGCACTTTGCAGTCAATAAAGTACTTTTGAAATGTAGCCATTGTTGGGGCCTCGATTTAGCATATCGTCTGAAAGACGGAATCTCCAACAGTGCAGCACTCCCTCAGCAGTACACTGTGGTATCAACCTAGCTTATGTGCTCTAGTCCATGGATTGGGGCTTGAACCTATGACCTCCTGACTCAGTGGTGAGAGTGTTACCACTGAACCACGACTGACACCTATTGTTCTTTCCATTTGGATTCTAGTCGCTGCCTGGCTCCTGGTACTTATGCAGTTAAATCCAGTTTCCATAGCCAGGTAGCAGACTTAGGTGTTCAAATGGCTCTCATGTTTGTCTGCTTAACACCAGTGACTACACTTCAAAAGTAATTCATTGGCCGTGAAGTACTTTGAAATAGGTCTGAAGAGGCAAAAAAGCGCTATATAAATGCTCAGTGGGTAGCACTCTTGCAATCTTAGTCAGAAGATTGTAGATTCAAGTCCCGCTCCAGGGACTTGAGCACAAAAATCTAGACTGACACATTAGTGCATTGCTGAGGGAGTGCTGCACTGTCGGAGATGCCGTCTTTCAGATGAACTGAGGCCCCGTCTGCTCTCTCAGGTGGACGTAAATGATCCCATAGCACTATTTCGAAGTAGAGCAGGGTAGTTACCCCGGTGTCATAGCCAATATTTATCCCTCAATCAAATTCTCAAAAACAGATTATCTGATCATTATTACATTGCTGTTTGTGGGAGCTTGCTGTGCTTAAATTGGCTGCTGTGTTTCCTACATTACAACAGTGACCACACTTCACAAAGTATATCATTGGCTGTAAGGTGCTTTGAGGCATCCTGAAGTCATGAAAACTGCTATATAAATACAAGTCTTTTATCTTTCTTCAACACGGGTTCACATTCTCCTTCAATCTCCTTTCCCTTCTAATGAAAACAGGTACAGCTCTATGATTCCTCATAACTAAGACTGCAGCTATACTGCCACTTTCATATTTATACAAAGCGGTTTCATCCACACAAAAGTGTCAGAGTAATTCAGAAGGCAGTTTTCAATCTGATTCCTGAACGTGTTAAACTCAAGTGGTATGTGACCTCCTCCGGGAAATCATCTCACACACTACAGCTTCACAACTGTCTCTAACCTGGTTCAAATTCGGTTTAGAAAGTAGTCTGAGTGAGACTTCCTGGTCACTTTATAAACGGTGTGTTGCATCGTTTAATGTCATGAGACATCAAATGCTGCCACTCAATTTTTCACAAACATTAAAAACATAACCACCACAATGCAGCTCTGTGTGCACAGCTCCCCCTAGTCTGGGAGATGGTGAATCCCAGCTGTAGTGTCACTTCGGTCTTCCTCGCTGTGCTACATAATCTAGCACAACTGCAGCCTTGGAGCCCGAGGGGGTCCAGAACAGAACAGCTCACTCACTATACCCAAACAGTGCTTCTATTCCATACGACCTGTATGCTGTTTGATACTGTTAAGCATTTTCTACACTAACAATATTGGGATAAGTGGATCTATAATTTCTAGGTTCATTTCTAATCTTCATGTCAGGACATTTTCACATCCCACATCAGCCATTCTTCTGTTCATTCAGATTAAAAATCACTGTCAAATTCTGGGCGCTGTTTCAGAAATTGAGCCAAGACTGCCCAACTCAACTCATTCATTAGAGAGAAGAGACTTTCAGATAAATGTGTACCCAGAATTCAAACCCAAGTTCCATACGAGAAAGAATAGTGTTCTAATTCCTTAAAATCCCCTACTCCTGGTAAGCAAGGCATATTTAATATATTTATTATTCTATTGCACTTAGTTTACCTTAACATAAATAATCTGAAATATTATTATCATAGAACGATACAGCATAGAAGGAGGTCATTATGACCACCATGCCTGTGCTGCCTCTTTGAAAGAGTTATCCAATTAGTACCATTCCCCTGTTCTTTCCATACATCCCTCCAATTTTTTTCCCCTACAAATATTTATCCAATTCCCTTTTGAAAGTATTTCAGATCACAACAACGCGCTGCGTAAAGAAAAAACGTCCGCATCTCACCTCTGGCTCTTTTGCCAATCACCTTAAATCTGTCCTCTGGCTACCGACCACCCTGCCAGTGGAAATCATTTCTCTTTATTTATTTTTTGAAAACCCTTCACAGCTATTAAATCTCCCCTTAACCTTCTCTGGTCTAAGTAGAACAACTCCAGCTTCTCTAGTCTCTCCATGTAACTGAAGTCCTGCATCCCTGATAACAAATGGATAGTTATTGTATTTTTGGTTTCTTGACTTCAGATTACCGTTGGGTGCACTCCACAGAGCCTTGGTCCACTGACAGCCATTACCCTAAAATTGCATATTTTTTTCCATTCATCCCCCAACAGAGAAAACGAACCCTTTCAATTCAAAATGTAGAGCCACACAATAAAACCTGGTAACAAGGCACGATTTGTTGCTGCATGTCAGCACAGTGTAAATCAGACTTCATATACTTACAGCACTGAAATTTTGCTGGGATATCGAAATTCAATAGCCATTAAAACTAACTGTATCTAATTAATTGTCTAAATATTTTAGATGGATGTTTGTAGTCGGAAATTCTACTCTCTTTGATGTGAAAAAGCAGAAAATAGCCAGAACCAGTTCCCAATGTTCTGCAGGTTACCAGTTAGCAGATAAAAGTATTTGTTCTTTCAATAAGTGTCAGAGATTAATATTTTACAGCTTTGATTACAACCATAATCCATTTTAATGATTAAATTGGGCTTCAATGTTGACATCACCTACATTAACAAACCCTGTTCACTTAGAGAGGGGACGGGCGAGAAAGCCTATGGGAGAGATTTGTGATATTATTAAACCCCATTACAGAAAATGTAATTTCTGTTACTATAATCCCTGTATTGTTCAATTTCAGTACCAGAAAGATAACTAGCTACTTACAATATATTTGCCTTTGGAGGTTTAATTTACAAAGTGCACTATCTGGCCGACACAGGCAGACTAACATGAGTGAAGCATGTAAGGGTTATCAATTTCCGTGACCTAACAGCAACCCTGGGCAATCGATTTCTGTAGCTGTGGGGGGTAGGGGATAATGGGATAGCACTTTCACAAACAACCTATGGGGAAGCAGTACCCATGGTGCTTTGCAGGTCATTGCAGTTTGAGTGCACATATCATCCTAACAGAACACTTCCTTCTGGCTAGAGGTTTGGAAGCTGGAGGGCGGGGGGTGGGGGCGCACAGTGTGCATAGCCAGAGTTCTAATAAATGCATCTGGCTATCAATATTACTGTTACAACTTACATTATACCTTGAATCACCTACAGATGCATTGAAAAGAGTCAAGTGATATGACTCTTTTCTATGAAAGCTAACCATGTATTTATGTCCTTGAGTGTTAAGCAAGGAATCAATATATTGGTGATATTTAAAAGGAAGGAGTTACATCACTTTTAAGCCCAGTACTGGACTTGGACATTTAGGCCCCAAGTTTCCACACGCGGCAAAACAGACGCCCCTCCGAGCTGGGCACCCGTTTTTCGCGCTGAAAACGGCGCCTGAAAAAAAATGCGCTATTCTCGAGCGCTTTGCAGCTCGATGTCAGCTTGGCGCGGCGCCCAGGGGGCGGAGCCTACACTCGCGCCAATTTTGTAAGTAGGAGGGGGCGGGTACCATTTAAATGAGTTTTTTTCGTGCCGGCAACCCTGCGCGTGCACGTTGGAGCGTTTGCGCACGCGCAGTGTGAAGGAAACATTGGCACTTGGCCATTTTTGTAGTTCTTTGCAGCTGTTCATTTTTTATCATTTTTTAATAAAAGCACACTGCCCTTCCAAGATCAGCACTGAGGCTTCTTACAACAGTGAGAAGGCTGCAGGAAGCCTCAGAAGTTGAGGCAGCCGTTTCTCGACGGGCCCGACTGACGGCAGGGGGGCCTCACCCCCCCTGCCGTCGGGAATGGCTGCCTCAACTTCTGAGGCTTCCTGCAGCCTCCCCCCCCCCCGCCGTCGGGAACGGCTGCTGCCGTCGGTCGGTCGGGCCCTCACTGCGTTTCCCCCCCCCCCCCCCCCCCCAGCCGTCGGGAACGGCTGCCTCAACTTGTGAGGCTTCCTGCAGCATTCTCCCTGCCTGAAGCACTTTCACACAGGTAGGAACATGGTTTCTTTAATCTTTTCTTTGCTTATAAATTTTTATTCAGGTTGGAATTATTTGTATAATATTTGTATAAGTATAAATAAGGATTTATTGTAGAATTTAATGACTTCCCTTCCCCCCTCCCCCCCCCCCCCACCTCGTTCTGGACGCCTAATTTATAACCTGCGCCTGATTTTTTAATGTGTAGACAAGGTTTTTTCAGGCCTACAAAAATCTTCACTTGCTCCATTCTAAGTTAGTTTGGAGTACGTTTTCACCGTGGAAACTTTGAAATCAGGCGTCAGCGGCCGGACACGCCCCCTTTTGAAAAAAAAATTCTGTTCAAAAGTGAAACTGTTCGAAATGACTAGAACTACAGAAAACTTAAATGTGGAGAATTGCGATTTCTAAGATACTCCATTCTCCACCAGTTGCTCCTAAAAATCAGGAGCAAATCATGTGGAAACTTGGGCCCATAGAGATAGATAGATTAAATAATCAAACTGCCAATTTACTGTTGCGTTACACGGGGAGGTATATTATTGCTGTTTCATTACACTTTAAATATATATGATTTGGCATATTTATAATAGGTCATAAATAACTTGTTTTTCTTTTCTGCTCTGAGAATCTGTTGGACTTGTGAGAGGCATCAGGTTTCTGTTGAAGTAGTTGTCCGTCTGATTATTTTGCCGCTGTTGATAATTCTCTTACAAAACTCGTTAACAAGCTGCCAATTGTTGCAGGACATCTTTCAAGGGTACAATCAATCGGCTCTGACCACCGAGAACATGAGTTTGAAAGTACAGCTTTCAGCCAAGGCAAGGGTTGAAGCCATACGCTAGAATGTTTAATTGGAGACTTCTTCAGAGTTTTTCTGGTGCAGCAACATAAATAAAGGGAAAGAAGTGAATGCTTGAAATAAACGTCGGTATATTGGGGTGAATTGGTAAAAATTCTCTGTGCAATTGCCTTAATTTCAGTTTTGCATGACCACATTTTAGGCTCTGAAATTTGTTAAGGCGCATGCACATTTTTGTATTATTGATGACAAGTTGCTGTAAATCTGTGTTGCAGAGATTAAGCAAAAATGCTGAAGGGCAGGCAGGGTGCAGATCAGTCATAAATTATTGGCAGACAGCACAGCATGTGGGAATACATGAAATGCAAATAAATACATAAATGATTGTCTTGTAGGACAGTAGCTGTGTAATACTGTGTAAAACAAATGCATTTTGGGTGGAGGCAGAGTGCCCATTCTTGTAAAAGAGAGATGGGAAATGTTCAGATGGGGTCAGAGCGGGGCACAGCACAGATTGCATTTTCTCCATGCTTCTTTTAATAGTCTATGTGCTTTTAGGGGGTGCAAGGTTAAGTGAGCTTCTGCTCACAGAAGCAAACAATCATACATTATTTCATTGCATTTAGAATAAGTATCTTCTTTCAAGAATCATTTATGCCATTTTGGTTAAGGACACAGTGAAAGGTCAGAACGAGAATATAAGTTATTTTTCTATCGCACTTTTTATGTCGAGAACAATATCTCAGAACATTTTACAGGGCTGAAGGAGCAATCAGGACAGAAAGGGGATACAAAAGTTAGGGCAAAGCAAAACGTATGCTTAAGGTGAAGGCTTTTGAGGAGGCTTTTCAAAGCAACTGGAGGAATAACGAGGCAGAAAGATTATTGATGGAGTGTGATGGCTGAAGGAATAGATGCTGATGATGAACTAGAAGGCGCACGGAATGGGGGTTATGTATGGGGACTTGTGGTTAGAGTAGATCGCAGGTGTGGGTGATTCTAAATAAGGGTGAGGATCCTGAGCTTTATAAATAGAGGCATCGAGTAAAGAAGGCCAGGAAGTTATTGAGGGAGTCCAGCGAAGGTTCACCAGACTGATTCTTGGGATGGCAGGACTGACATATGAGGAGAGACTGGATCGGCTGGGCCTGTATTCACTCGAGTTTAGAAGGATGAGAGGGGATCTCATAGAAACATATAAAATTCTGACGGGACTGGACAGGTTAGATGCAGGAGGAATGTTCCCGATGTTGGGGAAGTCCAGAACCAGGCGTCACAATCTAAGGAAAAGGGGTAAGCCATTTAGGACTGAGATGAGGAGAAACTTCTTCACCCAGAGAATTGTTAACCTGTGGAATTCCCTACCATAGAGAGTTGTTGATGCTAGTTCATTGGATATATTCAAGAGGGAGTTAGATATGGCCCTTACGGCTAAAGGGATCAAGAGGTATGGAGAGAAAACAGGAAAGGGGTACTGAGGTGAATGATCAGCCATGATCTTATTGAAAGGTGGTGCAGGCTCGAAGGGCCGAATGGCCTACTCCTGCACCTATTTTCTATGTTTCTATATTTCTATGTAAAGCTATATATAAAACACCAGTTTGGCCCCAGCTGGGCCCCATTGTGACCAATTCTGGGCACCACACTTCAGGAACGACAACAACAACAAAAGCAACAACTTGTATTTATATAGCAGCTTTTACGTAGTACAACGTCCCAAGGCACTTCACAGGATTTGACACTGAGCCATAGTAGGAGAAATTAGGGCAGTTCTTGGTCAAAGAGGTATGTTTTAAGGAGTGTCTTTAAAGGAGGAAAGAGAGGTAGAGAGACAGCGAGGTTTAGGCAGGGAGTTTCAGAGCTTAGGGCCCAGGCAACAGAAAGCACAGTCACACATGGTTGAGCGATTATAATCAGGGATGGTCAAGAGGGTAGAATTAGAGGAGAGCAGATATCTCGGGGTCGGGGAGAGGGGGTGGGACGGTGGCTGTGGGGCTGGAGGAGATTCGAGAGAGGGAGGGGTGAGGCCATGGAGGGATTTAAAAATAAGGATGAGAAATTTGAAATCGAGGCATTACTTAACCGGGTGCCAATGTAGGTCAGCAAGCACAGGGGTGATGGCTGAACTGGACTTGATAGGGTAGAATGTGGGAGGCCAGCCAGGCGTGCGTTGGAATAGTCAAGTTTAGAGGTAACAAAGGCATAGATGAGGGTTTCAGCAACAGATGAGCTGAGGCAAGGGTGGAGATGGACGTGAAGGCTTTGGAGACGTACAGAAGAGATTTGTTAGAATGTTTCCAGGCATGAGGGATTAGAGTTATGTGGATAGACTGGAGAAGCTAGGTTGTTCTACTTGGAGCAGAGAAGGCTAAGAGGAGATTTGATAGGGGTGTTGAAAATCATGAAGTGTTTAGACAGAGTAAATAAAGAGAAATGATTTCCAATGGCTGAAGGGTAGATAACACAGATGTAGGTGATTGGCAAAAGAAACAGAGGTGACACGAGGAGAAACATTTTTACATAACGAGTGGTTAGGATTTGAAATGCACTGCCAGATAGAGTGGTGGATACAGATTCAATGGTAGCTTTAAAAAGGGAATTGGAGGGCTATGGGGAAAGAGCGGGGAGTGGGACTAACTGGATTGCTCTTTGGAAGAGCCAGCACAGACCCGATGGACCGAATGGCCTCCTTCTGTTCTGTGCTGTGATCCATTCTATGATCTTGCAATCAATCCGCTGGGGTATGGGAAGCCTGTGGAGCTTGGAAATGATGGATGTGAAGGGGGGTGGGGGGGGGAGGTGAAGGACATTTTGTGCATGGGGACATGAGCCGTAGCATTCTTGATAAGCTGTAGCTTTTGGAGGGTGGAGGCTGGTAAGTCAAGTATCACAGAAGTCGAGCTTCAAGGGGGTAAACGCATGGGTAAGGATCTTGTCAGCAGCACGGGGGTGATCGGGGAAGAGACAGGCAGTTTTTCAGAGGTGAAATAAAGTGCCTTTGGTAGCGGATTGAACGTGGAGAAAGAAGTTCAGCTTGAGATTGAGTAAATAGTCAAGGCTCCATACCTTTATGTCAAGCCTGAGGTGGCAGTCATGAATTGATGGACACCAGGCAACAGGAATGAGGTATAGGTAAATGCCAAAGAGGATGGCGCTGGAAAGGGTGCCGGAATAAAGGGGCTCCATCCTGGCTGCTCTTCTGAGTCCCTGGAGTCCCGGCGTGGCGTGCATTCTGAAGGGGGAGCGGGGGTGCGGAGCAACTGGTCAGTGCCAAAAACAGTGCCGGCACCTACGCGCATGCGCAGTGAAGTCTGCACGCATGCTCCTGCCCTCCCAGCTTGTCCTGCGGGCTGTGAGCAGGACCCGATGCTCGCAGCCCCTATCCCTGGCCGAAGGGATGCCCCGATCTCGCTGTACCCTATCCCCGGCCGAGTGGCCTCCCGCACCGGCCGGCCGGCCCGCTGAGTTCCCGGCGAGGTAGGACTTCGGTTCTATTTTTTATTTATTGGTTGTGCTTGAGAGTTTTGATTGGCGGGGGGCTGGGGAGAGGAGGAGAGTTTTGGTAGCAGGGGGAGAGAAAGTGTGTATTGGGGGGCGGGGGGAGGAGGAGAGTTTTGGGGGGGGGAGAGAAAGAATGTTTGGGTGGGGGAGAAAAGTGTTTTGTATCTCTCTCTCTCTCTCTGGCTATCCCCCCTCCACGCCCCGTTACATCGCAGCCAGCAGCTCGCATTTCTCCGGTAGGATTTACTTCATTTTTATTAGTATTTTAATTGTTTGAGCTTTTCCTTGCAATGTTTGCTGCTTGGTTGTTGAGGATCTCTCCAGTTCCCTTCCCTCTCCTATCCCTGCCCTAATGTCTGCTTTTTCTTCACTGCCGCGAGGTTTTTCAGAGCTGGCCACATACGCTGACCTAAGTGGATTTGGAGTACGTTTTAGCTGGCCAAAGTGACATAAATGGCCAAAGCTGGCGTAAGTGTCTGGGCCAAAGTTGGGCCCCATTGGCCAGGAGTTGCTCTGTTTTTTTTGAGCAACTCGATTTTTCTGGAGTATCTTAAAAATCCCCATTTTGTATATTTTTATTTGCGCCAGTGTAAGTGAATTCGTTAGGATTTTTTTCGTTTAGTTTAGTTTTGTTCAAAAGAGGGTGTTATCAGCCACCTACGCCAGTTTTGGCCATTTAAGCCAGTTTGGACAGCTAATAGTTACTCCACACTAACTTAGGCCAGCGTATGTGGCCACTTGTGGCTGCACAGAGAGTTAAGAAATCAGCGCAGGTAGGTACTAATGACTTGACTAATGAATGTGAATAGGATCAAACAGCTATACAGGACTGACAAACTTCGCAAAGTTAATTTACTATACAACAGAAGCATTCATGGAAGCTTAAACTACAAAAATAAAAGAAGTAAAGAGACAAAACATATTTACATAATTTTTTCAAAATATCCAAATAAAAAATAGAAGTACCTCCTGCTCGTAATTATTACGTTCTTATGTAGGAAAGTATGTTCATCAACAGGGATAAGGAAAGTCTTGAGTAAGCTCATTAAAATTACTGGCTACACAGTTAGCATCCCCCCCCGCTCCCGATCAAAACTCTCCTCTCTTTCCCCCCCCCGATCAAAACTCTCCTCTCTTTCCCCCCCCCCCATCAAAACTCTCCTCTCTTCCCCCCCCCATCAAAACTCTCCTCTCTTCCCCCCCCCCCATCAAAACTCTCCTCTCTTCCCCCCACCTCCCCCATCAAAACTCTCCTCTCTTCCCCCCCCATCAAAACTCTCCCCCTCCCATCAAAACTCTCCTCTCTCCTTCCCCCCCATCAAAACTCTCCTCTCTTCCCCCCCATCAAAACTTTCCTCTCTCTTTCCCCCCCCCGATCAAAACTCTCCTCTCTTCCCCCCACCTCCCCCATCAAAACTCTCCTCTCTTCCCCCCCCATCAAAACTCTCCTCTCTTCCCCCCCATCAAAACTCTCCTCTCTCCTTCCCCCCCATCAAAACTCTCCTCTCTTCCCCCCCGATCAAAACTCTCCTCTCTCTTTCCCCCCCTGATCAAAACTCTCCTCTCTTTTCCCCCCCCCATCAAAACTCTCCTTTCTTTCCCCCCCCCATCAAAACTCTCCTCTCTTCCCCCCCCCCCATCAAAACTCTCCTCTCTTCCCCCCCCGATCAAAACTCTCCTCTCTTTCCCCCCCCCATCAAAACTCTCCTCTCTTCCCCCCCCCATCAAAACTCTCCTCTCTTCCCCCCCCCCCATCGAAACTCTCCTCTCTTCCCCCCCCCCCATCAAAACTCTCCTCTCTTCCCCCCCCGATCAAAACTCTCCTCTCTTCCCCCCCCCATCAAAACTCTCTTCTCTCCTTCCCCCCCCCATCAAAACTCTCCTTATGCTCCACATGAGCCTCCTCCCAACCCTCTTCATCTAACCTCATTAGCATATCATAAGAACATAAAAAATAGGAGCAGGATAAGGCCATTTGGTATGAAGGCAGAGTTGGGTAAAGTGGATTGGGAAAATAGATCAAAGTGTAGGACGGTTGATGAACAGTGGCGTACATTTAAGGAGATATTTCACAACTCTCAAGAAAAATATATTCCAGTGAGGAGCAAAGGGTGTAAAAGAAAAGATATCCATCTGTGGCTAACTAAAGAAATAAAGGATGGTATCCAATTAAAAACAAGGGCATACAAAGTGGTCAAAACTAATGGGAGGTCAGAAAACTGGGAAGCTTTTAAAAGCCAGCAAAGAAC